>NC_080776.1:9527500-10777500 GCF_020826845.1 Diceros bicornis minor | reverse complement strand
ATCTAAGATTGAGCAAAGATCAGAAATAAATTCAGAGCAAACAACACCCACAAATCACATATGGCCTCTAACTTTCTTCCCAGCCTTATCACTTGCCGTGACGCCTCTTCTTCTGTGCACTCGCATTCCAACTGTGTGAACTCCTTTCAGATCCTTGAGTGTATAATACCACCCCGTGCCCCTGTGGCTTTTCTCTCCTTAGAATATCCTTTTCTCCCCTATCTTTACAACCCTTTTGCCTTGAGTGCCCTTATCCCCTCTGCTTTCCTGGTAGACACGTATATTTCCTTTAACACTGTGCTGAAATATAACTTCCTTCATGAAGCCTGGCCTGACTTGTTTCATCAGAAACACTAGATCTCTCTCTCTCCTTTTCATCTGTGCTGCACCCTGTAAAGGCGGTGCCATTGCATCTATACTTCTGTACTTCAATTGCATTACTTCATTTACTTCCTCATTTACTAGATTGTTAGGATAAGCTACTTTCAGGAAGTACCATATCTTGCTGACTCCTAACACCTACTCTAGCACCCAGAGCACAGAGACACCCAGAAATATTTTTTTCAAAAAAAAAAAGAGAAAACAAATGAATGGATGAATTATAAGAATGTCCCGGACATTTTTAAGTTTCATTACAGCTGTTCATTTGCTAATTCTAAAACAATTTTCAAAGCTTCTTTCTTAGTATTTATAAAGAACAGAATGCAATTCTCTCAAGAGAGGTGATACATTGACTTTGATTTAAAATAAATTGAGTGAAGACTGTAGTCTGGCTTGATATGGACAGCATCTTAAAAGCAAGTTCTGAGAGGCGTGAAATACATAATGAGCATGACATCACTGAGGGGCAAAAGGAAATAACGTAGGAGAAAAAGGGACTCAATAAGGAAACGCACTGGTTCATGTACTTTCCAACTAGAGCAAAATTTTGCCAAGGGTGGGCTAAACATAGTTTTCACTTCTCCATCACTCCATAATTCTAGTCAAAGGACTAAGGAGCCTGCACATCTTACTTAAATGTGCTCTCTAAAACGACAGAATTAAGTGGAAAAATGTCAAGCTACCACTTTTCCTTAAGTTATATTCTTTGAGTCCTTTAAAAGAAACAAAGTCATAAAATTAACAAAAGGCAAAAGAGAGGCTAATTGCCACTGCAAGGATAGAGCCACTAAAACATTTATAAACTAAAGTTTCTATTCATATTTCTATTGTAAGAATCACTGTGAGGTTTACTTCCATGAAATGCTATGCCTTGATTACAGACAGGAAAGTATCAATGACTATAATTAAGACAGAAGACTTTATTTTAAGCAAATCAATGTTTAGAGCTGATAATGGAGGTTTTATCATGCCTCTAAAATTTCATCTCTCAGGATGATTGGCACCATAGGAGCCAACCATTTGGATGACTCCATTAATTTTTACATAACACAATAATTACCTATCATGTAGACATGACGATAAGTTAGACATAAAAGAAAATTCTCAGGATAGATCACCAATCAACAAAAAATATTGATGAAGAGAATTTTCAAATTTCCATCTTGGAAAAAATCTTTAAACCATTATGTCAAGGTGCTCTCAATGACTTCTGCTCTGGTTTGGAGAGACAGAATGTCATGGTGGTTCCTCCCACGCCTGGATTCTATGCTTTGGGCCATGCATACGTGCTTGCCTTGGCAGAGTTTACATAACAGCATGGTGACTGAGACAGACACGGTCTCCACACAGAAGGTGGGGAAAAGATGGAGAAATGGAAGGACGAGGTCCAACTTTATTTGGGGCCAAATATTGAAAGGCTTTGGCAGAGTAATGCCTACTTCACTCTGCTTTTTCAGAACATGGAAGGCGAGGTCTCCCACCCCTTCTGTACCACCATCTGCCTCAACCCTGCTATGGGAACCATAAGTGACAGTAATCTCTGAAAAACTGCAGTATTTTGACTTTTGATATCTGCTATGTAATGGTATGGGGAAAATATTGCCAAAAATGTAACTGTTTGTATATAATTATTTTAAAGCCAGCTGGGGAATGGGTTTATAATGGGAATGTCATTAGTATAAATTGCAAGATTAAAAACAAAACACCATAATAACCATCCATTAACTGGAAATAGTTGAAATATGTAGTGTTAAGTAGGGGTGAGCAGTATACACAGAATCAACAATATTTGTGTATTTCTTAATAGAAAACAATATGCCCCAACTAATAGCTGCTAATTGCTTCTCTCAAACATAGGCCATGACCATAAGCTGGTACATGATTGCTCTTTAACCACAGCTTCTAATAAAAGTTTTCATGGAATTCAATTGGCCTTTTAGATATTAACTGCTATTGTGTGTTTTCATATATGCGTTTTATCATCCTACGCATATATGAAATGGATTTAACCCTTGGGCCTTCTAAGGTGACCTTTGTGTCTGTGGTTAAACAGAAAAAATGTGGCTCATATTAGTGCTCAGGACCAGGAAATCCTGATTCCAGGGTTTGGAATAATAAGACTGCTGCTATTACAAGGTTAACATTTATAAGTGCTAAATATTCTAACCATTGTTTTGTAGCCTTCACATTCTGGCTGTCAGAGGAATGCACCTGTATTTCGTTACTTGACCCCAAAAACTCCACAGAAAGATTTGAAAATCAGGCACATGAGGAAGAGAGAGAATCTCTTTAGTTTTTTCTATAGAAATCCCAATATCTTTGATGGAAGGTATAAATAATAAGGAATCCTTGCTCAGTCCTACAAAGCTCCATAGATGACTGCCTCTGGGCGCACACACTAAGCAGTGGTAAATTCAGATTTGGAGACCTCGCCTCTTAAGAATCAGTGACAGGGCATAGCTCTCCCTATTACTGCCTCAAGTTGCTAAGCAGTGCAATTTCTTAGGTTCAAAAGAGAAGAAATTCTTTCTTCCTCTTTTTGGAAAAGCTAGACGGATGCGAAAGCACAGAATTTTTAAAAATATTTTGATTTAGTTAAATGTGAGGTCGAGTTCTATCCTTTCCATTTAAAGGTTATATGCTCTCCACGTCTCAGAATCTTTGAATTCTAATCTCAAATGGAAGTAATGATATTATATGCCTCAGATTGGTACTGTGAGAATTAGTGTGATGATATAAATTAAAGGTATTTAACTATGGATCCAAAAATATCTATCTATCTATCTATCTATCTATCTATCTATCTATCATCTATCATCATCATCATCTATCTGTCTTTCTTAGTTTAAATGCTAGTTTTCATCATCCTCCAGTCTGCAGCTAGGATGACATCCAGACACCAGTAGTCTTCATAATGATCAATTAAGTAACATACTCTTCTGTGCCACATAACTGATTTCTACCAGCAAAATACCCAGTTATCTGTTTGGTACGTGGTAGAATTAGGGTGCACCTAACTAGAACACTTTCCTGTTTTGGCAGTACACACTCATAAGGCATTTAATCCATAGGGAAGAGGTAAAATCAGACGATCAAGCCGACCCTCCTCTGCCAGCACACTCTATGCCCTTCTCCCCCAGGGAAGGAACAGCTACGTCCATAATGCTGCATTATAGTGATTCTTTTGTATTATACTAGCCTCTCTTTTCCTGGTGAGGGTGGGAGGAGAGTAGAGGAAGAGAGAGAGGAGAGGGAGAGAGGGCACTAAAAAAGCTTATTTCAGTCACAAACACTTATAAGAATTAGGCATACGATGATCTTTTGAATGGCTTTGTCTAAACACTATTCAAAACACTGGCGGAGACAGGAACAACAGTTGCGACCTTAGTTCCCCTCCTGGAGGCTGGATACCTTTCCCAAACATTGAACCACTAATGGGAAATTAAAGGCAATAAAACAACAGCTGGAATCCCATAACTGACAAGGTTTATATTGTGCTCGGAGCAATTCACACTTAAAGAATTTCCTTTCCAATCATCAGGCTTGTTTCTTTTCAGTGTTCAGGTTGATGGACCCTCTCCTGGTGAAGTGGTTTTCTCTTTGTATAACTGAACAAAGCTGATCTCATCATGGTCTCCATACACAATTCTGCCTCAGAAAATCTGTAGAGCTCTGCCCTCTCCTTTACCTCTGGCTGGCAGGTTTGGATAGGGGAAGGGAAGGAACATTCAAGTGCTTACTGGATGAACAATATGTGTTTGATGCTCCCAAGTAGTTCTATTTTTCTATTTTGCCCAATGTTGTGGGCATTATTTTTCCAATTTCATGAGTAACCAAAGTTCAAAAAAGTCTCAAAGATAACTATTTCTGTCTCTTCCCAGAAGTACTCACATGAAGTCAGATTTTGTAGCAGGAGAATAATAGTGAGTTCCTATGCTCTACTGGAGGAGAAATTGATCAATCCATGTCAAATGATAGTAACAATAATAATAGTAATAGCAAAGATTTACTGGGAACACTTCGTGGATCCACTACCATGCTAAGAGAATTACATGAATTAGTCCATTTAACTTTCTTTTTTATCTACTCAAGAGTTCTTTTTACTATTATAATTCTTGTTTTACAGAGAAAGAAACTGGGGTTATATGGGTTAAATAATTCATTTTGGGCTTCAGGCAGTAGGTGAAAAAACCAGGATTAAACCTGGGCAGTTTGACTCCAGAATAAGAGTTCTCAATGACTTTTGAAATATAAGTAAATTCATATGTTTCTGTGCAGGGACAGATCCAAGGTCATTATTGTCTGTCACTCTCACTCCTAATTATAATATGCTTCCTTGACTGGGAGAAAAAAATGGTGGCGTTATAGCCACCTTGTTGGGAATAGCAGTGGAAATGTGTTGCACTATTGAATGTCACCTGTGAAATGTGTCACATCTGAAAAAATGTTAAGATCTCTGCCTAATGGGAAAAACTGGTGGGTAAACAGATGGTCACAATACCGTCTGTCTGGTTAGCGCTCTGATAGGAGCATGTGCACAAGATCATGAGACAGCCAAGATAAGGTTACCCACAGGAAAGTTTTCTTAAAGGAGGAAATGCTTGAGTTGTATCTTAGAGGAAGAGGAAGAGCTCATCAGGCAGAGAACAGGTGGAAAAGCAACAAGACGGGGAGAAAAACAAGGCAAGGAATATGCTGTGGCAGTGAGGGTGGGGAAGGGAATAGTCAACGTGTGTAGTAAGATGGGCTTGGGGGAATAAAGGGGGAATGTTGTTGTTTGTTTTTGTTATTTTGATTTTAACTTACCTGGTGATTGGGAACCATTAAAGCATTTAAATGTGGAGAGTAATATGACCCTAATTGTATTTCTGCAAAATTACTCTGGACAAAGTGTGAAGGATGAGTGGGTAGAGGGAGAGACAGAAGACAGGAAAATGGCGAAGGGGGCAATGATTCTGACTGACCTGCAGAAACTAGTGCAGGTAGGAGAGAACGTGCATCTGAGCTGAACTATTGACAGGGAGACAAAGGGGTGGAGATCTGTTTAAAAACAAAATCATGGGAGTCGGCCCCGTGGTGTAGTGGTTATGTTCCGTGTGCTCTGCTTTGGCAGCCCAGGTTCATGGGTTCAGATCCTGGACACGGACTTACACCATTTGTTAGCCATGCTGTGGCAGTGTCCCACACACAAAATAGAGGAAGATAGACACAGATGTTAGCTTGGGGCTAGACTTCCTCAAGCAAAAAAGAAGGAGGGCTGGCCACAGATGTTAGCTCAGGGTGAATCTTCATCACCAAAAAAAAAGTATTTTGGCATGTGGCATTGACAGAACTTGGTGACTATTTTGCTATGGTGGGTGAAAGAGAAGGAAGAATCAAAGCTGGCTTACCTGAGCAACTGTGTTGACTGTGGAGCTATTTCTGATGGGAAATGAAGGAAAAAGAGAAGACTTTGGGCTGGAGAAAATGTTTTCTCTTTAAGAAGACAATGAGGTGCCTCTGTAGAGAATCTGAGAGGTGGGCAGAACATGCCAGAATAGTGCACAGGAAGGAGGTAGGGGCAAAATACAGAGTTTAGGGTGTCACTGTTGTGTAGGTGATCACTCAAGCCTTGGGAGGGGGCTAAATTCTCAGAGATCCTAGGGGGTGGCAGTGGAAGAGAGCTGATAATGAGTCTAGGATACATAAAAGTATAAGAGCTAGTTTGAGGGAAAGAAGCCAGCGAGAGAGACCAGAAATGAGTAGTTTGAGAGAACCACCAAAGAAGGAAGAAAACCCCCAAGAACGACCTCAGATAAGGCAAGAGAAGAGAAATTTTCGGCTTGAAAATAGGGTCAGCTGGGTCAAACAGCCCAGAGAGGCCAACTGATAGAAAGATTAGAAAGACCGCATTGGAGTTTGGCAGAGCTGAGGCCCCTGATGAATTTGAGGAAAATGACTTCCCTGGGCCAGTGGCAGTAAAAGGAAGATGGCTGCAATTTAAGCACTGGATAAAAGGGAAGGAAATGGAGGAAGTGAATGGAGACTATTTCTTTCTCTCAGAAAACTGAAAGCAGTTTCATATATGTCCATTTTCACAAGGCTTTACATTTAAAATATTTCTTACGTGTCATAGGTAAGTGAACTACATTATTTATATTTTATTCCACTAATTTCATCTTGCTAATGTATTTTCATTGCAATCAATTCACTTTTATTCATTTTTTAGTACAGAAGCTTTTAAATTAGCAACCTCAAAGAAACTAAATATATAGGCGTAATACCCAAATTCCTTCTTTAAGTGCTCTTACTTTCATCAATCTCTTGATATTTATTTCTCCTTAATAGTCATTATTCTATATTTAGGAGTCTACGGAAACTTTTATGGTTCTAACTTTGTTTAATTTCATCGATACCATTGTCCAATCTTGCTTGATGCGCCCATACTCCTGGCCCCAGTTTTAATATAATCCATGTAACAATTCATCTAGCCTTCTGATCATCAGGACTTCTTGTTTCTGCACTCTGTTTTCTTTTTACTTTTAATGACATTTTAATACACTACTATATTATATATAATCAGCTTATTTCATTCTGTTAGGAAAAATAACATATTTTGACAATAAAAGGCCATTTGTGTGTTGTCGTGTAGAAACACATAGAGCATTTATTAATGTAATTTTTTTATTTTTAACCATGTTCTGTTTTGGCACAAAATGGGCCTATATTGAGACCACTCAGTTGCTGTTACCCAATCAGGTTACCAGCAGAGCAAGACAATATGCTTTGCACCTGTTTGATAATAACTTAGGATTTCATTAACTTGAGACCTTATAAGAACAACCCAAGTATGTATTTGAAAAGAAGAACTTCATACTATGGAATAAATTCTACAAGTCGAGTCAACTTACACATAAATATGTTCAGCAGCTTACAAAGAATATTCAGAAGTGATCAGGACCTGATTGTACCATTTGCCATAGTGATTTAAGGGTGTTGTTAAAACCCATAGACAGGAGTGCTCATGGTACCATCTTGGCCTGCCCCTAAGACTTCTTTGCTTTTCATCTCCTGATGTGACTGATACTTAGTGTTCCAGGCCAGTCCAAGCCAGACTGACTGCATCTGGCATTTAATGTGATATCCTCATTGTAAATATCTCAGACTCTCATATGTAAACCTCAGAATTTAAACCTTGATATACAGACTACATACAGGCTATCATACATATAGTTAAAGCATTTGTTGCTTCCAATTCTTTTTCAAATTGCTAGTTCATTAATCCACACAGAATAGCCACTACTGCCTGACATCCTTTAAATCCCTGTAAATATCTCTCTTCTGTGCTTCCACTGTGGGAGAGGTTTTTATATCTTTATGACTTCTAGCTAGAAAGAAAATATTCCAAGCTTATCAGTGCAGAGAAGATTGTTTCCCATTACTCAAAAGTCCTTTTCTCTGTGGCTATTTCCTGCTTCATACTTCAAACGGACCCTATGACAAGTTAAACAATTTGCTCATTCATTCTTTCAACAAACATTTACTGAGCATGATTTTGGGGGCACAAAGTCAAGTGAGACAACTTTCCCTTCCTTTAAGGAGCCTATGTTCTAGCTGGGGAGAAAGACAAGGAGTTCTATAATCACAGGACAAGTGCAAATGCTTCTAATCAAGATTGTCCGGGTTGAAATGCAAGTCCAGAGAGGCCTGTCTATTTTAAAGAGGGGTCAGAGAAGGCTTCTCAGAGCATCCAATGTTCTAGCTGAGTATTGAAGGATGAAATAGAGTTTTCTAGAAGATATGGAAGGATAGCCTCCCAGAGAAAGAGGAGAGTGCATGTAATGCAGAGATTTGAAACATCACGGCATTGAGGAAGGGAGTGGAGTGAGGAAGGACTTTGCATATTTTGCTTTGCTTAGTTTAAGATGCTGGCATCTTGCATACTGACAATGCATTCATATATAAGTTGTGTAAGTATTAAAAGGAAGAATAAAACACAATCACACAAAGAACAGTTGCATGACACCTTTGAGAAAGTTTGTCATTGTTGGAGGGACAAACACCAGCCAGGCAAGGGTAGGGCTGAGCCTGGAACACCAAGCCAAGTCCACCTCGTACAAGGAGGCCATATGTGCCAACAAAGGAGCCTTTAAATGTTCCCTGAAAGCTTTAAGAAGACAGTGAAAGATTTTAAAGAGGAAGTGGCATTGTTTAATGATAATTTTAGAAAAATCACTTTGAAAAAATATGGAAAGAGTAAGAGGGGGTTGATGTTGGAAGTAGAGGAGAATAACGCTGAGGGCTTGAGTTATGATAGCAGAAGGAGAGGTAGAGACCAGGGAGCAAAGAAAAGGGATAAAGAGGTCAGAGCCACAGAGCTGAGTGACGGATTCAGTATGTCCCCTGGTGGTAGGATTTGGGTGTGGTATAGGAGAGAGGACTCTCTAGTTTGTACAACTGATTAATGTCAGTCATCAAGAAGGAGCTAACAGGGATGGGACAAGTTTAGAAAAAGAAAGAGCTTGTTTTTGATGGGTTAAATTTTTACGTCTTATGGAATATCCAAGGGAGATGCCAAGATGGCATTTGCAGAAGAGAGAGAGCTGAGTGACCCCTTTAACCAATCATTAGATTCACAATTCATTCAATTGTATTTCTTAGAAGTCAGATTAGAGCACCTAATTAAGTGATATAGGAAAGGGTATCCAAATTTAACAAATTTTCATTGTTTATCATCATAAATATTCCTCCTTTAGCTAACACATTGTATAAAACTTAGTTGCATTTGGAGTGAGCTCCCCTCTAAACAAACAAACAAACAAAAAAACTGTCAATATTTCTACAGGAGTCAAACCAGTTGTTTTGATATCGTATAGCCAAAACAACTGGCTGATTGAATTGCTCACTCAGTCAATAGTGGGATTTGGCACTGGGTAGATGACCAATAACAGAGTCTCTACCCAGAAGCTTCTAAGCAAAGATAACAGTAAGAGTGTAGTTCTGAAGGATATGATCACAAATTGGCTAATTAGACCAATCCATATATGAGGTAAATATGACTAGTATTTACAGTGAAGAACAAGCCCTAAGGGCACTTGGTGGAATGGAGATTAAAGTGGTCCTTAAAGACAAAGAGAAAGAGAAGTGACATCTGCTGTCAGTCATGAGTCCGTGGTGAGCCGTGCTCCACAGGGCGCAAAGCCTGCTCAAACAACAGTTCCATTTGCAGAATGTCACATCAAGGAAACGAAGACCAAGAAAACAGCAAAAATGGGGCAATGTATACACTGCAATTTTCAGCTCACATAAATATAGAAGCCTTTAGAACAGGCTTGTGTACTAGGAATATTTTAATCACTCAACTGTGAGTTCCATAATGGTTTGGTATATGACTAAAAAGTCTCCTGGAAAGGCTTGTTGTTTAGACAGGGAAGATTAAGGGTGAAATGCCAACTATTATTAACTTTCATTTCTTTATTCAACAATTGGGGGCGTTTAATGTGTGCCAGGCTCGGCAGCTACAGCAGTGAGTGAATCAGATGCACCTCCTGCTATCTCATGCAGACAGCATCCCACTTACTAAGTCTGGCCTGACTTGGTTTTCAAGATCGAGCGAGTTTAGAGAGTTACCCCAACTTTCAGTAAAATAAAATTGAGACAGAGTTGTGAAGTAAATTGCCAATGTTATAAAGCTGATAACTGTCAGAGCCAGTGCTGGACTCCAAGTTGAAAGCTTTTTGCAATATAACTGCCTTTTATAGTCAAAGTAGGTCTCATGGAACAATTTAAGGTATGAAGATGATGAAACTTCATTCATAATAGCCCCAAACTGGAAACAACCCAATATCCATCAACAGAATGGATTAAAATTTTTTTATGTATTCGTAAAATGTAACACTATGCATCAATGAAAATGAATGAACTATAATCATATGCAGCAACATAGAGCGCAGACTCAAAGGAGTGAGTACTGTATAATTCTATTCACATAAAGTTAAAGAACAGGCAAAATTAATCAATGGTGATAAAAATCAGAATAGTGGCTACCTTTAGGGAGTGCTATTGACTAGGAGGGGACATGAGGAGCCCTCTGATATGCTAGAAATGTACTCTTTCTTGATCAGGCTAATAGTTTTGGCTGTATAAATATATAAAATTCATTGAATTGTGTATTTAAGATAAGTGTCTCTTAAGTATGTTATATTCCAATTTAAAAATAATAACTGATGAGCTGGAAAAAACTTGGTGAACTGGTGAAGTGTATGTCAGGCGGTGTCTTTAAAGCAGTTTCAGAAAAAAATGGTCACAGGTCTCCATGATTTAACCTCCAGTGTTTCTTCATGCTCATTGCCCTGTCTCAGCCCAGAGCTGTACTAATTCACACTAGGGCAACTGCAAAAAGCATCAACTGGTCTGTCTGTCCCCCAGTCTACCCATACAATGCTGCCAGTTATCCTTCCTAAATGTTGGCTTGCCCCATTAACTCCTTCATGTAAACACCTGCAATTGCTTTCTATTTCCTATAAAACAAAAGCCACAATCATTATTAGCATGGATATGGGGTCTTTTGCAATCTTTTCCCAGCCAACTACTCCAATATCATCTCCTGCCTTTCACCTTTCACCTTCCTTCCTCCCTCTAATAAACGTTTACTGAATGCCTATTTAGGTAAGACACTCCGCCAGGTGATGGAGAAATGAAAAGGAATGAGAACGAATCTTATCATTTTGTTGCAGACCAGAGAAGAAGCAAAGATATCCACATGGAACTACAAAGTTCAGGAGGGGCATAAAAAAGATAGACAAAAGGCATCATGGAATCCAGAAGAGGAGTGTTAGACCCAGCCTGGGGGGCTTTCTACAGAGCTGACAGAAGATGCTGAGCCTTGAAAGAGAAAGAGAGATAGACTTGGTAGACAGAGATGGGTGTGTGGTGGATTATGGCATTCCAGGCTGAGGGAATGCCCTGAACAAAGGTATGCAGGCATGAAAGAGCATGGGATATCTAGGAAACGAAAAGTGAAAAAGTTCAGAAAGATTGAATCTCTTGGTTCAAGGGTGGAGATGAGGCGTGGAGATGCTTAAGCTGGGAAATGTAGGCAGGGAACCAGTTCATCAAGGGCCTCATTTGCCATGCTAAGGGGTTTGGATGTCATCCTATGGGCAGTGGAGCTCCCAGACACACCCCATGCCACAGCCATGCCAATCTCTGCATGGTTCCACAGCCACTCCAGGCACTTTCACAACCTTCTGCTGTTGTTCATCTTGTTTCTTCAGCTCCAAATGCCAGCCCCACCTGGAAAAATTGTATTCATTGTTCTCAGTTGCATACTTGACAACATAGAATTGCTTTTACTGAACTTGGCACAGACGTGATGCCATTGGCCCCCATTAAGAAATGCTGTGAGAGTAAACCCATGAACCTGGCTGTTCTGTTGATGGTAGCGATGTTGTTCAAAAGTATTGTTTGTCATGTTTCACTGAGGTTCTCTTTACGTGGGCACCAAGGAAATAGATATTTCCCAGTACCAGGAATAGTTGAGGTCTCCTGAAAGCTGGTTTGTGTTTATTGTAAGCACACTCTGATTCATTTCAGATGATGTTTCTTCTCCTTGCTTTAGTTCAAATCTGACTTTATGGTCTTTACACTCTCCCCTCTCTAGTAAGTGTAAGGACCTCATTCTTTTTGTGGACTAATTTCACCCTGCCTTCATTTCATTTTCTTCTTCCTTTATTTTATTTTCTCAATATTCTGATTTCCTCGCTTATTTTTACATGGATTGCCTGTAACTTTGAGATTCATCTGGAATTGTTTGTGGAACAACTTGGAATACAAATGACTAGATGAATAAAGAAGCAAACAAGTTATTATTCTTTAAGATTTTTTAATGCCTCCTCTTCTGTGAAGCCTGCCCAGATGCTTCCAGGCTGATTTATTCCTGCTCGGAATTCCCGCAACTCTCTGTTCATACATTTATTCTAATCCTACCTTATTTTACAAGTAATCTCCAAGAGGTTTGTTTATCCCTCCCCTTCAGGAGCAAGTCAGGGACTAAAAGTTTTAATTTCTCTATTATTTTTCCCAAGTCTACTGCTGTACAATGTAAAGACACATTTAATGCTTGGTGTATGAATAAAAGAATGAACAAATAATGATGAAATGAAAGAAACTTGGGTTAAACTTACCTGCTAAGAGATCAGGGAATGGGGTGAAAGAATATTAAGAGAACAGTGGTCAGGAACCCCTGAAATGAATGGCTGTATAGAAACATCTAGATATCTAGATAGTCTCCAATCCAAAGAGTAGGCCAAGAGCAAAGTATCATTTAGCACATGGAGTCAAAAAACAACAAGACAAAAGGAGAGAAGGAGGTTACACTTGTTTGGGCAGGAGATAAACAAGGCTGGATGTAAGGCAACTGGCCGTAGGAACAGAGTCATACAAGAAGTGTTTCTTGAGCTCGTACTGACTTATTGCACTGGAGGCTGTGCTTAGATGCTGTACAAACAGAAAAACAACAATCTTGAAGGGACATGAACATTTAATCCTCTGAGTAAGGACTGCTATGTGAGTTAAAAAAAAAAAAAAAAAGCAGGATTTGGAAACTCACATAAAAAATTGTGAAAATATATGTTGAGTGCTTTTACTCTGCAGTTGAGTGACTCATATTAATAAGCATTTTGTGTATTGTTCAGTGCTTCACCGTTTACCCAAGACTTTCACTGGGATGGTCCCCCTTGGGATACACAACGGCCCTCAAGGGGCAAAAGGGCAGATAGCCTTCTCCATCTTTAGTAGATTAGGGGACTGAGTCTCAAACAGGCCAGGGTACTTGCACAAGTTCCCTCACAATGGTTAGTGGTTAGTGGAACCAGAAGGGAGGTTTTCTGACTCACAGATTATAGCACAATATTCAGTTTATTTTGCTGCCTCAGCAAGCTTTAGACAATGCCTGATATCAGCTTACCAAGAAGAGCGAAACCATTCCGGGAGTTTCACAGTGTTGATTCACTCACAGTGACTTTCTGGGGCCTCTGGGATAAGGTCCAGATTTATCAGCACAGCATTCAAGGCCCTTCCCAGGCTGGTTCCACCTGGCAAGGCAGCATCATTCCTCACAACCTGCTCCAGTGCACCTGCACCTCATGTTTCCTTCACGGGGTTTGACCCAAACTGACATTTCTTTTCCAGAATCCTAGAATGTCAATCAGGTTCTTCTTGACTCTTAAATGTTTTTAAATCTACACAAATTTTGTCTCCATTCCATAGAATATGTATATTTATTTTATGTATAGAAATGTTTAAATGACCTATAAATTAATTTTCCCAATAGTTTAGCCTTACAGTGAAAATGAAGCCCCAGAAAGAGGTGCTATGTTTATCGTTTGGCTTTGGGGACCACCCTACATGAAACCCTGGGAGAGAACCCTAAGCTGAGATACGGCATATTATTAGGCTATGAACTCACTCAGGGCAGAGAATGCCCCATTCTTCTTCATAACCCTAACACATGCCTCAGATGTATTACGTATTAGACAAATGAATGGCTGGCTGGCTGGCTGGATGGATGGATAGATGGATGGATGGATAGATGGATGGATAGGTGGATGGATGGATGGAAGGATGGATGAATGAATAAACTGTATAAAAATTATGGAGGATACAGAGCAAAGAAAAAAATCTATGTTTGCTGATCGTTTATTATTCCTTAAAATATATCCTATAATCAATCTTATGATCTCTTTACCTTTTACACAATGCTGAGAACTTTGTTGTCCTAGATATGAAAATCTCATATATGATGTGAAAATAAAGATTCACTTATATGACTTTCTTTTGGCATAAACCCAGTAAAAAACTTCTCCATCTAATTTATCTCATTAATCCCTTTGAGTATTCATAGGAGGTTTTTCTTTTTCTTTTAGCATGGCATGCATAATGTAAGAAATATTTTTGTTCTCAAAATCTCTGGGGGCTATATTTACCATTTAATGATTTACATATTCTAAACTATGCTTTTGCTAGAATTCAAATTTCTTCCATTATCAAGTAAACCATAGACGGGTTCCAGCGAAGGTGACTATAAAGTAGACTACTATTGACTCTTGTTTTGGAAAAAAGAACAAAGAAGAAGAAATACATTCTCATATAATAAATTTAAAACTATCTTTTTTTAAAATTAGAGAACATTTGGTGAGCAAGGAGTTAATGTGTGTCGGCGGAGGGTGCAAAAGGAGGGAGACTAGGGGGGTGGTCCTTGCGTGGCAAAACACAGCTATTGTGTTAGGGATCCCTGAGGAATCGTCCAGAAAATTTCAAGTGACAGTCTCTTTTTCCTCCCACAGAAATTTTGAGTTAAATCACCTGTATTAGCTAATTCACCAAATCTCAAAGTTATCCTTATTAAACAGGATGGGGAGAATAAAGATATAATATTAGAATTTAGGGATATTTTGAAATCTTGGGTTTTTGTGTTTTTTTTAATGAAAACGTTGGTGAACCAAAGACGTCTACAGTAATTACAAATCAAGTCATTTGGTCAGCCTGGGAAATAAGAGCTCATTATGTATAATAGAGTTTGCCCATAAAAAGGAATATTTAGTTCATATATGTAGATTTTAAAATGAATTAATTTATTCATATTTATTTTTACTTATATTTAATTTATATTTAAAATGGTAAGCAAGAAAGCAAACATTTTGGGGGGCTATGAAATGTTTTACTTCTATCTTTCCTTCTTCTTCTTTTCTGCACTGCCCCATTCCTCTCTCCCCCTTCTTCCCCCACACTCTTCTCTCCTGTTTTCTCCTGCTCTCACTGCCCCTGAACAATGCTGAATGGGAAGTCAAGTCCAGTGCTTTCAATTAACTTGCTGTGTGAACTTAGGAGAATTACTTAGTCTTTCTATAAAATTAGAAGACTGATCTTCCTCCAGATCTCTCATTTTGTGATGTTTCTGTTTAACCAAAATAATCCATAATCAATAAGATTTGCCCTATCTCTTCTCTTCAGATGCCCCTCGGTGTGAGCTTTACCTGGTTGTATGTGGTATATCACTAGACACAACAAAATCTATACGGATGGAAGAACTAGGGAACATTGACTGGAAGATATGAGATCTGATCTATTCAACAATCAAAATGTATGTGTAGAAATTTCTGGGCAAAAGAAAGTATCAGAGATCCTAGCTCTGGAGGACAGTGTAGACCACGTCTGTGGTGTTTCATGAAAAAGGGATGTATACGTCTCTTATTCTTGCTATCTCCTTCTCCACTCAGCAGTCATTTTTCCCTTCCTACTTTCAACTAGCACAATCAGTTTTCTCGTCTTTGTCACCCTCTCTAACTCTCTCCTTTTTTGTCTAACCCTGGTGGAATTTGAAGTCTTCCTCCTTTCACTCACCCCTGGGTCAGGCCCAGTCATCCTCTCTGATGCCTCCATGACTGTTTTCCACCCTCCAAACATCTTCCACCCCCAGGCAATAGGAGTGTGTCTACTTCTCTTTGACACACACCTTGCAAGTTACAATAATTTTACATTCTGCACAGTCCTGCCTCATGGTATCAATTCCTGAATCACTAAAACTTGAAGCATCTTAAAGTTAAATCATCTCTCATTCCATGTATGTGGCGATTTGAGGACTGCTCTGTAAAATTCATCTTTGTTTCCAATTTAAGAATTCCTCTTAAATGGATTATACCAGCATCTCCTGTTCAGAAATCCTCATTTCACTCCTTGTCCACACCCATACATTGCTTGGTAACTCAACCATCTTCTACCAAATAAGGTTAAGTCATTACACAGCTGAAGAGCAACATAAATTATGCAGAGATGAGCGAATGTCTCAATTACTTTGTTACATGTTTAATGTTCCTCATTTTAGCAAACCAATGGTCTAATGAAAAGATCAGTTTTATCTTATTCTAAGCTCAGGTCATCTCAGCTGTATTATTTGGTTTCAATGTCATATATGAACAAAATTGTCCTATATCTGCTTAGTAATATAAAAACAAAATGCCCTAGCAATTCTTATATTTTAAGCATCACTTGGTACCGAGTTAATACTGATGTGTTGCTGATTCTAAATACTGTCACATACATCTGATGGTGAACAATTCTCTCTTGCTACTGGGAGCAAAGAAAAAGGCACATTGATTTAAATTCCAGGAGGACTAGAAGGGTGTTCTATAAAGTGACCCTGTGTGGTGTCTCGAAACTTATTTTTCTTCATATCTTTGTTCCCGGAAAATAATTTCCTCTACCTTTATTCGCCTCTCTAAAATTGCTCTTTCAAAGTTGGTTGGGGAAATGCATCCATTTTCTTCATCAAAACCATTATAGCAGGCTGAAGTATTTAACGGAACAGTACCGCAATTCACTTTGAAATGCATCACAAAAATAAGACGGTTTGATGTCCAGCGAGAAGAATGGATAGAGGGATAGATATGTGATAAAGAAAATGTAGTAAAATGTTAATGGTAGAATCTAGGTGGAAGGTATTCAGGTGTTCACCGGGAAATTCTTTCAAACTTTACTGTATGTTTGAAAATTTTCATAACAAAATGTTGGGAAAAATATTAAAGAAAAAGAGTCATTTACCCAATCTCCAAGTTCATTTGACAGCATCAACCCTCCAGTGAACTGCAGGATTTGCTCTCCACTGATGTGCAAATGGACAAGCCTTCATGTTGCAAGGGTGTAATTAGAGCGCCAGTTTAGAAATTTGGCAGTCAGTGTTAAAAGGGAACATTTTCTACTTTATGCTGTGCTCATCAAAAGACAGGATGAAACACAATCTTTTGTCATGATATTTTTGCATTGTGACCTGATGAAGTTTAAATTCAGCCAGCTCCAGCATGATTTCTGCAGGCTGAATGCTACCCACAGTCCCAGCAAAGCTCACCTTGGCAATAAGAAGAAACGGAAAGGGAAAGAAATAAATGCTTAGCGTTTTTTTTTAATATATTGTATACATCCTTGATGATAAAAGTGTAGGTAGAAACAAATAAATGACAACAAATCCCATAAGAGATCATAATAACCAAGAATGAAAGGAAAATGTTAAGGAACAAGAGATAAAACCGCATGTGAATACTGTTTAATCCATACAGATTCATATAATCTATTAAAAAAGGCCATTATAAAAATTCATATAGTGTCTAATATAATAATGAATATGAAACATATTCATATGTCTCTAACAATGCGTCACATTCATTAAAGCCAGAATTATTCTCTTTTCCCTGAATTTCATTTATGAAAGAAGAGGTGATATCTACTTTGATACATGAGCCAGTTAGAGAAGGGAAAATTTTTCTACTTTTAATTCTAGGGCCAGTTATTGGTAATATAAGAACACACCACCTATCTAGTTACCATTCTGAAAGGGATCTGCTTTCCTTTGCTATCTGAAAATGCTTATTGTTATCAAAGACAGTGTCTAGACAAGCAATTGACCTTCTTCTTATCATGACCTACAGTTATCATTGTCGTTCTCTAGCTTTACCTTGGGCAGAAACTGTACATATGAAAAGCATGTCAGATTAAAAAAAAATATTGAGGGAGAGTGTAGTCTATCATTTCTTCTTTTCTCTTTTCATCTAAAAATTGTCTGGGATGGATTCATTTATATCCTTTAAGCATAGAATATTTTCTATTTTCCTCTTTTCCAAATAAATATCATTAAAAAAAAAAACTGGAGCAAAGATTCTAGAACTATTCTGCAAGACAAGAATAAAATGAAGAAAAAATTCAGACTTGGCTAGCTTCATGGTCATATGTTAAAATGTCGTAGACATTTTGTTTGATGGACAAAATGTTGGCCTAATTGTTTTTCTCTGATAAACTTTAATGATTTGTCAGCCACAAATGCCAGAATTTCTTTAGGATTTGGACTATGTGGTTTAAAAAAGAATCTAAATTTCTCTCTATCATATCATAATTTTAATAATTCCTTGAAGGGGATTCTAATAAACATATTTTCTCTTAGATATTTATTCTATGTATCACATTTATTTATTAAGTATTAATTTTCAAGTATTTATTTAATTTTCTGTTCTAAGAAATTCTTAAATATTTAGCTTCAAATTTATTATATCATAAATAGAATATTTAATATTTCCATCGAAAATATTTTAATCTTTGTTAGTTCTGTCTTCGTCTTTATGAAATCTCTCTGCATATTTCCTCCCATATTAGGTTCCAAGAGAGATTAAATTCCAGGTGGTGAATCAGTGTCCTAGCTGTTCACTTCGTCATGAGCAAAACTTTCACAGGGAGTATATTTCTGATAATAGCATCAATAAAACACTGAGTCAAATCATTGTAGTTCTTTTTGGTGGTATCTCAAAGGGGAACAAAAAATGGCAACTCTCCCTCTCTCTCCCCCTTCCTTAATCTCACCCTCTAACTTTGTCTCAATAATTTTAGAACTACATAGAGTTGATAGTTGAAATAAAAGCCAGGATTGTACTCTCATGATGAATGATGCACCAGAACATCCATAATTACCCAGTAATTATGCCATATTGCCTATGTATTTTCTCCAATTATCTGGAAAAAACAGAAAGTGGCTTGAGTCATCTGAGTAATTGCATGAAATTTCCACTACATTGCTAGTGTAGACATGCAGAGTACAAGCTACCGTTTGACGGAGACCAAACCTTTAGTTGTGCTTAATCTTTAAATAGTCAAACATTTCTTTTTTCTCCAAGATGTCAAACATTTTTTGGAAAGTAGGTTGCAAAGAGTAGTTTCCTTTGCTACTGCTTCTCCATGATTCTTCCAAAATATGCTCCTATTGTCTCCAGAAGAAGGAGGAGGAGGAGAAGCAGGAGGAAGAGAAGAAGGAAGAAAGGAGGCGGAGGAGGATAATTATGATCATTAAGATCGTGAAGAGTATTTGAATAACTCTCCATTATATTTAAAGGGCTTTCGAACAGAGTACCCCATGGGCCCTCCAAGAAATTTTTGAGATTTACATGTTACATAAAGGGGTAAAAAAAAGTGATGGAAGATCTGTTAACTCATTCATAGCACACACAGGGATAAAAGTAGCCTAGAAACATAACAGCCACTTTTACACATTTCAATTGAATTCAGCTTTGGCATTATCTTAACAGGTTTTTCTATAGTATTCAGCTAGGCTGTACAACAACAATTATTGCAGCCTTGAATATTTGATAAACAGGTACTGGTTGTGATCATTTTAATTTTTTTGCCACATGTAGAGGATATCTCTACTCTTCACAATATATCCTGAGTAATAATTTGGAAATGTGGTTGGCATAACCAGTAGTTGCCCACCCCCTTGCACCATTGTATCCTTCGCAAGATAACATTGGCTGATGAATGTGAGGGAACTGGGAACAGAAAGGTTCATAGTTCCCTCTTCTCTCCTAAACAGGCTGTCAGAAGACCATGACCAAGACCACCGGCAAAATAAACAAGAACTGAGGAACTGGCTGTAGGGGGCACCATCTGCAGCAATTGAAAACCACCCTTTAACAATCTGCTAGGCAATTACAGAGCTGGATGGGGCACACTTGTAACAGTTCAAGTCATAGAAAATAGAATAAAGGAAAGTAACATCTATGTTATTTAATCTCCTTGGCAGTGGTTTAAAGCAAATCTTTACTCCAAGTAATGTTAGTGCTACCATCAGTCTGGATTGTCTTTTTAGAGCCCAGGATGCCATGGTATCACTTAGATCAATGTCAGTTTATTTAAATTGAAGGAGGTACAAAACATATCAGCCCCATTCATGTTTATATTTTCTTGCAAAGCGACGTAAAGAGATGCCAAGATATTCCCAACTTCTTGAGCAGTCGTTTGGACTAGGGAGCCAACATTTCTCCACTTCCATCCACTCTTTCTTTCCCTACCCAATTTGGACTTCCTTCTTGTGGTGGGGGGAGGCTGTTGTCTTGGAACGTCTTAAAAATTTGTAACCCTGAGAGTGGATCATAAGATGTACGCTTTTTTTTTTTAAAGTCTAAGGAGGGGAAATTTTCACACATGTCTTTGACTTATGAATACAGGGAGGAATTTGTCATAAATTGTCTCTTTTTACATAGTATTACAGATATAATTTAAAAAAAACATATCCTATAAGTTTCAATGAAGTTGGACTAGTGATATGAGATCATAATAGGAAGAGACAGAAATTCTCCCAAGTTCATTGGAATAACGACTAACTGTAGGTTAATGAGCCATATTTACAGATCTAAAGAAATGGGTGCCAGCAATGGCACAAGGAGAAATAGAGTGTCAGAGAGGCAGGGCTGGCCCAGGAGGTGCGGGACCATCGGGGAAGTGATTGGCTGATCCTGCTGAACATATCTCCAGTGACGTGCTGCAGGACAAATGGGGACCAGAGGGATTCATGCTCCTGCAGAAATACTCCACCAGATTCCATCCCACTGTGAAGAGAGAATACATATTCTCTCTCTCTCAACTTAGAAATTTTAACCAAGAAAGTGAAAAGTCTCTTTGAGTTTTTGAGCTTCTCTGGGGATGTGTGAACCCAGAGTCGCTTACCAAGAGGAGACGTGAGAATGGCCTCAAGTTCTTGTTAATGCTGAGATGGGGAGAGGGAGTTATTTGGCAGAGGAGCCCAAGTCTTGGTTTTTCTTACCATTGTAGTGTAAACTCCTAAAGGGCAAGACTAAATCTTACCCTTTTGCTCAACACTTCATCCATTACATATAACACAGTTCTTGGTATGTAATAGGCACTTAAAAATACATAATGAATCAACAAATTGAAGGGTGAATTAATGGCTCCAAAACTGAATGTGTGATCTTCAGCAACTCAATATCCCTCAGTCTCCTCACCTGTTGAATCATGGATTGGGCTCCTCAGATCTCTGAGGGCTCTGAAGATTGCATATTCTGTGATTCTGCTTCACTTGTAGGCAATGGTAAACAAGAAGGGATGGCAGAGTGAGCAGGGGTGAAAGGCAATAAATGGATGAGAAGGACAAGGAGAAACATGAGCAGGTTTCTCTGAGAAGACTACAGGCTCCCAAGTACAGGACAGGGTGATCATATTTACAGGGAGATTCGCACATCCTCTTCTCTGCTGTCACTGCAGGGATGTGGCTCCTCTGGGGTTACACTATTTACTGCAAAAATGGTGCTCAAAGCTTCATTCAACAGCACACTATATAAGAGGGAGAAACTATGTCTCTTTCTTTAAGACTTGAGGGGAAGGGGGGAGGGAGGAGGGTGAAAGGGATAATTCGGTACATGTGTGTGGTGATGGGTTGTAATTAGTATTTTGGTGGTGAACATGATGTAATCTATGCAGAAATAGAAGTACAATGATGTACACCTGAAATTTTTACAATGTTATAAACCAATGTTACTGCAATAAACAAAAAAATAAATAAATAAATAAATAATTAAAAAAAATAATAATAAAATAAACATCCCTTAGTCTACCGAGCAAATGCTTATGCCAAAATACACTATAGAAATAAATAATACATGCTTTCAAAAAAAAAAAAAAAAGACTTGAGCTAAGCCTTATCTCGTCCACAAACTTTTCTGGGATTGACCCAGTTCTTTCTTATCATCTCCCCTGAACACATAGATGTGCCTACATGCTCATCCCATTCAGCATCTGCTTCCTGTTAGTTACCCAGTTTGGCTCAGTCCCTGCTGCCCATGGGGGGCCTCTCCCAGCACCAACATGGCAGCCCTCCACCTGCTCTATTTTAGCTGATGACAAAGCTGTAAAATAAAATGCAATTAAGCAGTAGGGTACTTTAAGGATCCCAAGATGGTTAGTATTAATTAAATGTTTACTGGAACATTTTCTCTGATGAGAAAGGAAGCAAGGATGATTGATTACCAACCTTGGAAGGAGTTATGTTGTGGCTGAAACCTACAGGAGTTGGAGCCAGTCAAAACCTGGTTTCAAATCCAGGATCTTCTATTTACCAGCTGTGTGACCTAGGCAAGGTACTCAATCTTTGCGAGCTTCAGTTTCCTTACCTGCAAAGCTGGGGTAATAACTTCCCACATAATTGCTCTGCACAGTTCTACGACTGGCATTAGTATGCAGGTAATGCATATCAGATCCCAACATTGCTTCTTTCCTTCTACAAGGAAAGAACAACTATTTCAGAACTCTTGTGCTCTGGCTGTGTAGAGTCTAGCATAAAACAGAGATGTTGAGAATTGGGGTGATTGCAAAGACAGCCATGATAGCTATTGAACTAGTATACAACAGATGGAAAGAGAAAAGAAATGGGGTGATTTAACCCCTTAAAAGCTACAAGATTTCTTCTAATGGTCTTTAAGTGTCTTCTCCCAAGCCAAATCTCAACAGCGCCTACCCGGAGTACACTATACTCTTTTACACAATCGTTTACATTCAACTAACATTTAGCTCATGTAAATGCTAGATATCATGTTTGGCACTTACTGAAGCCATTTAATTCAGGGATAACTAAGAAATGATAATCCTTACTCTAAAGAGTTCAAATGGAGAAACCTAAGATGACATGTATGCAATAAATTATGATACCATGTATTAATGGCTATAATAAAACTATGAAAAGTGTCATTGAAGGTTGAATTAATTTAACTTTTCAAATTCTCAGTTAAAATGACAGTTGGAAGTGTGGCTGCATTATGAGAAAAATAACTTATACCACCAACTTGGAAATGGGAAAACCTGAGCCAGCCTGATTAATGACCACCGAGCTGGTCAATAATATTGGGTCAATACTAAATAAAACGGATGCTAGAGATCAATGAGAGGTAAGACTTGTGATTATGTCTAAATCACTCCTCTTCAAAGAGCTTTACCAACATCCACTAATTAATCTTTATGATATTGTGTTGCGAGTGATAAGTATCGTTATCCCCAAATAACATTTTGAAATACCAGGGCTTAGGGTCTTTCACAGAAGATGCCCAATGTGAGACCTGAGCACTTCTGCAGAGACAAGATTGCTAATCAGCTCTTGATATTCTATTTTAGGAGGCATCTCTGGCTAAGAGCATAAACAGCAGAGTCAGTGACACGTGGCCTGGAGTCCCAGCTCCATTCTTTAGCAACTTGGTGATGTTGGATGAGTTACTTAATTTCTCTGAGCTTCAATTTTCTCAGAGCTTCAATTTTCTCATTTACTCAAAGATATTGATGCATTTCCCTAAAAAGCTGTGTTAATGTTAGAAGGAGTTAATGCTTATCAACCCCTGAAAAACAATAAGGGCTCGATAAACAGCTCCCATTGTTGTCGTTACACTTATTTTTAGGAACATTGGCCATGATCTAGGTAATTACCAAAGGATGGAGCAAGGTAGGGGAGGCTCAGAGCAGGATTGGGAGCTACCCCCTGGGACAGAAGGAAACCAACATGACTTTAGTACTTACCATGTGCCAAGCATTGTGCTAAGTACGTTATGCTTTGGATTTTAAATTGTTTGTCCATTTATTCCTCACAATAACCCTGCAATGGAGCAACCAGAGCTAATGCCTAAGCCCGGGCTCTTTCCTCTGGAACATGGCAGGTTCTGCTGCATTGGAGTAAACACTGCTGAGAGGATGGTCCCTGCAGCAGTGGTGGGAAGTGCAAGAGAAGCCAGGGTGGTGGTACTCAAGAATCCAGGCTGGCAGGCAGGAAGTCCACCTCTAGGAAGTCCTTCAGTGAGGGTGAGATGTCAGATGCTGAGCAGCTCAGGGGAGGCTCCAGGAGAAGGATGCAAAAACAGCAGAGTTAGGACCCCTCATCCCAAGATTAGAGAACTAAGGAGAAAGTGAGAATAGACACTCAGACCAAGGGGACTACAAAGAAATCCAAGGATGACAGCAAGATACAACGGCAGAGGTAGAAGATACAATGCATCTTCTGATAAGCACAGAATTGAAGGCCCAGAACATTAGCAAAGGAACATTAGCGAGTTAACTGGATATCGAGTAGGGTTTTTATTTTATTTTACTTTTAGCTACTGGACCCCTGTGGTAGTTATCAATTTATTACCTCTCAGCTATGAATGCATACTTAAATATATGCTCTGAGATAAATAATGGAATTCCTTTAAATATTTCTTTTTTAAAGTGAGCACGATGATAATCTTGCTCAGTAAAGAAGGGTGCTGGAGGGACACTGCAGGAGGAAGATGTTTCCTGCAATTTGCGATGCTGGCTAGAGGGCTTGGTGGGTAGATGGAAGAACATCCAGTAGAGCCTGGTCCAGCAGCAGGCCCTCTGTGAACCTACACTTAGTCTTCTATCATAGTTGATAATTCTTTATATTAATCTTCCCCTGTTCAAACTACTGTGGGGTTTCCATCTCCTGATTGGACCCATTCTACTACACCCCCTTTGTCCATATGAAATTTTACTTGAAACTCAATGTGTTAGAATAACGTCCAAACTCTGTATTGTAATCTGCAAGGCCCACGTGACCCCGATCCCGCCTTCTCTTCTGACACACTCTGATCTTCCCTCCATGCCTGAACACATCCAGTTTCCTTCCTGGCTTAACTCTCTTAGGTGGTCAAACCACCTGAAAAAATCTCTGCCTGACCTTCCTGGTAGAGCCACTGCCCTCTCCCCAGCACAGCACCCTATCTAAGGTGGCCCCTCAAATCACTCTTTTTATAAGTGATGTATTAATATCTTTATGGAATTTTCACTTGCTGAAATTACCTTGCTAACTGTTTTGCCCCTTCTCAGCCTCCACCTGCAGTCCCCTGTCCCTATCCAAATCACTCTTTTTATAAGTGATGTATTAATATCTTTATGGAATTTTCACTTGCTGAAATTACCTTGCTAACTGTTTTGCCCCTTCTCACCCTCCACCTGCAGTCCCCTGTCCCTATCCAAGAGGGTAGAGATGTTATCCATTACCTCCAGCATCACCAGCATTCAGCACAGTCCTGGTACATGGAGGGGCTCAGTAAACACTTGTCAGATGGATGAGTGATAAACGTAGAGCTCTGATGGAAGCATCTATGCCTAAGGCTCAGTTGTCTTCCCTCCCTTCACAGCCTACTTTTCTGTGGCAACTAAGGTCTCTTAGTGGGACCCTAGGGCTCCCAGGAACTGTCCTAGGGAACATGGTGAGAACTCCTTAATCCCACTCTCCTGTTGAAATCAAGGTTACTCCCTGAGGCAGGGCTCTAAGGTAGCAGCCACCTCTGGGGAGAGAGGGATGTGGAACGTGGGGACTGGGCTGCATGGCCACCAGGATGATTCCCAGGGGCCATGTTGAAGAACCAGAGGCCCAATTCCTGCTTCTCACTATGGCAGACAGCCTGCTTGCTGTTATAAGCAAGAGATAGCGTGTGTGCCCTTTATTTTCATTTTAACTTTTTCGGGGAGGCAGGGTGACATTTTAAAATAAAATGCCTCTAAACCTAGAATCATAAGACCCTAGAGCACAAAGAGACCTTGGCATTGCCCAGAGCAGCCTCCTGCTTGACTTACACTTTGGCCATCCACTTTCGAGAACTGTAATAATTACTTATTTCAAACAGTAGAGGAGCGGAGACCTTCTCCTGCTCTCCGGACTAGAGAGAAGGAGGTGCTGATGGCTGCTCTGGGAGCGCACCTCCAGTAGCAGAGGAGGCTCTGACGCAAAGCTAGTGAAAACATGAGATGACTGTCACGTTGTTAGAAAGAGAGAGAAGGAGTGGGAGGAGGCAGCACAGACCCCTGGGCAAGCCCTGGAGGGAGAGTTTAAAGAACATGTAAGGGGCCAGCCCCGTGGCGTAGCGGTTAAGTGCACGTGCTCCGCTGCTGGTGGCCCGGGTTCGGATCCGGGGTGTGCAGCGATGCACCATTTCTCAAGCCATGCTGTGGCGGCGTCCCATATAAAGTGGAGGAAGATGGGCACGGATGTTAGCCCAGGGCCTCTCTTCCTCAGCAAAAAGCTGAGGATTGGCAGATGTTAGCTCAGGGCTGAGCTTCCTCACAAAAAAATAAAAAATAAAAAGATAGGAAGAGCTTGTAAAATCAGGGCCTCCTCTTGGCCACCCCCACTACCCTCTAGGCATGCTCTGGGGTCTAAACCTAGAGGCAAAGCAAGAATAACAGAGAAGTCTATGCAGGGTGACAAAGGCAGAGGAGGCACCAGCGGGAGCGTTCCAGACTGAAGCTACGCTTGTGCCTTGTACCTCTCTGTAGATGTCCACCAGGAAATTGCTGATGACTCTTTCTTCTCCTGAAAAAGAAAGTCCAAGACAGTGAGCCTCAAAAGTTTATGATTTATTAGTCAAATAAGTAATATGTAGCAGTTGATATTTTCTTGGTGACTGTAATTTCTCAGCCCTGTCCATTGACATCCATAGAAGATGAATTACATTATATATAATCACACAGACTTGACTTACAAATTACATGATTATTTAAGGCATAGCAGAGAAAAAGCATAGCTTTTTGTTCTTCCTTTTTGCCATAGGTATCTAGTATAGCTTTAGGCAGTTTATATGAGACGCAACATGATGCCTTTAACAGCCTTGTTTTCCTATGATGATAATGACATAATTATTCCTAATTATTAGCATTGATAATAGCTAACATTCATTGATCACCACGTGCCAGACATGTACTTCACTCTTCAAGCACATAAACCTCACAAAAATTCAGTGAAGCAGCAGTATTACTATCACCATTCTGCAGAGGAGAAAACTAAGAGGAGGAAACTAAGTAATTTGGCCGAAGTCCCACAGCTAATAAATGGGAGGACGGGAATGTAAACCCTATATTGCCACCTATATTCTAAAATCCAATAATCTTTTTTTTCTTTTTTTTGAGGAAGATCAGCCCTGAGCTAACATCTGTTGCCAATCCTCCTCTTTTTGCTGAGGAAGACTGGCCCTGGGCTAACATCCGTGCCGACCTTCCTCTATTTTATATGGGACGCCGCCACAGCATGGCTTGATACGTGGTGTGTCCGTCCACGCCCGGGATCCAACCGTGTGAACCTGGCCGCCAAAGCAGAGGGCCTGAACTTAACCACTCCGCCACCGGGCCAGCCCCCCAATAATCTTCTTGACATACACCACAAGGCATGCAGTCAGGAAAGGGGAATTCTAAGCACAGTACACACACAAGTTCAGAAGTAGGTGAAAGACCATGCAATAAGAGGAAATTCCATGTGG
Source organism: Diceros bicornis minor (assembly GCF_020826845.1). Lineage (NCBI taxonomy): Eukaryota > Metazoa > Chordata > Mammalia > Perissodactyla > Rhinocerotidae > Diceros > Diceros bicornis. Next base: position 10,750,018 of record NC_080776.1, on the reverse strand, counting down.
CTAGAGAGTAATATATGAAGACGGCTTGGTGAGAAGTGGAAGACTGAAGAGGTGACCAGGAGCCAGATTTTGTAGATGTGATGTACAGCATGAAAGGTGTTTAATTTTTACCCTAAAGGCAATTGGGATATCTTGCCCTTTGCATTTTGAGCGAGACAGTATGAGATTTAAATTTTAATTTTGGAGCAGTTGCTGCATTGGAAAGGAGGAAAATTGGATGCAAAAAGTAGAGGTAAAAGGACGTTGAAAGTGTCTATCTAGGAGATGGTGGGAGCCTGAATTAAGCAATGTCTACATGTAAGTGAGCATGAGTGAGGCCATCTCGTTACACTAAATGGCCCCAGCCCCTCCTCTGTGTGACTGCTCGCTGCTCTGCATGTACTCCAAAAAATTCGCATGCTTTCCTGATTTATGTCCTCTGCTTATGTATGTACTCCCCAATAGCTTGATAAACTATAACTTTGTTCTATGAGTTTCTCTCCAGGAACAGGTTGACTACAGGTGGGCAACACACCTACAAGGTATCCATCACAGCTGAGAGCAGAACGGAACAATGTAATGCCTGGAGCCCGTCACACCTGGAGACCAACATCCCTGGACCCCCTCCTTACTGCCCATTTTCCCTATATAACTGTATCAAGATTCTGTGATCTTTGAAGATGGGTTTTTGAGATATTAGTCACCTGTCTTCCGATTTGCCAGCTAATCTAATTAGTTTCTTGATCTCTAACTCGTTGTGATTTTTTTGTGTGTGTGTGAGGAAGATCAGCCCTGAGCTAACATCCATGCTAATCCTCCTATTTTGCTGAGGAAGACTGGCTCTGAGCTCACATCTGTTGCCAATCCTCCTCCTTTTTTTTTCCCCAAAGCCCCAGTAGATAGTTGTATGTCACAGTTGCACATCCTTCTAGTTGCTGTATGTGGGACGCAGCCTCAGCATGGCCGGAGAAGCGGTGGGTCGGAGCGCGCCCGGGATCCGAACGCGGGCGGTCAGTAGCAGAGCACACGCACTTAACTGCTAAGCCATGGGGCCGGCCCTTTAACTCGTTGTGATTAATTGGCTCAGATCACAGGGAGCAGAGCAAGCCCAATGCTCGGTATCATACAGGAATGAAGCAGCAACAGACCCAATAGATCTGAAGGAGGAAGATCAACCTAACTTGGTGATTGACTAGATATAAGAGAGTGGTGAAAAAGAGAATCAAGGGTAACTCCAGGTTTTCAAGTTGGACAAAAAGGAGAACAACAGAGACATATAAAGTGAAGCACTGTTTTGTGGCAAAGTGAAGTAGGAAGCTGATTGGTTCTATTTGGGACATATGAGTTTTGGATGTTTATTTCCTCCAGACCAATGAAGACAGGAAAATGTGATCTGATATTAGTACAGAAAAAATGCAGAACCCTTTACGTGTACATCAACAATTATGATATCAATAGGTATCATTTGCATTCTATTTTCGGAAAATGCCCATGTCTCTAAAACTGCCTGTAGTTTTTTTCAAATTGCATGATAAAGTAAACCTATAAAAAGCAAAACCCCCTTGGAATATAAGCAAACAACTTGCTCTAACTTAAATGAAAACAAGTGAAAGGTTAAAAATAATCATGCTGTGCACCCCTCAAAGAGCCACAGCAAGCAAAATGCATTTTGTCATAGTGGGGTGGCAATGAAGTGTTCAAAAGCACCATAAGAGTAGAATTCTCCAAAAAATAATGCAGGTGTCTGGGTCAAATGCAAATAAAGAAGTATGCAAATTGAGCTATACTTGACTACAAAATCAGATGCTTAAAATCATTTCAGGAAAGTGAAGTTTTAGTCTCACAAAACACCCTGTCCTCATTATAATATATTTCCTATTTGTGCCCTTCATTCAATGTACTAAATGCATGATGGGGATCCAGTTAAGTAGATTTAGAAGCTGATTATATTGCATTAAATATATTCACTTCAATTTTAGCAAGATTTTTTTTTCCTTTAAAAAGATTACTAAACCAAGAAAAGTAGAAAGTACAACAGAAGATAAATAGCCTTTAGTGATGCTGTAACAAGATGAGAAAATAGAATTGCTTCATGATATCATGTAAGAACATACGTCCTCACTTATCTGATTTAAATAACTAAAGAATACATTTCAATTTTGTTAATTGCTTTTACTCTGTACTTGACACTTTCTGTAAATGTTAGTTCATCCCCTGAGACTGTATTTCTCTTGAAATACCTAATTTTGATTATGAATTTGTTTTTTCCTTGTAAAATATGTGGGACACTCAACAATTAAGAAAAAAATTATCAGAAAGAACACTCTTGTGGGTGTTTAGAAGAGTTAAGTCCAATATTGGCTCTGCCATTAAGAATGAGTGTCATCAATCTGGGCTTTAATTAGTTTCTTGCTATCTTGAATGATCATGTTGAATTACATTATATGATCTCTAAGTCCCTCCTAGCTCCAAAAATATATGATTTGGAGAACAGATAGTTGGATGATATTTTTTGATTCTGCCCTCAATCGGCTTCTACTTAATGTTGGAAAAAACAAAACGTAATGATTGATGTAATAAAACTATCCATAGGAATTTATTTATGAATTTATCTTTACAGATGAATTATATTGTACCCTAGTCAAAGCTACCTAAAATTCAGTAGTTTACAATAGAGGATATGCCATTTGTTTCTAAATGAGCCCAGAAGAGAAGTAGCAGAAGAAGAGAATGATTGACAAAACGAGAATCTCAAACATATATCAAAGCTATCAAAATTTTACGTGGCATGGGTAACCCAGCTATTATACTTTCAAAATTACTCTTTTCAGGACCGGCCTGGTGGCATAGTGATTAAGTTTGCATGCTCTGCTTCAGTGACCCGTGGTTCATGGATTCAGATCCTGGGCAAGGACCTACACCACTCGTCAAGCCATGCTGTGCAGGCATCTCACATACAAAAAAAGAGAAGGATTGGCACAGATGTTAGCTCAGCGACAATCTTCCTCAAGGAAAAAAGTGGAACATTGGCAACACATGTTAGCTCAGGGCCGAATCTTTCTTGCCAAAAAGAAAAAAAAAATGCCCTTTTCATGGAGCATTTTTTAAAATTATGAGGTAATACAGCATACTCCCTTAAATAGGACTTAGGACCATCAGCTTGCATAGATGATGGGTAAAAGAGAATTTTTATCAGTGGCCTACAGTTTTAAAAATTAATGCTAATTATTACAGCAATGATAATATTCCATAGTATACTATATCCTATTTTATAACATCCTTGAATTTAAAAAAGCAGTTATAATAAATGCAAAATAATTCACAAACTATAAAGAGAACGAGCAACTTACCCAACTTCATATTGTTCATAAACAGCCAACATTCTGCTGATTTTTCCCATTCTTCAAATATTTGCCAAGCACTTCCAGGCACATTAACAGTTTCCCCTCTTTCCTTTTCTTCATTCTCTTATTCTGGAACCACCCAATTGATCTTCAATTTATGTCTCACTTTCTCTTTCATATTTTCTGTCTCCTTATCTTTTTGTTCTACATTTTTGGATTTTTTTTGTTGTATTTTTAAACATTTTCTTCCAACCTTTCCATTGTTCACTTTCAGTTTTGACAAATATATTTTACATGTCCAAAAGCACTTTTTTGCTGTCTGATGACTCCTTTTTAATAGCATCCTTATTTTATTTTACAAGTATAAAATTTTGTTGAGATTTATAAATATTGACTTCTTTATTCCTGAATTATCTAATTTCCTTTTTCATGAGTTTTTCTGTTTGTGTAGATTATTTCCTCAAATGCGTGGTGATCCTTGCTTATCGTTCCACATTTAAAAACCAAGCAATAGAAAGGGTTACTGAGGACTTTGTAGGCTTGAGTGGAGTTTATTTGCTGGAAGTTTTAATCTAGCATAGAGGCGCATGAGCTCACCATTGCACTGGAGCTACCCTCCCTCAAATGCTAGAATGTGGAGGGTTTTTCTCTAGGTGACTGGCATTCACACTATTTACACTATTTTCTTCTAACAATACCTTCAAATTCTGTAGAAAAAAAAACTTTTCTGTTTTATTCATTGTTGTTTTGATGAGGAATAAACACTTAGCAGTCAGGTATTTTTCAAACAGGAATAGAAAACGGGGCTGTCAACTCTTACATATGCAGATCTGTAATTAATACCTGTGATTTCTGTCCCGTTTCTCACTTGCGTCTGCTGGTTGTGGTTCTCTGACAGGCAGGTCAATTTCCTCTCCCTACAATAGCAATCGCACTGTTGATGCCCTAAGTTGATGTTTTTCTACTTTGTTTCTCATGTAATATTCTTCCATCTGTGTCTTATCTTCCAAGAATAGGTTGCAATCTGCAGGTGGATGGCATCCACTTCTTGTTTTTAGGATTGTACCGTTTTTACAAAATTTATACTTGTTTTAATGGGCACAGCCAAGTTAAGACTCATTCTGCTGTAGTTAGAACCTCCTGCTGTAAGCCAATTTTCTGCAGGCTATGTGGGCCTTGATATAGGTCTTGTATGTTGGAAATGATCCCCAGCACTTAAGTCTGCAATCTGCCATATGCAGTGAAAGAAATGGGTTGCTTCCTGATTCAAGTCTTCTACTTCCTGCTGAAATTCCAAATAATTACATAATAATCTTGAGATAAGCTTCTTGTTTTCAGGTTATTTGTAAGTAAAAAGATGATTGATACACCTTGGGGTTAGTGTAAGATGGAGCTTTTCCAAGTGCTTTTCTATTCTTTCTTCAAAATGAGCTCTTTGATTATTAAAGGAACGAATTTCCAGAAATCTAATATAAGATTTATGATATTTATTTAAAGCAAAACATACTTGACAGTACACTTTTTTTTATAATTCTATCTCCTTTGTTGGTGTGTTAGATATGACTCTTTAACTTAGTGTTTGCTTTAGAATGTATAGTATATATTCTAAACTTATTACAGTGTATCTTCAAGTGGTATTATACCAATTCGCATCTTGTATAAGAATCTTACAATAGCATAATTCTATTTCTCCTTCCTGATCCTTGTGTTATTGTTGTCATATATTTTACTTTCACATATGTTATAAAACTGACATTACATTATTATTTTTTGTTTGTCTAAAGCATAATTATCTTTAAAGAGATTTAATCAATAAGAAACTTCCATTGTATTTTTCCTGTGTATTTCCTGTCTTTGATGCTTTCCATTTCTTTGCACAGATCCATTTTCTTTCTGGTAAAATTTTCTTTCTGCTCTAAGGAATTCTTTTAACGTTTCTTATACTGCAGATCTGCTGGTGATAAAATTATTTCAATCGCTTATATATGAAAAATATCTTCATTTCGATTTTGTTTTTGAAGATATTTCCACTCAATCTACAATTCTAGATTGATGATGGTTTTTTTCCTTTCAGTTATTTAAAGATGTGGCTCTACTATCTTCTCACTTACACTGTTTCTGATGAGAAATGTTCTGTAATCCTTATCTTTGTTCCTCTGTATACTACGTGTCTTTTTTCTTCTGGCTTCTATAAGATTTTTCTCTTTATCATTGGGGTTGAGCAATTTGATTGTTATGTGCCTTGATGTAGCTTTATTCACGTTTCTCGTGCTTAGGATTCACTGAGCTTCTTAGATCTATGGGTTTATAATTTTAACCAAATTTGGAAAATTTTCAATCATTATTTCTTCAAATGTATTTTCTGTTCTCTCACTCCTTCAGAAACTCCAATTACATATCTATTAGGCCACTGGAAGTTGCCCAATAGCTTACCGATGCTCTTTTCCTTTTCCTTTTTCTTTTGTTCTATTTTTTTTCTGTTTCCTTTTGGATAGTTTCTATTGTTATGTCTTCAAGTTCATTGACCTTCCTTTTACTTTGTCTAATTTGCAATTAATATCATCCAGTACATTTTTTATCTCAGACATTGTAATTTTCAACTATAAAAGTTTTATTTAGATCTTTATTATATTTTCCCTGTCTTAATTTTTTGCCTATATGGGATACAGATACAATAACTCTTTTAATGTTCTTATCTGCTAATTCTAACACCTGTATCAGTGCCAGGTTGCTTTTGATTGACTGATATTCCTGCTTCTTTTGTGGTCAGTAATTTTTGAGTTGATGTCAAATATTGTGAATATTACCTTGTTGGAGCTGTATAATTTTGTATTACTATAAATATTCTAGAGCTTTGTTCCAGGCTGCAGTTAAGTTATTTGGAAGTAATTTGACCCTTTTGGTTCTTGCATTTAAGGTCTCTTATATGAGATCAGAGCAATGATCTATGACTAATTTTTCCCACTGTTGAGGCAAGATCTCCCTAAGTACTCTGCCCAATGCCTATGAATCATGAAGTTTTCCAGTTTGGTTGATGGGACCGGCACTAGTCCCAGCCTCATTTTATTTGTATGAGCACTGTTACCTCTAATCCTTTCAGGTGGTTCTTTTCCTAGCTTTGGGTGCTTTCCTTACATGCATATCAGTATTCAGTTGAAAGCTAGAGAACTCTCTGCAGTTCTCTGGAGTTCTCTCTGTGCAGCTCTCTTCTCTCCACTGCTCTGTCCTGTGAACTCTAGCTGCTTTGGTTTTCCCAGACTCTCAGATCCATCTCCTCCACTCAGGGAGTGTATCAGTCTCTGCCTGGATCCCCCTTCCCTACACTGTAGACTGGAAACTCTCTCCTGACAGTAAGCTGGAGCAATCACAGGACTCACATTGTTTCCTGTCTCACAGTGACCACTGAACTTCTTTGCCTGATGTCTAGTTCCTGCAAATCCTTGTTTTATATATTGTATCTATTTTTTGTGGTTTCAGGAAGGAGGGTAAATTTGATCTCTGTTACTCCATCTTGAGCTATTATATTATGTTTCCCATCATGCCCATAAGCATGATGTCATTCCCAGAGGGAATGACAGTGTGGTACATAGCACAAAGGCAGGAGGAGTTGGGGACATAAATGAATCAAAAGGGCTGTGATAAAGGATGGCTTTGAATTAAACTCAGGTAGATGTATGACTAATAGCCCAAGGAGTCTACACAGTGGGGAAAACTTTGCAAAATCTGGGGTTTAGGGACATGCTCAATTTTCTGGAATTCTCTGGAAATAGAAGGATGGGGGCTTACAATCTAAAATAGGTTTCTCTGTCCAAAATAAGAACAAATGCTTCTTGATGATTGCACTGTCAGAGTATGAAGTATGAAACATAGATAGATACATAGATACATAGATACATAGATACATAGATAGATAGATATAGATAGATAGATAGATAGATAGATAGATAGATAGATAGATAGATAGATAGATGGATGGATGGATGGATGGATGGATAGATAGATAGATAGATAGATAGATAGATAGACGGACAGATAGGTAGATAGATAGATAGATAGATAGATAGATAGATAGATGATCGATAAAAATAGTTAACAATTATAGAGTGCTTATCTAGGTACTATTAATGTTTAACAAGTACTAGCTCATTTAATCTTTTCAACAACCCTGTGATATAGGTACTATTATTACCCCCATTGTACAGATGAGAAATCTGAAGCACAGAGAAGATTAAAATTTTGCCCAAGTTCATGACTGTTGAATAAAAGAACCAGGATTTGAACTCAGGTAGTACAGCTCCAGAGCCTGAATCTTATCCCCCACACTATCGGCTCTCTAGCCAGATGAATAGAAAGAAATAAAAACATACAGTTTCCACGTCTAGAAGCAGCAGCTAATTTGCCACATCCCATCCTGGGTATTCTGCAGTAGGATAATATTATTCTGCTTTTGGTCACTCAGCATCTGCTTCCTATCCCTCTGTGAAATCTTTGCTTTTAAGAAATGGACATGTCAGTCAGGTTGGAAGTGAGAAAGAGACTCAGAATCCCCAGAGGTGGTGATTCAAAATGCAACAGTAAGTGAGCACATAAGGAGCAAGTTTTCTAGAACACAAGGACGAGTGCCTGAAAATGTCTTTATAATGTGTGTTCAGAAAGTGTATGCCACAGCGATGCCCACTATTTTAGAATTATAAAACTCTATCATTATTACCTGGATTTTGCAAATGCTCCTTTCAGAGCACTATGTAGCATTAAAACATTAAAGTGATGTAAAATTAAAAATTTTGCTACAAAATTGGGGAGGGTATCTTTTGGGATAATTGATGGCACACTATGGTATTGGATCACTGGAATTTCAAATTATCTATTAAAATTAGAACTTCTCTAAGAGTTAATTGCAAAACAATTTGTTTAAATAAGGACATATCTATACATGGAGGACTACACTTTAAATATGACTTTTCTCATACTGATTAACGTACTTCTTGCTGTAACCACCTAGCCCAGAACAAAGAGGATTTTTAAACCTTTTATTGGTGTTTCTCCTTCTGAATAAGTCTACGCCAATGAGCACCACGGATGGAGTGCTCGAGAGTGTGTTACAGTGGAGCCGAGCTGCAGTGGATTACACTCATGAACTCTCTTTGTGCCCCCGGGCTAGGTCCCCCAGCCTCTTCTCTTCTCTATCTCTACTAACTCCCTTGGCAGTATCACTCAATCTCACGGCACAAATACCCATTTTATATTGAAGATTGTCTAGGACCTCTCCCTGACTTTGTATCAAACTGCCTTCTTAAACTTCCACTTGGGTGCCCAATAAGCATCTCAAATTTGACATTTACAAAGCTAAACTCCCGAGTTTCTGCCCAAATCCACTCTCCCGCATCTTCTCCATCTCAGTGAAAGACAACTGAATCCTTACAGATTTTCAAGACAAATACTTTGATGTGAAATTCTCACTTGCTCTCTTTCTCTCACATTCCACTGTGAACACACCAGAAAATCCTCTGCTATCTGACCCTGTCTCACCATCTGTCTACCATCCAAGCCAGTGACATCTCTAGCCTGGATTATTGCAGTGCCCCTCAATGGATCTTCTTGATTTTATCCTTGTCCTCCTACAGCCTATGAAAGAGTAGCCAAAGTGAGCCTGTTATAAAAATGGCAGATTATCCCCATTTTCTGCTCAAAACCCTCTAATGGCGTCCCTCTCACTTAGCGCAAGTGCAATGTCCTTACAGTGACCTATAAAGCATTAAAAAATGGATCTCCTACCACTTTTCATATCTCATCTTCTACAATTGTGCTGCCAGTAGAATATAGTGTGAGCCACCTGAAAGCCACAGGTGCAATTAGAATTTCCTAGTAGCTACATTAAAATAAATTAAAAGAAACGGAAGAAATAAATTTTAACAGTCTATTTTATTTGACACAATATATCCAAAATATTATCTTTTCAATGTGTAATCAATAAAACATTATGTATGAGATATTTTACATTGCTCTTTTCATACAGGCTCTGAAATCCAGTATGTCGTTTATGCCGACAATTCATCTCAATTCAGACTAGCCACATTTCAAGTGTTCAATACCCACATGAGGCCAGTGGCTACTATATTGGACAATGAAGTTCAACGACTTTTCCTTCTTGTTCACTGTGCTCCTACAACATCTGGCGTGCTCCTCAGGCATTTGCTTCTCTCACTCCCCTTAATGTATGTCCTCAGTGATTTTAATTTTAGGAAACAAAATCCTGAATGTCTAAAGAAATGCAAGGTTTGGGCAGGGGTGGTTATGGTGGAGGGTGGACGGGGGTTACAGGCAAGTTTTACAACAGAAACCCAGTAGCCAAGAGCCTGGTTATCCCTCTGGCCTGGGTAGAGAGAAGTGAGGTTAAAAATACAATGAGAACAAGATCTGTTATTGCAATGAAGTCTTGATACAACCATAATAAAAATTTTGGGAGATTCTAGGGTATTTTGAAGATTTTGTATGGCCCATATTATCAGGAAAGCCTCTTAATTAAAAACACGTGAGCACTTCTATTTTGGTGCAAGGAAAATAGGGAGCTTGGAAATACTATGACAGGTCTTAAGTAGAACGGAACCTTCAAGAAATGGAGTAAGAGAAAGCTATGGAAAGGAAAGGAAAGCAAATAGATTTTTGAATGAAAAGGAAGCTTGGATGACCAAGAAAACATAAACCTGGGAAAAGAATGGAGAAGCAACTTAATTTCTGGGTTGGGAGTGGGAAGTAGAAAGGAAGAACGTTGCATAAATGTCACGTCAGGGCAACAAAGAGTTTCATGAAGGAGAGGTATTGAAATGAACGATTGCTTTTTGAGGATAATTGAGTTGTTTGAGATCTTACAATGAAATAATAGAGGGGATAAAAAAGAACTTTTATTGGATATCTCCTCTGTGTTGGGTACTTTTGCATATAATATTCCCTTTCATCTTCATAAAAACACGACGAAATAGGTGGTATTAATCTTATTTTTCAGATGAGGAACCAGACGTAGAAAGAATGAACGCCTTCACCAGCGTCTTAGTCGGTTCAGGCTGCCGTAACGAAATACCAGAGGCTGGTGGCTTATAAACAACAGAAATTTATTTCTCATGGTTCTGGTGACTAGGAAGACCAAGATCAAGGCACTGACAGATTCAGTGTCTAGTGGGAATCTGCTTTCTGGTTCATAGATGCCCATCTCTTCACTGCATCCTCACACGGCAGAAGGGGTGTGGGAATTCTCTAGGGCCTATTTTTTTTCTTTGATTAACCTTGAGCTAACATCTTCAAAGATTAACCTTGAGCTAACATCTGTGCCCATCTTCCTCTGTTGTATGTGGGACAGTTGTCACAGCATGGCTTGCTAGGTCTGCACTTGGGATCCGAACCTGTGAACCCCAGGCCACTGCTCAAGCAGAGCGCTCAAACTTAACCACTACACCATGGGGCCAGTCTAGGACCTGTTTCATAAAAGCATTAATTCCATTCAAGAAGCCTCCACCCTCATGATCTAATCACCTCCCAGGGGACCCACCTCCTAATACTGTTACACTAGGGATTAAGTTTCAACATCTGAATTTCCAGGTTGCTTCTGGACAGAAACATTCACTCTCTAGCACCCAGGATCACATAGCAATTAAGTGATGGATCCAGGAAAAGAATAAGGTGTGTACCTAACCCTCGGTCCCACATTCATGCTATGGCTACTTCCCTGGCTACTTGCCCTTGTGGTAATCATTTACTTTTCCACATAGATCCCCACAATACATCTGCTCCACACTGGAAATGTTTCCTCATTTCTAAAGCCTTACCTTTTCACCTTCTTTACACTTAATATTACGCTTGAGGTAGGCAATCAAAAACATTAGTGAATAAGTGAGAAAAAAAGAACCCTTGTGCACAAGCATTTGTACATTTTACGTCTTCCTTGCTCAAAGAAGACTTAAGTATCAGCCTATAAACATAAACAATATTTGTAACAAAAATATACATAGCAATTCAGGAATTGTGACGTCTTCAGGGCAGTGTCATGTCTCAGGGCACTATGTGCTAATCAGCCAAGTGAAATCTGTAGACTGAACAAATTGAACATGTGCATGAAAAACGTTTCTAATTTTTGTATTATTAAGATTTCATAAGATATGTAATGATTCTTTGGCATACTTTGTTACAATGCTCGTTATAAAATCTGCAAAAGAGGATTAAAATAAATCTCAGATGTCAACACAATCTCCTAGGCAATTCTTCACTAGACCAAATGATGCCATCCACGACTGCATTATCTATGAAGCTGAGAATGGCTAATGAGGCCCATCTATTGTGATAGAACCTGGGCTACACTGAGAGGCTTTTTCTCTTTTCCCAGCCAAGAGCAGTACCCACCCACACCTGCATAGAGAACCTGGCTTTTATAGTTAAAGGCAATAGTGAGAATGGCCAGTGTGGTCTGGGGCCAGAAGATTTCAAATTTAAAACAGTCTTTGCATTGTACGGACAGTCCTCATGGGCCAATGTCAGCTTCAAGAGGGCAGGGATTTTTATCCATTCTGTTCACTCATGTTTCCCAGGATGGTACCTGGCACACAGTAAGAGCTCAAAAAATATATATACATAAATATAGGTAGATACATATGTATAAAAAAAACACATATGCATATATATGTTAATATCATTAAAATAAATATTCAAATTTTGTCTATGTCACCAAAAACCTAATCATCCCACTACCCGAGCATTACATACGCCATTCTCTGGAAAACATTGAACAGTATGATTTCTAATACCATTTCCAGCTCCTGTATTCAGTGACTTGTTTATTCCGTTACTTTCAGCCTCCTACTTTGGTTTCAGATGTCTCTAAATAGCATTCCAGTTATTTGTGTTTTCATCTATAATTATTTTCTCAACAAGGAGTTTTTAATCCCTATTTAGTTTTTCAAGAGAAAACAGCATTTGAAAAATGTAATTTCTTTTTCCCTCTCTAAAAAATTCTGTAACGTGTCCTTAGATACAAGGAAAGATGCAAATATATCATGAGCGCTAGGGAGGCAGAGTGACTCAAACACAGCAGAAAGGGGTGTTCATTTCAGTTCTGCTACTAACCCTGAGTGAATCTGGGCAACGTTTCCTGCTGTTGATGATGGTGGCGTGTTTGTTTGCTTGCTTGCCTCCCTGGTCCTCAGTTTCTCATAAGTACGTTTAGAGAACTGGGTCCTGGGAGACCCCTAGCATTTTTTCAAACTCTGAATTTCTAGGATCCTAGGAAACTTATCCTAACCAAATCTATGCCTGTGTGACTGGCTTTGAAAAGCACAGCTAGAGCCAGCCCTGATGGCTTAGTGGTTAAAGTTCAGCGCTCTCTGCTTCGGCAGCCCAGGTTCATTTCCCAGGTGCAGAACCATGCTACCTGTCTGTCAGTTGCCATGCTATGGCAGCGGCTCACATAGAAGAACTAGAAAGACTTACAACTACAACATACAACTATGTACTGGGGCTTTGGGGAGTAAAAAAAAAAAAAAAGAAGGGAATATTGGCAACAGATGTTAGCTCAGGAAGAATCTATCCCAACAGAAAAATAAATAAATAAAAAAGCATAGAAAAACGGTTAAAAAAAGTACAGCTAGAGATTGACAACGGGTCTGACTGCAAGGAACACTGGCAGAGTGTGCCAGGCTCCACTTCTTCCTTAATGAGTGAAGGCACCTGTATAATTAAGAGTAAATTCTTGATGAGTACACCCATATGATTAAGAGTACAAGTAGGTAAATCCTGCTTCTACCACACAACAGCTCCTGGATCTAAAAGTCACTTTATCTTTTAGTGCCTGTTCAGGTGGTAGATAAATGGAGAACTTGGAGAAGAATGGATTCTCAGATAACCCCATTGGGCTTTACCACACATGTTGTTTTTCTCTGTAAAGGAGAGGGTTTGGGGACAAAATGTACAGTTGCTTCCACTTTAAGACAACTATTGTTGTCTTATTCTAGTTTATTTCCTCAATAAAGAGCACGGTTGCTTTTGTACAGTCATGGTCTCAAAGGCAAATCCTTTGTTTCAGAGGTTGAATGGGCTATTTTCCTACATGCCTGATTACATGCTGTGCATCTCTAAGCATATTGACAATTTCATTATACTGAGTGCAGTAATCCATATCAACAGCTCATTCCTGTTCTGAATTATAAAATGCAGTTATTTAAAAAGCCAGGTACAAGCAAACTTGTCTGTTTCTAGTCCTTCAGTGATTGGAGTAGTTCCAAAATTAAGCAAGATGCAGAGCAGCTTATTACATTTAAATACTTCCTAAAATTGTCTTTTCACCAAAATGAGGCCACGTAAAAGATTAAAACCTCTCTCCTTTTCTTCCTTAAAAAAAAAAGAAACCCAAAACACATAATTACATTCTAATTTAAAACTCTAATTGAGTGCTCTTGTATTTTTAAGATGTTCCACTTTCCTTTAGGGACAATATTCTTATTAGTCACACAAGCTGTCTAATCATTTAAGGGCAAGGCTTCTTCAAGCCATATACCTTTGTTGCAAAGCAAATGAGAAACTGCAATCTTGTCTTTTTTGCCTAAGTGCATCTCAATTATGTAATTATAAAAGCAACAATCAAATACTCAGACTGAAAAAATGATACCTTCTTGACTAGAGAACATCTAAAGAAAATTTAGTTAGGCCTGTCTGTGTTTTTTAAGGCAATATTCCTCCTGATATAAATCCGAAGATTGGTAAAAACAAAAACAAAAAATAAATAAACAAACAGAAACCCAAGGGCACACCTTATTAAAGAATGAATAAACTCAGTTAGAGAAGTAAAGGGTGAAGGATTGAATATCTTGGCTTTGGAACCTGGGAGACTCATGTTTTATCTTAGGTGAGTAATCTAATCTCTGATCCTCACTATCTATAAAACAGGATTAATAACAGTATCTCTCAAAAAGGACTGGAGGGAGGATCACATGAGAAAATATATGTAAATGCTTTGAACTATTCAGATAAAGTAATCAATAGATATTCAATATAATCATTATTGGTATGATCAGGGAATAATTTTCCAAGCATGAAATATGATACATTTAATCTTCTACTCTCCCTTTCTCTCTCTATTAAAAGGCATAAAGGGAGAAGGAGAAGGAAACTAGCATTCGTGTAGATATCCCAACTAGTCATCATAATATCCACCTGGGGTAGGAGGTATTATGTCCATTTTAGTGATTAGGAAACTGAGGCTCGAATTGAGAGAGAGAATGAGAGTAAGAATCCTGCTGAAAGTCATCTGATCAAAAGAGATGGAGACAGCCTGAAACCAGGTCTCTAACTGCCCAGCCCATACTTACCCTACTAGACCAATTTCAAGTGCCACGCGTGCGTGCGCGTGCACACACACATACACAAACACACCTGTTTCTGAGACAATTTGGGGAATTATTTGCGGGGGTAGTTATAGGCTTATACAACCTAGTAATTTCTTCATTTCATCCTCAAAACAGTCCTGTGAGCTGCTATCATTATCTATATTTCATAAATGAAGAAATTGAAGGTCAGAGCATAACCAATGTGAAAACAAAAAAGCTAGTCCGTGGTAGATTCAGGATTAAACTGAAGTCTGTTTGATGACAAAGTTTACATTGTTTCTCCTCTACTGGGGCACCTTTTGGGGAAAAGCAAAGATTTTTTAAATAGAAATCTTTCATTAAAATGCATAAAAATTTCACTTATCAGTCACTTACGTTATATAAGATTTTACTTGCTCTTGGAAAAATGAGCTGCCTGGTGGTGAAATGTTTCTTGCTGAATAAAAGGCAAAAGGATGTGTAACTCGGACGTGGGCATCCTGCTGGCTTATTTCTTGTGTATTAAGGCATCCAACAAAGGATAGAGGCCCTATTTGATTTTAGTGGAATGTGGGATCCATGCTGCTCATTTGTCAGCCTCCGTCCTGTAGCAGCTCTCTGCCACACAGCGAGGTCACAATGTTGGCGATCCGAATGCTCACGACCTGCAAAGTGAACTTTAATATACCACATATTTCAACCAGGTGATTTCAAATGAAGCCTGCTCTTGGCTTTGTGTTTCCAAGCAGGTCATAGTTCTTTGTCTGAAAGCACTGGGTATAGCAATGAGCTCACAATGGTATCTCAATAATTGCCTGTGGAACCAAAGAGTAAGGCAGGAGATTCTCTGGTTGACGTTCTAACAGAGTGAGCAATGCTGCCTAAAAGGCCACCCTTTGGAACATCTTCAAGGAACCGGAGCTGGGATTCTATTGCTTGAAAAAAGTACAATCATAAATATCAATTGTCGTCAGTTCTTGAACTGTCATCTTGGTGGTCAAGTAGCTTATACTAAAGCCATCTCATAGAGATTTCCACAACACACAAATTATTTAAAATAGGACTTCGAGAGGGTGAATTGAGATGAAAACATACAGTTGAGCATGAACCCATAAAACTGTTCTTTTTAATCAGACTAAGCTATCAATCAGAGGCATAAAGAGAAAAAAAGCCAAGATGAGCTAAATAGCCAAACATTAATTGGCTTTTTAAAGTTCTAGCCTCAATATATAGCTCTTACTCCTTTGCAGATCTAAAGATTTTAACATTGAAAATTATCATTTTGATTTTTCAAATGCTGTGCCTAAAGGTCTTAACTGAAAAAGCATTATCTTGTTTCTAAATTTAAAGCTTGTCAGAGGAAACAAAGCTAATTATACACAGTATGCTGAAAAGTATGTCTTAACCACGAATCAGTTGTTTAAATGGAAGAAATACAAGTCTTCAAAGTGTCACTTTTCCAATTCTCAGTTCTCATTAGAATTCCTAGCAATTCTGGATACTTCTTCTCAAAACATGACAAAAAATGCTTAAATGCTTGCACAGACACACACCACATCTATGTACACTGAGAGAGCATGAGTGTTCCTCGTTCCTCTGGCTCAGTTTACCCAGTAGGTCACTGCCCTGGTTCTGGTGCTCAATACCTGTTGTCTGGATGGCAGCAGTAGCCTCTGGTCTCTCTTTCCTCCAATTGGTCCAGCAGCTTGCTGCAAGAGATAACTTTCTAAGATGAAGTTGCTTATGGTGGTTCTCTCCACAGAAGCTTTCTACGGATTTCTCTTGTTGGAAGAATTATGTCCTATCTCTATTTTGTGGCATTCATGGAACTTAAAGAGACTAATAATAGTGTATCTCAGTCTACTTCAAATCATGCTTTGCCTAGAAAATCCAGGCAGTACGTCCTGATGAGCAGTTGTGTTGTATCAAACCCAGAGATGCCTGTAGCAGTCCCTGTCGCTGCCTTGGGGACATAGATTGTGATTAGGTTGTTGAATGTGGGAGCCAAAGCTTACCACTCGTGGCTGGAAATATTCCATCTGTATTTCACTAATTTATAAGAATCATCTATGGAGCTATTAAAAGTATGGATTCCCAGGTTCTGACTCCTCTCCCAAAGGCTCCAATTTCTTAGTCTTGAGTGAGAGCCAGGAACCCACATTTTAGAGAGTCCCCAGTCATTCTGATGCAACCCAGCGGCAAATCCACATTTAGAATCACCCAGAGTTTATTCTCCTAGTTTTACAGATGTACTGAGACTCAGAGTAGTAAAGTGATTTGCCAATCATAGTGCAGGAACTTGCTGCAAACCAGACCTGGAACCCAGGTCTCCCAATTCCTAGTCTCCCCTTCTATGAGGCTGCCTACACTAAAGCAGTAGGAGGTCTCAGGCAGCCATGTCTGAGCAGCTTCTATAGCTCTTCACTGATTCCACAAGGAACCCGTCGCTACAAATCTACCTTTTTATGAGGACAAAATTTTCACAGAAAAGCCTATCACAGGTCAATGCAAGAAAGTCATCTCTCAAAAGGCATTTTTTCCGGCTCATCTAATTCATCAGTGTGCTCTACCTACTCTATCTGTACAGTGGAAATAGGACCAGCTCGCACTGAATGGTCTGTTAGCATTGTCAAAAGCACAGACCAAGATAAGAAATTGTCTCACCAATCAAACAACTCTGTGACATTTTCTGTAAATAACAATATATATGTGCAATTCTGTGAAGCGTTAGCATCAAAGACAAAATGGAAAAATCAGATCATCAGTTTATAATTTAGCATCCTCATGAGAAAAGTTTACACGTGTCATATAAATGCCTCACAAGTTGACATTTATGTTTTGGGCCAGCTGAGATATATTTATCCTTAACTTGAGCTGAAATGTATACTTGGAAATGAATTTGATCCACCTGGTATGAGATTCTTTCGCTAAGCTTCCTGGAAAAAAAAAGAAAAACTTGACATTTTTGATAGATTCATTAATTCATTCTGAATGAAACCAGTTTTATGTGCTCAAACAGAAACTTCTTAAATACTCCTCTGCTTGACTTAACTAATTTTATGTAGCTCCATTTACTTCTATGGAATAGTGTAAGTAGCAGGGGAATTGGATTCATGGTCTGTTTCACAAGAAGAAAATGTGCTTAGTAGGGGAAAAAGTCTTTAAAGGCATTTCCATCACTGGATTATAAAATTATTGCTTTTCTCACAAATAGGTCAACTTATTCAAGTAAGACTTAATTATTCATCTATCCATTCAACAAATATATATTGAGCACTTACCATGGGCTAGAAACTGCCGGGCACTGGGACATAACAAAGAGCAAAAACACATTTCCTTTGCTCGATGGATATATAGGGGTTTCCAAGGGGATATAACATTAATCATATAATCACAGAGGAGAGAAGTCCATCACACCAGGGGGAGTGTAGATTGCGATGGTGTCAGTGAAGTCAGACAAAACTTCTGAGAGGCACCAACAACCCAGCTGAGACCGGAGGGGTGAATAGTTTCTAACTAAGGCAAGGAGAGAGAGATGTGTTTGCATGACAGTAGGAACATCATAACCAAGGAATATACACTCCAGTTCTAAGGAAACCCTGAGAGCTCCTTAGTATATACATATGGCTTTTTTGAAGCCAGGCTTGAGTCTTGCACTAACTATTTAGGTCCTCGATCACATGATAGTTGTGGTTTAGTGGAAAAAGTGGTTGGTGAGAACAAGACCTCGGGAAGTTGCTTTAATCTTTATAGTTCTGAGCTTCCACATCTGCAAAGTGAGGTTAATGAAGCCTACTGCCTAGGGTCATGGGAGGATTAAATGAGATCAGGTGTGTGCCGAGATTTATAAACTGAGAAGTAGCATACAAAGGTGAAGGATTATAAAAGATTACAATGACTAATTCTTCCAGTATATAAACTGCTCTCTGGTAAAAATAGAGTATCATTAAGTTAACTGTGTGATCTGTTGCACAGCAAGCGTATTATTTTCTCATGGTGCCATACCAACTAGGACACCAGTTCTCTGCGTCTTAATCTAAAGTCTGTTGAGGACTTAAGTGAGAGATGAGCCTCACTCAAAAACCTGACTTCAACACCAGGTGGCTGTGTAACGTCGGCCCAATCCTAATAGTCCACCATCTAAAGATCAGAGATCTCTGGAGAATGTAGGTTTCACCTACCACCACAGGGGTAACCACAAATATTTCTTGAAGCTTCTCATCCATAAGTCTTTGGACTGACTGGCAAAATTCTCTTGTTATCCTCACTCAGAATCTCTTTATTCCAGGGTCTTCCCCAGGCCACTGTAGGACCCAAGGGAAATTCTATTGTGCAAGAATGTTTTAACAAAGTTATAGCGTGGTTATAAAATTAACATCAAGGAAATTCTTGACTAATTAATCGAATTAGGGATTGAAAATTTCAAAAAGAGTGGTCGATGGAAGGCAGAAAAAAGGAAAGTTCATACATCCAAAGAACCACATGTGGCTTGAGGATTTTCAGGGAAAGGGGGATGGTCACTCTGATCAAGAATTCAATAATGAGAAATTAGAAAATTATGGATGCAGTCATGTTAGCTCAATCTAGATAGAGCGAATGGCTCATCTGGTGACAACTGATACTTAAAGTGGTACAGTGCATTAGAAATTCTTCTTTCTAGAAAGAATGCATTCCTACCCTTTTTTATTTTCTGTAGGGGCTACCTTACTGCCCTCAGGGAGTCAGTTTTTTAGGAATCAGAGTGGCAAAGCCTAACTTCTACAAAAGTTGCAGTCACAAGAGGATTAGCACTTCTCTTTGTTTTACCAGACATCATGCTTCTAGGAGGAACCAGGTGTTGATTAGACAGTCAGGGCAGCACTTCATCTGCTCAATGTTCAACCCTCCCTCCCATGAAGGGTTCCCCTGTTCTACTGAACAGAGGTCAGCCAGGGGAGGGTCACACAACAGTAGCCCACGAAGAGTCAGAACAATAGACTGGGCTATGACCACTATTAAAGCATCCAAAGAAATTTGGCAGGAGTATCTGCTTGTTGTGAATGGATGGAAGAAAGAAGCTTGGGGTTACCTTTTCTTAGCACGATCTTAAGTTGCATAATCAGACGCAGTTACACATAAATATGGTTTTAAAGTAGAGGTGATTCCAAGCCAAAGCCAATTGTACATCTTTCAGTCCTGGTTGAAGAGCATCCAGATTCCTATTAATTCAGTTTTTCCAGCACACATTGCCTACTACACATGTGTGTGTGTGTGTCTGTGTGTCTGTGTGTGTGTGTGTAAATCTCATTTTCAGGCTTCACCAACTTTGTTGGAGAGCCACTGTTTCTGATCGCATTTCATTATTCAGGTGTCTATGATATGGTTTCTTATTATAGCCTAGGCCAATCTCCTATCTGTTCATCAAATTCTAGAACTTTTTAGATATAGCACCAATATAATGAAGCTAGAACTCTGTTCCACATGGGAAAATGTTGACTATTTCAAAGATTCGAAAAGTTTTTCCTTTCTCTGAGCAGGGAAGCTTTGAATGGTACTTCCTGACATTGTATTTGCCAGGAACACCCTATTACTTTTCCCATTTTACCTTCTGTTCACCTCTTGTGCTTGCTTTCCCCAAGAATAACTCTGTAGCTTTCTCCAAGTTGCTCAGGCTAGAAAATTTGATGTATTCCTCATTTCTGCATTTTTCTCAATTCTTATTTCCAATCAATTTATTATTTTTATCAATTATATAATCAAAATGACTCTCCTATCTATTCCTTTCCTCCAATTACTATGTCCCATGCTTTAGTATGAACTCTTTTGATCTCTTTCTGAACTCTTGCAATGGCTTTTTAACAGGCTCCCTGCCTCTGATCTCTCACTTTGCCAACCCATCCTTTACACTTTCCCCAGGTTTATCTTTGTAAAGCAGAGTTTTGATCATGTTGCTATTTTAAAAACTGTTTGACAAGTCTAAATGTCCATGCCCATGGTATAAAGACAAAAATCCTTCAAGGCTTTCATTAATCTGACCCCAATTCAACTTTGCAATACATCTTGTCTGCCATACATCTTAGAGAACAACAGAGAAAGTTATTTGCCATTTCCACGTATCCCATCCACCTTTTTTTTTTTTTTAACACTTCTGGTTTTTGTTTGCTGTTTCTTTAGCCCAGAATATCATTGCAAACCCATCACTGTTCTCCATTACTAACATGGAAAATGCTCTCCCATCCTTCAGATTTCAACTCAAATGGCAATAGCTCTGTGAAATCTTCCCTATGATTCTTAGTCCTAATTAATTGCTTCTTCATCTGATTTCATTTTCCTTGTACATCTATTTTGTACACTTTGTTGTTTAAACATGTTCTCAGTTATATTAAGAGCTTCATGATGATCCAGAATATCTTCTTCTTATTTTTGTATTCTCTAAGAAGGATCTAGCTAATAGTAAAAACCCAATTAGTTCTGAAGAATTAACAAAGTGAGGAAGAAAATCTAATAATTTGATATATCATGGCTGGGATTATGAGCCTCCTGGTATGGCTGCTGTGTGTGGGTGGCCCTGGTAGGGTGGGGCCAAGTTTGTACATGGCTTGAGGTGAGTCAGGATTGCCGCAACTAGGAGGAAGGCAAGAGCAGGAGTCTGCAGTAGCTAAGGAAGGAGCCCAGGGGCCCTCCTCTCTATATCATGAGGAGGTATGGGAAAGAGGAAGGTCCAAGATCTGCCACTGGAATATCAACCACAGCTCATCCAGCTCAGTTAGTGACAATATTAGTGACTCCTTAATTAGGCTCAGAAAACTTTAGGACTCCAAGACCTTTGAGTTACAATAAAGTAATTCAAGTAATGAGTCAAAAAGTCAAGAAACTTGACTTTTTTCTGGAACACAGATTTTAACTAACTCAAGTAATGAGTCAAAGGATAAAGCAAGAGGCAAAGCAGGCACCTCTTAGAAGATTTTCTATAGGCAGAGTTGGGAGGGAAGAACAGGATTGATTAACAAGCTTCGTCTCACTGTTGTTATTTTTCTCCCTCGGTGAATTCAAGACTTCATTTAGTCACACATATCATTTGCTTGAATTACATTAGGAGATTTATGCAGTAGGTTCTCACGTAACCAACCTCAGAGCTGCAGCTCTAGACAGGTTGGCAGGCTCCTCCCTTTCAGAGCACAGTACTGAAGACAGAGTAGTGTAAAGCTCTTTGGCAGACTGAATATTCACAAAGTGCAGGCATTTGGAGGCTAATGTCCAAGATGGTGTTGACTCTAGAAAAGATATTCTCCCAGTTTCATCCCAAATGTCTGTCATGATCCTTTCTGCTTCAGCTTTTATATAAGCACAAAGGAAAAAAATGAATTTTAGGGGGAAATATTCCCCAGCTGATAAAATCAACATTTTCTCTTCACAGTAATAATGGAAAACAGGCCATCTTAAAAGAACTCTCAATATGATCTATCTACTTTGTTTTATTGTTTGGTTTGTTTTCTGTCTGTCTTTTAAGATTTCTCCACAACTGTTTTTAAATCAAATCCAAACTTGACAGATAGCAAACTATTTTACCTCAATAAATTTTCCTTTTCTAATAACTTATTGAGTATTGTTGAAATATATCAAGAATTACTCACCATTTCCTTCTATTGCTTATCAATAGAATATGAGATTTTCAAGTTCTATTGATAATTTACATCCATTTAGTTTAATAAGAGATATGCTGAAATATTATGATATTGTTTTTTTTATTTTTCCCATTTTTTTTTGTCTTGGGTAACATAAGAAAATTTTCAACTCCAAATAGTTTGTAAGACTATTCCTATACATGTTCAAAAAGATGGATTACTCTAAAGCTAACCAGAATGATTTGTAAATATTCTCTTAAGTAATCAGTCTGGATTGTGTGACCTATCTGGCAGGGCAAAAAAGAGCTTTATCAAGATAAAGGACTGTGGCAGACCACACTGCTCTGCTCTGCTGTTCAGAGATGTGCTTATTAAGCACAAATTCATGGACTCATAGAATATAGCCCTATACCAGTCCTTAGAGAGTCTCTACTCTTCGTTTTACTGAAAATGGGCCCATGACATAGAAAGGGAAAGTAATTTTTCCAGAACCCGTGGTGAAGTTAGAGAAAGAGTCAGAACAAAAATCCCTGTCTTCAGAAGATATTTGTGTCAGATATAACTGACAAAAGATTTGTATCTACAATATATAAAGAACACTAGGAACTCAATAAGAAAGTCAAACAAGCTAATTAAAAATGGGAACAAGAGGGGCCGGCCTGGTGGCGCAAGCGGTTAAGTGCGCGCGCTCCGCTGCGGCGGCCCGGGGTTCGCTGGTTCGGATCCCGGGCGCGCACCGACGCACTGCTTGGTAAGCCATGCTGTGGCGGCGTCCCATATAAAGTGGAGGAAGATGGGCACCGATGTTAGCCCAGGGCTGTCTTCCTCAGCAAAAAAAAAAAAAAAAAAGAGGAGGATTGGCGGATGTTAGCTCAGGGCTGATCTCCTCACAAAAAAAAAAAAAAAAAAAAAAAAAAAAAAAAAATGGGAACAAGATATTTTAATAGTTAATATGGAATTCTTCTACTTAAAGAAATTTAGTTAGAGAGGCTTAAGCCAATATAGGCTAGTTTTCCTCACAAAACCAGATGTTGGGAAGGTGGCCATCTGGGTGGGCACAGCCACCTGATGAAATCATTAACGACTCAGCTTCTTTCCTGTTCAAGAGAATTTGCTCTCTCATATTAAAGACTGCTTTCTGTTTCTCCAGGCATTGAATCTGTGTTCCAGAAAAAAGAGAAGGGAAGTTCCAGGGATAAAAAGTAAAAGAAATGCCTTTTAAAAAGTCTGTCTGGAAGTCCTACTGACTCGCACTTGCTTCCCATTGGCCAGAGTTGAGTCATGTGACCACTTCCAGCCTCAAGGGAAAATAAGAAATAAATTTAACTGGATATAACAAGGTCTCAAATAAAATCAGAATCTATTGGTAAAGAAGTGAAGAATGGATAGGAGGGAGAGGATTAATAGCACCTGCCAAAGAAAAACTAAGGCAATACACAGAAGAGAGAAACTTAATGGCCAATACATTTGCCATTACATTTAAGAAAAGTTGTCCAATATCACTAGTAATCAGCAAAAACCACAATAAAATAAGAAGATAACGTTCCATACCCAATCCAAAAGATAATGTCATTTGTTCACAAAAATGAGGGTAAAGGAGAACTTTCATATACTGAAAATCAGATCATACATTTATACTGTATTTTGGAACACACTGTATACTGTTACTTTGGAGGACAATTTGAAAACATCTTGTAAATTTCCTATGAACCAAAAGTGACACTTCTAGGTGCATTTTTTAGAGTAACTCTGTGTGCTCAAGGAGAAATATATAGTTGTTCTTTGCAGCATTGACTGTGCTGGAGAAACACTAACAAGAACTAAGTTCCTTCCATAGGGGCATGGATGACTAAGCTGATTGATATATTCATACAATGAATGGATTAGATCTACACGTATCAGCATAGACTGATTCTTGGGCTTAGACTCTATAGCTCTTCCAACTCTGGCTCTTGTAGCTGTAGGCACTATTCAATTGTGCCCCAAGTCTATCGATGTTCATAAAAATCTCTTTGGCCTCTCCACCAATTTCCACAAAAAATTTCCTCCCATTAGGATTTCTGAGAGCGTGCATAATTTGCTGAAGAATTTTGGGAGCTGGGAAGGAGTCAAATTGGAAGTCTTTGGCCTACTCTCATTTTATATGACCTTCTCAGCATCTCTCCCTGCTTCTCTACTGTCTCCAGCAGTGCCACACCTCAAGCTTCAAATTCTTTTGTCCGTATGCAGAGCTTCATCACCCCCCCATATCCAACCCCCAAAACACACATACACACACACACACCTTCACAAGATCCAGCGCCTTCTGAGACCCATGTAAGCTCGATTGTTGAGCAGCAACTCTAAATCTTCAACAAAATAGTTTTCCAACCAAAACTGCTCTCTCTCTCAGAACAATTTTGGTGCCAGCTCACAAATGAAGAATATATTTGCCATCTCATTAACAATCAACATTTACTTTTATTGAAATTGGTCCCTCCTCAACCCTTATAACGATCATTATTAAATTGGTGATACATCAAATAATCAATGGCATCTCAGCACCCCAGAGATATAACAAATCAAAAATTCACTCAAAGCACTGTTGGCTGAAACTGAGGAAGAGAAGTGGTGACAAAAAATTATATGATATTTTCATAGTAATTGATAGCTGTGGTATGAAGTTATCCCTTTGAAGGCCCATCTTTATCCACTTTTGCAGGTTGGAATGACAAAATCATGAAAAAAAAAAAACAGTATTTGGGACAAATAACATAACCCAGCTGTAAGTGCTTGCCCGTGCTGTAGAGAAGATATTTAAAACATCCAAATAGTAACGAATAGCCCTCTCTCGTAGTCATGGATGTATTTACTTAAAACACATATTTTGTAAGCATAATGGCATATAATAACCATATGGCTAATAATTTACCCAATCTGTAAATCATAGTTGAACCTGGACATTTACTTTGTTATAAAGAAATACGGCAATTTATGCAATGATTGAGAAGAATTATGTGTTAAAGAAAAGGGAGCTTCATGTTTTGATTATGTAGGCAAGGAATGAAATTAAAGTGTTCCATGCTGATTTATGGCTAAGCATTCAACGACTATCGAGCTAGACCTAGGAAATATATGTTTGCTTTATTTATACCCAAGCATTTTGAAAGCACCATCACTAGCTCTAAAGAAGATGTACTGTTGATGTGTTTATTTCAAATCCATCTCAAATCAGTAGAAACTATGGGTATAAGTAATTTTAAATTCTAAAATATGAATGTTGCTTTCAGATTTTCAATCTGAGTCTAAATGTCCCAAAGGCATATAAAACATTCCGTGGTATCCAGCCAAAATTGACATCGCTTTTCCCTGAAGCTCTCGCTGGTGTTCACCTGCCTGCAGTTACGTCTACTAATGGTGACCATGACGCAGGTAGCATGACAGAAGTGGAAGCACAGAATCATTGCACCTTTGTAATTTCCAACACTACCCTAATGATCCTGAGTAAGGCCTGTGCTCAGTCACATTTACTACAAGTGATGTAGAAAATGAGACAGGATGAGGGAGGATGAGAAGAGGAGGAGCACTTTAATATGGATGGACAGGGCCCGTACAAATGTGATTATGTAAATCTAAAAAACCTAGATATAACAAAAATTTTAAATCTCTTTTGTAAGCCTGATAACCTATCCAGTCATCTCCTACCAGTTGGGTATCAATATTGTAAGAACTTATGATAGGATGATAATATATTATGAAGGGATAGATTTAATCACATATTTGCAATTTATATACTACCTAATTCTAAAAGTAATAGAAGGTGGCATGCAATAATAAATAACTAATCTTCTAGAGAGATTAAATTAGCATAAAATGTAAATATGTATAGAATGTTAGAAATTTCTAATTTGATCCATAATCTAGATCAGTGCTGTCCAATAGAATTTTCAATGACGATGGGAATATTCTAGATCTTTATTTTTCATTATGATAGACAATAGAGACATGTGGTTGTTGAGCAATTAAAATGTGGCTAGTGTGACTGAGGAACTGAATTTTTAATATTATTTAATTGTAATTAATTTAAATAGCCACATGTTGTTAGTGGCTACCATACTGGACAGTGCAGATCTAGACTATAAATCTTTTCTATAGTTGAACACTAAATTTAGGTCTGCTTCCCAACAGCCTAGGGGAAAAGGAAGATGCAGTGAGCAAAATTAGCTGATCAAAGAAAGTATCCTTATTATCCAAAAGCAGCAGTCTCCTATTCAGTCTCAATATCTAATAAGAATATATTTCATAGACCTTATCCATGCAGTGAATAATCCCTTGATGTGATGATTTTATTGAGGACATAGAAATGTTATTCACGTTGATATTTTCTTTATGTAGAGTTCTAATCATTACTGCAGTTATAATACTAAACCGTGATTCAGGAATGACACCTTCATGGGAAATTAAAATATGTGGTTTCATAATCTGACTTGTTACACGAACGAAACTGAGAAAATCTAGAGGAATAGGTCGAGAGCACGTAACTTTGTCTAACTTTCTCTCTCTCTCTCTCTCTCACACACACACACACAAAACAGCATTTCTGAAATAGTGGAGAAAAAGCTATATTTAGTATTGTATATCCACAAATGGAGAAATACAGTTATTAAAATTATATTTTTGATTAATAATATCAAGCAAAAATGCTCATTATGAAATTGTAAGTGGAGAAAGGAGAACATAAACTGTACATATGGTAAAATCTATATCCTATAAAAAATAAAATGTATGTATCAATATTATATATTATACATAAAGGTAGACTGGAAACAAATACATCAATATGTAAAAATCAGTTCTTTCTTAATGGTAGGGTCATAATTGATATTGTTTCTTTATTATATTTTCAATATTTTTAAATATTCTAAATTAAATATTTTAAAATGTTATCAATCAAGATAAATGAATGCAATAATGAAACAGTAAATATTTGTATCTATAAGGCTACAATTTTATATAACCAACATGGAAGTTGTACATGATAGAGTAATTTGAGTTGTATCAGAAATCGTTGGTTAATCTAATATTCAAAGAGAAGATTTAATCACAATAGCACAAGTATGGATGTCTTAACTGCTTAGCTCCACCAGGGCACCATCCTTCTTCTTAAGCCTAAGACAGTGAAATAGATTCCTTGGCTTACAATTCTGCAAGGCTCTGTGATACACTGACTCCTTCAATGAAACAGAAAAGATAAGGGAGAATAATCTGTATTGTATGGGTTGCTGGGAGAGGGATGAAATGAGATGAATTAAGTAAAGCATATAGAATAGTGATTAGCACATATGGATGCTCAAGAAATATGAACCACTCTTTCTTCCTTGTTTTTCTATGTAGATGGGAATGTTTTCCATAGAAACCTGTAAGGCATACTTACTTACAAACACATGATTTGCCATGAACTGCAGGCATTTCTAAGAATATTAGGAGGAATTATGTCTCTTGAAACATTTTATGACAACTCTTTCATTATGGGCTATCTTTCCAAGTCTTATTTGGAATAAAAATCATCTGGGCTGTACTGACTGTTACCCACAGAAATAGGCCACATCCAATAGTTTGACCAAAAATAATAGATTAGCTACTTCTTGGAACCATTTGGCAGCTTGTCATATAGAGCCAACTACTTCTCTGATGAACCGGAGAAATATTGAAGGGCTCTTCTTCCAGGAAATTCTTTCTTGTTCTCTTGGCCCCAAAGACATGCATTAACTTGAAAAATAAGTAAAACATTTCCTAAATTAAAAAAAAAAAAAAAAAGATAGGAAAATAAAGATCTCAAATGGGCTGACTTTAAGTGCTGATTTAATTCTTTTTTTTTTTTGCAAAACATGCAGGAATTTTAATGAAATGTATCTAAATCCCTTGCAAACACCCAAATGGTTTACACAGAGTCTGATGAACAGATAATTGGAAGTTAGGAAGAGACAGGCAGAGGAAGAAAAAGGAGAACCAAGAGATAACAGATCAAAAGGCAACCTGCAAGATGCTGTTTCTGTGTGCAACATATCACCAGTCTCTTAATGAAAGCTTGAAATCAAGAATTACTGACTTAATTGTGGGAGAAAGTGAGAGATGCTGCACTTGTCAGAAGAGTTTGAGAAATACACTCCATTAAAGTTATATAGACCCTCTGTTCTCACCAATTGTGACCAGCTGCAAAATGCAAACTTGTCTTCTCATCAGGGATAATTTTGTTGTGGAACCATATGCATGCAGGGGAATAACCCACTTGATTTTCCATCATTTTATGTTAAACATGTTGGTGGATATGTCAGAGGCGATCACATTTAAAAGGGTAAAAGAATCAGATGCAAAGTTATTACCAATTTTAAAGACAGAAATTTTTTTAAACTAAAATATGGCAAAATAAATATGTAGTAAAACAGCATTTACTTTTCATGAGATTCAGCTTTGTTAAAAAATATATTTTTATAATACCAAGGATCACTCACAAATGAGATGTTGATTTGTATCACAAACTTAAGCTGTGTCTATGCTAAGCAAAATATCCTATAAATATAATATCCTCTATATCCTACAAAAAGTGGAAGGAAAGGAGCTGTCAAGCAGACACGTGGTCAGGATTGGAGCTGTTCACCACGTGTTTCTTGCCCTCTTTCAAGGCACCCCACTTAAAGTCAGGCACAGTGTTGTGACTTGCTTTCACGAATAAAATCTGAGTAAAGCTGATGTGTGTTCCAGGCAGATGTTTTAAGAGCCAGCTAATGCTTTGATACCTTCCCTCTTTCTGTGTGCCATAGCAATCAGTGTTGCTCCAGATAGGAAAGAATCTGTCAATCTGGGTCCCAGAATGACAGAATTAAGCCCCGAGCTAACCCACAATTGTGATAGAGTGTGAATGAGCAGTAAACTTTGTTTTAGACCAGAGAGTTATTGCAGCCTAACCTAGCCTAGCCTGGTTAATGCTAACAATGAAACTTAAATATTTTTAACTTTACATGTAGTTGTCTTCATATTGCACAGAGACAGCAGATATTTGTTGGTTTAGTTGTTCAGTCAATCATTTATTACGCAAATATTTTTGAGCACTGCTCTGTGCTAGATCGGAGGAGACTATGGCAGGCAGAACAAATTCTCTGCTCTCTTGGAGTTTGTATTCTTGTAGGAAGAGGTCAACAATACATAGGTAAATGCCTTTAAAAGATCACTTCATAAAAAGTCCTATAAGGAAAACAGGATAAAATGAAGGAAAATGACTGGGAGTAGGGAGGAATGTCTAGGAAAGGAGGCGATTTTTAAGCTCAGATTTGAATAGCTAGAAGGAGCCCACCACAGAAATAATCAGGGAAAGTATAATTTAAGCAAGGGAAACAACACATACAAAGGCAGCAAGTTGGATCCACTTGAGGGACAGGAAGAAAACCATGTGACTAGAGTTTATTGGAGGCAGGGAGACAGGAGTTGAGGTTGGAAAAATATGCAAGGATTGGGGCCACCTCAAACATTTGTAGGCCCAGGGAAAGACCACAACTAGATAGTCTTGGCCCAAACCAGCCCTCCACTTTTTTCTGTCCCACTCCACAAGAGATCTTATGCATATCTATATGGATTCCTCAGAGCACATGTCCACAGACTCCTCCCAAATATTTAACCCTTGGCACCCATCATGCCTAGGAATATTCACAATAGTGGCTCAGTCTTTCCTCAAAGGACGAACCAGAGAGTAAACCTGCATAGGCCTGGGAAGTGGGCTCTCAGTCACTTGGGCAGGGATTATAGGAGATGGTCTAGAATAGAGGGTATAGGGAGGATGCCTGGGCTCTGGGTAGCCATGTCCCCTTGACCTTCAAGACCCCTCACCCAATGGTGAAAGCTACAGCTATAGAAAGGCTTGAGTGGGTCCTTCCTGTTGGATCTGGTGGTGATACTGGCAAGGACCATACCAGGTCAGGTACTCTAGACCATGGTAAAAGTTTCCAAGAGCTTGTTATGTGCAAATAACAAATAACAACATGCTTGGCTCTGAGAAGAAACTGACATAATCCTTTCTCCTTAAGCAATATCCTTCATTTGCAGAAATTCTCCCAAATAAGAAATATATTTCAGTAGTTAGGCCAAGCTGGGGAAAGTTGCCAATAATCTCTTCTCTTTGGTATGAAGGAACGGAATATTTAGAATCGTGGGAGGATGTGCCTATCAGGAGAATGGTTCAGAGAAAAAGCCCGCTGTCTTCAGATGTGGCAATTCCCTATCACTAAGAGATCAAGGGATCCTAAGTTCAAATGGCTGTTGGTCTGGGCAGATAACACACATGAGTGAAATAGGAGTATTGGGACAATGACGGACAGGAGAGCGTATGCCCTTTTAAATTGTAATTGCCACTCAGTTCCAGAAGCTTGAGCCCGTGGTGTGGTTAGATATTCTCAATTTTTCAGAAGAAGCCAAATTTATATGATAAATTTCCCAAATTAAAAAATGGAGAGAAAGTAAGGAACTTTAAATCCTGGGCAGTACAAATATACATGACAATGAACCAGACTGTAGGTGACCAGTTTCTAACCTTTGCAGAAGATTGAAATCTAGATGAGGGAATATTCAGGCATAAGTTAAATGGCTGAAATAGATTTTACTATTCCTTTCAAGAGTGAGATTTAAAAAGTCTACATTTACATGCCATATTGCTCTTATTTTGCCTGACTTTACATTATATTTTCTGATTACACCTTTCTAACAGTCAGGGCCTCTGTAAACCTAGGTTTTCTGTCTCAGCCATTGCTTCTTGGGGGTCTAGGACATGTTTTGACCTTGAAGTCTCCACTACATGGACTAAACTTATCCATAGGCGAAATGAATTTATGTGAACTTAGAAGTTTTCCTGATCCCCAAACCCATCACCAGATGGCAAAGGTTTATAATTAGTAATATGGATTAAGAGATCATCTTTAAGGGAGAAAAAGTGTGGATGTAAGTCTGTAAGGTCTTTGCCTGAGAGCACATCAGCAGTGAGCAAGTTAGAAGAGAGCATAAGAAGCCTGAATGTTAGTGTATATAATGATAAATACCTTATGTTTCTATCATACTATGAATTTCAAAGCATGTTCACATGTTTTCTATTTTACCTCATTTGATCCTCAAATCTTTATTACCTGGTCATGACATTTCAACATCCTCTTTACAAAAATATCTTCAATCTTGTTTAAAAAACGTAAGAGCAGAAACTTCATAGCTTAGTATTTTTCTTGTCGTTTAATGTGTACTCCTATATATAAATATACTGAAACGTGAAGATTATTGTGGATTAAAATGTGTGTCCCCAAAATGCGTATGTTGAAATGCTAACCCCCATGTGACTATATTTGTAGAAAGGTCCTGTAAGTAGGTAACTGAGGCTAAATGAGGTCTTAAGTGGGGAGCCCTAATCCAACATGATTAGTGTCTGTTTAAGAAGAGAGACATGTCAAGGATGTGCATGCACAGAGGAAACATCATGTGAGGACACGGGAGAAGGCTGCAAGCCAAGGAGAGAGGCCCCAGGAGAAACCAAGCCTGCTGACACCTTGACCTTGGACTTCTGGGCTCCAGAACTGTAAGAAGCAAAGTTCTGTGTTTTAAGCCACTCAGTCTATGGTATTTCATTATGGCAGTCCTAGAAGACTAATATGAAGACACCAAGTGTAACCTTGATCTCCTTGAGTTCAGTCTCTTTATAGGTATGGGTTCAATCAATGTTTATTGAGCAACCATCATTCAATGGAATTGACTATACAGTGACCCAAATTAACTATTAGGATGCTCTGAAACACTAGAGCATTTATTTCTCAATTTAGTGATCTATGAATTGTGATCCTATCTACATATAATCAGCCTTATCTCCTTATTCTGAAATATAGTCAAATTGTTTTAGACTCTATCAGCAATTAAATCAAACAGATCCTATGCTGAACCAATTAATTATGAAGAAATCAACTAAATCTATCTCAAAATAATTATTGGGTCTATGCAGACTAGAATTAATCATATTCTATGGAACTTTACAATAAATCTTATTATAGCTTCACAAAACTAGAAATTGTAAAATATACCTTATTAAGCTACTTTTCCCTGCAAGTTTTTATCATCATAGTTCTTTTGTGAAAGCACTAAAATCATAATGAGTTCTCCACATAGTCTCTAATGTGTTCATCATAATAGAGTGAACAATTGAGGTCTCAAAAACCTGAATGCATGAGACAAGGGAAGTTCATAGAGAAATTCATTGTGTAAGAGAGTAATTTGTGGAAGAATTACAGCATATATGGAAGATTCGAAATAAGAAAGAGAACAAAAATTCATAGATGTCACTTGAAATCAGCATAATATTGAAAGATAATCCTAAAGCTATAGCAAAATGAGTAATAGGGAAAAGATAAGGAATTTCTACATTTTGCTTCTCTCAGAAAACAACCATAAAAATTATCTTTTCTAAAAATGCCTATATAGGCATATTTCTGGTTCTGGCTTTGTCAAGGGAGGGGGTATCGTATTTGACCTCTCACTATAAATACTTACAAAATTGGATGAAAATATATGAAACAATTGTTATTATGGATTGAAAAATAGAGAGTGCAGGTCTGTAATCCTTGAGAGAAAGTATACGCAGAAGGTGAGTGTCATGTTTACCTCAGCTTTCTGCCTGGGACCACATTCCAAACCTTGGTACGAGAAAGTGGAGCCAAACAGGTAGCAGTTGTCTCTCTGCCCGGAGAAAGCCAAGACTAGAGTTTGAAGGCTTCTGAGTCAGTTGGAATTTATGGAGCAGGATATCAGACAGGAAAAAACTGTACAGAGAAGAGGTTCCA
Organism: Diceros bicornis minor; assembly: GCF_020826845.1. NCBI lineage: Eukaryota > Metazoa > Chordata > Mammalia > Perissodactyla > Rhinocerotidae > Diceros > Diceros bicornis. Next base: position 10,716,908 of record NC_080776.1, on the reverse strand, counting down.
AGTATGTAAGTATAGGATTCTCCTTCTCCCTTTGGGCAAATACTAAGCTGTACGTACAATGTGTGAGAATCTATGAGACCTATTGAGGGCTGTGAGAAGAAGGGATATTTCAGAGCTCACATGGTGCAGGGAAATATTAGCATTCCACCCAGCCAGAGTGATGCGACCTTATTAAGACCACAGTCATTTAGTTGAAACATTAGAAAGGCCGTGTCTTAAGAGTAAAATCCATGCCCTAGTGTAAGGGCTCCATTAAACTCAATCTAACAAAGCCTAAAACCAAGTCTTGATAGGATCAAGCTGATCAAACAGTAAATTAAATGACTGACGGTATAAAACTTAACACTTTCTACACAAAATCAAGTTCAGAATTGCCATGAAATATCATCAAAAATTTCCAGCATTCATTAATAAAAATTACCAAACATATGATGAAGCATGAAAATGTGACCCATAACTGCAAAAAAAGATCACCTAGATGATAATGGTAATATATGTTATGTTAATATGTTAATATATATAAGTATGCATGTATGTATGTATATATATATACACACATATACATATATGTATACATATGATGTGTGTGTGTGCTTTAAAATGTAAGTTTTGTTATTAGTTAGTTATGGCAAGGCCAACAGATCAGGAGACAACTGCCACTGAAAAGACAGTTTGTTATACTCATTGCTCCCAAGAGAAGGGGGCACGCCATGTCATGGGGAGTCATATGGGAAAGCAATGGGGTTGGTCAAGAGGCAGAGGGAGAAAGGGAGAAATGTGGGCAAGAATCTTTATTGTGGTTTTCATGGGAAGCAATGAACAGGGGAGGGTAAATAGGCTTAGGATTGGCTAGTTTGGATGATTTCAGTACACTCTGGGGCATAGGTACCGTCCCTATTTGCCTGATACCCGGCACTGAGGTGATTAGGGCAAGTAGATAATGGTCTAGAGTATAAGAGTCCAAAAAAAGGAGGTGATTGGGAGTGTGGGCTCTGGATTTATTTGTTCTCACATGAAAGGCACACTCACAGGCAAGTTGTTTACTTTCTTTAGGAATTGACTAGCCCTGGGAGGGTCATTCCATCCAGGATCAGCAAGGACCTAAAAATAGAAAATAAAAAAAACATGATAAATACAGTATGTGTCTGTGTGTGTGTTTTCAAGGATTTAAAGAAAATAATTAGCACAATTAGTGAACAGAGAATTTCAGCCAAGAAATGGAAACAATAATGTAAAGAACCACATATTATTCTAGAACCGGAAAATAAATAATTAAATTTAAAATTCAATAAATGTGCTAAATAGTGGATTAAACACTCTGAAAAAAAGGAACTGTAGACCTGAATACAGAACAATAGAAAGTATCCAGACTTAGACAAGAGAGAAAAATACAGATGAAAAAAAAAAAAAGGAAGAGGAACCAGGGCCTTAAGAAACATGTATAAAAATATCAACTGGTCTAACTTGTTTATAACTGGCATACTGGAATTAAATAAGAGAGAGAGAGATGAGTCCTGAGAAAAATACTGAAGAAATAATGGCCAAAATTTTCCCAAATTGAAAAAATGTACCAAACCACAAATTTCAGAAGCTCAACAAACCATAAGCAAAAGAGACACAAAGAAAACCACAGCTAGGTGTTATACTGAAATCTAAAACTAAGAAAAGTCTTAAAACCAGTAAGAAAAAAAAGATATTGCATACAGGGGTAAAACATTATAAAATATGGTTAATTTCTTATTAACAATAATGAAAGCAAAAAGATAATGAAACACATCATTCAAGTGCTGAAAAAATACCCAAAACTATAAAACTAAAATTCTATGTTTTCTAAAAATATCCCGGAACAATGAAGGCAAGCTAGAGACTTGTGCAGGTAAACCAATGTTGAGAGAATTCCTCACCAGTTTTTTATATAAAAAATAAAATAGACTAAGCATCTTCCTTTTAAGATGGAGAACAAGGAAAGGCTCTCACCACATATGGAAACATTGTACTAAAAACAAGAACAAAATAAAAAGGTATAAGCATTAGACAAAAGTAAAGCTGTCTATTCATAGACAACACAATTTCTGATGTAGAAAATCCTAAGGAATCTTCAAAAAATATACTAAATTAAGAAGTGAATTTAGATAAATCAAAGAATATAAGGTCAATTAATAATCAACTGTAAATCTACTAGTAGTCATCCACAATTGGAAAATAAAATTTAACGCAATGTTATTTATAATAGCATCATACAACAAAAAATATTTAGGGATAAATTTGACAAAATATAAAGAAGATCTGAAAACTACAAAACATTACTAAGAGAAATTAAAGACCTAAATAAAAAATATGGAAACATATCAGATTTATGGATTGGGAGATCCAATATTGTTAACAGGCTATTCTCTCTAAATTGATCTAAAGATTGATCACATTTCCCAATAAGAATTTCAGGAGATCATTTTGTAGAAATCAACTAGTTGATTTTAAAATATATAGAATATAAAGATTTAAAGTATAAAGAACATCAAGTAGCCAAAAATTTTGATAAAAACAAAGCTGGAGGACTCATAATAACTAATTTCAACACTGCTTATAAATCTACAGAAATTAAGGGAATTAGGTATTGATGTAAGTTAAACTAATTAATTGAACGGAATAAAGAGTCCAGAATTATATGCACACTTGTGTGGTCAATCGTTTCTCAACAGAGGTGTCAAAGCAATTCAAAGGGGTAAAGAAACTTGTTTTACAAATAATGCTGGAACAATTGGATATCTATATGGAATAAATTGTGTCTCAACCTCTAATTCTCATCCTACATAACCAATAAATTGAAATAATTAATAGACCTAAATATAAAATCTAAAACAATAAAACTTCTAGAGAAAACATAATATTTATGTTAATTTGGGATAGACAAAGATTTCTTGGGACATAGAAAGTGCTACTTGAAAAAAATTAGAAAGAGGACTTTTTCAAAAATTTTTGATTATCAAAAGGAACCATATGTGAGATATTCATCGAGGAGGAGGTTGTGGGGGGGGCGGGGGCAGGGTGCAGGAGTGATATGGTAACTCTCTGTACTTTCCACTCAATTTTGATGTAAACCTAAAACTGCTCTAAAAACTAGTTTATTAATTTATAAAAAATGGGCACTATAAAGAAAATAAATTCTCGTAGGTTGTGGATATAGAATATTCTACTACATAATTAATATAAATATTATATAGGTTATATATAAACATTATGTATAGCATATATATACATATCACAAAGGACATATGTCAATAAAGACTTCTGACAACTCAATAGTAAACAGATAAAAAAATAGCCCAAAAACTTAGACATTTCACAAAGGAAGACATACAGTCAGCCAATGAGCACATGCAATACTGCTCATCGCCATTAGTCATAAGAGAAAACAAACAAAAAAGAAATGTATAATGAGACATGATTTCCATTAAAATTCAAAAGACAGACACTGCCAAATATTGGCAATGATATGGAGCAATTAGACCCCCTATACTTTGTTGTTGGAAGTATAAGATGTTACAATACATTTGGACAGCTGTTTGGCAATTTTACTTCATAAAGTTAAAGATACTCTTACCCTACAACTAAGCAATTCTACTGGTCGGTGTTTACTCAGGAGTAATAAAAATATGTATTCACCCAAAACTTGTTTAAGAATGTTCATAGAGCTATAGTCATAATAGTGCAAAAGAAGAAAGAACTCACATGCTCAAGAGTAGAATTGATAAGCAAATTATGCTACATTCATGCAATGGAAGATGACTAGTAGTGTGTTAGGGGCAGCTCGTGCTAGATCACAAGCACTGACTGTTCAATTTTTGGAAACTTTCCAAAATGACTGAGGACATGTTAGTAGCTTGAAATTTGCTCCTTTCGGAGTATTTACATCATGGAAATTGGCAAACACTACCATTCAGAGTTTTTATTTTGGTTTATTTTTTGTTTTTAGGAGCCACTTGTTAAACATTTTTCAGCATATCACTAAATACATCTCAAAAATAATAAGGAACAAGGTACTAGTATCCTAACAACATAGGTGAATCTCAAAAACATTAAGCTTAGTAAATGAAGCCAGACACCAAAGAGTACAAATTTTATTCATATAGGGAGCTCCAGAACAAGAAAAACTTCTCTACGGTCATAAAAAGCAGAAGAATCATTGCCTATAGAGATTGTTCAGGAACTTTGCTCAATGATGGAAATATGTTATTCTCAATGTAGATGTAAATTGCACAAATATATGCATTTGTCAAAATGCATTGATTACCTTCCCTTCATTTATGCTATGAACCTAAAACTGCTCTAAAATAATAAAGTCTTTTAAAAAATGCATGCAACAGTACATTTACTATTTATGCATTTTGTTGTATATAAAACATATCTCAATAAAAATCTAATGCAGAAAAAGCATATGTTAGAACATAATAAAACATAACTAAAAGAGAGAAATAACATAGCCAACTGAATAGAACAACAAATGCAGTGATTACTTAATAAGTAGCACTCTACTACTATTCCTACTGCTGCTGCTACTCCTATTACCCTACTACATTGGGCATGGTAAATCGCCTCTAAATCACTTTGGCACAGATTTCCTCAGACAAATTAACAAATTTATCGACCAATGTGCCAGCTGATCTATATGACTCTTTTATCAACGTATCAACGTGTTTTTGCATAGAGGTACTTTCTCCTTTTGCTTTTCACAATACCATCTTTTAGCCCAAACTTGACACATTATGTGATATGCATATTGTAGTTCAACTCCAAAATCATGTGAAATGAGAATGTGGAACAATGGGAGAAATTAATCTTTTTTTTTTTGGCCGTTTAATTTATAAAATTGTTTGGAGTACCTCTCACTGAAAATCATAACAAAACAAAGTTTTCCTTTCTCCTATCTCACGGTATACTGTTTATACCTCAACCAAGCATTTCTTTTATTTAGCTCTGTTTTATGGATACTTTATAACTTATTTTATACCTCCATGAAATCAATTGCACCTCCAGGGCAAGGACTATGCCCTGTTCATATTTGTGTCTCCAAGCACACACATAGCATACAGGTTTATATAGGATTCAGGGGCCACTCAATGTCTGATAAATTGACTTGATTTCTTTCCAGAACCTTTTTATATTACATCAGTAACATTCCTGCATGGTAGAGGCGTTAGCCATCAGTTTATATGATATCAACTCATGTAGGCTTATCAAATAGATCATAAAATTCTATTCTTTCCCAAATGTATTCTACTAAATTTCCACTGTTCTTGGGTGTCAAAGACAACAACAACAACGAAAAACGGAGAGACTATACTCTCAGAGGAATCAGGGAAATGAAAAGAGAAAAGAAACTATTAACTAATTTTAGTTGAGAAACTGCTGTGGGCTTGAAATTATGTTCTTCATCATTATCTCATTTAATTTTTACAACAATCCTGTAAGTAGTCTAATTTGGATGTAGAGAAAACTGAGTTTCAGGTAGATAGTCTTCTGCTTAAGGTTACAAAGCTGTTAGGTCACAAAACCAGTTCTAACCCTAAACTCACATTCTTTTCATTAAAATGAAGAACTTCGGGGCTGGCCCCATGGCTTAGCGGTTAAGTGCGCGCGCTCCGCTGCTGGCGGCCCGGGTTCGGATCCCGGGTGCGCACCGGACGCACTGCTTCTCCTGCCATGCTGAGGCCGCGTCCCACGTACAGCAACTAGAAAGATGTTAAACTATGATGTACAACTACCTACTGGGGCTTTGGGGGAAACTAAATAAATAAATAAAAAATTAAAATGAAGAACTTCACGGAAAGGTACTGATTAAAGTCAATTCCATTGATCACATTTACAGTACCCAAAGCTACTAGAGAAGAAATGATAAATGGCGAAGCCCAGGAAGCTCGTTTCCTGTTATAATTGAAGAAGTATATGGAGGAGAATGGAGTAGTATATACTCAACGATAATGTGTTTCATCTGCAATCCATGCAAAATAATGTCCAAGAAACTTAATTGTTTTCACTTACATGGTTCAATTTCTCCTTGTCTTCATTGTTATTTAGAATTATCATTTATTCGTATATATGTGTATATTTATATACATTTCCATAGTAATTACGTGGTTAATGAACAAAGTGATTTCATCAAATAGTCATTGGAACTGTATATCAAAATAGCTGAATTCTCTTAAACATCAAGATAATTCTCAGGTACACATAAAGTTGAATAGAATAGAAGAAAAATTATATTACATCAATCACAACTATAATTCTTAGAAAATTTTGCAAATGTTACAATAAAAATAGGATGACATTAGCATATATAAAAGGATAACCACGTTATATACAATAATTACTCCAATTAAAAACACAAAAAAAGATTTATGGTGGATTCACACTGTATAATGAATGGCCATCATATTCTAAGATGTTAATTACTATGGATTTTGTGAAAACTGCCCCCAGTATCTGCCTTTAAATAGACATCTGTTTATAAAAACTTTTTTCAAAATCTTTCCTGTCAGTTTTCACCTTAATCTTCCATGGGATTTTCCAACAATTCCTGCTAGAGTTTCATAATACTATATTCAACTTTAGTCTCTTGAATTCGAGTTGTTCCACATTCTTGCCAGAGCTTGGTATTGTCAGTATGTTTTATTTTAGCTATTCTAATAAGTATGCAGTGATATATCATTGTGGTTTTAATTTCTATTTCCCTAATAATAAATGATGTTTAGCATCTTTCATGTGTTTATTTGTCATCTATGTATCTTCTTTGGTGCAATGTCTGTTCAGATCTTTTGCCTATTTGTTTTCTTCTTGAGATTTAAGTGTTCTTTATGTAGTCTGGATACCAGTCCTTTATCAGATATGTGATTTGCAAATATTTCTCTCACCCTGTGGCTTGTCTTTCCATTCTCCTAATAGTGTCATTGACAGAACACAAGTTCTTAATTTTTTTTTTTTTTTGCAGGGGAAGATTCCCCCTAAGCTAACATCTGTTGCCAATCTTCATCTTTCTTCTTCTCCCCCCACACCTCAAAGCCCCAGTACATAGTTGTGTATAGTTGTAACTCCCTCTTTGTGAGCCGCCACCACAGCATGGCTACTGACAGATGAGTGGTATGGTTCTGTGCCCGGGAACCTGAGTTGCTGCAGCTGAACACACCAAATTTTAACTGCTAGACAATGAGGGCTGGCTCACAAGTTTTTAATTCTGATAAAGTACAATTTATAGGTTTTGTTTTATGGATCATGCTTTTGGTGTCAGATCTAAAAAACTCTTTGAAAAATCCAACTTCATACAGATTTTCTCTTATATTTTCTTCAAGAAGCTTTATTTTTTAATGTTTTACATTTAGGTCCATGATCTCTTTGGAGTTAATTTTTGTATCAGGCATGAGGTAGGTGTTGAGATTAATTTTTTGCATGTGGGTATTTAATTGTTCCAACATCAGTTGTTGAAAAGACTGCCTTTTCTTCATTGAATGGCCTGTGTACCTTTGTCAAAAATCAGTTGATATACGTTTACAGGTGTATTTCTTGGCTAGCTATTCTGTTTCATTGATCTATATATCTATCTATTTGCCAATACCACATTGTCTTGATTACTGTAGCTTATAGTATATCTTGAAATTAGGTAATGTGAGTCCTCCAACTTTGTTCTTTTTTTCAGAATTGTCTTGGTTATTCTAGTTCCTGTGTCTTTCTGTAAAATTTTGAAATCAGCTTATCAATACTTACAAAATAGGCTTGCTGGGCTTTTCGATGGGAATGTGTGAATCCATAGATCAAATTTGGACAGTTAACTTCTTGGCAATATTGAGTCTTCCAATCCATAAACACAAGATTGCTCTATTTTTATTTACTTTGAATTATTTCACCACTGTTTTGTAGTTTCAACATACAGATCCTGCACACATTGTGTTAGATTCATACTTAAGCATTTTTTAAATGCTTGATAAACATACTTTTTTAAATTTCAAATTCCATTATTCACTGCTGGCATATAGGAATATGAGTGACTTTTGCTTATTGACCTTATGTTCTGCAAAATTGCTAGACTCACTTATTAGATTTAGGAGCTTTTATGTAGATTTTTTGGGATTTTCTATTTAGGCAATCATTTAGTCTGCAGATCAAGGCAATTTTATTTCTTCCTTTCTGTCTATTTGCTTTATTTTATTTTTGCCTTGTCTTACTGCACAGGCTAGTACTTCCAGTGTAATGTTGAATAGGGGTAGTGAAAGAAGACATCTTTCTTTTATTCCTAATTTTAAGGAAAAACCTTCAGTCTTTCACCATGAAGTATGATGTGATAGATTTTTTACAGATTATTATTAGGTTGAGTTCCATTCTATCCTTAGTTTGTAGAGAGTTTTTATAATGAATGGGTGTTGGATTGTGTCAGATGCTTTGTTCGGCATCAGCTGAGATGCTCATATGGTTTTTCTTCTTTAGTCTACTAACATAGTGAATTACAATGAAAGTTGAACCTTTTATATTCTGAGATGAACCCCATTTGTTGTGCTATATTATCTTTTTTTATATATTGCTGCATTTGACTTAGATTGGAAATTTTTGTCTATGTTTATGATGGGATATTGGTGTTTAGTTTAATTGTCTGGTTTTTATATTAATACAATGTATGCTTTCTTCCATTTTCTGGAAGAGATTGTATAGAAATGGCATTATATCTTCTTAAGTGTTGGGTAGAATCCAGCAATGAAACCATCTGACTCTGGAGTTTTCATTTTTGGAAATTTATTATCTATATATTCAATTTATTTAATAGATAATGAATTGCTCAATTTACACACACACACACACACACACACATCTGTAAGTTTTAATAGTGAGTGCATTTCAAGGAATTGGTAAATTTCATCTCAGTTCTTAAATATATGGGCATAGTATTGTTTGTAGTATTCTCTTATTTCTTTTGAGTGTCTGTGGAGTCAGTAGTGATGTCATCTCTCTCATTCCTAATTTATTGGTAATTTTTGTCTTCTCTCTCTATCTTTTCTTTTTTCTTTGTCAATCCGGGCAGAGGTTTATCACTTTTGTTGATCTTTTCAAAGAACTAGATTTTGGTTTGAATGACTTTCCCATTGTTTTTGTTTTCAACTTTATTGATTTCTATCTTACCTTTGTTATATCTTTTCTTTCTTTCCTTTGGGTTTAATTTGCTCTTTTTTTCTCTAGGTCCTTACTGTGGAAAATTAGGTTACTTATTTGAGACTTTTTTTCCTTTATAGTTTAAGCATTTAACATAAAATGTCCCTGTAAGCATTACCTTAGTTTCATCCCATCACATTTTGATATATTTTCATCTTCATTCAGTTAATTTTCTTTGAGACTTTCTTTTAGACCCTTGAGTTGTTTAGAAGTTTGTGGTTTAATATCCCAGTATTTAGAGATTTTCCAGATATCTTTCTGTTATTGATTTCTATTTTGATTCTAATATAGTCTGAGAACATGTGTTGCATGATATACGTATTTTTGAGCTTAAGGTTTATTTTATGGTCTATCTTGGTGAATGTTTCCTGCCACCCCTTTCTCTTTTCTTTTCTGATTGAATTATTCTGGAGTGAGGCTTTTGGAGAATAGTATTTTTTAAAGCTACTCATATCATTCTAACATACAGTATTGAGACCCACTAGTAGATATGAGGATCTTCCGTTTGAATTCACAGGGGCTGTTACGTAAGGGAATTTTTTTCTTTCTGTTTTTTTTTTTTTTTTCATTCCCATGAATTTGCTTGATGTAGAGTATATTAGAGTGCCTTAAACTACATTATAAACATCTTAGGTTTTAGAAAAATCATTATGTCTAGGCTACAAGGAAAAAATTGAGGCTGCAGAAACAATGTTGAGGTCCCTGTAACACTCCTTATCTATGAACAGTAGAGCAGATGGAGAAAGCACACAAAGATACCCTCATTGCATCCTCTATCATTGGGCATTTAGGATTCACAGGGTTTAGTAGAAAGACAAGCATTTGCTAAGTTTCTATATATGTATATGTAGTTACTTAAAGCTATTTTTGAACTTGTGTTAAAGAAGAAAAATCAAAATGAGGGTTTTTTTTTTTTTTACCATCTAAGAAGTAATAGTAGAAAACAAAAATATTTCACACATATAAAAACATGAATGACAAGGAGAAAATTAGGCAGAGAAAAAAATGAACACTTCCTGAATGAGGTAAAATTTCAGAAGCAAATTGAATACATATCTAGATAAAATATTCCTCTATATGATATCTATGATTCTAGTTAAATGTAACTGATAAATTTAAATTGCATGTTTTATCAGATTTTTGCTTCTTTTCCTAGAAAATAATTAACTATTTGCTTTTATTTTATATGTGTATATATCATCTTTATTTTTGGAGAAATATCAGCCATCTGGAAACTATTAAATGTTGAATGAAAATTTATTATTAAATTACACTTGATATTATTGATGACTTCATTTATTTTTGTAGTTTATTTGAGAACAGAAGAGTTTGCTGTATTTATAAATTTCTTGGCTTGACAATTTTTATTCTGCATATTTCCAAACCACTAGGAAATGATGTGTGTACCCTTAACTAAATGCATACACCATTAAAAATTCTCCTTGTATATATCCAATGTCAGTCGCTATGTTTCAAAGAGGATATCTTCCTTATAGTTAAGTTCTAAATACTCTGTATCCTGTTTCTTTTAGCAATTTATTACTTACATTGGAAATAAAAGAAAAATATCTTGTACTTGTTTGGCTGTTCAGCTCATTTAATTTCCCTCACCATATGTTATGTAGTGTTTTGCAGCAAACATGGTGTCTGTCATCTTGCAGAGCTGCATTATGAAAGATGGAAGGTAGGAGAAATCCAAACTATTATCTTCAAATTCAAGTCCTTGTTCTTAACCAGCATATCTAGTTTTACTTGCTATGTACTGAATTGCCTTCTAATAAGACAATTATAACAATCTTTTCCTTCATCACTCTTTCTCGCTACATGGTGATCTCATTGAGGGAAGGGAATTGCAGAGACAAAAAAAAGCTGCATGTAAACTACAAATGTTAACCTATTATTTCAGCACTACGGTTTGCAGCAGACTTCCAGGTGGGATTCCAGTTGGCACATTGGTTATAGAGCAGGGAAAGTTGTCATGTGCAGCTATGACATTTCTTCCATATTTCAGCTCTACTTCCAAGAGAGTTCAGTCCACATCTCACATCAGCATGAACCAAGGGCTTCGCCTGCCATTTCAGACTGTGCTGAGAGAGTGGAGTTGGATCAGTGTATCAAATCATCATCTTGTAGTATTGTCGTCTCACAGCACCTTCAGATGAAAACACCAAAGAAATAAAGTACAACATTGGCTTAGTTATTACATCTTCATCTTTATAATTTCCTTCTTGAGGCACAAATAAGAGTAATTAACAACCACAAATATTCCTCTTATACTACTTTCCTCAATGCTGAGGAGAAGAGACTATGGTTTGGAAGGACAAGCTTCTATCAAACATTCCTTCTTAAGAGACAAAGCTAGGAGTTAAAAAATAAGCTAAGCCATGATGCAGTACCTCTCAACTTTTTTGTTTCATTCAATTACTTTTATTAATGAGGTGAATATATATACAAAAATGTAATCAAATATAAACATATTGATGCCGGTTTCTTTTGCAGAGGGTGGTACATTACTTTGAAAATTACATGTAACTAAGCCCATCCAGATTTGGCAAATAAAAATACAAGATGACCAGCTAAATTTGAATTTCAGGTAAATGACAAATTTTTTTTTAGTGTAAGTCCCAAATATTGCATGGACATACTTATACAAATTCTCACTGGAATGCAAATAGAGTTTCAGTTTTAAGAGCAGAGGATTTCGAAGCAGGATCTTGGAGCAAAAGTTAGAAGGAATTTCTTGACCAGAGGGAACTTTTTATAGAACATTGCTGCCTATAATGCTGGCAAGGAAATGGCTATGTCGATCAATACAGTTTGGAGAAGATCACATCCTTGTGTCAAGGTCGTGATGAATCTGTGCCTCTCTCTGGTAAAACATTGAGTGTCTCAGTATATTGGGAGGTTGGTTTTGAGCAACTTATTGATTTAAAAGAACTTAAGCTATGATGTAGGGGAAGACAAGGAACATTTTCTTATACTCCAGCCCTATTCCTATCCTTCAGAAGCCATAAAGACCCAGGTATGACACCAGTGAGAACCTCAGGGTCACAGAGAGGGACGCCATATGGCATGAGCAATAGTTAGCTACCTTATCCAAAGCTCCCTAGCTTCTAAATGTGCCTTCAGGGCCAGCTGGTTAATAGGGCAATTTAGAAGAGCGAGGAACAAAATGGGTAGCCTTCAGCACAGATGAGTTGAAAATGTGGGGCTATGACGTTTACGCACACCTTGAGAGACATAAATAGATGTGTGTGTCATCCCATATACTCTTTGGTCACTAAAGCAGAATATGATGCTTGGTTTCTGCTGATGCACTCATTTATTTCAAGATGATAATTGATTAATAAAATCTTTATTTATAAAATATTGGTTTTTGAATAGAGTCAATCTTTCCTGAAAGAGGAAGAAATTATCCTTGTACCTGAAGTGGGACTTATTCAACCGAGTTCATCTAGTTCTTCTTAGATAAAGCTTTACCAGTGCTAGAAATAGGACCATGAAAGCTAAGTCAAGATGGCCAATGGAAGGGGGTCTGCTGTCCTTGCATGTGGGTGGGCATGAAAGCAAGGAGTGTGAAAGAACGTAACATTTCTGTGTCAGTGCTTTTCCAAATGTTATCTCTTGTAATTTTTATAACTCAGCTCTGCCTCATTCCAAAGCCCGTGCTCTATCTTTTGCACCATCATTCATTCATTCATTTTTTTCACTTAACAATAGTGTACAAGATAGTCTAGTTTTCACATAGCATTAAACATACACATACATTCAACCTACACATCTTTTGACTATTACCCTTCTACCCTGCGATAACAATATTTGTTGAAATGAGTGAATAAGCATCATGGTGACCAACTGATATTGGGGTTACTAGCATAGCTAGACCTCCCTCTGGCATGAACAGGTACTCTTTCTTAGTGGCACACTTTGGAGAAGGGTTGGGGTATATTGGTCCAGAGAAGACTTCCGCTGCTCCCAGCTGCATACTCCCAAAGAACGTGATGAGTTCTCTGCATATGAGTGTGGCCATGATTTACTCTATGAGATGCTCACCTTGCTTAACCTAAAGTACATTTGAGGAAGATGGCACCCAGTGTTATCAGTTGCTAATTTATTCTGCCACATGGAACCATACATTATATTGACTCTAACGAGAAGATTGAATTTAGATAAGACTAATACTAATATATTTTAGCAATGGATGCCGTCATTGCAGCAGAGAAGAGATGAGGATTAAATTCCTTTTTGTTTTTGCCTACCTTCCCAAGTACAGCAATGGGAAATAGGTTTTATCTTGCCTGTTGTATTAGTTTAATAGGGCAGCCATGACAAATTACCACAACTTGAGTGGCTTAAAAAACAGTAATTTGTTGTCTCAAAGTTCTGGAGGCTAGAAGTCTGAGATTAAAGTGTCATCAGGGTTGGTTCCTTCTGAAGGCTATGAGAGAGAATCTCTTCCATCTTTCTCTCCTAGTTTTAGTTTGCTAGCAATCTTTTACATTCCTTGATTTGTAGCTCTCTGCCTTCATCTTCACACGGCATTCTCTCCGTGTTTATGACTGTTCCCAAATTTCCCCTTTTTATAAGGAAGCAAGTCATATTGGCTTAGAGCCCACCCTAAAGACCTCATTTTACATGATTACTTCTATCTCCCAATAAGGTGACATTCTGAGGTACCGGAGGTTAGGACTTTAACATATGAATCCCGGGGGGACACAATTCAACCCCTAACACTTGCCAAGGTTGGCTGGTTTGTAGGAGCAGCTGCCTGGAGTACTGCATGGAGAAGGCCTCCCTGACTGTGCCTGTTAAGCTGTTCAGGGTATAGTGCTTGATGAGGGATGTCTACCACGAGACAGAGGGAGCTGTTTTGATGTATATGACACTGTTGATGATCCTAGCCCTAGTGAAAGGGGGTAGTAAGGCTATTCACATGGTAAGTTAATCAAATCAACATAATTTATGTTCGTCTATATTTGGGGGTGACCATTATTGTGAAAACTCAACAAATATGAGCTTGTATCCTTGATGCTAGGACTCTACCATAGAGATGGAAAGCCAGGTTTATGAAGAAGAAAGGAAGACTGTCTCTTGGTGCTGAGATATAAGATCGGCTTTGGAAACACACACACCTGTGAATCCAGCCTCTGCTATTTATTAGTTCTATGACTTTTGGAAAATGATTTTACCTCTTGGAGCCTCACCTATGAAGGGAGACTGACTCAAGACAGCTGATTCAATGACACAACTCACTGGAAGCTCTTAGCATGCTGGCTGCTCATGGGCTAATCAATGCTCGGGGAGGTTAACCTGCTCATTTCACCCCACAAAAAACCCTTAGTTCCAATACTGTAGGTGTACAAACTTCTCTGATTGTGTGCATCATGCTGTATTATAGCTACTTATTTCCTTGTCTCTCTATCTCCTTCATTAACAAACACATACGTAGAACCCAATACATAACTCATAACAGGAGCTCAAAAATTATAGGTGCTAAATAAATGAGCTTGGGGAATATTTGCAATAACAATGTCCCTACCCCTTAAAACAAACAAATGATAACAACAACTGAACTCTTAAAAGATACACAGCTCACAGAATAAGTTGAAGTTTAATTTTTCTTTTTTTTTACCAGTCTGTTGCAATTGCAACTTCTCAACATAGAAGCCTAAGAGTGCAGCAGGAAGGAAAAGAAGTCAGCACGATAAATGATACCCAAAGGAAGAAACTGGCACTGAATAAATGAAAGTTGCCCTGATGGAGAGCAGATCTGACAAAGAACGATGGCTCTGCCAGAAAGAATGATCCAGGAGCAAAGGCAACTTGAGGGGTGAGCGCAGGTCCGGGAAAAGCAAGTATTTTCCACAACTGAACATGCTGATTAGTATTTTTCCTGCACATTTCCTTACAATTGGGTGGACACCGAGGTCCTTTCTTCCAAAGGTACGCAGAAAACTTTCAAATATGTTCAGTCTGGGAATGTTCCAAAGTCAGAAGGATAAGTGCTTTGACAGCAAAGGTGAGAGAGCAGGAGGATTCAGCACAGCCTCATGAACCAAGAGAATTTGGGATTGGCAGAGTCCCAACTCTTCAATCACTCAAGCCCTGGTCAACTTTTTCTATACCAAAAATCCTTGGATTTATGACATATCCCTTCTACTGAATTCGGAGAAAAATGTGACTCTCAGCCGTCTGATGGCGGAGTTCAGCGAAAGCATCTCTTCACCCTTCCTTGATTTCCCTTGTGTTTTTTTACAGGTCAGAGTGAGTGCCATCCTGTATGTTTAGGGCAGAGGCTTCTGCTGAAGGTCGGGTTTCTAATTTCGCAGTGTTCAGCCTGACCGCTTCGCTGGGTAAACTTTGACTAAATACAGTGCATGTTGTTACTGCTGAAAATATATTGCTCATGGATATATAATGCAGAAAACGCTCGTGTAAATTTCTCTATAGCTTGAAGTGTTGAAACCGTAGCCCAGTTTATCAAAAACACAGCTGCCTTCCTTGAGGTTTGGGAAGGCTCATAACAATTTTTTTCTTTATGAGCTTGTGAGAACACCCTGAGGAAAACAGCTGCGTTATTGCAGAGATGAAGAAATCTCAGATGAGTGTGAAGTATTGTAATTTAAATAAGAGCACTATTTTCAGGCCTTTTCATTTTAAGATCATTTCATTGTATTATTTTTCGCTAAATAAGTTACCAAGGAAAATAAGAGAGCAATTACTCTAGAGACTTCAGGCACTATAGCGGGCCAGTTAAGGGTTTTAATTGAGAATATCAAATGCTGTATGCATGATTAATAGAAATGTGATGCCAGTATTTACATATGTGAAATATTTACCATATTCACGTTGCTCTATTTAAGTATGAAGCCAAAAGCAAACGAAAAAGAACAGATTTTGTTGATTTTCTTTATTTTCTTCAAATGTGGTATCTATTCCATGCCACTCAGCATAAATATTAGTTTTCTTCTTCTACTACTGTTTGTAAACCATACAAATTTTATAAACAAATATGAACATACTATTGTTCGCAAAATAAACCATACAGTAAGAAAGATACCTTTATGTTTAAGAATTTTTAAGTGAGAAATTTTGTTTCAAATTGAGTTGTCTATGGAACATGACTTATTCAAACCGGCCCGAAACATTCAGTTGATCTAACTACCCATGTCTAATAAGAGTGCTCTGAAAAGATATATACATATTTTATATTGCATGTCTTCTTTTAATTAAAACTTTAAGTGTTCATACTTATACTTTCACTCTTAATACTTTATTTCCTAAAAAAAAAATTTTTTTTACTTTTTTTTTTGAGGAAGATTGACCCTGAGCTAACATCTGTTGCCAATCTTCCTCCTTTTATCCTTTTTTCTCCCCAAAGCCCCAGTAGATAGTTGTATGTCATAGTTGTACACCCTTCTAGTTGCTCTACGTGGGACGCCGCCTCAACGTGGCTTGATCAGTGGTGCATAGGTCCCCCAGGATCTGAACCTCCGAACCCCGGGCCGCCAGAGCAGAGTGTGTGAACTTAACCACTACATCGCTGGGCCAGCCCCTTCCTCAAACTTTTATTCAATGAATATTTGGGGTATAAAGGACAGACACTCATCTCAAACTGGTTCAATTTTTAGAAATGTGTTTTTTCTGAAATAACTAAAAATTTTATGCACAAGTATGGTTTGAGAACTTTTGAATCCAGGTATCAACCATTATTATTAAATCACTTTCGAATTCTCTGCCTCAGCCTTTCTCTCTCTCTCTCTCTCTCTCTCTCTCTCTGCCTCTTGCTTTTGGTTCTTCAATTTTTGTCTTGGACCCTTTTCTGCTTTGCAAACAAATTCTTCCAAGTGACTAGGGGGGAAAAAGCCACAAGTTACTTTTGCATACATTTTTTTATCATAAAGGAAGAAAACCTGCCTTCTTTCACAGCTTCTATATGTCAAATCTCAAATATCTGACAAGTCTCTAAGTGGCTTTGCTTGGGGCATATGCCAGCGCTGCATGGATCACCATGTCCGAGGAGCTGGGTTATTCTACTTGGCCAGGTCCCTACACGTGTTTTCACCTGCATCTGGGGGAAGGTGGGAAGGAAGGATCATGGCCCCCTGAACTATATAAAGTGGAGGACAGAAGGATCCAGAAAAAGAGGAAGAAGGGATAATTGGAGAGAAAAAAGTTGTTTACTATTGTTGATCATGATCACAATGTGATTACAAGAGGAGGAAGAAGAGAATGAAAAGAAAAAGCAGAAGAAGAAAGAGGAGGAAGAGGAGAAGGAGGAGGAGGAGAAGGGAAGGGAAGGAAGAGAGGAGGAGGAGATAATAACAAGAGGGAAGAAGAGGAATTGTTGATCTTATCAATTTGTCTAATCGACGTTCAGAAGCGCATCTCTAAAACAGGCCCTTATCTGTTTTTGGAAAGAAAAGACATTGAAAAATCTGTTGTGAGTGACTAAGGCGCAGCATACATTTGCCTGACGGGAGCATTTTCAGCTCTCCATGTAGTCATTGAAAAATTGCTTTACTTCAGAGGGACTGAAAGTTTTTATTCTGATTTATTTACATTCACAAAAATACAGCTCTAGTAAAATAAATTTAGAACGCAAGAGTTTTCACTGGAAAATATTCCATTGTTTAAAATGTAGAGGCCTCCATTTCATCATCATCATTTTCCTCTCCCCCTCCTCGTCCTCCATCATCATTATCACCATCATCATCATCACCTCTAACATTTATTAGTTATCATCATCAGCAGCAGCACCCGTAACGTAACCTAGTTTACCAGGTGCTAGGCACTATGCTCAGACTACGCTTGTATTATCCCATTTAATTCTGATGATAATCCTATGTTGTACGTGGTATTATTCCCCATTTACAGACAGAGAAACTAAAGTTCAGAGAGATTAAGTAAACAATTTCATAGTTGAATGTATCACACATACATTTAAAAAAAGTCGATTTCCCCGAGAAAAACAAAATGACAAACAAGAAATTTCCCGAGGATATTCTTAGCATCTTTAAGATCTAATACATGAAAAATAAATCCCTTATATCTTTAACCACATCTGTTTCTGATATTGTGGTAACTTCATTCAGCTTCCTGAACTCCTTTATCAAAATTGCTTTTCATTATATCCTATTCTCTACTTTCTGCTTCATAATGTACAGAAAGCTCTCCTCGAAAACTACAGACAAAGGAAAACCCTTATACTCCACCACCCCAAACACTAGTCAAATGTTCAGAGAACCTTATGATTTCTGCAGAAACCTGGTCCAAAAACAAACATGCATAAAAATTTAATAAAAACATGTAGAACTTGAATCCAAAAGAATCTATTATTGCAGATCAGGAAGCTGGGACTCAGAGAGAAAAAGCAACTTGCCACAGATCATACATGTACTTAGCTGAATTGTCTGACCTAGAGTCTAGGTCTCCTGGATCACTATTTTAGGCTATTTATTTTCATTGTGGAGTATTCACACTTAGAAAATAGTATATAAAGCATTTCTGTATATTTTAAACAATAATAACAAATCAAGCATCCATGTACTCACCATCTAGGTCAACAAACAGCCCCATGTGCCTCTCCTTAATCACATTTTCCACAGTACAACCCAAAGGTAACCATTATCTCCAATTTTAGATTATTTGCTAATATTATAGTTTTACCATCTATATGACCCTCCAAACAATGTATTGTTTAGCTTTGACTGGTTTTTTGGAGAATATATGTGTGGATATATACATGTAGGATGTAGTCGATACATTTCATTTTATTTTCTCCCTTGTCAATGAGTGTCCCTAGGAAGGGAAATTTCATATACTTGTCCAACGTCAGCAATTCCTGTTTGGGGAGACATGATACCAACATCTTTTGTAAGATCTGTCCCCAGCCTTCCTTTAAGATCTTTATTTTTTTTCCAATCTTCCTCTTTTTCTTTTTTGTCCCCAAAGCCCCAGTACACAGTTGCATATACTAGTTGTAGGTCCTTCTAGTTCTTCTATATGGGATGCCACCACAGCATGGCTTGATGAGCAGTGTGTAGGTCCATGCCTGGGATCTGAACCCAAGAACCCCGGGCAGCCAAAGTGGAACGCATGAACTTAACCGCCATGCCAGTGGGCTGGCCCCGATTCCTTTATAATCCTATCTGCCATTTCTCAGCCTCAGCTGCCTGTGTCCTAGCCAAAGTGGAACCTCCACACATTTGTTTGCTCAACTTAGAACATTGTCTCCTTCATTGTCATCTTTGATGGTCATTAAAGCCCAGTACTAATGTCACTGGGTTTTATGAATGGATAGGGAGTGGCAAATGAGTGGATCAGGGGAGAGGAGGCATTTGTATGGGAAGTATTCCCTTCACTTCCTGAATTTCCTAACACTTGATTAGAATCTCTCTTATGACGTGTAATTTTTTACTTGTATTATTATTAACTTAGCTCTTACCACCTTCACTAGACTAGATAGAATAAAAGGGTCCAAAATATGGGCACTGCCTGAAAAACCTGTTGCTGGGGCATAAACTTCTGGGTACAGATGGAGTGGCTAGTTCTACTGGGATGGATTAGGCCTTCAAGGGCTGGTTAATATGTGGACCTCTCCTAGGCCCTGTGGTATACCCAAGTCAAAGTCTTCAGGCCCTATGAACACAAAATCCACTTGAGCTCTCAACTGGCCTTTCCCATCACCTCTGTGGCTGTTGGACTTTTCAGCTGAGAACAAGGCTGCCCAGAATAAGGACTACATATCCCAGCTTCCCTTGTGGAACATATGCCACGTGACCAGTTTTGACCAATGGCCTGTGAGCAGAAATGAGGTGTGGGACTTCTGGGCCATATCCTTAAAAACAAGGTGTGTACCCTCCCCTCGCCCTTTCCTCCTTATAATGGCTGGAATCCAGACATGTGCTAACCAAGGATGAGGAGCATTATAAAGAAACTTGGATTTCTGAGGACAGTGTGCTACAACAGAGCTTCCATATCAGCCTGGATTCTAAGAAGAATAAATTAATTTTTATCCTACTTACATCATTGTTAATTTGGTCTTTCTTGCAGTACCCAACCTTATATCCTAGCTAACACAAGCCCTCAGAGGCTGAGCTACAGATCACTTTTCCTTAAACAAAAGCCTAGGATTATATGCATGTGGGCATAGGGTGACTCTTGGGGCCCCCTTTGACTGCAGTGTCTGTAATATGACATTGTCACCCTGGAGTTTTGAGGAAGGTGGCCTCTTTATCCCCCAACCAGTTCCAGGAGGAGCAAATTTTCTTATCATGGATATTTGGTATTACATTACAAAAAGCCATTTAAAAGATAAACAGTGACCTTTGTGCTGTAATTCCTTTGGTTTGAAGCTATTAAGAATTCATTTATGATTAGAACATATCTACTAACTGGGGGAGAGCCACTAATGAATAGGAAGCTAAATTCACAAACTGTGAAGATTGTATTTGGGTGGATAACCACAGCTGTGATATTGAGGCTTTATTTTGTAATTACATCTAACTTCTTCAAGATTAAAGTAATTTTAAACCCTCACTCCTTTCCCCTTCTCAAGTCTTTTTTCTCAACTTGTATATCTAGTTTATTGGCTAATACATCCATGATTTCAATCCATTTAGTTCTCCTGTCACACCTCGGAGGGCCTTGGGATGCCCATCCTGAGATGTACAGAGAGAAAGAGGAAAAACCAGATGCTTCCATGTCACCCTGCAGTGACTCAAAATGGAAAGAAGACACTTTCTCTTCTCCTCATGCCAAAGCTGAATGAGGGGATGTGACAAGCAGTCTTTGGACACAAACCAGGAAAGCCTCAGATCATGTCCCATGCCCATACCGCCACCTGGACACACTCAATCTGGATGTGATGAGTTATGTCTTCAGCAAGTTGGATAGTGTAAAGAGGAAGAGATGGATTCTCCCAGAGCTCTGTCAACCAGCTTTGCCCCTCACAACTATTAAATATAGAACTTCCATTATGTTAGGCTGGTCCTTACCCTCATCCTTGACCCAAATGTTATCCCAAATTTAACAAGTCTTTGAGCAAGTGATCTTATGCTAGGAGTGTAGTGTTAACAAAAGCTTGTACTTGTTGAGCAGATCCAATGTGCCAGGGAGTTTACATCTATTATTTCTACTAACCCTCAAAAAGACCCTCTGAGGTGGACGTTATTTTTCTAGTTAACAAGGGAGGGCCTGAGTCTGAAAGAAGGTAAGTAACTGTAGGTAACTTTCCCAAAAATTTGCACCTAACAAGTGGTAGGACCCATATTTGATCTAGATGGTCTGACATCAGTGAATAAACTCTTAAATATCACACCGTCTAGTGTAGTACATTCATTCGTTATTATGTAACCAATGTCTATAGAGGATCTATATGTGCTGAACGCTGTACCAAGCACTTTTACATATTCACTCATTTAATTATATTAGTAACTGCAATTATAGTCTGCCCCAATTACAGATGAGGAAACTGAGGCAGAGAAAAGTTAAGTTACTTTCCCTATGCAGGAAGTGAAGAGTGGCTGGGTTTTGAGCCCAGGTTAAGACCCAGAAGACAAAGAATCATATTCGTGAGACATGAGGCACCCAAAGGCATGGGTCCTGACATGATGATGGCTGCTGTTAGCCACTGTTCGCAGAAGGCAGAAATACATATCTACTAGAATGATGTGGATTCCCCAAATGAAGAAGACAAGGAGGATGCTGGATGCACGAGGACACAGTTTATGGCATTAGAAACTGGATAGACTGTGGTTGTTTTTAAGGGAATAAAATAATATTACTTGAGCACTTATTGTTTGCCAGGCACTTTCCTTGGTGCTTTTCTTACTTGTGAGGTATAAATTAGGATCATCCTCATTTTACAGAGGCTTAAAGAGGACCAAGAACCTCACCCAAGGTCATTCAACTTCTTGGTGGAGGTGTTGGGGTTGGAAGCCACACCTGTGGAATTTGGTAGACCTGCTTACACCGTTGTACAAACTGTCTTATTACAACAGGAGGAGATCTCTTTCTGGGGAATGGTTAGTAATTAGAGCAAGGCTGCCTTCAGTTGTAATGACCCTATCTGAGTTAGTCTTTTGTAAAGTAACTGAAATCTCCCCAAGGTATCCAGGCAATTATCATAGACTCTGGCCATCCCAATATGCTGCTCACTTCTGTCTAGATCTCAGCTTATCATCCTGTGCTGTGGGTCTGACATCTTAATTCTGACCGTCCTTGGGTAGTCAATGCATTTAGCCTTAGTCCTGCACAGACCGCAACCAGTTCTCACCTCTATACATTTATCTGATCTTGGCCAAAGTCCCTAAGGCTTGTTGAGACCAACCACAACCTCTTCCCCCATGTCATGTCACCTTCTGATTTAAACTCACTGTCCTTCCTGAGACAGACTTTTATCTTTTAGAGACAACATAAAATGAATTTTCCAAGTTTGTTACTACTTAACAATAAATAGTAGGGACTTAAAATAGAGGTAGTTTGGCAGAATGGATAAAGCATAGACTGAAACTTGTCAGACTGTTCCAAAAACTAAGAAGGAAAAAGAAAAGACCAAGACTAGCCAAGTCAATTTCAAAGAAGGATAAAGAGGGTAAATAAGTACATTATAAGATATGAAAAATTATGAAAATGTAAACAATGGAATAAACAAAGAGACCAATGACAGAGAAGACAGACCAGGCCCAGGCCCACATAAATATGGGGACTTGATCAGTGACAATTACATTTTACATAGCAAGGAGGATGGCTGGTCAAAACTAATGATAGCCAAATTGGTAACCTATATGAAAAAAATAAAATAAAATAACTGTATTACATCATACACAAAAATAAAATCCAAATTGACCAAGATCCTAAATGTAAAAAGTAAAGCTTTAAAACTTTTACTAGAAAACGTAACTGATTATTTTTATGATGTTAAAATATGAGAAAATATCTTAAGTAAGACACTAAGAGTTCAAGCCCGTAAAAAGGAAATTATAAATCTGACTACACTGAAGTTAAAAACTTCTATTAACAAAATGAAAAGACAAAGAAAAGACAACCTGGAAAGTTATTTGCAAGCCACATAAATAACAAAAGATTAGTAATCAGAACGTATAAAGAACTCTCACAAATCAAAATGAAGAATAAATCAATAGCCAAATGGAAATTTGGGCAATATTTACAGTTCGGCAGGTCACAGTAGAGGAAATATGAATGGCTACTAAATATAGGAAAACAGGCTCGACTTCACTATGACCAAGGAAGTAAAAATTAAAACAAAAATGAAATACCATTTCATACTCTTTAGAACTGCAAAAATCAAAAAGCCTGAAAATTCTAAGTACCGCCAAAATGTATGAAAATGGGAAATTTCAAGCACTGTCAATGGGAATATAATTGAAATTGAGAACAATTTACTAATATCTGGTAACATGTGGATGCATATAACAAAGCACCCTCTGATTCCCTTCCAAGATATATATCCTAGAGAAATGTTCACAATACACTTAAAGAAACACACACACAGATCTTCTCTACAGCATTGTGTAAAATAATAGAGAAAACCTTGGATCAACACAAATGTCTAACAATAGGAGAATGGATAAATAAACTGCACTACACTCACACAATGGAATAATACAGAACAGTGGAGATAAATGAACCAAAGCTACGTGCATCAGCTGGAATTAATCCTGAAAAAAATATTGAGTGAAAACATAAATTGAAGAACACCACGTTTCCTTTTTTTAATTAAAGGTATTCAAAACGATACTATATACTGTTTTTTAGGTACATGTATACATAGAAAAATACTAAGACCTGGATGGAAACGTACATGTTAGCTTCAAGATATTAGTTATCCTTGTGGAGGGAAGAAAAAAGAGTGGGATTCAGGAAGGGTCAAATATGGCTTTAAATCTGTAGGTCTTTATTTTATAAAAAGAAGCAAACATAGAAAATGGTAACATTTCTTAGATATGAGTGGCTGATGTTGATGCATATATATTTTATATATTATATATACATACATGAAATGTGGAATAGTCTCTGGACAGGTTTTGGGGTCAGCAAATCCTGGGTTAGGACATTGCCTCTACCTCCTTCTGGCTGTAAATCCTAAGCAAGTTATTTCACCAGAATGACTTCAGTTTCTTCTTCTTTCATAATATATATTTCAAAGGGTTGTTCTAAAGATTAATTTAAAAATATATACGGCATAAAATATATATAGCACATTAGCATAATACCTGGCACAGAATAGACATCAATAAAATGCTACTATTTTTATGTCTTCAATAAATATCTACATCTTGTGTATTGCCAAGCTTGTAAAAATAAATTATCTGAAGTCAAATTATAACGTTTTATCAATAACTTTAACATCATGTGCAATAGAATTGAATGGTGTTCTTTTGACAGTTTACAGATATGATTCCAAAACGGCCTAAAGTGGTTCTCATCTGGAAATTCCTTTGAAAAGTATTCTAAAGCAGTGGCAGCCAATAGAACTTTCTGTAACGATGGGAATGTTTTCTGTGTTGCCCAGTACAGTAGCCACCAGCAACATATGGGCTATTAAGCAATTGAAATGTGACTAATAAGATCGAGAAAATGATTTTTAATTTAAATTAATTTAATTAATTTAATTAATTTAAATTTAAATTTAAATAGCCACGTGTGGCCAGTGGCTACCATATTGGACAGCTTGGGTCTAAAGTAATAAAATGCACTTTTCAGCAAGGACTTATTGGGCGTCTACTATCTGCAGAGCATCGTGTTGGACCATCTGGAAGAAACACCAGGTAGTTTTTGCCCTCGAACTTATAATCCGTGAAAGGAAAATAGACATACATGAGACATTTGAATGACAACAAGAGGCAGCAATGACTGAACTAAAATGAGTGGAAACTAAGGGTATATGGCAAATTTTTGTTAGTTCAACCTGGACAGCTATAATGAAGGAGGGCTGTGTGGCTATGGCAGGCCATAATCAGGAGTTGAGAGATGAATATGTTTGTAGGAGCAGACTGCAGGGCGAAGACACTCCTGACACCCAGCACAGCTTAAGCAGAGCAGAGGCCGGAGTTGACTGAGCTGCTGGAGATGTGCCTGGTAAGGAAGACGAGCCTGTGAATGAAGCTGGACTCAGCATGACTTTCCTTGATCTGTCCACATCTTCTTTCCATTGCCTGCCCCACACCTTCCTTCCAGCAGCTATGAGCCACCTGCATGTTCCCACCTGTACGCATTAACTCCTCAGATTGATCTCTCTCATGGCCTTGCTTGGGTAACTAGTACTCATCTTTTATGGCTCCGTTCAGGCATTGCTTTCCCTGAGAGCCCTCTCCTGACCTCCACTCCCACCCGGGACATATTAGATGTGTTTTCAAAAGGCCCCATGCACGTTTCTGGCATTGATCTCATTACATGCTCTTATAATTAAGTCCATCCTCCCTAACTGATCAAGAGCTCCTTGGAAGCAGGGACTATATTGAATTCATTTTTTATCCCCAGCTCTTATTACATTCTGCATGAATAAATGAATGACTTTTATCATCTAAGCAACATACTGTCCCACCAATTTTTAAACATGGATGTGGCATGATCTTTGTGGTACTTTAGGAAGCAAAATTTATTAAGAATATTCAGTCTGCACACATCTGCCTAAAATGAAGCATTACTTTTTGGAATCAGTAAAGTAATAGGGATATTTTGAAAAATATTAACATGCATTTCTATTTCTAATTTTTATATGACCTTCTCTAGCATGACCTTCTTCCAGATAATCCATGTGGCTTGCTCTCTTGCTTTGGTCAGGTCTTGTTCAAATGTCACTTTTAAGGGAAGCACAGCACTCCTTCTCCAGCACTTACTATCATCCTCTTTTGCTTTATTTTCCTTCATACCACATATCATCACCTCATACATTTATTTTACTTATTTGTTTGGCTTATTAACTCCCACTAGAATGACAGCTCCTTGGAAGCAGGAATTTTGTCTGTTTCCTCTACAATGGCATTCCTAGCACCTAGAAGAGCATCTGATACATAGCTTGTGTATGTGTGTTCAGAGGGGGTTGTATTTGAATTGTTACCATCAAACGAAACAGAAATAGCTAATTTTCTGTTTCTAGCACTCAAAATAAGATTTTGCAGTAAGACAATAGGCTCTCAAGTCAGGCTTTGTTGACAAATATTTATCTAAATGTTAAAATATTTTTGCATATCAAGAACCTAACCTGGAGGACTCAGACCTTGAAGATCCTTCCATTGTGTAATTAGGGTGCCCCTTCCACTCATGACAACCAGGCCACGGTCTCATTTGTCAGATAAGGAGGAGGACGTGCTACGGAGCAAAGACAAGTCCAACCAGTCTTTTGCAGTGCCCGGGGACCGAGGCAGAAGTGAGGCAGGAGGGTCAAATCTCCTCCCTCTAGACTTGGACTCAGAGATGAGCAGGTATTTTAGGTAAATAGATGAAAAATCCAAGAGCAAAGAACCCTAGAAAAAATTCTATTACAGACAATCACTGCCTCAGCCTGGTGAGGAGTAGGTGAGGGGAGGTGGTGACACCAAACATAATTAATAACCCCAATAAGCTAGTCAGAGGAATGACCAGTGTGTAACTGTCTTGGGCCCCTCTTAGTTCTGGTGTGGTGTGGGCAGGGCTTACAATTTCCTGCCGGTTCATGAGGCATGATTGCAAGGCAGTGGAGTTGAGAAGCAATAGGCCTCTCTAATGATGAGGGGAGAAGGGCTCATGTCGGGACTGGGCCAAAGGTGCAAGGGGAATGTAGCTGAGACTCAAAGGGGTCTACAAGGAACCAGGAAAGGCCAAATTGCAGAGGAAGGTTACTGAATCCAACAGGGCAAGGGCTGGCCACAAATTCTGGGAGGGACCAAGAGGAGAAGGATGTCACCCAAAGAGAAGAGGAGCCACAGGATTCTGCCTGGCCCTTAGAACCCCATCACTCTGCTGCTGTGAGGTCATATAAGCCATTTTTGAGGAGTGTTGGGGAGCAAATTATGGAAATTGGGAAATTTAGCATTTTTACCTACAGGCTGAGAAACTTAAAGGGGTAGTTTCAATTATGTATCGGACTCAGTTTACCTAGTCGATTTATTCCCGCAACTTACCAGGAGGTTGATTACAAGTAAAAACAGATCAGTTATAGATGTGATGGAGAAACTGCACCTTCTTTGAACATCTGGGTAGACTGAGCACTGATTGAACGAAATAGCCAGGGCACACAGCCAGAGCTCCGAGAAGGGTAGATGGATGCTAGTGGGCAAAATTCAGACAATTTTCACAAAGTTGCGTTCTTCTGGGCTGCTGGCACACCCATAGGTATACCACCAAGTTGTGATGCAACTGTTCTGCTTCCTGATAATAATGCATGGAAAGATCTCGAGACAGTTTCCTTGGGGATTTTAGAATAACACACTATAATTCACATTTATATTCCATTATCTAGTTCACCAGCAGCTTCTCCATATCAGATTCTTATTTCGTCCTTTACATAACAGCCTGTGGTTGTCACCAACCCCATTTGACGGACAAAGAAGCTGAGCCACGGGCTCTTAAGTTGTGGGGCTGTGTCTGGCTTCCACATTGCACCGAATCCCCAGACTATCTTGTGCTGTGTAAGTTACAGGCTGTTCTCATTTCAGAAATTGGGGAGTTTTTCCAAATTTCTCACAAAGGATGTCTCCCCAGTCACTGATCTGGCAATCTCTCGTTCAACCCTGTTGAGCCCAGTCAAATGGGCAGGTACCAGTGTGTTCCTCTCTGAACAGGTGCAGTCAAATGAATGGCAACGTTCACTGCCACTTAATGGGTTGCCCCACGCTGCCACAGTTACACATTCTGGTTTGAATTTTTAATTCCATCTCATAAAATAGTGCCATAAATCATCCTGCGCTCCATTTAGAGTTGTATTTTCCAAAACCATCTCTGAAGTAATTAAGGAGAAACTACACAGGCCTCTAAATCAGTTCTCCCAGATATGGAGGAGCAAGGAAAATTCTTCAGCTCACTTTCCTTTTCTTGTATCTCGCACATCAATTCATTCTGGCTGTGACAAACTATCATCCCCCAACCTTCATTCACAAAATATTTATGAGCCATTTGTGAACCTTTAGCCACTGAGAAATATAATGCTGCATGACAAAAATGAGTTATATGAAAGTGTACAAAGTCTTACTTTAATATAATCCATCCGGCCCTAAGTCCACAGATTAATAACCCAAGTCTGACTCCAATATGAGATCCAGACCAAATGCGACATTCCAGAATCTCGTGGCTGTGCCCAGAGACCTTGCAACCTAAACTAATTTGTCTATTGCCTACATTTTCAAAATCAAATAAATACATAAATAACAAGTAGATCCAAAAGAGATTTCCTCAGCTCCAGGGAGCACTTTTATAGCATATACAAAGCAAAGCAATTTGAATGTTTCCCAAACATGCAGGTGCTAAATACTCGTGCTTGGCAGGAATAATTATTTGCTGTATTCTCTGGATCTTCTATTTTGCTGAATTTAATTTGTTTTCAATACTTAGAGGGAGTAAAAATATAAAAGTACACCAAAACAGTAGAAAAACTGTGACAGTTAATGAGAGATTTGCCACAGCTCTTGTTATGAATATGGTTTAGCCAGAATAAAATCGAAAAATAGCAAGAGGATATGTATCCTGATGCTCTCCTTCCCACTTTGCAGCTGGTAGAAAAATGTAGAACCTGAAAGCATGGGGTAGGGAATGAGGCTGGAGCACGGTGGCGGTGAACTGCATTTGAGCCAAAGTCAATGACGTTCTTGAGAGATGAAGTGATTTGCGACTTCTTCACAGTCTTTGGTCACCAATAAAGGCTCTGGAATGATGACAAAAGCAAGTGTTGCTGGAAGATGGCCTCACGCTGTTCTGGAGACCCCAGGAGTCATGGGAGCAAGGTGAGGTGGTGGCATCCAAGATGGAGATGGAAATGTTTCCTGGAGACAGAGGTTCCCAAACCTAGCAGCACATTAGGATCACCTGGGGAATTTAAAAAGTTACTGATGCCAGATACCAACTCAAGGCTGATTGGATCAGAATCTCCGGAGATGGGCCCCAAGCCCTGCTAGTTTTAAAATGTTCTTCTAATGAGCCTAATGCTTTGGCTGGTTTGAGAACCGCTGAACTGTGGTTGACTCTGTTCGTCAATTGCAATTGGTGATTGACTGCTCATGGACCTTTGGAATAGATGAGAAGTTGCAAACTTGAAGCCTGAAGGCTTTGTTTAGTATATAGACATGCTTAGTTTGGCACCTACTATGTTTAAAATTGAAACAATATGTTTTTCAAAACAGGATATTTCACATAAAAACACAGATTTCTAATTCCCCATGAAAAAGCAGTTCTGGACCTTCTACAATGGCACATTTGGCTGAGCCTAAAGGATGTCTGTCTTCTTACACAAAGCAGGTCACTCCAGTTTGCCACAGTCCCCATCACTCCCTTTTGTGTCTTATACCAGCCCATCTCTCTCACTAATGTTGCCTGCATGGCTCTTGTAACTCGTTTTCTTTATGACCACTAGCATAGGCCTATAGAACGCTTCAGGAATCAAAGTCCTAAGATTCAATTTTTTATAAATAAGAAAATGGAGACCTGGAAAAATGCAAACCACTTCTTAGTTCCATTATTTCTCAAGCTCTGTCATACTTTCTCAAATCCCCATTTACCTAAACCAAACTTCCAGTGAAATTTGTTTTTGCAGATTGGCCTATTAATATTTAATGATGTTTCTCTTTGAATTTTAAAGTAGTAATTAAATTGAACTGTTCAGAAAAACGTATTAATTCTGATTTTTTAAATATGAAAGAGAATAAATCTCGCTCAAAACAAAAAGCACAGGAAAAAGTGAACATTAATTCTGTAGGGTAAGCCTGGGTATCTTTTATTAAATATTTATTTCAGTAATGAGAAATAAATTGAGACAACAGCTACTATAGAAACATAAAATATACACTAATAAGAAATGTTTTCATTCTCTAACTTTCTTAGCACCTTGACTGCTGCTTCTCAATGTCTGACAATTTATATGTGCTTATGCTCCTCTAATACGCTATAAATTCATCCAGGACAGAGTTCTTGCTTTTCTTTTATCTTTTGAGTCTACAACAGCACCTAGCACAGAGCTTTACATATAACTAGCATCCAATAAATGTTGGTTAGTAGCCAATAAAATGTCCAAAGTGGAGCCCAGAAGTAAAAGAAACCAATATTCAGAGTAGGAAACTATTGGTAGCATGGGCAAGCGATATGGTGCTGAGATGGTTCTCTGCATATAATTCACCAGGAATTTAACAAAGGCCAATTTAAAAGCTCAAGGATATCAGTACTGTGGTGAGCACAATACTGTGATGGCATCTAGAGAAGCCGGCACAGTGATTCATTCTACCCACTGCCATTTACCCATGGAGAGCCTGGTTGGCCGATGTAAAGATTTTGGCTTTTACACTGAAAGAGATGGGAAGCTTCTGAAAGGTATGAAGCAGAGGAAGGACATGGTCTGAATTATCGTGATATTAGCGGGATCACTCTGGCTGCTGTGTGGAGAATAGAATGTAGCAGAGCAGGTGTGCAAGCAGGGAGACTCGTGAGGAGGTTACTGCCAATAATCCCCTTGGGACACAACGGTGGCTGGGACAGACACGGTCTTGGTAGAAGTGGTGAAAGGGGTCAAATCCTGGATACATGTGTTTTTAATTATTTTTATTGTGGTAAAATATACATACCATACTATGTATCATTTTAATTATTTGTAAATACACAATTGAGTGGCATTAAACACATTCACAATGCTATGTAAACATCATCATTATTTATACCCCAAACTCTTTATCATCTCCAACAAAAACTCTATTTTCATTAAACAATAACCCCCCTTCTCTCTACCCCCAGCCCCTGACAACCACCATTCTACTTTCTGTCTCCATGAATTTGCCTATATCAGTGGAATCACACGTGTTCGTCTATGTCTGGTTTATTTCACTAAGCATACTGTTTTCAAGGTCCATCTATGTTGTAACATGTATCAAAACTGCATTCTTTTTATGGTTGAATAATATTCCATTGTACATATATACCACATTGTGTTTATCCAATTTTCTATTGATGAACACTTGGGTTGTTTCTACCTTTACTGCTCTATGAACATTGGTGCACAAATATCTTTTCAAGTCCCTGATTTCAATGCTTTTGGGTGCATCCTAGGAGTGAAATTCCTGCATCACGGTGGTTCTATATTTAATCTTTTAAGAAACCATCAAACTGTTTTCCACAGTAGCTGCACCACTTACATGCCTACCAGGAATATACAAGGGTTCCAGTCTCTCCACACTGGATATTTTTTTTATAGACTCAGCAAAATTTCCTAATCTGTTGAATATAGATTGTGAGAGACAAAACTTTGGAGTAACAAAAATCTATGTTACTCCAAGGCTTTTGGCCTGAGCTACTGGAAGAATTGGGGTGTCATTTAGTGAGCTGGGAAATGTTGTAAGAAGAGCAAGTTTGGGAGACAATATAAAGAATTTGATTTTGGACATGTAAGAGTTTACAATGCCCGTTAAACAACTAAGGGAAAATAACAAGTAGGCAATTAGATAACTCTGGAATTCAATAGAGAGGTCTAGAGCAGAAACAGCATTTACAGTCATGTGCTGGGAAGAGATGAGCAAGGGAGCACGTACAGAAGAGAGAAGGTCTGTAAAAAGCAGTGTCCCAACACAAAACAAATAGCATGCCCAAATTTAGGATAAACTGAAGAAGGTTTATTTATAAAAGAATAGATTTCAAAGGTGTGGGAAGGTGTAGTGCAATCACGAGGGACACTGTGGCACCAAGGACTAGCAGTAGCACAGCCACTATACCCCTTGAAAAAGCTGGTACAGCAATCCATAATGCAGTCCTTTGCCTGATATGATGAGAAGAGCACTAGGATACAACCAATCCAGTGCAAACTCACAAGGAAGGATCCAGGGGAATGCATGGTCTGGGCCACCCTCCTCCCTCCCTCCAATCTCCTGCCAGATGCCCATTGGTCGAATTCAACCAGAAGCAAGAGGCACTGTATTAACTTGCTGGGGCTGCTGTAACAAAGCACACAAACTGGATGGCTTAAATAACAGAAATTTACTGTCTCACAGCTAGAAGTCCAAGATCAGGGTGTGTTGGCAGGGTCGGCTCCTTCTAAGGGCTATAAAAGAGAATCCGCTCCATGCCTCTCACCTAGCTTCTGTTAGTTTGCTGACAATTTTGGTATTCCTTTGCTTGTAGATGCATCACCCTGATCTCTGCCTTCATGTTCACATGGCATTCTCCACGTGTAAATGTCTGTGTCTAAATTTCCATGTTTTATAAGGACACCAGTCCCATTGGAATAGGAGCCCACCCTACCCTAATATGACTTCATTTTAACTATTTACATCTGCAGTGACTGCATTTCCAAGTAAGGTCACATTCTGAGATACCAGGGTTTAGGACATCAAAATATGAATGGGGGACACAATTCAACTCATAACAGGCACTGAAGTCCATGATGTAATCTACAAAGGTCAGCTTCCCAGGGCACAGAATGGAGAAGAGAGGGGTGGAGAGAGAATCTGAAGGGTCAAATGGAAGATTTCTCCCAGCACAAAGCTAAGGGGAATTCCAATATTTGATGGTTTGGGATATGAGGAAGAACTGCAAGGAGACAAAAAAGGAGTCTGTGAAGTAGAAGAATCAAGAAAGAGATGTCCCAGAGAGTGAAGAAAGTGTTTGAAGAAGGAGAGAGTCAAACGTTGCTGACGAGTGAAGTAAGATCATTTTAATGTTATTACTTTTTTGAGGGATTCTGAGGTTCTAGGCTGCTCAGAGACACCTGCAAACTATCAGGTTGCCCAGACCATGCCGTAAGGACCACTTATCTGTCAGAAAAAGCTTTGCCTTGGAATAATTTTCCAGTATCCAAAGACACATATTTTGAAGCCTATCGGGTCACCTCAGCCAGAATGTAAGCACCTATTGGTGAGTGAGAGCAGCTTACACGGCTCTAGCACAATATTTAGCACAGTAAAAGCATGGCTAGATTGACTATTAATCTTTCCACTGCAATTTGGCTCACTGCCACAATACCTACCAAATGAAAAATAAATG
Source organism: Diceros bicornis minor (assembly GCF_020826845.1). NCBI lineage: Eukaryota > Metazoa > Chordata > Mammalia > Perissodactyla > Rhinocerotidae > Diceros > Diceros bicornis. The sequence continues at coordinate 10,683,545 of NC_080776.1, read as the reverse complement.
GTTTGGTATTAAGGATTGTCAACTAATATATAATCCCAAAGGGTTAATTCTGCGCTAAGCCTACTTGAATTTTTTTAAAAAGAATATAATCAAACCATAAAGAACAAAGAAGCATGTTCATGGAGAACTCTTGCTGACCCCAAAGGAAAGAATGCCCCAACCATTCTGCCTCCCCACAGGCAGGGAAAAGGGAGAAGGATTCTTTGGAAGGAGAACAGCTCTCTTCAGTGTCTTGGACTAAAGCAGAGTGACGGATGCTGTTGGTGTTTAGACTGAATGAATTGCATGCTTGGGTACCACTCAAGTCAAGGCAGGTAGAGAATTTTCCACCAGAAGTTGCTCTGTGTCCTTAAGAGACCTCTGAGAGATCCTGGCTAGGCTGGTCTGGTAAATGGTCTGCATTTTGCCGATGTGTTGTGGGGCATTGGTGGGCAGGCCCCGGGCAGCTTAAGGTCGCTATTCTGGGCAAACAGCCAAAACTGGAGGGTGTTCAACTGACGCAAAGGGCTACAAACAGAGTCGGCAGGCAGCCTGAGGCCAAATACAGACGTCACTGCGGCGGGTCAGAGAGAGTGTAGAGACAAGAAGGCCACAGGGCACACACGCTATGAGGTCTGGCCCTCCGGAGGCCAACAAGGAGGTAGACAGGCAGGCCGGAGGGCGGGCAGCAACAGCAGGAAGCCAGCTCAACAGACCCAGGTGTGGGGGTCAAACACGAGGCCCTCAGGAAATTTCAGAGCGTAGTAAGGGACTGGGATTCTAGAAGAACAAGACTGCAGTAAATGGAAACACATGCCCTTGTCAAGGAGATGACCGCTGTAGCAGTTTCCTGACCTCACTTTCTGGTCTTTTCTATGCTGTGAGTGGTGTCAAATGCCAGTTCCAGATGGTCTCTCCTGAGGTCTGCAGGTGGGAACGGGCAACTGGCAGCCAGTTGAGGTGGGGGTGCAGTGGCTGAGGTGGCCACCAGCCCACCCCTGACTCCCCCCTCTCCCTTCTTGTTTGTACTATTATTATTAATGTCATCATATCGTTATTAATTTTTGAATGCTTATTGCACAATGCAACACACTTTGTTCTTTGCATCTATTTTCTCATTGACACTCTAAAAATGAGATAGATACTCTTATTATCATTTTACAGATGAAGGACCTTAAGTTAAAGAGTGTGAAAAACTCGCCCAAAGCTACACCATTGGTAAAAGGCAGAGCCAGGATGAGAGCCCATTTTTGTGCTACTCCAGATCAGGGCCAGCTTCGTGGGTGTGTGACCTGGGCAGTCACACAAGGCATGCTTGGTTTAATATTCTGCTGTCACCATCTCAAAAGTTTTCATAACTTTTCAACAAAGAGTCCCCATTTTTGTTTTGCACGGAGCCTGGCGATTTCCGTAGCTGCTCAGACTCTGTGCTGATTACTCCATCTCTCTGCCTTCCCATTACCACCTACTTCCGTGGATATATAGACTTGTGGAGAGTTGATTTTCCAGGGTAATTTAAAACCATTTAATCTATTGTTGATTTTTTTTCTCGGGGAAAATGGGAGAAAGTACTGGCTGGAGCCAGAGAGTGTCTGCAGTTTTGCATAAACATTCGGGAAAGTTGAAGGACCTGCGTAGGTGTAAGGAATTGTGAATGAAATCCTAACCAAGGATGTGTTGCACTTCAGGATGTGTCTCCCTGACTTCTCTACAAATGTTTAAAAATTAAAGGCATTCAGTCAATTACCTGGGTGTTCTGTCTACATGACTAGGAAAGAATCTTAGGGTTTAAATAGGGAAGCGGATGCATGCAATAACTCTATCAAAATTGCCATAGTTTCCTCTCTTTTTTTTTCTCCACGTTGGACCACCTCTACAGGCCTCCAGTGTAAAACCCTCAAGGTCAGAGCCGATCCTTCTGCTGGCCAGCTCTGGCCCCAAGGAGGAACATTAATTTCCTGACCTGGGCCACCCTGTCACACAGACATCCTCTGCCTTTCTCCCACACGACTGTTTATCAAAAGGACGTAGATTAAGCGCTCTCTCAGCAAGGACACAGAATCATGTATATAAAATTAAGCAGGAGTCTAGGAGCAGGGTCGTTTGAGAGTTGCAAGCTAACTTTTTCAGCTTCTTTCTCAAGTTGGTTAACAGCGCTAACTTCAGCAATTTTTGCTTAAACCAAAATATTTATTATCCAGGAAATAAGTCACTGGCTATGGGTATAGAAACAGAGCAGAATAGAACTTCTTACATGGACTGTCACGGTTTCTAAGCACCAGCATCTATGTTCATTTCTTTTTCACGTGAGTCCAAAAAAAACACTTCTCTCTGTCTAAACTCACTGAAAGCAGGCTGGTTTTCAGCTTTCTCTCATCTACCTTACTGTTTTCCAAAACATTAAAGGGGCCAGTCTAATTCTTTCAACACTTCTGACCAAGAGTATTTGATAAGTGCTGAGTCAGCTGTTAGAAAATCGGGGTATTCATCTCTCATGACTGGGACGCCAGTCTGGACTAAGAAAGGACTAGAGTGAATGTGTTTTAAGTTATGAAGCCACTGATTTCTTAAAAATCTGACTGTTGTTGGAACATATTATTTTTATTGTAGGAAAGGTTCCATGTGAAGTAACTTCATTCCCCTCCTGTCCACGTACACATAAGGAAGTAGAAAGTAGAGGCAATTATTGAGTTAATTTGTGACACAAATTCATTCTCATGAACCACCTAGATGTGGCAGGGAAAGGGGCATCTGTGTTAAGAAAGAAGTAGTATACCTTCTACATTTGTCAGCTCATCCTGATTTTATTCCTCTCATTTCCTTTTTCTTTTCTTATTTAGCTATTTTTAATAGAATTTATTTTTTAGAGCAGTTTTAGATTTACAAAAAAATTGAGAAGATGGTTCAGAGTGTTATATATATCCCCACACACAGTTGCCCCTATGATTAACATCTTACATTAGTATGGTGCATTTGTGATAATTAATGAACCAATATTGATACATTATTATTAACTAAAGTCCATGTTCTATTCATATTCCCTTAGTTTTACCTAATGTCCTTTTTCTATTCCAAGATCTGATCCAGGATACCACATTACATTTAATCCTCTTGTCTTCTTAGGTTCCTCTTGGCTATGACAGCTTCTCAGACTTTTGTTTTCAATGACATGACAGTTTTGAGAAGTACTGGTCAAGTGTATTGTAGGATGCCCTCTATTGGAATTTATCCGATATTGTTCTTATGATTAGACTTGGGTTATGGGTTTGGGGAAGGAAGGTCACAGAGGAAAAGGCGCCATTTTCATCATATGACATCAAGGGTACATGCTAACAACATGGCTTATTACTGTTGATGTTGACCTTGGCCACCCGGCAGGAGAAGTGTTGGTCAGGTTTCTCCACTGTAAGTCACTCTATTTTTTTCCCCTCCCTTTCTCTACTCTACTCTTTGAAAGGAAGTCTCTATACACAGCCCACACTTAAAGAGTAATGAATTATGCCACCCTGCTCCTTTACAGTGGAGTATCTGCATAAACTCTTGTGCTCAGAGATTTGTCTCTTCTCTTCCGCTTATTAATTTATTCAATTACTGATATCAGTAGAGATGGGTGCATATTTATTTTATAGTTTGAATTAGAATCTAACACTACTTTAATGATCGTTTTGGTCTTATTATTCCAGCTTCTGGCCACTGGGGGTTCTTTCAGTTGGTTCTCCTGCCCCTGTGACATACTCCCATCTTATGTGTGTGTGCGCTTTAGCACTTCTTTATTTTCAGGCTCTACAAGATTCTTCCGGCTTATTTTGTATATTTCCTGCCCGAGTCCTAGAATCAATCTTTTTTCCAAAGATCCCTGGTTCCCTTTATTAGAGAATGATGTTAGAAACCAACATCTGGGTGCTAGGTGTGCTCATTGATACTGAGCTGTCTTTTTGTTGTGTCTCCTTAGTTGGCAGAGCAAAGAAATATATATGTATATATTAATCTGTGTCTATATACATATCTATAAATATTCCTATATATAACCGTCTGTAACTGTAGTAGTCATTTGCTTTCCCTGTATTCATATACATAAAGAGAGTGATTTGTATAGCTCCTCCCATCTCAACACTAAGCTTAAAACACTCTTAAAATCATCTTTGGAGCAAGTGCCTCCTTGTGTCAGGCATTGGAATGACAGTCCCTACTCTTGAGGAGCTTCCAGTCTGGTGGGGAAGATAGATTTATATGCACATAATTTCGATAAAATGTAGCAATTTGATAATCTCACGGGAAATGTATAGATTGCTGAAAAAGTGCATAGGAAGCCAGGTCGAAGAGAAGGGTGCTATATATGTGTGTGTGAGGCCAAGGAGACTGGACTTCATTCTGCAGGTGAATGGAGGTGATTACGACATTGACTGCGGGACTCACAGTCTGCACAAACCCAAGCCAAGGAAACCATGTCCAGTTTCCTGGGTACTGAAGCATCAGGATCTAATGGAAAAGAGACTTCAAGGCTCAAAATCATGAAGCCTTCTTCCTAGGATAGGGTTGGCGTTCATGCCATGGGAATGAGAAGGATGATGCTGATGTGCAAGACCAGTTGTTTAGTTAGCACTTACTATGTGACAAGTTTTATCTCATTGAACACCAGGAGATAGCCATTGCGATTAATGCCGTATAGCAGATGAAGAACTGAATCTCAGAAGCGAAATAATGTGCATGGGCTCACGCAGTTGGAAAGCAGCTGGTCCAACTTTAGACCATCTGCCTGATTCCTCATCATTACTCACTTCAACCATCACTTAGTATCAGGAAATGTTGAGCTTCCAATATTCAAGTTACTCCTAAAGAAAGCAGATCTTAGCAAGCTTCAGGGTTTTATTTTTTAGTTCTAAGAAAAAAAAATCTGTTGATGGAGGCCTGGTGGCTATATCCAGATTAAAGAACATTGGCTTTTGGAGAACAATAAACAAAATGAAGACAGGAGTCTCTTCCCCCTGAAATAGGTTCCCCCTGACCACATGTCTCTGTAAAATGATTGAGCTAAACCATTTCCATCTTTCATAGTGAGGAGAAATGGGCAGATAAATCAGCTGGGAGTCTGCAGCCTGGTCCTCAGAGGTGATGTGTCAGTCTGGTCTCTCCCTCCTCTGTTTGCTGGGATTTATGACAGGCAAGCAGATCTCATCATTCATCACGTGTCCCTGCAGTGACATTCTGGGTAAGATCAAGTGAAGGCTCTGGGTGTTCAGAACTATGGTGTTACTGCTTTGTCTACACAGGATTCAGACAAACCAAGAGAACGCCCAGCGGAGGAGTGAAAAATCCAATCGACCTCATCAATGCTTAGTGGTATAAGACGATCAAATCTTCAGAAAATATTTTCTATTTTGATTTTTACTTTTACCTGGAAGTCTGTGGCATCCTACAGACCCATTCAGAAAGACTAGCGTTACTCTCCTCTTCAGCTAATTGGGCTGTTTGGTGAATTCACAAGGATTGGGCTTGAGCTCAATCACTCTGAACAGCTGTAAGTAGAAGGAAGAATATAAAACACTTTTAGAATGCAGACTATAAACCTAAGAGCAAGGAATGTGTATTCTCTAATAAAGCAAGTTTCAGCTGGCTAAGCACGAGCCTCCTTTGTGATTAATAAAAGCAGAAATGCAATCTCTTCACCTGCGTAGTATAGAGCTCCCTATATAAAAGGAAGGCTTATGGGTTTCAAACATGCCTCACATTTGTTTATATATATTATAAGCCCTATCACCTTCCTCCCCCTAGAAAAGAGTTTAAGACAGATATAACTCCTATAATTCCTGTCGGAGGGCACCATGATAAAGCAGATCTGCTCACCTTGACAAGCTAATTCTTACCGCACAGGGTGGCTGTGAGTAATGCATGCATAACGCTTTGAGTGCTAACCATATACAAATGGTAAGTAATTTAAATTACCACTTATTTTAAATTAGCATGTTCCTAACCTCATTATATTCTGGGAAGGAAGACTCTAAGGATTGTGGGAAAGTGATGTTCTCTTTACAAGAAAGCAATGGGGTGACTGGAGAAAGTAGACACGTTAAATGCTTTACCATCCAAACACAAACCTAACCAGGGAAACCTAGTCAAGTCCCCAAACATTTTTTTGGGTTAAATATTTAAAAGATTCTTGTTTCCTCTTTTTTAAAATTTTCATACAGCCATCATTAATGCAATGGACTCTAAAGAAAGTTCAGGGTCAGGAATCTGGGTAAGTAAGTTCAGGGTCAGAAATGTAGACATAAGTTATGCCACAGCTTCTAACCTGACTGGCCCTGATTTAATAAGGCCTCATAGTCACATCCTCTCGTGCACTCAACTTGCAATTGCCTGCTTTAAGAGACAAGGCAATTAGTGATAGAGAAGAGTGAGAGAATTACTGCATTCCAAACACATCTGGGGAGGAAGAAAGGTCTTCCACCCCAGGATGTAGCCAGGCAGAGGGGTGCCCACCAGAGTGAAGAATGAAAAATAGTCTTGATTTATAGACTTGCAGCAAACTAATTTGCAAAGTTAAGGCATGTCATTCGAAAAACTTTGTATTGCCTCATCTCTTAAGGTAAGATGGGAATTTTAGGAGAGAGGTTTCTGGCAGTTTACACTGACCTAAATCATAAGGTGTTTCATAATTCCATGTCGGTCGATTATGTAACTGGGTAGCTTTTATTTTCTTCAAACATATAAAGCATCTAACTCTGCCCTCGGATAAGTTTACCTGCTTTGTAGCCAACATCAAAAACCAAGCATCCATTTTGACCCTAGAACCCTACAATTACTGGTATTTGGACTCCTCAGAGAAGAATTCGGGCCAAAAGCCTACTTCAGATTATATGATTTCAATATTCTGGTCTGGGATGTTCTTGTCCGAATTCTCTTTTATGTAAATATATTCTGAAATACCAGTGCTCTAAAGGAATGCCAGTCACATCACTGAAAGGTCATGGAGCTTTACTTGGCTCTCTTATTTACATATTTGTTAACAATGTTCATGGCCACATGGATCTACTGAATGTGGGTGATGTTGATTCATTACCCAAGTATGAGAGGAAGAAGGACCTGTTGCTCTTTTCTATTGTATTATTCCCCAAACCATAACCTACATTTGGTTTCCCACTCCTCCCCTTTTGTGTACTGCTCTAGGGAAGATCCTGTGTTTGAGTCAGTCATTAAACATCAGAACTGGCTTGGGATCCTCAAGTTCCCTTCCCACCCATAGATGAAGCCATAGGCATTTGAGAATAGATCCCTCCTTCCCACAGGGGACTCTATCCTAGTGTCTGCCTTCTGATTAGCCAAATCTGATAGCCATTCTAGACCCTTTGTTTCAGGTCAGGTAATTTGCTTTTGGTCTGCCTCTTTTGAGCTTAAGCACTGCCACCATTTGTCATTTGCTCAATATCCCAAGGCTCTCCCTCCCTACGCTTATGTCTAGCTCCAGCTTCCTGACTCCCAGGGTGAGTCAGAGAGCTTAGAGAAGTTTGGTCATAAAGGACAAAGGCACCCTTCCAACATGTTCAAGCAGAAAGGTGATTATATTGACCAGGAGAGTCCAAAGTGGAAAGACAAAGACGTAGCTGGACCCAGGATCAACTGTGACCTGGTGTTTTAAGGCCATCTGTTTCCATCTCTTGTTTCTGATTACTTAGATGTCAAGTTGGTTCCCTCTCACAATGTTTCTCCAGTTTTTTAGGGAATATGGCAGCACATAGCATCTGAGTTTTATGTCTTATGACTCCTGCCACTAGAGAAATTTCTTTCAACTTGCGGATACCAAGTTCAGAAATCCTGTGAAATGATTCCTTGATGTAATCAGATTCCATACCAGCCATGAAGTTTGGTTGTGTAGGAGGAGAGAATACCCAGGGTAAAAGAGAAATGTTGGAAGACAACCATATTGTAGACATCTTTTTGCCCCACAGGGGAGTTAAGATACTAACGACTAGTGTTTTATTCCTAGATAAAAATTCAGGAATGCCTGATGCAATCAGCTAAGCTTGAAAGGGCATAGCCATTTGAGTAGCCCTTCTATTCTCTGGAGAAAAATTCTTCACCTTCTAATACTTGGTTTATAAAATAATAGTCTTCAACCAATATATAGGATATATAGAGTCTTTGAAGCCTGCTACAACTTGGAAATTATCACTATAAGTGAAACTTCAACTTAGTTTTTTTAAATGGTATATAAAAACTCTTTTTAAATCTCAGAATAATCATATATAAAGAAGAAAGCTGTGATGAATTATACTTGTTCCAATTCTTTGCGTAGAAAAAAGATCAAAACAAATTGAAAAAAAGGTTAAATGAAAAAGGAGGAATTCATTTATTTTAAAATATTGGAATGTTTCATGGAACTGAAAGCCAAGAATATGTGTATATGTCACCTTGAAACATGGGGCGCCATTGCAGCCATAATGGATGGGTAAGAAGGGAAATAGTGTGTAGACAATGCCATGTGCGGCCGCTATACCAGTTCAACTTAGCCAATATTTATTAAGCACCATTTTTATGAGCAGGGCATTTCATCACTCAACTTTTCATGCTTGTCAATCTATATGCTCTATCATAACACTTAAATGAATTAGCTCTTTCAAAATTAAATTTGGCGTACCACTAAAAAATATACTGATACATATTAAGTTTGATTTGCAGCTCACTCTGCTATCATGAAACAAAATGATGAGTAATAAAAATATTGAATGATCACATCTCTTCCCACAATTTTTAGTAACTATCAATTATGTTCAGTAAAAGGAGAGGTCTATAGTTCACAAAAAAATGTGGTATTCAATAATAGAGTTGCCCCCACATAACGTTAAGAAAATGATTCTATCATTTTAAGTCAGCTTAGACTATATTGAGGAGAAAAACCCATCCTGAGGGAATACACCTGTAAGTCTCCCTGATCATAAGACTTAGATAAGTTCGTGGATGACACATCCAGTGAGACCAGTCTGGACACTTTCCTGAATATGGCCCTGCCCTTACCTGCCTCCAGGTCTTGGCTCAAATTGTTGGCTCAGTCTAAAGTATCTTTGTTTCCAATCTGCTTATGTTTTGTATTGTGCCTTCAAAGTTCAACTAAAATTCTACCTCCTCTAAGAGGTCCCACTACCCTCAAGTTTCCCAGTGAGAGTAAAGTATTCTTCTGCTTAGGCTTGCTTAACATGATGTTTGTACTTTTTTTTGCCTTTTCAGAGTCAGACTTGCACCACAGTTTGTCCGTGTGTGTGTGTATATGAATAGATAGATAGATGATAGCTAGCTAGCTAGCTAGATATATAGATAGTCTCCACTAGTTGCTGAGCTCCTAAAGGGTAAATGCCATGACTCTTTTTTTTTTTTTTATCTATTTCTTGAATCATTAAATAAACATTTTTGAGTGTCCATATTCACTGTGTTAGGCATTATGGAGATATAAAGATAAATCAGACTATATTTTATTCTCTAAGAATTTACAGTGCAGAGAATAAAAGATAGGTGGAAAATTAATATAATACAAGGTAAACATCAGTGACATAAGAGAGGTAAAGATGAAATGTTATGAGAGTTCCGAGAAGATGGAGATGATTTCATCAGTGAGGGAGGAAGTGGACAGAGAGAGAGGAGGACAACCAGAGAAGATTTCATGGAACAAGACAGGCTTTGAAATTGGCCACCGAGGATGGGTAGCATTTGGATTGTGGGTATGTACCTTCCCCCAAGTAAGGGAAACAGCATGGATAAAAGCATGAATGGGAAGTGCAGGAAGGCCATTTCAAGGGCCTCATGTGACACATAAAGAGAAACAGTAAGAAACTATTGGAATGGTGGCTTGGAAATCCATGTCATTCTGAGGAATCTGGACAGTATCCTGTCATTAATCTGGACCACATAAGGGGTGGACAAAAGATGAGGAGGCTGAGTGTGTGTTTGGGGGTTCTATCGGGCTGCCTCAAGGGTATAAGCAAAGGATGATGAGGTCCAAGATTGAGATAGAGGCAATGGGGGCAGAGGCCTTACCTACATGGAGACTTGATAAGGCTTGGCTGTTGGTTGCATATGGAAGGCAATGGAGAGGGAGGAAGGGGTCCTAGGGAACCAGGAGGATGGTGGCGCCATTGACTAAAGCAAGGAACATATGAGGATTAAACAGATTGGATGGGGGCAAAACATAAGTCCCAGTAGAAACGTCAAGTAAATTGTTTTTCTTTATATCTGTCTCCCATTTCAACACGTGACAGTCACACATAAAATAAATTACTAAATGTTTACTGAATTGATATGAATCTATAATAAACATTAAAAGTATATGATGACACTGGTGGAAGTAAAATGTTCTAGAGATATCACTAAAACTTGAGGTTGTCATCAAGGGAGACAACCAGGCCCTTTTACAAAATATCTCCTGTCCCTATGTGCAGCTGTCATCATGGAAAATTCTCATCAGTTGGAAAGCAGCCATCATTCAGTGAGTGGCTACTATGGGTAAAGCATTTAGGGATTTTATAAACTATGTCTCACTACATTGTCCCGACTCTATTTTACTAAAGAGGTAACTGGGGCTTGGTTATCTAAGAGCTTTCAAATAGCAGATAACAGCAAATCCTGCCCTGGGCAATGTTTCAAGCCCTTTATAAATATTAAACCTTTCGTTTCTCATAAGTCCAGTGGCAGGTATTATTATCATCTCCATTTGAGGTATGAGGAAATCCTGGCATAGAAAGTTAAGTATTTAGGGCAAGGTCACAGAGCAGGCAAAAGTCGGAGCCAGGACTTGAACCCAAGCCTGCATGGGCGCTAGAGTCCTAGAGCTTACGCATCACCTTACATGGCCTCTGCAGACTTCAGCGGCAGAGTTTGGTTGAGATTCAAGTGCAGCTGGTGCCAGAGCTCGTGTTTTCCTTCCACTTTTGACCAAAAAGAACTTTGCTAGAGCTTCCCTCTGAGAAGAAAAGAAAAATGGTTATTGAATGATTGGCCCAGGATCAAGTGGACATTTATAGTGATGTCCGTAATTCATGATTCCTAACACTCAGTGTAGGTTCATGTTGTCCTTCTACCAAAGGGTTAACAGTGAACAGACTATAATCATTATGTAGCCTATATTTTAGGAATGTCTTTCAAAAAATGTAAGTGTGTATTTTAGTTATTTATAATAAAGAAAAACAGTACACTTAACAATCTTGGGGGCAGAGGTGAATACTTGATAAATATAATTAGTGATTTTCCATGGTTTTTACAAATCAAACCTTTATGATAAGTTTCTCAAAAAAAGGTAATTTCACTTATCCACATTCACATTTCTAGGTGCAGTATGTTATCACGAATCCTCCAATCATCCTTTAGAAACGCTACAATGTAGGGTTTTATTGTAGCTGTCTTTTGAGGTTGCAAATTGTTAACATCTGTCTCTTAGTATTTTTTTTTTTACAATACTCTAAATACTCTAATTTCTGGTTATCCTGCTAATAACTGTAATTTTCTAGTCAGCTGCTATCTCTCAAGGTAGTTTAAAGGTCATTTTTTGCAATACATAAAGAAGCTTCTGAAGAAAATGGACGTGATTTATTTTTTAGCAAGTTGAACTCATGTTTGGATTTGGGTTTGTATCCAAGAAGAAAGAGTCTCTGTCTAGTTATTTTGCTTCCATCTTTTATTTGGTCCCAGCAGGATTAATTTTGGTATCTTTCATTACATTTTACCTCTGTTACCTGATGTTATTCCTAATAGATAGGAAAAACAGATATTATTTTCAGAAGCATAATTAAAGGATACATTTATATTGTACTTTTTATATTCAAAGGGCTGATTAATCCATATGTTATCCCTACAAGATTAAAGCATGATGCACTATCCTCTAGAGAGGCATGTTCCTGAAAACTCTCTTAATCGAGATTTGGAGAGTTGCATCCACTTCATTTTCTGTAGCACCACAGTTGTTGCAGAAATTATGAAAATCAAATATATTCATGTAAATGTACATGTTTTCATTTGTTGAAGGTGTCAATCAAAATATAAGAGAATTATAAACATAAGCTATAGTGAACATGTAGTGAATTGTTTGGTTTTTGTTTCTTTGCTTTCTACCATCAGCATTCGTTATTTTCTTGTGGGAAAAAGAAAAAAATCCTGGGTTTCCTTTGGGTAAAATTCATTCTCACTTAGCATTTTGCCTGCAGCTCCAGAGCATGACCAATGAGATAGCTATAGTGATTGGTTCAGGTATGATCATGCGACTCACCTTTGGCCAATGAGATAAAAATTAGAAGTCTGCAAGAGCTCTTTTGGAAATGAATATGAATCTTATTTCCAGTTGGATTGCTTGGCAAGTAGGATATCAATATGGATCAGGCCATGTCAAAAGGGCTACTATGGGGGAAAATTCAGTCTGAAAATATAGTCAAAGCAGGGAGAAATTAGATGCAAGAAAGAGGGAGAGACAATACTCTGATGCCATCATTTTCAGCCCTGGATCCAGCCCCACCTGTGATTATGTGAAATGGGTTCTTTTCACTTGAAAATAAGTGACACTCGATTAGTACATAAGCACAATTGGTGTCTATAGACATTAATAAGGATCCCATTTTCCTATAGCAGGTAGTACGTAAGTATAAAGAAAATTTTAATGGAATATTTTAAATGAAAATAGGTAGGATTAAGTAAGAAAGGCTTCAGGCAAGACATTATAAATCATACTTTGACTAGATCAAATAATTATAAAGTAATAACTCATATCTTAGCATACAGGATACGCTCCTGACAACACAGGAATTTATATAAGGGTTTGTTATGGACTGACTTGTGCTCCCCAGAACTCATATATTGAAGGCTTAACCCCGCAGTGCCTCAGAATGTGACCTTGTTTGGAAGTAGGGTTGTCGCAGGTCTAATTGCTTAAGTTAAGATGAGGTCATACTGGATTAGGGTGGGCCCTAATTCAATATGACTAATGTCCTTATAAAAAAGGAGAAATTTGGACACAGACACACAGGAAGAACACCATGTGAAGATGGAAATATGTGGTGAAGAGATGGGGTGATGCTTCTACAAGCCAAAGATTACCAAAGATTGCCAGCCAACCACTGGAAGGTAGAGGAGAGGCTGGAACAGATTCTCCCTCGCAGCCTCAGATGGAACTCACCCTGCCGAGACCCTGATCTTGGACTTCTAGCCTCTCGACCTGCAGGATAATAAGTTTCTGTTTGCTAAGCCATCCAGTTGGTAGTACTTTGCTGCAGCAGCCTTAGTAAACTAATCCAGAGTCTAAGGATAATTTAGATGAAGATAAAAAAATTCCAGGAGACAGAAAAGAGTCAAAATGAAGTAGAGCACTGATCAAATTTAAACAATATATGATAGTTTTGTCTGTTTTGATCAGTAGTCAATTAAAATTTTACTTGGAGGTGGTGGGTAAAATTGATGAATAACACTAAATCTCATAAATAAATTTTTAGTTTTATTTGAAAAATAATTTTAATATCAACTAAATTTAAGAGAAAGAATATGACAGATCAATTTCTTACAATTACCATTTTAACAACTAAAATACCTCTGTGAATAGTTAACTTTATTATTGAGTAGATCCATAATGGAATTACAAAAGTTAGAAGATAAGAAAGTTGACTAACATTTGCACTAAGAGTTCATAGAACAAAATTGTAAGGACTAGACTAGCATGATGTTTGCATAATGGAGTAAAGAAATATATCTGAGAAATAGATAAAGAAAGAAATATGAAAATTGGCAAAAGAATGGATTAACATGTAGGTTTGGATTAAAAACGTTTTTTGTTTGTTTTTTTGATGACTTCAAACTGTGCAATGGGAAAATTAGAAATGGGTAAAAATATTGTCAGTGAGAGAGTTTAGAAAGAATTATGGTGTGGAGCAAGACGTTCTAGGATAGCTTAAGTCATATCACACTTTTAGGATGTCATAATGAGGTAGACATCTCAACCAAGTGACAAAATTTAATGCCACCAATAGTGGGACAACTGACATTACATGTCTCCTGATATGTTACTCTGAGAAAAACAAAACATCACCTATTTGTATTTTTCCAAAATTATTTAACCTGCATCAAGTTGTGAGGAAGCAATTAGACAAATAGAAACTACTGGCCGTTTTACAAAACCTGGGCTTTTCAAAAATACTAATTTCATAAACTTCAGAAAGAACAGGTAGAGCTGGATTAGAGGAGTCTAAAGAGATATGACAACTAAATGGAATGCGTGATCCTGGAGTAGATCTTGAATCAGAAAAAGAAAAACAAAACAGTTCTAAAAGACATTACTGAGATGATTTGAGTATGGGCTCTATACTAGATTAACATCACAGCAGTGTTAAATTTCTTGAATGTGGTAATGGTATCATGGTTATATAGGTTATTTAGGAAATAAATGCTGAAGTATCAAGTGGTGAATTGTTGAAGATGCCTGCAACCGTCTTTCAAGTGGTTCACCAAAAAATGAAAGTGTACATGCAGGGGTATGTGTACACAGACACAACCATACACACACTCCATCTGTGATATTGTTGGTGCTCTGCCCAGATCACCTTGGATCTCTTTGACTATTTCTATGCTTTATTTTTTCTTCCAGAATCCCACACTTAAGTCTTCGTGATGTCAAGAAATCCACGTAGGATTAGAGCCTGAAACCATACCCTTACTTAACTTCTTCCTGCTCCCCCTAACTTCCTTTTCTTCTTCCCCATGTGAATATATTTTTAATAAATCAGTTTTCCACAAATCCTCATCTCAGGGTTTGTTTTAGAAGAGTCCAATCTAAGATATATAAATACACACACACGAGAAAGAGAAAGAGAAACAGATGATGTAAAATGTTATCCTTGGGGAATCTGGATGAGTTTATTTTACTCTTCTTTCAACATTTCTGTAGGTTTGATATTGGGGAGAAAAGACTTAAAGCAGCTGGCCTGTTATCTATTCTCTTTCTATTACTGAGGGTTACAATCCCAGGAAAAGAGAAAAGGCAGGTGACTTGGTCTTATCTCCATATACACACAATAACTGGAACTCTTGGTAAATATACTACTGATATTTCCCAGGGAAATAGTCCATATCTATGGAATCTTCTCAGCAGGATGTCCCTGGTTTAGGGTGTTTAAGGTAAACCCACCTAGGATCTATGGATTTATGGGGCATGACTCCCTAGAAAATGTTAGGTGACCATCTCAGGCACAAAATTGAGGTATTTCATAACCAAAATATTCTTTTCTGTGTGAGGTTTAACTTGAGTACCTCAGTTAGAGACCTCATGTAATCAGGGTCAAAGTGTACGTGTGTGAGGGAAGGAAGGAGCTGGGGAGCCACCCTCAATGTTCCAGATCTTTCCTGTGCTTCACCTGTGACTTTTTGTTGCTTGTCTCTGAAATTATTAGTAACAGTTGGCTCTGGCAAAGATCCCTAGTAGTGAAAATCTGATTCGATAATCTGATCTTTTGTGTTACGCCAGCTATTTTTCTAGCTAAAAAGTTCTTCAGACAGCACAGGATGTCAGTTTCTTAATTTTCCACATATAAGATTTGGACTAGATCTATAATTTCCTTTCCTAAATTTGTATAACAAGGTACACAAATGCCAGAGTTTGGCCTTTTTTCAAAGTATACTTTATTTTTTAGAGCAGTTTTAGGTTCACGGCAAAAGTAAGCAGAAGACACAGAGATTTCCTATATCTCCCCTGTCCCCTACACATGCAAGCCTCCCCCATCATCAATATCACTCACCAGAGTGGTACATTTGCAACAATTGAACATACGTGGACGTATCGTTATTACCCAGAGTCTATAGTCTAGATTAGGGTTCGCTCTTGGTGTTGTATATTCTGTGGGTTTGGACAAATGTATAATGATGCATACCTTCCATTATATTATCATACAGAGTAGTTTCACTGCTCTAAAATCCTCTGTGCTCCTCCTATTCATCCCACCCTTTCCCCTCTAAGTCCTGGCAACCTCTGATCTTTTTACTGTTTCCATAATTTTGTCTTTTCCAGAAGTCATATAGTTGAAATCATACAGTATGTAGCATTTTCCGATTGGCTTCTTTCATTTAGGAATAGGTACAGTTTATTTATTAACAGTTTATTTATCCATTCACCTACTGAAGGACGTCTTGGTTCGGTTGGACTGTTAATGTGTGTGTGTCATGTTGACTCTACAGCTAAGGCTCTACTATTACTGTTGTTTCCCCTGTTCAGAGAGGTCATGGAGATGTGAGTGACAAGGGACACATTTCAGGGCTGGGTCACCAGCTTCTGGTGTCAGGAGTCAGTGGTGTGGCTGCAGCAGCAGCAATATCATAGTGGCATCTTGGTCACTGGGCTGCCTTTCTGTAGTTCCAGTGGTGGCCCCTGACATCCACTCCTCCAGCCTTCCCAACAGTCTTCCAAGCCCTTAATTTCCTGTATTAAATCCCTTTCTGCTTAAAATATCTAAAGTGGTTTCTGTTTCCGGTACTGAACTTTGAATGATGTAGTTAATTACTAAAATAAGTAATTGCTTTATTTTGGTTTGGCGAAGTTTTTCTCAGATTCTTGATACATGTGCATCAATATTTTGTCTACCTTTAAGATTTTTTAAAGTATAAAATAAAAATAATAGTATAATAGACATATCTCTTAGCCAAGCAAAAAAAAGATGGAGGACAATCTGTCGTATTTCACAGCCTATAAGCTTTGTTTAATATATACATCCTTTTGGGTAACAGTTTATGCAGTTGCTGGGGCTTTTTTGTCTTCTGCATGCAAGTGTAAATATCTGATTTCTTATTAAGAAATACAATAAATGCACTGAGATTTTTCTGAACACAAAAATGTTTTGAACGTTATTTGAATCTATTTTTTTTTGATCAGCAGATATCACTGCAAACTAATCCAGAATCTAAAATTGTTAATGCCATATGTGTCATTGATTTCCATCCTGCCAATTAAATAAAGGTTACCACCTGGGCTCTTCAAAGATTGCCTTGCTCCCTAGGCACCAACATAGTGATTCAGCTCAGCCGGGGCACTCCCGCTGGCCGTCCCCAAATTCTCTCTCCAGGGAATGAACAGCAGAATGCCTTCTGGGAAAAACTTCACTGAAAGGGTGGCAAAACTGCTGATAACTAGAACTCCAATTTGCTGACCTTTCATTGCTCACTAGAAAGGTTCATCTTTCCTGTTTTCCCAAAGGGCCAAGAATTAATTCAACAAGCATTTATTGAGTACCTGTGGTGCGCCAGGTGCTGGGCCAGGCACTAGGAATACTAAGAAAAATAAGATGTGAAGCTGTGTTCCCGTCCTCTGTAAGGTCTGGCTTTGACTAGATGGCTACACATCTGGTTTTAACACCATGTCATCAGTTCTATGAATTGAGCATCATCGGGTAGCACAGAGGCAGGAAGAGTCCAGTCACACTGTGGAAAGGGGAAGAATTGAGTTGCCAAGTAGAGAAGGAAAATTTGAACTCAGTGTGAAGCATAAATAGAGCTTGTCCAGGACAGAGTGAAGGAAAGGTGAAGGGAAATCTAAAGAAAAAAATAAACCAGTATGAGCCAAGGCAGGAAGACAAGACAGGGCCAGGCTTGTTCAGGAAACCACCAAGAGCGTGGTTAGAAAAAAAATGATGGTTAATTTCATGTGTCAACTTGACTGGGCCATGGGAAGCCCAGATATTTGAGCAAACTTTAATCTGAATGTGTCTGTGAGGGAGTTTTTGGATGAGATTAACACTTAGATTGGTAGACTGAGTAAGCAAATTGCCCTCCCTAATGTGGGTGGTCTTCATCCAATAGTTGAAGCCCTGAGTAGAATAAAAGGGCCGAGCTGCTCCTGAGTAAGAGAGAACTCCTCCTGCCTGATTGCCTTTGAGCTAGGACATCAGTTTTTTCCTGCCTTTGGACTCGAACTGAAACATCTGTTCTTCCTGGGTCTTGAGCCTGCCAGCATTCAGACTGGAACTACATCATCAATACTTGTGTATCTCCAGGGCTTGCCAACTGCAGATCTTGGGACTTGTAAGCCTCCATAATCACATGAGCCAATTCCTTATAATAAATGTATATATTTATATGTATATTATATGTATATATATACACACACACAAATAAATTTTATTTATACGTTCTGTTGGCTCTGTTCTCTAGAGAACCCTAATACAGAAACGGTGGCATAAGATGAGGTTGTAACAATAAACACAACCAGAATATAAGGAATCTTTGGGTTATTGTATGCATCATAAAAACAGCTAATATTTCTTTGCAATATTATAATTGCTATTGTTGACAAGCCATAATTTTGCTGCTTATTTCTTGGATGGCCAAGATACTCTTTTGAGTGCTTTATAGATATCAACTCATTTATGTCTGACAGCCCCTTTATGAGGGAGCACTATCATTATCCTCAACTGACAGAGAAGTAAGCTGCCTCAAGTCACATAGCTAGTGAGTGGCAGATCCCTGAAGGAGACCCAGTCCTGTCTCCAAGGGCCTGCACTGTTACTGCCTTAGTGGTGCTCGGCTACTGAACTTAATTCTCTGGGTATTTCCAAGCACAGAGATATATATCAAATTGGCCATTTTAGGAAGATGATTCTGTTGGCAGAAGAGAGAGCAAATTAGAGAGTGGGAAATACAGAGTATGGCAGAAATTGAGGACAAGACATGGTGATGAGGATCTGGCCTAGACTAGTAGTGCTGGAAATGGGGAGTAGATGATGATCTGAGGAAACTGTTTTCAAGATAGCATCATCGGGGTTTGGTAACTAATTAGATGTTGGGAACAAGAGAAAAGAGGTAAAAATCAGCATGAATAGGCATTAGTGAATGATTACCTGTGCCAGGAAGCGTGTTGAGGGGAGAAGATAGCCAGTGGGGATTTAGAAATGGAAATTGAGACATCCTCAGATAGAAATTTGAATCTCAGTTCAGAAGACAGGTCAGGGTTAGAGAAATAAACATGAGAGTTGTGTTAGTTTCTTATGGCTGCCATAACAAAGTACCACAAACTTGGTGTCTTAAAACAATAGAAATTTGTTCTCTCACAGTTCTGGATGACGTAGTCTGACATCAAGGCATGGACAGAGCCACACGTGGGGAGAATTATTCATTCCTTGCCTCTTTCGGCTTCTGGTATTCCTTGGCATTCCTTGGCTTGTGGCGACATCACTGAAGTCACTGCCTCCATCTTCACATCTCTTCCTCTACCTCTCCTTATAAGCACATTTGCGATGCCACTTTGGACCCATTCAAATATCCCAGACTTGTCTCCTTATCTCAATATTCTTAATCACATCTGCAAAGACCCTTTTTCCAAATTAAGTAACAATTATAGGTTCTGGAGAGTAGGAGCTGATATATTTTTGGGTGGCTGTTATTCAGCCTACTACAGGAGTCATCAGAATATAAAAGATTAGGAAGGGACGAGATGAATTGCCAAGAGCGACAGATGGCAGGAAGCCACTTGGTGTAAGAGAAGGAGCCCCATGAGTTCAAAGCCCACTTTGCCAGTGCTTGTATGTACCCAGCCAAGTGGCCTCAGCACTTTAGATCTTATTTCCTCCTCTGTCAAATGATGGAGCTCGACTACATGATTTTTCTCTCCAGTAGAAAATGTTAAGTGTGCATTTCATCTAAATAAGTACGCAGAGTCATTTGGAGGCTGTGGTTGTTTCAAAATAATATTATTTTACTTCAATAACAATATTAAAATGAGACGCTAAATCCAAAATTGTCCACAATCCTTTCATTTAATCAAATCAGTGTTTTCATTGGTATGCCATTTTCTAGTCCTTGCACAAGCACACATTCAATTTTTACATATTGGCCACATTTTTATAGGTAGAATTTTATAATCTGTGTTGTAATTTAAAAGGTCACCATGATTATTTTTCCATTCTGCTCCAGTCCTTTCTTCTAATACCCCCACTCCCCACTCTGCCCAAGCTACCACACTGTGCCGTTAAAGGAGATGCATTCTATATGAGTGGGGCCCCCCTGACAGCCATCAGGACAACAATGAGAATCCACCTCCTAGAACGATACACGTGTGTACCCCATAGGCCCACCTCCAACAGCATCAACACTAAATAGCTTCAGTTAAGGTTCCTTTCTGTTATAAACTTAGATTCTAATTCCTACCAAGGTGGAAACACATTAGTATGCAGATGCATAAGTAACTTCTCATAAAGCTTTTATTTTAGATAAAGCTTGAAACAATACTTTAGAGAGTTAAAATACGTCCCATATTGAACTTGTTGCGCTTTTAGCTCAGGTGATACCTCAACTATTGCTGCCTTAAGGATTTAACCCAATGCAACATACCTGCTTCAAGTTATATTGACATCATTTTCCATGACATAAAATAACAAGGTCCTGATGTCAGTCGTCTCTACTCTGCATAGAAGTGCTGAGCATGATTCAAGACTGCCCCACTTTTCTGCAATAAATAGCCATCTGAATATAACTGCAAACCTTCTGAGACATTCTTGGAAGTCTATTTATTCTATTTGGGCTTTGCATTTTTTTTTAAACAGACTGTCCCCTTAAATAACCTCATGGTCCATGGGCACATGCTTACACTCACATATTCTTTCACCCTCTCTTCCTCTCTCTATCTCTGTCTCTCTCTCTCTCTCACACACACACACAAACACACTCAAGGGGAAGAAAAATTTGATTGAACTATCAAAATGTGCTATAATCAATTTTCATTCAGTACGTATTAAATTTTGAAATGGTACCAAAAAGCATGAAACTAAAAGAATCAATCATCCTTTATCATGTCCCTTCAAGATGAAATTAACTTGAAATGGTCATTCTTGTTTCTTTCCTGTGGAAGAGAAAAAAATGCTTTTAGGTGCCAGCTGAAATCTAGGACATTGAACACCTGCGATGGAGGAGTAAGGTGTCCTGTGTTCAGGGATTTAATGATATGAAAGGTGTGTTCACACAGGTGTGCAGAGAGTGGTGAAAATGCTGTGTATAGCTCAACACCCCATTACACTGGGCACAGGTTAAATTTGTGCTTTGGTTCATGTCTGCGATTAGCTGCTATTCTGCTTCTTGTTTCACTCTGGAAGAAGTTGCCTGGATGTGTGTGGTTTTAGACAAGTTATTTAACCTCTCAATGCCTCGGTTCCTTCATCTGTTGATGAGGATGGGGCTAACAGTGCCTTCCTTAAACAGATGTTGAGAGGATCAAATCAAATGATGCACGTGAAATACAGGATAGTGCCTGATGCAGAGTAAGTGCTCAATAAATCTTAGCTACACTATCCAGCTCCTCATTTTATAGAACGATTTAGTCATCCATCTTAACCATGACATTTTATGAGGGATTCCTTGAGGGCAATTCTCAGTGAAGCCCCATCAGTCTGTGAGAGCGTTCATATCTCCCTGATTTGACTTCCAGCTGCCCTGCCTCCCCATATAGTAGCCATGTGAAAATCCCACAGTCACTCCATGGGGCCGTATTGTAACACACAAGCCTTCGGGACTGGAAGTCTAGGTACAGCCCAGAGTCAGTTGGTGAAGCTGGCTTACCACTTCAGCGTTAAGCATGAAACCCTGGATGACACAGAGGAGCTAGTTTAGGAAACTGTGGTAGGTACCAGCCTCCCAATGAGTTAAGATGAAACCCACACATTTGAACCCCCAAACTGGCCTGTAATTGAAAACTGGTTGGCACCATGCTGTTTGCCAGCTTCCCAAACAACACTCTGACCTTTTTGTTTTCATTTTCTATTGTGTGTTATTGAATATCTTTGGAGGCTGTGATGCCAACACAACAGATCTCAGTGGCATATTTTTGTTCCATTGCAAAAAGGATCAAATGACAGGAATTAAAGCTGTGAAAAATATCTTACTTTTAAATGACTTCAACAATAACTTTTTAAAAAATAGTCTCTATCATCATAGAACGTAGTGCTGGAAAATTCCTTTAATATTTGAATGCAATGATTTCTTTTCTCAAACGAGGAAACTGAGATCCAGAAAGGTAACATGTATTTCATTCAGCAGGACTTTTAATTACCCAATTCTTTGGATAATTCTTTGAGGATTTGATTAGATGACTTCCTATCTATGTTGATTCAATTAGCTACATAACTGATCAAGTTAACTATGTCATCTATGCAACTGGCCAATCTTTGCTAAATTATAATCAGACCTTAACGTTACATAATGCTCTACAGTTTTGATATGTTATCTAAATTATTCCTCACAGCAGCCCTCTGATAAAGGTATTATAATACAGCTCTAAGATGAGAAATTCAGACTCAGAAAGTGTGGTTTATTTACTAGTGGTTCCATAGCTGGCAGGTGGCAGAGATGAACCTTGAACCCAAGGCTTCTGATTCCCTATTCCATGCTCTTCTGAAGGAAGTTTCTCTGTGAGTAAAGAATAGCTTGCCATGGGAAATATTCCAATTACCTAAGAACTTGACCAACTGGAAATGGAACATACGTTGGGAACACATGGTGGGGGCAGGGGCACCAAGGGTAGAGAAAGAGCATAGAGAGATTTAGTCATAAAATACAAGCTTTAACTACCTACCAATATTGTTGTGACCTAGTCCTGCATGTACAAAAGTTTGGTAGGAAAAAGATATTTGATTTTGTTTTCTGGGATTGAACCATATTAACTCAAACTAGCTCATGTATATAAAGAAACATCTGAAGTCTCAATCAATCATAAAAGTGCCCCCCTTGCCCTCAAAAATATATTTTAAGTGGCTCCAAGAATTTCTCCCTTACTTCTCTTGAAGCATTACTATTTTTTTGCAGAAGCCAACATACAAGCTATAAAGGAGGAAGACCTTTTTATGAGAAGAGCTAAACACCGATAGAGTCATTTCTTCAAAGGATACTTACCTTTTAATAACAATGCCATAAAAAGTAGATTTAATGCAAGTTGTTGTTGGGGGTATGAAGTTCCAGTACAGAATTAAATTTACTGTACCTAGAAAATTGGCAAGACCCCTCCTCCTTTGGTATTTACACATCTTTTCAGACACAGCTTTAATAAGATGTATAATCATGAATAGTAACCCTGCAATCTACGTAATATTCTTCCCTATATCATAGCACTTATAAAAAAATCTAGAAAGATGTTTGTTCTCTTATATTTTAATTACGTTTAGTTTAGTTAGTTTAACTAGCTGTGTGTGAGAAAAGTAATGGCTAAGGATTTCGCACTGACTTCAACTCTGTTCTGTGGCAGCAGGCTATAAACAGCCTGCTCTGTAATTGGCCACAAGGGAACAGGTAAGAGAGTGAGGATAGCTGAGAGCCCTCCCCATCCCCGACCCCAAACACCTTTGTTAGAACTACTTCAAGTTCACATCTACCAGGCCACTCCCCGAGGCTTGTTCTTCTTACTGGATAATGCGCTTAGTCCCTAGAAAATATTCTTGGAATATTATCTTGATTCCCAGGAGGAAAGGAAACTTGACAGAGGATGGAAAGAAGAGAAGATGAGGGGAAAACTTCCTTGAACCCAACACACAAACTACCTCATGATTTTCGAATCATTGTTCTGTGCTATATAATGTGTGTGTATGTGTGTGCATGTCAAGGAGAGGGTATTACTCTCAAAATACAATGTACTCCCCCTGAGCAGATATGCACAGTCCCCTCGGTATCCATGGGGGATTGGTTCCAGGACCCCTCCTCCCATACCAAAATCCACAATGTTCAAGTCCCTTACACAAAATGGAGTAGTATTTGCTTGTAACCTAGACACACCCTTCCATACGCTTTAAATCATCTCTAGATTAGTTATAATACCTAATACAATGTAAATACTATGTAAATAGTTGTTATACCGTATTGTTCAGGGGATAATGACAAGAAAAAAATGTCTGCACATGTTCAGCACAGACGCAACCATCGTAGGCCTATCAATTGGCAGTTGGTTGAATCCCCATGTGAAACTCGGGGATAAAGAGGGCTGACTGTACTATACCCCAAACCTAGGGATGGAGATTCAAAATCCTAAACTACCTCCTTAACTGTTCCAGGACTTGGCTCCTTTTCCTCACGCACAGCTCCTTTCTCAAGGTGTCATTGTGTGACGACCACCCATGACAACACCTGGTTTCCTAATTGACAGGTTTCCAACCTGGGCTCATAGAGATGACAAAAAAGTTCACATCTGCTTTCACACTTAAAGGGATAGTCTCCCAATAATAGTAACAATAAACAACAATTCACTGGGGGCCTATCATGTGCTGGTAGCATGTTAGGACCTTTACACAGATTATCTCTAATCCTCAAAATAGTGAAGTGATTTATCCAGCGTCACACAAAAGAGCTGAGGAATGGAATCGGGTCTCTCCAGGTCCAAAGCCCATGCCCTTCCCCTTCGGCAGCACTGCCAGGTCTTACAAACACGCCAGGGGGCTAGTTTTTATCCATTGTTACTTACTTGTTTTTAACTTCACATGAAATACATGGTAATTGTGAAAAGTTAGAAGACGCAGATTAACAAAGACAAAACATGAGAAGGAAAATTACCCAAATCCCCAATAAATTATGACCATTAACATATTGGGATATATTCTTTCAGATTTTTCTTACCTCTGTATCTATATAGAGGTATATAGTTACCACTATAGTATCTACACTTTACTCTATATTTAATGCCATCTGATCTCTTTTAACTCTCACATATTCCACAAAGGTATGTATTTTTTAAACAAAAAATGGAAAGATACTATAAATACTGCATTGTGGGTTTTTTTGTTCTTTTCTTGTTTAATAAATTCTGAACAGAGTATATTCTTTTGGTAGCTAGACATCACTTTTGTTACAGCACTTTGGTGGATAAATATCAGTTTATATCATCACTTTTGTGTGTTACAATGTACAAGATCCCACCTATCAGGTGCCCCATGAACATTTATTAGGGCTGCCCAGGGTAACCTAGTATGGATGCAGTATGACGTACTTTACAATTCCCTATTGTTGAATATTTAAGCAGCTCGCAATTTTTTTACTATTATTAAAAATGCTGTGATGAATACAACTGTACATACAAATCATGTGCATTTATAAAATTATATTTTTAGGATAAAATTTTAGAGGAATAATTACTCAGCCAGATACTCTTAAACATATATCAAAGGTTTGGGGACTATATTACTGAATTTCAAAGTAAGTGCAATCCAGTGATATTTTATCAGTTTATCCCCTTCCAGGTCAATATGAATGACAGTGTTTTCCAGGCTAGAGACAGTGACCAGTGGAATAACCGGGCTCTGGAGCTATGTATTCACCATGTTCGTGCCAGTGCAAGGAACATTATTTATCTTAGTCTTCGAAGTACAGCGAAACAACAACAATGAAGTATGTTGTTTTAATTTGTATTTCTCTGATTAACAGACAGGCTGACCATTTTTCATATACATATGGGTATATTCATATACACATTTTAGTATGTGTATGTGAATTGCCCAGGACCTATATTAAGTAGGTAAATTCTCAAAAATCAATTCAAAACTGTATATTCATCACTTACGTAGGAACAGTGCCTCTTATTAAGTCATTCAACCAACATTCGTTGAGTGCTTATCAGGACTGATATTCACACCAGGACAGATTGTTTAAAGTCTTCTGATTGGTCGCTACTCATGCTGAACCAGTAGTTAAATATTCTAAATATCACCCTGGTACTTTCCATATGCTAAGGCCCATTCTGACACTGAGATATAGCAGCAAACCAAATCCCAAATCATGTGGTCCTTATATCCTGGCCTACAAATGCATGTATAAAATACATAGCATCTATGGTCCTTATATCCTGGCCTACAAATGCACATATAAAATACATAGCATCTATGCTGAGTGTACCAAAGGTAAAATAAATCTTGACATCCTTACACCTCACTTAGAGACACAGCACTTAAACACATATAACAGTTGGAAGCAAAGATTATACTCAGCTTCGGGACATATTAATCTTATTATAAGAGTATGGATACAATGATCCATCTAAGCAGAACTCTGCCCCAGATCTGCTACACTTTCTGTTTGTTTCTACCATCATTTACCTGCAGGCTAAAATGTCACATTTTCTTTCCTTGGAAGTGAATCTTCCCCGATGAGATTTGGGCAGCATATTATGCCACCCCCAGTCCTGCTGTCGGTGGAGGAGGACACGGCATGTCCAATCTGCTCATTTCTTTCAGGCATCCTAATTGGAAGTCCTGCCTAGAACACATGGCTGGAGCGCGGAGCCAAGAGAAGAACAAAGGACAGCTGCTCACATGCGTTCCTTCCCAATCTGGTCCAGGCTTTCTGGCTCCGCAGGGAGAGTCAACAGTGCAAAATACTAAATGGTGAAGGGTCGGCAGGCAGTGAGTGGTCGCATCCCTGGTGAGACCGGGGCAGGCAAGGAGAAAGGTTGAATAGATTAATCCTAAAAAGGAACTAACATGGAGGTTGGGAAAGAAGTTAAAATGGAAGAAAGAAAATTATGGAAGAGGGAAATTAACATTTCTGGACCTTCCTCCCTGCTGCCTTTCTAGAATTAAAAATATTGAAAGAAACCATGACTTTATTTTCCTTAAAAATTAAAAAATAAACCTAATGAGGACACATTAGACTGACGTTAAGAGAAGAACGTTGAGGTAGAAATGGTTAGACTTGGATGTTCAGCCAAGTTCTTACATAAACTCATTGTTTGGTCTTGCCTATAAACTCATTTATGTGGTACAAATCCTTCTCAACATCTTAGACGTGTCAGTTGCTAACTCTTCCAAGATCAGAACAAAAGGAGTTGGTGAGACATACTGTAAGATTTGATGTGGGAATATTTTTACCTAATCATTTAAGAATAAAAGTGGTCAAACATCTCTCCTACAGATAATCCACATGTAAACGACTGATAGGGTAGGAAGAGAAACAGAAATCTACTTGCAAATGTTCTATGAAGAGGCAAGCTTTTTCCAAGGTAATCTATCCTCAGATATTTTATTCCATATCGTCTTCTAGTTGTAACTCAAACTTTATGGTCCTCCCTAAAGACCCACTTTTACACCATCTCCCTTCAAAGCACCTGTGCATGGGCACACACACACACTTCACACATAATTCTAAAAAACAAAAGGAAAAGAAAACTGAAAAGACAGAGGGACTAATAGTACATATCTGAAATTCCTGGAGCCAGGTTATTTTGGAATGCAGAGTTTTGCAGATTTTAGAAGCATAAAGTAATACAAGTTCCATACATTGCATAACACGTCCACATGCACCTTGCCATCAAACACATTCATATCTTTGCAGCAAAACATATGAGTGCACTCTCTAATTGAGAGAAATAAAGATCAAATGTATCCTCACATTAGTACAGGTCAAGTTTACCAAATAAGTTTCAGTGATTGAGTTACAAAGAATTGTTTTCATTGTTAGAGCTTTTTAGATTTCAGAATTGTGGCTAATGAACTATGTATCTCCAGACGCTTTCTCTTTGTTTGATTCTACTAGTGATTAGGGTCTTAACCAAGTTATGACATAATTATCATCACCTATAAATATTTATTGATTACCACTTACAGCAGATGAGACATTCGCTTAAGATGACAAAGCTTTTCTCATTAGCTGCTTAAACTCTACAGACATTGTAGAAATTTGAAATGCTGCACGACTAGAACATGATAAAAGTCCTACTCATACACGAAACAAAATTAGACTGTTTTTGTTCTAATGTGAGATTTTTGGGTGGGAGAGTTAGTTTATTGCCTGTCTAGTTTCCACTTTTCCATCTCTTCTTTTCCTAGTTAACATTCCTCTCCTGGCTCCTTGCCCTCCTCCTCCATCCCCCCCTTCTTTGTCTCCCTCCTCCCCCTCTTCCTCCTCCTCCATTTCTCAGCTCTGTCATCATTTCCTTAGGGTAGGTTTCCTTGCCTGTCCTAATCAGGTCAATTTGCCCTATTAAAAATTCTCATGGCATCGCGTACATCTCCTCCATTGAAAATATACAATTATTTTGTGATTTTTAAAAATTAATATCTTACTTCCTGCCAGACTATAAGTTCCCTGAAGCAGAAAGTATATCTGAGTTTTTTTGCACCATTATTTTCCAGCAACTAGCAAAATGTTAGGCACAGAGTAGGTACCTAGTAATACATATTGGATGGATGGATGAATGGATGGATGGATGGATGGATGGATGGATGGATGGATGGATGATTGATTTAGTATGGGGGATCTTTAGGGTCAGGTTGAGGTTAAAGTGAAAATAAGACTTTGTCTCCTTTTGCATAAAGCAGAAATAGGAGAGCAAATATATATGGGAGGGGAGATTCCAAGACATTATTTACAGCAAGTAACTACATCCAGCACTGCAGTTCAGATTTCCAAATGTGCTTATATTAAGAAGAATAATTTGGCACTCTTGACCTCTAGTTTGAGACAAACCAGTTTAGGAACTCTGAAAAAGAAGAGAATCCAAAAACTCATCAAACCTTAAAATAAAAACAGGGTTAATGCAGAAAGACCTTCTGTAATCTTGGTCGCATTTTTATTTTGATGAAAATTGTAGGAAGACTGAGCTTGGGAAGGATTTATTTGCAAGTGATGATGGGTGAAGGTGTAGCTCAAATGAATTCATTCAACAGTTCAAAAAGGTGGCCATTGTTAAAAAAAAAGAACAACAGTCATCTCTGCAAAAAGATTTTCTTTTCTTTCTCTTCTGGCCAATATCTCAAAAATGATTAAATGCATGCAAATAAGAAAAGGAAACCAATGAACTTCTAACTAATAGGAGTTATTCTCAGCATATGAACAAAAAGAAACAGAGAAGAGGAGGGGATGGAATCTATTAAACTCTCCAAGTATGGAAAATATGCCAGGAATAGCAAAAATGAAACCTTACCTTTTTGAAGTTCTCCCATTACTAATTGAAAGGTGAGAAGGCTGATTCTATATGCCTAAGAAATAAAGACTTAACAGATGTCTTTATTGAAGACTGCTGTTCTAAAGGGAAGGAAGATGGATAGGTCTTCTTAAGACTTTTTGTCATGTTCCATTCAAGTTCTGTCATCTAAACCTGATACACAATTAAACAATTGGCTAGGGTGTTGTCTTGACAGATTATTTACCATGCTGGAAATGAAGAGATATTTGCTGCACCATTCACCTCTCTCGCTGGAAATGTTCCTAATGAGCAACGTTACCAGCAGGAATTATTCTTCTGTTTGGGAACATCTCTCTAAATGGGAAAATGAAAGTCAAGTTTAAAACTAAACTATATAAATTAAAGGAATAAAAAAATATGCTAAAATAAAATAATGGGACTAAAAGGAGCTTAAATGGTTTTGTCCTTCATCTGAAAATCATTTCAAATTAATCAGATCACTATAAAGACCATTAGTAAGATTTTTATTAATAATATCTGAACTTGTTGTTCATTTAGATATTTTAAGGAGTTTTACTTTGTACCCATAGCTTAAACCTTTTATTCAAAGCAACCATCTCTAAAAGATGGTACTTCTTTGATGTGATGAAGGACTTCATCAACACATATTAATGAGGCTTAAAGCCTGGAAGAGATAACATTTGCTTCCCTTCCCTTCAACTTCAGAAAAGGTGATAGTGTCATATGATAATTTCTACTTCATTCTATGTCAAAACGTGTATGTTATGGACGCAGTTATCATCCTCAAATGATCATTTGGACTTTCATCACTATAATCAAGAGCTACCAAACAAGATTTTATACATGTACTGGTGCATGGGCATAAGCCAGGGCATCTGTATCTATACATGTTCATATATATAAATATGGGATATTGTGTACACATATCAATATGCACATGCATTTATGCACCTAGACAGATGTTATGCAAACAGGAATGTGTAGATATGTGTCAAATGTGTTTATATGTGTAGTTTTGTATCAGCCTTTAGATCAAGACAATGTCTGCCATTCAACTTTTCTCTTCTCACAAGCAAAGGGGAGGAATCAGAGAAAAGACTGCCTAAATTCTACAGGTGTAGTTCTAAAACTTTATTGTGGGGCCAGCCTAGTGGCGTAGTGGTTAAGTTCACACACTCCACATCGGCGGCCCGGGGTTCGCAGGTTCGGATCCCGGACGCGGACATACACACCGCTCATCAAGCCATGCTGTGGCGGCATCCCACATACAAAATTTGGGGAAGATTGGCACAGATGTTAGCTCTGGGACAATCTTCCTCAAGCAAAAAGAGGAAGATTGGCATTGGATGTTAACTCAGGGCCAATCTTCCTCACCAAAAATAAAAAGTAAAACTTTATTGTACATATGATCGATCTGGAGTATTGGTTAAATATACTGATTTCTAAGGCCCAGATTTCTGCATTGTAGCAACTCCTCCAGTGATTCTCATGCTTTGAAATCCACTACAAACACACTGGCCTAGTGGCCAAGCCAGTTTTAGGCAAACTTACAATCAGGGCTGTTTGCCTCTAGAAAAGGAGCTGGCAAACTCTAATTTCGCTGCCTGTTTTTGTTCAGCCTGAGAGCTAAGGATGGTTTTTACATTGTTAAATGGTTGAAAAAAATCAATAGGAGAATAATATTTTGTGGCACATGAAAATGATACAAAATTCAAGGTGCAGCGTCCACAAACAATGTTTTATTGGAACACAGCCAGACTCACTCATTTAGGTATTGTCTACGGCTGTTTTCACACTACAATACCAGAGTTGAGTAGTTGCAACAGAGACCATATGGCTCACAAAGCCTAAAATAATTATTCTCTGGCCCTTTGTGGGTAAAACGTGCCAATTCCTGCCCTAGAGCCCACTCTTATTCTGCCAGTGGCCTTTACATCTATTCACAGCATCCTGCACTACCTCCTCCAGCCGCCCCTTGTTCTTCAAAGAGGAACTGACAGCATACATCTCATCATCTTCAGCAGTTTTCTCACTGTAAGTCTTGGATCTTCTCATGAAATTCAAATATTATTCCCACTATTAAAAAAAACAAAAGTCAAGTTCAACGAAAAGATGAGAGAAAATCAAGAGCCTCCATTGGTGTCCTTGAATGAATGGATTTATGGTATAGATTCTGCTTCGTGCCAAGAGTTATTCAAGGAAAGTTAGGGATGCCCAGGCTCTCAGGAAGGTTGCAGAGACCAAGTCAGCATTCTTTGAAATATTGATTTCAAAGCTTATTCAAAACTTGAAATCAATGATTTATTGACTCTAAATAACCCTCTACTCTGCTAGGTATAAGAGTAAGTCTAGAGAGATATCTTCTCCTGTGGCTTCTACCCATGCAACATATCCAAGAACCTCTTTCAAGTCCAATCCAGAAACAACACTCACATTAAGCAAGAATAAAATCTGAGTTCTCTGGATCTTTCTTTCACAGTGATGACTAGAATGGCAATTACAGTGACGTTTGTGTGATTCTCTCTTTAATGTCTACTTTTTTCCAGGCTTTCTCAATCAAGGTTCCTCATCTGAACCACTGAACCCAGAAAATGCATTGCAATTTATTTTCTCAATTACCCCAAAGGATTTGACCTTAGGCAATTGTGGGAGCTGTTCATCTAGTCTATGTGAGGTTGTTATTAGTATGTCTGAAGTCCAAGGACAGGCAATCAGCTAGAGATGATGGACATGAAGTGGGATCAAGGTCAAGCTAGAACTTATGAGACTGATCTGGAACTCACACTGGTCTTTCACCATTTCCAAGCCTCAAATCTTGAGGATGGGGGTGCCCTGAAGACAGAATTGGCTTCCTGGACATATGACCTATACCATAACACAGTATCCCAAGCTTAGATGGACCTCATGCTTGGTTTAAAGCTCTGTTGTTGCCATCTTGAAATTCTTAATAATGATGTTCTTAATAATAATAAAGGGGCCTTGTATTTTCATTTTATACTAGGACTCAGAAATTATGTATCCAATTGTGCCAGCTGGAGAGGCTGGTGCCCTTCATCATGAACCTGGCTCGGGAGTTGGAGAAACAGAAGCAGAAGATCCAGCAGGAGACACGGAGGGCCCAGCTGTTGCCCCATGCCAACCAAATGAGCCGGTAGGTAAATGACAGCATGTGTGAGCTGCAGTGGTGCCTCATGCCTAGCACTGACCTCGCCAGTGAAAAGGAATACAGTCACTCCTTCACTTTCCACCATCCAAATCTCCCCAAAAATATCTCCAATAGCCCACACTAATTCAGAGCTATATAGGGAAATGAACGGTTGAGAATTCATGTAGCATGAGCTTAGCACAGGAAAAGGTATTGTTGGAAATGTACTATGAGCTTAGCTAAGTTGACACACTACAGACTCACCATATAAGCCATTATGTGTGGGGGTGTGTGTGTGTGTATACACACATGAGTAAAACACATAGACAAGCAATTTAAGATAACAAGCTATGATATTTGGTTGAGAGGACTGGGGCCCTTTTTTATCCCATTGTGTTAACCAATAGTAGCAGCCCTCCACAGCTCCCCCGGAATACCCCAAGTGGCAGAAGAAAGTAGATATACTCCTTCAGGGGCTTCCTGCTACAAGTACAAACTTCGGTTAAGTCTTACTTTATCTTGAAAAGTCCATGTGACTTGTGTTTTGTTCTGTAACAGGGTTGTATTTGTTTTAACGTAAAAATAATACTTTAAATTACTTCTGAGCAAAATCAGTTAACTCTTTCCCCTAAAGTCTCAAGCACAATTAATGTTCCAAAAATATGCACCCCACCACTTGGCCCCTATGATGATGATGATGATGATGACGAAGAATAGCCAACTCTACTGAGCACTTACTAGATAGTAGATACTGTGCTAAAATTTCTAAATGGATTATCTCATTTCATCTTCATACATCTTCATTTTGTTAAATGGAAATAAGGAAATTAAGGTTCAGAACTGTGGGTAGCTCCTCTGAGATCAAAAGACTGAGGTCACAAAGGGCACAAGTGATCACAAGGCTGGAGGGGGTCTCAAGAGTCTACCCTTGTAATCACTATTCAATATTGTCTCTCTAAAAGGATTCAGTGCTAAGTTTAAGAAGATCAACTAAAATGGGATCTGTAATATTTATATGACAGAAGGCAGATCCATAAATCATCACTTTTAAAAGGTATATGCAGCAAACTCGAGACTTCAAGCTTAGTAAATTGGTAGTGACTCTGCAAAGCATTACGAAAATGGCAGATGGGCAGGTGAGAAATGAAATGAAAGAGATGGAGGTTGAAATGAAGGAAAAAGGAAAGGGAGAGACGAGAGGATGTCATGATGAATTTAGAACGAGAATGTTAAATTTGCTACATCTGTGTACTTTTCCTCAGTTGCGAAGTACGGGTCTAGCTGACAAGTGCTTGCATCAGAATCCAGATATCTTGGGGCCGGCCCGGTGGCGCAAGTGGTTAAGTGCACACACTCCGCTGCGGCGCCCCAGGGTTCGCCGGTTCCGATCCCAGGCACGCACTGACGCATCACTTGTCAAGCCATGCTGTGGAGGCATCCCTTATAAAGTGGAGAAAGATGGGCATGGATGTTAGCCCAGGGCCAGTCTTCCTCAGCAAAAAAAAAGAGGAGGATTGGCAGATGATATCTCAGGGCTGATCTTCCTCACACACACACACAAAAGGAATCCAGATATTTTGAGTCTATATTAATGGAAGCAGAGGCAACCTCTCCTGTCTACCCAGGAAATGAAAAGTACAGAGATTCTGAAGCATGGATTTCTGGGGCCAAGCCCTGGATCCCCATAGAGTCAAGGCCAAGGTTAACCTGTGAATGCAAATAAACCACTTTGATCCTAACACCCTCAGCAAGTAAACAGGCCTCCTCCTCCGAGAAGCCCTCTCACATTCCTGGAGCCAGAACCAACGAATCCTGACCTCCCACTCTCATAGCATTTATTACATCAGCTTCCTTCAGCCTAATTTATGTACTAACTCATCACTCTCCAAATGCACAGATCCTGCAGCTCTGGAAGGCTAGGATAGTATTTTAAAAGTAAAATGAATTGCCGAAATCCTCATAACATCCATCACACTGCT
This sequence comes from Diceros bicornis minor, assembly GCF_020826845.1. NCBI lineage: Eukaryota > Metazoa > Chordata > Mammalia > Perissodactyla > Rhinocerotidae > Diceros > Diceros bicornis. The sequence goes on along the minus strand of NC_080776.1, from coordinate 10,649,557 downwards.
TTGCTCACAGAAAGCACGTTCAATAAATGTGTGTTAATCACCAGATGACTACGCTTCTCACCGCGAACAACTGAGGGAGGCAGAAATGACTCCAAACCAAAACTATGCTTCAAAACATTTCAAATTTATTGAGCGAAAGGTGGATAAAAGCTCTTGCATTCTGAGAAAATGTTTTTAGTTCAAAAGATAGTTTTCCAGGTTTATTTCAATTCAAAGACTGGATTAGACATTTAAAAAAACATGCTTTTTTTTCCTTCACTATTCTGATCATCTCCAGGGGCTAGAAACTGTTCTGGTGTCCTCTTCCTGTCTCTATTCAGCATATTTTATCAGTGTGACTCAGAAAGAGAATGTCCTCTTAGAGATGGATTTACTTTGGTCTGAAAGGAGACAATCTGTGAGGCCGTGACGTCGTTGGCTGATTTAGAAGGATTTTTTTTCTTCTTTTTATATTTTTAATTAACAATCGGTGTTTCTATGTGTATTTTTTAGTGCACTTTTCTGCAAGTGAATACTGGTTATGGTGACGTCAACAACCCTTCATGATTCTGTTGTTTGTACTGACACCCTCCAGTTCGTAGTTTTTAGTATCATTACCAAACCATTTTTCTTGATTCTGCGATATTCAGTGACGTCACTGTATGCACAGATTGAGCCTCACAGTGGGAAGTTAATATGAATAAATATTATATGTATCCTACTATACTCCTTTGTAGCAGTTTTCTTCCTAAATAAAAGACCATTCTTGCCACATCAGCCAATTGTATATGCATAAAGTAGATTTAGATGGTTTCTGCAATTTGTGATTTGACGACTCCTCAGAAGCATTTCTTCATCATGCACTGTTCACTCTATTGAATGTCCTTACTCTGTCTCCTAATATTCAAATTTTGCTGTTCATTTCTCAGCTTACGTGCCACTAAAGCTTCAAGTTCCATGAAGCCTTCCCGGACACCCGCTTCCCCAGAACCAAGAAACACATGGTAGCTAGCATTATTAACACTATCATCACCAATGTGCACCTCTGGTTTCAGTGCCCTGCAGCAGAATTCTAAAGCATTAGCCTAGCTACTTGGGGCCTTCCCACTTCCTCCCCATCACATCCACCTCACACCATCTCCTGCCACCCACGTATGGGGCCCACTCTTACTCCAGCAGCGCCAAGTGGGAAGGCAAAATATGAGAATCTCTGGTGGCACTGTGCAGGCCTAGAACAGCTTGCAGGTACATACATTGCCACTTTTTTTTTTTTTTTTTTTTTGGTTAGGAAGATTAGCCCTGTGCTAACATCTGTTGCCAATCTTCCTTTTTTTGCTTCAGGAAGATTGGCTCTGAGCTAACATCTGTGCTGATCTTCCTCTATTTTGTATGTGGGACACCACCATAGCATGTCTTGAAAAGTGGTGTAGGTCCATGCCCAGAATCCAAACCTGTGAACCTGGGCCACCAAATCAGAGCACTCTGAACTTAGCCACTACGCCACTAGGCTGGCCCCAGCACATGGCCACTTTTAATCTGCATGTGAATTTATTGCCCAGATTAGAGATGCTAGCAACAGTAATACTTCATTAATTTCATTTCTCTCCATCTTTTCAGAGTCACCACGCTCAGTCCCAGACCAGCCTAAAAACTGATTTTTGCTAACTGATCAGAAGGACTCCGAGGAGAAAATCTATAACTAAGACTTGAAAGTCATGTTAATAAAGCTGCAGAGGATTGTTTTTAAATTCCACCGAGATGATGGAGATTTGTTAACTAGAACTCATTTATAATTGTAGTATTTATCAAATATATTTTTCATAACTAAAATTCCATTGTCATTAAGCCACTATCTGAAATATTAACCCATGATCAGTTCATATGAAAAAAATAATGAATAAAAATATAAGGAGACATTTCAGTTACTTCCATTAAAAAAGATAAGGTTACATCATGAAAGTGTTCTTAATCATAATATTGACAATGATAAAATTATATTTTATGAAACACTTTTTAAAGAAATTAGATTGCTTTCTACAACAAAACTTGCTCAAATAATATCCTTCTATAATAACAAAATTTTAAAGAGAAAAAAGGCACAAACTAGTTACATGATACACCCATGTCTGGGGGTGGGTAGAGGAAGGAGGAAAGATGGGAGAAAAGAAAAAAATTAAACACAAAACAGCATTAGCCTTAAAAATCTAAGCACACAGATCTCCAGCCATTTTATCTTGACTTAATTCTCCACTTTCTAGGTGGCTCTCAACTAATGTAAGCACAAAATTAATTAATTAATTAATTTATTTATTTACTTTGGTGAAGAAGATTGGGCCTGAGCTAACATCTGTTGCCAATCTTCCTCTTTTTGCCCAAGACTGTCGCTGAGCTAACATCTGTGCCCATCTTCCACTATTTTGTATATGGGGCACCACCGCAGCATGGCTTGATGAGTAGTGTGTAGGTCCAAGCCTGGGATCCAAACCCGCAAACTCTGGGCCGCCAAAGCTGAGTGCACAACTTAACCACTATGCCACTGGGCTGGCCCCCAGAGAATTTACTTTTTGCACAACTCCTACAGCTAGTTTACTCAAAAATATTCCTAATTAATATAATTTTCCAAGTAACTTTTTAACTTTTACTTAAAAACTTTAAAAAAAAATGCATCAGTATAATTTCTTCAGCTGTGTTTATAAATATAGTATATGGAACATATTTAAGCTCTGATTTCAGTGATTCTATTTCTTGAATTTAAGCTACTCGACTATAAATTCAGCTCATGTGTCTCTCCACCCGTGAGAAATTATATTGCACCTAGCCAGTGTTTAAAATCATTTATCTATTCCCTGGCTTATTTTGAGAAGCCTTGGGTTGTAATCCTAAATTTGTTACCAAACAATGCAAACATCTTTAAATACTTAGTCATGGATAATGTGAATAGTTTTATTAATATCACTGATATAAATGTAACTCCCAAAAATGTAATCTGAAAATTAATTTTTAAATACACCCCTAAGAGTAGACTTTGTTATTGTGATTTTCGCCTTTCTGTTAACATTGTCCAGAAAAATCTGTTTATTTAGATTCGAAGTATGAGACTGTGAGCTTTCAGACTGGGCATCACCACGCTTGATATCCTTAATGCCTAGCATACTTGTTCAGCATAGAGAAGGTGTCGATAAATGTTCTTAGTCAAAAATATTTACCAGATATCATGTTATATATATATGTTGGCTAAGATAAAAGTAACTACACAGAATTGTAAATTTATATTATTTCTGAAACAACCTGATGTTTCCATTTTCATCTATAGCAAAGACTTACATGCATAAGAGCAAACTAGTGTTTTGCTTGTCATACAATTCAAAATTGTGACGCTTATAAGCAGATGGATAAAGTATGGGAGGGATTACACTATGGAAATCAATGCCCCTTTAGAAAATAATACAGTAAAGTATAAATCCAGATATTCTGCCAGCTGACTCAAGTTCCCTTAAACCTCACACTCAGACAAGAAAGGCCTGATTGAACTTTCTGGAGGAGGCTGTGAATTCTGTCCCCTGGCACCAAGTTGTAAAGGCATTCCACTTTACATGTTTTCAGATGGTCACCTTCAATGAGAGAGAGAAAGAGAGAGGGAGAGAGAGAGGGAGGGAGAGGGAGAGGATGATAATAGAATGTTTTGCTTTGGCAAGAAAAATTCCTTCCTGCAAACGTTGGAGGTAGAAAATTCTCCCCTGTGTAACAGGCCTGGTTACATAACGTTCCCGAAACAGACGAACCATGAATTCCAATGAAAGCTTCATTCTTTGAGAATGCCATGAGTACTAGCAGTTAATTTATGGACTCTCCTAAAGTGCAGATGCTCAATCTGAGTCCTCTGACAGCCTCACTATTTTAAAAACAAGTTGGATCCCGGTGCTCTTGAAGATGGAGAGGCAGCCGAGAACCACCTTCCCTGATTATCTGATCACGATTCCACTTGAGTGAAGATACCAGCTTACTGGTTGTTGTGTCTAATAAGTAAATTTGCAAGCCTCCCACTTTAAATGAGTTGTGTGCCCTTATTTTCTACAAATGAAGAGATCGGGTAAAAGATTTTCTAATTTAGTCTCATCTTTTACATATTTTTAGACAAAGCAGGGAAAAACAACTTGTAAAAACAGGGTAATGCACTCTAATTTTTTTTTTTTTTCTGTTTTTGTCTGGGAGGTAAGTAAAAGAGTGTAGCAGTTTCTTTGTGAGGTTTTTCTGCCCATTAACAATGATTTAACAAAGATACCCCAATCTGCGTTTTATATCTTTATCTTATTGACATAGGAGCTGTCTAGCTGTTTGAGACTGGCTTTTATCTTTTCCCAGTATTTGGAGTCTAAAAAGGACAATGACAGCAGCCCCAGCCTCACTGAAGCTCATCAAACTGTCTCATTGGAAGTGATGACGGAGTTGGATTAAACCCAAGTATTCGGGTACCGGTTTTAACCCATCAGATGTTGCAGCCCCTCCGCTGCCTTAATCAGGAGGGTGGGATTAATAGGCATGCTCTGCCACAGCCTCGATGCCTAGGAAATCATGCTAGGAGAATGCGGACGCTTCAACGGGCCGAGCTTTAATCACACCAGGCAAAACATGACAGTTTGGAAATTAACACGGGAGGATAAACTTGGAAAGGAGATTAAAATAGCCTGGGTGTTTATCAACAGATTGTACACTATTAGCCAAGCAGATTTCCCAAACTCCCTGTGAGAACCGCTATGGTTGGCACCCCCCAGTTTCTTTCTTTGGAAATAAACAATGAAGAGTTTACATGGGCACATAAAAAGTGAGGCAGGTAAGTAGCTAACAGGGTTTTGGTAACAATCATACACATTTCAGGGAGAACAAACACGCAGATAAAGACAGCATTGGTAGGTTCTTCTACAGAATTTAAAATACTTTCTGCTCCAAGTCTGCAGATTTCCAAATAAATCACGATGCACTTGAACTCCGCTAGGCTACTTTTTTTTTCTTCCTGGCCGTAATAAGCAAGCTTGATTGTCAGGCCCTGCTGTTCTTAGGGCCAAATCAAAAATACGATATTAACTTCTTTCAAAGATGCAGCCACCAAAGCAATAGAAGAATGCAAATAAATCAATTCTGCATGCTTAAGCCCATCTCCCTTGCATGCAAGTCTGGTGATAGAGAGGGATTCTTTTCCCCTAACCCTGCCTTATCATTTTGAGGTATGAAAAATAGATTGTGTCACGGTAATGAAGCACAGGAAAAAGGAGCTTGTTATAAGCTGATTACAGTTTAGATTGAAGGACTGGTTCTCATTAGCTGTTTTAGATTGGACAGCATCCTCGAACTGTAGTAATTACTGAGAGTAATTTTTGAAGGGGAGGGTGGGGCAGCTGGTACAAGGAGAGACTCCAAAAGTTGCATGGGGATTGGAAAGAGGGGCGGGAGGAGAGACCCGCAGCCTGCCAGATTGTTATTACCCCCAATACTAGGGCAAAAGGAAGCAGCTGTGTCTGAGGGCTTGCTTGTTAGGCTCTTCCGCAAGGAGAAGGGAGCGCTTTGCATGGAGGAATGAATACAGCGCAAGCTGTAAGAGGCCTATTTCAAGTTCAAGTGGGCAGGGTGACTCCCTGAGCTCTGCCGTCAACACACAAAAGCTCAGCGTTCATCCCCTAATAAATGTGATGAAGGCAGGTTTCACTGCGAGGTACAGAAGCCAGCTTAAAAAGCAGACGCTAAATGCCGGTCAAGGTAAAAGGACCTATTTTCTTGCTTCATTAAGTGGATTTGAAAGCTTGACCATTTCCCTGGTCCAAATAGGATGAAATATGCAACCTTACCAGTTGGATATTCTGAGCAAATCTCTACATGTGTTGTTCCAAATGCAGGTTTTTGATCCGGCATTTTCTTCAGTAAAGAAGTTTTAGGGGAGAAAATATGCTGTTTCTTTTCTGACTTGGGGAGACTGAAAGTCTAGAGGCCTGGTTCTCAGCTCTAGACTTGCCACTAACTAGACCTCTGGTGATCCTAAATAAACCATTTAACTTCTCAGTGTGTCTGGGAAATAAAAGAAGAGAACTTGATGTTTCCTAATGTCCCTTATGATCATTGACTTCTCGAATTCCAGTATTGTCTCTTAGAGCTAATTTATTAAGAATGAGATCAAGAATGCAAAAAAAAGTCTTCTCATCTAAATCAATGAATAAATTCTGCATAAGACTAAGATGAAAATTTCTTACTCCTAAACATAAGAAATCTGGGTTGCACTTGGATGGGAAAATAAGGAACATTTGCTGAGGCCCTAATATGTGGAAGATGTTTTATGCACTGAATCCCCTAATAACCCTGCAATGGACAGATGAAGAGTCTGATCCCCCAAAATGCCATGTCACATACCCATGATGACACAGCTCTTAAGTGGGAGGGACATGACACAACACATGAGGCTGCCCACTTGCATGAGCAAAATGGCCATGAAATAGTGGACTGAGTCAATGAAAATCACAGGAGGAATGGATAACCACTTTTGTAGAGTGGTTTGAGCAGCATTCAAAGGCTTCTCTTACCCTGAATACCTCTTAAACTATCAGAATGTTGCCTACATTCCCTCAAGTCCTTGCTTTGGGTTAAGGAACTCGCCATTTCCAGAAAGCCCTGATTAAAATATAAATGTGTTACCTGGGAGGAATAAATTCATTAAGCTGTTAGTAAAAATTAACAGTCTTTATAAAATTGACAGCCTAAAGGTATCTGATTAGCTAGCTGTCATTCAGCAGAAAGCAGATGCTAAGGGAAGAACATAAAGTTTAAGTTTCTTCTTTAGAGAGGAGATCCAGAAAAGTCTGGAACTCGAAATCCTACTGCAAAGAACAGGGCCAAGTGCATGTTCCAGTTAGGATTCCCAGGCAGCTAGACAGCAGCAAGGGTACGGGGTGGGGACAAGGAAGAGATGGGGAATGGAAAATGAAAACAAATAGAGGAAGGGATTTTAGTGGTGGGGGAGAGGGGATGTGGCAATGGGGGGGCACCAAGTCACATTTCATCACTTGATGATTTTGCTCAAGATTGCTAGCACCTCTCAAGATTCAAGACTTTTACATACACCATTATTATTATGGAATATCTTAAATGATTTAGTTCAGTGACTTTCAAATTGAAGTAACTGAAAACCACCCCCATATCCAAACCTTTGAAATAGCGGAGGCTTTTTTTCATCTGTCTTGTACTGGGCTTCTATGCAGTACTGTCGGCTCTCGCTATCTGCCGGTTTCGCATACACGGATTCAAGCAACCACGGATCAAAAGGCCTACTCTGGTTGCATCTGTAATGAACACGTACAGACTCATTTTTCTTGTCACTATTCCCTAAACAATACAGAATAACAACTATTTACATAGTATTTACATTGCATTAAGTATTATAAGAGGGCCGGCTCCGTGGCTTGGCGGTTAAGTGCGCGCGCTCTGATGCTGGCGGCCCGGGTTCGGATCCCGGGCACGCCCCAGGGCACCACTTCTCCGTCCAACCCGAGGCCGAGTCCCACGTACGGCAACTAGAAGGATGTGAACCTATGACATACAGCTGTCTACTGGGGCTTTGGGGGGAAAAAAAATGAATAAATAAAATCTTTAAAAAAAAAAAAAGTATTATAAGAAATCTAGAGATGATTTAAAGCATCCAGGAGGATGTGCTAAGATTCTATGCAAATATGACACTATTCTAAATAAGGGACTTGAACACCCTCGGATTTTAGTATCCATGGGGATCCTGGAACCAATCCCCTTCGGATACTGAGGGACAACCATATATTATTTGAAGAAAGGATTCAGAAGTTAAGAAAGAAAGAGAAGGATAGAAGAAGAAAGGAAGGAGAGAGGGAAGAAGGGAGGAAAGGAAAAAACAGAGGAAGAAAAGGAAGTTTGGAAACCAATGATCTAACCCAGCAGTTGACAAACTTTTTCAGTGTAGAGCCAGATAGTAAATATTTTAGGATTTACAGTCCACTGGTTTCTGTGGCAACTAGGCAACTCTGTGTAAACAAATGGATATGGCCATGTTCCAACAAAATTTATTTACAAAACAGGCAGTGGTTGACCCCCAATTCTGGGCCAAGTTCCCTATGGTCTTAAAGCTAAAGAAAATGAGACCCAAAGTAGTTAAGTAATTGCCCAAAGCTACGCAGGCCTTATTCTCCAAAGTCAGTGTTCTTCCTACAGAATCTCATTGTAGACCTACTTGAGTTTAAAGTATTACAAATTGAAAGAAAGGTGCTCACAGACACTTGAAAATGCAGATCTGAGTTCAGGCTTTCATTCCAGAGAAAGGTCTATTTGGAGTTAAACTGTGGGGTCACTGCCTAAAGGCAACAAGAAAAGTTGTCACCGAAGAAGAGCGAAGAGGAGAGTCTCCACTGAGAGGCATGGGGGAATGCCTAGCGGTGCCACGGAGAAAGGGAAGCCAGTTCACAGACACACACACACACACACACGTTATCTACGTTACCTCGTTCAGCTTGCACAGAATATTGTTAGTACCAGTTAACATAAATGAAGAAACAGTGGGTCAGAGCTTTAAGAAACAGCTCAAATTCACATGGTTGGAAAATGGCACAGCCAGGATTTGAACCCGCTAAATTTCATCTTTTGTTTTTGTCGTTCTTATAAGAAAAATGATGGAAAAGTCTATAAACAATTTTACCTAAGGCTTAGCATCGTATTTCTGTTAGTATGTTGTTTTATTAACCACCCTGATATTAAGAGGGAAGGACACATTTTTAAATTGATAATTATCTCAAATTGTATAATTAGCTCTAACTTTAAAATCCAACCTCTTCAAGCTTTTAACTCAGTTCTCTATCTCTCTCTGTCTCTCTCTCTCTCTGTTTCTCTCTCTCTCTCTCTCTCTCACACACACTCTTTTTCTCTCTCTACCTCTTTCCCTTTCATTCTCTCATGCTCCTCATATGTATGGGTGTGTAGTGTGTCCTATAAAATAATTCTCACCTTGACAAATGCAGCATCCTGCTGGCTGGTCTCCCCAGCCCCTCTCATCTCCTTGTTTGCTCTGCAACCAGAATGATCTTGTTTAAATGCTTCATTGGTTTCCCTCTGCCTCTAGCATAATGCCAGTGCAGCCTCCCAGCCCTACCTCTTCTGCCTCTCCTTACATTCCTGGCCTCCCCTCTTCCCATCGCCCTTTCTCTCTGCCCTCCGGTGATGGGGGCTTTTAGTGCCCCAGAAGAGGCTTCCTTGTTCTCCACAAGGCTTTAAACACGTTGTCCCTTTCAGGTAAATCTCTTCACACCTACAGGCTTGCCCACCCCTTCTGGCCCATGTAAATCCTATTCACCCTTCAGACCTCAAGACAAAAGACTCATCCTAGGGGCTACACCCCATGATCCTCCAGGCTAGGTCATTCTTTGCTGTGACATATCACTAGCAACCAATAGCACTTCCAGGATCTGAAATTACATATGCATTAGCATGATTATTTATTCTTGAGCCTCTCATGAGACTGAAAGTTCCAGAAAGGCAAAGACCGTGTTTGTTTTCTCTAATCCTGCATTCAATACGGGGTCTGACAGAAAGGAAGCAAACAAAACCCATTTGTCAACTGAATAAATAAAACCCCCTCACAACTGAACCCCTAAATGCTCACCACCATTGTTAAAACTCGCCTCTCAAATTTTGAGCTAATTATAAAGTGCATTTCAAACCTGCCCCCCCTTCTTAATACCAGGGCAGTTAATATAGAGAAATATGATGATAAGCTTCAGGTAATGCTGTCTTATAGGCTTCTGTATCATTTTTCACATAATAACAACAAAAACAAAAAGAAGAAATTTAGCTGCTTGACATATTCCCAGCTACTAGAAAAAAATATACTGCCCAAGAGAGTTAAGCTTTTTTTTCCTTACATAGTCACTAGACGTTTCTCTGGAGAATTCAAACTACTGTGCACAAAAGCACATTTTTATGCTGTACAGTCTCTCAAGGTGTACATGAATGCACAGAGCCAAAGTCAGAGATGGATCAGAGAAACCCAAAGGAGAACTTTCTCCACCAACAGCCCCTAGAGCCCTGGGCCCAATGAGTCCCACTCCACCCTTTAGCCCTGTAAGAATGCAGCCCCGGGAGCTATGTCTTACATATCTGTGCCCGTTGGAACTTTCTGCAGAGATCACTGGGTGGAATTACTGTTCAGCATTGTCCAAGCATATATCTTGACTTCATAAGTTTACGTATCTTGTCTCGATAGGGTTAATTTTAGTAACTGCCTTTTCCAAACACCTACACCTGAAATTTAAATACTAAAGAGAAGGCACACTTAAGTCATCCCCCAGTGAGCAGATGGGCTTGATCCTACCTAGCCACGGACTGTATGAAGCAACAGATTGTGCTTCTTTTCACAAATCCTCAAATTAGAAATTTCATGGCATTATGAATTGCAAGATGAAGTCTGTTTTCCTGAGAAGGAGATTTTGGGCTGACCTGATGCCAGCCTGGAAGCCTCCATCTCTCTGATGGAACACTTTGCAAATAATAAGTGCTTTACGATCTATTTAATTAGCTATTGCTGACAACCATTCTAGCAAGTCAGATGATTGTTATTTGTACTTTATGATTGCATTAACTTGCTCAAAACATGCCCTGAACAATTTCTGGGTGTCTGATTTCATACTAGTTCAACGGAGCTAGAGACCATGAGCAAGCAAAGGACCTGTCTTTCTCCTAGGACTACATCGCCCTGCCACAGTATTAGTACCAGGCCAGCCACCTGGATGCCCCTTGGCATTTGCAAGACATGGATGTATAGGACCTCTGTTTGACCTCCTGCTAATCCCATCAATTAATGAGCAGTCAGAGGACACCTGTCCAGGTGCTCTGTTCTGGCAAAGGAGGAGACACACCTACTCCAGCAGAGAATGGGGAACTTGCTGAGAGGGCTGGCAACCTCCAATTCAGAGAGTTGCCTTTCTTAGTGCGTGACTCAGACATCCTTCTGTCTGTTTCTCAAGTGGAGAGACAACTGGAGGATCCAGAATACTTGCCAATACGTAACATGTGGCATTTTTATTCACTGGAATGGTATTCAGAAGTTAAAAGCGGTGAATTAAGTTCACATGAATCAACATGGAAAAATCTCAAAAGCAAATCGTTCGGTAAAAACACCACTTGCAGAAAACATATAGTATGATACCATTGGTGTAAAAAAATCTCATATACACACACATGAAAACCATTATATTTTCCATGTATGAAACTATACATGTGTAAACCATGAAAAAGTGATTTTTGTGCATATCAATTTGAATTCTTTCAAGAAACATTTAGGGCTATTCTAAGGGAAAAGTGGATAAATATCTTAGAAGATCTATTTTTTCCTAGTAGTTTGGAAACAAGTCAACTGGCTAAATTTCAGCTTTTGTTTCGGACATGTATATCCAAATATATGTATTTATATATACTACATTTATTAGATGTAGTATATTTTTATATACCACATATAATTAAGAGCTAAAATACATTAAATTCATCAGACTAGTTATATCTGGGGTAAGGATTAGAGCTGATTGTCAAAGAGACCATCCATATAATTAATGATCAATGAAATTATAAAAAGGAAAAAAGAAAAATGAATAGAACAGAATAATAGTAGTAGCTAACTTGTACTGAACCCTTATTATAAGCCAGAATCTTTTCTATATGTTTTGCATGTTTTAATTCATCTAATCATCACACAACCCCATGAGGTAGGCACTATCATTCCACCCATTTTGTAAAAGAGATGATCAATGTCCAGGGGTAAAGTTTTCTGCCCAAGAGTAGGCAGACACTAAGTGGAGGAGGCAGGATTGAGACCATATCAGATCGCTTCCTGCTCTGTGTTTAACCACTGTGATCTGAATGGCCACAAAAGCTTTGATCTGACTCTCCAGAAGCCCTGCCTGCTCTCTTGGGAGACAGACTGTTCCATCATCTGAGTGCCAAGGCTCTGGAATGAGTGTAACACGAGACTCGACTCTACTTCTGGTGGGATACCAGGAGACGTTCATAGAGAACTGCTCTCAACTTTCTCCACTGTCACACAGGAAGTCAGAGTCAGAGCAGAGCACTGTTAACAGGAAGAGAAAGCCAGCCTCCCAACATTTAGGGGGGACTAGCTTCTCCTAAAACAACTCCTGAAGGTTCATGAATTATTGAATGTTTTCAAGGCAAAAAAAAATTATAAACTAGTACTTTCTTTTTTCTTTGGATGCATTTCAAATTTGATTCTGAAGATATTGACCTGGTATTTATTTGCTTTTTTTTTTCTCAAGAGAAGGTGGGAAGCCAGCCCCCATTTTCCAGTCAACATCTCTCAGGCAGGATTTTTCTCTGGAGAGATGGGAAGGCCCCTGGACAAAGATCTCCAAGAACTGGCAAGTGTGGAATAGACATGGTTCCTCAGTGCAAAGCCAGGTTGCTACCTGATGACCCTCCATCAGTGGACAAGCTACATCCAGGCATAGAGAGCTCTCTGCAGAACAGAAAACCAAGGGTCATCAGACATTTGTGAAGAACCTCTGACCTGACATAGAGAGACTGAATCAAATAACTACATACATGCATACAGCACACAGCACTACTGAATGAATCCAAAATGGTGCAGGAAGCCAAAGAAAATTGCAAAATTAAACAAACATCCCCAGAGAGCTAAGAGAAAGTATTGCACCAATGAAACCCAAACAAATTGCTAAGAAAAGAGGCCAATCAGAGAAGAAGTAACAGTTCTCCAAAGTTAAAAATAAAATCGCTAAAAGAAACTATTTGCTAGAAGAGTAAGAAGTTAAGAAAATTTCCAGAAATTAGAGCAAAAGAGAGAAAATAAAATGAAAATGATGAGAAAATTATGACATCAATCCAAGAAGCCCAATAGTAAGTGTTCTGGAAAGAAGGAGAAAAAGATACATTCCAAGGAAGAAATTATCAAAGAACTAATACAAAATTTTCCAGAACTGAAAGACATGGGTCTCTAAATTACAGGGACACAGCACAATAACTAAAAAGCCTTGCACTCAGGCACATCTCATGGAATTTTAGAAAACTAGAGACAAAAGATTTAAGAAAAAGCAGATCACATACCAAACATTAAGAATGAAAATGATTTCTCAACAGCAACACTGAAATCTGAATAACAATAGGAAAGCGCTTTCAAAATTTACGGAAATATATATTTTTTCATTGTAAGTTTCTGTAGCCACTTTTCTCCTCTGTAAAACTGTTATGATGATAAAGCGAGTTAATATTTATAACCTACCTGGAACAAGTGCCTGGCATCTAATATGCTCACATATTTGTTAAATACACAAATAAATGGTGTACCCTGGGAGCAAAATCTCTAGCAGAAAATGGAAGTGATGTGTCAGGTCTTTCAAACTTATTTTTATGGGTAATTGATGGAGACATGGAAGGATCTGAAAGTCTGTCCCAACACAGCCTCCCCCCAAATCCCACCCTCCTCTGCCTCCCTGATATCCCCACTCAGATGTCCACAGCAAGGTGACCACCACTTGTCAGCCAAACAGGGACACTGTTGAGAGTGAAAGGAAGCTGCTGACCATTATGTCATGACAACAGGATAAACTGAGACTGTCCTAAGCAAATAACATGTGGTTCCCGCTTAAATTTGCTTTTTCTAAGATCTTATCCACTTTTGTTAGTGGAAACACATCCTTCCAGTTCCTCAGGCCAAAAAGCTTGGCGTCATCCTAGACTCCTCTCTGCCTAACATACCCCACTTCCAACCTGTCAGTTAATCTAACCAGCTCCACCTTCAAAATTTGCCCCAAGTCTCACCATTTCTCACCCTCTTGGCCATGTTGCTAAGCATGTAACACGAAGGTAGCATCTTACTGCCTCCTTTCAGCTTTGCCCCTCTTCCATCTATTCTCATTCCAGCAGCCAGAGAGGCTCTTTCTAAATCTAACTCTGATCTCGGATCTCATCACTCTCCTGCTTAAAACCCTCCAGAGGCTCCCTTCTCTCAGAGTGAAACCTGCAGGCCTGGATGGACTCAAGGCTCTACACTCTCTGTCCCCTGGCACACCCATATCTGGCCGCATCGTCAGCCACTTATCTCTGCTCGCTTGGCTTCCTCGCTGTTCTTGTATCTAGAACGTACCATAAGCACTCCCACCTAAGGGGCTTTGTATTTGTGTTTTCTCTATCTGCAATCTTCACTCTCAGATAACCTTCTGAGTAGTTCCCTTGCCTAACTCCAGTTTATGGTGTTTTTTCATTCAAACATCGAATTCTTACTTTGAATGTTTTCACTGTAACACTATCACATCTTATATGATTTACCTATTTCTTTTGCTTATTGTGTTCCTCCTCCAGTGAAATTTCAGCTCTATGGGGACAGTGAATTTTGACTATTTTGTTCACTGTTGGGTACCTGCAACTAGAAGTGCACCTCTTTAAATATTCATTGAATGAATAAAATAAGAATATAAACATATTATTTAAAATATGAAGTTAATAGTAGAGGACACAGCTAGAAGAGTTGAAGGTGGTTGCTACTGGGGGCAGGACAAGGGGAGGTCAGGGGATAGCTATTTTTATAATAAGAATTCTAGCATTAGTTGAATCTTAAAACTCGATTGTTAGCTTGCTTTTTTTGAAGTAAATTAACCCTGTAAACGAAAGTGGATTAAGTCTTGGCAGCCTAAACTTCTGGACTTTGTGTCAGCAATGCCAGAATCTTCTTCTCTTGAATGTCTCACACTGCCCCAAATCCACTGAGGCACACAGCCCCCGCTCTCTCACACCTATAGATACCTATAGAGGTATCTATAGAGATACCTATAGTATAGGTATAGAGATACCTAGAGTATAGGTATAGAGATACCTAGAGTATAGGTATAGAGATACCTATAGAGGTATCATGATGTGCATCTTCCCCGACTAGCCCACCGAGGAAGTGTTTCCATCACCAACATAGCTCTCTCGACCTAAACTACCAGTGGAGCTGCCTAGAGTGTGTCAGTTTGCTAGGGCTGCCATAACAAAGTACCACAGATTTCGTGGCTTAAACAACAGAAATTTATTTTCTTCATAGTCCTGGAGGCTGGAAGTCTGAGATCCAAGTTTTGGAAGAGTTGGCTTCTTCTGAGGCCTGTCTCCTTGACTTATGTTGGCCATCTTCTTCCAGTGTCTTCACATTGTCTTTCCTCTATGTTTATGTCCTAATCTCTTCTTATAGACACCAGTCATTTTGGATTAGGGCCTACCCATATAAGCCCTCATTTGACTTCAGTCACCTTTTTAAAGGCCCTATCTCCAAACACACTCATGTTCTGTGGTACTGGGTTTAGAACTTCAACACATGGATTTCAGCCCCATAACACCGAGCAACTCATTGAAAGCCTTCAAAGTTCACACTAATGAGAGATGAAGAAGACAAAGAATGAGGTGTCAAGATTTTGTTTGAATTTTTTTTCAAAATGTACTTAACCTATCAGAATCCCTTAAAGAGAAAGAGAAAGAATTCATGGTACTATTCACAAAATGCTCCTCCAGTGACCTGGAAACACCCCTTTGTTAAGAACTTCTGATCTAGAGGAGAGAAAAAGAAGTGTCATCTGTGTAGGATTTCTGACAACATGATACAATTAATCAGAATGTTAAGATGATCACCACTCGACCACTGATGGTGATCAGACAAGAACTGGCCTGAAGGGAGGGCAAGTCTGTAATCAATTGAATGTAACCATTTTGGTGTCACCTCACTGTGTGTCTTTTTTAAATTTTATTTTTGCAACTAACCACTGGCATAACTAAGAACAGGTCTTCAAAATAGATTTCACAGGAGCCCAGGCATTTAATTTTCTCTCCACCCTTTTGTTAACTTTGAATCTTCCCCTCGGACCATTTGGTTAGGTGTAGAATTAAGGAGAGCCAGTGAGGAGATGTGCCCTTGCAGAACATTGACAGACCGTGGTTGGGGAATAATGAAATTCAAACTTGGCGAAAAATGGCTTTTCAGTATATTGAAAAGAGGATTGAATCCACCACGGACCAAGAAATCCCCTCATCAAATCCAATCTTGATTTTTACCTATGAACTGATTAGTCCCACCTGTCACTCAGCTGTTTTATCTCCCGGGTTCAGCGTATGAGCAATTTTGCTGTGGTTTGTCAATTTGGTGTCAGTCCTCTGAGACCATAAGATTGTTCAAGGTGGTAAGAATAAAAAAGAGAGCCACTTAAGTGCATTTTATACTGCTATTAGCAGATATTTAAATCATGTTTTAAAAACCTCGACTTTTTGAAGAAATTATAGATTACTCTACAGCAGCAAAGCAAAGATAATTATGAAAGTCCAGCACTGGCTCTTAATAAAACATTTTTATTTTTATAGACCTCAAACAAAGCAAAGCTGGATTTGAAAATATAGGTAACTTGGAGAGTTCGGAGCCAAAATATTAATACATCTTTGTAGTCCTAAAGTATCTTGAGAGTGAAACAGATTTGGAAAGAGTCTGCACGAGCAAATAAATCACTTTGGGAAAAAAAATAAAATAATGGTTTTATGTTTTTCATTAGTATTGTACCTTTGAAAATATTCTTTCACGTCTCATGTTTTATCATAATATTTCTCTCTTGTTTGTTCTGCTGATACTGATTATCTTGATTTATGAACACAGCTAGAGAAGTTGGACAAGCCAAATACCTTTCCATATTAAAGACACTAAGGATGTAAAACCACTGGGTGAGGAAAATAGATTTTCCCAACCAAAGCGCTGATTATAGTCTTGGTTTCATAAAACAGTAAGGGATATAATGACCTCCCGGTTATCCTCTGTTGACAAGATATAATCAACATTTGCTTTTTTTGTCTCCAACAGAGCATTTATAAATGCTCACCCTATTTAAAATAAGTTATTATAAAATGGGAAATATTTATAGAACGTTCCATTAGGAGAGAAGGTTATACCCATAACATTAAAGTTTGTTTTTCTTTACATTGCATAGAGCTATCTCAAGTCCAATCTCTTCCTTATGTTTTTAAGATACAGCGCACACTTCACACATGGATCTCTAC
Source organism: Diceros bicornis minor (assembly GCF_020826845.1). Lineage (NCBI taxonomy): Eukaryota > Metazoa > Chordata > Mammalia > Perissodactyla > Rhinocerotidae > Diceros > Diceros bicornis. The sequence goes on along the minus strand of NC_080776.1, from coordinate 10,632,493 downwards.
ATAACGCTCCCACTAATTCCATTTGTGAATGCAGTAGAAAGTAGCGGTCTGAAAATATTATCACTTGGCATTCTCTTATCGAACTGAATATCCAGGCTCAAATTTAGGAAAGCATATTCTATTTCCATGAATTTTCCTCCTTGGAAATTTCATTTGAAGGGAGAAATGTATCTTATTTTTAACTTGAGGACTAGTAAAATGATTCAGTATTAATCACCAACATTTAAGTAGTCACCATACTTCAAGCATCCTGCATTTGTTGTACCTACTAAACTTCACTGTAGCCCCATTTTACAGATGAAAAACTGAGTGTAAACATTAAGAATGCTTTGGCTAAAAATACAAGAAAACTGGACTAATATGGCTGAAAAAAATATATTTTATTTTTCTTCATATAAAAAGTAGTAAAAGGCCAGTCCGGTGGTGTAGTGGTGAAGTTCACGCACCCCGCTTTGGAGGCCCAGCGTTTGTGGGATTGGATCCCGGGCATGGAGCTACACACTGCTCATCAAGCCATGTTGTGGCGATGTCTTATATACAAAACAGAGGAAGATAAGCACAGATGTTAGCTCAGGGCCAATCTTCGTCACCAAAAAAAAAACCAAGCAATGAAAACATAATGCAGTCTAGAGCTGGTGCGGTGTTTCAATAATATCATCAAGAACCTGTTATCTTTCTGTCTCATCGACCACAGCATGTTAGAATATTGCACCAGGGTTGTTTACGAGATGGTGGTTGCTGGGCTTGGCATCACGTTTTCTGTTTGTATCAGTCAAGGCTGATCAGGAAAACAGAAACCCCTGTAGGTATTCTAAATGAAAAAGAGATTTTAGTACTGGGAATTTAGTACTTATGGAATTGTTGGGAGGGTGGTCTGGAAGAATGGAGGTCTGCCTAGCCATGGCTGGTTCTGAGTCTGCGGCTAGCTTTTGGAATTAGGAAGCTGTAGGGACCACAGAAATCACAGGTATCAAAGCAGGTGATTCTAAAGAAATGAACAGAAGCCACTGCAAAGATCTCTCCTCTGCTGAAGTCTGTGTATCTGCTCACTGCCTTCAAAGGGTCAATAAAATGCCTTCTGCTTCTCCTCTGCTTTCCAGATCTCATGTAAGTACTAACTCTAAACTGAAACTCTGATGGCAGGAATTTTGAGAAAGTTCCCAGGCTTCCAGCCCCTGCAGTACAAGAAGGGCATGGAAGGGAGAAAATGGTCTTGAGTTGTCAAGAGACAATCATGCTCAAGGCTCCAAGGAGCAAGAAGGGCAAGGAAGATCCACCAGTGACCTCCATCTCCTTTACCAGGGAAGCAAAAGCTTTGGGTTACATTTCGTTGTCCAGCACTGGGTCACTTTGTGCCTTTCGGCTGCAAAATCAGGAAGATCAAAAATCAGAAATCAGGCATCATCAGAAATCATCTGATTTTCTGCAAAATCAGAAATCAGGAAGAATATGCTGTGTTGGGGGTTCCATAGCTGGTATGTTAAGTTAAGAATATGCAGATTATGATCTGCTGAATGAGGAGGCACAAGCCACCCACACAGGGTCGGCAGGTAGCTCCCTCAGCATCTGAGCTCCCACTATGGGGAAGTGAAAACCCCAGAGCTGTTTTGACTGAAGGCCCAGTTTCAATACACCCACACAAAGGAAGTCAAGTCACAAGATTTATTACTTACAGGTCTCAGAGTTGGTTGGGAGGGTGGCGCCATGGGCTGGAGGAAAAATCAGGCTCCGTGAGAGAAAAATGAGCCAGTATGCAAATGACAAATTACAGGAGAGGAAGTCCGTGAAGGACACAAAAGAAGGTAAAAGAATTCCTCAATACCGTAAACGATCAGAAAATTGTGAATTTAAACTACAACATATCATACTGTAGTGGGAGTGTAGACTTGTGCAGTTTTTCTAGGTGGCAATCTGACAGTACTTATTTAAATTAAGCATATAGACTTACCTTTTGACCCAGCAATTCTGTTTCCCACTATATATTCCAAGGAAGTTATCAAGTAGGTCCACAAGTGAGCAGGTACAAATATGGTTATTACTGTTCTGTTAATGGTGGTGGAAACTGGAGGAAATGGATAGGTAAAATATGGTGGATGGACACCATAGCGGATGAGGAAGCAGTCAGCAGTAACATGGATGGATCCAACAAATATAGCGTAAAGTGAAAAATAAATGAGAAACAGAATATCTATAATCTAATGCCACTTGTAACAATTAAAAATATGTGCAAGCAAAACACAATACACACTCGATGATAATGTATTAGAATGGATGGTTATGGTGAGAAAAATAGGAAAGGGAATGGAGAGAAAGAATAAATAAATAAAACAGGGAAAGGGTCTTGCTTGGACCGATGATGATAATGTGCCATGAACTAAGGGTGATATGATTGATTTAACCCTGGGCAAATTAGGTCAACAAGGAAGACCAAAAAGTCAACTGATTTAGAAGAATAAATTGTGAGGCCATCCATGGCCTCACAGAAATGTGTCAGCTAAGGAGGTCTAATGAATAGGTCCTGAGAGTTATCTATATGCAAATCTATCCTGGTTAATATGACTCCCTTCAAAGATGAGCCCCAGGGCCGGCCCCGTGGCTTAGCGGTTAAGTGCGCGCGCTCCGATGCTGGCGGCCCGGGTTCGGATCCCAGGCGCGCACCGAGGCACCGCTTCTCCGGCCATGCTGAGGCCGCGTCCCACATACAGCAACTAGAAGGATGTGCAGCTATGACATACAACTATCTACTGGGGCTTTGGGGGGAAAAATAAATAAATAAAATCTTAAAAAAAAAAAAAAAAGATGAGCCCCATCCACAACAGCATGCCAGTAACCACGGGAAGCCAGCTGCAATCCACCATGGAGTAGCTCCAAGTGTCTGTGGGAGACAGATTAGCACAATGAAAGAACAATGGACCAGGAGCCAGAAGACACAGACGCTTCATGGGCGACATCCTCCTTTTTGTTGGAAATAATTAAGTGGTTCTTCTTATCAGGTCATGAGTGAAGTGTTCAAAACTCCAAGGGGCAGCCATCAGTCCCAAGGATTTTTCCACAAAGAGTGTGTTAAGAAATAATCAGATATTATCGACATAGGTTTCTCAGCCCTCTGCTTGCAAGATTTCTTTCTTTTTGTTTCAAAAGCCTAGACAGTGAGGCTTCCCCTTGCCCTCAATTAGGAGGGGCAGAAAGAGAAGCTGTCAAGTTCTGTGGATCAGCCAGTTCACCACTTCCCTGGGGGTCAGCGGCAATGGCCTCCTTCTTTTATTTCAGGGGTGATTGGCAGTGAAGACATCTAAGAACAACTCTCCTTTTCTCAATTTGGATGCGGAGAGGTGGGTGTCCTCTCTTCTCAAACAGAAATATTCAACACGGCCAGCATGCATAATTTATCATGACAGAGCACAAGATAGAAACATTTTGCTGAACATGCCCTTCCTTTATCCCTCCCCTTCCTGATCCATACAGGGTTTCCCTGGAGAATCAGAGGCCAATCGTGGCAGCACACGCTCTCCTGTTAACAATTTATCAAGCTCATCTTTTTCACAGACGCAGGAATGATTGCCACCTGACAAAAGAACAGCAGCAGCAGGATTTTCCAAGGATTTCCCAGCAAATCCTTGAAACTTAGTGCCTGTGTGACTTTGGATAAGCTATTTAACATCCTTAAGTGTCCATTTACTCTAAACAAATTTGAAACATTTCCAAGCACAAAGAATTGCTGTGAGAATTAACTACGGCTCTCAGGAGGCAGAGTCAAACAGATCACAGTATTTATACCTCCTGAAGCCCTTGCTTCTGAGCCACATCCGGCCTTTACTTTCCCAGGTCACACCATTCACTGGACTAGCGTGGAAAGAGCATTTCCTTGGAAAAAGAGCATAAATCCACTCAAATGCAATGATTATCACCTACGTATCATGTACGTATGTATTATGATGGTACCCACATGCAGTACCATCATCTTATTACCCTGAAGTCATGTCCTACGTCAATATGGTATATACAAATGCAGCTGCATACGTTTGCTCTTTTTTTGTACCTTAAAATTAATCTAAAATTGCATCTTGCTATTGTGGGTTTTTTTTTGAGGGGTGGGGGGAGATTAGCCCTGAGCTAACATCTGTTGCCAATCCTTCTCTTTTTTTGCTGAAGAAGATTGGCCCTGGGCTAACATCCATGCCCATCTTCCTCTACTTTACATGGGACGCCGCCACAGCATGGCTTGATAAGCAGTGCGTAGATCTGTGCCCGGGATCTGAACCGGCGAACCTGGAGCGCACAAACTTAAACACTATGCCACCGGGCCAGCCCCAGTTTTGTTTTTTTACTTATTAAATATTCCTATAAGCATTACTGGGGAGTTGTATACTCACACCCAGAAACTAAAAGGTATGCTGTATCTTACAGCCAATTTAACAGTCCTTGAGAGTAATTTTGACAATTCATAATGTTTGTCCCATGTACTAAAGTCGGAACCTAATTTCTAGTTAAGATAAGTCTTCACTAAACTATTAGTAGTCACAAGAGTGAGCTCTGAGTCCAATGGCCTGGGTGAGAATCCTAACTCCACGCCGTACTGTGTAACATTAGGTAAGTTGTTTAAGCTCTCTGAGCCTCAGGTCCATCACATACAAAAGTGATTAACACAGTGCCTGCCAACTTGCAAATACTCAATAAATATTAGCTGCTGCCGCTGCTGCTACCACTATTGTTATTATCGTTACTGTTACTTTCTTATTACTCACTAATACCTAGCAATACTCATATCACTCCAAACACCCTCTTGGAATCTTTCGTCATGTTTCTTCGTAAGCATGTTGCTGTTCTGTTCCAGTTTATCATCAGTAGCTATTTTCTCCATTTCTGTAAGGATGAGACATATTCAAATCAAAAGAATTGTTCTTTAAGTACTCTGGTCTGGGCACTGAATTGGAAGACATGGTTGTCACTTAAGAAGAGAATAACAAAGAGTAAAACCTTCCTCATGTCCTCATTTTCACTTTGATGTACCACAAATAAAAAAGTGAGCTGTCTCTCCTAAAATATGAAGACACCATCTTGTTGTCACTCTGCATCCTGGCACATCTGATCCCCCTCATGCTGCTCGGGCTGTTGAAGCCTTTGAAGTTAGAAAATACCACTGCCTGATCTTCCAGCACTGATAATTAAGACATAGTGTGGCAAATCAAAAGAGACATGTCACCTAGTATCTACATTCCCTTCCCAGAGGGGAGAGGGAGGGAAAAATAAGAAGGAGAAAGAGGAAAGCAAGCTTAGAGTTGTGATTCACAAATCAATTGGTTCTGCCTTTCGGTAGGAAAAGACCAGCAACTTCTATATGAAGACTCAATCCCATCTTATATCCCCAAATCAATTTTTCTTTCTTTTTTATGGTTTATGATCTTTGAGTTTCTTTTTCTTAAGACTAATTTTTCTCCCAAGAAGGGAGAGGAATGCCATCTCTTAAGAAAAAATCTTATCATTTGTCTTTCTGTGGGGAGAAAACGGGTGCACTTTTGCGCCATTCTTCTTTGTCATAAGCAATTGCTGCTGTGTCATAAATTTAAAACAGGTTGTGCTTCTGAGGCCCCGTTCAAATCTGAGCAGGGGACATGTGGGATATAAAGGTTTATTAGTATAAATGGATAAATAATGAATGCTGAGTCTTGGGAACCTTGTGTTCCACCTAGTTGGCTCCAATAACATGTCATAATATATTAAAAAAAATTCAACCAGGCCATATTTTCACACAGATAAATTGATCTCAACTCTAATTGGAAAGGCATAGAAAGCATATTGCCATGTTCATTTCTTTACAATAAATAATTTGGGTCTATGAATTCAACTGTGATTTATTTGTAAGTATATCATAATCATCAAAATGGGTGACAGACTTTTTTTGAAAACTCATTGTTGAATATATTCAGAATTAAAACCTATTAACTCTATAGAAAATCTGTCTGAACATTCTTAAGTGATATTTTCCTGTTGTTCTCCTTCTAGTCTCTGACCTTTCTCTTTCTACATCAATATCATTTAAATGGAAAGTTTCACCACAAATTGCATAGCTCTGCAAAACAGTCTTAGAGTGATCTTTTAAGTCCAAGGAAAATCTAACTTGACAAATAAAATTAAATCCCACCTCCTGTTTTCAAAATAAATTTTGCAAGAATGTCAAGATAACAGTTTTCAAATTTCAGATTACTCGGATTATGGAACTATCAGCCAACTGTCAAAATCAGAAGGAGAAGTCAATTTTAGAAATAAGTATTAGGCATTCATTGGGTAAGACTAACAATGATCCAACTGTCTTCATAATATCTTTGTACAAGATCTAGGATTAACAAAAAGGAACGAAGAACTACAAGGAGATAAGACATGGAATCATTTATAGCCCTGAGATGCTATTTTGAGAAAGGAGAACGAAGAATAGGTAGGTGTAGGTGGGATGGGAGGGAGAAAAGGGAAGCAATGTGGGAAATAATAAGTTCCCAGGAGTCAATGTGTATGTAGACAAAAGCCGTGACTTAACATGTGGTCTTACTAGGTTGTGTGTCATGTAATACTTGAAGGTGTTTAATTATGAAAAAGAGATGATTGAAAAATTCCAGACCTTAAGTGGATTCCAGACCTTCGTTGTCTATACTTCTTCACATTTGATAAAGAAGGGAATGTTAGATATAGCTCTAGGGACACCTCAACCCAGAAGAGTCAGGCAGTGGTGGGCTCCTACAAAATGGAGGTTCCTAGAGTGACTTGAAGACTAGGCCAGGTGTGGAAGCTACATTTATTACTATTACTATCACTATTCTTCACTTAACATTGCTAGATGTTAATCTTATAATTTATATGTTCATATGTATATATATGTAACCTCATTAGACCTTCCCAGAAGTCTCCAAAGATAGTATTAATATTACCAACCCCAGTATGAGTTATCTGAGGACCTGAGGGGTTAATGTACTAAAGATCACAGGCACCAGTAGCAGACTCTGAAATAGACCTCAGTCCCTCTGGTCCCAATTCCATATTTTCAGACAAACTCCACAATCTTTTGAGAAAACATCACTTATGAGAGAAGCTGTGAGAAGAAACACTTGGTTTGGTGGAAAAAATATGTGGAAGGAAGATGGAGAAATTAGGAGGGGAAAACTGGTACAATTTCTTCAACCATCACTTACATAGTACTTGGTCTGTGCCAGCTGTCTTAGGTACATTATAAATATTGACTCACCAACCCTCATAACAATTGTGTGAAGTAGGTGCTATTAATAGTCCCATTTTCAAGATGCAAAAACTGAGGTCCCAAGAGGTTAAATGACCTGCCCAGGACCTGACAACTTGGCTAGAGTTCATGGTTTTACCCAGAGAGGTTGGCTGGTTCTGTGGGTAATGGTTTGGTTGTTGGAAGCATTAAATGAGGTGGATATAAGTCAAGTGTTAGTACAGCCCTTGGAAAATAGTGTTTAAAAGAACTTAAGTACGTCAATAACCGCATGGAGAAGATAGCTGGTCGACTTATCTGGCTCAAGTAAAGAACACACACCATGATGCTAGGACAGAAGTTGAACAAAATGTGATGAGAAATGTTAAAGAGCATCCCTCACACAGGGGTTTCCCTGGATGGGTTAGCTTCTGTCCGGGTCTTTTCTACAAAGACTTTGGCCTTCTGTTGAGCTTGGCACACTTCATACCAAGATCAGATTGCCTAGGCATTCATTTTCCTCTTAGTTCTCAATTCATCTTCACTTTAATCCCAATCTAGAACTAATTCGCTCAGTGCCCTGAAATAATTCCACAGCTCAAACTTTACCAAGTTGCCAGGATCTGACCATACAAAGATGAAGAGCCTGTAGTTTCACCCCTCAACCAACGGACTTCCTAGAAAGTGATTACAGATATATAAACCCAAATTAATCACCATGCCGTATACTAAGGGCAAAAATAAATGTTTGCCCAAGGAACACAGTGTGCACAAAAGAGGAGTTTTGCTGTTGTAATGGGGCAGATTCCCCCAAGGAGGTGAACTTAGAGCTTGGAAGAGAAGGAAGATCAGTATGGAAATGAGTGTAGAAGATAGACAGTCTGAGCAAATCACACAGGCTTGCAGAAGTGTGGTGTGCTTGGGGAAACATGCACGATTTGCTATTGCTTGGAAATAAGTTTGAGAAGGAGGCATGCAGAGACATGAAGAGCAAGGAGGCATGAGAAGGCTAGGCAGGTGGCCCGTCCTGAAGGCTGTGTGCACCACGTGAAGCCTCATAAGAGAGAAGATAGAAGGAGGTAAGGAGACCAGATGTGTATTTTAGAGTGTAACTCTCCTGAAAGCATGGTTGAAAAATTCGAGGAGGAATAAATTAGAGCAGGAGTCTATTTCCAGGTGAGAAATGTTGAGAGCTTGACCTCAGGCAGTGTTAGCAGGGAATGGGGCAAACAGAAGATGGGTTTGCAAGTGATACAGGAAGACAAACTGAAAGGAATATTGGAGCTGGGAGTGATTCTTAGATTCCTGGCATGGTGACCTTGTTAGTGGGGTCACTGATGCAGATAGAAAACACAGGAGGGAGAAGAGGTTTGGAGATGAAGGGGAGGTGAAAATAAGGCTTTTGGACAGGTTGAGTTTAAAGTGCCTACAAAGCATCCAACTAGAGATGTCCAGTAGACAGTGGAAAATATGAGCACATAATAGGCATTCAAAATTAGTTTCCCTTGATGCATTTACCTCCCCTGAGATGCCAATTGTTTTAGATGTATTCATCCTGCTTCAATCCACAGGACCCTGGTGATCCTTTTCTGTGTATATTACTGCTCACCCCACGTCTCTGAGCTAGTCAGTAGGCTGCCTCTGAACGTCATAGAATTTATCGCTAGTCAAAGCACTATCCTCCCATTTCCCTGTTAAGGAGTCTAGTCATTTATCATATATTTACTCTCCCTACTCCCAATCCCATTTCAGGATCTACCACCATTTCTTATCTTCATATATCCGTGGTTCTCCTCAGACCAATAGCAGCAGCAGGTTCACCTGGGAACTTATTAGAAATGGAAATTCTTGGTCTCCACCCCAGACCCACTGAATCAGAGACTCTGGAAGTGGGACCAAGAAATCTGTGTTTTAATAAGCCCTCAGGTGATTCTGATGCCTGCTCAAGTTGGAGAAATAACTGCTATAGATCATCTTCTCTATAACCCAATAAATTTAGATTTCTCCAGCCTCAAATTATACTTGCTCAAATCAGTGATCTGCTCATCTGGGAAGGGAACAATTATTATTCCAAAATGCAAATATATTAGGGCTACTCTTGAGCCATGCATAATTTTTGGATGCTGATTCTTTTTGTCCGTATGCTAAGTTGGTATGAGTGATACGTAAACATTATTTTAACTATTCTCAGAATCTTCCATGCATCAATTTGAGTAAACAAACAAAGGATAAAACTAGAGTGTGTAGGACTGAATGAAAAGGAGAGAGAAAAAGAGGAAAATGAAAGAAGAAAGAGGAGAAAAAAGAAAGAGAGGGAAGTGGGTTAAAAAAAATGAAAAGCCAAGTGGAATGTTTAGAGGAAGAAGGGAGTGGAAAAAGAAAGAAGAGAGAAATCAGGCTACTCACGTAGACAATGATTCAGAACCTCTGGATTCTCCAGATTCTGCAATATGTTATCTCTTGCTAAGCATGTTTTTCAATAAAGATATAACTTTATTATATCTTAGAGGCAGATTCTGTTTCACAGAATCCTCATTTAGAATCCTGTTATCAGCTTTCTTCAGTTGGTGAGCTGGATATCTTCAGATCCACTCATTATCCTTCTGCATCCTGTACTATGTGCTGGGAGACTGATGCATACACCAAATCAACAAGTCTCTTCCGGATGAATTTAGCATCTAGATGAATTTGGTCAATGGCGGAACATTGGAAGATGGAAGAAAAGAGAGGTTGGATTATCAATTTTCTTGCTCACTCCCTGCAGTGTTGCAATGGACTGGTATCCTTCAACCCAATGCCACAATTCCTATTAGGTGACTCCGCTGCAGTTCTCTCTTCTCTGTCTCTCTAACTCTTGCTCTGACACTTGTTCTTTCATTCTCTTCCTGTCCCTTCAGTCCTAGCTGTGGTAACCCCAGTTCCACCCCTTGGGTAACTGGACTATTTCCTTGGGCCTTCTCTACACCTGGATCACACCATTGTAAAAAGTCTCTTTACTGAGCTCTCTTCAAATACTCCACTTGAGTGCACCACGTTTTTCTTGCCAAAAACAACTGCTAAACTTGGCTTCAAGATATCACAATCTCCCAGTTTCCTTCCTACTTCACCGTCCATCCCATCTCACTGTCCTTTGCTGGCTTTGTCTCATCTTCCCAACATGTAAATTTTAGAGCCCCCTGGGACTCATTTCTCAGACTTGGTCTTTTCCCTGTGTTCCCTCAGTGCCTGGATGATCTCATTCAGGTGACTTTAAATACCATCTATATGGTAACCACCAAATTGATGTCCCCAACCCTAACCTTTCCTGCTAAATTCCAAACTCAACTATCTACTTGAAAGGCAAATAGGCAAATCTAGCTTAATTTGTCCAAATAACACCCCCTCAATACCTTCTACCTTGGTCAATTCCATCTCAACAGTAGCATCGCCATTTATACAGTTGTTCAGGCCAAAATGCTAGGAGTCACCTTGGACTCCTCTTTGCTGCCTACCCTTCAAAGAATCCAGTAGCAAGTGCTGTCAACTCTACCTTCAAGATATACCCTGAAACCAACGACTTCTCACTCCTGCACCACGAGTGTCCTAGACCGTGCTATCTTCACCCCTCATCTAACTACCTGAGGATATCTTATCAGGTCTCCATGCTTCCAATTTCTCCTCCACTGGAGCCAGAGTGGATCTCTTTAACACAGATCAGAGCATGTCACTCACCCATTCACACACTTGTGAAGACTTCCTACCACAAGCCAAATGAAATCCAGACATTTCCCTGTGACTCCAAGCTCTGTGTGTCCTGGCCGTTGTCTAGCTCTCCAACTACTTTGTTCTTTCCAGCTACTCTGAACCTCTTACTGTCCAATACAGTAGCCACAAGCCACATGTGCCTACTGAGCACTCGAAATGTGGTTAGTAGGATTGAGGAATTGAATTTCTTATTTTATTTAATTTTCATCAAATTAAATTTAAAAACAGGTACTAATTTAATTATCAGAAGACCCTTAAGTGTGTTTGGATAACAAGGATATATGAATCTACTTTACCAATTATAAATTTTATGAAATCAAAATGCAGATCAATTATTTCCAATAAAAACTTAGCTTCTGTGTTGAGACATGATTTAACTATAAAATGCTCACCAGATTTTGAATAAATTGTATGAGAAGAATGTAAAATAGTACATTCATAATGTTTACATTGATTACATGCTTAAATGATAAAATATATCATTAAAATCAATTTCACTTTGTTTTTTTCTTTTTAATTGTATGTTTACTTTTTTGTTGTGCTAATAAAAAATTTTAAATTACATATGTGGCTCTCCTTATATTTCTATTGGATATCTCTGCTCTAAGATAGCAAACTCAGTCCTGCCTCCAGGGTCTTTATGTTTGTTATTCCTTCTGTCTAGAGTGCTCTTCTAGACCCATATCTCCGCATGGTTCATCTTCACTCAATTGAAATTTTTATTCAGATTTCTGCTTTCTGCCCAGATATCAGCTACTCAAATAGCCTTTCTCTGACACACTATCCAGAATAGCCTCCATCCTCTCTCTCTTACCTTGCTTTAATTTATCTACAGAGCACTCATTGCTACATCTATTTGCTTATTCTCTGACTTCCATGTTAGAAAGTAAGCTTCATAAAGGCAAGGACTGTTTTCGTGTTCAGTGCTATATTCTCAGGGCCTGGGAAAAAAAGAGCATATATGGGCACTCAATATTTGTTGAAGAATGAATGAATGAATGAAATAAACCACTGATACTCAACCATGGCATAGCACCGACAATTTCTGTGTGTGTACTCTATATCTGTTACCTGAATTCAGCCTTGAAACACCCGCACCACGCTGGAAACTTAGTTCCTTCTCAGAGGAATCCAGGACATTGAGATGCTAATATAAACATGGCACTTGCTCAGGGTCGGCATTAGAAAGACTCAAGCAATGGCCCAGCAGGTGGGAGGGACACAGGCGACTCTGCATATATCCCTTTTAAACACACTCGAGAGCCACAATCCTATGCTTAACATTAATGAAGCAATCATATTTAAGAATGCTATTATTTTTCGTTTATTCTCTTTCAAGGAAGAGTTTTCACAGGTGTATGGACGTCTTTAAAAGGGAAAATAATATGTGAAAGATATAAACACGAAGCCTTCTAAAATGCCTTTTGCTTGAGATACGTTAGAAGTACACCTGAACTCTTTTGCAATGCAGCCGCGATGCCAAGCACACATTACTTCTTCAATTTTCAAGAGTCAGTAGCAGATAATTCTACGAAGGAAGGAAATTAGAGTAGCATAAACCTATTCTAGGCTCTTCCCAATGTAAGATACATAGAAGGCTTATCATTTGTACACTGCTGGGAATCACTGCAAATTTTTTACTTAGATTTTCAACAAAAATATCATTTCAGGTACTAAGACAATCGTTTTTTTTCAAATGTGAAGTTGTATATATATTTATCATGGAAGCCAGGGAATTTTAAATTTTTGTATCAAATATCATCAATTTGCACCTCCTAAACAATAAAGACTGAGCTAACAATAGCATCTCCACAACTGTCAAAGAACATGCTTTCACTCACAGTTCAGGAATTTCAAAATTGAAGGTAAGGTAAATGCATCAGTAGAGCAAAGTGGAAATAAACTGCATTTTTATCTTGCCTTCCAGAAGTTGCATAACTTGCTGTATTGTAAGGTTATCATCATGGATAACTGCTAAAGAATTTTAGCAGACCCAGGCAATAAATCTTCAGGGGTGGGAGGAAAAGATCAGAGAGTAGAAAAATCTCCTTCGAGAAGGTCACAAAAGTGAGAATGTGTGTAAAGACAGCTGTCAGCCTAACTGATGGCTGGAGCCTAAAACCATTCCTGACGGACTGTTACCTTCCTCGTTGTGGACATGTGGTAGCGAGTCCAGGAGAGAGTAGGGGTGGAGGATCATGTCAACCATCATTTCTTGTCCCCATTCTGCCAGGCATGGAATTGCTGGGTTGTTTGTTTTCCTCATCTGTTTCCTAATCCACTATGAGTTAGTGAAGTGGATTAAACTTGTGTATGACCAAGAAGGAGATACAGTTTATGTCAGGTTTTAGGGGATATATTTTTTGCATATTTCTGAACACTAGAGCCTCATATTTGTGATCTTTTTCTGAAGGCCTTAGTCACATTCAGGATCTCTACTATATTAAAGATAGAAGTTGAGGCTGGCCCAGTGGTGTAGCGGTTAACTGCGCACGCTCCACTGCTGGCGGCCGGGGTTCGGATCCCAGGCGCGCACTGACGCACCGCTTGTCAGGCCATGCTGTGACAGTGTCCCACATAAAGTGGAGGAAGATGGGCACGGATGTTAGCCTAGGGCCAGTCTTCCTCAGCAAAAAGAGGAGGATTGGCATGGATGTTAGCTCAGGGCTGATCTTCCTCACCAAAGAAAAAAAGAAAAAAAAAATGTAAGTGGTGATTTTGGTGAATTTTAGATGAGAGAAGTTATAATTTTACCATTTACCCTAATTTTAAGTCCTGTGGAGTTAGAAGAATAGCAGAAGGTGAGCTTCTGGAAATCGCTTACTGTGGCTTGCCATGGTGTTTAGCAATGACAACACTGATTCTGGTTTCAAACCATGTTGGGAATGTCTGTAGATTGTCTCATATCCCCTTGAAAAGGAGGGTCTGCTCTCAGTTGGTTTAAACATTCAGGAACATGAAGTAAATTCAATCTCAAACCACTGATATATGCATAAATTTGCAGGATTTTGGCGTGCCTCAAATTACAGTCCCTTCTAGATAGTCTTTCAAATCAAAAGGCTGTTTATTTGGAAATGAAAAATGAAAAAAAGGGGACAAAAAATATTCAAAAGTGTTTTTTGATCCCTCAAAATTCATTTTCATTTTCTTCACTCTTTTCTACCTGGAAATTGCTTTAACACCCATTTTTCATGATTACTCCGCTCTTGTACTATCAAATTCTAAGCTGGGAAGTGTACCTTATACATAAACTGATACGATAAAGGTTAAATCTGACAACACTTTCTCTCCACAAGAAAATATTCATAACAGTTTCCTATGCCAGTGATTCATTTCAATTCTGCTATCAAATAGATTTTGCTTTACACCTCCGGCTGTCAAATACATGCGCTGGTCTTCCTCTAAATTTAAAATCCAGTCAGGGGAATGAAAGAGATAACACCTCTTTTATTACAGTTTGGGAAAACAATAAAAATCATTTTGGATATTGAAATATCCCATGAAGCACTTGGAAAACTGCAGACAATATATTCAAAGAAACAGATGTCAACTAAATACGGTTAAAGCTACGATGCCTCCCTAGTCGCCAACAAGTTTGCAGATACTAAATTGAATCAGCGAACCGCAAATAAATAAGCACAGAGAAAACTAATTGTCTTTGAGAAGAAGATTCCACTTGCTGTGTCATTACCTACTTGAAACTCTCTGCAAGTGCAGCTAATCTGAAATCCGAATTCCAGAATAGAGATCAGATAGATACTGAAACCAAGGCCAAGGCTTGTGTCTGTCTTCTTCTCATATACTTCAATCAGGGTAGCCAGGACTCAGAAACCTCATGGATACAAAGGAAACTTACAAGTTTTATGCAGTTTGTTTCAGAGCGGTCCTTCAATACAGAGAGATTTAGCTCAAGATTGCTCAAACTTTAATGTGTATATGAATCATCTGGAATCTTGATAAAATGCAGATGCCGATTCAGCAGGTCTGGGGCAGAGCCTAAGAATATGCATTTCTAGTCAGTTCCTAGATGATGCTCATGCTACCTGTCCAGGGACCACATATTTAATAGTGGGGGTTCACGTGGCTAATAATTTCTCTTGGAAATCAGAAAACCTGAGTTACAATTCTCACTCTTCCTGTAATCCACTGTATGATCTTAGGGAAATTCTGTGACCTATCAGTGCCTTAGTTTCTCATCGGTAAAGAAGAGGTCCTGAGGTTAAAGAGATCGTGTTGATATGAAGCCTTGAAGAGAGTTAAAGATGTTCTGTGAACAGGTTTGGCTGAGCCAACATGTTCCAGAACAAGAAAGACGTTGGAAGAGTGAAGAAATGAGTCTTACAGGCTGAGAAGTAAAAGTAAACAAACAGGTCCTATTGGAAGGTAGAACCACAAACAAGAAAATAAGAAAAAAGTATAAGTAAAAGAGGAGAAAAAAAAGCGAAGTGCCACAAAAAGTGTCATTTGAAGGAAAATTGGACTTCGGGACAGGGGAATAGAGGATAATGGGGAAGCACTATATTCTTTAATGTCTGAAGAATGATGACCACAGCTATTTATAAAGGACAGGTCCATGGAGAGATATGGAGAAAAAGACGATACACCATATATAGACAAAAGAAATACGAAAACCTGTGGATGAAATACAGCAAATTATTTAAAGAATAAAAGAAACAAACTTAATCACCTCTTTCCCCAAAATGCTGGATGGATTTTTAATTCAATCTTGCCCTTGGCCTTTTGACATTTTGTTAAGTACCTGGGACACACATAAGTAGCAGCTTCCTGTCACTGCTCGGCCATATATTTCCACCCACAGGAGATGAAGTCAAGCACCAAGAATTTCCAGATGCACTTAAAGGTTAACATGGAGTCTCTCTGTACTGGGCCCTTCCAAGAAAGGCACTCTGCCTTCTTATCCCCAAGCCTTCCTTGTGATGGGGGAATCCCTGACAGAAATCTAAGTGGGAGAAAGGATGGAGAAAAAACAACATTTTTAAACTTATTTTCTTTATAAGTCACTAACTAATTAAACTACTATATCAGCAAAGCTGGAAAATCCTGCCTATCAGGATTAATAGTCACTTATATTGGTAGCATTCTTGAACTTTTCCAGGGTTGAAGCTACTGATGATTAACTTCTGGGAATGCCCATGGTAACTATTTCAGACCTGTGAACTCTCACACCTTCTCAATGTCAGCAGACGCCTGCTTCAAGCAAATACCTTTTCAAAAGGCTATAGGATTGCATTTCATTTTTGGAAGTGACCATTCTGGCCACCAAATGGTAATACTCACCCTGAGCCTGCCAAGGGCGGTGGCTGACTTTCTGCCTGATAAAGGCCTTATCTGCGTAGGACTAATATTATCTGTGAATCAGCTGTTTCTGCACAAGAGGCTGCATCTGAAATCTAACTGGCAATTTCAACATATCTACAGATGGAAACAAAGGGTCGCATGTAAAAGGTTTCCAGCCCAGGAAAAGCCAGTTAGAACATTCACAGCATAATCAGTTGTACAACAGGGGAGGGGAGCTGTAGTACTACTCACAGATAAAGACAACAGTCCAAGAAGAGTAACCTGGCCCTCTAAATTTACCAAGATTCACTCAAGATTCTACTGCAGTACTCACAGGTTTTTATCTCTCTGACAACCAAGCCCAAGAGGTTTGCCAAAATAGAATTCCAGTGTAGGGGGAACGAAGCTCAAGAATTATGCATTAATAACACCTTTACCCACAGGCAGAACATATTTTCATCTGCACACATCGCGAAGCGGATATCTTAGGTTATTAAAGGTGAAAGAGGCTAATAGTCTTTGGGATGGCTCTCTTGGGATGCCTGTTTGCATAATGAAGCTAATACAGGGCAACTCAACTCAGCAGTTCTTTGGGCTCAGCCACTTGTGTTCGCACACGATATTTTTAATTCACTAACTAAATTACTTTGCGGAAGAGTTGTTGGAAGCTAATCTCAAAACTATGTCTACCAATAACTCATGACCATGTTTACCAATCAAGAAGAGGCCTAATTGGTAAAGATGTATGGTTTAATTAATCTGTCTTTTGGAAAATCCCAAGTTAATGAATAGATGAATATCGCCATTGATAAAGATGTTAACGCTACTGAGGTCAACTACATAATCTAAACTCAGAGTCGGGGCCTCTGCCTTGCTTGGATGCGCAAAGCTGGGGCATCTGGATCAGGGAGCAGCTTCTGCTTGGAGCTATCCTATATCAAGAGAAAGTAAGCCTAAACTTTTGGCCATGATCTTATTTTCATATTTAGTCGCAGAGCCATTTTATTTAAAATATTTTTAATTATGGAACCTGAACAGCAGGAAAAAGTTTAGGGTAAAAGATAGGTAGGAGTAAATTGATAACTTTGTTTTAAAAGAGAGAAATGGGGGCCCGCCTGGTGGCGCAAGAGGTGAAGTGTGCATGCTCCGCTGCGGTGGCCCAGGGTTTGCTGGTTCAGATCCCAAGCGCGCACCCACGCACAGCTTGGCAAGCCACGCTGTGGCGGCGTCCCATATAAAGTAGAGGAAGATGAGGCACGGATGTTAGCCCAGGGCCAGTCTTCCTCAGTAAAAAAGGGAGGATTGGCAGATGTTAGCCCAGGGCCAATCTTCCTCACAAAAAATAAAATAAAATAAAAAAAATACAAGAGAGAAATGGGATCATTAACTACATATGAACCATTTAATATTTTGCAGTTAAGTCATTGGGTAACTTTCTTTGGTGTTTTTACTGTGGAATGGTTTACTTTGAAAAACAACTCGTGTTGAGGGGGTTGAATAGGTGGAGCAAAGAGGATTTTTAGGGCGAGAGTGAAAATACTCTTTATGATATTGATAATGATGGATATATGTCATTACATATTTGTCCAAACCCACACAATCTACAACAGCTAAGGTAAACTATGGGCTTTGGGTGATAATGATGTGCCAATATCGGTTCATCAGTGGTAACAAATGTACACTCTGGTGGGGGTTGTTGATAATGGGGGAGGTTGTGCATGTGTGGGGACAGGGGACAGTGGGTATATGGGCAATCTCTGTACTTCTGTCTCAATTTAGCTGTAAATGTAAAATTGCTCTAAAAGTCTGCAAATAAACTCATGGTTTCATCTATATGAGATCTTCATGAATAATAATAATAATAATTAATAGGACTGTCTATTCATTATGTGTCAGGCACTCTCCTAAGTGCTTTATATGGATTATTTCACTTATTTCTTACGATCTTTCTGCGTCATGGTTGCTAATAATATATCCATTTTATAGATCAGCACAGAGAGGGTAAATAACTTGCCCATGATCACACAGCCACTAAGTGAATGAGCTGGGATTCAAACCTAGACACTGAATTATTGCATCTGCTGGGAGATCCTGCTGCAAAAATAGTGCTTTGATTCTCCTAGTGCTTTACTTTCTCCATGTGTGTTTGTTGTATAGAAATTGGTGTGTGTTTATATCAATCTACTTCTACATATCTCTATACACAACAAAAAGTTGTTGGGTATGCCATTTATTGCATTAGGAGATAAATGTAAGATGATCAATAGAGGGCCTCCCTCCCCAAGGATCTCTGCATCTCCCTGGACACTCCTTAAAATCCTTACATCACAGCATTTGTTGAGTAGCTGTCCCATTAGTTGATAACTTATGAAGAGAGATATTTTAACTCTTTATCCGTTAAGTCTAAATTTAGCTTCCTTTTCCATTATGAATAACTTTCTAACCAACACACCTCATCTTTCAACTCAAAATTTGAGGAACTTGGGAAAGTAATGTAGCCATGGAATGCCACGCTAAGTTTCAGATGAAGACAATTAAAATCAGATCGATGACATAGAGAAGAGTAAAAGAATGCATGAAAATCAGGAAGTTTTAGGGAGCTGGTCACAAGACAAGAGAAGGAAGAAAGTGTTTGAAAAGAAATAGGAAACTTAGAAAAAATGTGTACCACCTAGTGGTGGGGCTGCTTACAACCCAAAATGAAGAAACGACAGGCAGAGATGAAACAGACTAAAAGATTAGAGGTTATAGCTTAATTCTCCTTCCCTTTGAGTATGGGCTGGGCTTCGTGACTCACTTCCAAAGATAGAGCATGGAAAGGCAAAAACAGCAAATTTACAGTGGAGAAACCTGGCAAACACAACCTTAACCAAGTGATTAAGCTTAACATCACCAGTGATAAAGCACGTTGATATCACGTGGCCCTGATACGATGTGATGAGAAGGACATTTCACCTCTGTGATATTTTTCTCTAACCCCACGACCCAGTGTGATCATCAGAAAAATATCAGGTAAACCCAAGTTGAGGGACAATCTATAAAATAGTTGACTAGTACAGTACTCTTCAAAACTGTCAAGATCATGAATAATAAGAGAAGACTTTAAAATTATCACAGATCGAAGGAGACTAAGAAAACATGGTGACTAAGTGTGATGTGGAACCACAGATTGGATTCTGGTGCAGAAAAAGAACATCAATGAAAAATTGGTAAATCGAAAGAAATTCTACAGTTTAGTTAATACTAAGGTACCAACATTAATTTCTTAGTTTTGGCAAATGTAGTGTGGTTATATACGATGTTCAGATTAGAGGAAAATAGGATGAAGAGGATTGGGAGACTCTGTGCTACTTCTGCAACTTCCTTTGTAATTTATATTTATTCCAAAATAAAAAGTTAATTTAAAAATAATTGTGGGTTACAGTCCCATCTTATTAAAATGGCTTTAGAGCAAAAGTTTTTTTCAAAGGATGTTTTAAAGAAGATATGTAATTTTCTATAGCATAAAGAAAATGTGAAAAAAATGCAGACCTAGACGGGCTAAGATTTAGGAGCATATTGTGTCCAACGAGACTAGAGATTATTGGTTACCCAGGGGCTTTATGATCAACAAAGATAATAAAGGACACAGTCAGCAAGGTCAAAAGCCACAGATAAAAGTAAAGTCATTTCAGGGCGATGGCACCCACATCTGCCACCTTCTAATTTTCACAGGCCAATTAGGCAAACGCTTTAGGCAGCCATTAAGCTTAGATAAGGGGGGACTTCCATAAGTTAAAAATTTATGCTCAAAGGCATGAAGATGGGAAGAGTAAGGCCTGAATTAGGGGCCAACTTTGGGCACTAATGAGCAAGAATAAAAATATGAAAGCTAGTGACCCCAACGTTGATCACTGGTAAGCTCCTCAGGCAGCAGTGTGGCCAAAGAGGAAAAAGGTGGAGGGAGATACTTTACAAAGTTGTTTCAAACCTGTTTCCTCCAGATATGGCTGTGAGGAGGTTGAATCATGAACAACTCTCATCTTTAATACTCTCTTCCCCTCCCTTTGATGGTCTAAAGTGGAGAATGAGGCCGCAGATGCCAAGTGATGGAGATCCCAACTGTGCCACTAACTCCAGTTTTGATAGGAGGAAGTTCCCTTAATTTTTCTGGATCTCAGTTTCTTCGAGTGAAAAATGAATAAGTTATATCTGATCATTTCAAAGTTACCTTCCAGGTTGTAAACATGGTGTGATATGATGATCTTGCAGACTACTTTTGGCACACAAGCCCCTAATTTGCATCCCTTGATTATTATATCCGATGACACGTAAGTAAGAATGGATGGAGTCAACACTTATATAACTGGGCCCTGTGTGAACCTTGGCTCTGTCAACCCAATGAAAGGTCTGTCATTTTGTTAGCATCTGGGGAAATAAACATCAGGATCATGCTGCCCCTTCCAAGAAATTCTGGTGTGCTGGTTACTCAGGACTTTAAAATATGTCATAAAACTTATTTTCCTCTTTTATTGCTTCAATTTGGAATCCAAATCACAAAAATATGGGCCATTGTTTTGTGAATAACTTAATGAAAATAGAGAGACAAATTATCAAGACATATTAATGATCATTTCATGGTCACTAAACACTGAAATAGGAACATTAAAGGTGAACTCTGAGCCCCAGTTTCTCTCTCATGGGAGAAGAAAGTAAGAGAGAGGGTGGGAAAGAGAGAGAAGGGAGAGTAGTTTTAAGAAAGAATAAGTAGGGGCTGGCCCTGTGGCTTAGCGGTTAAGTGCGTGAGCTCCGCTACTGGCTGTCCGGGGTTTGGATCCCGGGCACGCACCGAAGCACTGCTTCTCTGGCCATGCTGAGGCCGCGTCCCATGTACAGCAACTAGAAGGATATGCAACTATGACATACAACTATATACTGGGGCTGTGGGGAGAAAAAGGGAAAAAATGGAGGAGGATTGGCAATAGATGTTAACTCAGGGCCAGTTTTCCTCAGCAAAAGAGAGGAGGATTGGCATGGATGTTAGCTCAGGGCTGATCTTCCTCACACACACACAAAAAGATAGAATAAGTAGTCTGTAAACTAGCCAGCAACAGTATCTGAAATCCTTAAAATCAAAACTGGCCAAAGAAAAACTGATTATATTAGAATTGGAAAATAGTCAACCATTGTAGGTTTAAAAAGAATGGGGGGAGGACCATCTGGGTAGAATTAGGAGAAAGATGACCAACTCATCTTAGTTTGCCCAGAACTTTCCCAGTTAGGTCATCTTGGGAAACTCCCCAGTCCCAGGCAAATAGGGATGGTTGGTCACCCTAGAAAAAGACTATAATCAAATATCACATTTTTTTCTTTTAAGATGACCCTCACATTGAGATGATTGAATTTCTCTTCCTATATTTAGTTAGAAGCCAATTAGTTTTGTTCTATATTTATTTTATGCTGTGTATAAATTGTAGAAACTCCCAAGGAAGAAGTACAGAGAATGAATATATATATATGTATAATATATAAATACATATATAAATATGTATATACATATTTCTTGTTCTTAAGAAAATGAAGTTACCTCTACGTTACTCATCACCACCTCATGTTGCATAGGCCAGGAAGTAACTTAGACTTGTGATCCATCTAATCTTATGACTGAGTCTAGTTTTTAAGATAAAAAAGTACAAAATGCTTTGAAAACTTAAAAGCAGCACATGTGAGGAAGCAAACTTGTGCTACTACTGATCTGTTCACATATAAATACCACCAGAGCTAAACTATTTTGCAGCAATGTGAATTGTTTGGCATGTATACATCAGCTGTGATAATGGAAATTCCTTTCATATATGAAGGTAAAAATCTATGTTAAAACACAGATGTAGCAACAGTATTAAGAACAACAAATTGGGTCATTAAAATTATGTCCATAATATTAACAATGAAGAAGCCTTAAATATCTACATATTGAGATAAATAACATATTATTAACAAATAATATGAAAGCAAAAGTCCTCAACTCCTACTTAAGTTCACCTTCTCTATCTTCTACATCAAGCAGAATGACTTCCAGATTGGAAAAGGTAGGTAACAACATAGTTATCAGAGAATTGGAGTTAAAGATGCTAGAGAGATAGTAAAAACAAAAAAAGATCTCTTTGCTTGAAATGAATAGAAGTCATCAGACCCGAACAAGTTATATATCAGACTAGTCGAAAAGAAAAAAAAAACACCCAATTTACTATAAAAGCAAGGTAGATAAGATATGAGCAAATATCCCAATGTTTCAAAATAGAGAAATGAATTATAAACTGGAAACTATGTCAAGGTGACCTTGATGTTGACCCTGGTCATATTCTGGAATAAAGCAAAAACCGAGGAACCAATGCAGACAATCAACTAGTCATGCAAAGCTAATTTCTATTAAAAAAAAAAAAAAAAAAAAAGGACTCAGAGAGAGGTCAAGGAAATATCATATAAAGAATATATTTTGATTTCAGCAAGTTTAAAATATTTTGATTGTGGTTTGGTTCACAAAGTTTCCCTCTATTATCTGTAGCAACAGGAACACACACACACACACACACACACACACACACACTCTGGATGAGCTTAAAGTAGCACGGTTGCGCTAAGCATTGCACTTAAAGTCTGTTGATGAGGGGATCAATAACAGATGGTGGGGGGGGCGGGACTCTGCAATAGACATCATCTAGTATTTTTCTTAATTACTACAAGTCAAGAGATAGCCATATCAAGTTTGGATAAGATACACATCTGGCGATGAAATCAGTTTTCAGAATGAACTTGACAAACCGGAATTAATGATTGCGTTGATTTCTATTAAAGTCTTGCACTTGGGCTCAGAAAACAACTGCATCAGTGAAGTGCAGGCAATGCCTGATATGACCACAAGATTGTTTATAAAAACGCTTGGGAGTTTGGGTTGATATCAATCTGTTTATGAGCCAATGGTGTGGTGTGGTTGCCAAAAAAAAAATCTAATGCCTGCTTAGCTCACACCGGTGAGAAGTGTCTTGTTCAAAACAAAGAAGGCAATGTCCTTTAAATGACAGTCCTTTGTTTAATCTTTGCCACCACGTTTTAAGAGAAAGACTCTGATTAACTAAGGCTTATCTAGAACAGTGAGACTGGAACTGCTAAGAGTCTAGAAAGTGGGTTACAGGAGTAATTATTGGAGGAAAGAAAGATTACTGGGAACAGAGCACAGTGGAGGCATGATAATTATTTTCAAATATTTGAAATTCCATTTTAAAGGAGGATTGAACTTACCCACAATGCTCCAGAAGACAAAAGTCAGATCAATAGGTTGAAAATTTGAATAGGCAAAATGGAGCTCAGTGAGAGAAAGAAATTTCTAGTAATTATAGCTTTTTAATAAAAAGAATAAAATACCAGTATTGCCAAGGGTATGAAAACATGAATATTTTTATATAATTGAAATGGGGATGGAAATTGGATCATTTTTTATGGAAAAGCAATTTGGCAATATGTTTCAAAAGACTTAAAAGCCTATATCATTTAATTCAGAAATTCCACTTATAGACATTTACCTGCATAATTAGAAGTGCTGGGAAAAGCTTATAAGAAAACTAATTGCAGCATTTTTTGTAGTAGTGAACATTTTTAGATACCCATAGCCGTATATATATATATACATGTTATATACGTATATACATATTACACATATAAAATGTAATACTAAGCTGTTATTTAAAAAACACATAGTAGAAAAATATTTTGTAGAAACGGAAATATTCATAATACATTATTAGTTGAAAAAGAGATCTCAACCTTTTAAATATAGAAAGAGGAGGAAAAAAATTAAATGAAATAAGTCAAAATATTAACATTGCTACCTGTAAGATAAAGATCAATTTTTTCCTTCTGTGTGTTTTACTTTTTCCAATCTGTCTAAAATTAAAAGACATACATTTTGTAATCAGAAACAAACAAAAAACAATGAAGGCACAGAATATGTGTTCCTGCTTCCCCAGTACCTGACTCGCTGTAGGAAGGCTACACATTTTTTGTTCAATAAATGAATAAATGAATTAAATGTTAGAAATATTTTATGGAGTGAACTCTCTAAAAGAGTTAATAACTTCCCATTGCTGGAACTGTTAAAGCAGGGGCTAAATGACTCTCAGCATATTTGGAGGGCATGCTTATTTTAATTTCCATCAGTGGTTCCCCCCAGAAAACACCTGGGAAAATTACAATGCTCTTCCATTTCATGGATCACAGATTTCCAGGCCCCATCAGAGATCTACTGGATCAAAATCTGCAGGAGTTGTTAGATTTCACCTGGGTTTGGGGAGGTGGAGTGTGGAGCTTACTTTCACGCAGTTGAAAAGCAAGCCTGTGGCCCTGGGCTGATGGCTAAGGCAGGATCCCACCGAGGTTACTCTGAGCCTTGGCACTGGCTGTTTGCTGTCCTGAAACTCTCTTCCCCCAGATCCGCAGAGCTCACATTCCTTCACACCTTCATTCAGATGTCACCTCCTCAGAGAAGCTCCCTTTGACTCTTACAAGTTCCAGCCCTTTCCAAGGTCGCCTATCTACGTATTTCTGCTCCACTTTTTCCCTCAGCACTTACCACTTTCTATAAGATAATATAATTCACTTATTTATTATGTTTATTATTTATGGTCTGTCTCTCTCCACTAGAAAGTAGGATCCCTGCAGAAAGGAATTTTTGTCTTTTTTGTTTACTTAAGCATCCCAGAATTCTGCCTGGTACACTGTAGGTATTCAATGAATGTTTGTAAATGGACAAAAAGAATGAATGGAAGCTCGGCTGCTGCCTTGTGACAAGTGATGTTTCAGGTGAGTCTGTCCCAGGGGTTGGCAAACTTTTTTCTATAAAGGGACAGATAGAAATATTTTCAGCTTTTGGTCATATAGTCTCTGTCACAACTACTCAACTCGGCCATTGCATCACAAAGAGAGCCATGGACAGCACATAAATAAATGAGTACAGCTATGTGCCAATGAAACTTTGCTAAGACACATTTGGCCTGTGGGCCATAGTTTGCTGACCCGTGTTCTATCCACATTTCTGGAAACCTCATTAAGTCAGAATTCTCTAAGGAAGCTGCTTCTCTGGCTTTGCCAACTCCAGGCACAAAGGTCTTGGCTCTAAAAGACAGGGATCTTGGGAGAGATGTCCCTTTTCGCTAACACTGGAAGGGGCTTTTAACTTGGTCTTTATGAAGACATCCAAAGTTTTTGTTGATAATGGCAAAATGCATATCCAATGGGAAATAGATGACATTTTGCGTAATTAAAGAGTACAGAGGATTTTGATATGAATTTCCGGTTCCTCCTCACTAGTTTTAGTGGAGATCACTCCTAGCTAATCTTTTCTGGTAACTGCCTGCTCTCCAGAGTCCATGTTTTTTGCTTCATGTCCTGGACTGCGTCTTCCTTTGGGAAATCTACTACTTTGAGATCACAATGTCTCAAACCAATCTTTAAAAAATGATTTTGCCTCAGTGGGTTTCTACGGAGACTTTTGATTCCCTTCAATTCATCTTGCTTGTTACAGGTGTGTGAGGCTGTTGGATCATCTCAAGGATTCTACCATTCATCATAGAGGTCTGGGGGTCCAGTATTCCTTAAATAGGGTGGAATGCTAGAGAGAGAGGCATATGGCAAGAGAAAGTTTAAATTCCTGTAGCATGAAGAGCTTCTCTCTGCTTTATCTGATCCTAAAACACTAGCCCATTTGGCAGAAACGTAGTGCTGCCTGGCAATTTCAGTAAACTCTAGGCAACAGACCCCTTGTAGGAAGTAGCTCAGGACACTGCCATTTAATTACATTGTACCCAATATCAACATGGCACTCAGATATTTGGATGAAAACTAAAGGATTCAGAAAATCTTGCGGATAGTCTCCTTATAGAACCATGGCAATCACCTGTTTTAAAAGATGATAGCATTTTATATTGTACAATATAAGTTTGGGTGTCATTTAAGACCTTCATTAAAGATAGCCATTCCATTTCTAATCAGCAGGAGAACAATTCTCTTCCTTAACCTTTTGGACCAAATAACTGAAGATAATACCTGGGCCTTGGTTCAGCTGCTACAGGTCATGTTTATGACCTATGAAAAACAGAGGTCAAACAATTTGGGATGTCTAGGTAGTCCTCATTTCAAATATTGCATCCCATTACCTGAACGGGATTATCCCATCCCATTATCTATCTACTGATTTGGTCACAGAAAATATTGCTCTTGTTATCATGGAGCCAAAATAAAGAAGAGTAGATCTCAGGAAAACATTCATATTTCCCCCAAAATGCCAATCTTGTCCACCAGAATTTCCTCCAATCTCTCTTAAGGATGTTGATCTAAAGCATTTAAATACCACAGACATTTTCCCTGAATGTTATTTTTTAGAAAGTATAGGAATATTTTTGTCTTCATTCTCTGCAAAAAAAATCATCGTGTGGTGTTTGCTTTCACAGGTCCATTAGCTTTTAATTTTTTTCTTGAGCATTTTGGTCTCTTCCAGAGCACTCTCTGGCTCGCCACTCCTTGCTCTTTCCTCCCCAAGGGAGAAGTAGCTAATTTTACCGGTGTTGGCCTGACCACCGCTGAGCCACTTCATTGGTGTTCAAGGCCACTGCTCCATAAAGCCCCTTTCTTCTGCTTCCTGGCCACCTAAAATAAGCCCAAGGGCACAGGGCCAGTGTGATATTGTGAAATACATATTTAGTCTTCATCCTTGTTTCCGGCACAGAGTTCCCAAAACCCTTGGAATTTCCAAAGTGAAGAGAAGGATAAAGGCATCTCTTGTTATGTTGATGAGGTGACTTTTGGATCCAACCTAAGGATGGGGGCTGGTTAACCTAGGAACCAACCATGAGGGTTAGAACTTTCAGTCCTACCCCCTGCCTCTGGCGAGGAGAGAGGGGCTGGAGATTGAGTTCAATCATCCATGGCCAATGATTTAATCAATAACACCTATGCAATGAAGCCTCCATAAAAACCCAAAAGGATTGGGTCTTGAGAGTTTCAAGGTTGGGGAACCAGAATGCTTCCACACGCCATCATGATAGGCCCCAAACTCCACAGGGACAGAAGCTCCTTTGTTTGCTATCTTGCCCTATGTATCTCTTCTTCTGGTTGTTGATTCATATCCTTTATAATAAACCAGTAATCTAGTACGTAAACTAGTTTCTCTGAGTTCTGTGAGCTGCTCTAGCAAATTAATTGAACCCAAGGAGGGGGTCATGGGAACCTCTGATTTATAGCCAGTTGGCCAGAAGCACAGGTAAAAATCCGGACATCAGATTGGCGTCTGAAGTAGAGGACAGTCATGTGGGACTGAGACCTTAAGATGTGGAATCTGATGCTATCTCTGGGTAAATAGTGTCAGAATTGTGATGAATTATAGTACGCCAGCTGATGTCTGAGAATTGCTTGGTGGTGTGGGGATAAAAACTGACATCTCAGAATTGGGATACAGAATCATTAGCCAATCTTGAAACTTCTCTGCTGTTCCATCATCTCTGCTGGTGACTGAGTGGGTGAGTGAGAAGAAGCTGTCAGTGCAGACCCAGCTTCCAAAGTATAGATCGGGCAGAAAGTGAATGGGTTCCCCTTGCCTATCAATTCTTTGTGTGAAGCCCCCTCTGATCACAACCCTAGAGAAGAAGAGGGATCCCTAACCTCCAAAACCTTAAAAAATTGTACCGAGTAAATGAAATTTTTACTTGCTTGAATCCCTACCTCTTATCTTGTTTCCTGACTATTATTCATAACAAAATACTGCAGACTTTGAACAGGCAGAGTACCATTGTTATCAAGTCAATACAATCAAATCTGTTCTCTCTCTTAAGTGTGTTCCTTTACTTGCTCTTATAATCATTAATCAACTAATGTCAGAATAGTTATTAATTTTTCTAAGGGCTATATCTATATGCTTACTTGTCCCTTAAGATTGTTGCATCAAAATCATATATTAGTTTTAAAAGATACTATCATATTTCTGTGGTGATAAATTGGAATATATTCACCCAATTAATTTCCCCTCTTGTTTTCTTCAGGCAAGATTGATATATGAAAACAAATAGCCTTGTATCCCTATTAGAGAGCAGCATTTTATATCCATTTATAGATATAATAATCCTTGTAATTGCAGGCAAAAGGAACCTCTTAGTTCATATTTTCTGCACACACGCATGCAAAAACTGCAAGCAATTCCACTCATGATGGAACACATATGAATGTTATTGCTGACCCTCAAAACTCCAATTACCACAGGATTCGAGCGCTGACTGGTTCCTGATTTATTTTAGGCAAATTAGGCAGGATAATGAGTAAAACAAATACTTTTAGGATCTGGTTTAAATGAACAAATGTAAAGGAATTCAGGTGTAAGTCTGAGTTCCGTGGTTATTTCTTCAATTGTGGTAAAGTCTTGGCAGCTGCAAGCACCCATTAATGATCCAGAGTTCCAATAATAACTAAGAGTCCTGCTCAGAATGGATTTACAGAAAATTTGGTCACGCTGATCCAAAGCTACCAAATTGGCAAACTGACTAGAGGTAGATGGAGCAGATTTTACTTCACAAGAAAATAATGGCAAAAAAACCTGGTGTGTAGAAAATTATTAGAGGTTTAGGAAAGAAAAATAACTTTATTGGCTATTACTTGTTGAACTGGATATAATAACCCACATGTTCGTTGTGTTTAACAGTTTAAAATATGTTTTCATGAACATCATCTCAAACAATTTTCACAAGAACCCTGCGAAGCTGGTGTGCTTACTTCAACAGAGGAAGGCATGGAAGCGCTGAACAATTAAATAACTTCCCTAAAGTCGCACAAAAATGGTCCAGACAAACAACTGTACAAACAGCTAAAACTACAAAATAAATAAATGAAAACCACCATTCATTAGAAATGGTCAGATTGTGGCCAAGCCTCTTTCTTTGTGACCCAGATAGACAACCTTGTTCACTGGCAGCGTTTTCTTAATCAGAGATGACCAACTAGTGGCCTGTGGGATATGGCAAACTGCAAGGTGATGGAGGGCACTCTAAGGACTATACACCCCTGGATAAC
Organism: Diceros bicornis minor; assembly: GCF_020826845.1. Lineage (NCBI taxonomy): Eukaryota > Metazoa > Chordata > Mammalia > Perissodactyla > Rhinocerotidae > Diceros > Diceros bicornis. The sequence goes on along the minus strand of NC_080776.1, from coordinate 10,603,161 downwards.
AGATGCTCACACATACTTCCTCACAGCCCGCTGGTCATGGATTCATCTGCAGCTAGTTCTGAAACACACATAATACTTTCCTTCTCAGGTTTCCAGGGACTCAAGGAGGTACTTTCAACAAAACAAAACAACTCTACACATAAATTATTGGTATTTGTCAAATTCTGTATCTTGCCTCTTTTCTCACCTCTCTCCATTTCTAGACACATATGTCTAGGCATCTGAAGAAAAATAATTCGGAAACACAATCCGAACAGTATTTTACAGTTAAAAAAATGCAATTTTGAATTTGAATAGAAGGATCCAATTCCAAGTCATTCAAAGACCTAATAGCCAATTTCCTACTGACCACAGCACTTCAAAGGTGGACCTTTGGAACCATAGATGTTCAAGGTGGAAGAGAATTTAGACTCTCTAATCTAAACCTCTCATTTTCCCAAAGAGGAAGGCCCAGTGACAAAAAGTGACTTTTCATAGGGCATGTAATGAATTAATATCTGAGCAAAACTTAAAGGTTTCCTGACCCCTGTCTAAGGCTTCCCTGCTACGATTTCCTAGTGGGAAGATGCCCAATCACCTGAGAAACAACTCTCAGCATCAGTCAGCCCCAAGCTACATGGACATTTTCCTCTTCCTATGAACAGGGTCCAAGACATATCTTCTCACTTCTTACTTCTGAACTTTCTTAGGGGAAAATAAACTAGTCAAAGTAAAGGAGAGAAGAGAACCATATACATATTTTGCCAGCTCCATCTCTGATATTAAAATTGTATTATCTTGAGGCCAAGATACTTTAAATCTGACCCTAGCACTAGAATCTTCAAGAACTTGAGACATAAGGACATGAACTGCCCAATTAGCCCCTATGAGATATGGGGGGGGGGGCAAATAAAAATGGTAAATGTTAAGGCATTGGTCCAACCAGGGAGTGGTCCAGGATACATTGGGTGGGGGGAGAGTCCCATCTTAAGTTTGTGTGAAAGCACATAACATCAACAGACACCATTTATTCCTAAGCATACGTCAACTCTCCCAATAGTTTGAAAGATCTAGAGAACGTAGAATTTATCCATTTCTTTTACAACTCATTAATGTGAAATGTGGAGTAGGTGCTCAATAAATTCTTCTTGCGTGAAGGTATAAAATAATAGATTCTTCTTTTAGTCTGTAGGAAGTAGCCCTCCTTAGATTGGCAAAATAACTCAAGAAATATGAATTGCCTAAACTCACTGAAAAGATAAAGAAAACTTTTCATAGAATAATAGCTAGAATCAATCTCCAGGATTACTGAATCTAATCTTCTTGTATTGTATACAAGGAGATAGAAGTCTAGTGAAATGAACTTATTTGCTGCATTTGTATACACCCCAAAACAGAGCCAGGATTAAGTCCTAGCCCACATGAATCATCAACACTCCAAGAATTCTCAGAAAGTCCCAGTTCTGCAAGCCACCACATCACAGACAGAAGCATTGAGACCATGGTAATTGGTCCAGTAGTTCGGGCACACAGCAATGACCATCAAGACCAACACACTATGCCTCACACTCTCATTCTCTTGTCTACCATTCAAAATCCATCCCCTCCAGGTTCCATCTGCATCCTGCTCTGACCCACTGCCTCTCCTTTTCCCTCCCTTTCAAACTCTTCCATTGTCCCTTGGTCAATTCAGACTCCTCTCTATCCTCCAACCTTTCTCAGAATGTTCTCCTCACCTCTTGTCTTAACTAAACCCCAGTTATCATCTGAGACTGCTTTGAAGACTGTTCACATGGAGGAGGCTTTTACTTTTCTCACTCATGTGTCAGAGCATCCTCCCGGATTTTTGTTGCCACTTCTTGTCCAGCACTACCCTCAACTTCCTGACAAAAGCGCTGCTTTCTTGACGTTCACATCACGCAAATATATCACCATTGCTCTCTAATTGTTGTCGTCATCTATCAACCTCCTAGTCACTCTCCTCATTTGTAGAAGACTTTATCCCCAGCTCTAGCCTTCCTCTACACCTCATTACTATCATTTTCGTAACTCATCATGAACATGAAGGAATCATCAAACACTCTGGCCTCTCAGAGGGAGATCTCCTCCTATCCAGAAATATGTTCTCAGTCCTCAAGGCATACAAGCTTAATCATAGGAAACAATAAGCTCTCCTATCTCATTAGTTATAGTATGATAAGGACCACAATAGAAGAAATATAAAGTACTAAAGAAACAAAGCTACGAATTTCATTAATTCTGTCTCAAGGAGTCGAGAAAGTGTGTATGGAAGTGGCTAACATTTGTGATAGACTTTGAAACATGAACATCGGTGACAAGATGGACAATGGCAGAAAAGCATATCAAGAAGAGGAACAGCACAGTGAAGGCATAAAAGATGTCAAGATTGGAAGCAGCAAATAACTTGATATGGCTAAGAAATCAAGTGTGTTGGGAAAAGTGAAAGGAGATAGTAAAGGTGCAGGACTAGGCCAGATTAGGAAGCATATTAAATAAGCAGCCAAGAACTGTTGAAAGAAGTGTATTAAGAGAAATATTGAAGGTTTGAACAAGAATTATATGGTCAGATCTGTATTTCTAAACTAATGAATGCACACTCTAATGAGTAGTTCACAAGTTGCAGAAACAAAATACACCTGGATTATGAACAAGGGAGAGGTTAATTCCAATTCGGTATCTAATTATTGGCAGAAGCCAAAATCCAAGTTGCAGTAAAAAAAACTGTTCTTGTTGCTCATAAGAACATTCTAATTTGGTCTGCTTTCAATGCTAAATGTAGAGGGCAGGTCGCTGAGGTTTGGATTAATGAAAAGCAAACACTGTGCCTTTTCTGGGGTACCTCCCAGTAACATTGTGCTGTAGGTTCCCATGGCTCTCACCCAGTCACCAGATGTCCCTTGGACACTAGAAAGGCTCAAATCCAGAACAGACTGGAGATTTCCCAGGCACCACAGAAGACTTTCAAATTTTACAAGACTTGAATCTGAATCAATTGACTTGGTTTATTTCCACTCTAGTGGTAGGCCTGCCCCCTCTCTCAAGACCCAAGTAGACCCTCAGTGGCAACGTTAAGGCTCCAAATAATTTGGGCACTGAATGGTTCAGGCAGAACGAGTGTTTGCTGCTCTGAAAGTATTGACCTGTGATGAGCTCACTTGTGATTCTCCATTTTGTGACAAAGGGAGACGTGTACGACTCTCTGAAATCAAAGTCAAAGCCTTAGCTTGATGTCATTTTGTTCTTAGATATTGTACCTGAACTCCTACATACAAAGCACAATTCTGCATTTTTATGGTTTGTGTGTGAAAATACAAGCCTAATAATATTGATAATTTGGATTGAATTGAAATTCAGTTCAAACATTTACACTATTAATTATTTCACTGAAGTGTTCAGTTTGACTAATAAACAAAATAAACATTTTGATTGAACAGGGATCCACTTTTGTCTTTAAGGTTTGAGTAGCTAATCCAGTTAGCTCATGTAGATATATTTCAGTGACTCTGGAAAGGAAGGGAGTGTAATTTTGTTGCAACTCATTTTTGTAATAGGATTGAAATTTCCTGTGTCAGTTTTTCCTTGAAAATATAGATGTTCCTGTTCTTATGGCTTCAGATGTTAATACTTATTTCCCTGTTAGGAAATGTATTATGCTGCCCCTAAGGGATCTCTCACATTTGCCTGAGATGACATCATGAATCATTGGAAACTAATTTGTAACCATACCATACAAACACATCTAGTTCAGACTTAAAAAGACTTCTTTTTGCCTTATAAGGCCAAATGTGAAGTGGAATTTCACATAGAAATTGTAAAATGGCTACTGAAATTGTATTTCCACCTTCAGTTAATGACATTACTAATGAGATTAATACTGATTTGAGAAATCTATTAGTATGTACATTTCTACAGACATCAATAGTACATTTTGTTTTGGATAAACCAATCACTGTAGTATATATGGGTGTGGATTTATTTAAATCAACTTTGTTTCAATGAAACCTATAAAGGAATATGCACATTTTCTCATTTTGAAGCTCTCAAAAAATAATCTTTTCTGGACGAGCTGCAATTACGTTTATCTTGAATTATATTTAACTGCAACTTGGCATGAGATTATAAGGAGAGACACAGCAGAAGTAAATGGAAGTTTCCATAGGCAATTCCATGTTTGCTTACAGACTTCAGGTCTGTCAGTTTGAAAATTCAGACAATTCAGATTTGAAGGCCTTTTGGACCCTGATGATATTTGTCTTTGGACAAAATTTAGCACATTTCCATGCATGCTGGTCTGTGGGAAATACTGAAGCGTGTTTTCCCATCAGGCCACGGGGCAGTTCTCCAGCTGTCACAATGTGGCATGTCTGACAATCATTGTCTGTCTCAAGTGCCAACTCATGTCTGCTTTATCTCCAATCCATCTCAGTATAAATGGATGTTTGCGCGGCCTTGAGACCATATGAGTCACCTCAGGCGGAATAATAATTGTTCTTGTAGCAGTAGCGAGGCTATTTCATGGACATATTGGGTTGGCAGAAAAGTGAATCAATTTTAAAAAGAGTGTGCAGCATTAGATAAAGCCCAAGTCCCCATGGTCTTATCTGATGGTTTAGTTTGTTTTTCAAAAGTGAGGTGCCCAGAGGTATTGGTGCTCTATTTTAAGCGGACTGAGAGTTTAATAGGAAGGTACTGGCAAACAGCTGAAAGGTCATCAGTAGACAGTACTGAGCATCTAACTGAAATGAAAGTTTGCACCATGCAGTTGCATCTGGTGTAAATAGGGTTATTGTTTCAGAGGATTCCAGAACAGAACTAAAGCTCTGCTTCCCTGAGGTTATGCATCTATTGTAATCAAGAGGCTGATAGTTATCTAAATCTCTCTTATTATATTTTTTCTTTTTTGAGTATAAATATAGCACTCGCCCTTGGAACTGGGTGAGGTTCTTTTAAACTGAGACCACGTAGCACCAATTGGAGGAAAGGAGAGACAGTGATTCTCTGAAGCAATATCACAGTAGTGGTTGACAGCTATGGGAGTTAGGGCTTACAAATAAAACATAAAATATATGATCTATTTTGTTTCTGAATACATTCCTGGAGCTCAGGTGAACCAAATAGGCCTAGTCACATAGACAAGATTAAAAAGTCCCAAGGAGAGTCTCATCAAGGATTATCAACGGAAGTGGCATGAAAAACTTACTCCTATGTAAAAAGAAACTGAGCCAGAGGAAATAGAAACAGAAGAAAAAAAGAATGAATAGCAGAATTTAATCTCTTAATTGGTCTCTTTGCTTTGACTGTCTCTCTGTTCCATTTTCTCCTTCTTACTATTCCCAAAGTTAACTTCCTGAAACACAGGGCTGAAAGCATTACAATTTTGTTTAAAAATGTTCAATGACTTCCCATTGCCAACAAAATTCCACACTTTGGGATTTGAAATCCTCCACTATTTGTCTGCAATCTATTATGCCAACCTCATCTCTCACTCTACCCCCAGTAGAGCCAGTCTTTCCAATTATCCCTTATACATCAGCAATTCCTGCTCAAAGTCTTCTTCCTTCAAAAGCCCCTCTGCTTCTGCTCTAGGTGGCGAGACTCAAGAAAGCAGAGAATGTGTCTTAACTCTGGACAACGTTTATGAGCCTTATTTGGTGCAAAGCACTGTGCTGAGAGATAAATTTCATTGTCTTATTTAATATTGACAGCAACCCTATGAGGTAGCCCATTTTATACAGGGAGAAACTGCAGTAGAGAGAATTTAATTAATTTGCCCAAGGTCACACAGCTAGTAAACGATGGAGCTAAAGCCAGATTATCTTAATTCAAGAGCCTGTGCTCTGAACATCTTCAGTGAACTATACTACATCTATTCTTGTAACTAGCTCTCCACCAACATGTGTAATTTTTAAGCACAGTAGATCAAATAATGGTCAATAAGATGTGGTTAAACAAAACTCTCACTAGGTAATATAAAAAAAATAAAATAAAATTGTTTAAAGAGAGAAAAATACATTACCAAGACAAAGAATGAAATATTGACTTCAGAGAAAAGAAATGTAATAAAAACGGTAATAACAGTCTCAGCAAAACCAGTAGATATTGTCCTGTGAGGCAGGAAAAGACATCAGAAGGAGTGGATAACTTAACACAGCTGGACTAACAACACTGGCTCCGGAACAAGTTGGGGAGGGTGATGAGTGAGGCTCCACACTTACCTGCAGGGGGAATCAAGCTCCAGTTCGAGGCTTCAACTGTTTACCGAACCCACGCTGTTAGGTCTTGAGTGAGCACAGGAGATCTAATGGTGAATGACAGGTTGCTAAGTTGAGGACTTACTATGTAAAATAAAATCAAAGAAGACAAGTTGAGTGTGATAAGAAATCTATCAAAACTGTGACAAAGATACCAAGACCAAAAGTCCAAGCAACAATACCATGCAAGTGACCTGGGCCACCTGAATTAAGAGAAAGGAGCTGAGCGCTGGTGGGGGAGGTGAGGGTTGACTCTTGGAGAAAGGACTGGAGATGAGCTGAACAGAACGCATAGATTTGAGTAAGTAGAGAGAAGTGAGAGGAATTTCTCTGTCAAATGTTAAAGAATATAAGCCAGGATCTCGCGGGGATATGTCCGTCACAATATTTTCTAAGTGATATGCCAAAAAACACGAATCCAGCCAGATGTTCTATGGAAAAAGGATTGGTGGTTAAGTATTTTGGACAGGCTGAACTATACAAGCCTCTTCTACAAACTCATAGTGCTCATTAGCATACTGCAGGCTCCAAAACCCCCCCAGTAGTAGCAGCAGAAGCAACTTACATTTATTGAGTTTTTACTATGTGTCAGCCACTGTGTTAAGACTTTACACATGTAACATGTAGGGACTCCCTACATGTAACATTTCTTTTATTTATTTATTTTTTTTGTGAGGAAGATCAGTCCTGAGCTAACATCCATGCTAATCCTTCTCTTTTTGCTGAGGAAGACTGGCTCTGAGCTAACATCTGTTGCCAATCCTCCTTCTTTTTTTTTTTTTTTCCCCAAAGCCCCAGTAGATAGGTGTATGTCATAGTTGCACAGCCTTCTAGTTGCTGTATGTGGGACGTGGCCTCAGCATGGCCGGAGAAGCGATGCATCGGTGCTTGCCCAGGATCCAAACCCGGGCAGCCAGCAGCAGAGCGCGAGCACCCAACCGCTAAGCCACAGGGCCGGCCCTAACATTTCTTAATATGTGTATTACTACCCACATTTGACAGCTAAGGAAACTAAGGCTTGGATAATAAACTGGTCACCCAACGTCATGCAGCTAGAAAGTGGTAGGACATGGATTCTAAATCAAGCATTCTGACCCCAAATATATGACCTTAAATGGCACACTATTATTGCATCCCACTAAATGTTCCTATTTAACATTTTTTAATGCAAACCTTTGAACCATAACATATTCACCTTGTTTCTCATCGTTTTCTGAAACTTCTCTTTGACTTAATAAACCTTCTGTTCAAGTTGGTTTTCCACATGAGGACTGTGCAGTGAGAGATATCCTGTCCTGTTGCTGTGTTTGGCTGTGACTTTGGTCTAGTTCCCTTCCTAGATGAAAATCCAGCCAATCCTGATTTACTGAGCAACATCTAACAAATTTGGGAAATATCATGCTTGATATTCACTCACAGAGCAGATCATAAGAGTCAAAATTATATCTTTCCGTGGACTCTTTCTACCAACCTTCCCCTCCACTGAATAAAACAAAATGCAAAATAGCTCTTCGTTGGTACATGTGTTACGACTCTATTGAACCTTCTTGCCAGAGAGCTTTCTGAATTACCTAAGAAAATGTCTATGGCATTATCTTACCCATTTTTGGTAGGTATGTTATATTTCACAATTAAACTATTAATAAAATATATCTATGATATAAAAACACCCCTTGGTGCTGACCAAGGGGGTTTGCTTTCAAAATTCCTTCCAGGACAATGCTGACTCTTAGGCAATCTAACACCAAGCTGATAATATTGGGGACTTACAAAACAAAGACCTTGTAAATTTCAAGACGGGTGAAAAATGATTAGAAACAATATCAGCACCATCACGTGTTGTATGTATTTGGCATTTGCATTGCACTTCTGAAATTAATAATAATTCAGAAAAGGTTTTTCCAGGAGAGGCTGGAAGTCCCAGGGTAGGGCAAAGGAAGAGAGGGAATTTCTCTAAGAGTTTTGCCTGTGATCCTGCCAGGTAACCCCCAAGGAGAAAACTCAATGGCAGTCACCAGAAGATGAACGTCTTCAGAGAGACAGGTGAGGTGGGGACGCTGTTCAGCCCGCAGTCAGAGGGAGAGAATCTAGGTTTTCCCAGCCCTTCGTGCCTGCTCTAAACTCCCTTTCCCTTTTCTCTACACCACGTGCTCCTCTGGGAAGACCTTAAATTTTCTGCCTTTCCCTGAACCTCGATCTGTTTGAGTAATTTGAAAAACAATCACCCCAATCAACTTCATAATTGATTCCCAGTTGATGGAAGGCGCTGCCTTTCTGCATTTGCCCAACATGTCACTAAAAATTCAAGCAGCGAATTTCTCAGGGCCTGCCAAAAGCATGATTAACTTGGTGAGCCCTCTGAGTTTCTCTTTCCTGTTGACAGCTGGTTTTCTTAAACAAGTTAGTTCCTGCTGAGGTGGGTTGGATTTTATCTGATCCACCAGAGCTGATGTCTTTAAAAACACGTGAAACAGCCCCACACTTTGATTATTTGTAAACCACCACCATGTAGTTAAATAGGCGCTCTATGAGTAAATAAAGGAAGGAATTGTGGCTCTGGGCAGGGAGCATGAAATACAACTTGCTAAGTTGCAGTCTATTTTTCCCAGGCAAGACACACGGTGTAATTTTTTCCTTTTGATTACATGATGTCAGCGCATACTCCATCACCTCCTGTATAAACTGACACTTGACAGGCCTATTTCAATGTATTCCGAGCCTGCACCAGCACAGTTATTGTTTCCAAGCTTCTAAGAGCAGTCACAAGAAGGGGAGTGAGTTTGGTTTCATTACCAGGGTGGAAAGCTTTGATGGAGCCACAGCTGCTCCTTTTCCAGAAGGCTTCACAACAACAGCCTCCCCTTAATTGCCTTCAGACATGTCCCACCTTTGGGGGAAGTAACCACCAGTCTTAACAGTTTCAAAAAAGAAATAGGTATTCAATCACTGTGGATCCAGAGCATAACAGACACACACTGGTCTCAAAAGATCACATTTCTAAATACGAAATTGGTAGAGACTAACCTGTGAGAAAGAGAACTCTATTCCTGCCCAAGGGTTTGAGGAGGTTTTTAAGAAACGTAAGCATCCAAATGCTGTTGGATCCTGGTTGACTTTTTTATTACTACCTATGAGAAGGATGTGTGTGTGATAGTTGAAGAGGGTGGGGCATAGCAGAGAAGAAAAGACACAGAGACTGTGGAAAAAGAGGATTTCTTTATAAAAGAGCCCTATAATGACTATGCCCTGGTGGCATAGTCATTAAGTTCACATGCTCCGCTTCAACGGCCCAGGGTTCACGGGTTTGGATCCCGGGCATGGACCTACACACTGCTCATCAAGCCATGCTGTGGCGGCATCTCATATACAAAATAGAAGAAGATTGGCACAGATGTTAGCTCAAGGCCAATCTTTCTCACCAAAAAGAAAAGAAAAGGGCCCTATATTGATTTAGAATCTTTTGTCTCTCTTCTTAGTAATATTTCTCCTTCTCCTCATGCAAGATCCATGTCTGATGAGGCCCAAGACTAATAATTATTATCCAGAGAATCTCACCTGTTTGGAAGTCCATGAAATGGACTCTTTCTAAACAGCATCAGAATGAGGGTATATTCTAGAATATATCCCTACAAGAAAGTAAATATAACCACTTTCTGGTTATATTTACCCAAGGAATGAAAATTATTTCGTTTTAAGTTGACATCTTTCCAGGTCAGGACTTCACTAAGCCCAAAGCAGAGTAAATATTTTTATTCCACTGACCAGCTGTCAAACCAGAAGGGAGGGCACAGCCCTCCGTGGTGGAAGTGTGTCTGGGTCATCTTCTCAAGAGGTGGGGTGGCACTTTGGCTGGCTGGACAGCTTACCAGTGAGACCACACAAAAAGTGCAAATCACCTATGGAAACTCCACAGGCTGCAGCCCCTAAGCGCTCTTCAGCGAGGAGTGGGTGAGCACAGCGTGGACTTCAGGGCTAGGTACACCCAAGCTTAACTCCTCATTTCCTTGCTGACTCGGTGATGTTGATCAAGTCAGCATCTACAAAATGGAGTTGAAAATATTCCCAAGGCAGCTGTGAGAATTGCATGCTATAGCTTATGACTGTCTGAAACATAGGAGTTCAAACATATCGTCCCCACCCAGGGAATTTGCACCTAGGAGTAACCATGTTTATAAAACAGAGGGTGCTTTATCAGCGGAGGTTCATGATGGGACAACACCTTAAAACTCCTGTCAATAACCTTCAGTTTTCAGCAGATAGCAATCTCCTGCTTCTATCCTCTCAAGTCCTAGAGAAGACCTTACTACCTCCCTCTGAAAGGCAACCCCACCAACGCAAATGGCAGCTCTTTTATGGATTATCAGGGCAACCTGGGAGAGTCACTGTTCCTTCTCCCAGTTACATTAACACACCTAGAGGTGGATTTATCATGAAGTTAACAAAGCTTAAGCTTCAGGGCCCTTTAATTGCAATGGCCCATTCCAATGCCTTAGACCCAACGTAGAATTTATAATATATATATTCTTTTTCTTAAAGAGAGCTTCCCAAATTGTATAAGTTCTGGACCCTTAAAAATATGGATCTGCTCCTGGACTCACCATAATGTTAGTGGCTTCATTATCTTACAGCTAAAGAAATGAAAGACCTGAGATGGTCAGGAATAAGACCTGAGCTTCTTAGCTGCAGCCTCAAGCTCAAAGCTTCTACTTCAGTTTCCTGCCTTACACAGGCACCGTCTCCACCTTGGGTCACACCTCCCTCCTTTGCCCACCCCCCCGGACTGTAAAACCTAATTAGAAAGAAGCAAAGCGGGGATTCTGAAACCCCACATCTTACCAATAACCTCAACCTAGAAGCTCATATTTTCTCAGTATAAGTGGTTGATAATTTTCATTTAAGAATAAATATGAAATTTGGTCCCAGACTAAAGCCAACCCTGATAATTATACAGTTGCAAATTATTGTGTTAACAAAAAAGGTCTAAATTATCTCCTTCCAGCATTTAATGAATTCAGCCGCTTAATGAATTCCCCAAATGCACTGCCTTTCCCCATTCCTCTTTCCCCTCGCAACAGTGGAATTGTGCGGCTGCTGGAAAAGGGAATGGTTCCCATGCCATCCTTACAGAGTACGATTTATTTGCCAAAGAGAACATTGAAAAAAAGAGAGACTAAGTTGTCTTTGATCAGTGGGAATTAGTTGCAAATGCTCAATAAAAATAAAAGCTGGGTTTGACTCTTAGTATGGTTAGGACTTCAATGATGCAATCACCCAAATTTAGAATGTATAAGATTGCTTTGTTCAGCTCCTCCAGCTCGGTTCCCATGTAAATGTTTGCTCTCAGGGCAAAACCATGAAGCATCTGGATGGAATCTATTCTGGCTTCAGGAAGACAAAATGCCAACCCTGTAGAAAAAGTGTCCATCTTTAAATTACACTCAAATCCAAGCAGCTTGCACCCTAACCGAAGCCTGTTTCTCTACATCTTTATAAACGACATGATTTAAATCATCTGTGTGCTGATTCTTTTTTTTCCTATTCTTCACCATCTTTTGGAGCAAATGTGGTGCTTGTTAACATGAGGAATTGATAGTTTGTTACCATTTTCCATGGCCTTGACATTTGGGAACATTTGTAATCAATAAAGGCAGACACAAGGAAACAAATTTGATAACTATTTTTAAGGACTAAAGATAGAATATTGAAACAGGATTCAAAAGAAGTGCCCTTACCCCAAATCTAATAAATCTGTAGCTTGAAATGTTTGATTAACTATCTGTGATGTCATCCAACCTCCTTCTGCATATCTAGGAGAGCTTCTTCTCATTCATACTTGCCCACAGTACCACACAGTACCATACTATTCAGGGGCCAGTAACAAATTATCTCACTAATGTCCATTAATTCCATTCGGGACTTGGAAATGACAGCCAGCTAGTCCTCAGCAAAATCATAACACAGTCAGGGCTGGTCTATGCGCCACCATCTTTCTTTTCTGTATGGCCATTGTTTTCCATTTCTTCACTAGTAGAAATGTCCAATTGTTCCTTTGCCGTGTGGTTGCATGGGCTGGCCCATCACAGCTGCGTAATCTGCTGCACTGGACAGTATCTCCTGTCTAAGCTATTTCCTCATGCCTCTCTCCACATCAACATCTCTCTGTCCAGTGTCTGACCTTACAAAGTCGTGACCTAAAAAGGACCTCTCATCTACACCCAGCTGTGCTGGTGGAACTGGTTTATCCCAGCTCTGTGTCATCATGGAAAAATCCCCACTCAGCATGTAATGATGGATTCTGAAGGAATATGGTGATCCTTTCAGATAAAGTTTTTTTTCCCCCATCAGGGATCCATAACATAAATAGCGCCTTAACCCAAAGAAAAAGAGGAAGGGTACCTAGCAGAGTCCCAGGAAGCAGAAAATCATTGGCACTTCTCAAGTCACACCTCCCAGGAGGCTCCCTCTGTCTAAACTTTTCACAGAATACAGCAATTAGGACTACAAACGTATGATATTATTATTTAATTAGAGAAGACTTTTCTAAACAGTTTTCCAGAGTTCTGCAGTGCCTGAAAATATTGAGTAACAGCATCAGAAACAACCTGGAAAGAGGAAGAAGACAGGGAGTTGCAGTGTGGAGCTGTGAGCATCCCACCCTAGCATCAATCTTGAGGGTCAACTTCTACCTTATTTATAAATTGGGATTTAGTCACAAATTATTTGTAAAGAAGTATCCTGATAAACCACCTGGATTACCCTACTTAGATAGACTTATGAAATTCATAAAAAATAAGAGGAAAACCTAATTCCTCTCTCTCTCCCTGGTCAGTACAGTTCCTCTGATAGTATCCATTTTGTACTGGTTCTAGAAGTGGTCTGATACTAGAGAGACAGTCTTCTTTCTCAAAGCTAAGAGGGGCAGCGTTTTGGAAACTCTTTATATGCAAAACATTCCTGTTTCTTTCTGGAAAGCTGCAGGGACTGTGGTTCCAGCTATAGGTATACATAACTAGAGCCAGGGATAGAAAAATCAGACGCACAGACTTATTACAGCATCTAACGTTAAAATTTAATCATGATAGATGTGAAATGATTCTGATCATCACAGGATATAAGCTAACCTCAAGAAGGCAGAAATATTATTTTAAAATCAATTTTTAAAAACCATCCCGGTAGAGATCCTATGAGATTATTTTTGCTCCCATGACACCCATAAAGGTGAAAGCAGCTTCCATACCATATCTCTGTATCTTTGATGCTCACGTGAAGTAGAGTCTATGTGGAATTACCTAGATTGTCATTTACTATATTCATCCGCAGCTTACCTATGATGGGTGCTGAATATAGAAACCAAAGAAGGAAGGAAGTCATTTGACAATATTGGTGTCTAAGGTCCCTGGGCCAGATGTCATCATTAAACTTAAAAATAACCCAACTCTATCTAAAATCCATATTAAAAAGACTGTAAATCCTATTTTCTCAGTTGTGGAACTTGGAAGCCCGGAGGTGGAGTGGATCAAGATAAAACTGTGCTAGCTGCTTCTGTGGTAGAAAACATTTATTCCACTCCCACTTGTGTGGGTGAAACATACTCTGGAACATGTTTCTTAGCACATTCTGCCTACTCCCCATCTTTGCCCCTTTCTTTAGGAAATAGACTCTTCTAGTGGTCCCTAATGTGATGAAAATGCAGGCTTGGGTATGTGCATTATTTCTTAGTATTAGACAACTCATGACGAAAAATGTAGAAAATGTTTTAAAGAAGCTCTAGCATCTCCAAAGAGAAATTAAAATACAGTAAATTACCATTTAGCTGGCTTGCAAACAATTACAAAAACAGAAACCAAAAGCAGTTTTGCACATTTTTCATTCTTTTTTGAGAAAGAGACAAATGACAGGCAAACAAGCTGTCATTAGGGATGTATTCAATGCCCAGAGATTGCCTCAGGCTCTAGGGTGGTTGGGTTCCATCTTCTGCATCATCCAGGTTCCTTATTAGTCTGGGATGAGTCTGTGTTCAGAGTGCTGGACCCCAGGTCCTTCTAGACCTCAGATTCAATATATGCAGAACAATTTTAGTTGTTTATTTTTTTAAGTCTTTGAAATTTAGAAGTCCACATAGGTAAGCACAGATAACTATAACCTTCTGATAACGTATATGTTGTTGTCTATCATAGATTACACCATCAACCAAATGTCTAAGGGCTAAGTTTTCTCCTCATCTACAGAAGGATCTGCCACCTGATGTTGGGGGTGTTGAGAGGCAGGTTTTGAGAATCTCTCTTCTTCCTAAACAAACACCCGGTGGCAGAGGAGTAATTACCCATAGAGAAATCTAGGTGTTTGGGGGGAAGGGACAGATGCTGGCAAAGCTCTGGGTCCCTTGGGACCACACATTTACCATCAGAGCCCCTCAATCTCCATCCTCTAGAGTTCACTTTTGGTGGGTGAGGTTCTTTAATGGCTATTCAACTTTTACTTTTGAGGGGGAGAGCTGGTTTTCCATTCTTAAAAATTATATTCTTCTCTCTTTATGATCAAATGAAGGTATTATCCTGAAAGTAACATATCATTTTAACTTTAATTGGAATTGCATTTCATGTCACAGTTTTTCCTTCACGTCATCCAGTTTTTCCTTTAACTGGAGGGGATTCATCACTCACACTCACTTAGAACAGAGATAACTAACACCGGTATACCTCCAAAGGTTTCTTCCAAACGCATTTTAAAGTTCCTTTTACTAGCCATCATAGGCTGGGTTCCCTGGGAAACAGACTAAGATATTTGCATGGAGAAGGTTTATTGGGGAGTGCACTCATGAATAGCACTGACGAGGGGTGAAGGAAGCAGGACCCGGCAGAGGGAGAGGTTGAACTGTGATCCAGTTGCAGGAGAGAACTCAGGCCATCCTATGAGGAGCTCTGGGGGTGGAATCGCCCTTCCGAGTCGTTCCACCTAAGGCAAATGTCCTGGGTTCTGTAGCCCCCACATCAACCAGTCTATGGATGTGGTTTGCGTCCATGGACAAAGCAACTTCCCTCAAGTGGAGAACGATTCCTGAAGAGGGACTCCGAGTGGGCCATCAGTGGCTAACCTTCCTGCCAACTGGAGAATGAGTCCTTGGTTCTGAAGAGGAATTGGGTGGCGTAGCACAGCATTTACTACATTCTATTCTTTGCATGCATTTGCCTCTTAGAGAGAGCTCATCCTATCTAAAAATGGCTGTTCCCAAATAGGAATGGTCTCTTTTCATAGAGAAACTTAGAATTGGCAGGTTAATGGGACAAACTACAGCCCCACAACTGCAGCTGGTTTTTGAACTGCAACCAATACTCCTCTTCTCCCTCCTTACCACCCATTCTAGATGCCTCTCATCCTTGATTGGTACCTCTTTTGGTCTTGGTAACTTACCTGGTGGAGTAAACCAGACTCTCATCCTTGAGGGTTCCGAGCTCCTGTTAACATGCCCTTCTCATGCCTGGACATTTGTCCAAGTACCGTGAAAATGGGTAAGGGTGTGCCAAGTCACTCCCCAATGGGTCATCCAGTGCCAAACAAATTCTTCCCTGCTCTCATTTGTAACAATAGTCTTACCTTTTTTGGATAGTCAGGGTTGGTTATCCCCACCAGGCTGGTGACTCTGTTCCTTGCCTGCTGGCCTTTTGGCACGAGGATCTTAAAGTGATTGATTGGCAGCCATAGTGTAAAGTTTAATGGGACACACTCTCTGTCACCTGGTGGAAGTGCTCCACCTCTGTGACTCAGGAATTTCAAAACCTATAGAGCCTAGAGTTGTGGGAGCAAGAAATTCGCCAAGGAATCACTGAGTGTGATGATAGTAGGGCCACTCTTACTTCCACTCTTTGGTTCCTGGACTAAGTGTGCCTCCTCTTTGGGACACAGTGCCATATAATAATCGTTGATTTAGAGTGTATATTTAGAGGCTCCCCCTTCCTTGCAGAGAATCATCTTTAATCTGATACCTCATCTCGGCCTTCAAAGGATCATTCTATCACTCTATCAGGCCATCAGGTTTTGGATGATATGGTTTATAATAGGACTAGTGGATTCCATGGCCATGTGCCTACTGCCACATCTCCTTTCCTGTACAGCAGGTCCCTTGGTCTGATGCAATGTTATGCAAGATTCTATGCCACTGGATCAAGGCGTCTGAGACCTTAATGATGCTGGCTGAAACCCTGTGGGCAGGAAAGGCAAAGTCATACCCAAAAATATCAGTTTATTTTCGTCAAAATAAATATCTGCAATTTCGAATGCAGAAGGGGTCAAATCTAATCAAATTCCTACCAAATGGCTAATTGGTTTCCTCAAAGAATGATGCTTCCTCCACAGATTCCTTGTCCTCAGTCCTTCCCTTTCTGTCCCTTGACCAACCAACCAAGTGCCTTTCCTACTATATATACCTCTAATACCATGAGATCTGCTGGATCATATACTTGGATTAAAGGCTGGACCTGCTGCAGAGCCCTGTTCTGACTGCTCTGTGTCACAGTCAAAAATGGTAGCTTTGGGGGCCGGCCCCGTGGCTTGGCGGTTAAGTGCGTGCGTTCCGCTACTGGAGGCCCGGGTTCGGATCCGGGCGCACACCGACGCACCGCTTCTCCCGCCATGCTGAGGCCCTGTCCCACATACATCCGAGAAGGATGTGCAACTATGACATACAACTATCTACTGGGGCTTTGGGGGAAAAAAAGGAGGAGGATTAGGCAATGGATGTTAGCTCAGAGCCCGTCTTCCTCAGCAAAAAGAGGAGGATTAGCACGGATGTTAGCTCAGGGCTGATCTTCCTCACACACACACAAAAAAAATGGTAGCTTTTCGTGTTGCTTGTGAATCAATCAGAGAACAAGCTAAGGAACCAATGGGGCAGTTCTTCAGACTACCAAGTATATCCATGCCAATTATCATTCAGGGACCAAAGGTAAATGACTCCCTCTCATGGACCCAGAAGACCTGTGAGCCAGAAGACCTGAGCCAAAATTCCCTATATTGCTTGGTCCTCATAAGTCTCACCCTATCCTGTTAATTCAGATCCTATGTCCCAAAGTCCTTAAAATGTCTTGATATTCTTCTATCCTCACTACATAGGTGACTATAGTTGTCTTTGAGGAAGCCTTGGAATAATCATTACTGAATATGCTTGCCATGATGTCACAGGGTCCTTCCTTGTGAGAACTCAAGATCTCCCTCTTTTCAATGGGTCCTGGATCTGGGAACTGGCTCCATTATGGAAACTGGTCAACAGATGATGACTTTTGATTGGAGCGGTTGCCTTCTACCTATGGATCATCCACCCTTTCTTTCTTTTGTTGTACAGACTGAGCACTACCCTTGTTGGCTGACAATTTATCCTGTACAAGCGAATACCAAGTTCTACCCACCATCTCCATAACCCTTTTTAGGTCAGGCCCGCTGGTTCCACTTGGACCTTGCCCATCATTATAATAAATGCACCCACTTTGCTTCTGCCAGTGAAGCACCAACAGCTGACATCTCTTTTTACAGAATTACATCATCTACACTGTTATCAGGGAGTCCAATGCTATAACCCCATCTCCCTAAATCAGTGCTGACCTACAAAGGACAGCCCCCTTTGTCCTTCTTAAGAATCCTATTGCCTCTCTCATTAGGACATTGCTTACTGTTTTAGTAAATAAAGTGTTCTGAGGGTCTCCCATTGAATATAGTCAATTAGTGGGTCTCCTGACCATATGTGTAAATCCACTATAGCAAGCCCAGTTCCCTGATATTTTGATCTCTTCCTCTACACAAAAGTTCTGGCGTTTCTACTTCACTTACTGTGGGCCAACACTTCTGTATTTTCAAGGGCCAACCTGAGGTTAAAATAACATCTCCTGAGACCTTGCCAGTGGTAAATTCTGTATCACAGGAGGGTGTTCCCGTAACAATAAACTCTACTTATCCAACTTACAATTTTTCTTCCTTGATCCAACACCCTCAGGAACCAGTCCTATGTATGTTCTTCCAAACACTGTGCTCACACCCTCCTTGGATATCTCAGCTCAGCCTGCCATAACAAAATACTGGGTGGTTTAAACAACAGAAATTTATTTTCTCACAGTTCTAGAGGCTAGAATGTCCAACATCAGTTGCCAGCCAATTCAGGTCCAGGTGAGAATTCTCTTCCTGGCTGGCAGATGGCTACCTTCTTGCTGTGCCCTCATGTGGTGGAGATAGAGCTCTGGGGTCTTTTCCTCTTATAAGGACACCAATCCTATCAGAGTCAGGCCCCACCCTTACAACCTCATTTAACATTTATCACCTCCTCACAGGCCCTATCTCCAAATATAGTCACATTGGCGGTTAGGGCTTCCACTTATGGATTTTAGGGGGACACAAACATTCAGTCCATAACACTGGGTTCTTGTCTGAGGATCAAATACTGTACTTGGGAAAGTGCTACCATATCAATAACTGTTATCCAAATTTATATTCTGCCCTGCTGTAATATAATAGGAACTATATTTGGTCTTTATCCCTGGTTCCTGGCACAGACCTCCTAAAACCCTTATAATTTCCTGAGTAATAGGGATATCTTTTATTATTCATAGGATCCCTTTTTAAGTACATCTGAATTTATGCTAAGAAGGTGACTTAGGGTGGAGCCCCCAGATAGCATCAAGACAGGGCTATTCACCAGAAAGACCAAGTGATTAAAGATTTGGAACTTTCAGCCCCACCCACTGACCTCCAGGAAGAGGAAGGGAGTGGGGGGGCTCACAGTTAAGCTCTATAAAAACTCTCCAACAGCAAGATTTCATAAGCTTCCAGGTTGGTGAACACATTGAGATGCTTGGAGGGTAGTGTGCCCAGAAAGGGCATGGAAGGTCCACTTACCCACTCCAACCCCATACCTTAACCTATGTGTCTCTTCCATCAGGCTGTTTCTGTTCCCGAGTTGTGTCCTTTTATAATAAATTGGTAAATGTAAGTAAATGTTCCTTTGAGTTCTATAAGCCATTCTAGCAAATTATCAAACTCGAGGAGGGAGTTCTTGGAACCCTGGATTTATAGCTCGTCAGCCGGAAGTAGGAGTGACAACCAGGATTTGTGATTGGCATCTGAAATGGGGACAGTCTTATGGAACTGAGCCCTTAACCTATGGAGTCGATGCTAACTCTGGATAGTTACTGTCTGAATTGACTTAAATTTGTAGGACACTCAGTCGGTGTCCACTGAGAACTGGAGAATTGCTTGGCATGGGAAAATCTCCCAAACATCTGGTGTCAGAAGTATTGAGAGGAGAAAGATGGAGTTTCCCTTAACCCTGCCTTCTCCTGCAATCAGTGCTGTGCATTCTCTCCTGGTGCTGCCAGGATATGCTGACTAATTTTTACAGCTCCTTGGGGTATAGACACTTTCCTCCTTTGGTAGGCTAAGCACGTTCCCAGCTGGCTTATGAAGTTATTGGTCTGATAGCCAGGAGAGGATGAGAAAATAGAATGAAGAGTTGCTTGTTGCCTTGCAGGCAGACTCTTCTGTATCATCTTCAAGCAAGTAGTAAGAACTAGCCTTTACCAGGAAGGAGTGGCCCGCTCCTACAGGCCCACAGTACTCATGGGAAACCAGGGATTTTTGAGTGCATCAACTTAGATGTATTCATTCCACATCACAGGGCCTCACTCCTTCAAATCAGAGCCCTGATGCAGGCATAGAAGGTCACCCATGGCTGAGAACCCAACCTTCTGTGGAGCTCTGCTACTCTAACAATTAAGTCCTGAGCCTAATCTTTAGTTTTTCATGCCTTGGCTATAGAAGATTAGAATCACTTTATATGCTCCCAAGAAGATGGTTACAGGCTGAATTGTATCCCATCAAAATTCATGTGTTGAAGTCTTAACACTCAGTACCTCTGAATATGACTGTATTTGGAGACAGAATTTTTAAAGAGGTAATTAAGTTAAAATGAGATCATTAGGGTGGGCCCTAACCTAATATGACTGATGCCCTTTTAAGAAGAGGAAATTTGGACACAGCCATGTGTAGAGGGAGAACATCATGTGAGTATGAAGAAGGTCATCTACATGTCAAGGAGAGAGCCTGGAACAGATCCTTCCCTCACAGTCCACAGAAGGAACCCATCCTGTTGACACCTTGATTTTGGACTTCTAGTCTCTGGAACTGTGAGAAAATAAATTTCTGCTGTTTAAGCCACCTAGTCTGTGATACCTTGTTATAGCAGCCCCAGCAAATGAATGCAGAGGGCCTCTGGTCTTCACGCTTCACCTACTTTTTTCATCATTTGTGATGAACCATTCTTAGTCTTTTACCATCCTTCTCCAATGCAACAGTGGCCCCCAGCAATAGTCATGCAACACCATGGTCCCTATAATTACCATTTCTTTTAAATCTTGCAAATGCAATTGCTTCTGCTGGTGAGTAACAAGCTCCAAAATCCCATTTTAGAGTCTTCCTAAGACCATTTTAGTTGTCAACTGCCATGAGTCAAGTTCAACAGGAAAAAGATTATAAACACCTGAGATTTGCATACAGGAGGTTTATTCAGAAGTGTTCTTAGGAACCACACCTGTGAGGAATGAGGAAAGATGATGGGGCAGAGGACAACGTTGGTGTGTGACGCAGTTACAGTAGGAGCTTCTAGAACTGAAGAGTTGCCCTAGGCGCCTTAGTGGTGCATCACTGGATCTATTGGTCTATCTCATGGGCCAAGCCACTTTTCTTACCCTATTTCCAAACAAAAAGTATCCATTCCACTGTTCTTTCCTGTAATAGAACCTTATGTCTCATAGGAAACACTTGGTAGTCCTGGGCAATAGGATCATGAAGTGCTATGCATTCTTCTAGGCAAGGAAAGGAAATGAATTCTACTCCCACCTGCGGAGTTACACTGCCAACTCCAGTCCCCAAAGATGGTCATGGGAATCTTGCTGCAGAAGAAAGAAAGAAGGGGTTGGGGTGGGGGGAGGAGAAGAAAGAGGAGGAGGAGGAGACAGCTTAGATTTTCAGTAGGTCACACCACTATCTCTGTATAGATTATCATGAGGAAATAGGGCACCACATTTCTGATTTCTTCCAACAATATTGTAGTGTGCCTAGAAGACTGGTGCCTGGAGCATCTGTCTGGCTTACCCGTCCGCAACCTGGATCTGGATCCTCCCACACGGTGGATGATTGTTCTGCTATAAGCTTGGCTTCTGATATCTTACATTTCTCATACTTGGTGTTTTTTACTCTTTTTCCTTTTCCATATACCTCAAGAAAGCAACGAGTAGAAGTAAACAATATCAAAACTTGTTTCCACTTTTAGGAATTTAGAAGTGTCAGAGTTTCTTCGAGGCACCCAACATTTTTCATTTGTTCCCAAGACAGCACGTAGCTCCCTTAATACTTCCTAGAATTAGCATACTTCCCCGCAAATTGTTATCCAAAATTGTTTCAGGGTAAACTCACTCATTTCTTCCAAAGCTTGACAATATCTTAAATTCTTCATATTCCACACCTTCATTGAACATAAAGGAATATATAAAAATTAAAATCCAGTCATGGTCCTGGAACCCCCAAATCTTCTAGCCCTTAACTCAGTTCCATTATTTTTCACTCATTCAGTTTACCTATGGTAAGCAGAATGTTAAGTCTGTCTCAATATCTCAATTCTTTGGAAGAACTAGAACTTATTGTATATATTTCAAGCAGGCAAAAAAGTACCACAAATACTTGCAGTAGATTGTTAGACCCTAAAAGCTGGGTCAGTTTTTGTAATCTAGGTAGGAACAATAAGAAGTACATAATTTTGTTTTAATATGCCAAAAGATAATTGATTCTAATATCGCAAAAATTACATCATTATGTTTTTGTGCTCCTAATAGCATACAGTTAATAGAAAAATGCTTCATTCCAGCTCTTTTGGAGACTGTGGCAAAGTATAAAATGTTTCCTACAAGTATTTGTGAAACCATTTGATCTACAAATTACCAGGCAAAATATTTTACCATGTCAACTAGTGTTGGAAGCAGAGTTTTTTTTTAAAGTCTTATTGAAAATGTGTTTCTTCTTAAGCAACAGTACAAATATAAATACGAAATAAAACTGCATTGAATGCAGTAGAATGCCCTGGGTTATTTGCTCCTTTGTCAAACATTTAATAAACACCACCACCAAACAGACTTTCACTAAAGAATTCTCCAAAGCCTGGGGAATTGGCAAAACAAGTTCCTTTGGAAAGAGGGCTGAAGCGAATGCTGAAAGTACAGAGGTTTGGTTTAAAGTCTGTTAAAGGAACAATCAAAGGCTCAGATCCTCGCCCTCATTTTGTGCAAATGGGTCGTTGTTTCTCTCCCACCCTGCAAAAGGGTGAAAGCAGAGGTTCTTTGGAGTGACACACCCTAGACCATGAGCAGGTGGGAAATTTTGAACTGAGAACAGAGGCGTTAAGGGAACAAACGCATACAGGATGCTGAGACCTCACCCAGAACTCCATACCTCAATCCCACTCAACTCTCACATGCTGGTAGAAATAGGAATAAATATTACAAACATTAAACAAGAAGAGAGACATACTTTTAAAAATTCAAGAAAAAAGACTTTCTGAGAAATTTAAAATTTTAGAGCAGAAATGAAAATTTCACTAGCAGATTTGAAAGATGAAGTTGAATAGAGCAAAGGAAAAAGACATACAAGTCATAAGCAAATTAGAAGACAAGTTTAGAAGATTCAATATGTGATTAGTAAGATTTCCAGTGAGAGAACACAAAGAAAACAGGGATGAAAAAAATCAGCAGTAAAATAATCCAGGAGTATTGAATTCCCAGGACAACGGATGATAGGCCAAGCAAAGTACAGAGTTATACATTTCAGATTGGGATAAAGAGATGATCCAAAAAGCCTAGAGAAAAGGTAAACATAAAAATCAAGGTACATAAGAAGGTCAGAAGTGGATTTTGGGTTTCTCAACGGCTAGAAGCTAGAAGGTAGAGCCCTGCCTTCGAATCCTAAAGCAAAATTGTTACCAACCTTGTGATCCATATGAAGGAAAATTCTCATCAGTTGTTATTAAAATATTTTCATACATCAAGGTCACAAAAAACTTACCTCCCATGAATCCTCTCTTAGGAAGCACCTGTCCTTCAACCAAACAAGATAAACAACCAAGAAAGTAGAAGACATGGTATCGTCTGCTGGTTTGGCCAGAAAGCAGAGCCTGAGGCAAGTAGTGTTTTGTTAGGAAGTGTGATCCTAGGAGAAGGAGTGAAGGATGTGGGAAGCAAATTAGGGAAAGAGGAAGATGTATTTTTCAGGATATCCATCTTGAGAAGAAATGGTGAATCATTTGTCATTTAGTTCCTGTCTAATGTTGGTCGAAGTCTCTCCCGAGGGTGCCAACTCTTCTGCCCTTTCAGGGGCACCTGCATGAGCACCAAGTGGCCACACGTGTCGGAGAAGCTCAGGACCAGAAGCGAGAAGCATCAGTGCAGGTCTAAACTGAGCTGCCCCAAGGCTACTCCTTCCTAATGTTGGCTGGAGTACTCGCAGAACTGATTGTCACAGTGTGGCTGGATTAAGAAAGAGATGAGGTGGAGAGAAGTGGTGCAAAAGAGATGTGGGAACGTTAGGCTTTGCATTAATATTTCCAGTTATCCTCTCCTTCCAAGCACACATTTCTCCACACCCTTGCAGTTAGCATGGCCGTGTGATTTGGTCATGTGGCCAATGGAGTATGAGCATAAGACACTAGTACACTTCTAGTCTGGAGCACTTAGGAGTTGGTGCACAATTCTCCATGCTTTCATCCCCTGCCTCCACAGTCCTGAAAATACATGTCATTGTGGTGGCACCACAAAGCCATCTGAGATGCTGATCCAACAAAGAGGAGAGCTGTTCTAGAAAGTCAGCCAGAGTCATCCAGACCTGCGGAGAACTTTGTGCAAGAGATAAACATCTTTTGACACAGGAAGCTACTCATATTTTGGTACTAGACTGAAATGAGACACAGGAAAAAAGAAAATCTGCCATAGGAAAGAGATGACTTCAATTCCCAGGGTAATAGTCAAGGATATCTTGGGATGATAGTTAAGTGACATGCATAAAGGGCACCCTGTTCACATGGGAGAAAGTCAGGAGCCTCCAGGAAAAAACATCTTCAGGAAGAAGAAATTGACAGAATATCTAGTGAGTGTGAATTCTTGAGAAGAGAATTAGACAATCAGCAAAGATTTTGAGGTTAAATTCCTAATCAATACAGAGAAAACTCACAGATATTAAAGCAAGTGATTCTTAACTACAAGCAAGTAGTTTTATAGTAAGGGAAAAGTTATTATAATTTGCCATGGGGTTCTACTATAAATAGCATTTACTTAGTCATAAATATATAAACGCTGCATATTGATCTAAGAAAACACAGCTATTTTAGAGAAATGGTAGAATAAGAAGTATATATATAAATGAAAGAGACAGTGAAAGAGTTTTTTAAATGAATTAATTTTCCAGAGTGGGAAGTAAATATAAAATGACTAAAATTGAAAAAAACTTTAAAAATATCAACTCAAGAAAATTATTAGAAACATGAAGGTAAATACCAAAATAATTATCTAGAAGAGTTGAAAGTGATTGTCTCTAAGGTGGGAAAAATGTGAAGAGGTAGATAGGATTGTGCTGTTTTCCATAACAAATTTTGTAGAACTATTTGACTGTAAACTATTTGCTTATATAAGTTAAAATAATAAAATGAATACAAATCAACACACTTTCTTTTAGCTGTGATTCTGTTATTTTATTTATTTATTTTTTGTGAGGAAGATCAGCCCTGAGCTAACATGCGTGCTAATCCTCCTCTTTTTGCTGAGGAAGACCGGCTCTGAGCTAACATCTATTGCCAATCCTCCTCCTTTTTTTTTCCCCAAAGCCCCGGTATATAGTTGTATGTCATAGTTGCACATCCTTCTAGTTGCTGTATGTGGGACGTGGCCTCAGCATGGCAGGGGAAGCGGTGCGTCGATGCGCGCCCAGGATGGAACCTGGGCTGCCAGTAGTAGAGCACGCGCACTTAACCACTAAGCCACGGGGCCCGCCCGATTCTGTTATTTTTAAAAACTACTAGTTCAGCTTTCACTTCCCTCTGTATCACTGTGGGTTCAGGAAATGACTACTATGTTTAATGTAACTATAATATACCTATGTTTGCATTACGCACGCAATGTCAAATGGTTCTCATGACATGAAATGATAAGGCAGCTATTATTATTCCAAGGTCTCAGAGGTAGTAAATACCAGGCCAAATTGTAAGTCTCACTCTCTTCCCCCTACAATGAACTGCCTCTAAGATATCATGGTTTTATGGGAAATGGAAATGGTCAAGGAGCCCAGGGATGAGGATTTGAGTCAAAGATTTTTAATGTCAGGCAAACCTAAATGACTTTGACTAGACTCGAATGTTACAGTCTCATAATTAATTAAAAACTTTTAAAGAAAAATTAAGGAGATATTAATTTGCAATCAGGACATGGAACAATTATTCAAAGAACATGGATGGGCAGGTGCAGGGCAAAGTATATGGTATTTTTGTCACTATCTCAAAAGCTGGTTCTAATTCATCCCTAAAGCCTTTTACGTACCTACCAGGCACCAGGTAACATGTAAGACACTGAGGGTCAAAGATAAATATGCCATAGTCTTTGGTCTTATTGCTGCCTCTCCCTCTGAAACTCTTACCACAACTGTAATTTTACATTTATTGACATAGCTCTTTGTTTATTGCTAGGAAAGGCATCTGTTTTTACCCACTGTTAGATCCTCTGTATCTAGCAAGGTACTTAAAATATAGTAGTGGTCAATTCATATTTATTTAATGAGTGAACAGATGAATGAATAAATAAACAAGAAGATAAATAGTCAGCAATGAACTTGGGTGAGATGGACAGTATGTAGGTTGGAAGAGTACCAATCAGACTACTTTCCATACTTCCCACCTCCAGCTCTCTCCTGCAGTGGTTTTCTATTTTTTCCAAGCCATGTTATGTTCCTTGTGGCTAAATGATTAATTCCGGGGAGTAATGACCATGTGTCAACCTTCTGAATCCCTCAGAGCACTTATCATAAGTCTGGACAGAGACCAGACATAGAACTCAACACATACTCCATGATGAGTACAGCCAATGCAGTAGCCCTTGGAGATACACCCTCATTACTGAGGGCATGAAAGTTAATCCACAACACATGGTTGAATATGCAAGAGAGATAAGGCTATTCACGATTCTCTTCTAATCTAAACCCTTCTGACCTCACAAGAAAACCTTGAACAGAGAGAGGATCTAAAAATAATTCTGCCACACTTATTTAGAAAGGATGTAGGATGTGAAGAACTCCCTTAAATTCCTTAATTCATTCATTTGTCTCTTTGTTGCCTCAACAAATATCTATTGAGTATCTATGACATCTATAATATGTCAAGCGCTATACTATGAGCTAGCCAGGACTGGAGTCGTGTGCTTTCACAATATTACAATAAAGCATGTGGTTAATGTTTTACTTAGAAGGACATCTATTAACAATAAAAGGATTCATCCAGAAGGAATTTTCTCTCCTACTTACTTTTCCCCAAAGAAAATATATTTATTTATTTATTTTATCACATAATATCATGTCACCAAGAAATATAAAGATCCCTAGAGAAAGGTCATCATTTGAAGTTTCTTCTTTTGCCTTTTAAGGTTATCCAGCAATAAACAACTGGTGAATCTCACATGTAACTTGACATCCATATGCAACCTGACTAACATCTGTTGAACAACTGGTGGAAAGAGAAAAATAATCCATCCTCTTTTCTTCAATTATATAAAAGCAGTAAGTTATCATTGGAAAGAATTTTGTTTCTGCTATGATTGGTACTCATGAAGGCTTTGTGAGCCAACAGTACAACCAGATGTTTCCCTAACAACAGGTAGGGACTGTGAGAGATATTTCTACCATCTGTAATATTCCAATAAGCATTTGTTGAACACCTATAATGAGTCAAATATCCTACTAGATGCCAGAGAGACAAAAAATGAAAAAAAAAAAAATCTTCCCAGGAGAAAATATTGACAGATAAGCAATTACCATGGAAGATTATCAGAGACATAATAGATGTAGGGTTAAGTTCTGTGTGGAAACATCTACTCTGGCCTGAAATGGTCATTGAAATGGGCCTTGAAGGGTAAGTAGGACTTCTCAGGAGAAGAAGAAGTTGGGGTGGAAAGGAGATTTCAGGCACCAAAACCACCACAAGCAAAAGTCCAAAGTTTAACTGAGAATTTTGGGTGTTACCAAATATCTGTGAGGAGAGTGGAAATGGAGTCAATAATGCTGGGAAGGAAAGTTATAGCCAAATAGTGAAGAGCTTCTTTTCCATAAAAGGAAATTTGGGACTTATGTAATGTGTGCTTAGGTGAACCTATAGCAATCTTCTTTACTTAGAAAAAAAAAATACCTTAAAGACCAACACCCAAACAATTACTACATTCTAATGTTACTATTTCTTTATAGTTGTTCTAAAAGATTCTATAGTAAGTTACTTAGTTGAGTAAATTAGAGAGTAAATTACTCTCTAATAACGAATTTAAAAGCCAAAGCAATTTAAATTTTGAGAAAGCCAATGAAATTACCTGTGGTTTTACTTCATATGATCATATTATGGTTGAATTATTTTTTAAAAAACTCCCTTGAGAGGGCATAAATATTGTCACAAATATTTGCCATTTGAGGACTTATGTGTTTCTCATGCTAAGCTTCAATTGTAAGTTGAACCTCCTGTTCTTTCATGTACTTAAAAATGTAATGTAAGTTTCTGAAGCAGACCAGCAGGAACAAGTGTGGGTAGCAACACATTGCCATTTTTTCCCAGAGCCCTCGAAACCAGGAGCTTCCTGTATTGAAAGGTTACTCCAATCCAATCATGGACCCTGGAAGATATTCACTTCCAATCAAATTTTAAAATTTCTGCTCTGCAAAAGGCACTGTTAAGATAACTAAAAGACAAGCAACAGATCGTGAGAAAAAATTTGCCAAAGACTTTTCTAATAAAGGACTATTATCCAACATATACAAAGAACTCCTAAAACTCAACAGTAAGAAAATGAAAAATCTGATTTAAAATTGGGTTAAAGATCTGAACAGACACCCCACAGATGACAAATAAACATATGAAAAGATGTTCAACATTATATGTCACTAGGGAACTGGAAATTAAAGTAACAATGAGATACCACTACACACCTATTAAGATGGCCAAAATCCAGAACACTGACAACACCAAATGCTGAGGAGGATGTGGAGCATCAGGAACTCGCATCAATTGCTGATGGGAATGCAAAGTGGTATAGCCATTTTGAAAGAAAGTTTTGTGATTTCTTACAAAGCTAAAATAGTTTTATCATACGATCCAGCCATCAAATTCCCAGATATTCACCCAACTGAGTTGAAAACATGTCTACACAAAAACCTGCATATGAATGATAATAGCAGCTTTATTCAAAGCACCCAAAACTAGAAGCAACCAAAATATCCTTCAGTAAATGAATGGATGAACAAACTATGGTACATCCTTATAATGGAATATTATTCAACAATAAAAAAAAGAGCTATCAAGCCATAAAAAGGCACAGAAGAACCATAAATGCATATTGCTGAGTGAATGAAACCAGTCTGAAAAGGCTATATACTGTACGATTCCACCGTATGACATTCTGGAAAAGGCAAACTATAGAGACAGTAAAAAAAATAAAAGGTGGTTGTCATGGGTTTTGGAGAGGGGAAGGGTGAACAGGTGGAGCACAGGTATTTTTAAGGTAGTGAAACTACTCTGTGTGATACTGTAATGGTGGATACACGATGTTATGCTTTAGTTAATAAATAGCTAATAATTATATATCAATATTGACTCATCAATTGTAACATGTACCACATTAATGCAAGATGTTAATAATAGAGGAAACTGTGGGGTTGGAGGGTGTTTATGGGAGTTCTCCATACTCTCTGCTCAATTCTTCTGTAAATCTGAAATTGTTTTAAAAAATAAAGTTTACTAATTTTTTTTAAAGGCAAGGGGAACTGAAAGAATGATTTGATTAAGGAAAAATTATTTTTAGCTCCAATGCAACTCCAAGCCGACTCCCTACTGGAAAGTGGAATTTGGCCTTAAAATAGTTTGAACCAGCTCATGCAAGCCCACCTTAAAGGCCCCCAGCCACCACAAAATAACCGAGAGAACACAGCCAAAAAGGTCTTAGACCATTAGACCCATTGCCCAATGTGAGTCCCTCTGATGTGTTGGTAACTGTACTATACAAGTTTTCCATGACTGTGTAACAAATCACCACAAACCTAGTGACCGAAAACTACACACATTTATTGTGTTACAGCTTTTGAGAGTCAGGAATCCTGGCATGGCATAAGTGGGTCCTCTGCTCAGAATCTCACAGGCCACAATCAAGATGTCAACTGGGCTACATTTCATCTGAAGTCTTGACAGGGGAAGAATCTGCTTCCAAGCCCATTCATGTTGTTGGTGGAATTTATTTCCTTGTGGCGTATGACTGAGGGCCCTGCTTTTTCACTGGCTGTTGGCTGGAGGCTGCCCTCAGGTCCTGGAAGGAGCCCCATAGTTCCTTGCCACCTGGCTTCCTCAACATGGCTGCTAACTCCATCAAGCCAGCTGGCAGAATCTCTCTGCAGTCTGCTAAGAAGGAGTCATGTAGCACAATGTAATAATAAGAGTGATAGTCCATCACCTTTGTCATATTCTGTCAGTTAGACATGAGTCACGGGTTCCACACACGCTCAGGAAAGGGGATGCAAAAAAGTGTAGATACCAAGAGGTGGGAGCTCACTGGAAGTCCCGTAGTGTCTGTCTGCCACATGTGCCAACTGGAAGACAGCAAGAACAAGAAAGCAACCGAAAACAAAACTCACTAGCACTCAAAGCCTTGCAGAGAAACTTCAGACCTATGAAAAAGAGCATTCAGCCCATTGGCTAAAGTTTTGACTGAATAGATGGGATTATCTGTCAGTGTACCCTCAGGTTTTACTGAAACAGAATGGATATGCAAAATATGCAGGTGTTTGCACTTCCAAGCCAAACCTCAGGCTTATCATTTTTGTTCTTTTCGTTAAAGTATAACAATAACATCAAGTATCATCTATTGATATCTATATGTATCATCTATTATGTGCCAGAGACACTGTTCTATGGCCCCAATAATCATTGTTTAAAAACAACATTTTCATCACCCCCATTTTACAAAATTGGATGGAAGCACAGAGTAGTTTCAGGGCTAGTGAGTGACAGAGTGAGGGTTCAAACCAGGGAGGCCACCCCGCCTCCACTTTATTTATGGATGGTGTGAAATAGTGAAGTGAAAGATGAAAGAAATTCTCTGAAATGTCATCAAATTTGAAAAGAAAAAAAAGTTATCAAAAATTATTGTTCTATCATATCTAAAGCCCACTGTCCCCAGTACAGCCCTTTACCATCTGGTTCATTCACATATTTTAATGAATGCTACTAGATCAAATTTCAGAGTGCCATAGTCCATCTGTTATAACTGGGGCTGTGGAAACATAACTCTCTCATTCTGCTAGTCAATAACCAAGACTTATTGTGTGATTCCTGTCTCTAACCTACAAGTCATAACCATTGATGTCTCTGTGACAACAAATCTAATTTTAAAAAGAGGGATATTGGCACTCCATGTACAGATATATATGTAGTACATTTCTGACACATGAATTTACTAAGTGATACTGGCACTTGTAGTAAATGTGAATGTGATGGGGGGAATAAAAATGAATATGAATTCTTTCTACCCCCAAGGAGTTTATAATCCAGTTGGAGAGGCAGGCAAATATAATAAAAGTCAGAACAAAATAAGCACTACTAATAGAGGAACAAGCAATATGGTGTGGGGTCACAGAGGAAGCAGGGATGGGTATTTCAGAACGAGTCAGATGTCAAACTTACTCCCAATCCTTATATAACCACAACCTTCCCTGTGATCTGAAAATGTCAACTTTTAAAAGTTCTGTTGTCAACTTAGAGAACAAAGAAGGAAGAACTGGAGAAGCCATGAAAACCACTGGCAGGCAATTGCTGAAACGACAGGGAGAAGGGCCAGACAGAGTACACTCCTTCCACTGGATTTGTTTGTTATTCTTCTGTAAAGAAGATTCGTTGAGAAACTGACACCAGAAGACCTCCTTTTTCATGTTAAAAACTGGGGGGAAAGGAGAAGAGACCAGAATTTCAAGGGGAAAGAAAATTAGCCCGAGTTCACCAAGTTTTCAATTTGATGTAATAACCAAAACAGGTTCAGACTTCTGGGATAAATTTTATGCTGTGTTCCAATAGTGAGATTACTACATTTATCTAAATTCAAAGAAGTAATCAATTTCCAAATACTATTTGTCACTCAAAAGTGCAGTGGGCATTTAGAGCTGTGCTTCATGTGTTTAAGAAACACATGGAAATCTTGTTACAAGGCAGATTCTGACTCAATAGATCTGGAGTTGGGAGATACTGAATTTCTAACATGCTGATTCGCGGATGCTGCTGATTTGTGGACCACACTTTGAGTAGAAAGGATTTAAAGAAAAACCTTAAGTATATACTAAATGCACAGCCTGTTCATGATAAAGGTGCAGTTGTGGTCCAGCTTGCAGACTTGAATGACTACAGAATGGATTAGAAAGGAGAGAGGAATTTTGAAAGTAGGTCTTTCGTTTGTTTGTTTTTTGAGGAAGATTAGCTCTGAGCTCACATCTGTTGCCAATCCTCCTTTTGTTTTTTGCTGAGCAAGATTGGCCCTGGGCTAACATCTGCGCCCATGTTCCTCTGTTTTCTATGGGACACCGCCACAGCACAGCCTGATAAGAAGTGTGTAGGTCTGTGCCTGGGATCCAAACCTGCGAACCCTGGGCCACCAAAGCGGAGCGTGCAAACCTAACCGCCATGCCACAGGGCTGGCCCCTGAAAGTAGGTCTTAATTGGTGACTTATCACAAAGAGGAATATATTCTGCTCCACTCCATCACATAAAATATTTTTATATAATATAAAACATTCTTCAAGAAATACGTATACATTTATGTTCAGTTTGTCAGTATATTTCAAAGAATTATTTAGCCTTGATTCTGTGTTTGCTCATATGAACCTTTACCCTCAGTCCTTTAATATCAAAAATCCTAGTTCTTGATTTTCATTAGGGCAGACCCAGAGTTCAAGGAATGTGAATCATAAAATTTGGAGGAGAACTCTTTAAGAAAAAGAATATCAAGTTGTGAATACAAAATTAGGTATGAAAGTGAATATTTATTTAGAAAAAACGCTCAGGACCACCCCAGAGTCATTGACGATGAGGAGACATGTCGCAGAGGGGACGGCAGAGCGAATGGAGACAGGGCTTCGGACGGGGCCCTGAAGCTAAAGCTTTAATAGCTTCACAGTGAATTTGTCTCTAATTTTAATTCAACTCCTGATTAACTAGAGTATGTCTATTAATATTTTTTCAAGATAGGCAAATTGGTAGTATAATCATAAATCTAAAATATTTAAGAAATTAAAAAAGAATAAAGCTATTATTCCAAAAAATATACACAGAAATACAAAGAAAATATATCAAAAAATATAATCATTTGTACTATCTTTTTTTTTTTTTTTGGTGAGGAAGATTGGCCCTGAGCTAACATCTGTGCCCATCTTCCTCTATTTTTTATGTGGGATGCCACCACAATATGGCTTGAATCGCAGCATGTCTGTCCGCGCCAGGGATTCGAACCTGCGAACCCTGGGCTGCCAAAGCAGAGCACATGAACCCAAGCACTAAGACACTGGGCTGGCCACATTATTATCTTTTTGAAAAGTATTATTTTGCCTTTCACAGGCAGCCTTTGATTTCGAAATGGTTCTTCCCTCAAAAACCAGCTGTTTAGGACTCAGAACAGCACACTTGTTTCTCAGGGAAGCCCAAAAAAGTCTGGTATTCCACAACATGTATTCTATAACAATATAGAATGTAAAATCTATGGTAACAATTTTCTGATAGCACAATGTATAGATTCCCCTGCTCTGGGGTGTCTGGTATGTTTCCAATAGGATAAGGGGCTTCCAGTTCCCCAGTGACCTCCCAGGCCCTCACGTTCACTGCAAAGAGGGGATTACAACCCCTCCAGCCCCAAGTCTATGGCAGCAGCAATCCCAGACTAAGGCAGAGAAGAAAAAGGGGTTAAGAGTAAAGGGGTGAGGACATCTTGCACCTCCCTCAGAATAGCCTCAGTCCAACACCCCAGGCGTCCTTCTCTTCCTTAAGAAGGTCCCAGAATGTAGTCTATCTCTTTCTCCTACTTCCAGCCTGGGGTCCACAACTTCTATGGCCAGTGGCGGATAAGACATATTGTCCCAGCCTCTCTCGTTTCCTCCCATTCCCAGCATAATAGCAGTCTTTGCAATTTTCAAAGGCAGCAGTGCTAGAGCTTGCAAAAGAAAGGGATTGGAAGGAAAAGGTTCTTTCCAATGCACAGAGGTCCCGGGTAGGGTATATTAAAGAGAAAAGTAAGGTTTTTTCCCATTTTATGAAAAAAAAATGCAGACTGGGATCTAGTCATTCCAGGTATATAATCATAAAAGGCAAGGCCAGGTGCTAGGATGGGCATGCATAGGGGTCCTACAATATGAGCAAGGGGTTTAATTGATAAGTTGGGACTGGGAAAGCTGCTGAGGATACTAAGCTTGGGAGTGGGGTAGTGACAGCAAGGGAGAGAAGGGGCTCACTCACTCCTCACCTCCAACCAGTACTACCACCCCAGACACTTCCCCCGATCCTTGCGGACGCGCATGGGGAAGAAGTGGGGAATGAGGACAAGAGCAGGGTTGTAGGCAGCCCTCCAGGATGTCAACAGAAGAGATTAGAAACAGAGAACAGCCAAAACAGCAGCAGTGAAGAAGAAAGGGGATTTGTGCAACTCCCTAATGAAGGAGGCTTTCCCCAGGCGCTAGTCCAACTTGCTAGAGCAAGAAAGTTGGGAGAGTGGCTTCCTGCTTCTTCACTTGAGGTTAAGAATATCTTTGTTAATATTTCTTTTTCCCCATGAAGTATGAGACCTTTGAAATCTTTATCTTTTTGCCTGACTCTATTCTCCTGTGCTTGGAACAAAAACACCATTGCCTTCCACAAACATAGTTGCAGAGCGAAATAAAGTTCTTGACTCAAGTCTGATGAAAACTTTTGCCAAGAGGAGGGGTGTCCAAACGGCCTCTGTCTACCATGCAAGGTGTGTTTGTTTTTTAAAGAGCCGCAAGTTGGAACCCCAGGGAAAGTGCAACCCTCACAGGCTCTAGAATTCACACCCCCGACCCCACGACCCAACACTTTTGTTTAATTTCCTATGAACTCTCTCCTCACTCACTTTAATTAAGGGAAAGCAATTTCTCAACTTTTATTAAAAGATACACTTGATGTATTTCCCAGAACTATAGTTGTGTCAATTAAATTCTCATTTATCGCAGGCTACTTATTTGTGTAGCCAATAAGTCACATAATCTAGGGATCCCTTTCACGGCCACCATGTTTTCAACACAGCACACATGGATATGTAACACAAGCACATGTTCCCAAGACCCAAAGCTCTTTGGGCTTCATGATGAGGATCATTTTGCTTTTATTTTGTGGCCTTTCCACCTCCACACACACATCCTACACAACCGTGAAAATTGGCAGGTTGATTTATTGTCCCCAAGACATTTGTCTCTGAATGTAATCAAGTGGAATCTTTATATCCTCAGTCCACACCAGCCAGCATATAAAAATGAAGTTAGTGTTTATCTAACTCTGACTTGACCTATTAAAACAGGTCCTTCAGTCTCTTCATTCCTCCAAACTTTTCTGGGAGTCCTTGGAAGATATGCATAATACCAAACACAGCCCACTCTACTAGAACCTGGAATCTACCCTTTTCCTCCTCTAGTTCCATCTTCCTGCATTAAAGTGCACCAACAAAGTCTCCAGGCCCATAAAGTACAATCAGAGAGCTTCCTCCCCACTCCAGGAATACTGGGAAAGACCACAGTGCCAAAGACATGCCTGAGTACCATGTCACCTGCACCAGTCTTGTGCAGTAACACTGGGATTCAATCCGATAGGCTGGGAACACTCCTGAGAGGGTGACATTGTTGCCCTTGCTTCTGGTACCAGCACTGAGGTCCTGAGTCCCTCTGGTGCCAAAGCCACTGGTATCACAGAGACCATAGTAACCATACTATTCGAGAGGCTGGCTTTGCCCTCTAACTTCTTTCCTCACCTTGGTATCACCCATGGTTCATCAAGGGACTCTAAGCAGCACTTCCTCTGGCTCCCCAGATCTCAAGTCCCTTCTGCTTTTCCAACATATCTCTCTTTGAAGAGCTCAAGCACAATTTCATGGCAAGGAGCAACCTGAAGACAATTTAAACTAGAAACACAATGCTTTAGTCATTCGTTCATTTGTTCCTTTGAGACTTATTAAGAGTTTACTATCTGCTTGGCCCAGTCCCATGGGCTGGATTTACAGTGGTGCAGTTAAGCCCTTGCCTCCTGAGCTTGTAACCTGGAGGGAACTCAAGTAAACGATGAAGGCAGTGTGAAGACTGTTGGGATCAGGGAGGACCAGAGACATGTGAGAGCACAGCACAGTGGCTAAGAGCAAGGCTCTGCAGTTAGACTCTCTAGGACTGAATTCTGGCCCCATCACTCACTAGCTATGTGGCCCAGGTAATTTACTTAATCTCACTTTACCTCAGTTCTCTCATCTGAAAAATTGTTTGACAGCTGGAATTCCAACAATTCTATTGTTGGAAGTATTGGACAGGGTAAACATGCATAAGAATTAACACTGCCTTATTTACTTTGTTAAGTGACTTTAGCTAATCTGTGTTACTTAGAAATGTGTACAGTTTAAATGCTATTATAAACATATTACCAAGTAATTATTATTAATGTGTAATTTGCAAAATATGTATTATTATCTTTAGTTTCTAGAAATCATGAAATGAAGCACTATAAAATGAAAGCATTATAAAATGAAAAATGAAGCATTATAAAATAAGCAATAAAACCATGACCCTATTTGAGAGGTGATTATAAATTCACCTTTTAGATAAAAAATTATTATCTAAAAACAAAAAATGATACATGACTCCCAGAAAAGCTTAAAGCAAAGAGAATCTGACCTCAGCCCTCTGTTATTTTTATATGGTAACAAGGGACCTGATAGGTTTGAGATGGTGGGTGGAAAATAATTCAACTTGATCTTTTTGTTTTGTGTTTATCAAGACAACTGTTTGGTTGTCTGCTTTCTTGGCTGTCCAGACAGCTGTGGTGCTATTGAGTAGACCTAAGAGGTCTGTGATGACAAAGTAATTACAACTCCTATGACTGTAGAAATCCATGTTTTATAGCAACTCATTTACTCCAGACCAATGATTTATTGCATTTGTATGTGTACACATATAAGTTTGCCATGACAAGAGGATGCTTAGTAATTAATTTGCCAACATAGTTTTATGTAACGTAATCCAGCCATACTAAATGCACCACATTTAATAAAAGAAAGTGCTTAAACAGAACTCTGTTCTGAAAAGCCATTGGGTGTGATGGTGAAACGGCAGGAAACCAATGCAGAAATGCGAAGCAGGAAGCCGAAATCTAAAACAGTGCTACAAATCCCAAAGAGGCAGGCTGTTTGAGCTGTGAAGACTTCCCACCCCAAACTGTAATGTTCTTGCATTACATAAAACTGAATGGTCTTCTGGGAATCTACAGAGAAAGAAATGAACACAATTTCTTATTCTTTCAGATGGCCTGCAAATTCGCACGTGAAATATTAGAGGAGATCACATGGGCTGGAGACATTTGAAGTTCTGGGAGTGTTCCTATTTTGAGCCTCAGTTCTCAGAAGTGGCATCATTGCTAGTATAACTTACCTTTACATGGGGAGCTGGCAGTTAGCATCTCAGCTCATGAGTGAAATTGAGTTTGTTTAGTTTGTTTGGAAAGAAAAATTGATTCACTTTTTGTCTTTCAAAATAATATTAGTGATATGCTCTCTTGAGTGGAACATCTCAGAACAGAACATTTTTATCCCTTTAATTAATGGCTGCTGAATATTTTATTACTTTGATAAGTTCTTTTTTTTAATGACATTTGAGATCAAAAATAATCAAAGCACTGTCTGTGCATGGAACAAACTGTTGCATGCCTGAATATCCTCTTATGGTTAAAAGTCCTCCAGATTGGGGCTGGCCCAGTGGTATAGTGGTTAAGTTCGCGTGCTCCACCTCAGTGGCTCCAGGTTCACGGGTTCAGATCTCAGGCGTGGACCTATACGCTGCACTTCAAGCCACGCTGTGGTGGCGTCCCACATACAAAATAGAGGAAGATTGGCACAGACGTTAGCTCAGGGACAATCTTCCTCAGCCAAAATGAGGAAGTCCACATACCAAGTTCCTACATACCTCATCTCACCCTCTGCATGTATATCTTCCTTTTACAAGAAATAGTAGCGTGTGTGGAAGACGACCTTCTGCTCTCGGCTCCTATTTCAAGAGTTGTTCAGAGAATAATAACCTATGCAAATTAGTTTAGAAACAGAGCAACAAACTCCACCTCTCTGTTAATGTCACTATCTCCTAGAGAAGTTTCTCATGATTTATGTCTCTCCTCTGCCCTTATTGACTTCGCTTGTCTTCTGCTGATTTGCATTCCTTCAAATGTTGATCTGAAAATATTTGTTTTCTGGATTCATTGTCTCCAAATCACTCTGCACACTCTTCAGAAGGCCACATGTTTAGTATCCCACCTATGATGTCAATCAAGGTACATCTACCCTTCATTATATCATGCCACTGTTGCAGAAATTTAAAATCTGGAAAGGTATGTAGATTATTACATTTAATTCCTTCCAAAAAATGCTTTTCTAATCAGAAAACAACAAATAGTAGGGAAACATGTTTACTTCAGGAAATTTGAAATTTAAAAGTATTAAGAGAGTATAACTGTAAAGATGCTGGTATATTTCCTTCCAGTCTGTTTTTCTTAAAGAGATAGATAGATCACTTTGTCAATTTCCTATACCAATCAAATATATCCCCATGCAATGAATAGGAATTATAACAATTCTACAGTTACATTTGGAAGAATTTTGTATACTTAAAATATTCAGTCTCAGGGCCAGCCTGGTGGCATAGTGGTTGGGTTTGCACACTCTACTTCTGTGGCCCAGGGTTCGCAGGTTCAGATCCTGGGCATGGACCTACACACTGCTTATCAAGCCATGCTGTGGCAGGCATCCTATGAGGAAGACGGGCATGGATGTTAGCCCAGGGCCAGTCTTCCTCAGCAAAAACAGGAAGACTGGCAACAGATGTTAGCTCAGGGTTAATCTTCCTCACCAAAAAAAATTCAGTCTTTCCACCTAGAAATATGTCTCCATGTTTATTTGTTTGATTTAAATCCTTCAATGAAGTTCTATAGTTTTCTTAATAAAATTGAAAAGTTCCCATACCCTTCTTTTAAAAATGTTTTTCTAAGCATTTTTATAATTTTTTTCTTATGAATAGAATCTGATCTTCATATTTTCTAAACTAGTCATGGCTGGTGTATTGGAAGGCTACTATGTTTTATATATTAATTTCTTAGTAAATTCTAATTAGTCCTAATAGTTCTTTAGTCAAACCTACATTTTTGCAAGATAAGAACAAGGATCTCTTATGGACACACAAAAAAAGAATGTGGGAGAAGACAGAAAGAAAGAAAAAATAACGTTGGAGATGGATAGAGAGCTTCCTTGGTCAGTGTGTATATACAGATGGAGAAAAGAAAAAGTAGAATAATATTTTTGACCCTTTGTTTCTACATGTCTCTGGATGTCTATTTATATCAGTATATGTCACATCATAAGTTCTCAATTACTGTTTGTTAAAGGAATAAATGTAAATTCCAAAGCAGAATTTGAATAAATGAGAAATAATATCCATATTGTATGCATGACAAGACTAGCTTTATATTTATACAAAAAAGTGATGAAGGGGAATATACCTCCATAAAAGTCAAGGGAATGTTGAATTGATCAAACTGGGGCGTTAATCCATGAATTCTGTCTGGTGCAGTTGACATAATTGGGATTTTACGTGGTGATATCCATCAGTTCAGGACTCAAGGGCAAGATAAATTCATATTTTGAGTCAAGAAGTTCAACTCAAACAAATCTGCCAAAAAAGTGTGTTCTGGGACTGGTGGTTACTAGGAAGTAGGGTAAAGCCCTCTGACATGGCCACAACAGCAGTGGGACAAGTAGTGAGCGTCATTTACATCATAGTCCACCGTCCTTCTCTTATGCATAAAGCTAATCAAATTGGCCTTTCTAAGACAGTTAAAACTGGTAATTCGTTAACATAAAATTATATTCCTCTATGTGAGGGTTACTACTTAAATGACGATGGGATCATTTTCAAGTGCTGTAAAATAATAAATAAAAGTGGGGTGAATAGATGTAATTATTATAATCAATCAGGAATTAA
Organism: Diceros bicornis minor; assembly: GCF_020826845.1. Lineage (NCBI taxonomy): Eukaryota > Metazoa > Chordata > Mammalia > Perissodactyla > Rhinocerotidae > Diceros > Diceros bicornis. The sequence continues at coordinate 10,563,334 of NC_080776.1, read as the reverse complement.
TTAAGCCACTCGGCTCTGCTCCTTCTACAGAAGTTTGCAGCCCAATGCAATAAAGAGAGTTCCTAATAAACACTCAGCCATTAATCCTTCTAAATACCTAGGAGAGTAAAGGACCATGAGAAATTGAAAACCTCTCGAAATTCAACCAAAGCATTTTGTTTCCTTGGGAAAAATTCCTAATCGTTAGGTTCACTAAGACAATCCAAATGTGGGCAATGTGTGTGTATGTCCGTATGTGCATGTGTTTTACAAGCTCAAAGAAAAGTCCCCATGAACCTATTTCAAATTAATTTGTGCATTAATCTGTGTAGGAATTTTTCTTTATTTGATAAAAGAAGGGGAAGAAAGACATCACATTGACTGAAAAGTTTTGACGAATTTCTAACTGTGCCAGAGGAGTTTCCACTCTGTCTTCCGAACAGCAAAGGATCTGCGACTTTTCAGTGTGCCTGAGATTACACAGACAAATTGCTTAAGAGCCCGAGGAGATTATCTCTAATTGGCATAAAAAGGATATGGCATTAAAAACAAAACTCTCTGAAACTCTGACAGTGTTTGGTGCCCAAAGGGTAACGCAGTTCCCAATGCAGAAATGCTGTGGAAATAAACACATCAGCTGCAATAGAAGGTAGCCTTCTGAGGTCTTATTTAGATTTGAGAAGCTTTACTTCTCCTACACTGTGTTTTATGGAGCTGTCTTATACTTGCTGAATGAGGACAAATGATAGACTCACCTTGGTAGCCCCTCATTTGATGGCTGCCTTTGTTATAGCTAATTAATTCTCATTGTTTATGAAATACAAATACCAATGCTCACTAAAAGCCAATATGAAATACTTGCTTGGGTAGTGCAGAGACCAAAGATTGAGGACATTTTGGGGAGCAGTGGGAGAGACAAAGAGATGAGGTTCACACTAGCAGATAGATAGGAATATGTAGCAGTGCATTTCACCAGGTATTTAGTTAATGATTACAGTCGCAAGACACTGGGTTAGGTAACGGACTGGTATCAAAGTCTCTGCTTTCAATGGGTTTAAAACCCCAGGGGGAAATTAATACAGATTTATCATAAAACTGAGTAAAAAATAACATGGGCAAGGCAATAGAAAAATCGTAGGACAAAAATCAGCAAAGTTGGGTGAGCGATAGAGATCATCCAAACCGAACCCTTCATTTTGTAATTGAGGAAACTGAGGCCCCGAGAGATTAAACTGAGGCCCAGAGAGTTTGCCTGTGGCCACAATGATGACCAGATAGTCTGGCTCTGAACTCAGATTTTATGTTCTTACCAGTATACCACACTGCAGGATGTTTTGCCAATTACAGGATATATTGCCAAATAATAATGTAAAAGATAAGTTTATGAGTTCAGGATAAAGAGAAATGACTGTGTAATACAGTAGGTTCAAGAAGTTTTACCAAATGAGTAAGTTTAAAAAAAAAAAAAGCAAGCAAGTAAACAATAATAACAAAAACCAGGCAAAATTTCAAATGCCAGAAAGGAAGGGATAGTGCTGGGGGAAGAGCATGAGCTTAGGCTTGGATGGGAGACAGAATCATGCTTGGGATGTAGCGGAGACTAGGGGGGCTGAGCTGAAGGAACCTCATGTAAAGGCAGTAGGAGTTGAAAGATGCAGCATTTTCCCTTTCACATCCCCTCGAACTACTTTTGGTTTTGGAATTTTCTCCAAGGATTAAGGCCAACATCATCCAATCAGTCTAGTCCACTCATTAGCCTCTAAATACACATGTTCCTTCCCAAATCCTTGCCTTTACTCATGCAGATCTTTCCAGAACACATCCTATGTTCAAGGTCATATGGGAAGCTTGTTTCCTTTAGAATGTCCGCAATGCTTGGACCCATGTAAAGCTCTGTTTTCTGAACTCTATTGAGTACTGGCTAAAATACTCATGCAATCATGTAGATTGTAAGCTTTGAACAGATAGATATTATACCTGCATGCTCACAACAATACTGGACATGTCATGGGCCCTTAATAATTGCTTAGTGGCCAAGTAATCAATGGAAGCCATTCTTTCAATGGACTGTGCAGCTGTCATTACGCCCTCGTCACTTATCCACAGGTCTTCATTTGAACTGCAAAATGATATTTTGGTGATGATGAGGAAGAGGAGGAAGATGATGGTCATAGTGGCAATGGTGGTGTTGGTGATGATGATGATGGTGATGGTGGTGATGACATTAATAATATTAATGACAATAGCAGCTAATATTTCTTGAGTATTTTCAATATGCCACTTTTCAAAGCACTAATATGTTACTCCATTTAATACTTGACACAGTTTTATGAGATACACACCATTATCATCACCATTTTACAACAGAAGAAAATTTGGTAACTAATCATAAAATCATAAAATACTAATCATAAAAAGTCAAAAAAATTTCTATGCAGAAAGTTTCCTTTCATAGCTGTAGCATATAGACTGATTTGTATTTTAAATAAATTCAGATTTTCATAAGATATTTGGGGTTAAATATTCCTTTTCTTATTTAAACAATTATTCCATACTTACACCCTTTCTTTCCATGAGACAGCAGGCAGGATGCTTAAAAATTTTAGCAACCTGTAAGGCAGAGATATCAGCTTTAAATTATAGATACTTGACTATCAGCTCTATGTAGAGGGACGTTCTATTAGATTATCACTCTGTCTCACCCCTCACCACCCACCCCTGCTCCCAGGTGGAGAGAGTGATGTATCTAACAGGAACGTTTAGGAGAAGGATTTGAGCATGTGTGACTTGGCATCTTCCTCTTCCTTTTCATAACCTAGTGCCTGCAGATGACACATTTTGCTCAACTCTGTCAGCACCTAAGTTTAGCAGAATGGACCAGCTGATGAGCTGGGGGAGAACCCGCAGTTGGAGCGCTGCTCATGACTGGGTGGGGAAACCCGTCTAATTTTGAAGTTCAGTTTAAGTAGCACACTGTTGCCACATACCTGAGTCAAGATTTCAACAGCTCAACTAGAAGTGAAACAGACATTTTTGCCTCAATGTGTCTGCTTCCTTGTCTAGCCCTCAGTAGTTCTGAAATCAGTCACAGAAGACTGGTGCTACTCATTGGCTCTCTAAAAACCGCACCGTGAACCAAAAGATGTTTCTACATGAAAGAGAATTTGCAATAAGAATGTAAATTTATACTTTAATATAAAGCTTTAATTCTGTGTTTAACATGCAATTTTGATAAGCAATATTTTTTTTTATCTTTGCATCCCAGGAATGAGACTATCATTTAATCTAATATATCAAATGCTTTCATAAAAATTATATTGCTGAAGAAATAGTTTGAACTCTCTGGCAATGCATCTACATCTGTTTGTACCATTTCTTTCTTTTCCAGTGAAGATGTATATACTGCTAAGAAGATTATACAAAGAAAACACTTTGTAGGAAAATGAAATGACAAAGCTAGCACCAAAAAAGAAAGACTCTTTCTGCCCTAATGAGGAAATAATGCTATTCTTAAATGTTTCCATATTAAGAAGTGACGCTAGAATCTATTACAATATTATGTATTATAATATTATGCTGTGTCAACCATACCTATATCCCCACATTTTGGGGGAAATTTTTTTTAATTGTTTTATTTTTATAAAGAATGATAATCCCTATTTCTTTCATTTGAGAGAGACATTAGCGACATGTAACAACGTTATGTTTCAGGATTCTTTTAACATTTTTAAGCCCCAGACTGGCAAGAACAAAGAATCACTTTGCTAACTAATGTATTAAATATGTTGTCTATTTATATAGTAATTGTTTGGTGGAAAATTCATCTCTTTTGTTCCTTCTTATCTTTTCTTTCCTCTTGTCCATGCAGTGTATTTATGAATTACGTATGTGAACATAATTAAAAGTAACAATTGGTGAATTGTACTCCATGGACATTGTTCCATGTTTCAAGTCTTATTTAGACTGCACCAAATTTATGCCAAGAGACGAGCTTATAATTAAATTCATAGCCATCCTTCCTAGGAAGGTTTCTTTTATGTAAAACTCATTGCTTGCTAAAAGCTGTTTTTCTGACCAAAAGCTTTGCATAGCATCTTTTAAAAAATCAGTAGACAATATAGCAGCAGCCCCCACCTCTTTCTACAGATGAAGGTTTTCTGTAACTGATTTTCCATCTTTCTTTATCCTCTACAGCTTGGTTAGTCTACCATACAGAACTGTGAAGGATCAGCTTCTACAGCAGTTTCGTTATTTGCAAACTAGGAACGCATACAATATGGCAAATGGTTACATGAGATCAATTCCTAAAATGTTCTCCTTTTAGGAGAACTCTCAGGAGCTCCCAAAGTAATTTTTCATCTTTTGTTTGCTTGTTTGTTTTTGTGTTTTAAGTACAAGAATCTTGGAAAAGGAAAAAAGACAGCTCAAACACTTAGAAAGGTATTACTCTAGCCACAAGAATATTTTCTACAATGGAAAAAAGATTGTTATAAACATTAGCCCAGCTCCACACTTTTTTCCCCCCCATTCCCATTTCTCAAAATATTCTTTCTTTAGGAAAATACTTTTTATTAAGTGATTCTATGTTTTTTTTTAATTTTTTTTTATTTTTTTGCCAGGAAGAGTAGCCCTGAGCTAACATCCGCTGCCAAGCCTCCTCTTTTTGCTGAGGAAGACTGGCCCTGGGCTAACATCCATGCCCATCTTCTTCTGCTTTATATGGGACTCCACCACAGCATGGCCTGACAAGCAGTGCATATGTCTGTGCCCGGGATCCAAACCTGAGAACCCCCGGCTGCCGAAGTGGAGTGAGCGAACTTAACCACTACACCACCGGGCCGGCCCCGGGTGATTCTATCTTTTTAAGCAGTGATTCAAATCCCCAGCTTAGTGTCATGCGTACATTTACCGAGAATCATCTGCACTCCGTCATCTATCCAAGCTTGGAAAATTCTGTTCAGAACCTGTCCTCATATTTCACTAGCACATACCTGGATAGTCTTTCTCTTTCTTGACCTGGGTCATCCTTAGCAATCTCTTTCTCTGCACTTATTATTTTCCTGAAACAAAAAGCCCTTTTGTAAAGATACAATATGATGAATTTATAGTACTGAATGGACTATTTCCTTTCACTGTCAACAAAGTATCATTTCTGATCCTAAGTCAGTTTCTCTGCAATGTGACAATATCGTGGGATGGATGGACCTGAAGAAACTTCAGATTTGCTCTTGGACTCAGGGAAGAACGTGATGTACTGTCTCTGCAGCCTGGACTGCTTTTGTAGAATGTAGTTCGATATTCTCTTCTCTTCCTCCCTCTGCTCTTCTCTTCTCCCATGATTTGAAAAATGTCATGTTTAAAAGCTTTTGCTGGCCCACAGTGTCATCCACTTGATCCATCATCATCTTCTCAGCTCATCTTTCTCTCTATTAAAAATAAGATATTTATATTTCTAGATGAAATGGGAGAAACCTAGGCCTGATAAATGACTTCCTGTTGTCATTACTGCCGGGTAGTATATTATTGGAGGGAGTTCGGCCGTGATCTAGTGTTATTGCCTTCTGTTATGCTGACTGGGAACGATCACTCATAACCACACACTGTAAAGTTTATTTTTAAGAATTAAACTGTTAATTAAAGAGAAGAATAATGAAGGCAGGAAGGAAGCATAGAAAAGTGGTGACAGATATCACAGGCGGCAGGTGCTACAGTTTATTGAGGAAATTCATGGATTCCCTTAAATTCTCCCATATCTCTGAGTGAAGTCAATTATTATAGAGCTTGGGGTAAAGAAACAGTTGTTTGAAATAAGCACTGCCCTCCTTACTACAGAACTCCCTTGGCGATGGGGAAGGCAGTCTCTTCACAAACATGCGGAAGAGTTTCCCACCAGAGCCTGGAGTGTGGCCATACTGTGGCCTTTTGAAATACTCCAACAGTTGACGAGACGACCTTAGGAGATACCCAGGCTTAGCGTTAAATACCCCGAATCATACAGTGAAGAAAGCGTTATTTTGAGTCTTTCTTCCTATATCTAAGAGTAAGTCTCAGGTTGTTTTATTGTTTCTTTCATATCACCCATCATGGGCTCATTTTCCTTTTTAACAAAGAGAGAGAATACTGAGCCTGACTAGAGTTTAGGAATATCGGTTTACGTTTTATTTGTTTATGCAACCACCTTCTGTTTATTGTAAGCAAAACTCACATTCCATTTATGGTAGTCATGTGAGCTTTCCTTTTAAAATAAACTAGTTTAAGTAAAAAAGAAATTAAAAGTCAATTTAAATAAAACATATGTAGGTAGCAGTAGACATGATACCCAGATAGGACAAAATAATTGAAGAAAAAAAGTTGTAGTATGAGTGCATGGAAAAAATTGTTAAGGTTTTACACAAGTGACTGAAGTTGGGAAATGCTGGTTTAGCAGGGATTTGTGTCAAAAACCACACAAAAGACTGAAATAAGTCCTTACTGTGGTGATAAATATATCAGAAAAAAAAAAAAAGAGAGAGAGAGAGAGATTGAAATAAAATCAGTATTAGGCCCACAAGGAAAAATCGCTTGATACTTCAACAGCTATTTTTAGGGTGTCTTTGAATTTCTGTTATTAATTAAACACATCAGTTTCCTTTATCCTAAAAAAAAGAAAGATGTTCAGCAAAATTAAGTAAAAAAGCGTTAACCATATTTGATTCCTTGTTTCTCACACATTCCATTCAAAGTGACTCATGCTGAAACTTACAAAAATAAGTGTATTTTTGACTGGAAATGGAAGGTCAAAAATCAGAGATGTATTTTAAGCTCCCTGGAAACTTGGTGTAGGGATGTATAAAACTATCTGATAGAGAGGCCTATCACCGGATAGGTTTCTGTCCTTTTCCTTTGAAAGATTCTGATTTTAGTAATAGGATTTCCTCTTCCCTTATGGAAGTATCTCCCTTACTAGGCTCTCAGCCATTAAGACCTCAGAGGTCATGTTCACTGCTATGTTTCCAGGGACCAATGCATGTCTTGCCCATAGCCAGCACTCATAAGTACCAAATGAGTGAATGAATGAATGAATGAATTGAAGGTCTTCATGTATGACCCAATCCAGCAAAATGTAGTAAAAGGAAAGAAAAAAGTACCTCTTCTCCCAGAAAATAGTAGTCAAACTACTGAAGTCAACAGTTTATTTTTTCCCCCACTGTTCACCTTAAAAGTGAATGTCATAATCAACGCATTTCTGCCATCCGCTTTATGCTCAGTGCACGAATTTTGTTCATCTCTCTGTGAAGCTGAAAAGATTATAATGAAAATGCCGAAAGAAAGAAGGGAGAGACAATTGTAAATAGTTTTCTCTGACAACTGGTATCAGCATTTCTCAGAGCCTTGCATTTATTCAGACTGAAATGACAAATGTACTACAATGAATAGATGAGATCTTTCTGTCTGGATATGGCATAAAAATAAAACAATACTGTACTGATTTTTCCCTCTGAGTATTGTCCTCCTCGCACAATTGCTGAACATTGGCAGAGCTGTTAACACCATTGATGGGAAACAAAGTAAAACTTGGGAGCGATTCTACAGCCCGGGGCTGGTGAATGTCCAGGATTTACATCGCAGCTTGATGCCAGTGTCAGACTCTTCTGTCTTCAATATCCTGCCAGCTATCATGGGGGCTTTTTTCTCTTCACGCAAGTGCACTTCTCCCTCAAGGTCACGCATTTACAGTTTCTTAAAGAGCTTCCTACTGGTCGTGGGACTCCTTTCAGTTTGAGGAGCCCCTTGGGTGCTTTGAAGTATGGCTTCCTGAACGCTGCCCTGCAGCCCACTGGAAAGGAGCTAGAATGTAGAGTGATGGATTGTTCGGAATTGAACGGATCCCAGCGTTCCACCGTGGAGTCCCTTCTACCTTCCTCAGAAAGCAGGGCTGCCACTGACCAGTTTTCACCAGCTTTCGGGAAAATGTCAACCCTCGTGAAAGTCTTATGCGTGCTTAAATACACGCTAGGCAGGCACGAGGGCAATTAAATCAAGTCTGTATCATGCAGCACTCTGGATAGTCAGCAAGCTTAAAATATTCCCTGGCCTGTGCCCTGCATTTGAGTTTTTAATATGAGCACGAGAACTTCTCCCACTCTGGAAGCGATCGGCAAGGTTCCAATCATTCCCCGCTCCTCACAAACCGCTGGCAGGAAGGAGGGAGCTTCATTTCCTGATGAATCATCCCAGCCAACCCTGGAGGGCTCCCCAGGCCAGATGAGCCAAGACCAAGATCTCTCGGCACTCGAGGCCTGTAATCAGTCACCTTGTGGAAGAGGAAGTGATGTCCTTGTTCTGTAGATGATTTGAGGATGTGCTTCAGTTCTCTTTCTCCTCTTTTTCCTTGGTCTCTTGTTATATAGTCTTTGGCCCATAGTGCAAGGAGACTGCAACTTTTGAGATCTGTGGTGCCTTTTCAAAGGAGCCTGAGTAAGAGGACTCTCACGGACACCGTGAACCGAACTGAAGATGCATTGGCTGAAACTCCCATGGAAAATGACCCAATAAAGCCAGGATTCCAGTACAATGTTCTAAGAAGAACACAGGCATCGCATCAAATAGATTTGGACTTGATTCCAATCTTTCTCGTCTTAGCTAAACAACATAATTTGACTGAATCTGTATTTTCTCATTTGCAAGTGTCAGGAAGGGACGTATTTCAGGAGGAAAGAACATTATGTACATAAAATATCTTGTATATAGATGCCAACTATGTTCAAGGTGCTGTATTAGTCCTTTATATGGGAGAAAGTGTATTTTTTGGAAGAGGTATATTTTGTCCCACTCTGTTTTCAAAATTTATTCTGCTCAATTCTGCCTGTAGTGTATGAGTATAAGCTGTTCAATTAATTCCACTAGAATTAAATTTTATGAGAGCAGGTCATTATTTTCCTAATTGCTGTTTTGTCAGCTATTAGAACGTTACTTAACACATGGCGGTAGCTCAATAAATAGTTGTCAGTAGATCCAGTTAGTACTCAACATTGTGAGCAATAGTAGGAAGACAAACACTATTCTTTCTTCTAGAATCAGCTCTTTATACCGTCCCACAATGCCTCGGGATCACATTTGAGACCATTTATCTTTTTTAAGGTTGTGTCCAGTATCCCCAATTAGATTGGGGTCTCTTGACAGCAAGAATATCTTGAGTTTCCTTAGATACCTTCCAGCTCAGCATACCACATGTAGCAAGTGTATGTCAATATGGACCTGGGCGAATACTTCTTGGGGAAACTGCTGTGGCTTTGGTAAAAACCTCTTACAAGTTTTGTTTCTGCCAAAGCACTTGTAACTAGCCATTAGTTACAGCCTCTACATTTTCATTCTAATCTCTCCACTTATTAGATACTATAATTTATGAAATATCCAATTCAGTCAATAAACAAACCCCCCATCAAGCTTTTTAATTGGGATTCCTTTAAAAAGACAAATAATAGGCTACTTTTTACTGTTTATTTAGTTTTTTAGAGTGACTACCAGTATTTTTATTTTTTGCAAGGTATGTCAAATACCCTCCACAGTCCTGAAGGAAGAATGGTGCTTCTGAAAACTCAACTCTGATCGTTCTGACTTCGTCGAGAGGCCTCTTACTAATCAGAATGGCTGTTTAAGTGTACATTCTCTCATAATTTATCTTTCTCCTAATGTTGCAGAGTAAAGCTGTGATGATCAATCACTTAGAGATGAATCCACCTTTTCCCTCCTTGACTGAATATGAGGAAATAGCAATGAGTGTGCATCAAATATTGACTATAGAGATAAGAACTGTGTTCTGCGGAAAAAAATACTTTTTCAATGTTATGCTCATGACATATTTAGGACATCTATTTTATCACTATTTGGCTGCAAAAATCCTTTTCTAAAACATGCTCAGAATATCAAGGAATCATTTTATGTACCCTATTACATAAGTATATCTGGATAATCTATTCATGCCCATTTTCCTCTGGCTTTTGAGACAATCTTTTATGTGGAGAAGCCAGCATTTCTAACATCTTTCTTCCCACAGAGATGAACATAAAGCCAGAGGAATCTTGTCAGAATCTCCTCAATTTTCTTCCACACATTTTTCTTCCTATCCTAGCCCCTCTCAGCTCTAATTCAAGGGGAAACACTGACATTCCTCAAAGACATATGGAGGACACACCGTAAGGACATTGCCTTAGATGGAAAACCCTGTTGGATGGAACAAAGGGGTAATTGTTCTTATCTTCCTTAAGAAGTGTTCTCTTTCCTCTCCTATGGCTGGAATATAAAACCCTCTGCCATATTTCACTCCAATATAGGACTTGTTTAACTCACAAAGCCAAGTGAGACCAGGATGGGATAACAAGCTAGAAAGACCCATTAACCAGGATCTTTGAAGTTAGTATCAGGCAATTGGCAAACTCATTCCAAGAGTCAAAAACTTAGAGTTCATAGTGGTTGCAGTCAAATAAAGGTCTGTAGAGAACTTTTGCTTCTGGACAAAATGGAATAATGTGGACTGAATTTATCTTCTCACCTGAAACAACCAAGAAAACTGGGCAAAATAAATGAAACAGCATTTTTCAAGGCATTGAGTATTAGTCAACAAAGGATAGTGATCCCTGAGAAACAGGATACAAACAAGATGAGCCCTGTGGTTGCCCCAGCTTACTGCCTTGAGAGTTTCCAGGCTGTGGTATAGAGAAAGAGAACCCAGGTGGAGCCCAGCAGACTCTCTAAGTTGAGGAAACAGAGCTGAGAGTCTGGGGAGATCAAGGCAGCCAGAATTCATATGTGGAGTCCTGGGGAGGAGAGAGTTGCAGAAAGAGAACTCTGGAGATCTGAAGAGGGTTCCCCTTAAATATTCAGAAAAGTAATGATCAGTACATGCGCGTGAAAAACTACCCAAAGCCAGGAAAAGAACCACTTGAAATGATTAGAGGTAAAATGCCTGGTGCTCTTAAAGGGCTAGGAACAGGGTCTGGTCCTGCCAGCCAGATTGGAAACCTCACAATTCGTAGACCATTGGGTAGAGCACCAGAATTTTCCTGCCTCTGTAGTGGAGAACAATTTGCCCTAGACTAAATAATACACTGGAACGACCTAACAAGTGTAAAAAGTAAGATTTGAAAGAATCAAACTCTTACCAAGGAACTTATCTGTGCCCCATAACGAAGTTCAAAATAATTATAAATATATAAAAATATCCAGAACTCAACAAGGTAAAATTCACAATATCATAATTTAATTTAAAAAAAAAGACTAGGCATGAAAAGAAGCAGGAAAAATGACATATGATAGAAAAAAATAAATCACCACAACAAACCCAAAGTTAATGTGGATCTTAGAATTAGCAAACAAGAACGTTAAAACAGCTATTATAACAGTATGTCTCATGTTCAAACTGTGAGTAGAAAAAGGAAAATATTTTTAAAAGACTCAAATTGTACTTCTAGAGGTGAAAATTAAAATATCTAAGATGAAAAATATACCAAATAAGATTAATGGCAGATTAGACATTGCAAAAGTAGAGATTGGTGTGGGCCGGCCCCGTGGCTTAGCGGTTAAGTGCACACGCACTGCTGCTGGCAGCCCGGGTTCGGATCCTGAGCACACTCCAACGCACCGCTTCTCCAGCCATGCTGAGGCCGCGTCCCACGTACAGCAACTAGAAGGATGTGCAACTATGACATACAACTATCTACTGGGGCTTTGGGGATAAAAAGGAGGAGGATTGGCACTGGATATTAGCTCAGAGCTGGTCTTCCTCAGCAAAAAGAGGAGGATTAGCATGGATCTTAGCTCAGGGCTGATCTTCCTCACAAAAAAAAAAAAAGAAGAAGAAGAGATTAGTGAATTTGAAGACATAGCAATGGAATTTAAATTTTAAAAATCTTAAAAATTTAAAACAAAGAGAGGAAATTTTAAAAATAAACAGAGACTCTGTGAACTTGGGACAATTTCAAGCCATCTAATATATGTACAACTGGATTCACTGAAGAAGAGAGAGACGTCGGGACAAAAAAACATATTTGGATGAATAACGGCCAAAATTTCTCTAAGTATGAAAACTATAAACCCACAGATCTAAGAAGCTCAATGAACTCTAAGTACAAAAAATATGAAGAAAACTATGCCAAGGCACACAGTGTTTAAATTACTCAAAATAAGTGATAAAGACAAAATCTTAAAAACAGCTAGGGAAAAAAAGACACATTACATGCAGGGGAACAAAGACAAGGATGAGAGTAGATTTATCATCAGGTATAATGTGAGAAGACCATGGAGTAACATCTTTAAAGTACTGAAAGAGAAAAATTGTCAATCTAGAATTCTGTATCCAGCAATAACATCTTTTAAAAATAAAAATGAAATAAAAACATTTCCAGACATACAGAAGCTGAAATAATTCATCTCTAGCAGAGCCACAATACAAGAAATATTAAAGGAAGTCCTCCAGTCAGAAGAAAAGTATACCAGTTCAAATATGGATCTACACAAAGAAAGAGCAATGGAAATGTTAACCACATGAGTAAATACGTTAGAGTTATTTTCTTATACTTTAAATCTCTTTAAAGATAATTGACTCTTTAACCAAAAATTATAAAAATGTAGTGTAGCATACATAAATAAAATATATGATAACAAAAGCAAAAAGACCAAGAAGAGAAGAATGAATGTATATTAATGTAAGGTTCGTATACTATACATGAAACACTATAATATCACTTCAAGGTAGACCTGTGATAAGATGTATACTATAAACTCTAAAAAAACTGCTAAAATAACAGAACAAGTATTATACCTAGTACTTATAGCTAAGAAGATGAAATAAAATCATAAACATCCCAATAATGCAAAAGAAGGCAGCAAAAGAGGAAAAGAGGAATGAAGAATAGGTAATACAAATGGAAAAACAAAGATAATAGACTTAACTCTTTCCATATCAAAAATTACATTAAGTATAGATTATCTAAATGCACCAATTAAAAGGAAGAGATTGTCATTTTGGATAGAAAAGCAAGACCCTACTAAACATTGCCTACTAAACAAGACTCTACTAAACATAAAAAACACACATAACATATAAAGAGATAAATAAGTCAAAAGTAAAAGAAACAGATATACCATGTTTATAAGAATCAAAAGAAAACTAGAGTATCTATATTAATATCAGACGAAGGAGATTTCAGAACAAAGTATATGACCAAGGATAAAGAAGTTCATTTGATAATGATAAAGATATCAATTCATCCAGAGGACATAACTACAAAAGTTTATGCAGCTAATAATGGAGCTTCAAAATACATGAAGCAAAAACTGAGATACCTAAAATTAGAAATATAAAAATCCATAGGTATAATAGAAGATTTCAATACCATTCTTCCCATAATTAGTACATAGAAATCTGAAAGGATATAAAAGATTAGGACAACACTATCAGCCAACTTGACCTAATTGACATTCATAGAACACTTAAAACCCCAATACTCAACAACAGTAGAATGTATTCTTTTTAAGTGCATATGGGGCATTTACCAAGATAGACCGTATTCTGGGCCAGAAAGAAAGGCTTAATAAATTTAAAAGGATTCAAGTATACAAAATGTGTTTCCTGACCATGATAATTTTGTTAAACCAGAAATAAATAACAAAGATATCTAGAAATCTCCCAAATATTTGGAAACAAAATAATGCACTTCTAATAACCAATGAGTCAAGAAATCAAAATGAAATTTAGAAAATATTTTGAACTGAATGAAAGGAAAATATAACATATTAAAGTTTGTAGGATTATGCTAAAGTAGTACATGGAAGAAACTTTACAGCACCAAACACCTATTTTAGAAAAAAAGAAAGATTTCAAATAAATAAAAACATCAGCTTCCACTATAAGACACAGAAAAAAAAAAAGAGCAAATTAAAGCCAAAGTAAACAGAAGAAAAAAAAAAAGATCAGAAAGGTAATCATTGAAATAGAAAACAGAAAAACACAATAGAGAAAATCAACAAAACCTAAAGCTGGTGTTTTAAGATCCATAAAATTGATAAACCTCTGGCCAAACTAATCATGAAAAAAACGATCAAGACTAAGAAATAACAATCATTATAGATTCTATTGATAGTCAAAGTATAATAAGGGAATATTATGAGCAACTCTATGACAATAAGTTTGACAGATAAAATGGACACATTCCTTGAAAGACACATTACCAAAGCTTAAATAAAGAGAAATAAATAGCATGATCAGCCTTGTTTCTGTTTTAAAAATTGAGCATGTAGTTAAAAATTTTCCATGCAAAAAATCTCAGGCTTACATGACTTCAATGGTGAAGTCTACTAAACCTTTAATGAAGAAATAATACCAATTCTATGCAAACCCTTCAATACAATTATAGATAAAGTAATGCTTCCCAATTCATTCTACAAACAACATTACCCTGATACCAAAACTAGACATACGTGTTAAAGAAAACTGTGGACTGATATCCCTAATAAACATAGATGCAAAAATTCTAAGCAAAAGTGTAGCAAAATTGCACCAAAAATACATTAAAAGGATAATATATTATGACCAAGTGAGATTTATCCCAGAAATGAAAAGTTGGTTTAACATTTAAAACTCAGTTCATGTAATTCACTATATTAACAAACAAAAAACAAACAAATTAAAACATGTAATCATCTCTATAGATGCAGAAAAAGCATTTAAAAATCCAATATTCATACTTAATAGTGAAATACTAAATGTTTCCTCCTTAAGATCAAGAACAAAGCAAGCATATCTGCTGTTGTCATTTTGAATCAACATTGTTCTAGAGGCTTTAGCCAGTGCAATCAAGCAAGAAAAAGAAATGAACACCAACCAGATTGGAAAGGGATAAGTCTAATAATCTTTATTCATAGATGACATGGTTATCTATATTAAAAATCTGGTGGAATCCACACAAACACAAAAAAGCTACTAGAACAATAAAAAACTAATAAAAACTATTAGAACTAATTGAGTTTGACAAGATTACAAGATATTCAATCAAAATATAGAAAATCAACAGCATTCCTTTGTGCTAGCAATGAAAAATCAGAAATTGAAATAAACAACAAAGAAGCCATTTACAATGCCTTCAAAAATATGAAATACTTAGGGACTAATAGGACAAAATATGTGTGAGAGCTGTATACTGAAAACTACAAAACATTGCTAAGTAAAAGAAAGAAAATCTAAAGAAATGGGAAAATATTCCATGTTCATGAGCCAGAAGAGTCAATATTGTTAAGATATTGATTCTGCTCAATTTGATCTATAAATTCAATCTCAATCAACATCTCAGCAGGCTTTCTGAAGATCTCGACAATTTGATTCTAAAATCCAAATGGAAGCGCTAAGAACTTATAATTAACAAAAACAAACCTGAAAGAGATGATAAATGTTAAAGAGCTAACGCTTCCTGATTTCAAGACTTATTTTAATGCTACAGTAATCAAGATGATGTGGCATTGGCATAAATATAGAGAAATAATAGAAAATAGAGAAACAAGAGTTCAAAAATAGATCCACTGTAAATGGACAACTAATTTTCAACAAAAGCTCAAGGGCAATTCAGTGGAGAAAGGGTACTTTTCAACAAATGGTGCTGAAACAATTGGATAAGTACATGCAAAAAAATAAACCTTAATCAATACTTCATACCATATATAAAAAATTAAATTCAAAATGGATCCCAGACTAGATGTAAAGCCTAACACTGTAAACCTTCCAGAAAAAAATGGAATAGAAAATCTTTATAATCTTGGGTTAGGCAAAGATTTCTTAGATTCAACACCAAAAGCATGACCGATGAAAGAAAGAAACTGATAAATTGAACTTCATCAAAATGAAAAGCTTCTGCGCTTCAAAAGACACTATTAAGAAAATGAATATACAAGCCATGGAAGGAGAGAAACACTTGAAAATCATACACCTGATAAAGGACTCATATCCAACAACAAAAAAAGAATCTTTAAAACTCAATAATAATAAAACAAACACATCGGCAAAAGAAAAAATAAAACAGGCAAAAAGTTTGAATCGTCACTTTAGTAAAGAAAATATACAGATGTCATATAAGCATATAAAAAGATGCTCCACCTTATATGTTATCAGGGAAATGTAAATTAAAACAACAATGAGATACCACTCCACACCTATTAGAATGGCCAAAATCTACAACACTGACAACACCAAACACTGGTGAGAATGTGAAGCAACAGAATTTCTTCTATATACTTTTAAAAATGTTTTAAGAGGGAGGTACATTTGCTTCAAGAGAATGGGAGATGGCAGGAAGTCAGAATGAAGAATCCTATCTATATCAATAAGGATTCTCCAGAGAAACAGACCCGATAGGAGGATGTGTGTATACACACACACATATATGTATGATTTATTTTAAGGAATTGGTTTATGCAATTATGGAATCTGAGAGCTCCCAATATCTGCAGTCAGCAAGCTGGAGACCCAGGAGAGCCGATGTATATTTCCAGACCAAGTCTGAAGACTTCAGAAGCAGGAAAGCCAATGGTATAAGTTCCAGTCCAAAATCTGGCAGTCTCCAGGCCCAAGAAAAGCCGATATCTCAGTCCAAATCTGGACGCTGGAAAAGACCAATGCTCCAGTTCAACCAAACAAGGCAAGAGGAGTTCCCTCTTGTTCAGCCTTTTTGTTCTATTTAGGTTTTCCATTGATTGAATGAGACCCACCCTCACTAGGGAGAGCAATCTGTTTTACTCAGTCTACTGATTCAAATGTTAATCTCATCTAGAAACACCCTCACAGACACACTCAGAATAACGTTTGGTCAAATGTCTGGGCACCCCATGGAAATCACTCCAGTGAGACTGACACGTGAAGCTTACCATCGCATTGTCCTTCGGTAACCTTTTCCCATGTAACAGCCCAAAGAGATCTATATGCAAAGAAGACAAGGTTAGGGAAATATGTACTCTTGATGACTTCGGATTCTTATTTGAGCTCTGAACTCAATTCTGGGACTCAATACTGAGAGGAGAATCCCTCTGCCCAGGCTGGAGGGAGGTCTAGGACCAAGGAATAAACCAAACAGCTGCTTCTGCCCCTTTCTCAGTAATACCACCTTGAAACAACTCAGTTTCCCATCTTATTACACTTGCCCCACAGCAGCTCTCCTCTCTGAAATTGTCCTATTTTTATAGGTTATATAAACACACAGCAGTCGTCAACTGTAATGTCTGTTGCCAATCAGGGAGAACACATTGATATTATTGGATTTACTAGAAGGTCAAAATGAAACAAGTCCATTACAAATACATAATAATACACTCTGGGACTTATAAATTTGCATAGAGTAAGGGCAGGAGAGAGCCCACAAAACGTTATCTTGGGTCCCACTCTTCTCTCTGCCTAATTCCTGCTATTTGCTAATGTTTTCTCTCTAAAAGTTACTCAATTCTCCACCCCTTTTCTTCTCATCCTCACAGTCCTACATCTGCAGGATTGACAGAAGGTGCACCAAGACTCTTTGTGATCAATGTCTCGCCAGTGATTGTCCTGCCTTTGTCTGCAAATGACTCTGCAGTCTATGCTGCAGAAGTCACACAAAAAGCTATCAATGTGTTTAAACACATTAAGGAAGGGCAATTATGGGGAGAGTGAAATATAAGGAACATTCTCGAACAATTACAACCACAGTGGTTTTATTTATGCCTTATTACAAATAGTTTCTTAACCACATCTCTGATTCTGGGGCCAAATGGATTACGGCCAACCCAAGACTCTTAACGTGCAATCCTTGGCCTGAATCAACTGTGTCCCCATGCCTGGGCTGGCTTTTATCATGCTCGTTAGCCAGTTCTGGCCAATTCTCCTTCCCAGGGGACGGCAGAGCACCTAGTCAGGTATTCAGTGCTAACACACGGGTTCAGATTCCTGGGTGCCCATGCAAACCAGATAATGGCAGCCTTTGTGTGTAGCTTCATTGTCAGTTACTTATAGAAGACTGGCCTTCTTTCCTGTTCTTAGCCTGGCAGACCACGATGCCTTCTCACAGCAACTTATTCTTTTACTAATAAGCATGGTTTTTTCGTTTCTGTTGTCTGGCACTCACCTCTAGCTTAATAGGTACTAATCACCCCTAGTCACACCCACCAGGTCACCAAGCGAGGAATGTTCAAATATGTCTAGGGATTTTCTGTTCCTTCTTTTATGTGTTAAAGTGTGTTATTCCTGTACAATCACTTTGGAAAACTATTTGCCAGTATACACAAAGCTAAATATATGCATGCATTAGGACCCAGCCTTTCAATTCCTAGGTATATACCTATCAGAAATGCTCACACATGTTCAGCAAAAGAGATAAGAAAGAGTGTTCATAGTTACACTCTTGATAATATCCAGAAAAAACCAGGAAAGAAACCAGATGTGCCTCTACAATAGAATGGATAAATTGAGGTATGTTTATACAATGGAATTATGATATAGCACAGAGAATGAACAAACTAAAATTACCCACAACATGGATAAATCTCACAAACAATATTGAATGAAAGAAGTCTGACATAAAAGAGTACATGTAGTTTGATTCCATTTTATCATGTGTATAAACAGGAACTCCTCAGCCATGATGTTAGAAGTCAGGATAGTGGTCACTCTTGAGGAGAGAGATTTGCTAGTGACTAGAAAGGGCACAGGAGCACTTCCAGGATGATGGTTAAGTTCTATTTCTTGTTCTGAGTGCTGGTTACAAAAGTGTGTTTATTTTGTGAATATTCGTAGAGCTGCATTCTTACAATTTGTTCACTTTTCACTCTTATTTTATAGTTTAATGAATTACTTGAAAGAATTTATACAAATTAGTGATGTGTTTACATAAACTTTTATTGATGGCACTATATCAGATATATTGATATCAAAATATATATAATTCTCATCAAGGAAAGAAGGTTGAAGGTCACAGGAGATGAGGTACCTTTTCCAAATGTCACCTATTTGGTTTTACAAAAGGGAACCCTGTAATCTAGATCCTGGAAAGAATAACAAATGGCTTTCTTAAGGTTAACAATCTATTTGGGGGTAGAGTTAGAGTGGACACCATGACTTGGTCTGGAATTCTTTGACCACACAACATTTCTTTAGGTGAGAAAACATCTGGAAGTTCTCTATAAAATAGTTTAAGCTCGGTAACTCAATTTATTATTCTTCCACTAGGCATATAAAAATTCAAAAATTTTTGCATAATGGAAAAGCTCTTGGTCATGACACTTCCAGACTGTGAACATTCCAGTGCCCCAGGTATCTAGGCTGCCTACAGAGACAAGTGGTCAATCCTGGTTGAAAAATCCAAGGTTTCCATCAGGACACTGCTCCTCACACATATTTCTTCCTCATTCTCCATTTACTATCCACATTACCTATATCAATCACCTGAACATAATCGCATGTTCAATATGGTCATTCAATACAATTAACATCTACCTATTAGGTACCAAGCAATATTTCCGTTGTTGTGTTCTAACAATAGCATTGAATTTGCCCTGAACCAGCCAGTGTCTCGTTAAGCTTCCTAATAACCACAAGATTATTAATTTGCAAGACTGATGACTGGAATCACTGAAATGATCAGCCTTGCTTCCAGTCTCAAGAGTTCATTTATTCAACAGATAAATTTACATCACTTCACGTATAGGCTCAGAGCCAGACATGTCCTGCCTGGAGTGGGGAGGTGAAAAAGATAAAAATGAGTAGTCTTCAAATCTAACATTCAACACTTAATATGTCATAATGATTCTACTGACCTCTCTCTAAAGCCTTATGTCCTATTTTTTAGCCATAAAATCTTGAACAAGTTTCTTAATATATTTAAGCCTCAATTTTTTTCAGCTGTAAAATGGGAATGATAATAACATCTATCCCATTTAACTCTGGAAAGAATTCAATGAAAAACTGTCTATAAAACAATTAGAACTATGGCTGGAAAAGAGTGAGACTCAGTCAAGGTTAGCTATTATTATCACGATAATTATTATCCTTGCTCTTATAATCCTATTGTCTTGGCTATTGGTTTATTGGCTGTCATAGGGCAGGTTCTCCCAGAAGCAGCCTCTGAGCTAAGGATTTGAATGCAAGTGACTTATTAAAGTAATATTCCTGGGAGAAACCAGCCCAGGAGTTAGGGTAGCAGAATGAGACAGGGAAAGAAGTCAAGGAATGGTGTGATTTCAAGTGAAGTCCAGCCACAGCCTGATCTCAGGAGGAGCTGTGGAGTGTAAAGTGGACCTCAGAGTTTGTCCCATCTCAAGGCCAAGTCGCTGGGCTTTTTGTACCTCTGCACCTATCTGTCATTGGCTAAGGGACAGGAGGGGATTTGTAACTGCTCCGAGGATGTATAACTTCTGAGAACTTTAGGCTCTCCATTGGGATGAAGCAACTCCAGGAGCCTAAAGGCAATTTTCTGAAGTTTTTAGCAGAAAAGCATGTGTCCAGAAAACTGGTAAAGCAAGTCTGAGGGACTTTGGGCTGGCTGACAACAGTGCCTGCTACAACATCCTGTGACTGAATTTGTGCAATCTGTTTCCGACTTTCCGTGCTCAGTATCTGCTTATTTGAACCTCTCTACCAACTGACTACATTTTGCTTATTTCTAGCCTTGTTTGGGTTGAGACCCAGATATGTCTTCCAGACCCGGACCTCTACATGCCAGGCCCCATGAGAATAGCTCCCAGGCTGCTTTCTATTTTGAAAATCCCCAGATTTACCTAGCCTTGATAATCTACATGGCTTACCGCTGCCTAGTTCTATTCCTGCTTGCCTCGCAACCGATAGAAGGGACACTAGCATCACACCTCTCTTAATTTTGAAGTGCAAAATTCTTAGAATTATCCAGAACGCCTCTTAGAGTCAATTTACATATTTTTATTAGTTATATATTTTATTTATATATGTGTATATAACGATACTTCACTTATTAACTATATATGTGGCTTACTTTGAGAACATGAGCAGTCACAGGAATAAAATAATTGAGAACTAAATACCAGTATTTGTAGAACCAGAAAAATAACTTGTAAACTAAATAAATACATGAGGAGAAAATGTACAATATCAAACTTGGCACATAAAAACAATGAAAAATGAATCAAACCTATATAAAAAAATCAGTTCTCCTCCTCCTAATTTATGTCAGTATTTTACATATAATCCTCTCTAAGCAAATAACTGATAAAGCAATAAAGCTGTCAGATGCAATAAACAGACTGTTTGCCTGGACTATCTGGAAACATTCCCATTCAGAGGCAGATACCCTGGTATATTAAGCTACATGAAGAAAACATTTATCTATTGTGTGATAAACCTGACGAGTTCCTAAATCAGCTGCCTAAGAAGACTCTGGAAATGCATCTCTACAAAGGCTGATATTTAATTATATTACCCTGAATATGAGATATAATTGCACCTATTATGTGATAGGAGCAGGAAAGGGGGAGTAGAAATTAACTTCCATTGAACAACAAAGTAATTATCCATTATTGAAGATAAGGTAGGACATCTCCATTGTATTTGAAGGCTGGATTCATTCATCAATGTTTCTGTCGTTCCTCTACATCTACACGACCTAAAAAGAAGGTCAACCCAGCCGTGAGAATGTTATCCACAGGTGAAACTTCCTGACATCTGGAAATACACGCTAGCATGAGCTCCAAATATCTCAACCACAAGAGGTTGCCTTTCTCCTTGTCCTGGCTATTCTTTCTGTATTCACCACCTCCATCTCGACAGTTGCCCAAGCTAGAATACTTGGAATTATTCTTAGCTATACTCTCATCCCTTACATCTCATTGGATGTCAATTCTTAACAATTCTATCTTCTAAACTCCTGCTAGTTCTGAGCCCTCTTCCCCACTCTCTGTGTCTACTGTCTTATTTTAGGTTCTGGCCATTTCTTGCCAAACCTGTTGTATATGCCTCTTGCCAGGTCTTGCCACCCTCAGCCTTTTGGCTCCCCAGGCTACTGGCAGAACGCTGATGTCAAGGTAAACTTCTAAAATGTAGATCTAACCATGTCACTTTCCTGCCTTAAAAATGGCCGAAGTTCAACAGAGAGTTCAGAAGAAGACGCCAGACCAAAAAGAACATTCTCAAGGAATCCACTTACAGAAAGTTAAAAAATATGTAGTATTTAGGGAAGTACACCTGGGTGGTGTATTAGCACCCTCTTGCTGTTGTAACAAGTTACCGAAAACTTAGTGGCTTAAAACAACACAGGTTTATTATCCTACAGTTCTGGAGGTCAGAAGTCTGAAATGGACCTCTCGGGGCTAAAATTAAGGTGTCAGCAGAGCTGCGTTTCTTCCGGAGGCTCTAGGGAAGAATTCATTCTTTGCCTTCTCCAGCTTTCAGAGAACTCCTGTTTTCCTTTGATTGTGGTCCCCTCCCAACAATGAGATCACTCCACCTCTGCTTCTGTCATCACATCTCATTCTCTGACTCTTCTGCCTCCCTTTTTCACTTATGAGGACATCTGTGATTATATTGGACCCACCTAGATAATCCAGGATAATCTCTCCATCTCAAAATCCTTACCTTAATCACATCTGCAAAGTCCCTTTAGCCATGTAAGGTAACCTGTTCACAGGTTCTGGGGATTAAGATATGGACATGCAAACTGTCAGGGGCAGGGGTGGGGCATTATTCTGCCCACCATGTGGTAAGATCATAAAGAAGTCCAAGGAAGTGATAACCATGGAAGTCAAAACAGAGTTCACCTCTACTGGGGAGAAAGGGGCTGTGGTTAGAAAGAAGCATGCAGAAGCAGGCTTCAAGGGGGCTGGAAACTTTCTCTTTCCTGAACCAGGTGGTGATTACGTGAGCATTCACTTTAAAAGAATGTTTTAAGCCATACATTTACATTTTATGCATTTTTAATGTAGGTGTATATTTCACATTTTAAAAAAACGATTTTAAAAACCTGCCTAAAAGTGTACATTATTCTGGATGCCTGGTCCTCACAATATGTCCCAGTTTCTCTTGCCAGCCCCATCCCTAGGCTCTCCCCGCACCTCCCCCCAGCCTCCTCCCCTCCCCCACCTCACTTTCCACCTTCCAGCCTCACTGACCATAGGATGCGTGTTTACACCTTTGTGTCTTTTCACATGAAATTCTCTCTGCTTGGTCTGCTTTTACCATTTTTGCCTGGTGAACATTATCACATTTATTCAAGTCCAGGCCAAACGCCACATCCCGTGTTAAGCCCTCCCTGACTCCTCGGTCCTCCTCCCTTCCAAAGAGATTCAGCTGGTCCATCCCTGCACTGCCACTGCATTTTGCTCACAATCCACCATAGCGCTGGCCATGTTCTATTGGGAATTGACATTTATGTCTCTATCTTCTCAGCAAATCTCTAAGCAACTTTGGGGCACCTATTTCCTAGCAAAGTGCTTGGCATACGTTCTATACTTAATAAATATATATATTTTTAAAGCACAATCCATCCTACTGTTTGAGAAAGGCTAGAGGATGGGGTTGGGGCAGATGAGGTTGAGAAAATGAAGAGAAGCCAGGTTCATATTCTAGGTCCATCAAGTCGGATGTAAGGAATTGCAGTTCTGAAAATAGGCTTAAATCCAACATGTCAGACACTTCATATATAGTTGATTCTCATTGTTTGCACCACTTATGTTCTGTAAAGTCACTGGGAATACTGAACCATTGTTCCTAGCAAGAGAAGCTGGGGCCATACTGTGAGCACCAGGTATCCAATAGAATATAATAGAGACTTTTAGGCAGGTTTGAAAAAAAATTTTTTTAATGTGAAATAAACACCCATATTAAAAACGCATAAAACAGTACTGAAATTTTGCTCCTGGGAAAAATACAAGGTTAGGTACCTGTGAACCTGTGGTGACAACGTTTTCATCAACCAGTCAATACATAACCTTGTTGTAAGTGTGTTCCTGTTTAAGGAAATCGTGTTTAATATATATTGGTGATTCATTAACCTTGAAGTCGCCGCCAAGAGCACTACACCTCATGCCTGAAGAAAGCTTATGTAACACACATATTTTCTCCATAAGATACACTGCAGCCTTCTCGTACTTAGGAACGCTTAGACAGCACTTCTGCACTATGCTTGGGGGCCATTTTAAACAGCGAAATCATCAACAAAAAGCTCAAAAACGAGTATCCTTGTTTATAGTATGAGAGCTGAAACAAGAAGTCAGAGCATCTCTGTGCCTTGTTCAATATCAAATTTCTGGCGACTGAAATTTTTTGCTGCACTGTGCATGTCATGTCCACAAATGGCCACTACTGTGCCATTGAGTATTGATTTGGGGATTACCAGTAAATTTTAGCAAGTGGGTGAATTCACAAACACGGAAGCCACAAATAATGAGGATCGACTGTACATTATTTTAATTTCACTATCATCCTCGCTTTCCAAGAGTGGAAACTAAGACTTAATACATGTTAAGGCACATGGGATACATGTGAGAGACAGGATTTAAACCTCTGCAGCTCTGCCTGGGGCCAAGGCTTATACTCTGCCCCCTACAGGCTGGCTGTAGTCCTGCAAAGTGGCTTTTGGAGAGCAAATCTTCAGGGGCTGCAGATTTGGGGATTGTGTTTTCTACGGGTTTTTTTAATCGTTTAATCGTTCTCTGATCTCATAACATGTTTAGCTCGTAGTTTTTCTTTTTTTTTTTTTGAATGGATAAAGAAGAAGTGGTATATTATACAATGGAATACTACTCAGCAGTAAAAAAAAAATCACACTGTTTGCAACAACGTGGATGGACCTTGAGGGTATCATGCTGAGCAAAATGTCAGGCAGAGAAGCAAAAAAATTGTATGATTTCATTCATATGTGGAAGATAAACAAACAAACACATAGATAAGGAAAACAGATTGGTGGTTACCAGAGGGAAAGGGGGTGGGGAGAGGGTGAAAGGGGTAAGGGGCACATATGAATGCTGATGGATAAAAACTAGACTACTGGTGGTGAACACAATGCAGTCTACACAGAAACTGAAATATAATAATATACACTGAAATTTACACCATGTTATAATCCAAGGTGACCACAATTAAAAAAAAGAATACACATGCTTTTTGTTCACAATAGCCAAGACATGGAAGCAACACAAGTGCTCATCAAGGGATGAGTAGATAAAGAAGATGTGGTATATATATATAACAGAATACTACTCAGTCACAAAAAAGACAAAATCATGCCATTTGCAACAACATGGATGGACCTTGAGGGTATTACGTTGAGCGAAGTCAGTCAGACAGAGAAAGACAAATACCATATGATTTCACTCATACGTGGAAGATAAACAAACACATGTAATGCTTCTTAACAGAATTCTACTGAAATATCATCATCACTGTTACCTTTCTTTGATGATTTTTAGCTTGCTTTCATGTCATTAGTAAATTATTTAAAGGAACCACTGTCTCTTACTCATCATAAAATGTTCTGAAAACATAAATGTGATTTTAAAATATTTTCAAACCTGACACCTAGAAACTCAATTAAAATTTAATCTCCTCCTTCAAGAGAGTCTAATGACTTTATGCACCTTCGATCTTCAAAAATTATAAAAGTATATGCTTTCTTTGAGCTCATCGCACACTTCCAGGGATATAGGAACCCAGAAAAGGAAGAAAGCTGGTGCACAGAAACCATTCTGTGTGAGTGGCTTGTCCATGGATCATGGAAGGTTTCAAGGTTCTTCTATGTGCATGTCTCCAGCTCTGGTCCACTTTCCATTTAGCCACAGATCAATGGGAATTAAGCAATTTCATTATAGATTCAATTTGTGATGCAAAAAAATGTTTTCCATAATATATATTCCAGTGTGTGTTCGTCATAAGCAAACTGTTCTTAGCTACTCATTTTATGAAATTTAATAGTATTAAGCCAAGATGACCACAGATCACAGCTCCTGCCTAAGTAATCATTTAACCAGAAGATACTAGTTTGGACTCAATTTCCAATAAATATTATGCTGTCAACCTGTCTTTATTAATGTTCTCTTTACTGTGATTATGATTATGATATTCATACGATCAAATTCTGGAATTACAAATAATGGCAACCAAATAATTCTGTAATGACTGCTAAGAATGAGGCTGTACCAAGATGTTGAAATAAAGTTGAACGGTGATCAAGTCAATCCATCCTCAAACCCCTCCCAGGTCAAATCTTTGTCCCTGCTGTCACTTCTTAAGAATGGCAATGAAAAGGGAAATAAATACTTAGCAGCTAGTTAGAGAAGTGTTGTGCTTAAATCCTTTACATTTTTTAAAGCAAGTTTTTCCTTGTATTGCTATTAAATTATATGGATCATTAGTTAGTCCACACCTTAGGTATCCTTCAAAAGTCACCCAATAAGACAACAGGTCAACATTTTATTTCTCTTGTTAGAATATACACCAAATGGCTTCATTTTCTATACTTGACACTTACAGGGGACATTCTCCCTGCCCTCTTTGACTCAGGAATTCCAAAGCAATCTTAAATTGTTCTGGTGAGTCAGTACCTGAGTTTTTACAATTTGGTTATATTCTAAAAATGACAAACATCCTTTTACTCTGGGTGCTGTCGTGGATTAAGAAAATATTTATGTAATCAGCAATGAGCACAGAGAATACAAGAAGTCATTAGTGACAAGTTATTTTATGTGAGGGATTGCAAGAGGGTCAGATCCAGAGCTTAAGCAAAAGTATTTTCCTGTAACTTTCCTCTAAATGAGCACATTAAAGTCAGAGAAAGAACAATGCTTTCACCATAATTCATAGTTTTCTGAAAGCTAAATGACCTTTATAAAAAATTCTTGGCCTCAAGATGTGATAAAAATGGAAGGGATATGAATACATACCATGCAGTAAAGAATTGTAAATGGCTTAGTAATCCACCTCCAGTACTCA
Organism: Diceros bicornis minor; assembly: GCF_020826845.1. Classification (NCBI taxonomy): domain Eukaryota; kingdom Metazoa; phylum Chordata; class Mammalia; order Perissodactyla; family Rhinocerotidae; genus Diceros; species Diceros bicornis. Next base: position 10,536,417 of record NC_080776.1, on the reverse strand, counting down.
GAAAGCCTTTCCAAAAAAGCATCTATTCATACATCCGAACCATCCAACAATAGCTCCTTCTACTGGTATCTGTATTCCATATCAAAAGGAAAAATTATTCTGGTTATAAAAAAAAAAAAAAGGCCTTTCCTAGAATGATCTTGCTCCATTTCTTTGTTGTTTACTGTAGCTTATTTAAAATTCATTCTGACATATCAAACAGGATGTTATAGATCAAAATAAATACATTATATTAGCCAGGCTGCTCCATTAACTTTATATTTTAAGAAAAAATATCGAACGCTACAGTCCTTTTCCTCCTTCCCCACAGGAGCATCTGATGGTCTCAGATGGTGCTCTGAATGGAGAATCCAGATGCTTCCAGCTTGTAAGGTATGTTGTCTGTCACTCACACTTCAGAGCCACACTCCACAACAGACACGTTCAGGGAGAGGTGGAACTCAGCAGCATTCTAGTGCTTGAACTTCAAGCCTAAGTAGAAAAAAAAAAAAGTGGGTGGTACGATAGTAAGGGGTCTTTAGGCAGGGGCTCTGAGTTTTCGTTCTGGGACTTTTAATTTCTTCATCCCCCTCCCTTTCCAGTTATTGTGATGATTAAATGAATTGACCTTGAGATGTTTTCACACATAGCCCAATTAGATTTGGATCTCAGGAGGCAGAGCCTGGATAACAGCATTATATAAAGCATCCCAGGCGATCCATGGTTGAGGACCAGTGAGTTCAAGTATCTCTCTTGCTGTTGTTCTCTCTTGTAGAAGTCTGAGCTACAAATACACAGCCACAGCACATCATGCGCTTATGCAAGAAGCTCTTCCTGACTCAGTCACCCAGACGTGCTAGGAAATGCACTCTGGAAACAACGGCTGAGTCTGTGAAGGGTCTGCAGAATCCACGTATAAGTGGATAGCACTGGGAGTGGGTCACATGCCCTCTAAATATCCCTGTGACTCAGACAAGACTCAGTTCCAGTAGGGGCAGCCTTCCAATTATGAACAAGCTAGAATAGACTGCACAGAACCACCTGATTCAACAATGTCTCCACATCACCTACTGAAGCAAGGATGGGAGAAAACAGGGTTCCCTATACTCTGATCATATACTCTGGTTCTTTCTCAACCTAGCATTTGGGAGTGGATCTAATTCCTTTGAACCAAGCAAACCCCATGGTGCTTAGCCAACTAAGGGGCTGGGACTGGGATGAGGAGAGGAAATGGGAGACTCAAGAGCGATACCGGGTTTCCTGCTAATTGAGCATTTTTGACATTCATTACATAATATATTATTATATATTACATAATCTGAAAATTATTATGTATAGCTGTATAGTACACAATCTGAAAAAAAGTTACTGAAAAACTTGACTCTAGATGCTTCTATCTCTAAAGGATACAAATAATATCTTTGTAGATCTTTCATTTAGCAAAACATATTGTTGGGCCTTTTGTTTATGAAAAGAAAAGCTCCAAAGCATCAGCTGAATGATAAATGCCTGAGACTAAAAGAAGGAAGCCACTCTGCATTGTGCTCCATCTCATGACTGCATTATGATTTATTTATTTGTTCCCTACCAATGGGCATTTTTGCTGTTTCTAAATTTTTGCTATTACAAATATATACACACACACACACACACATAATTTTTTATATATTTTATATATTTTAAATATAAATATAAAAATATTCATTAAAAATATATATGTTTACTTTATATTTATGCATATGTGCTAGTATTTCTGTAGAAAAATCCCAGCAAACAAGATTTCAGTCTTATAGGGGTCTTGTTAAAATGCAAATCCTGATTCAGTAGGTCCAGGATGTGGCCTGAAATTCTACCTTTCTACCAAGTTCTCGGGATGCCAATGCTGCTGGTTCATGGACTACACTTTGAGTAGCAAGTTTATAGAATACGTACTTTCTTGTATTTTGATAGTTGAAGAGAGGAAGAGGGGTGAAGATGAAAAGCAAACAGTAGTAGAGTGAAGGAAAACAATATTTTTTAACTTCCTACGTTTATGTATTGTTGGAATGTGTTTTAATGCACATTAATATATAATTTAGTAATTTAAAAAATAGAAATTCAACACAAGCAATGAGACGATTTTAATAATTAGCAAGTGGATGAAAATATTTTTTCCTCTTCTCCGTAATAACCAGGTGGGTTTCTCCCATTCACTCCAATGTAAATGACTTTTCCAATATTACTATAAAATTTCTAGAGAAATTCTTGTTTTTCTCTTTTCCCGCCTCTACTTAAAACTGATCTCTTTCAAATTTTTTTCCAACCACCCTTCATTCAACCAGTGCATTGTAAAGCCCCCACAGCTTCCTTCTCTTTGTAAAATGCAAAAATCTCAGGTCATGGGCTCCTTCCTGTTGGGGATGGATAATGGAATTTCCTGCCCTAGACAATGTAACTATTACAGGACATCTGAGAGTCAGGTATGCCATGAAATAATCCCAAGATGGTCAACTCCATTTCTCTGCAAAACCCTGCAGCGACTCAGCCTGCAGGGAGTGGGTCTGAGCAAATCCCAGATGTTAAATTCATCTTAGATAACTGACTAAACTTTATTCATGTTATCTATTTTTTTTTTTGTAAATCTGTTTTTATGAGCTTTTCATTGTAGTTTTTGGAAACCAGAGAAGTTTCAGCTAGTTGGGAAAAGTCTCACTTGATGAGCAGGTGAAAAGCAGCATGTGATTTTTAGAAAGAAAAATCTACAAGAGGGCCTGGCCCAGTAGCGTAGTGGTTGGGTTCGCACATTCCGCATCAGTGGCCCAGAGTTTGCGGGTTCGGATCCCGAGCGCAGACATACACACTGCTCATCAAGCCATGCTGTGGTAGTGTCCCACATACAAAAGTGGAGGAGGGTTGGCACAGGTGTTAGCTCAGGGACAATCTTCCTCACCGAAAAAAAAATCTGTAAGGAATGTAAGAACTTATGAATGGATTTGAAATCATCTTGATAGTAAAGAAAATCCAGCTTACCTTAATGACCATACCAACAGAAAGAAATATTGAGGTCAGCAACTAATTTGAAGATATAGTTAATGCATTGACTGGTGTTACATGACCCAGAGAGTATAATTCCAACTAGTTTTTTGTTTAGGTTGGTCATGTTATTTCCACAAACTTGGAAATCCACCACTCAAAATAGTCTTCGGCTATCTAGTCAAAGGTCAGTCCACGTGGGTGACACAGTTGCTCCCCCAGTCTCTAGCAAGCAAAAAGGGAGATGATGTTGTCAACAACTGAAACTTCAACAATGTAAAAATCTGAGATTAGCAGTTTTATTTCAAGATTGGTTGGCATTTTATTAGTTGAAACTTGGAAGACCCCAAGGCAAGTTTACATTTTACAGTTTATAAACTATAAACTAGAACATAGGGATTTATTGGAAGCATAGGTCTCACTTCTTGATCTTTTGCAAAGGCAACACCCCAGCATTTGTTTGAGCTGAGAATCAGGACAATTTCCTGGGGCAAAAAGCAGAGTACTTTTGTCATTATCAGCAGAGAAGATGGCAAATGCTAAGGGTGTGTGTGTGTGTGTGCTATAAGCATTCGAAATATGTCTTGCAGATGTCTTTACACCTAAAATCATCAGGGCAGAGTTTTAACTACTGTTCCTCCTCAAGCTTTCCAAATAGTTCTGTGTCACCTGCTGGCATCAGATCCCAGAGGGGTGTCACAGCACTAGCCAGTAAAGTGTCATTATGCTGCACATCACAAATAGATTGTGACTGACTTCTGATTCAGTGGCCTTGATTGGACCATCTTAAGTATTCATACACCATTTCTACCTATTTTACTCTTATCTCTGCCCTCTCATCACAGACTGCTCACTGTCTGATCACAGTTGAGCAATTATTCCATAAAAGAATTATACACAACCACCTTTTCAGATTCACTGGGAGACTTTGAAATTGGAAATTGGGTTTAAACCAAAGACGCTCTATGCTGGAGTAGCTGCAATAAACTGAAACCATTAGGGCTATTTGCAAACTAAGTAGATGTGTCTTTGTTAAGATTTGATGTTTATTTTTAATACGGTTGCCTGCCCTTCTCTATTTGAACAGCTCATTACACCTTAAATATAAACCACATGAGCACTAGAGCGTTTATGTAATTTTCCGGGGCAAGGAATTTGGGCTGTTATCCAACACTAAAATATATTACTTTAATATTTATTTGCATCTGTTTGGTATTGTCATGATCCACACAAGGCTGAATCATTTTGCTTTCCTTTACAAAACAAAAAGGGAAGAAAACTCTCTGTTCACAGGCTACTTCTAGTTAAGTGGATTTGAAAAGCTTCATTTAAGATTCAGTTCCTCTTTGCAGATATTAGTCTCATAAGCATTGATGAAGAATAATGTAATGAATGATGAGTTTTGCACAATACTACGGCTGATTTGGTAAAGCTGTGTTTTTGACTTAAACAATAGGATGTTTGATCAAATCAACCACAGAGGAGGAAATGGTATTGCGAAAGATGAGTTTCTAATTGAGATAGACAATGAGGTGTGCATGAGAAACAGCTGCAGGGAAACGGATTCCATTGCATTTTTACATGTTAATATGCTGCATTTCCAGATTAGACGGTCACCATTGTGAGTCCCAGTACATCCAGGTGCCTTTGCATCTGTGCAGTATATTTAGAAAGGAAGAAAAAAATCAGATGCAAAATATGTTGTATTCATAGTATTCCTTTTATTAGGTTTTTCAGTATTAATTTCATTATCATTATAAGCTGTGCAGATCAAGACAGGTTTTTGGTAATGACATTATTTATAAGTTTAGATGGCATGGCCCCCTTTCCTTTCCTTGGACATACACCCCGGTCTATGGTAAATATCTACATTGAACTTTAGGCAGAACGTTAAAAGAAGCCAGGCAACAAGCATTATGCCTCTGTAGAAGGTACTTGTATCAGACAAGGTAATGCTGGGTTACAAATCAATCCTAAATCTCAGTGATTCCACATTGTAAAGGTTTATATGTTGCTGCCCTATGCCCCCCAAAACCATATGTTGAAGCCCTAATCACAAATGTGACGAGGGGCCTTTGGGAGGTAATTAAGTCATGAGGGTAGAGCTCTCAGGAATGGGATTAGTGCCCTTATAAAAAGAGACACCTCTTGTGGCCAGGTGAGGATACAGAGAGAAGATGGCCATCTGCAAACCAGGAAGAGGGCTCTCATCAGACACCCGATCTACCAGCACCTTGATCTTGAGCTTACCAGCTTCTAGAACTATGAGAAATAAATGTTGTTTAAGCTGCCCAGTATATGGTATCTGTTAGCAGCCTGATTCACCAAGACCCCCAGGTTTGACAGCACTCAACCGTTTTTAACGTCACCATGTCCATACATGACGTTCAGGATTGCCACATCCAGCAAAGAGAACATGGAGAACTCTCGCCCCCCTCAGTCCCTTAAATCTGCAGTGATAAGGATCACTCTCACTGGCAGGACATGGGCCAGAACTGGTCATCTTGCCTCACATCAAATACAAGGGAGGCTGGGAAATGGAGGGGAGCAATTGAATACTTGGTGAACATTATGGTCACTGCCAGAGTGCCTTTTCCATCTGTGATTAGAGGGCTGAAAAGCCCAAATCCATTGCCTCCTTCAACAAGACGTGTTGTGTTGGGAGTCAATGCTGTCTCTTTACACATCACCAAAGACTGTGTATCTTAGTAAATCCAGTCTTTAATTTGCTATAAAACCCTGATATGAATTTACATATCATTCACAAAAATGAATTATTTTTCTAATGGCTATCTCTCTTGGATTTTGTGCGTTTCTTTTTTTTTTTTTTTCAAATTTCTTTTAAATATATATCTAGTGAGCTTCTTGGTGCAGAGAGAAAAACCATAAAATTAGTGAAAGCATTGACGATTCCTATGAATGGCCTCCAAAGGCACAGAACTTATTATGAGCCATCTTCATAACATGAAATAATATATGCATTGATATCAACTCTCACTTTGGAAATAACTAATTGAACTCGTTCTCTTATATAGAGTTGAAAGCAAGTTTTAAACCAGTGTTTATCAGTGGGCTTGGTGGGAATGGATCAATGAATCCCAAAGGCAAGTTTACTACACGTTGATCTCAGGACAGACCTGAGCTCCAGGGAAGCCTGAGAAATTCTAGGCTGAAATGAGGTAAAAGGGAAAGGCATGCGATTGACTGAAATGTGACTACAGAAGTGACATGGGAAATAGACCAGTATAACTCAAGGTATTAGCTTGGGATCAAAATTGTTCATTAAGTAGAAAAAAAAACAAAATATGGGATTAATGAGGGAGTTTATATTTAAACAGAAAGAATAAAGAGAGGGAAGAAGATGTCAACCCGTAAGACAGAAATACATATATTACAGCTTAAATACGAATGTCCACACTCATATCTACACAGGGAAGATGAGTTTAGAATAAAGATTTTGTGTGCAAGTCACTTGCTTAGGCAAATCACTAGCTGTTTTAAGGGAAAGGATTTTCTTGCCTTCAAAAATGTTTTAGTGCCATGGGGAAAACGTAAACTGTGTTTGAATTTCCATAACCTCTACATTTTATGGCAGGGACCCAGATTCTATTAATAGTTTTATTTTTTAACACCTATTATCAAAGCATAACATTTTAGTTAGACTGGCAAATGGTTCTCTTTCACAATGAAAGTGTAAATGAACTCTAATTTAGAATTATTTTGCTAATTATTTTTCCATACTCTGGACATTAATAGCTGCTTAGTCTTCTGATATGACCCTAAACATACCTATTATATCTTTATGCAATATATTAAAGTAAGTTGTGTACATTTCTATCTCTGCCACCAGAGCATAAGTTTTTTGAGGACAAGGTCAACCTTATTCTTCTCTGAATTAGCTCAGCATGTATTAATGCACCTTGAATAAAGATCGTCCTCAATAAATGCTTATCAAATGATATACGCATAGTCCAAAGGTGAATAAGAATTTGTTTGATTGATGTACCAGAGCTGAGTTTTGGTTCAAAATCTCTTGGTGACAAAAGACTTTCATATTTGGAAGGAAAAAGAATGCCTCAAGCCAAAGATCATTAAGAAAATTTCTGAATTTTGTTGGCAACAGTTTCTTAGAGATTTCTCAGTAAAATAAGGAAAGAATGCCTATCTGCCTAGATTAACATCATCATTAAATGTTATTTTAAAAATTTATAGCTCACTGCCTGATTCTTTATGGGTTCTCCATAAAGGAAGATAATGTCTAGTGTATGTTTTCCTTACCAAAAGATATAAAAGTCACAAATTAGGAAAAATGGCCACAAAATGGTTTCCAAAAAGAAATGATCACATAAAAAAATGTCATTAAATTCAGGAATCTAAATTTCAACAATTCTAAGCAATCTAAACAAAATTAAGAAAAGGCGAGAGCCAACCATGCCACATGCTAAGAGATTTAGACAGAAAGAGGCAGACGAGTTAGGAGGCTTTCCAATGATTCAGACCAGAGACGGTCGCATAGACCACAGTGATCACAGCGCACGAGGTGAGAAGTGAGTGGACTTGAGATATTCTGGAAGGTAGACCCAAGGGCATTTCAAAATGACTGGAATGTGGCATGTAAGAGAAAGTAGGGAGGAGAGGCTTTTGACTTAACGAAGTCACCATTCACTCAAATGGGAAGACTATAAGGGAGGTAGATTTGCAGAGTAAATCAGGAATTACATTGGCATATGTTAAATGTAAGAGTTGAGATGCCTGGCAGAGGTGTTCATCCAAGTAGAGATGTTCCCTAGGCAAGTGGATACACCTTACAAAATTATCATTTTAATCGCAGTAACCCTGAAAGAGAACCTAATTTTTCAGGTGAACAAAAGCTCAGAGGAATAAAACAACCTGTCCAAAGACCATACAGCCGGAAAGTAGCAGATATTATATATGCATATATAATGTGTAAATATATTTTATATACATTAGCTATGCATTTCATTTGAGATTTATTTATAGTCCAATGATTTCATGCGTGTGTCTCACATATCTAAATAGATCACAAGGACCTCAAGAGCAGGAACAAGTTTCAATTCCGTACACCCAAAGTTGGCTAATATTGTACCTTATCAGTTGTAGATGCCCAGTAACAAGTGATTTAACTCTGAGTAACCACACACTGTAGAAAGACAAATTTGGAGGCTGGGGGAAAATATAAACCCTCTTCTCTACCCCTAACCCAGGTAGAATTCTCTCGTCACCAACAAAACATACATGTATCTTAGAAGCAGAGAAGAGAAAAAAAAGTGACTCTATCTCTGTTTTGAAAGCGCTCTCTTACCTCTCCCTTTTGGGCCCAGGGGTGGTATCAGCTACCCACTGTTACTTGTAAGTAGCTACTTATTTAACTCACCTCGATTTACCCAATTGGAGAGGGCTATGTATTTCCTGCTGGGGCCCTGTCTGATTCAGGAAGAGCTACATGGAGAGCTCTGACCTATAGGGGTTGGGTCCACAGAGGCCCTCAGAGAGGGAATTGGAAGACCACATGCCCGACTCATGGTCCTCTCTTCAACCCAAATTCTGTCTGTGTTCTCCATAAACCCAACTGTAAGTCAGAAAGCAGGGCCCTATTGATGGAGAAGGATAGAGAGAGTGCATGGAGGACAAAGGGGAGATACCTCTTCCACCTAGAATCTTCCTCATGCAGAAGCAGAAAAGCATCCATTTCCATGCACACCCCCATTTGCCTTCCTTCCCACTCCCCACCTAAGGTGGTGGGACTAGAGGCTAAAACATTAACTGGGAATCAGATAACCAGGCCTTGATATCCTCACTAGCTGTGAACTTAATCATGTAACTCCCTCATCCCTAGAAAAACATCTGGGCCTCAGTGTTACCATCTGTGGTTCTGTGAAATCTGTCCTTTGAGACTCCATTGTAGAGCCACACTGCCCAAAACAGTTCTTTCACACTTGAAATGTGGCTAGTGCAGCTGAGGAACTCAGCTTTTAATCTTTTTAATTTTACTTAATTTAAATTACATAGTCACTGATGCTATTGGCTACCATACCAGACAGCACAGATATAGAACATTTCCATCAATGCAGAAAGTTCCGTTGGACGGTGCTGCTCCGTACATTCAGAATGTGGGGAACAGCTCTTACCTCCTGGTCAGTTGACTATGCTTTTTAAGGAAATGGCCTTCTCCATTCTCTTTCATTCTACTCCCACTAGCCCTTCACTTGAAAACATTTGGAGGAAACTCCTTTTTTTTTTTTTTCAACATTTATGTTCCTACCAGCAAGCTTAAATTAAATATGTATGTATAACTGAATCTCTATGAACATTTCTACAGTCACATTCCTCTCACTCTTCCTCTTCCCCAAGAAGTAATCACCATCTTGACTTGGTGTTTATCATTTCCAGTTATGCTTTTAACTTTTTCTATATATGTATCTATAAACAAAGAATTCTCCAAGTGGGCTGAAGCCCATAATGTGCCCTTCAGATGATTGGATTCTTAACTGGGAGGGAGTTTACATCCTTATAGAACATGGATGTTTCCCCAAACCAGATGATTTCTGAGACATGTTACCAAGTAGCCTACCAAGCCAGGGATTGTCAAGCAAACTTGTATTGATTTAAACTCACATATAAAGATCATTCCGAGGGAGGGCAGAGGAGTGGAGGGCCATAGTTTCAAGCAAGGAACACCACGACTGTCTTCACAAGCAAAATAAATCCAGAGAACTGAGGAAATCATCCAGTAACTTTGATAAATGTTGTCCAGAGGCAAACCTGTCAAGTGGCTCAATCTTTTCTTTGAACATCCAGACTTTCTAAGGACCTTCTGCCCTCTCCCCCCCCCCCCCCCGTCCCCTCCTCCCCTCATGGATTCAGTCTTTGCCACCTCAAGTGCCCGGGGCCCCTCCACGTCTCTTCCCCATCTCTGAAAACCTCTAATAAACAATCTACATATTCCTCTGGGTTCCCCTGAGGCAGATGCTGAGATAAAGATGTCAGTGCAAGGGTCCTTTAAGGAAGTACTCCCATGAGAAACCACTAAAGGAGAGGGGGAAGCAGGCTATGGATGATGAAGAAGCCTGATCCTATGGAGGAATTCTGGAGAGTAAGTCACTCCTCAGAATCATCCCCCTCCTATTTGAAGCTGAGAGTTGGCCTTTCAAGGTCACACCCTTGGCCATCATTGGCTAAGGGCCACCTAGGAAAAGGGTGGGAGTGGGACCTAAAGGCCCAGGCAGTTCTAGCTCTCTGTACACTCAAGGAGACCCAGTGGTCCCTTGGGTTCAGGTTTGGGCCATTGGAAGCAGAGGCATCAAAGCTAGGGGAGGGAAGCACAGACGACGTGAGGAGGTCAGCGCAGAGCACCAGCCATGTCCACCACACAGCACCTGGTGGAGCTGATGGATCATTGCATTTAGTAGTGATCAAATCCTCGAGCTAATGGGATGACTTTATAATTTCAGAAGTCGGCATTTTCAGTTAAAAGATCTTTTAATATCTGTACTTCCCAAAAGCCCCCTAAATCAGACTATGAAAATAGACTTTAAACAACCACTGAATAAGTCCAGCCTTGACTGAAAACCACCATAAGCTAGATAGTTTAGCTAAAAATTGTTTTGTTTGACTCTTTCTTACATGTAACTGTATGCGATTTCATTTCATTTATCAAGCCAGTATTTGTCCAGTTACATCCTAAACTAACCTTGGTGTTACACTCGACTTTGTACTTTGGGGCCATTTCCCAGTGATAGAACAGTAAACTAACCTCCCTATTCCCCTGCCTCAGTGGACACTCACATGACAAGAGGGCAACTCAGGTCAGGCTCGCTTCAACATTCTTCGCATTTACCATCAACTTAGCTTTCTCATAGCATCAGGAGCCCAGTGACCTGGTAAAATGCAAACTCAATCTGTGTAAAGAATTAACCCCCCCTGTACAATCCAATGTTCTTGGGAAAGGACCTCAGATAATAAAAATGAATTGATAGAATTAGGTCCTCACCCACTTACCATCCGTGGGGATGTGTGGGCTGGCAACTGTCGGCAATTGCAAAAGAGGGTGAGGCCAAGTGGGAGGGCCACAGAAAGTAAGCTGCAACCGAACCATTCTGGGAATGGTTTGTGCAAATTCACAAACTGGGTTACCACTGAAGGGGCATTTTCAACATACATAAGTAAATTGGCATGCTGTGATTGGGTGCCATCTTATGGAAATTTGTTTACATCCACCCCATAAGAGATATTTTATCATAGACCCAATAAACACTTCATGGAATGTCAGAGAAAAAAATGCCTCCAGGGGCTTGGAGCAGAGGTGCCTCTTAGTGATAATTCTGTCTATAGTCAGCTCCAAATGCTCTCTGCGTGGTTAAAGCATGGTGTCCTGAACTGAACTAGGAAGAGACTGGTGGCGAGTGCCTGTAAGTAGCATAAATAATACTGCAGATGGGTGGAAGGTGAAGGAGAGAGATGAAGGGAATAGAAGGTTGAAAAACAAGATTATCATCTTCATCTCTATTGTCCTATTCTTTATTCTACAGTCTCTGAAACATTTTTTAGTCTTTATTGTTTTTAATTTTTAATTATTTCAAATATTTAAAGAGTACAGAAAATTAAGTGACATACCTAGGCACTCACCATGACTATTAAACCAGCATCTTTTTTCCTTGTTCATGGTGTCATTAATTAGAAATATTGGTTTAAATGCAACCTTTTTTTTATGGCTTAGGTTTTTTGAATCTTAAGCAATCCTTCCCTATCATAATATTATAATCATAATCATAATATTATAAAAATACTTCCTCGTATTTCCTTTTAAATGTTTAACAGTTTTTCTTCTCACATTTTGGTGTTTAATCCATCTGGAATTTATTTCTGTATGTTAGAAAGGGACTTAACTATTTTTTCTATGTGGTGGTATCCTGTTTTTTTTTGTTTGTTTGTTTGTTTTTTTCAGTAGCCTATTCTTCCTTCAGTGATTTATCATGTCACCTGTGTCATATATCTTATTCCATGTATTACTGGGCCCTCTGTCTCTGTTCCTGATCTGCTTGTCTATTTCTGTGTCGTTACCACACTGTTTATATTTCTAGACTTTAACGTTAGGTTTGTATCACATAAATCAAATTCTTCCTTACTCTTCTTAAGATTCTGATGGCTTTTTTGGCTCTCTGTTTTTCCAAAGAAACATTTTACGATGACTTTGTAAAGTTCTATTGTGAATTAAGTTGGAGTTTCATTGTAATTATAGATTAATGAAGGAAAGAATTGCTACCCTTACAGTATTGATTCTATCTCTAAAGAAATAAGGTATATTTTTTCCATTTATTCAAATATTCTTTTATGTTTTTCAAATATAAAACTTCAGGTTCATAACTTCCTCCATCTTTTGTTAGATTTATTCATAGGGCACATTTTTTGTTGCTGACAATGGCATTTTCTTTTTAATTTACATTTTCTGCTCAATTGTTGTTCATACACAGAATACCATTTTTTTTGTATATTGATCATGTATCTAGCAACCTTATCGAACTCTTTTATCAGCTTTAGTCATTTGTAGAACCTCTTTGATCTCCTATACAAACAATAATATTATGGTATTACAAGTGAAGAATAATAACTTTGTTTCTTTCTTTCCAATATTTATCTGTTTTACTTTTCTTATCTTACCACACTGCTTAGGACCTACTGGTCAATGTAGATTATAAACAATGATAGTAAGCATAATTTTATTTTCTTGACTTTAATAGGATACCACTACTAATTCACCACTAACAATGATATTTGCAATAGATTTTTTTTTAATTTTTTGTTTATTGCAGTAACATTGGTTTATAACATTGTAAAAATTTCAGGTGTACATCATTATACATCTATTTCTGCATAGATTACATCATGTTCACCGCCCAAATACTAATTACAACCCATCACCACACACATGTACCGAATTATCCCTTTCACCCTCCTCCCTCCCCCCTTCCCCTCTGGTAACAACCAAGCCAATCTGTCCCTATGTGTTTGTTTATTGTTGTTATTATCTACTACTTAATGAAGAAAATCATACAGTATTTGACCTTCTCCCTCTGACTTATTTCACTCTGCATTATACCCTCAATGTCCATCCATGTTGCCACAAATGGCTGGATTTCATCGTTTCTTATGGCTGAGTAGTATTCCATTGTGTAAATATACCACGTCTTCTTTATCCATTCGTCCCTGGATGGGCACTTAGGTTGCTTCCAAGTCTTGGCTATTGTGAATAACGCTGCAATGAACACAGGGGTGCATGTACCTTTACAAACTGGTGTTTTCAAGTTCTTTGGATAAATACTCAACAGTGGAATAGCTTGATCATATGGTAGCTCTATCCTTGATTTTTTGGGGAATCTCCATACTGTTTCCCATAGTGGCTGCACCAGTTTGCACTCCCACCAGCAGTGTGTGAGAGTTCCCTTCTCTCCACATCCTCTCCAACACATGTTGCTTCCTGTCTTGTTAATTATAGCCATTCTGACGGGTGTGAGGTGATATCTCATTGCAGTTTTGATTTGCATTTCCCTGATAGTTAATGATTTTGAACATCTTTTCATGTGTCTATTGGCCATCTGTATATCTTCTTTGGAGAAATGTCTGTTCAGGTCTTTTGCCCAATTTTTAATTGGGTTGGTAGTTTTTTTGTTGTTGAGATGCATGAGTTCTTTATATATTTTGGAGATTAAGCCCTTATCAGATGTATTGTTTGCAAATATCTTCTCCCAATTGTTAGGTTGTCTTTTTGTTTTGTTGATGGTTTCCTTTGCTGTGCAGAAGCTTTTTAGTTTGATGTAGTCCCATTTGTTTATTTTTTCTATTGTTTCTCTTGCCCGGTCAGACATGGTGTTTGAAAAGATGTTGCTAAGACCGATGTGGAAGAGCATAAGGCCTATGTTTTCTTCTAGAAGTTTCACATTTTCAGGTCTTACATTCAAGTCTTTAATCCATTTGGAGTTAATTTTTGTGTATGGTGTAAGGTAAGGGTCTACTTTCATTTTTTTGCATGTGACTATCCAGTTTTCCCAACACCATTTGTTGAAGAGACTTTCTTTTCCCCATTGTATGTTCTTGGCTCCTTTTTCAAAGATTAGCTGTCCATAGATGTGTGGGTTTATTTCTGGGCTTTCGATTCTATTCCATTGATCTGTGTGTCTGTTTTTGTGCCAGTACCATGCTGTTTTGGTTACTATAGCTTTGTAGTATATTTTGAAATCAGGGAGTGTGATACCTCCAGCTTTGTTCTTTTTTCTCAGGATTCCTTTAGCTATTCGGGGTCTTTTGTTGTTCCATATAAATTTTAGGATTCTTTGTTCTATTTCTGTGAAAAAATGTTGTTGGAACTTTGATAGGGATTGCATTGAATCTATAGATGGCTTTAGGAAGTATGGACATCTTAACTATGTTAATTCTTCCAATCCAAGAGCACGGAATATCTTTCCATTTCTTTGTGTCTTCTTCAATTTCTTTCAGAAATGTTTTATAGTTTCCCGTGTACAGATCTTTCACCTCTTTGGTTAAGCTTGTTCCTAGGTATTTTATTCTTTTTGTTGCAATTGTAAATGGGATGGTATTCTTAATTTCTCTTTCTGCTACTTCATTGTTAGTGTATAGAAATGCAACTGATTTTTGTATGTTGATTTTGTATCCTGCAACTTTACCATATTCGTTTATTACTTCTAAAAGTTTTCTGGTGGATTCTTTAGGGTTTTCTATATATAAAATCATGTCATCTGCAAATAGTGACAGTTTCACTTCTTCCTTTCCAATTTGGATCCCTTTTATTTCTTTCTCTTGCCTGATTGCTCTGGCTAGGCCTTCCAGTACTATGTTAAATAGGAGTGGTGACAGTGGGCATCCTTGTCTGGTTCCCGTTCTTAGAGGGATAGTTTTCAGTTTTTCACCATTGAGGATGGTATTAGCTGTGGGTTTGTCATATATGGTCTTTATTATGCTGAGGTACTTTCCTTCTATACCCATTTTATTCAGAGTTTTTATCATAATTGTATGCTGTATCTTGTCAAATGCTTTCTCTGCATCTATTGAGATGATCATGTGATTTTTATTCTTCATTTTATTAATGTGTATTACGTTGATTGATTTGCGAATGTTAAACCATCCCTGCATACCTGGAATAAATCCCACTTGATCATGGTGTATAATCTTTATAACGTATTGTTGTATGCGATTTGCTAGTATTTTGTTGAGGATTTTTGCATCGATGTTCATCAGTGATATTGGCTTGTAATTTTCTTTTTTTGTGTGTTGTCCTTGTCTGGTTTTGGTATCAGGGTAATGTCGGCTTTGTAGAAATGAGTTAGGGAGCTTCCCCCACTCCTCAATTTTTGGGAAGAGTTTGAGAAGGATAGGTATTAAGTCTTCTTTGAATGTTTGGTAGAATTCACCAGGGAAGCCGTCTGGTCCTGGATTTTTATTTTTGGGGAGGTTTGTGATTACTGTTTCGATCTCCTTCCTGGTGATTGTTCTATTCAAATTCTCTACTTCTTCTTGATCCAGTTTTGGAAGGTTGTATGATTCTAAGAATTTATACATTTCTTCCAGATTGTCGAATTAGTTGGCATATAGCTTTTCATAGTATTCTCTTTTTGATTTCTTCTTTGATTTCTTCGTTAACCCAGTTGTTGTTCAGTAGCATTTTGTTTAATCTCCACGTATTTGTGGCTTTTCTGTTTTTCTTCCTATAGTTGATTTCTAGTTTCATACCATTGTGGTCAGAAAAGATGCTTGGTATTATTTCAATCTTCTTAAATTTATGGAGACTTGTTTTGTGGCCTAATATGTGATCAATCCTGGAGAATGTTCCATGTGCATTTGAAAAGAATGTGTATTCTTCGGTTTCTGGATGGAATGCTCTGTATATATCTACTAGGTCCATCTGTTCTAGTGTGTCATTTAAGGCCAATGTTTCCTTATTGATCTTCTGTTTGGATGATCTATCCATTGGTGTAAGTGGAGTGTTAAAGTCCCCTACTATTATTGTGTTACTGTCTATTTCTGTGTTTATGTCTGTTAATAATTGCTTTATATATTTAGGTGCATCTACATTGGGTGCATAGATATTTACAAGTGTTATATCCTCTTGTTGGATTGTTCCCTTGATCATTATGTAATGCCCTTCTTTGTCTCTTTTTACAGTTTTTGTTTTAAAGTCTATTTTGTCTGATATGAGTACTGCTACCCCAGCTTTCTTTTCATTGCCATTTGCGTGGAGTATCTTTTTCCATCCCTTCACTTTCAGTTTGTGAGTGTCTTTAGGTCTGAAGTGTGTCTCTTGTATGCAGCACATATATGGGTCTTGTTTTTTTATCAAGTCAGCCACCCTATGCCTTTTAATTGGAGCATTTAGTCCATTGACATTTAAAGTAGCTATTGATAAGTATGTACTTACTGCCATTTTTTAACTTTTTTTTGTTCTCAGTGTTTTAGTAGTCCTTCTCTGTTCCTTTCTTCTTCTATACAGAATTGATGGTCACTTTAGTTTGACCTCTGTCTGAAAGCTGTACTCTTTAACTCCCCTCCTCCCTCCTTTTATGTTTTTGATATCATATCTAACCTCTTTTTTGTGCATTTGTATCCATTACGTTCTTATCATGGAAATAGATAACTTTTCCTATTTGTGGTCTTCTCTTTTCCCCTTAAATCAGTCCCTTTAACATTTCTTGTAGCACTGGTTTCTTGGTGACAAACTCCTTTAGTTTTTGCTTGTCTGGGAAAATTTTGATCTCTCCTTCCATTTTGAATGATAACCTTGCTGGGTAGAGTATTCTTGGCTGTAAGTTTTTTCCTTTTAGCACTTTAAATATATCATGCCATTCTTTTCTAGCCTGTAAGGTTTCTGCTGAGAAGTCAGCTAATAGCCTTATGAGGTTTCCTTTGTATGTAACTTGACATTCTCTTGTGGCTTTTAGGATTCTCTCTTTATCTTTAATTCTGGACATTTTGATTATGATGTGTCTTGGTGTGGGCCTCTTTGGATTTATCTTGTTTGGGGCTCTCTGTGCTTCCTGTACCTGGATGTCTGTTTCCTTCCTTAGGTTAGGGAAGTTTTCATCTATTATTTCTTGAAATAGATTCTCTGCCCCCTTGTCTCGCTCTACTCGCTCACCTATAACATGGATGTTAGTGTGCTTGATGTTGTCCCAGAGGTCCCTTAGACTGTCCTCACTCTTTTTAATTCTTTTCTCTTTTACCTGTTCACCTTGGGTAATTTCTTCTAGTCTTTCATCCAGCTCACAGATCCGTTCTTCTGTATCCTCTACTCTGCTTTTGAGTCCCTCTAATGAATTTTTCATTTCCAGTATTGTATTCTTCATTTCTGATTGGTTCTTTTTTATATCTTCCATTTTTTTGTTGACATTCTCACTGAGTTCATCTATTCTTCTCCCCAGATCAGGGAGCATCCTTAACACTCTTAGTTTGAACTCTCTGTCGTGTAGGCTGTTCATTTCTGTTTCACTTAGTTCCTTTTCTGGGGTTTTCTCCTGTTCCCTTACTTGGAATGTATTCTTTTGCCTCCTCATTTTGCCTCTTTCCCTGTGCTTGTGTCTATGTATTAGTAAGGTCAGCTACGTCTCCTGCTCTTGGATAGGTGATCTTATGTAAGTGATGCCTTAGGAGGCTTCCAGTGTGCTTCCCTCAGTTCTCAATGTTCCAGGGGTGACCCTTATGTGGGCTATGTATGTCCTGTTGTGGCCTGTTTGCTCTCCCTGTAGGCACCCAGGGAAGCCGAGTTATGCTCCTGGCCAGCTGTTGTAATGTTCAGCTGCTTGTACTTGTTGTGGACCCTTCAGTCTCTTTGTCAGTTGTGGGGAGCCCCAGCACAGTTGGCTGCAAGTTCTAATACCACATTTGTGTTGCAGTATTTCTTTTAAGTGAGTAGGCCCCCAGCATGGCAGGTTGTTAGGCTCAGGGCCTTACAATTGCTGTAAGCCTCTAGCCTATTAGGTCTCTTGTCAGCTCTCTGAGGATTGCGGCTGGGTGGGGCTGGCCTCAGGCACAGGAGCACCCAATTGTTTCAGGCTTTGGAAGGTGGGGCAAACCCCCTATGTGGGTCTTTGAGAAGCACAAGTCTTCTGCAGCTGACAAGCCCTGCCACCCACAGGTCCACACACACAGTCAACACAGTCCTGCCCGGCGTGCGCCTCCCAACCTCCCCAAGCGGACCCAGTCTCTCCATGGCGGGAGCCCCACACACTCCACCCCTGCCCCACACTCCCCACCCACTCCTTGTGCATGGTGGGAGCCCCACACACTCCGCCCCTGCCCCACACTCCCCACCCACTCCTTATGCACACCTGCCCCCCTAAATTCTGCTCAGTTGCCATGCTGTAGAGAATCCAGTCACCAATCTATGCAGGCCCACAAGTTGCCTGAGGGCTTGTTGTTGGGTGGGGCCAGTCTCTAGGGTGGGCTGCCCACCCTGGCTGAGCTGGATTAAATCGGTGCTCTAGTGGGTGGGGCAGACCCTGGGCTAGCAGGCCCCAGGGAGAACTCCAATGGTGTCTGTGTCAGCACGCCCACACCAGGCCACAACAATGGCCGCTGCCAACGTCCCAGTCCCTGGAGAGGTCTCACCTCTCACCGAGATGCACTCAGGGCCTATTAGGTGAGTCTCTTTTCACCACAGCACTGTGCACCTTTCCTTCTGGTGATTTTAGGATGCTTTCTGAAACGGGTGAGTTTGCACGTGGGCCCTTTATGAGCCAGTTTTAGTTTCTTTGTGAACCAGGTTTTCTGGGGTACTCCCCAATGTTTTAGTAGCAGGCAAAGTCAGATATTATGCCACTGGTCTTGATTGTGCTGGGTCCACAAAATGCCCACAGCGGGGGCGCTCCCCAGCTCAAGGCCCCGCTCCTCCAGGGAGGGCTTCGTACCTGTGAGCTGCTCGCGGCGGCCGTGAAGCTGGTGGCTTGTGAAGGCGGCGTTTTTCCTCTCCAGAAGGGAGTCTCTGCCTCTTCTACTTCAGTTAGGATTGTCCGTTGTTGCAGGAGTTCCTCTTATGCAGTTTTCAGTTCTGTCTCAGGGGTAATTTTTCCACGAGTAGTTGTAAATTGGCTGTGTCCACGGGAGGAGGTGAGTTCAGAGTCTGCTTACGCCGCCACCTTGCAATAGATTTTTGATACTTGTCCTTACTCAAGTTAAGAAGTTTCACTCCTACTAGTAATTTACTAAATATTTTCTGATAAACACAGGTTGAATTTCATCAAATGCATTTTAAAATTCATTTATTGGAATGATCATAAAGTTTTCCTCCTTTAAAGTGTTACTGTGTTGTATTATAAAGATAGATTTTGTTCAGGTTGAAACCTCCTTGTATTTATTGGATAACATCGTCTTCATCATGGTGATTAATTCTTGACATACACCCCTGAATTTAATTCATTAGATTTTATTTATTATTTTTGCATCTATATTCTCAAGTAAGATTGGTCTATATTTTTTCTTGTATTATTCTTGACTGGTTTTGTAATAAAGTAAAAAGTCTTCTTAAATAAGTTGAGGAATTTTCCCTCTGTTTTCTAAAAAAAGTTTGTGCAGTTATTGCTTTTCTTGACATTTTGGTAAAAATCACTTGACAACAATCTGGGCTGAATAGGTTTGGGGTTGAGATGTTTCACTACCAATTTGATATCTTTAACACTTAACATGCTTATTTAAGCTTTCTCTTTCTTCTTTTTTCAACTATGAAAAATTTTATTTTCCTAAGAAATTGTCCATTTGGTCTACATTTTCAAATTTATTCACAAAGTCATTCTATATTATCATCTTATGATTCCTTTAATCTCTAATTGTAATTATGTCTTCATTTTCATTATCAATATCATTATTAATTTAATATAAAGTAATATTTGTTCTATCTTTCATATTTGTTTTGTTTGTTGTTATTTTGTCTAATGTTAGTCTTTCAAAGAACCAACTTTCAGTTTTATTGACATTCCTTTGTATTCCTTTGCTCTAATTTATTATTTTCTGTTCTTAATTTAAAGTTCTCATCATTCTACTTTCTTAGTGTTTATTCTGGCTTTGTTTTATCCCCTAACTCTTTTATTTAGGATGAGGTCATTGGTTTTCAGTCCTTCATCTTCTCTAATATGAGCATTTAATACTGCACATTTGCCTCTGAGTGCTGCTTTAGCTGCATCCCACTAGCTTTTATGTGCAGTTTTTATTGCCATTCCGTTCTCAACATTGTCACAGTTTCTAATTTCTAATTTTACTTTTTACCCACAAATTATTTAGAAGTGTGTTGTTTCTCTATTTCCAAATACATAGGAAAAAGGATTGATTTTTTTCTCTCCAGTTTTATGTTTATTTCATGTGTTCAAGGTAAATGGTCTATGAAAAGATGTTTTGATATTTTTGGCCTGCTATGTGGTCAATTTTCATAAAAGTTCCACGTGTGCTTCTGAAGAATGTACATTCTTAAATGCAGAGTATCAAGTTCTATATATATTGTCCATTACCTCAAGCCTGTTAATTGCATTGTTTGAAAATTCTGTATTTTTCCTACATAGTACTTACTAAACATATCAGTCTTGAATTTTTTTAAATGTATTAAAATCTTATGTGTTGAGGCATTTGTCAAATTCTACTTGTAATTCTGCTGACTTTAGGTCTACATACCAACCTCAGGCCTCTAAATTGGTTTATGTACTTAATAATTCATTACTGCTGGCAATTACATGAATATTGCCCTTTCTTTTTTGTGAGTTCAACCATATATTTATATTTTTAATAGTATATCTAACTTTTCTAAGTGTTCGTACCAAAAGGTTTTTCAAAGTTTCTTTGTTTGTTTGTTTTAATTTGCCGTACTTCCAGAAGCAGAATGTAATGGGAAGGAAGGAAGGAAGGAAGGAAGGAAGGAAGGAAGGAAGGAAGGAAGGAAGGAAGGAAGACATTCTGAAAGTTGGATAGATTTTGTATATTCCTCTGGGTTCTGCTTTGTCTAGGTATTTTTAAAATTTCAGTGTCAGCCTATAGTGAGGAGGAGGTACCTGAGAGTAGTGAGGCTTCCCATTCCATATATATCACTCTTCCCCGCTCTGTGCTGAAACAGAGAGCCATCTCCACTTAGGACTGGTGGGAGAACAATTTCTATTACACAATAAGATCAACTAGACTACAGGAAAAGTGTTTTGATATAGCATATGTTAGGGACCATCTCCTGTGCCTTCTAACCTAATTAGTTCACATTTGAGGCTTTCAATAAAAGAACACTCTTAGGAGGCTTCTGCTGGGTTTTTCTTTTCATGTGTGCTAATTATTATACCTACAATCACATAATCAACCTCTTGGGTTGTGAGGAAAAACAAGGGTGTGAGTGGTTAATTGCAAAGGCAAGTGGCCCATTGCTTGTGCAATCAGCAGACCTCTAGCATATTAAATTTGGTGCCCAGCGATAACATAAATATTACAAGTGGCAGAGGCTGTCCTTTTAAAGCTAACTTCACAAATTCACTTGCAATTTTCTCAAACTTTTCAACCCTTTGCAACTCTTTTTTAAAAAACACAAACAAAAACTGAAAGATCGGTCATTAGCACACTTAATGATTTCATTTCTTCCACTTTCCAAGCTGTGCCCATTGGGTCCTCCAAACCAGAAGCTTTAAAATGAAAATGAATTGGTACTAGACAAAGTTTGTATCCAGTTGTAATATTTCAATGCTATAACACAATTCAATTACATCTTTCAAGCAAATAAGATCAGCCTTCAGTGTCATTTGCTAAATTTATTGTACTAAATCTAAAATGGAAAACGGTAGTTAGCTGTAAACACTGAGCTAATGGTGTTCTTTCTGTTCTAGATCTAATGAGGCTCAAACCCTCACAATGGGAAATAATTTAACAACAATATTTATGTAGATGATGAGCTTCCTTCTCTGACCCATATGGTGATGTACAGCAATGTTGTAAAGTAGATATCTTCCAGATGGACATTAAAACCCCAGCCCCATTCATACCAACAGACAAATGGAGAGAGTAAGGCTGGTTTATTTTTTAAACTGACCCCAATAGTACTTAGATTAGTTAAATCAGTTTCGACCTCCTGTAAAAGAACCTTTAGAAGATACCTCTAGGAAATAATTTTCAAAAAAGCAACATACCATGACAATGTTTAATTGGGTTCTAAAAATTAGCATGATTAGCCAGGATTTGTGATCAGAACATTAGCATAGAAGCCTGGGCTCACCTGTCTGTCTTTGACAAAGGACTGAGATTCATGAAGTCTCAGTTTCTCCATCTGCAAAATGAAGATGGTAATCAATAGCCTTATTCTCCCAAAAGGAAGAATGCTTTATCAAATACCAAAAAGAATAAGTTGTTATTCTTGTTATTTATGGGGATTATTTAACACTGAAACAAATCATGGATTGTTATGAGACCATGCCTCAGTTGGATCTGAGATTGCATGTTTATGGTGAACTTTTGGCCTATGACTGCTTGACTCTTTGGTTAATGATTCCAACAGCCACATGTGAAGGATCCTCTTTTGAGTGGTATGTGGGTGTGTTTTCCTCATATTTTCTGCAGATGTTTCAACTGAGTGTCAAAGTCAGGTCTCTTGGAGCCAGCCATGTGGGAATAAGCTCTCATTATACATGACCCAAGATCTCCTAGTCCAACCTCCTTTCTTTTCCTATCCAACTTTAATTTCCAGGTAAAGTTCAGGGTTTCATTTAGAGTGAAGTGGCTTGCCCAATGGCAAAAAGGTATTCAATAGCCCACAAAGGACCCCACTCATCAATCCTATCTTATTGTGGGGCCATTCTTTTATTTGACCTGGAAGTCATCTTTGATTTCATATTGCTTCCAGCAGTTTCGTGAAGTCAAATTCATCAAATATATCCCAGCTGATTAGGGTTGACAGTTCAAATGTTACTTTTACAAATCAATGTCCAAAATAAGTTCATCCTAAGATAAAATTGGAATTTATTTATTCAATTATCTATCCTTTTTGTCTTTACTACCACACACATAAAGTCTTTAAGCCTTAGTATTAGAAAAAAATCCCTTAATAAACTAAGTAAAGGGCTAAGGAATTAATGCCTTTTAAAGGATGTTTTCAAACTAGTCACATAAAGAGGTTAACTCCAAAGGGATGAATCATTAGTATTTCAGGGTCAGGTATCACAAGAAGAAGTATCGTCCTACTGTCCCTGAAATCTTACCAGGTAGGACAGGGAGCTTCTATTTACTGTACTACCAGGAACTGGGCCGTTCCACCAGCACACCAAATTCTTCCTCTCTAGCAAACAGTGCTAGTGAAAGTGCACATCCTATAGTGAGACAGTGTTTGGGAAATCCTACAATATGATACAAAAACAATGTGAGGAATTCATTTTCATATTCTCACTGCTATAATTCTACTTTTAGCCCATAAACATCAGCTTGTATACACACCAGCATGAAACAAGTCTGTTTTCATGCTTTTTGTAAAGTGATATACTAAATCAATGATCCTACCCCAGCTCCCTGCAAAAATTCATGCTCTGATAAATTCAAAAGAGTTTATGGCTTTTAATCCTGTGACTTTGTCTGCCCTTTGATATTTCTACAGTGATTTTCCCTCTGTTTATGGGAAAATCACCCTTTTTATTGTGCTTACTGCCATATGATCAATTTACAGAATTGGTTTCTAACCAAGTACACCACATTTTAGTTATTTCCTCCAAAGCTCACCTACTTTCAACATAATAGAATGGTACCTAAGGAAAGAATAACTTTTTCTGTCTTTTACTTCCTAACATAAAGCAAAAAATAGACTAGAATTAAAGAGATGTTTCCCTTATTGTCTTATGTGAGAGGCTGACTGATGTTAATGTCTGATATGTTTCGAGGAAAGTAGAGACTAAATGACATGTACCATGTCCCCCACTATCCAGCATGCTCAGCGAGCGCTGATCTGGGATAAGAGATCAATCATATGGAGTATAGAGAATGCAGAGCAGAAGAGGTGGGTTCTCTTCTCTGGGAAGGACCAGTTCTGAGGTCTTGTGGTTACACTGAAGTTCAACACACACTTCATCAGTGAGCAAGGGGTCTTCTCTGAAGGTATCTGAGAAGGACACATTCTCAGTAGTTGTGGGTAAAGGCATCTAGCTTGGTCAGATGAAAACCTGGTCATTAGCCAGGAAAGTCCATGCAAAGGGCTGCAGATTTCTAGAAACCAAATCCAGGGCAGACAGGAAAGAAATGAGAGAAGATTGGGCTTCCCAGCCTATGATCTGGAGTTTGTAGAGGAAATGACAGAAACATATTCAATCACCAGCAGCAATATTTATGTTGTCCAGAATGGATGGGAGAGTTGGTTAATCTGGGGAGCCAGGGAAGTTGGGGTGTGCTTTACGGACGGCTCCTTGGAATAGATGTAAAAGAGAGCTGCCTTAAAATTTCCCAAAAATGTCCCAATTATCTCTCTCCCAAAACTCCTCCAGCTCCCCTCTTTTGTCTCCCTTTGTCTATCCAGTTTTACTCTTCTTCTCTTCCCCACAGTCAAAGAAGCTTAGATTCTCCAGTGCACCTCCTCCATTCCTTATCTAGAAAATTGAGCTTAGCTCAGTTAACTCTCCTAACTTACTCCGTTTACATTCTCATAAAACAAATTCTTGTGTAACCTTGAAGTTTCCTCAGCAAAATGAAATACCAACTAGCTAGCCAAAACCACCTGTCTCCAAATGATACTTCTAGGAACTTCGGTTTATTCTGCCATTGTACATCTTTGTAAGGACCTTTCTTGCCTTGATTCATTCACTCATTCACATGCTCTCTCAATAACTCATTTGAAAAATATTAATTAAGTTTTTATTTGCAGAGGAACTGTGTTAGATGTTGAAAAAAATTGACCAAGATACAGTGCCCATCTTCAAAAGGTCACAGTCCTTTGAGGAAGACAGACATCTAAATAAATTCCAGCTGAGTGGCACGTAAATATGTACAGAATCATATAGAAGCATAAAACAAAAAGCAATGATTTACCTGAACAAGACAGAGGAGGTTTCAAAGCAAAAAGTATATTTGAGATGGTTACTGGGGGAAGAATAGAAACTCATCAGGATGGCAGAGGATAAATAAAAATAATGGCAAGTAACAATTATCAAGCTTGTATGTACCAGAAATTGTGCTGAGCCCTTTCCATGGATCATCTTATTTAATCCTCACAATAGCCCCAATGAGGTAGATATTTTTATTATTTTCATTTAACAGATGACAAAACAGGCTCAGAAAGGTTAATAACTTGCCCAAAGGGGATGTCATACAGAGGAAAGATGTATGCAAGGCACTGTGTGTGAAAAGCAGGAAGAATTTGAGAAATGATCAGTAATTTAATGTGCTTAGGATGCAATAAGGGAGAAATCCTGTGGGTAAAGGGCAAGAAAATGAGACAAAGACTATAGCTGAAAAAGCCTTATCTAAAGTTCGAAATAAATCATTAGGCAGCATGGAACGCTTGAAGAATTTTCCCTTTCTTTCCCCATAATGTTTATGGCATAGAGAAGAGATAGATGCCCCCACCTCCAAGATCATCTCCTGCTTCCTCTTTGCTCAGCTAATTAACTACCATTGTAGGATGTGAGGGCTGAAGCATAGAGGCCCTCTCTCTCTGAGGTAGATGTGCTTGACTTCAGCTACAATAGCTATTACTTGGGTAACTCAAGGTTTTCCATGGCTGAAATAGCACAAAATTCTGACAATGAGGAGGGATTAAGGTCACAAGGATGCCTTCAGCCACAGGAGAAGTTCCCCACTCCCTACACCCTGTTCAGAAAGAAGTTCTGTTGAATGGAGATTATGTTGTGGTTCTGGTTCTAGAGAACTCCCTCACCTAAGGTCATTTGGGACATTTCCAAAAGAAGATAAGCCATCCAATATCCAGAAGCCTAGCTCAGCCCTTCCCCCCATTCATGGTGGACTCTCCAATGCAGCAGCCAATTGCTGAGCAGAAGGGGCTCCTCATCTTCCTGGTGTGCCTTGACTTTGACTTACAAAAGGCTTTCAATTGGCTTTTGCCCCAAGTCACGTATTTAGATGCTCAAATCCTCCTGCACAGGGAGAAATTTAAGTATGCCAGGCAAATACCATGGACTCTTAATTGCTATAATAATGAATAAAAAGGACGAAAATAGAAACAATGTTCAGTTAAGTAAATTGAACCTTCTGAAGGATCTCCTTCAAGTCAGTGATGGAATTGACGTGAATGCCTACTGTGACCTGGGTAGTATGAAGGAGAGGAGGCTGTGGATAAAATAAGGTGAATAAAACACAAGCAAACACAAGCACTGCCAGGTAGAAGGTGCAGTGTGACAAGGGCATTGCAACATGCTCTGAGAATTCAGACAAAAGAGAATGCACCTCTCCTTTTGAACATTTTTTTTTCAAAACTTAGTAATAAATAGAAAAGTGAGTGCTATTTGGATATCACTTCTGCTTCCTCTCCACAAATGGAAGGTGTAAAGGTGAAGCAAAGTAAGTGAATAACCCACAACTTGAAAAGTGTGGAACTGACTATATTCCTGCTTCCCAGTGTATGTGAACCAATAAGCGTATTGTCACATTCACATCACAATAGCTCTGTATCTATGAACAATTTGGATTTTACTTGTTCTTGTCTCATCAGCTAAAATAGAGCCTAGCCCAGAGCAAAGAATTCTGACAATAAGCATTTCTGGGAATCCTCATGGGTTAGCAAATGGATGTTTTTAAAAAATCTCTGTCAATCATCTAATGCTGGCCATTTTTCCCTCTCCTGCTCTGCTTCCTCCCTTTGAGTTCTTGCTCAAAATCACACAGCTAGTAAGTGGTAGAGCCAAGCCAAGACTCAAATCCAATTTTGTCTGACTCTGAATCTGATACTCTTAACCAGACTGGATTCTCATTATCTACTTCCATGAAAGAATGGATCTTGGTCAAATTAGTGTATTTCTAACAGTAATGATCCAGAAGATATTGACTATGTCTTTATGAGTTTTTAAGCCTTTTCTTGAATGTTCTACTGTTGCCACAAAAAAGAAGTGAGGCCAGTTTGTAACCAAAACAGCATTTCACTCACTGATGCATGTATTTCACTTATTTCTTTATTCATTCATTTGATTTGTTTCATTAATTCTTTTCTATTTTTCATTCATTCAACATATGTTTATTGTACATCTAAGAACCAGACACTTCTTGAAGCTGATCATATAATGGACAATGGGGCAGCCTAGCCCCCTGTATTCCTGGAGCCTACAATGGAACAGAAGTCAATGTCTTCCAGAAAGCTTCCTTTCCTTAATCCATCCTGCAGATCACCAGACTCATGCTGCCCCTCAGCTCCAAAATCATCAGTGATTTGACAAAGACAGCACAATTCTTCTCCTTATCTTTCAAGGGCCCTGGTGTGATCCCAATCTAACCAGCTATCTCTAAGGCTATTACTGTAATAATCATGCCACTTGAAACGTGATGCAGTAGAAAGCCCCCTGGACAAGGAGAAAAGAGAAAAGTAGATTTGAATCTCATCTCTGCCACTATTAACTCTGGAAACTTCAACAAATAAGTTAATTTCTCTGAGCCCCGGTTACCTCATGTATTAAATTGGGAGAGGGAATAGATTTGGATTCAACGTATTTAAGAATTATTCTTTGAACACCTAATATGAATCTGAATTCCACGAGGCATTTCCTCATATTACAATATATATTTTATTTAAAACTTCACTTTAATAATGAGCAAACTGAAGGCAAATGATGTTGGCTTGAATAAAGTTACATAACTACTAATTGCATAGATTTCGTTTGAACACAGGTGTCCTGATTCCACTTGAAGAACTGACCAGATGACCACAAAAGATTCTTCCAGCTCAAAAAGTCTATTCCTGCCAGCTTTGCAGTTTTATCTCTACTTTTCATCATGCAGAACCAACTCTTCAGCCAAAGGTGACTTCACATTTTTTCCCAAATGTCCTTTCCTTCGCTTGTGGAGCCCCATTTTCCTTTCCTTATTTAAAAAAAAAATCTCTATGTCATTGAGCAAAATGACCTTCTCTTTTATCTCTTACTATTGTTAGGTATCTAGTCATATCTTTTTATTCATGAGACCAAAGATATTTCATATTTAAGCAGAACCTAGGTGGCATGTGTGAAAATTGAACATTACATGTCAAAATACCCTAGGTGTTTCATATCAAGCGAGGTGTTCAAAGTCCCGTCATAAGCAGACATAACAAAAATCCAAGGGTCTGTATTAGTGGTGAATAGAAGTAGGAGGATTTCTCAGATAAACCAGACAAGAACAAAGACATCCAGGGATAAAAACATCAGAGGATTGACACCTGTTCCACCTCTGGCATCAAAAATCAGAACATAGAGGATATAAAAATTTTGTGCCACACCAAATGGTTGGACCACTGAAAAGGGGGGGTTCTCAGTTGATCCCAAAAATGTATGCTGAGACCTAACCCTTCTTTTGACAAATAATGATGGAGAATAAGCCAAGAATCTCAAATTGGCCAAGAATAGCTCAATTCCATTGCATCCTGTCTCTTTTTTAGTGGCATTTACACCTGAAAATTTCCAAATTCCTAAGGGTATTGTGGGAGGATACAGAAAGAAGAGGTATAAGGAAGAGTTCTACCATGTTACCTTTTATGGCTGCTGTTTACCCTTAATGGGATTGTTTTAAAAGCCCACCACAAATGCATCATTTATCTGAATCTAGACAGGTTCAGGAGGAGTTAAGAGATGGTGCTAACGGCTCTAAGTCACTTCCTTCTGCACTAGACTTAGCCAAGGCCCTTCTGGAACAGGAAACCTAAAAATCTCTGCTATTTTGTCAAGATCCATCTCAAACACCAATTGCTCCATGAAGTGTGTCTTGATGATTCAACTTTAAATGGCTCTGATCATTCTCATCATTCCTTTCTTTCACCACCACCCCTCCCCCAACACATTATGTCTATCTTTATCTTTAATCCTAAAGCTCTATTGCTACTTTCATGTGTGTGTACCCAGGGGTCTAGTGAAGCCCAGACCCTTTGCCCCATGTGTTCCTCAAGACACTGGGTTCCTCTAACTTGAAATCTATACATGCTCTGGCATGACCTTTCAGGATGCATGTCCACCTATAGAAACTGAATCACCTTGCAACTCATCCAGGAGTTCTTTGAATATTTTCCACTCTTGAACCTGTGGGCTACTCACAAGAATTCAGAGTGAGTCTCTCCACAGTTTCCTCCTTGCCCTTGAATGCAGAAGAGGATTCAGAATAGCCAATTTAGCATTGCTTCTCAGGCCTGGCATTAACCATTTGAAGCTAGAAACTCACTAGAGCTTTGAGCATTCATGGAACTCAGCTACCTTGTTCTTTAAATACAGCTAGTAATGTTCTGCTCATTGATGCCTAAGAGGCCAGTAGAGAGGCTCTTTTCTCTATACTTGGATATTTGTCTCAGCTTCGTCCTCATCAGCCAGACCATGCAAAAGCCCAAAGTGTGAACTCTATGGCACCCACATGAACCAGCAGAAGTTCCCCATACGTGGTTCTCTTGCTTGAGACAAAAATAGTCTCTTGCTTGTGGATGAAACCTCCAAAAACTGTCATTCACCAAGGTCAAAATACCGTGTGTCTGTCTTAAAGACTCTCATCCACATCACAATAGTTAAATGCCAACTACACAACTATAAAAACTCATCTGGGCTAACATAAACCTCAAATCACCAAAATCAAAAGACCGTACCCCACACTAAGACTATGGCCAAAAGTCATGCATCTTGACCTACCAAAGACTTTGCTGCTCAGTGTAGTTTGCTCCCCTAATTTCATTCTTTTTTAATTTCTTTGTGCTACTGGCCAATGCAAAAAATATTGGAGGATTTTAAATTTATTACCTAAAATCTGCGGCCTCACTCCTCCTGTCTGCCACTTAGCAGCAGAAGGCTCGTGCAGGACAATGTAACCCAGTGCAAATGCTCTATGCAGGGAGGCAGGCTCCTAGGAAGAAGGGCAGAATCCAGCCAGTTATCCTTCCCAAGTTTACTGATCAATAAGTGTCCTACATTCATTGATGGGGAGTGAATCACAAGGTAGAGAGAAGCCAGGAGACACACTTGGACATGGAAGAAAAGGCCACGAATAAGGGCAAACTATTTCTTCCTTCACAATGTCCTCTTCATCCCTAGCAGCACCTAGCAAAGAATATCTCATCTAATGGATGCTCAATATATATGTAGTTATTGGCATGAAACTGAACTGGAAAGAATCCTGGATTTTTCTTTTTTCTGTTTTACTGTCACCCTAACAGGAAACCTTTAGAAATGTGAAAGAAGCAAACCCATCTGAAATGTACATTAATTCCTAGATCCCCCCAGCACACAGGCTTAGCAAAGGGATGAGATATTTTATTGACTTTAAGAGGTTTAATTAGAGAGTCCTTTAAAATTAAATTCCCAATCACTCATTTCTCACTCTGGCTCAGGACCTGTTTCCGACCAGCTGTTTTAACCCGTTTTCCCCACGTGGACTAGTAGGAAATACCAAAAGAGGCTTTCACCCTGGAAACATCACCGTACTGATTTTCCAGGTGGCTGTCCCAAGGCTGAGCCAAGGCTAGGCTTCCTTCATATCTGCATAATTGCAGAACGTTAAACTGGAATGGATAACACAAACTGTCTAGGATTATGCAGTCATTGCTCAGTTTCAAAAACTGAAGTCTACAGAGAACAAGTGATATTTTCAGGCTCCCTCAACACCTGCAATGGCAAAACTCAGGATGGAATCCAGGCCACTGTGACCCTGTGAACAGGAATCTCACTGCTTGATGTCTTCGTCATAGTCCTTGGACCAAGGTCCGCCATTTTGTTTTCTCTGTTCTAGTGGCTGCATTGTCATACATAAGGAAAAATGTGAACATGAGCTAAAACAACTATGATTCCACTAAAATCGCCTTGCATGTTTCTCTTAGGGCCAGTGATAGGGAGGCACAGACATTCTTCCT
The DNA here is from genome assembly GCF_020826845.1 of Diceros bicornis minor. Classification (NCBI taxonomy): domain Eukaryota; kingdom Metazoa; phylum Chordata; class Mammalia; order Perissodactyla; family Rhinocerotidae; genus Diceros; species Diceros bicornis. Next base: position 10,505,396 of record NC_080776.1, on the reverse strand, counting down.
CTAAAGCTGCTTGACCTCTATTTGATTGAAAGCAACATCTGGTCTCCAGGCTTCCAGCGGTGTTTCTCCTATTGAGAGGTAGCCAATTGCAGACAGATGTGACATTTCCTCAACACATTGTGTTGACATCACTGACATATACCTTATTTGACCAACGGGCAGCCAAGCTTCTCAACACCTTTAAATCCGAAGCAATTCCTGCCCAAGATGGCAGAAGAGCTATTCTCTGCATAGACTTTTCCAAGAGAGATGCAGAATGAGTCCAGATCTCATGCTGACTGCTTCCCATATTTTTTTCTGCTCCATATCCTGTCACTTAAGCCCCAAATTGTTCCCTTTCATACAATAAATGTGAATCACAGAACAAAAGTCATGAACAGGTATATCGCCTACAAAAAACAATGAATACGTCTTAAATTTCAGCCACCCAAAAAGCCCCCAGGTGCAACACTCTCTTACAGCTGTCATGTAGTGACTTAATTCTTACTCTGGGACCCCAGCCTCTCCCTAATCCACTCTGTCCTATGTACCTCTCTGTACCCTTGTTACCCTATACTTTGTGAGGTAAACAGGCAGATACTATTACCTCCAACTGCCCAAAGAGGAACCTACAGTCCAGAAAGGGAATGTGGCTGGCCAGAGGTCACTTAAGTAGTTTGTGGCAAAACTAGGATTAGAACCAAGGACTTGATTCCAATTCCTCTGTTTATTCCAAGGGATCAAAGAGAAGAGTTATGCACTCAAGAGTTACTAATGTACCATGAAAATGTTGCTCTTATTATTATTTATATTATCACCATTAGTTTATTAATTATAGCAGCTAGAATTATCTTCTCTATTGTCTTTTCTCCGAAAAGTGGCTGAAATGGCTCCTTACTTTGTGAATCACATGGTAACGAGGGCATTGCATAGATTTCCTTCTAGAACGTTCTCCATCTTAACATTCCTCATTTCCCACTCTTACCTATAAATGATATTTATTGAGAGCTCAGTATACGCCAGGTACTATTTAAAGTGTATTACATGAATTAACTCATTTGATCCTCATATGAGATAGAAATTAGTATTATCCTCATTTTACAGATGAGGAAAATCAAGCACAACTAGTTAGAAATAGAGACAGGATTCAAACCGAGACAGGTGTCAGAGCCCGTGCTGGAATCACTGTGCTATAAATACTCCCTAAAGGCACACACTGAAAGCCCTCAGATCTACATGGTCAGGTTCAGTAGTTGTTTAATTAATTGAAAAAGTTAGCTAAAGCAGGAAGTCATCAAAAAGAGAAATACATAGCTACATTTATTCTATGCATTTATTTTAAGTTAAGACAGCATTTTTTTTAGCAACTCCTTGTTTTCAAGTATTTCAAAACCATTCAATTCATTTTTCCAAAATCCAAGTCATTTTTTTGATGGAGGCTTATACTTGGTTACTCCACATAATTATAATAGTAGGTTTTAAGGGACATAAACAGGTTTTTCGAAGAAACACAACTGGCTCTTGGAAAACGTAGAAGTAAACTTGGAGCATTCAGCTGGCCACAGGTGTCACTGAATATGTCTGCAAGAAGGAATAGAAATGTCAGACGAGGAAATTGAGTAAATAGGGGTTATTAATGTAACTTCTGCTATATCTACTGATGATATGCTATTATGCTATTAGATATGCTATTATGTGGCATATCTAAGTGGCACATAATATCCCAATTCTGCTGTTTCTAAATGAAAATTAATAAAGCAAGGGTTCATATAAGTACCATAACTATTGGTTTAGATAGAAAATGTTACATTAATTCAGGAAAGAAGTAGATCAAAGGCAGAACATAAGAGGCTTAGGAACTGGCTAGTTATAGGAAGAAGAGAAGAAAGGAGACAAAGGCAGCTCTGAGTTTTCATATCTAGGTACCTGGGAGAATGAACTCCAGAATGAGGTTGAGAAAATTTGACGGAGGTAGGATGAGATTGTCAGACTACGTAATGAGTGTAAGTAATTTGAAGTTGGCAGAATATCCAAGAGTAAATATTTATCAGGGCTTTGGGATTTAGTGTTGAATCTTGAGACCAAAGTCAATGTTGGCGAGTCCAGCGGAGGCTATAAATTTAGGTAAGTTCTCCAAGGAAAAGGGAGGAGAAAAGAGAGAACAGATTTTTTTAAACAACAGCAGAATCATTACACTGCATCAAGTATAAATTAGGGGTCCAGAGGAATGCAGAAGAGGGGTGGGCTACAACTTCTCCGTCACGGCAGCTGGCACCCCTTCAAGAAACTGAAATATGAAATGAAGCCACTGCCTTTTCAAGTTCTAATGCCAAGTAAGTCTAGAAATGTCCTTGTTCCTTCTTCTCTAGCATCTCCCTTCCATGACAACTCCAAGACTTTGAGAAATGCCTATTCAATCCAGGTGTGGGTATTAGTGTTTTGAGAAGAGAATGTTAAAAAAAAAAATCTTTAAGAAAAGTCCAAAAGAATAACAAAAGCTGCTTAGGCATCCAAGAAGTCCAATTGCTTTTGAACTTCGAAGGGACAGAATTAAAGGGTTCATGTATGAAGATTAATTCAGTTTGCCTGATAGTGAAGAAAATAAATTGGTGTAAGTGGGATTAAAAAGAGACAAGTACCAGACAAGGGAGATAGTTATCTTAGAGTGTTGCCATTGAACATGGTAGACTGGCCTCCACAGGCTGATGAATTATGGCTGTGTTCACGCATTGTCAGTGAAATCTGCTAAACCAGTAAGCTGGTCCATCCCTCTCTAGAAAAGAGATGCGCTTATAGTCCAAGGATCACCTCCACAGTCCTGCAGTGGCGTGCTCTTCACACAGGGCAGAAAAACCATCTCCCTTCCCTACAGAGTTACACTCCACTGTCAAGCTTCTAGTCCTGCCTTAGGCCCAGTATTCCCAGTGTTAACATGTTTTAATCATGTGTGCACACATATACACCCACACTCTTGGCTGGGTCTTTCAGCTATGCTATATGCCTAAAAGAACCCTCCCAACCTCCTCTTCCCAGCCCTAGAGCAGAGCAAGTCCTCTGTATCTCAGTGCCCAGATCAACATCCATTCCCATCTGAATGAGTGATTTTCTTTCAGGCAAAAGACCCATTCTCAGTCTTGCTGTTTCCAGATGCCTGTGCTTCTGGCTAGAGAAAAGTAGATCTAATTCCTTACTGGGAATATGTTGAACATGTTACCCTTTCCACTAAAACATTATTGTGGTTTAGTTGTTGTGCATCAGAATTTTGGATAGGTAAGAAAAAGCAACCAAACAAATTAATATTTAATGGTAGAATCAATTGCACACTCTATTTTTTCATAGATATTTTCCCAGAAAACCTCAAAGCTTCTATTTAGCTGCTTATCTGCTGTTTACTCCAGGTCTTTTCATTATTGCTTTGCACTTTTCAATTTTTGCACTTCTGCTAAGTGAGAAGCCTAACAGAGAAGTTCAGCACTGGAGGAAAGAAATGACCCATGTTGCCCAGAGGTTGGAGTTTTGGCAGGACCCATTAACCATCCATAAATTCATTGACACTAAGATATCTCCTCAGAGTCACACATATTGGTACCACCATTGAATCAGACATCATGTTTCCAGATTTTAGATTTTAGTGCCATTTCTACTTAGACGTGTCACTTTTCTTGCTAGATAATAACTTGAAGAAAAAAATCACAAGTCATCTTAAAGTAATATTGTTCACTCTACTCATTTTAGAAAATGAGAAAGTGATTAAAAATAAATTAAAATCATCCACAATCTCTCTCCTCCTTAATGTAGTTTCCATTAACATCTGGTTATGTTAACTTACTGGTCTTTTTTTCCTATTTTATATTTTTGGCTATTTTTGCACAAACTTGTCATATTGCTATGTTTCAATTATGTATCTGATGTCTTTGATGTATATTTTAGTGGAAACATTTCCTACTCTATTAAAAATTATCAACATCATTTTGGTGGCTGCATGATATTCCAATATGAAGATTCATCACCATTTGTTTAACTTTTCCCTATTGTAAGACACTCAGGTTATTTTAGTTTCTTATATCATATGTATCACTGTAATCACCAACTTGAAGATAAATGTTTGCACACACTTATCAGCTGCTTGATTTCAGACAAGTTACTTGAACTATCTGTAAGTCGTCTGTTCCTTCATCTATAAAATAGAGATAATAATTACCCTTCACTCCTAGGTGGCTTAAAGGATTAAGTTTACATTTACAAAGTTCTTAGAATAGTGCCTGGAATCTAGTAAGTAACAAAAGTCTTGATGAAGAAATAAATAAATTTTCAGCTCTTATTATTTGCACAGGTCAATCAAACACTGATTCAGTGAACCCCCGTGTTCTGGGGGTTGTGAGGAAGAAAAGGCAATAAACCATAAGTAGCTCACACCAGCCTTCTCACCTTGAGTGAAACATTTGGGATCCTAGACAGAGCACATAGCAGGTGATATTTCTACACCCAAACACAAAGTATACCCATGAACTGATCTCTTCAGAAAGAAATGTTCTTCTTTCTATAAATCAATAGCTAAAATAAGTGGATGATTAGTGTCTATAAAGAGAAAATGAAATTTTACCCATTAGATCATTGTAGAAAAATTCTTGCCTATTCTCAAAACATATCCTTTCATCATTGAGGATTTTATAAACTTTTATTATTTTTATCACATATATGCTTATAATTTATCTGTTGACAAAATATATATTTTAAAAATAGGCAAAAAATCCTAAAAACACAAATATCATTTTAGCAACTATCTTTTCAGTGTATATTCAGACTCCTTTCTCCTTTTGTCTAACAAATTTAGCTTCTGTTCAATACTATACATATTATTTTGTAACTGGCATTTTTACTTAAGTATCTTTCCATGTTGATAAATGTACAACTTTGATATTTTGTGGAAATCTATTTTATGAGTGCACCATAACTGACTTACATGAACCTCTGTTACTGTACAATTAAGAACTTCTTGTTATTATAAACAAGACTATAATAAACATCTTGAGATAAATATCTTTGTACACTTGTCCAATTCTTTCCCTTAGGATAAATTCCTCATAACACAATCGCTGATCCAATCATATGTATACTCCAAGACTTTCATCAAATTGCCACCCAGAATATAAACCACCCCCAGCAGAGTACGAGAATGTCTGTTGTCCTACATCTTTGTCAACATCAAGAAGTTTCTTTCTTGCAATTTTCACCAATATGATAACTAAAATGTAGTATCTCATACATATATTTACATCTCTTTGATTACTAATAAAGTTTAAACTTTTAAAAGATATTTTATCTTTAGAAAGATATCTTTAGCCTTCAGAAAGTCTAGGAGTAAGGGATTGAAAACTAAAGATATTTGTAATGTAGTAGTTCTTAACATTATTTGGGTCTTGGTCTGATGAAAACTGTTGAGTGATGCACACACACACACAAAATGTGGCATACAATTTCATACATCTTCTGTAGTATACCTATGGGATAAATGATGTCCACAGAGGTGTCTGCCTTAGATTAGTGTTAAATGAGTAATCACAAATTCATCCTGCTTCCATCCTTCTTCATTGGAACATGTCCAGTCAGCTTCAGTTTTCTAGTAGCGGTGCGCAGAATTAGAACTAATTCCACCAACAACTTCTCAAGCTGTGCTATATTTAAACAAAATCTCAACATGAGAAAAGTAAGCAAACTGGAAAGCTCCAGCTCTGGTAATGGATGATTTGCGTAGACGAGCCATTTCTTCAAGGCATTCCAGGCTGTGAGGTCTAAAAGGGGAGCTCAGGACACCGGCAAAGAAGCGCTGAGGTTGAGTCATTAATCCTCAGATAAGCCACATACAGCTCCAAGAGCTATTAGGCCCTACGGACTTTATCAAGCTTATGAGGGGAAAATGAGTACAGGCAATCTCCTCTGAAAAAAAATCTGCTGTAAAATAGCCAATCTCAAAGAAATACATTAGGGGATAATTATTAACTTTTCTTACAGATTTTTCATTTGACAATAGGTTTTATTATAGGTCTCCTCTAAACAGTACCTAGGACATTTAAAAATAATTCTGTTTTCAAAAATGTGATTTACCACTCACTTATTGTGTAAAATGTCTTGTTCTCCTGAGACTAAAGATGTTCTATGCCAATAAACTATTTTAATGCATCATCTGTGGCTCCTTGGGAGACCACAATGCTTGATAGATAGCAGGAGTGATCCACTGTGTTATTACAGAGGCTGTACTCAGAAGGATAATCAATAGATCGGTGTCAAGCTGAGGAGCAGAGGAGGAGCATCACTAGTGGATTTCTTCTTGTCTTTGATGTGAGAATATTGGTATTCCATGTTTCTGCCAGTGATCCGCATGATGGAATAGTTAGTACAACGTTAAGCTTTGCAGGTGACACAAATCTAGAGTGGCTGGCATTTGCATTGGAAGATTAAATGCCTTTGTGTATTTGAAGAGTGTTCAGAAATAAAGAGAACTGAACATGAAAAGGATAAGTGAAGGACAGAAACACTGGACAGAAACAACTTGAGCAACCAATGGAAAAACCACAAAGGAAGAGGACCCACCTGTCTTGAAAAACACAGCCACCAAAGGCATAAAGAATCAGATTTGAAGATATGATGACCTTGGACCAATTTTTAAAAGAAACCATTCATTTACTAATTCAATAATATTTATCAGGCACCTGGTCTGGGCCAGCCCCTGTGATGCTGAGATAGTTAAATATAGACACCATGATCCGGTCTTTCCAGCAGATCATTTTTGATAATGGAATATATTTTACTAGGAGCTAAAATCCAGGAAGTTTCTTCTCAGCTTTGGAGGAAGGGTGAAGATTCTGGAAGACTGTTGAGGAAGAGGCACAGAACAGAGTTAAAATGTGAGACCTCAATTGGAAAGACAAAGTACCTGGTGTTTTTCAGCCTTAAGAGGGATCCAATAGTAGTCTAATGAAGATACCCCGCTATTTCCATTTACTTAGAGTGGAACTTCTTTTAAATGGGTCCAAACACTGCACAACAGTATAAATAAAGACAATGCTGGGGATAGTCAAAGTTAAAATAGAATTTAGGTGGACAATATGGGAATCTCCTTTGCAAAACTTTGAAATGCAATAATCCCTTTTGGATAAGACTTCTGTTAAACGAAGGATGTAGTTCATGGCGTCCCATATCCCTTCTAGTTGTTTCTATCTATAAGAGCTCTACTTAATGATGATTTTCAGATTCTCAAATTGGAAACTAGCCCATCACCTGGACAAGAATAAACATTTTTTGGACTTGTTCAACTCTTAGGCATTTATCTCCTTATTGAATTACAGTTTATCTCAGCCACCGTCTATGCAATCCTAAAATTCTAATTGATATATGGGAAGGTGGCCCCTAAATTGAAGTATTAAAACTATTACATTTTAGACTTTGTAGATATTTCTCATTATATAGGCACAACTCTATTCTGTAGATGTTCTTCTAACCTTTGCTAGCCTTTATATCTAGTAAGTGTTTTCTAATTTGAAAGGTAATATGTATTTACTAAGAGCTTAGAAAATTTATTTAGAAAATTTAGAAAACTCAGGTAAGCAAAAGAAGAAAATAAAAATTGCCCAAACCTTATTGCTCAAAGATAACCACTGTTCACATTTTTATTTCATCTGGTCTGTGATTTCAGCATTTATGCCTTCCCGTTGTGACACACATTTTCATATGTAGAACAATCCCATGGGCTTACCCAGATTCAGTCAACTGGGCTGCAGCATTCACAAAAGAACCTTTGGTTTATTCACAATTCCCACAGTAACTGCAGAAGTAAGTGTTTCTTCTCAAGCTTGTGGAAGGGCAATAATGTAAAGCAGTGGGTGGAAATATGGCACGGTGGTTATGAGTCCAGGGTTGGACGTCCTGTGTTCAAATCCACCCTGTCTCGTTGTTATGATCTGGAGCAAGAGCGTTCATCTCTAAGTCTGTTTCCTCATCGTTAGAATAGCCAATAACATCTCCTACCTAGTCAGCTTGTTGTAAGCATTAAATAAATATCATAAAACATGCCCAGTACAATGCCAGCCACACAGAAGGGGCTCAGTAAGTGTGTTGGCACTTGTTTTTTATATTATTTATTACTATTATTACAATACTCTGAGTGAGAGCCACTGCTCTGTGTGTATAGATGTGTGTACCTTCCTTTTTTGGAAGGTTAACTTATAATGCTCATCTGTCCACATTAATAAATGTTATTCCAAAATATAACTTTGAAATATCTGCATAATAATCCATTATTTGCACTTATTACAAGTTCTTTAACAATTCCCTGTGTAGGATATTTAGGTTGTCTATAACTTTTCAATTGTTATAAATAGTGATGTGGAATTAGAGGATTATGGAGCTTACAAAAGTTCAAAGCTCTTAACACGTGTTGCTGAACCGCCCTCCAGAAAGTCTGGATCGTCTTATAGTCCCACTGGCAGTGTATAGAATTCACATGTTGGTTTGTAGGTGTGGCCTTTCTCTCCCCAAAGCCCTGTCTGACTTCACTTAAACTCCAAGATGATAATGAAAAATTCTGTTATTTCTTTGGTTATTAACATCCACTTGGCTGATATTTCAAACCCAAGCTTCACAAAACTGAGTTTAACATCTTCTGACTTCCTGTCTCTTGGTGCCAACAACCTCGTCAGCAGTATACGCTTAAAATTCACCTAGTCATTTACTCTTTCCACTCTCCTACTTTCTGTATGGAACATATTGCAAAATCCTGTGACTTTTCCTCCAAAATATCTTTTGGTCCTGCTTTTCTTTCCATATCTACTATCATCAACCTAATGGATGGCCTCCCTTCTCTCTGGCTAATACCATTGCAATAATGACCAATAGATCTCTCCATATCCCATCTCTTCTTTTTTCAGCTTCCTCCACCTTGGCACCATATTAGTCTGATCATGCTGTTCTCCACTAAAAATCCCCCAGAGGGTCCACACTCTCTGTGGAATAAAGCTCAGACTTCTTAGTCTGGCATTCAGCATCATTTAGTCTGTCCACATGCTGCCTTTCTAGGTCTCTGGTCCCTCTCTCCCTTCAGGAAAACCTTGCCCCTACCAGGCTCGGCAGTATCCACCTGCCTATATTTGCTTAGACGGCTCCCATTGGAATCCTCTTTTCTCTCTCTGTTTTTCAAGATTCAGCTCAATCTCATTTTCTCCATGAACTCTTCCCTGGCACTTTGCCAAAAACATCTCTCATTTCTCAAAATTCTCATATTCCCTCATTTGTTTGGGGAGATGTGGTAGGCAGAATAATGATCTCCCTACAAAGACATCCACATTCTAATCCACAAAAACTGTGAGTATGTTATATTATATGGCAAGGGGGAATTAAGGTTGCAGATAAAGTTATGGTTGCTAATCAGCTAACTTTAAGATAAGGAGATTATCTTGGATTATCTGGTGGGCCCAATGTAATCACAAAAGTCCTTAAATGTGGAAGAGAGAGGAAGAAAAGTCAGTGTCAGAGCAATGCAATGTGAGAAAACCTTGATCGACCATTGCTGGCTTTGAAGCTAGAAGGGGTCCACCAGCCAAGGACTGCAGGCAGCTTCTGGAAGCTGGAAAAGACAGGAAAACAGATTCTCCCCTCAAGCCTCCAGAAAGAAATATAGCTTTGCTGACACCTTGATTTTAGCCCAGTGAGACCCATTTTGGACTTCTGACCTCCAGAAATGCAAAATAATAAATTTATGTTGTTTTAAGCCATTAAGTGTGTGGTCATTTGTCACAGCAGCAATAAGAAATTAATACAGGAGGCAAGATAGTGTGGTGGAAAGAGTATAATTTTGGGATAAATACACCTGGATTTGTATCCCAGATCTGCCACTGGCTAACAATGAGATGCTGGACACATTTTTGATTTTTTTAACTTCTTTGTACCTCGGTTTTGTTATCTGTAAAATGTGGGGAAAGATACTTAACATCATGAGGTTATTGAAAGGGTTAAATTACATTTTTTTATATATTTAACGCCCAAGATAGTGTCTCTGGTACCTAATAGACACTCACCTAAATCTTTAACAATTAGATCCCTCTCTTCCTTCACTATGGCCTTTAAAATATTCATTCGTTTTTTTTTCTTTTTTTAAATATGGAATGCTTTGGGAATTTACGTGTCATCCTTGTGCAGGGACCATACTAATCTTGTCTGTATTGTTCCAATTTTAGTATATGTGCTGCCAAAGTGAGCACAACATATTCATTCTTTAGTCATTGCTATGTGGGATTTGCCCTAGCTTTGCCAGTATATTGTGGGTAATCAATGCAGTTGTTTGTTTTTTACTTTTTTATACCAGGTTCTAAGCACACAGTAACCCAGGTGGAGGGAAAGAAGGAAGGAAAGATGGAAGGAAGGTAGGAAGGAAGGAAGGAAGGAAGGAAGGAAGGAAGGAAGGAAGGAAGGAAGGAAGGAATGAGAGAAAGAAGGAAATTTGAATAAATTTATCACTTTTCAGGCAGTATTTTTTATTGTATCACTCTAAAATATTCTGCCAATCTGGATATGAAAGAAAAAAAAAATGTTTCATAAAATTCTTCCCAGGAGAAGAGAAATAAAAATAAATATGTTTTGTCATGTTGTATAATTTGATTTTAGCTTTTTATGAATCTTCTCCATCAATCAATGATACATTTTCAAATTGTAAATAGCTTATGATGATCAAAACAAACAGCAAACATAGGCCACAAATTGATACAAATAATTTTCTCTCTAAGGTGTTGATTGAACAAAATGGAATCTCATTGAGATCCAATTAAGAAGAACTCACCAGGAAGCCATAAATGACCCAATGCATCTTGTGGGTTTACAAAAATAGCTCATAGAGTGAAAGAAACTGTCTGTTGTTGTTGCTTTCATGTTTGTTCAAAGTACTGTTTCAAAAAATCATCTTAGAAACCAGTTGCATATTATCATAAAGGTTTCACTTCCTGGTTAGAGACAAAGAAAGAAGGAAGGAAAGATGAAAATAAGGAAGGAGACTAACACTTCATTTGCTCTGCTCGATCCCAACACCATGCTGAGTGCTTTCACATGCATCTCATTTAATTAAAGGAATTTGAAGTTTCAATTTGTGGACTCGAAAGTAATCCACTGGGTTGTAAGTGAAAGATCTTAAGAGTGTGCTGACGACAAACTGGGCTGACAGTGTTGAAATATAGACTTAAGCCTTGAGTTAAGGGAATTCAGCTCTTGTTGAATTAATGAAATATTTCAGCCCAGTAGGATTTGTTTTTTAATTTTTTATTCTGCAAGGAGTCAAACTCAATTTCCTGAGGTGTAACCTTATAGTTTAATTTTCAAGGAAACAAGTTAAGAAAACAGTAGCTCTGTGGCCAGCCCAATGGCGTAGTGGTTAAGCTCACATGCTCTGCTTTGGTGACCCCAGGGTTCATGGGTTCGGATCCTAGGCACGGAACTACACACTGCTCATCAAGCCATGCTGTGGCAGGCATCCCACATACAAAATAGAGGAATATTGGCACAGATGTTAGCTCATGGCCAATCTCCTTCAACAAAAACAAAAACAAAAAAAAGCAGTAGCTCTCCCTTTTTGAAAAGGAAACTTACTGGCCCCGATGAACCATGACACATGGTGCACTTCGCAATGGCAGGTGGGGCTGATCTCTCCCCACTTGATTTCTCACATGCAAAGGGAAACTTGTTTACCGTCATCAACAAGCATCCATTAGGCATCTAATGGAATGGAGAGTTATGCAAAGAGAATTCAACAGACACATTTTCCTGTCCTCCTCACCTTCTCAAATTATGCAAAATTATCTCCCTTTGACTACAGATTTGCAGAGGATTCTGCTAGTGACTGGTACAAGCAGTTCGTTACTCTGAGAAAAATGTGTTCGATCACAAATCATAAGAACAGACTGTCAGGTTGCCAAAACTTGTCATTCTGGGCTTTATTATTATTATTGTTGTTGTTGTTAAGCATTGTGCCTGTCCAAGAACTATTTTCTGGAATGTGAGTTTAATAGAACTAACTACCAATACCATCTTTTATCTCTCATTTCATGTCTCATCTATATCTCAGTACGAAAACAAGCAAATCTAATGCAACGGATAGAAATGACCTTTCAAGAAGAAAAGTTATCAATTATTTCCCCACAAGTTTATAAAAGTGCCAAAGTACAGATTCCAGTATTATTTATTCAGCCCCAATTGCTCGGTTCTAGCCACCATACCATATGGCACCTCATTTAGCACTGACAATAATCCTATCAAGTACTTCCTACCATTGCCTTTATAGATAAAGGCATTAAGACTTAGGAGGCTGAGAGACATGCCCAGATGCATAGCTAATCAGTAGTAGTCGTGATTGGAACCTAGTTCTGATTTCAGTTCTTTGCTCTTCCATTATCGCTTAATGCTTTCTTATACCCCCGCACACTCCTGTAATAAATTCAAAACGTCAGCCGCTGTCCTCACCTCCATTTCAACTGTTCTCTGCTATGCTTGAAACATGTGTTTTATCTGCGGATAAAATGTGCTGATTGTATGATTGATACCCAACCAGACTGACTTAGAGCTAACTTTAACAGAATGAGACCAAGCTTATCTCCAAAACATTCATTGGGCAGATTGAAAGTTTCAAAGCAGATAGCCCCAGTAATATCAAAGTTATTAATTTGTTGCATCTGTATATGGAGACATGTGCTAATGATTTCCTTTCCTTGTTCAAGGCACTCAAATCAAGAAATAAGGCTCAAGTAGAATGAAGAAGAAACCACCTAAAGGAAAAGTGCTGTATGTTCATTTCTTTAGTGTTTTATATTGAGTAGAGAAATTACCAATTGTTTCTGTCCTGGGGAGCAAGGCATCAAACTGGTTAAGAACATCATAGGCTTTGCAAATTCTGCCTCCAGCATTTATCAGCTATGGGAGTTGGGAGAGTCACGTGGTCTTATAAGATCTCAGTTTGCTCATCTCTAAAACGTTGATAATAATAGTTTATAATAATGGTAAAACTCATATAATCATTCAAAGCATGAATGAAATATTATATAAGCTTAGCACAATGAAGGAAAAATGGTAAGCACTAAAGAGTCACAGAAATGTTTTTTTATCAGGGCCAGCCAGATGGCATAGCAGTTAAGTTCGTGAGCTCCACTTTGGTGGCCCAGGGTTCGCTGGTTAGGATCCCGGGTGTGGACCAACACACCGTTCATCAAGCCATGCTGTGGCAGAGTCCCACATATAAAGTAGAGGAAGGCAGGCACGGGTGTTAGCCCAGGGCCAATCTTCCTCAGCAAAAAGAGGAGGATTGGGAACAGATGTTAGATCAGGGCTAATCTTCCTCACACACATACACACACACACACAAATATATTAGTTTAAGGCTTTTTATCTCCAGAATGTGAATAGAAGATACTAAACGTGGTCTCCTATCAACTGAATTATTTAATCAGCTGCAGCATTGTCCCTTGATTCCTCCAAGCTATTTTTAAAGCTTTCCAACAAGTTATTCACAGGCAAAGAAACACCATCAACGAAAATTATGATTAATATTAAACATTCACTGTGTTTCCAAGGAATATTAGGGGGGAAAGGACCACAATAGTTGCACGTTTTCCTAGGGGTAAGCTTCAACCATTTTTATGGAAGGTGGGAAATGGAAAAGTTGTGTCTGTGTTTTTCCCCCCATGGAAAAAGAAAAAAAGGAATTTTCATAGAAATGATTTTTCTGGCATTTCTATTACAATATGAGAATGTCACGTGCAAGATTTTTATACTCCAAGATAGAAAATTCCATGATAAGTGGAAATTAAAAAGTGAGAATTTCTCGGGGCCGGCCCGGTGGCGCAAGCGGTTAAGTGCGCGCGCTCCGCCGCGGCGGCCCGGGGTTCGCTGGTTCGGGTCCCGGGCGCGCACCGACGCACTGCTTGGTAAGCCATGCTGTGGCGGCGTCCCATATAAAGTGGAGGAAGATGGGCACCGATGTTAGCCCAGGGCCGTCTTCCTCAGCGAAAAAAGAGGAGGATTGGCGGATGTTAGCTCAGGGCTGATCTCCTCACAAAAAAAAAAAAAAAAAAAAAAAAAAAGTGAGAATTTCTCGATTCTCATTATTGAGTCTCAATTGCACAGTACTGACCACTGTGACATATGGCATCTCATTTAGCTCTCGATAGTGTTCCCATTGCTTTAGCACCACCAGAAATAAAGGAGAAATTCCAACACTGCTCATTCACCTTCATTACTTTAGTACCTGTGAGCAGGCATCTAGGAATAATGAGAAATACTGAAGCCAGATTCAGGGCTTAGGAGATCATGATTTCCAGGTTCCAACTCAAGACCTTGCCAGCCTCAAAATAACATGCTCTTACTGCTGCAGCATGAGAAAATCCAGTCCAAATAGCTTATTCACAAAGACAGAGGATGTGCAAACCATGTATGCTGGACTCAGATGACTTCATCACAGCCTGGAGAAAGAAACACGTCTATAGTCAAGAGATCTAGTCCAAGAATGGTTTTCCGCATTTCCTATGGGAATCCAGAGGAAGTTTCTTTACAAAACTCATATTATTTTCTCTAAATCCAGGGAAATTTGGTGTGTCATCTGATAGGGGTTGAAGGTGAGCTAACTAGCACCACATATGTTAAATGCCTTAATTCCCTGGCAGAATGAGTTTCATGTTAATAATTCTAGGGGCTGGACTTTGTGGAGTTTCCCCGCTTCTTCCAAGATGGTCAATCACTAAAGAGCAAACACTCATGATGCCACAGATCAACATAGTCCCATGTTTTGTGGGACTCTCTACTGGGAAGTACATTTTGGTGTAAGAACACCTACCAACAGACCAGGAAGCGAAGACAGTGAGCTTATCTTCGTTTATAAGACATTACATCAGCACAAAAGGTATTTCATTAACCAAAATTCCTTGTGCTGTTCCTTTTAAGATTCTCTAGAGCCAGGCTGTCTGCTTTTTCATTCTTGAGACTTTACCTAATAATTTCATATCCAAAGTGCTCTAGATGGTGAAGAATGCATTTTCATATAACCAGTTTGGGAGCAAATCATATTAGCTAAGTCTTTATTGATCTGAACTAGAGAAAACCTTCCATTTGGCCCAGAAAAACTATGCTTCTGGAAAATTAATAAATAACAGCAAAATTCAATCTTAAAATTCCTACAACGTTTTCATATCTTGATTGCCAAAAAACTTCCATTTCCACATTATAATCCCAAAATAGAGACAGAAAATGAAGGAGAGAGGGAGGGAAGAAGGAAGGAAGGAAGAAAGGAAGAAAGGAAGGGAGGGAGGGAGGGAGGGAAGGAGAGAGAGAGGGAGGGAGGGAGGGAAGGAGGAAGCAAAGGTATGAGTTTAAGTATAAACGGTAGGCATAAACAGGTATTCAACTTTCAACTCAATCAAACAAACATGTATACAGTGATCACTCAGTATATATTTAACTAATGAATGAGTAAATGGATGAAAAATTTCAGATTATTATCAGCAATATCAGTAGCAGTAGTAGCAGTAATAATAATAATAACCATTTTTAGTACATGCATTAGCCACGCATCGTTCCAAGCACTTTACTTGGATTAACTCATTTCATCTCAGAGTAACTGTAGGAGCTTGGGTGCTATTTTCATCTCCATTTTATAAATAAGAAAACAGAGACATAGAGATTTTAAGTAACTCGCCCGAGACTATATAACTAGTAAGTAGTAGAGACAGGATTGGGACCCAGGCAGTCTGGTTCCAGAGTCCATTCTTTAACCACTATATTTTCTGGAAACCTAACTCCAATTGGCTTAAACAGTAAAGGAAAGCATTGGAAGTCCAGAGGTAGAATAAGTTTCAAGGGTGGTGTAATCAGTGATCAATATTTTTACTTCAAAAGGACCCAAGTTCTTTAGATCTATCTGTTCTGCCATACGTATTGTTGGGTTCATCCTAACACAGTTTCCCTTTGCGGATACAGGTTGTCCTAGTTTGCATTTGGAAGAAGAGAGGGAAAACTTGGCCCTTGACATTCATTAGAATACAAACCTCCATTCTGGTCTAAGTGGGGTAACTTAGGACACATACCGAACCCTGGGCCAATTTTTAACAGCCACCAGGAAAGTGACACAAACCGAGAGTCAAATGAATCATCTGGAATGGAATGATATTCAAGAGTCAACCAGATCACACACTATAGTATTTTTGTGTAGAAATGGCTATAGGTGAAGCCTACAGGGAGACCAATTTTTATATTATCTTCAGAATAATCACAAGTCATAATGACTTCATCATAAACTTTATGAATTAGAACATCTCTAGGTTAACCTCCAGTTCTAGCATTCTATGATCTTATGAATTCATTCCATTTTTATTAACATTTCTCAGAGGAAAAATATTCCCGAAGAAACATTTTTATATACCATAAATTTCTAATGAAGCACAATTAAGCTTGCGTCATTTGCCACATTGGTGACTTAGAAGGGAAAACGAGATGAAACGAGAAGAAACACAAGGCACTGACTTTGCCCTCTTTTGCTATCTTAGGAGCAGATACTTTCCATCATAGGCTATGATATATCCATTTCTGTCCACACGATAAGTGCAGAAATGGACGTTAGGCCTGCTAAAAAATGCTACACCTGAGAAACCAATCTTTGATTCAGTCGGTCTTACAGAGAACACTCAGGAAAGTTCCCAGGTTGTTTTTGTACCGTGAGTTGGCACACAGGCAGGCTGAGTCTCCCTATCATCGGTAAAGGACATGAGAAAACTGCACCCCAAAAATGGAAAAGGGGCACTTCTCCCCAATGCAAGAACTCTAACTCCATACTGATGGTATCAGCAGTTGCTGTATGTTCCTATGGAGACCTAGGGACCTGGGAAGCCTTCATGTGGGAGCACACCTTATTGTCTCCTGCTTTTGTAACAATCTTCAGTTTCCATATCCTTTGCCATTAAAGAGACATCATATTCTATAACTGTGGCTATTGGCCTTTCACCATCAATCACATCACTGTCCCATGGAGACACTCTAGCAGTTACACAGGAAATTGAACGAGAGCAGTTTGAGAGTCAATCATTTTCTCTCAAGTTTCTATGTATTGAACCTAGAAAGGCTGAAAGGCAATTTGTCTGAGGTGTCCTATATGGTTCTGCTGGCATCAGGGAACACCTTGAAATGATTGAAGGGATCGCTTTATATTAAGTGTCCAATGGGTTGATGAGAATACTTCTGCCTTGGCATTCAGAGTAATTCCCTTCTGAGCTGAATTCTTTAGAACTACTCAAAAGAGTAGTTCACAGACCAGCAGCATCCACTGAAATTCAGTATCTGGGGTCCTACCCCAGACCTACTGTTTCAGAATCTGAATTTTAACAAGATCCCCAAGTTAACTCCCACTCACATTAAATTTTGGGTAGATACATTGCATTAAAGGACTGCCGCCTTTGACTTCCAACAATTTACTCCTTCTTATTCCTTCATTAAATAGGAAAATCATGTTGGGTCATTCACACACCCACTTTAAATACCTGTCCCTAGAGCCATATCTTGAGAATAATGTAGTAAATGAGACAGACATACACAAATGATATATCCCCATAAGTACAAGTGTTACCTCTAAGGTTCTAGATATTCTTACCTTAGGAATCACTGATATTATTGTATGAATAACCAATTACCAGAATTAAAGTCTAAAATTTTCTCTTAAAAAACTATGTGAAACACAAGGCAATCTAACTAATTTAACTAAATGGAGCTATTGCACCTGAAGTAAAAAGACTCAAAAAGACAGCACTGCCATTCTCAGAAATCTAAGCCTGGGCTTATGAGAAGGGATTACCTCTTCAGAGAAGATAAAGGACAGAAATAGTGTGTAAAAAGAAAGATGTGACCAGGAAGCAGATTTCAGTTGCATTCAAGGAAGAAATCTTTGATAGTTAGAACTATCCACAGTATTAAATATGCAACCCTGAAAATGATCATCTGAACTGCACTGAGAATAAAACCCATCCTTTTGACCATGGTCCACATGATGTCAGGCTTCTGCATCTCTGACTATCCTCCTCTTTGTTGGCTGCATTCATCTTCCGTCATACTAGCTACTGCTCTTTCTCTGACACATGAACCAAGCTCATTCCAGGGTTCTGCACCTGCTGCCAGCTCAATGTGAATGATCATCCTTAGCCATTTCCCTGACTGGCATCCTCACTCCAGGCAGATCCGTGCTCAAATTTCTCTTCTTTCATGAGGTTGTTTCTGACCCCTCTACCTAGATTAATCCCTCTCCTTCATCTCTCTCTCTCTCTATTAATCAGTTCTGCTGAGGTAACTCGCAGCCTCAAATTCTCAGTTCTTACAACAACCAAGGATTTCTCATGCTTGTATGATATGTAGGCTCTTGGTTGGCTGCAGGTTGGCTGTGGCTTTGCTCAAGGCTGTGGCTTTGGTCCACAGGCTTGTTCTTATGACAGAGGGGGAGAGCAAGAGTCTAAACCAAACTACATGATTGTTGTAAAAGTTTCTGCCCCAAACTAGGGAAATCTGAATGTGTGCTGGATTGTATCAATGTCAATGTCCTGGTTGTGATATTACAGTATAGTTTTGCAAGATGTTACTATTGGGTGAAACTGGGTAAAAGGTCCGTAGGATCTCTCTGTACTATTTCTTACAACTGCATGTGAACCTACACCTATTTCAAAATAGAAAGTCTAGTTTTTTAAAAAGCATCTGCCTTATCAAATGTGGCATGAATCACATCTCCTCATGTTCTGTTGGCCAACACAGGTCATATGGACAGACAGCAAAATATTCCTGCCCACAAGGAGGCCCAGCCAACCACCTGGCTATGGATGAGGATGTATAATTCATGTAACAGTCAGGATCCTATTTGGAAAACAGAAACCACATGAGGTTTTTCAAAAGAGAGAATTTAGTATAATGAATTATGTTACAATTATTCTTGAAAACTAAAAGTGCAGAAAGAGAACACTGAGGTAAGAAGTAAGAGCTGCAATAAGCAGCTACCACCCCTGGGCTGGGGAACAAACACAAGAAGTTGGTTAGAAGAAATTAGAAGCTTGGAGGAAGAGAGGACCCCTCAGAAGAGATGGGGCAGTGCCCAGCTGGTGAGTTACCCCAGGAATTTGGGAGATGTACCACTGTCCACATTTGTTTATTTGGTCATAGGACTGTAGTTAGCATTTATCACTGCCTTCTTTTATTACCCTTCAGTGTTCCTTTGCTTTCAGCTAGCACCTCAGCTGCTTGGGGTTCTTTACTTGGTGGGGTGACCTAAAACCTCATTCCTGGAGGACCTGATTCTCAGTGGTCCCATCTTTTTATTGCTATAGTTTTCCTTTGACTTTTAACAGAGGACTAAGAGCTCTCTACCTCCCTACCTCCATCATACAGCAGCAGCCCATTTCCCTTGGTAATTGGGGTCAATTACCCCAGCCAGTAGGATATCCCATTCTTTGCCAAAATGCCCAGTCTCAACCGCCAATGCAGTGAAACCAATGCTGTTTCCCCATGTAGAAGCATAATGCCCTTGAGAACAAAAGCCATCAAAACTGTAGATCTCAACATTCTGGGGACAGCAAGTAAAAATTCTGCAAGAGGATTATTAAGAATAGCAGTGAGAAGAACCATTTCTGCTCTATCCTTGATTCTGGGACCCATGTATTTTGCCTGTGGGAGAAACAGCACCATACACTGATCACTGATTATACCCTCTAAGATAGAACCCCAGTGGGTTGTCTCCTCAATGGAAAATTAGCTAAGTCTTCAGTTGGTCGTGCTACCATTCAGCAGGCCAGTTGCTTCTGAGTGGTGGAGTATGTGGTAGGTATTTGATGGTGGAGCTAATCTCCTCTATCTCCCTTCCTACCATAATGGACCACATCCACAGGTGACTGGGCCCACATGACTGCGGATCTCTATTCCAATTATATTTTTGTCAACTGGAGAAATAACCACAGGAGGGAATCATTGACCCACTTGGCCCAATTGTGAGAAAGACTTGGGCCAAAACTTCATTTATGTCTTGAGACCACAATCCTCCAGTTGACTGGCAGACTATAAAATTGTTTTAGGACCCCAGGAATTAGCATCAATTCAAATAGAGTGTCTGTTCATCCCCCATTTTCTGAGTATTTCACTTTCTCCAGCATTCCCTGTTCTCATCCCCTTTCCCATAGTCCCCCTGGTAAATGGAAGAGTTAAGCGAGTATTTGAAAACGATAATACAAACCTACCAAACTCTCTTGCCTTCTTCATTTTTTCTTCATAGCACTCGCCCCTACCTGCAATTACATCATATGTTTATTTATTTTGTTATCTTTTATCGTCTATCTTCCTGATTAAAATATAAGCTCCATGATTATTTATCACTGTATCCCCAACACTTAGAACAGTCCCTGGTCCTTAATCAGCACTTAATAAATACTTGTTAAATGAACAATCATTCTGGAAGGCAGTTGGCAATCTGTATCAAAAGCTTCAGGAATGTGTAAAGCCTATGGCCTAGAAATTTAACCTCTGGGAATTTATTCTTATAAAATACTTAGAGTTGAGTAAAATTTAGTATTTAAAGAACTGTTCATTTATATCATAAAATTTGAAAAAAGGAAATAACCTAAACATACAATTGAAAAGTATTCATTCATTCACTCAACAAACACTTATAAGTGTCCACTAAGTACCAGCATGGGGCTAGGTGCAAGAGACACTATAGTTAACAAGACTAATATGATATCTCAAGGAGTCCAGAGAGATAGATGTCAAAAGACTACTCTACTTTTTATTTTTTGTAGTGCAGCAAATATCTGAATGTTAGCTTATAGATACTCCACTAATAATGGCAATAACAGTGAAGATACTTTATATTTGCATAGAACTTCTAACTTTTCAAAGTAATTCTCCAGCTATTCTATTTCCTAAAATTAGGTCATATTAAACTGCACTAGAACTTCGTTATTAGAGCTTTTCTGAGAAGAGAGTTGAGAGATTGTTGGCCCGTTTACATTAATTATGGACATATAAGATGAATTAATCAAATTCCGTTGTATTTGCTATTAGGGTCAATTGTGTGGGAAAAAAATCCACTCTCGGCAGGATTTGGAGGAGGATGCAGCAGAGAGGATTATGCAAAAACAAAAGTTCTTAAAATGATTTTAGTTTTAAATAAACTCTAAACCCATCGTCTTGATGAAACATCATTAATAGTCTACAAGAATACCACTATTTTGCAGAATCAAGTTAATCAGCAGCGGTGGATTTACAGTGAAGCTTCAGGGCCCCTCACTTACATGGGCCCCATCCAAGTGTCTGGGAAGGAATCAACAAGGTATTCCATGGCCACACATTTTTGTAAAATTGGCAAAAAAAATAATTACCCCAGTCAGTTTAGACTGGCATCTCTTTCCATCAAAGGTCTCCTCTTTCACATTTTTCTTTTCTCTGGTTGTGCTAGAGCGGCCACAGACAGGGCTACCTATAGGATATGCAGGGCCCCAGGCAAATATTTTTGTGGGACATGTCTATATAAGCAATTTCATTAAAAATATATTATAAAATCCATGGTCATATGTGAGAACAGTTAGAACAAGCACTGGTGGGAGCCAATACATAGGCTCACATCCACTGCTGAAGCCTAAGGGTTAACAATGGCCCATCCTGTGTCAGATGTGAGTGAGAGTCACTCCAAATCAGTCTGTTAGCACTATTCTGATGACCCAAAATCACAAGAGGCCATGAAAGAAATGCCACACGGGCTAGTGAGTACAAATCCCTCACCAGGCCACTCTAAATCTGAGGCCCATAGATCTTTGGGACATCTGGTCAACCTCATACATGAAGTAGAAGGTCAGAGAGAATCCCAAAGGTTGAAATGAGGACCAGAGTCCATGCCAGCCAAGATTCAGTGTCGGGGTGCTCCATCCCAATGGCACTGCCAATCACAGCCAATCTCAGGAATCAGAGAGAAACTTAGACAATTATGAGGAAGGCACTCCAAAGTGCATGGCCCCCTGAGGCACAGTGTCCAGGGTGGGGGACTTGCTCACTGGGGTCTAGGGGCAATACTGGCCACAGGCATTTTTAACATATAGTTAAGGTGATGTTGACTTAGAGGATACATTTAGTTAGGGTTTTGTGAAATATATTTGTTTGGTTTGCCATTATTTCCATGTATAATTAAATTATCGCTAGCCAGCCCAATGCAGAAATGGCGTCCAGGAATACTCCTACTGCCCACTGTGCCAACTCATCCAGCACCATGACACAAAGGTGCAGGGCCAGAGGCCGTGTCACCTTACGACACTTGCACCAGAAGAATGTGGGTAGTGGGTAGCGGCAACGAGCAATGTTTGAAAGCAGGGAGCCATATGTTAGTCTGTAGAAAAATTTTTTCAATTGTAACAGCTCATGTATGAAAGGAATATGATAGAAGTTTTCCCAAATTTAACAACAATCTTAACAATTTACAAAAAATTACCAACAACAAGATGGAAGACCAAAGAAGTTTCAAACCATTAATACTAAACATGCTAAGGAACAGATTGAATTATCTTTTTATTTTCTACACAGAAAATGTTACAAACTCATTATCATGCAACAAGATGACCAGAGTGTGCAATCAAAAATGTAGGAAAAAGCATTATAGAAATGTGTTAGGCAGTCTGCTAATAGGTCTATAATGTTTCTGGATTTTGTGATATTTATGGCAGTCAACGTTTAAAATTCGTAATTCTCTGTGATTTTGTTTCTCATTCTAAACAAATATTTACTTTCATATCTAATTTTGTATTCATTTTGTAAAGAAGGCCCTCAAAATTGTATAGGCTTCCAGACTCACAAAACCTGGATCTATCTCTCCTTATAGAGCTGCATCTGACACAATTCAAAATAGCTGACTTGTCAATTGAAACTTGTCATTGGCTAAAAAAAAAAAGACGTGGATTTATGAGTTCCTCTGGGTAGGAATGACAGCATTTACTCTCCAAAAGGAGCCATTCACACTTAGAATCAAATAAATACATTTATTCTTATCAAATGAGACTTTCACCAGATATAAACACACAGGCAAATAATCCGCAACTTTCATTCTGACTGTTAGAAGACTGAATCATGGTGTGCCTGGTGAAGTTCCTGTTCCTGAGAATTCATTTAATTCCTAAGCAAGGTTTACATTAATCTCATCTTTGTTTTTCTACCAGCTCCTACTTTCATGAAATTCTCTTGGGAGAAGTTCCTAAAGTATGGAGGACTGTTACAGCCAGCTGTGCAGAGCTGGGCTAAGGGCCAATGTATGTAAATACATGGAAGGCCACTAGGTCAGCAGATTCTGGGCTGGGCTCTGCTCTGGCTGTGTCCTCCGAGGGGCGGTTCTACACTTCATCACTGGGGAAACTGACTCCCACAGCCACATCTGCTCTATCTGACCCAAAACACACCACAGCGGAATGTGAGCGCTGGAGTCTAGGGTGGTCACTTTCGATGCAGTAGATGCAAGAACAGAGCAGAGCAGAATACCAGTGGGAGGTATTAGAAAGCTGCAACACTTTAGAGCTAATCTTAGATAATCTGATTTTAAAGCAGTTTCCAAGGGACAAGGCAGGAGTAAGACAAGGCTCACCCTGTTACAGTCAATATGAAAAGAATGAGTTCCGACCAGTAACTTACTCTAGATTTAGCTTTCACAATTAGACATGCTCTTATTCTCTGAATTTGTGTTGGCCAGGGTAATGAACATGAACTGAGCAGACAAACACAAGAACAAAATCTCAGGGGCTTAACAAAATAAACATTTATTTCTAACCTACTAAGTCCAGTTTGAATGCTTGTGTGACTCTCCTCCCAATAGCGACTCAGGAACCCAGGTGGCTTCAATCCTGGGGCTCTGCTGTCTTGTTGCCCTGGTGGCTTACACCCGGCGGATGAGAGGGTAGAGAAAACGGAGGATCGTGCAGGACTTTTTGCATACGCCAGAACTGAAAGTGGAGTTCATCACTTCCGCCCACGTTGCACTGGTCAGAATTCAATCACATACATTCACTTAGCTGGAGGATAGACTGGGAAATACAACTTAACTGTGTGCAAGGAAACAAAAGACGAAATAGGTTTGGTGCCACTAGTAGTGTCACCGTAAAGCAGCTAAACCTTGAGTTTCGATGTCAGTTCTCCATACACCAAAAAACACATTTGCATGCTGGGAAAACTTTTAACATCTCCATCTGTTGCTGGCAACCATTTATTTGATTTTATGCTTTAAATTAATATAGAAAGATTAGAATTTGATTTATATGATCCCTGTTGTATTTAAGTATCTATCAAACACCTCTTTTCTCTTATTTGGTTCTAGGCTGTTATTTGCTACACGGGTTGAAGCTGGTGGAGTAAATATTTCAAATTCAGAACCGTTCTCTCTTATCAATCCACCATCTCTTGCAGGCTTCCCAATTAGCTCGTGGATACCCACTGGCCCCTGTCGTATTTTACTTCCGTCCAATCTCCTTCCCACAGGAGTTTTGCAAGGCGCTTCAAGTTAATTTGATAAACTAATTTGAGCTGAGGAGTTAGGTTGGTTAATCATGGCTTCAAATATTATCACCTCTCTTCTGATTTGCATTTTAACCAGCATCTTTCAATCTTTCCATCAATGCTTTTTCATTTTGAGCATTTCCTCAAGTATGTTTCAGTCAAGATCAGCCTCATGAGATGCTGGTGGGGGATAAATGGGTAAAATCCCCCTTTCAGCTAAGTTTAGGCCTCCTTATGTGGCTACGCTCTACAGCTCTTCTTCTTGGAGGTTCATGATATACATGAGAATATTAAAGGTTCTTGGAAATCCTGCTACAAAGACTTCAGTTTTCTTTGTTTATTCCAGTTTTCCCAAACTTCTTTGACCACGGAAGGGTTTTTTAAAATTGTTTTTTGGTTTTTGGTTTTATTGTCTCTTTTTGTTTTTGCATAATTCATACACAAATCACAAAATATTTCTAATGGAAGAAATTTAAAGCCCAACAGAAGGCCAGTAAGGGCGATAGTTGAGGCAGGAGATTTGCTCATGACTCGTGACTCACCCTCACTCTGTTTGTGGGGCTAACACTGGTTTCAGCTTCTCATTTTTTCCATGGCTCAATCCCACACGAGTTTATTGAGCTCCTAATTCTTTGTTTTATCAATCAAAATCAACATATCCCCCATGATAGATAAAAAAAATAAATATGAATCTAAACAATCAGTCCCCTCATGGGAATTCCAATCTCTCTCCCATTTAAATTAAAGAAAATTCATAGTCAGTATCACTGTTTTCTTTAGTTTGTTTCACATAAAAAAAATGTAAATCAAATTTTAAATTTTCCCTCTTTGGGCTTTGCACTTAAAGAGAAAAGAACTTTGTCCTCTCAGAGGGAAGGACTTTTAGAAAAAAATAAACCAAATAAATCCAATAAGCCCCCTGCCAGCAGTCTCCTTTCTCGACCAGCTTTTACCCGCTGGGGAAAAAAAAATAAACTTTCTGTTTGACTCTCCCTTGCTGACAGTCTCTTCTAACTGCATCACAAATTGAACTTTAAAATAAATAAATGAATAAAACCAGCTGCTATGGGATGGGAAATGCAGAGACGTGTGAGTAGGACTTTTATGAGAAAGGAAACTTCAGCATCCACTGATCTGAAAACATCCAACTTAGTGTTTTTGACGTGGTCCTAATGTAAATGGGGAAGTAAGGGGTTTTCAACAATAGGGAGTGACAGCCACATCAAAATGAAAACTTAAAGCTTTATGTAGATGATTCACCAAAACTAGACAGTGAAAAGAAATTTAGGATAACCTTGACCAACTCTCTTCCATTTCCATCTCCTACTAAGAATTCCCCAAAATCAACCATCAGGAGAGCAAAAGACAGCATCAATCTGGTTGTTGGAGTCACTGAAATGACTGGAAGGGCCACCTGTTCTGATGAGTGGTAACTCCTCACCTGTAGCACTTCTCATCAATCAACCACGATGCCTCCAGCCAGGTGAGGTTTGAGCAGAATGCTGAGAGCCTGTCCCTAGGCCTCTCTGTTCACTCAAAGTGTGCATGTATATCTCACCTCTCTAAATGGACTGTAAACTCTTTGATAACTGGGAACATTGTTTAGATTACTTTATATCCCTCACAATGTTTGGAACACTGCTTTAGACTTCACAGACATTCAATGGGGACAAGGCACAGATCGTGGGTCACAAGTCATGACTTCCAGGTTCTTATTATATGACTTATCAACCATGTAACCTTAGGAAAGTCACAACTGCTCTGAGCCTCAGTTTCTTCACCTGTATAGTTGATATAATAAAAAAAAAAAAAATTAGTGCTTCCATCACAGAGCTTCCGTCACATTCTTTTTGTTAAAAGAATGGGACGAAGTGCCAGAGCAGAGGGGTGGGCAGTGGACAGCAGCCACATGGGACTGCAGAACCCCTTCTCATTTCAGTTCCAGCAACCCTGCTTTTATCTGTTTTATATGTTGGAATTCCATGCAAAATTTTGTTTAAAGAAAGAATTGTAATGCTTAGAAATATTTGAAAAACATTATTGTGTGAGAATGTGCTTGATAAACTGAGAAGTAGTGTAACTCATTTTTACAGTACTGTTTACTGTTAGTGCCATCAAGTCGATTCTGACTCCTAGCGACCCTGCGTACAGCAGATTGGAACCCTGCCGGGTCTTTTTGTGCCATCCTCTCACCTTCTGGCATTGTATCAGACAATGCTCCTCCGCTATCCACAGGGTTTTCATGGCCATTTTTTTTTGGAAGTGGGTCGCCAGGTCCTTCTTCCTAGTCTGTCTAGTCTGGAAGCTCCACTGAAAACTGTCCATCACGGACGACACTGCTGGTGTTTGAAATCCTGGTGGCATAGCTTTCAGAATCACAGCAATATGCAGCCACCACAGTATGACAACCAACAGATGGGTGGTGTGGTTCCCTGACCGGGAAACGAACCAGAGCTGCAGTGGTGAGAGCGCTGACTCTATTAACCACTAGACCACCAGGGTTGGCTGACAGTGTTGTATTGAGGTATAATTTGCATAAAGGCAATGCACACATCTCAAGCGCACACTCAATGACTTTTTTACATATGTATACACACGTATATATACCACCCAGATCAAGACAGTAAACGTTTCCTTCACCCAGAAAGTTCCTTCATTCCATTCTCCCTTCAACAGCCCCTCTTCCATGCACATGGACCTGCCCCAGACAACCACTGATCTGATTTCTTTCACCACAGATTCCTTTTGCCTATTCTAGGGCTTCATATAAATGGAATCACACAGTATGTACTCTTTTGCGTCTGGCTTCTTGCTCTCAACATAATATCTATGAGACTCACCCATGTCGTTATATATAATTGAAGTTAGTTTTCTTCATTACTGCATAGGTTTCCATTGTATGAATATATCACAATTTGTTTACCCATTCACATGTTGACAATCTATGGAGCTGTTTCCAGTTTGAAGCTATTCTCTTGAATAAATACTTATGAACAGAATTGTTAGGTTATAATGTAAATGCATGTTTAACTTGACAATGAACTGTCAATCAATTTTCCCAAGTGGTTCTACCATTTTATATCCCCATCAGCTAAGTAGGAGAGTTTCAGTTATTCACTAGCGTTTGGTGGTGTCAGTATTTTAAATTTTAACAATTTTAATGGATTCAAAATATCTCATTGTGGTTTTAATTTGCAATTCCTTGATGTTAAACACTTTTTCATATGCATATTTGCCATTCTAATATCTTTTTGTGTGTGTGCTTGTTCAAGTTTTTGCCCATTTTTTTTTTAATTGGGTGATTTGTCTTTTTATCATTGGTTTGTAAGAGTTCTTTATATATTCCGAATAGGAGTCTTTTGTTAGATGTATTTTGGATATTTTCTCCCTGTCTGTGGCTTTTCACCTTTTTAATCGTGTCTTTGAAGAGCAGAAAGTTTTTAATTTTTAAGATGTCTCATTTAAAAAATCTTTGCCTATACAAGTTCTTAAAGATATTCTCTTCCTTCTTCTAGAAGCTTTGCCAATTTAGCTTTCATGTTTAGGGCTATCAGGAAAAGTGGATATTTTCATTTGTTAATTTCTTATTTGATCTTAAATAAGATGTTTGAGGTTGAGAAACGTCACTTGAACAACTTGATTTAAGACTAGACTCTTGTAGTTGGATATCAACAGGGAATGTCTCAGTCTAATCTCATTTTGTTTGCCCACCTAGCAGGTTGTAAAAGAATTTGAAGGAGGATGATTTGACAGTGAAAATGGGCACCGTCCATATTAATGCCAAGACAAGATGCATAAAGCAGGACTGTTTCTGGGAAACTCAGACATATAATCATAAAGATTCAGGCCTCTCGACTCCAGGTTAAGGATCATCCTTGGATATTTTCCATAAATAGGGACTCAGTTAACAAAGGTCCACTTCTGTGGCATGCCTATGTTTATTGCGACCACTAAAACAGAATTGAGGTGTCAAAAACAGTTGAAGACTGAGCTCATCAGGCTTCTATCTCCGGCCAGGCCCAAGAGGCATCAGATGTGGTTTAAAAATCAAGCCGTGTAACTTTTGCATCCTTCAAGACTGACCACTGAGACTGAACAAAGAATTTTCAACGCTGGTGTTCCTTAACTCCTTTGGGGAGCTCTTCTAAAAAGATATATTGTTACTGCTCCAGTTTGCATCATCATTTGGCTTAATTATTATTCGTAATTGGGAAATAATTAGATAAAACGATGATGTAAACCCCAGTGGAAAATAGACATCTCTTAAGAACTCTAATGTTTTCTGTCACTTAAAAGGAATGGAATATGACTTACTGGAGAAAAAAACTAATTAGAAAAGCAGACACATCTTCTCCCTCTCCTCATATTTCAGGCATGCTGGCAAGTGCTCAAAAATGATCAGAGAGTGGCCTATTTCTCAAGGACCCCAGGAGAACATGATAATTTAAATCATCATCTCAGGAAAGCGCCTTGAGCACTTGTCTCTGCCGTTTTATGATCTTTAGTCAAGAGAGAGGGTTTGGCTCTGCAGACTGGCATGGCCACGCAAAATATTGGCTGAAGGAAAACCGAGGTCACGCCCACACCAAAGTGAATCCAGGCGAGTTAGGATTCCTGCCAAGAGAAACACATTTGAGCAAAGTGAGGAGATAGAAATGTTTAAAACAATGCTGTCACCCAGCAAAATGAAAACAAGACTTTTAGCCAGGGACACAAATCGGCTTTCAGAGAAGTTTGACAGCACAAGGAGATGAGACGGATGTGATTGGATGTTCAGAAGTGAGCCTAGCAACTTCAAAACTCTAAGTAAATCTCTCTAAAACCTTATGTCTGGAATTAAATCTTTTATTTTAAAAGTGGAATTAAATCTTTTATTTTAAAAGTTGAATTAACAATGACAAAAAAGAGTCAGTTAACTTCTCCAGGAAAAAAACTTAAAAAGCCAATTTTATAAAAACGACATCTCAATGAAAGTCTTATTTAAATATCCCCACTTTGAACATGTAAATGTTTATTAATAAATCATAATGTGGTCATTTGAAGATGAAAAACAGGAAGGCTTGAAAATAAAGAATTAGGATTGCAAAAACACTAAGATGCTCTTAATACTTTCTCCCAGCTGGTCCAGATAGACTTCCATCCCTTGACGATTATACAAAAAGTAAATCTGGCTCTCCAAGACTCGATTCTTGGCAACAAACCAGAAAATTTGTTAATGGTCTTAGACGAGCCTCTCTATAGCAGAAAGCTATAACGTCAACTCATCGAGGCACAAATATTAATCCCAAATTAATGAGTTCTAAGAAGTTCAAGTACAACCTCATCCTCAATAGATGTCCTTTCTCCTTCACTTTCCCCTCATCCCTTCACTTATGAAAGCAGTGACTCCCCAGACTTGTTCCAAGGTTGATGGGAACCGTTGGCTATAGGATGTGGGATGCACTTGGAACTGTACTTTCCAAATTATTCAAAAATATTTACTGAACTGCCACTAAATAAAAGGCCCCTGTACTTGGTAGTATGACATGTGAATCAACGAGTATTGTGGATAAGATGAGCTATTGTGGGGAAAGGTTTTTCTGAGGATGTGTGATTTTAGTTGAGCATTGGAGGAATAGATACGTAGTGAGAAAGAGGGAGAACATTCTTAGCAAAGGCACTTACATATGCACACAACCAACATGCACAAGAGCGTGCGAGAGGAGTCTGATCAGAGCAGAGCACTAGTGTGATGGAGAATTGGGAGTAGGAATGCAGAGACCCTGGGGCTCCAGACTGTGGGGTGTCTTATACATCACACAGTGCACGAGATTTCACTAAATGGTGGTGACTCCTTGGAAAATCAAAGGACTGTCATGTTGCAATGAGCACAGGTCCTGTCCCACTAAAGTGCCTTAGTAGAACATCCATTTCTGTTGGCTTTTTGAAGAAAAAAATTAATGGGAGTGTTTGGGAGAGGGGGGAACTGAAACCCTTTGATTATTTGGAGCTTTGTGTAAATGGTAAAGGGTCAAATCAAAAGCACTGGACTAGATTCTCCAAATTTATTCAGGCTTTTAGATCAGACCAGGGGTCATTTTTAACAAGGTGAATGAATGTAAATCCTTGCCTCTACTTGACATCATCTAATCGACCTCTATAGTGGTCACTATTTTGATTGATGTGACTTTCAAATCCATGATCCATTTTTCTTCCCATCAGTAGCATGCTGGAAAATTGACTCTCTGAAAAAAATGCTCTGATTGGTAGTGTTTGCCAATTTCCATGGTGTAAATACTCCTACCATGGCTGATTTCAAGCTTCCAATATGAGGGAGGTCACTGAAAGTAGACTTGGAAAGAAATGCACAAAATCTACTCTTGCAAAATCTACTCTAAGAGCCAGCTCTAGCACACCATGGAACAAGCTTCTAATTTTTCCATCTTTGAAATGTGTCTATTTTATATCCCATCTTCTTAGGTTCAGACTCCTTGAGTATCTCAATTAACTTGTCTGTGTTGCTATGAGATTTCCTGCGTTTCTCCCTCTCCTCCCAGGAAACATCTACAAATCTGGAAACAAGAAGAGCATGTTAACCCATTCACTCTCTCCTTCCTCATCTTTGCTGGTCACAAGAAGGATGGGAAATGAAATAATGAGTCAATTAAAATCCATCGCCTTCTTCTCAAGTAACAAGTAAACACCCTTGCCTAGCTAAGGGTAGGTTAATATTACTAGATTCAAAATAGAAAACAGTATGTTGTCTTTTATATAATAAACCAGATGTGAAAAATTGACTCAAAAAGCCTCATTTGGGAAATCTTTTTATTCCTAAAAATTCTATTTACAGTTTTATATGTTTATGCTGTCCAGTATACAATGTTTGGAAATAAATAGTACAATATTTGAGGGTTCTTTTTCCTCTTCAGTAATTCTTTTGTAATTAGTGTCATGGATTCTTTCAAAATCAAGAGAAAATTATTTTAAGGTGTTTTTGTTCTTTCTTTGTTGAAACATGGTGTAATGTTTATTATCATAATTTTGATTGCTATTGTACCCTCACATGATATATTTTTTCCTTAGTGAGCTATTATTTGGCTTACACTCATGATTTGCCCATTAATAGCATTCAAGTTTACTCAATAACAATCAGAAATTATGATTATAAACATTGAACCACATTTCAACAAAATATGATAAACTCGTGGGGTGTTTTTTAATTTTTTAATTAACAAAGCATCTTATGCTTCAATGACAATTTAATTACCAAGAAATTACCCAAGAAAATATGTAATTGTTTCTAGTAATTGACAGTGCCTCTATATGTAACACTCCTTTACGTTAAAATAATTGCTAAAATGTGAACTTTTTTCCCCAGACATGTGGCTTAATTGATTGTATTCTGTTTTTCAAATAAAAAGATAATAAAAATACCATCACTAAAGTACATAAGTAACCCCAGTTTAGCTGAGGACCTTTCTAGTAATCTGAAAAACAATTTTTGGAGGCCGGCCTGGTGGCCCAAGCGGTTAAGTGCACGTGTCCGCTGCGGCGGCCCGGGGTTCGCCGGTTCGGATCCCAGGCGCGCACCGACGCACTGCTGGGCAAGCCATGCTGTGGCGGCGTCCCATATAAAGTGGAGGAAGATGGGCACAGGTGTTAGCCCAGGGCCAGTCTTCCTCAGCAAGAAAAGGGGAGGAATGACAGATGTTAGCACAGGACTGATCTTCCTCAAACACACAAAAAATAAAAACAATTTTTGATAATGACCAGTATTAATGAAATTATCTTGATAAATTTAAGGTCATTATTTTGATTTTTTCAACATACCCCAATGGACTATAATACTCTTTTTCCCAGAAAGACTTTGCCAGTCATTCCACAACCTCGTGTACATTGCAAAAAAGAACATTCCCTAAGTGGCTATCAAAAGATCAAAATCTTTTGCTTATATATGAACATTCATTAAAAGGAAAAGGAAAAGCTGCTCTCTCAAACTCTAAAGCCACTCTTGGGAGAAAATCATTTTGATCCCATCCAGCTTTAAAATTTCAATACTTTATGATTCTATAAAATCTATTCATAACTAGAACATTCTTTAAACAAAAATCCAATAGTTCAAATGTGTCCATCTCTCTGCTTCCTGTTTTTTCAACTGACAGTTTGGTGTAGAGAAAGCCTTAACTCCAGAACCAGACACTCCTTCCACAAACCTCTGCTTTTTTATTATTTTCCCACTGCTCCTAGTCGGTCTTCTCTTAGGACAAAACATCTACCAGACAAGTCTTTGTTATCACACACTGTCCCTTGAAACTGACCAACAAGGTGAATTTTTTTAACCAACAACAATATACAACAATGACCCACACAATGACATGGTATCAATGTAGTTTAATTTGAACAAAATCAATGCAGATTTCCACACAATAGAGAGCGACTGAATTTTTTAAAAGTCTGGACATTGCAGAACAGAGACATTCTCTTGTATGTTTCCATCCTCTTTGTAAAAATCACCTTCAGGGTCATTCTACTGAAAATTTAGAAGAATGCACACAAGTCTAAAACCACAGTCATAAAAGCTTTGCATTTCTGTTATGTGATCTCTAGAAGGATGGGCATAGGAGACTCTATTGGGGACTCTGGATGCCTAAACATTTGGTGAAGCCATTTGAAGTGATGGTGGCAAGGAGCAGAGTTAAGGTAAGTGATGGGTCCTTGGTCCCATCAACCAAGAGCTGCTCTGAATTTACCTATTATACATATTGGGTTTTCTGGTTGGTTTTCATTTGAAGAAAATCTTCATTTTCTCTCAATTTATAAATTAGAAAATGGTGTTTTTGTGAGTACAACCGATTTGCCCTCAGTCAAACACCTGCCCAATGGCAGTGCTAGGTCCTCCTAGAGTATAGCATAAATGACTCTCAGTCCAGTGCTCCTTTTTCTAGAAGATATCTCTATCCTGAGACAGAACATTGCTCCAGGGTTTTGATTAATAGTCTATGGGCTGCTTTTTACAGTTATCACCATGTCTCCTCAGGGAGATAAACTCTGCCAGGGAGAGGTCTAAGGCAATAAGCATCACTGAACAAAAATATTGGTCCTGAATCAGGACTCAGCTTAATGGAATATGCCAGAGCATGTAACATAATCCTCTCTCTCTTCAACCAGCCTCCAGACAACTAGCCAGCCATGCCCTTGGGAGACTGTTACTCCGCATATGCGATATCTAGATACAGAGTAAGGCTTACTGCTCGCTATGTAGACACTCACTGTTCATTGGCTGGAAGCTTCAGCACGACCTCTTCCACACAGTGGGTTTAACAAGGACGACTCAATGCCTCCTGCCTTCAGTTTACATTCTGGTCCAATCTTCTCCTATAGGTGCTGAGTGGCTCTTTTCTTCCTATCCCATTGGCTGCAGAATTCATCTTCTCCTACCCTTGCTGATGGAGAATGTTTTTTCAATGGAATGGGAAGCCTGAAAGTGCAATGCTTTCAGGATAATTTTTCCTATGTTTGTTTTTCCACTTGTCTAGAAAAATTTTAAGTTTGACAGCAAGAAAGGGCTTTCTTTTTCTCTATGAGCTAGAAAGGGTCCCAATGCTCATCAGATCCCGTGAGCATTGCATTCTGGGCACTGTGTCCTTCTTCTGACCTTAAAGTTTCCCTCTGCCTGGAAAGAGAGCTTTTCGGGAGAACTTACAAAGCCCTCCAAGCCGAGATTGACAATGAGGCAAGCAATGAACAGGGCAGAGTATCGTTGGAGGAAACTCTAACTTCCTCACTAAAAGTCATTCGTTTTACATAAACCCCAGGAGTCTACCGCAAGCTAACAGACTTGCTCCCTTACCTCCAGCAGATTATAATTTTTTAGGAACGTATTACAAGAGGGGAACTTACAGAACAAAATGACTTTATTTCTCTTTGAATTAGACATACCCTCCCCCCACTTCTGGCACGGAAGGATCCACTGCTTTCAGCCCAACCTCAGGGAAGGCCCATTAGCTGGAGCTGAAAGACTGCACCCCTTCTGCTACTTCTGGTTGGAATTCCACTTAAGAGACCCTAAGAGGAACAGTAGACGAAGAGGGTAAACAGCAACACCAAGGAGGACAAAACCAACTTGACTTGAGCACCTGGGGGCTGGCAGGCTTCTCCTGAGTCCTCCATTGATTGCATGGCACCGTCTGCTGAGAACTCACTAAGTGACCACAGGAAAGGTGCTTAACCTGCCAAGTACCATTTCCTCATCTTAAAACAGGACCAAAAAACACACCTCCCTGTGTAGAATTGCTGTGACATTTAAGCAAGATACTGAATGTCAAATGATTGGCCCAGTGCTGGCCCAGGCTTGGTATTCAGTAAATGTCACCAATTAATGTTAAGTGTGCTTTAATCCTCTGAACTAATCTGTGAAGCAAGTATTATTCCATTTCACAGATGAGTAAAATGAGGCAGAGATTGTAAAGGAGCTTGTCCAAGACCTCATAAGCTTTGTTATTCACGGCCCCCGATCTCCCTTGAAGGTAGCAGATCTCTATAGAGAACTTCAGACTCCCATGATTTGTTGATATATGAACAGAGAATTGATATAGTTATGCCTAAATCTATCCTTGGGTTGTGGGGTATAACTTTACCCTTGGCAGGAAGGGACAGCTCGGCCCAGGCATCAAAGAGAAACTTAATCTTGATAAGTAGAAGGTCAAGTCTTTTCCCAAACCACCCACAGTGGGCTTTCCCACCAAAGGGCTTGGTGAGGCAAACCCCATCCTGTGCCTGTGAGATTCCAAAACCCTCCGTAAAGGGAGTCACCAGGCTGTAATTGTTTCTCGTTTAATTTTCCACCTAGTGTGAGCAGAGTCAAGGTTCAGCCCAGCGTACTTCAAATAACCAAGTTATTCTTCCAGGTATTGTGGTTCAGTTACTTCAGTTGAGCAAGGATAGGCTGCAATATTTAAGTCCTGGGCTCATTGTAAACAAAGAAAATCCATCAACAATGGAATATCTCAAGAGAAATCCTTTCCAGGATTTCATTATTGACTGCAAAGGATAAAAATCTTTCAGCTTGCTGATGGCTTGGTGTCCCGTACACATTTACAGTGAAGTGACTGTTTTGTTCGGGTGAAGGCTTATATATCCTCTGAAGCAAGCACGTCGAAACAGCGGTTGTTAAATATGTGTGTGGATCTCTGAAGCCCTTCAGTGTCACTTGGCTTACCGTCCAGACATAATACAGTGCCAGAGAGAGGAAATGTTGTTAAAATGTCACTTCCAGACATTTCAGCTCTTAGCTACTGGATGGACATTTTATCAAGCAACTGCTTCCATTTTTAAAGTTCTGAATTAGAAGGTCAGGCACTTTGTTTCCTTCTAGCTTTAAAAACTCAACATTGGGGCTTGGGTCAATGGCCTAACTTCTCTGTGGGAATAGTGTGAAGTGGGAACAGTAACTGTCTTTCTTATCTCTCAGGGCTTGTATTTGTCAGGGTTCCCCAGAAAAACAGGAGTAGTAGGATAAGGAGAAAGAGAGAGAAAGAGAGAGAGAGAGAGAGAGATTTATTTTAAGGAATTGGCTTATACGATTCTGGGGACCGGCTAGTCCAAAATCTGCAAAACAGGCCTGCAGTCTGAAAATTCAGGTAAGAGTTGATGTTTCAGTCTTAATCTCAAATTCCTCAGGACAACAGGCTGGAAACTCAAGCGGGATTTCTATGTTGCCGTCTTAAGGCAGAATTGCTTCTTCTTTGGGAAACCTCAGTCCACCTTGCTCTGGAGGCCTTCAACTGAGTAGATGAGGCCCACTCGGATTTTGGAGAATAATCTGCTTTACTTGAAGTCAACACTGTAGATTAATCATATCCACAAATACCTTCACAGCGACATCTAGACTAGTGTTTGACCAAACAACTGGGCACCATAACCTAGCCAAGTTGACACATAAAATTATCTATCACAGGGCTATAAAGTTCACATCAAATGAGGTCATACACAAGAAAGGAATTTCAGAGATACGAAGAGCTGCACAAACGTTAGTTTTTTAATAAACATCGAACCCCTGTGTCACATGAGGCTTTGAGGAATGTGGAGATGAGTAAAGCCCTCAAATTGCCTACCATCTAATTGAGATGCCAAGAATAGTGCATAGGGAGTTAAATGCTGCCAGGCTGCCCATCCAAGTGCTGAAGGAACAGTGTGAAAACAGAGGAACCTGGGAGTCAGAGAGGCTGCTGTGGGCCAAAGAGTTCCAAGCAGACTTTTTGAAAGAAACCCCTTCCCCAGAAAGGCCTTTCCAGTCACTCATCCCATCCTCATCCAAATTACATCCCTTCTAACACTCTCTCTCATGACTTGATTTTCTTTGTAACATATTGCAGTATATGATTATTCATTTAATTAGACATTGTATGTCTCACTGTTTAATAGTGTTCTCACCCAAATTGAAATTCCATGAGAGCAAGGAGGTCCTACT
The DNA here is from genome assembly GCF_020826845.1 of Diceros bicornis minor. Taxonomy (NCBI): domain Eukaryota; kingdom Metazoa; phylum Chordata; class Mammalia; order Perissodactyla; family Rhinocerotidae; genus Diceros; species Diceros bicornis. Next base: position 10,468,408 of record NC_080776.1, on the reverse strand, counting down.
TGCTGTTGTCACCATTAGCTCTCCAACATTTAACACAGTGCTTAACACGCGATGGGTGTGCGAATTATAGTCTGCGAATGTTTGGACAAATGAACATACATATCACTAAGTTTTCTCCACAGGAACGTTTTACCAACTTTTAGTTATGAAAAAATCCAAACATAGAAAAATTGAAAATTGCACTGTAAACAACCATATAGGCACTATCTAAATTGAATTTCTAATATTTTTGCCATTTTTTGTAAGATCTCTTTCTTATTCTCTTTCTCTCTCTCTCATTTCTTTATCTCTCTAGTTTTATTGTTAAATCATTGGAAAGTAAGTGGTTGATGTCATGACACTTTATCACTTAAATATTTTGGCACACATCTCCTAAAAATAAGGTATATGGCATATATAACCTCAATACCATTAGCCAGCCTAAAAAAATTAGCAATAATTTCCTACTTTCCTCCAATATCCAGATCATATTCAAGTTTCCCCAACTGACATTTAAAGCTCTTTTATTTTTATTAACCAGTATCTAATCAAGATTCTGGAAACACTTCTCGACACACACACACACACACACACACAAACACACACCCCTCTTTAAATTTTTGTTTTTTTCATTGAGATCTTTAAGAACCAATTCAATTATCCTGCAGAATGTCCTATGTTCTGGATTTGTCTGCTTGTTTCCTTATGGTGTCATTTAACCTGTTCTTCCAGCTCCTGTATGTGCTGAAAACTAGGAATTAGGCCTAAAAGCTTGATTAGGTTCATATTAAACACATTTTCTGAGAATAATTGACAGATGATGCTTCTACCAGGAGACAGACCATTTGGAGTGCCAAGATGAACCAAATGATCAAGATGGTGACCGCCCGGTCTGTTATATATTAGAACATTTTCCCCTTTGTATGAGCAGGAACTTATTCAAGCAAATTTTTGAAAATATATTTATAATTGAAATTCAAGTTAAATTTCTTTTCCTGGGACTTAACACTATTCAAAAAGCTGGTTTATTGCTTGTAGAACTTCTTTATCCCTTTACTTTTGTGGAGAGATAACTGCATAGGAGGGTCTTCAACTACCTTTGCAGAAAATACTGCTTAGCTTGAACTCAAGTCTTCATGAATTTTAAAATAAAGGCACTGTCTCCATATATTTTAAAAGACAGAATTTTGTACAAATCTCTGACTGTAGCATTTTTCACTCAGCATTAATTACATATATCAACTTTTCATCCTTCCTGTAAACTCATATTATTTATTAAACTCACAAGAAAAGACATGATTAATCTTTATGATTCATTGTTTCTCCTGCAAAGAACTAACGCATACATAGAGCTGAATTTTTTTTTTCCCCTACTGGGGCTGTATAATTGGGTTAAATCCATACTGTTCAAATCAGTGTACTACTGGGGGTATGCGGCAGTGTGCTGGGGGTACTCAATACACAGGGAGCCTCTTTCTGAAGCATTGTTTTTCCTCAATGGTTGGTAATTTAAAACATCTTTATATACCAAAATAAACTCACATATATCACAGACTAGAATGCAAAATTCATGTAAATTTTAAGATAGAACATAAGGCCACTTTATTTAAGCCACCAGTCAGTACCCTCTGTATTCCCTTCTACTCCCCACAGCCTCTCCACACAACCCCAACCCACAGATGATCACTCTCCTCTCTGCTCTTTGAAGTCTTGGGTTAATTAAAGCACCTAGCTAAATTTCCAGCAAAGATTTAAATCAACAAAAGCAAACTTCTTCTGAAAAACTTACCTAAATTTTCTAACAGCCAATCTCTCCAACCCCACCCTCTGTCCGATACACATAAATATAGGAACTGGAGATTGGGTTTATGGGACCACACCCATTTTTAATGACACAACTCAGTAAATGTCATTTACCTCCCTGTACTTCCACACTCAGGCAAGACTCTTCTCATGCTCAGTGTCTGCATCCTCCTCTCTCTTCCATCCCATCTTTTCCTTAACAAACATTTATAAAGGGCTTACCCTGAGCCAGACACCTTTCCAAGAACTGGATTATGATAACTCACTTCACATCAACCTTATAAAGTAGGTACCAGTGTTATCACCATGTTACAGGTGAGCAGAGTGAAGCATGAAGAGATGACTTGCCCAACACAGCTAGGGACAATTGGAGCCAGGATTTTAAATCAGGCAGCCTGGTATTTTAACAATAGCACCTAGCATAATATCTTCAAGGTCCATCCATGTTGTCATAAATAGCATCTTTTTTATAGCTGAGTAGTATTCCATTGCGTGTATGTGTGTGTGTGTGTGTGTGTGTGTGTGTGTGTGTGTACACATCTTCTTTATCCATCCATCTGTTGAAATATAAGGGCTAAAAAGAAAAGCACCTAGCCCAGGGCTTTGCACTTAAGATCTCAAATAATGTGTTTGGTAATTTTGCTGATAGAGCAAGAAAATTTAGAGTCATCTTTGATGCCACCTTTGGCCTTATATTCAAGCAATCACCAAGTTCACTAATACCTTGAATAGTTCTTTTACCTTCTTACATTCCCATTGCTACTAATACAGGTCAGGTCTTCATCCTTTCTCATCTGGACACTGCCAGAGCTTCTCATTCTGTATTTTTGGTCTTTACTTCCTACCCTCCTCAAATCCATCCTTCATACTCTTGCCGGAATTGTCCTCCAGTTCTGCACAACTCTGATCATGCCGATCTCTTCCACACAAACCTTCAATAGCTCCTTTTCGCTTATAAAATAAAATCAACACTCTGTTAATAGCATTCAAGATGCTAACCTACCTTTCTAGGTTTATGGCCCCCTACACTACACATCTTACCCCATACTCGGGCTAGATTAGAAATTCTCAAGCGTTTTGGTCTCAGGACCCCTTTATACATGTAAAAACTATTGAGATCCTCCAAATTCTTGCTTTTCTTTGCAAAGCACAAGGTTCTCCATACTCTTGATTGTGCTATTTTGAGAAATAGCTAGCACACCCTCCTCAGAGTTAGTGGTTGACTGCATTATATCTCTCAGTATTTATGATATTAGAAATTAAACAGAAATTTTTAAAATATTAAAGCATTAACTAATTAATTTGAAAATAATAATAAATCCATTGTATGCTAATATAAATAGCATACATTACTTATTTTTTTTTTTTTTAGATTTTTTTTTTGTGTGTGTGTGAGGAGGACCAGCCCTGAGCTAACACCCAATGCCAATCCTCCTCTTTTTTGCTGAGGAAGACTGGCTCTGGGCTAACGTCCGTGCCCACCTTGCCTTACCTTATATGGGATGCCACCACAGCATGGCTTAACAAGCGGTGCGTCGGTGCACGCCCGGGATCCGAACCGGCAAACCCCGGGCCACCGCAGTGGAGCGCACACACTTAACCACTTGTGCCACCGGGCCAGCCCCTAACATACATTATTTAAAAAACTATACTTTCTGAAATAAAAAAAATAATGATTTAAAAGAGTTGTATTGTTTCACATTTTTACAAATCTTTCTGATTTTTGGTTTAATAGAGGACAGAATCTCACATCTGCTTTTGTACCCAATCTCTTGAAATATCACACATCATGGAGCCTCCAGAAAACTCAACTCTCTGCTCATGAGAGAATGAAAGTGAAAAAGACACTTTTTCACTTTTAGTATTATCAAGAAGAGAGTTTTGATCTCATGGACCCTCTAAAAGATTGTGGGAACCCCTAGGCTTCTCTGGACCACACTTTGAGAACCACTGCTTTAGGTAAATTACATCTTGCTTTTATACCAGTTCTCCCCAAGCTTGTGATATTTCTTCTCTTTAGAATGCTCTTCCCCATTAATTTCTTCCTATTAAAACTCAACCTATTGATCAATGTTCAAAGTGTTAGTTTTTTATGACCTTCCTCCATCTCTAGTAAGAATTCCCTCCTCTTTTGTGCTTCTGTAGCACTTTGCTTGTACCTCGACTTACACTTAAAAAACTCAATCACTTGGGCAACAATTATTGAGTGCTTATTACGTTCTACACATAGACAGTGTCTACTCTTTCTCAACCATCTTTTCCCTACTTACTCCCCCTACATTAAGATTTACCTTCAGCCCTGTCCTCCTCAAGCTGACAACCAAAGCAATCCATTAGTGGTAGAATTTTAGGCACACTGATATAACGGTAAGGAGATTTTTTTTTTAGACTCAGAGGACCTTTCCATAGCTCTCAAATTACACCACATAAACCACCTGATTCTGCCATTATTTAAAATCTCTCCTATACACAAGCCACACTAAAATAGGTCCAATTCTTTTTGGTGAGCAGAAAGTTAAGAGCAATTCATCTGATGAATGTTTATAAGCATAAATTGAACCACTCTAGCCCTTGTCCAATACCCCATGAATATTCAATTTGACAAATATGTATTCCAGCAGTTGTTGAAGAGTTTGAATCCCAGATGAGTGAAATGACCCTCTAGTCTCATGTTTCTATAATGCTAAGCTTCAGAGAAGCAGTAAGTATTTGAGGAAGGAGACTCAACTCTGGGACCTTTCTCTATAGTAATGATGTGCCTAACTTTAAGCATGACACTGGACATTTCTGGAATTCAATTTCTTCTGCTAGACTAGAATCTCCTTGCAACCAGAAACTATGTCCGCCAATGTCTCGCACAGAGTAAGCACTTCATAATTTTTTGTTGAATAAATGGCTCCATGGTGAAGAATTATGTTAGATAAACCCCAAAGTCCTTCTCATCTAGCACAGGGCCTGCATGTCACAACCGCTCATTAAATATAAGGTGTAAACATGAATAAACAATTGATTCTACTATGAGCTAGACATGGCCCTAGGCACCATGGTGTCACAGTCATGATATGGTTCCTGACCTCACGGAACTCAAAATTTACCCTAATATTAGCTGTTAAGACAAACAGCCATGGAGCAAACTGAGCACCTAAATTCACGATCCTTTATCTGAATTGGAACACCAGGATATTTGAAATTTCACCTCTGACTGGCAAAATCACTTTTATTTCTGCTTCTAATAGACACATAACTAAAGGCAAGGGCTAATGGGATGTCAAAACAGTGTCATCACGGCCCCTTAATTGATTTGAAGGTGCTTGCGTAACTATTCAAGGCAAAATGATGTTCTCACTGATGGGAGATAGAGAACGTACAATTTGCATCTCATCAGAAAAAAAAACTCCTTGGTTTCCTCTACAAAGCACTAATGTTCTCAAGACTGCTGACTGTGCTATTTTGAAAAATAGCCAGCATGCCCTCCGCACAGTTAGAGAGTAAGAGGAAATATTGCCTCCCCAGGTGTCAAATTTCCTTTCCATAATGGAAGGATGTGTGGGACAGCATTTCAAACATAGTCACAGAGGAAAAAGGAAGCTGACACGTAAGATGGATGAATGAGAGGGGAAACATGTTGAGAAGGAAGCTGTCAGAAGCAGATCTCATTTGTGCATCGGAAGTGTCCTAATTAAAAATGCCCATTATAAGAGACTTTGGGGAGGAAAGAAAAAAAGGATGCCCACATCTCTGCAATACAAGAGATCTCAGGGAAAAGGTGGGTCTCCCGGGTTCCATTGAACTGCAGTATTCACGTTGGTGGCTGTATTCTGGCATCTAGGATATTAACTGCTTCTATGACTCAACCCAGGAAATCTATCTCTTCATCAAGGATGCCTTTGCTTTTAAAGAATATCCCAAATTCGGCTGAAGTATAGAAGTTGGAGTCTTTTGGGTGTTACTGTGCAATTTGGGGCTCAGTTCTTCCAAGTTCTCATCAATACCGATTTCCTTCTTTCCCGTAATTGGAGTCCTGAGCCTTCTATGTTTACAGTGACATTAGTCAATTCCCTAGATGCACTAGGCCAAATTAAATAAAGGACTGCAGGGGAATTTATCTATAAAACATGAATCTTTAATGCGCCTTCATCCCTATAACTCTTATAGTAGAGAGAGACTTGCAGAAATGGATTCTAGTCACCCATGAAGGCCGGGTGGACTTGAACAGATAAACGAGCATCCCTGACCCTCTTTAGCCTCACGTATAACATAAAAGGGCTAGATTAGATAATCATGGAGTTCTTTCTACTCTGACCTTCAGACTCTATCATTCTTCTGAAATGTCCATGGTCCTTCCTAGGAAGCGGTTAGGGGCCATTGTTAATACGTGGTGGGTTTTGTGTTGAGAGAGGAATGGTGGTAGTTAAAAGCATGGGCTCTCCTATTAAACTGCCCAGGTTCAAACTCACTTCTACAACTTACTAGCTGTGTGATTTTAGTCAAGTTACCTAAGCTCTCTGTGTCTGTTTCTTCATCTGTTAAGCAGGGATAACGATAATACCTATATCTCATACAGCTGCTAAGATTAAGTGAAATAACATACACAAAACACTTGCTTATGGTACCTTCTACATAGTGAACATGCAACAAATGTTTGCTGATACAATGTGTATTATACATCTAGTGACGGGAGAGGATACTTTCTCTACAGAATCTACCACACATGTGCTCAGAGGCAGACCTGCCAAAGTCGAGTGATTTCCAGAGGTATGAGGGAGACCCTTTTCCTATGACACAAGTAAATGTTACTTGCTGATGTGAAAATTTCTTTTATAGTATAAAAGGAGAGTAATAATACACCAGTCTGAATTCATAGTCTGTTGTAAATAACTTTTATTCGTCTATCAATTTATTGAAAATAGACATTAAAAAAGGGTACTTGATGGAAGAAAGAAGGAGAACAAAAAGATAAATAAAAGATAGAGTAAGAGAAAGACAGATGAGTAAAGACCAGCTTCTATCACCTTATACTATTGCTTGGTTTCAATCCCACTCCTATATCTATTTATGGTTCAGATTTCATTTGTATCTATATAACCACCTTCTTCAAAATGGTTCAGAAGGAATGTAAATGTAGACTCAATTTGGAGAGGCTATATGCAGCCTATATACACGATTTGGTCATGTCCAAAATTTTAATTTTATTAAGACACATCTCATCCTGAATCCTAGGAAGAGTGTTTCCATTGGCAGCAGCCACTCTTGGAGGTTTTTACATATTCCAAGACATTCCTGATGATAAATACAACTATACAAGCCAGAATATATTCAACAGTTCAGTGAGTTATATGGCCACCTGAGTGCTGGCTCCCCATTGCAAATAACTTGATAAAATACACCTGACAGGCATGAAGTTCAGCAGAGAAAGGCCAGATAAAGATCACGACCTCATTAAATAAAAAACACACCTACCTTACTATTTTTCAGCTAGCAAGATTAACTCATCTGTCTTACTGAACTAGTATTTATTTACGTATTTTACTGACCCAAAGGCATCATAACAACACAACCTAGAATTATACAGCAAACCAGATGAAAGCAAGGGAGGAATAAAGGAAGGCGGAAGTAGAAGAAGTAAAGACAAAAGCCTTGTTCTAAAATTATACAAACAAAAAGTAACCCATCCAAGTAAAAGCACAACCTAGCTACAGTCTGGGGGAGGTTTTGTGTGCCTTTGTATGTCAGATTCATTCAGATGTCATTGCTTGACTTTTCTCTTGTCTTATTGACTAAATCAGGTGACCACACAGCCACTCAATTATTTAAAAATAAGCTGATGACCACTTTCAGGGCTCTAGATAATATGTTCTGGAAAATAACAGTTTTAGTCATGCTGCACGATACAAAATATTCTGCCAAGTGGTCATTCGGTAATAATTTGTTGATTGGTTTTGTTACTTTAATAATAAAAAAAATAGGCTCATAAATAGTCCGATTATCATTTTTTTTTTTTTTTTTTTTTTTTTTTTTTGTGAGGAGATCAGCCCTGAGCTAACATCCGCCAATTCTCCTCTTTTTTTGCTGAGGAAGACGGCCCTGGGCTAACATCTGTGCCCATCTTCCTCCACTTTATATGGGACGCCGCCACAGCATGGCTTACCAAGCAGTGCGTCGGTGCGCGCCCGGGATCCGAACCAGCGAACCCCGGGCCGCCGCAGCGGAGCGCGCGCACTTAACCGCTTGCGCCACCGGGCCGGCCCCCTGATTATCATTTTTAAATCAAAAGCTACATATGAAATTTGACTCTTAAATGAACTTAAACATTCTTTGAGAATGTTCATTTTTAAGAATCCAAAAAGAAAGAAACAACCAATCATTTCTAAGAAAAATTTGCAGCTTTTCTTTTGGTTGACAGTATACACAAGGACAAGAAACACTTACTATAGCTTCTTTCAAAGAGATTGAGCCTTTATGAGTTCTATTAAAGACATACAAGATCAATGGTAAGAGAAGACTTACCTCCCCTCACGTTATCTATTGAAGAGTAAACGAGAACATGCACTGTTGAATTGGTCATTTTAAATCAATGCTTAATCACTTAGGATACAGAGAATGCACCGCTCCTTTCATTAATATCAGATGAACAGAACTTTTCTATGTTCTAGGGTACAGAGAAAGGAATCACTGGCCTCACTTGACTGGTTTTCATGAAACAGATATTTAAGACTTTTTGCTGAAATTTAACAGATGCCATATCTACATGACAAGCAGAGGTATTTGTAAAAGAATAAGCTCTGAATGGAGGAAACAGCAGAGCCAAACATTTCAAGTGTATTTCCCTTTCATAGATTTACATGGTAATCAAAAATAGACACCAAAATGCAGTGACTACTAAGAACAAAATAGAGCTCAACAAGTTTTTCAAGCAAATTCCTTCAAATTTTCGAAGAATCCTGATAAAGGGTAAGTACATAGAGGACACTCAATGAGGAAATAAGAAAAATGAAAGAAAATGAAATGGAAAGAAATGGAGATTATTAAAACAGAATTAGACAGGGGGCCGGTCCCGTGGCTTAGCAGTTAAGTGCACGCGCTCCACCACTGGCGGCCTGGGTTCGGATCCTGGGTGCGCACTGATGCACCGCTTGTCCGGCCATGCTGAGGTGGCGTCCCACATACAGCAACTAGAAGGATGTGCAACTATGACATACAACTATCTACTGGGGCTTTGGGGAGAAAAAGGGAAAAAAAAAAAGAATGCTTTAAAAAAATAGAATTAGAAAGTGACAAATTTGGAAAATAGGCAAAGATCCAACATACACACAATTGGTGTTTGAAGAGATTAGAAAGTCTGAAACGGAATAATTTTTTTCAAAGATCCGAGAGAAGAAAATATTCCTGAAATGAAACAGGACCAAAATCTATAGATTAAAAGACCACATGACATTCGACGGAGGAATGATATTGAGCGATCAATGCAGACTTGCCCTGGTTACCAGACTCTTGTGGGTATTATGTCAAGAACATCAAATCAACTATGAAAGTAAAAAATTATCAGTTCAACCTCAAGTTTTCGTACAACCATACTCAATGGTAGAAGATAGTGTCTACAAAGTTCTGAGAGAAAGGAAGTGTGATCCAACAACTTTATACTTGGCCAAAGTATTGTGAAACTAGAATGGCCAAAGATATACATCTTCATATATTCCAAAATTCAGGTAATATAGTACCTGCTTGGGGAAAACAATGACTTGAAGATGAAACCCAGCCAAATAAGACATCAATGAAGAAAGTACAGTGAAAAGACTGATTCTGAGCATTGAATAAGTTTAAATATAGAATTAAGGCTAACTGTCAACAGAGAAGATAAATGCTATAAACCATGACAATGTGGAAATACTGCACCTAAAAAAATTGAGAGATAAAGAAAGGAGGAGGCAGAAAAATAGTGTAAACATGCCAATCTCCTCTTCTTTCAGAGATGGGGTCAAAAGATATTGTTTAAAGCAAGTAAAGCATAGGCTTACGTATAATATGTTAAAGTACAAAATCACCTCTAGAGAAACTAAGTCTAATTATATAAACAATACAAATTAGTTTGTGGAAGGTAAGGAAGAAAGATGGGAAGAATTATAAATATTAATTTTCTCATTTATTATAGACAATAAATAATATTTAAATATGATAAATTAAGAAATAGAAGTTATAGGGGCTGGCTCAGTGGCACAGCAGTTAGGTTCACGCACTCTGCTTCGGCGGCCTGGGGTTCGCTGGTTCAGATCCCAGGCTCGGACCCACGCACCACTCATCAAGCCATGCTGAGGTGGCGTCCCGCATACAGCAACTAGAAGGATGTATAACTATGACAGACAACTATCTACGGGGGCTTTGGGGAGAAAAAAGGAAAAAAGGAGGAAGACGGGCAACAGATGTTAGCCCAGGGCCAATCTTCCTCAAAAAAAAAAAAAAAGAAAGAAATAGAAGTTATAAAGTATTTTCAAATCATAGAAGAAAATCAACATAAAAATGAAATAAAAACAATACAGGCTAAACAGTAATAAATGTAAAAGAAATAAGCAAATGACACACTAAAAGTAAAAATACTAGAAGCATAGATTGTAATAGCAAAAGACAAGAAAATAAATGGCCATCAAAAGGGAACTGGTTAAATAAATGTTAGAACATCCACATAATGGAATCTATACAATGAGATAGAGCTTTTGTAGAAACAACCTCCAAGGTATGTGGTAAGGGAAGAAAAAGTAAGATGTCAAATAGTATGTATGGGATTTTTCCATTTGTGTAAATAAAAAATATATTCAATGTACATACAAACGTGTGCTCACATGCACACACAAATACTTGTTCAGGTAGGGAGAGCTTTGCAGAAGAAAGTGTTAATGGTGATATTTCTTTCTTTGGTGGAAGACTGGTATCAGAGAGTTGAAGAAGACACTTTTCTTTGTATTTCCTTTTGTACGTTTATTAGTACTTTGACAAAAATAAAATAAAACTAGTTAGTTCAAGAAAATGTATATGTATATTCACAAATGTGTGTATACATGTATACATATAAGTACATATATACATATAAATACATAGACATGGATAAATACATACATACATATAAATACATATTTCTTAAGAGAGTCTAATAGACATGTGTGTGTATAATTAAGGATGCATCACAAACCAAAAGAATAAACAATGAATTAGCCAATAAGTTTTGCCAGGAAAATAAGAAAAAAAATCAAGTTAGATTTCTCACCTTGTATCAAAGTACATCCTAGAAAGATAAAAAAGATAAATGTAAAAATTAAAACAAAACTAGAAGAAACTGTAAAAGCATATTTAATTGGTATTCAGCTGGGGAAGGATTTTCTAAACATTATAAAGGCAAAAAAAAAAGTGAAGAATCATCTGAACAATATGGCTTAGGGGTTAATATGCCTAATGCTTGAAAAGTCCTCATAAATTAGGCGGGAAAATATATTTCTATCTCAAAGAAAAATGGTCAAGAGAATAAAAATAGATAAACCTATATATTTTTATTGAGCACTGACTTGTGCTCACCATGGTAGACTTTGGGAGTTTAGAAGTCAGCTAAGAGCCTCCATGATGTTTAGAGTCTAGTGGAGGAAGAACATTCCAGAACTAGGTGGATTCTCATCTCATGATTAGTTGGTCAAAATTGATAGACCTCATAGTTATAAAAAGATCCACAATTGGTTACTTTCTTTCATAATCATTTAAAGCATTTTAAAGCCAGCTGTCAATCATTACCAATTAGGATACATTTTATAATATCAACGGATATAACAATATCAATGCATCCCTGTCTATGCTGTACACTCGGCCATAGGGGGCATTATCTCATTTGGTCCTCGTGACTCTAGGAGATTGCTATTATTATCCTTCCCATTTTACAAATGGGAAAACTGAGGGGCTTCCAGAGATTATGCAATTTATCCAAACTCACACATTTGGTCAAGGTTAAGGTATGATTTAAGTCCTCTCCAACTTCAAAATCCATGCAACCAGGTGACAACATTTACAAAGAGCAAAATTGGTCAGAAATTTGGAAACATATATATGGTAGGTCAGATAATGTGCTCCAAAGACACAAGCTAGCTCTCTATAAAACAAGAATGGCTGCTTTTGCAACATGGACAAAATCAATTTATGTTTTTTTTTACTGTCTGTGATATATTTTCACTTTAAAAATACGTATATAGAGATGCTTTCATTTTGTTGGTTTCATTTTGCCTCTGATAAGTCATTACGGCTGCAGTTTGATTAAATGAAACGATTCCCCTTGAACTACCTCTACATTCCAAGGCAGCAGAGCAGGAAGAAACATATGGCACCAGTGCCGTAGCAGCACAATTTTAGGCCTCCCCAAGTATTTTGTGGCCACGGGGTGATTTGCTATCAACAATTTTGTGACTCCTAATTCAGAGTTGTGGATTCATGGCCTTAAAATGCAAACCTGTGGGTCAGCCAGGCAGTCTCTCTTGCATTCAGAACAGCCCAGCTTTTCAGCACACAGCATCTGTGTTTCCCTTCACATGGCCACTGCACTCAGGAGAATTTGGACCAACTCAGCAGGCAAGGACAATAGGACAGGCGTTTGCTCTGTAAATAGCACACAGCTTGATTATTAGAGCTACTGACTTTGTATGAAAAGAAAGGAAGAAGAGGGCTCGTGTGTGTGTATGTGTGTGCGTGCTTTCCATGCACAAAACAGGAAACTACTCGTTTTATGAGCATCAACAAGCCTTTGTATCCAATCCTTGACTGAATGATGACTTTTCGTGGTTGCAAATGTGTAAGTTTGAAAAATAAAATTTCCCCTCAACATCACAGTATTCACACTGGACTTTCTTCTCAGTTAAAATCGAAAGTGCCCAGAATTCTCAAGACTACGGGTCTTCCCGGTTTGTTGAATTTATTTTTTCTGGACAGCTTTGATGTAGTAGTAGATTTTTATTATGTGAGGTTGGTCTATATTCTAGCAAATTTGCAGTTGATTATCCTAATTCATTCAGGACCCATCTTTAGAGACAGTTTGTGTGACCTTGTGGAAACAAGTGTAGGACAATGATATTTCTTTGCAAATTCACTCAATCTTTTATGATCCTTGTATGGAAAAAAAAAAAAAACCCTTGTTTAGGAATTGAAAACTATGTTCTCTCATGAAAAAGATATGGGGTCCTACTTTAGATAATGATATTAAACATATCAATGGCTTCCTTCTTTCTTGAACATGCTGTACTCTCTAGTTCTTGAATCCTGATAGAAAGTGTTACTACACTTATTTTTCGTTATAACATATATGTATGACTTTGTCAAATGCATTTTGGTTTTAGAAATGGCCCCTTCTTATCAATTCTGTTGTTAATCCTTTGTTGAATCTCATTGTGCCAATAGACAGTGGGTACCTTGGTGTCGTGAAAAGGCGGAGATCGCTAGTTAGGATGGCGTAACCACAGCCAAGCTTCCTCCTTCCTCGTCCTGTCTCATAACTGCCCAACTCCCTCTCCTAGATCGGGATGTTACATTATAAGCAAATGCAGTGTTTTCCCACAGGCGTGTTCTCATGGGCTACGGCAAGAAAGCACAAAAGGAAGATGACACACACACCCTGTTTTTGAGTAAGAAAGGGAGGGAGTGTCAATACTGATATTACTCAAACATCATAAAACATGAGAAAGGACAGATTGTTGAAGACAGCAATCAGGAAATTCCAAATACTGTCCCTCAACAACTCAAACTCTGTAGCCTGCGACTTTGAACACTGAGGTCATCCTCAGGTTACTCCTGTTTAAAATCCTTCAAAGGCTTCCCCACCCCAGGATAAGTGCCAAGGGCCTTTACATGGTACACGAGGGCATCTGTGACCCGGGATCACGCTGTGGTTCTTCTCACTCCTCGACCTTTGTGCACCAAAGGGAAAGTCAGTTCTTCGGGGACACTACACACCCCAAATTGTTTCCACTTCTTAGGATCTCCCATCTGCCTAGAATCCCCCTGCCTGCCTTCCCCCGGCTAACATGTAATCCTATAATCCTCATCCTTCCAGAAGACTTCCTCTCCTTTTCTTATTATGACACTCTCATAACACCTTGCATGTGGGTCTCTCATTCTGGTTGGGTTAATTTATCATCATCACCTGTTTGTTTGTGTATTTCCCTGAGGCACTGTCAGGTCCCTGAAGTATAGGGTTGTCTTATTCATCTACCTATCTACCTACCCATTAATAAATATAATTTATTAATTATTATAGAGGATGGAGAATAAGAAAATTATCCTTAAAGACTTATCTTTAAAGGGAAAAACTGAAACATATAAAATTAACCTAATTATTTCTTCACTCTGTGACCTTGAGCAAGTTACTTTTCCATCAAAGTCCTAAATTCCTCACCTGTCTAATGGGCATAATATTACTTACCCCATAGAGTTGGTGTGACAATTAAACTAAAAAAATGCCTAGAAAATTGCTTAACCAAGTTCTTAACATATACTAAGAGTTAAATGAATGTTAGGTAGTATTATTAACTAAATAATTAAGGTGAAGTCTACCCTTTGACTTCTGATATCCATATTTTTCAATAGTTAAATTTTCAGAATTATTTGATGTGTGTTCTTGGTGGGAATGTTTTTGGTCTCCTTTTGAGGGTTTTGTTGTATTGTGTTACTCTTTTATCTGAATTATGCTGATCCTTGCCTCAATTTTCCTCTTCTCTGTGTGAGAAGAAATAGTCAGTAATTCAGGTGCCTAGTAATTCAGGGCTGGGTAACTCGCACACATGTTGAGTCAGCAGGGACTCCAATTTCGAACCACATCAGCAGACATCATCCTCTGTAAATAGTTCAAAAATTGATGGACATGGCTGTTTTCACTATTCCAAATTACCATATGTGTCCATCACTCAAATCTGTTTCTATTCACAAATAAGCTTCTTGATGTTCTTGAAAAAAAGGAACCATGAATCCCAATTTCTACATACATCAGTTTTAGTCATTCTCATTCCCATGAAGGTTTGGCAAGGGAAGGAGAAGTTTATAAATTGGTGACAGGAGTAAATTGTGCCTAATCTCATAGGTCAGCAATGCCTTAGAGCATGTTAAAAACTAAAGGTCAAATCTCCAAGAGTCAAAAGTTACTTTTCAAGGGCAGCAATCTTATTTTATTTCTTTTAAGACCACAAACAGGCCTATTTCCCTAAAGGTCTTAGAGATTTGCTTATACTGTAAGTAGAATTGGAAATAAAGTTAACTTTAGCACTCCGCTAACTGCAGACCACCCCGGTGGTCCAGTCGGGGCGGTCTCCTCCTTGTACCACAAATATGTCACGCTCATTTCCATCTTCTTGCTGTAACTCACACTTCCTCCATCCTCTATAACAACCTACTACTCTCTTGGTTCAAATGTTGGCTCCACTGTTCATTAACTCTGAGATCCTGGAAAATTTACTTAACTTTTGCTAAACCTCAATTTCCTCATCTATAAAATGGGGATAAAAATAGTATCCATTTCAGATTATATAACAATTATTATTGTTATAATAATTAAATTAGATGATTTAATTTTTTAGCCCAATTTGTGGCATTACACGGCATGTGCTTCGTGACAAATAAATGTTGTTGCTGCTGTTATTTTGCCTGTCCTACCCATGTATAAGGCTCAGTTCACCCCAGATCTTTCCCAGATAGCTTTTCCTTTCACCGTTCTCTCTCCTGTATGGGTCTCACTCTTCACTTGATTATATATATATTTAGCACTCTTTATACACGGTACATGATTATATATAGTATATCTAGCACTTGACATTATATGTACTATATAACACATATAATATAGAGAGATATGTACAATAGTGTGTGTTTATAAATATATATACTTAGCACAGCATATACAGTCATGTGTAGCTTAACGATGAGGACACATTCTGAGAAATGCATCGTTAGGTGATTTTGTCATTGTGCAACCCTCATAGAGTATACTTACACAAACCTAGATGGCATAGCCTGCTACACACCTAAGCTATACAGTACTAAGCTTATGGGACCACCGTCGCATATGCAGTCTGTTGTTGACCGAAAAGTCATTATGCTGTGGCACATGACTATATTTTTTAGCACTCTTCATACTATGGTACGTGTCAATACTCAGTTCTTCTTCTGGGCACAGAGAAGGATTGTACATTCCCACCCTCCTTGCTGTTTGGGGTATGGGGAGCCCACGTGAGTAGTTCTGGCCAATGAGTTGTGGGTAGAAGTGAGTGACATAACACTTTCAGCATTTATTGCTTGTGAGAGACCCTCTAGAGCTCTTTCCCCAGCCCCAGTCATTGGTCCTGGAAGCATTTGTTAAGACAAAGCCCTGTCAGGCTAGAGCTGAGTGACTACACCTCCCAGATGAATCCTCTGACATCCATGGTGTGTCTATAGTCTAACAAGAAATAAATCTTATCCATTTAAGTTTCTGAGGCTGGGGAGAGAGGTTGTTACTGCAGATTTCCTGACTAATACGCATATATTGGTTTTAGCTTCTTGACTAGAATGGGAACTCTCTAAGGAGAAGAAGTAAAGTCTTACCCTTCTTTGTACCCCGTAGCACCAATCACAGGCCTGGACATATAATAAGTATCATCTATTTGACTTGAGCCAACCTAATAGTTTCAATATTAACAGCTGAGATCCGAAAGGAGAATGCTCCCTGACACTAATTTCTAGTCATTAGAGTGGAAATGTATTAAACTAAATAGTTATCAAAAAAAAACAGACTTGAGTAGGACCCTAAAACCAATATTTAGGTTTCTTTCAAGATAAACCCTAAGGGTAACTGATGGCAAATCCTCAAAACCAGGTGTGGCAGAACTGTAATAGCAGCTGTAAATGAGGCTGATGTAGGTAGGTCATGTTACACAGGGAAGCAGAGACCTAAGATCTTATTATCAGGAAAGTAGGTTTAGGAATGGTTTCAAGGATAACACTATTAAGACATCATTTTGTGAAATCAACTAGTCATGAGGACATCTGCTCAAGAAAATGACCATTTCCTTGTTCCTCCAATGATATTCCTGATGCCATCCAGATACCTACAAAATAAGTTGGCCCAAAGAGATTATGGTTCTCCCAGAGAAAATTGCATGACAATTGTGGAGAAAGTAGAGCAATTCATATAAACCAGAGAATATTCCACTTTGTTTTGCTGAATTATGTGCTCATGGTAGGCCTGGAAATGTCCAAACTTATCAAAAACCAATCCAGAATTGAGGATGAGAAGTCGTACACCGAGTCCTAGTTGGGGAATTTCAGTTATTTGCAAACAAGGTAAGAAAAGGTAGACAGCAGATGACCGAAGATTATCCAAGTATGTTTCAAATGAAAAAACACATAAACAAGGTTCTCCTCCAAAGGATCCCACACTTTGCTGATAATCAGGATCAACAGGCACATTTTTAAGAATACAGATTACCAGGCAGCATCTCAGACTTACTTATTCAGAATCTCCTGGGGTAAGGTGGAAGGTGAGAATACATATTATTAACGATATAGCCAAGTTGAGTTTGATGATAATTGGGTCTGGAGACCCCAACTCTGCTCTATTTTTCTCGAAAAGAATCATTCCTTCTGCAGCTGGGGATGTTCTGGGTCCCAGAGGGAAAATCAAAATGCTACCCATTCTATAAAAAAATGCACCTGGAAACCGAGGAGAAGGAGGCGAGACGTGGGTAGGAACTGTTCCAACTTTCTCTCCTAACATTTGAGACCCAAGAACTAAGAGGAAGTAGGGGCCCCAAGGAAATCCGGGTGGTCCCCCGCATAGCTTTTAATTACGTAACTCTATTGCCAGGTGTTTTCCTGAAGGACAGAGCCTCGGTGTGGTTACTGACAAACCTGGGAGGCATCCTTGGGACTCTTTCAGCCTTCTGTGTTGTCATTTTACCTGCATCAAGAGGAATTTCAAGGCCATGTAAATAATGTATATCTTTTCTTAAAAATCGGTGTAAATATTTCATAGACTGTACAGTAAATAATAAATACATTTGGAAAAAACAATATAAATATTTAATTACTTACAGAGCAACTGTAAGCCTGGAATTACATATGAAGGTTCAAAAAAATACAATAAACCCTAAATTACATACAAATGGTTCGAAAGTGACCTGAAGAGAGTCATGGGCACGGTTTTTTAAATTGTTGCATTTGTTTCTTAGCCAGGGGAGTGTTAAATCAAGATGTCACAGTCTGTAACAGCCTGCTAGTGAATCAACTGAAATTTTGGTAACTCCCAAGCTCCTGTGCCTTCTGATAATACTTGGCATGCATCTTGAAATAATAAAACGCCCTCTGCCTATGAGAGAAATGCAGGAATACCACGCTGTGCAGCTGCTGATTTTAATGCAAAGAGTTTTCAATCCTGCGATGGCTGCTCCCACAGAAAGACTGGATAATAATCACCAATGCCTCTTGCAAAGCTAGCAGGTGATATTTTCTCCCACTCAACAGTCGGTCAAATCTTTAAGTAGAAAGCTTCAACCAGATAAATACTTTTTCAGGTTATTGGAGACATGTTTTTTATTCATAAAATAATCAGTCCATGGTGCCTGCAGTCTCCTGGTCCTTAATCTGTTCCTTTTCACATCTCTCTACTCTTCTAGAATCATATGGAACTCCAGTCCCCACGACCCATACAAGTTTTTACCTGTGTTCTCTTCCACTTCTAAAAATTATTTCCTGTCATGTATGCCCTTCCGGACTCAGTCTTAGCACTGCCCCCCTGGGAAATCGTTCTCACTGAACGCTGTACAGGCCTGTCTCAGAGAATTAAAATACTTCTTTACATTATTTATTTGCCATTGTATCCCAGAATCTAGAAGAGTGCCTGGCACATAGCCGACTCTAAATGTTTTTTGAATGAATGAATGAATGAGTGAATGAATACATGTCTGTCTGTCTCCTCTAGTGACCAGGGACACCATTTTTATTCATTGTGTTCTCAGAGCCTGGGACAATGCCTCCCACTGAGTAGGTACTCAGTAAAGATACAGTGGGTAGGGCCAGCATGGTGGCGCAGCAGTTAAGTGCGTGCACTCCTCTTTGGTGGCCCAGGGTTCGCGGGTTCGGATCCTGGGCACGCACTGATGCACTGCTTGTCAAGCCATGCTGTGGCGGTGTCCCAAATAAAGTAGAGGAAGGTGGGCATCGATACTAGCCAAGGGCCAATCTTCCTCAGCAAAAAAGAGGAGGATTGCATCGGATGTTAGCTCAGGGCTGACCTTCCTCACAAAAAAAAAAAAAAGACACGTTGGGTGGATAAATAGACCTTAGCAGGTAATGCCTCTGTGTGGTGAAGGTGTCTGTGGTAAGTGAAAGCAAAAGAGAAAAGAAATAGGGTGTGTGCCAAACTGCAGCTTCACTCTTCTCACTGAAATATATCCTTGGAGAAGGTTAATAAGTACATACTTTAACGAAGCTTTATGAGAGGGATGAAGAGTAAATATTTTCAAAAATAAATCCCCATAAGATAAAAAAGAAATTTTCCTGGGGGCCAGCCCGGTGGCGCAACCCATTAAACGTGCGCGCTCCACTGCAGCAGCCCAGGGATCGCCGGTTCGGATCCCGGGCACGCACCTATGCACTGCTTGTCGACCCATGCTGTGGTGGCGTCCCATATTAAGTAGAGGAAGATGGGCACGGATGTTAGCACAGGGCCAGTCTTCCTCAGAAAAAAAGAGGAGGATTGGCATCAGATGTTAGCTCAGGGCGGATCTTCCTCACAAAAAAAAAAAAAACAAAAAAAAAGGAAAGAAATGTTCCTGGTTATACCCGTATAATATTTATATGGAACACACCTCTAAGAAGCTCAAAGCATAACCAAAGTTAGCACATTAAATTTTGCATCAAGCTATCCTTGTGTGGTTGATGGAGGCCATTTATTCCCCTCATTTTCTGTTGGAGGAAGCAAAGGCAAATTGAAGGAAAAGATCTAATGACTTGCCCAGAGGCACACAAAAATGCAGCAGTGGATCCTGTTTTCTCCACAGTTCTTGAGAGCACATTGCTCAAAAGGTTTAGATGGACAAGTCTGGCATTAAGAATCTCTAGGGGCTGGCCTGGTGGTGTAGTGGTTAAGTTCACATGCTCCGCATCGGTGGCCCGGGGCTCGCAGGTTCAGATCCCGGGTGTGGACCTATGCTTCACTTATCAAGCCATGCTGTGGCAGGTGTCCCTCATATAAAGAAGAGGAAGATGGGCACAGATGTTAGCCCAGGGCCAATATTCCTCAGCAAAAAGAGGAGGATTGGCAACAGAGGTTAGCTCAGGGCTAATCTTCCTTACCAAAAAAAAATGAATCTCTAGCTCTCTATAACTCACAAGCAACAAAAGTTCATGGAGTTGAAGCACCATCCAGGACTTGACTGTAAGAGGCAGGCAAAAGAAACTAACATATGGTCCCTGTCCTCATGGAAGGATCTAGTTGAAGACATAAGACAAGACAAACACCCAGGAAACACTTACATCCCAATGCATAGCATTAAATGGCAGGTGTAATTGAGTGAAAGAAATAATGTATCACTTAGGCTTCTTTTGTTGCGTCCAACAGTGACTAAAGCAGAAAAGAAATATAATGTAAGCATTTGGACAGCCAGAGGATAGGAAAAAAGCTTGCATAAGCAGGAATCTCCGAAAGTACCTTAGGAAAACGAACTTCTTGAAAGCCTAGCCCAGCCACCACTGCTGGAAAGAATGAAAAATTGCCAACCAATTCTCTCTGTCTCTCCATGATTCTGTTCAAGATTCAAAGTCCCAGTAGAATGAGCCCCAGTGGCTGAGCTTATAATAACACTGTCCCCTTGGCTGTATTGGGACAACAACAGGAAGGATCTGGTGGAAGAAGCCCATAAGGACCTCCTAGTCTCTCACCCAGGAGGTCAGAGCCCCTTGATTTATTAGTCCTCTGTGACTCCGCCTAATGAGTAATCCACCACAGGGCACTGAGGGGAAATGCACAAAGGGCCACCAAAAGATGGCAAAAGTGCTTTACCAACAATTCCTGTGAAAGGATTTCAACAGAAGGGGAAATCCCTGGACGTGAATCAGTGAAGAATCATGAAGGCGGTAGGACTTGAGATTGGTCGAGAAGTCTTCACGGCACTTAGATGGTGAGGATGTAAAAGCAAGATGAAACCCACAACTAATGCACCAAAAGGTGACACTAGGAAGGGGTGAATATCACTGTCAAAGAATTAAACAAAGTCCACTGGAATTAAATGATAATAAATATAAATATAATTTTTAAAACACTGGGGTCTATTTAATTGCAGGCAAGAGAACACACACCAGTGAAGAAATGCACCAAATTGGCGGAGAGGTAAAAGTCAGGAGGTAAGTTCTAGCAAAGATGTTGATAGTGGTTATGTAAACCAGCTTCCTGGGCAGAGTGGAGGGGGTCGATAGACCTGCGCATTGTACATGACTGTTCAAACACAACCTACTGTTTGTGGGTAAAGAAAGAGTTTTCAGTAAGATTCAGTAAGGACTGGCATAAGGGAGTCGCTTGGGTTCATGGTTTTTTAACTGCTTTAGGTAGTTGTAATTAAGCACTGCATTCAATTTTGATGTCTCTTGGGAAAGTGGAAAATTTTCCTTCTAGAAGGAGCACTTGGCTACAGTTTAAATCACATATTATAGTAATAATGCTTTATATATGCATAATACTTTGATGTTTCCCAATTTTTCCACAAATGTTAAGCCAATAGAGCCTCTCAAAACTTCTATGCCATACCTACAACTTTTGTTTCTGTTCTCATTTTCTGGAAAAGAAGCAAGCTCAGAGAGGTAAATGACTTGCCCAAGAGAAGAGTCAAGGTCATCCAGCTGACTTTGTGAGTTTCTTTTTCCAAGTCAAGTTTAATAAATAGTCCACAACATACTGCACCCATCTATAAACGTTAGTAATCCATGTTCTCCTAACGTTCAGACTGAATCAAATAACCTAATAAACATTTATATATTTTTAACAATAATGATGACATTCTTCTGATCAAAATAATAATAATAATAATAATAATAATAATAGCTATTTTAATGGGAAAAAGGGCCATGGAGAGGACATCTCATCAGTTAACAAATATTTAGTCAGTGCTTTATGCAAACCCTTCTCCCAGGCAAGCCAGGGCCCATGGAGCTGGAAAAAGCCATCAGAGTTGGACTGGATGGAGAAATGGGGAGGAAGAAGGACTAGCTGTGACCAGAGTTTTAGGAGAGGGAAATCCAAAGGATTTCATCCAGGGCAAAGCTGGAGATGGGACGTAAGTGGGCTATGGAATCAAAGCTTCAGCATGAAGAAGCAGAAAGGCGGGAAGAAACCAGAAAATAACAGGACAGGAGAAAGAGGCCCCAAACACAACAGTGGGGAACAGGGAGCTGGAAGATGAGGATTCTCCCTGAGGCTTTCCCTGTAAAGCACAGACAGCCTCACCCCAGGGTGGGAGAGGGATGTTAAGTAAGGGAGCTGAGCTGTCTCCCAGATCTGCCTGAAAGGAAGACATAAAAAAGCCCAAGAAAGAATCTCCCTCTAAGAGCTCCTGAGCAAGCTAGAAAGGTAAACCATAAACAGCCGAAGATACAGTTAATAGCATAGGACAGGAAACCAATACCAAACACAAGAAGTTAATATGAGACACAGCAATTCAGAGAGGGAAGGGACCACTCTAGGCTAGGGCAGCCTCTGAAAACTTCACCAAGGAATGACACAGACCTTGAGAAATGTGCTTGTGGCCCATACGTCTTGCCAATTTGCTTTCAAACACAATGCAGACTTATATTTCCCTTCTCAGTTTATCACTCTTGGGAAGTGTAACCCCTGTTCCCTTTATTTATTTTTTCTCTTTCTACATTAGATGATTTTTCTGAAAACCAGCCAAAGCATCAGATCAGTATGCCTTCGTTTTCTCTAATTTCAACAGACTCACGTTGGGTGCCGCTGCTCTGGACGAATTGCTGCACTTAAATTAATAAGAACAGAAATTAATAAGGCATGGATCCCTGTCCTCAAAAAACTCAGTTATTCAGGAAATACAGACACATAAACAAATTCTTAGAAAGCACAGTGGAAAAGTCTGTGAAACGAATCAGTGTAAAAGGTAAGAGCAATGAGTTCTAGCATTAAGAAGAAGGATTTTCTCCATTCATTTATTCAACAAATATTTTGAGGGCTGCTGAAGTGCTGAGCACTATGATGAACATTGGGAATCACTACTTAATATACCATAGTCCATCCTTTGGAATGGTTTATGTCTTAAGTTGGGGAAGAAGTCCATCTGAGCGGGAACTGAGAGGAAACATTTTGGTCACTCTGAGACTCCAGCAACAAAAGGATAACAGGTTGTTGCAGAGTGGATCTAATTTGGTACCAGAGTGATGGAGGATGAAGGGATTATCTACACTGCAATATATGAACTATTCCCACTATCTCTCCCAAACCACGTGTGGTTCTTTTTCAAACTGTTAAGGATTTTCCATAAGCAAAAGTAGCAATCCTAAATGTCTGTCACTTAAACAAGAATGTCTGTATTATTTATCAAAAGGAACACTCATTATAGCAGAAAGAGTCTCAGCATGGGCAGAGATGGAAGCCAGTTCGAGGCGGCGTCAGCTCTGCCTTGCAACACCCACATGTGTTCTGGGGCAGGCAAAGGGGAACTCAGAGCTGATGCCCTGACAGGAGCTGACATGAGGGTCTACAGCTCCCCTTCCTGGAGACTTCTCCAGGTTCTCAGCCTGTGCCAGACTCACAGAGTTTCTGAGAAACAAAAAAGACTGCCGCTCAGGTTCATCTCTGGCCACTGATTAGTACCTACCCGTCTCAGCCTGTTCAGGCAGCTATAACAAAATATCACAGACTGGGTGGCTAATAAACAAAAGAAATTTATTTCTCACAGTTCTAGAGGTTGGGAAGTCTGAGATCAAGGATCCAGCATGGTTGCATTCTTGGGAAGGCCCTTTTCCTGGTTCATAGCCAGGGTCTTCTCACTGTGTCCTCATAAGGTGAGAGGAGTGAGGGAGCTCCTTGGGGGTCTTCTTTATAAGGGCACTAATCCCATTCATGAGGGCTCCACCCTCATGAGGTAAACACTCCCCAAAGCACCCCCACCTACTAATACCATCACGGTTGGGGATTAGGATCTCAGTATATGAATTTGGCGGGGGGGGGGGGGGGGGGGCACATACATACATTTGGACCATAGCACTATCCCATAAGATTATTGTGGGGGTTAATGAGTTAATAAATTACAGGGTTTAGAACTGCCTGCTATACAGGAAGCTTCATGGAAGTAACAACAGTAGTGGTAGTGGGATGCTGGGTGCTGTAGTCTCTCCAAACATGTCATGCACTTGCTTTTCAAATTACCAGCAAGGAGAGAATGGGGCAATCAGTTAATTAGCTGGACTTGAGACATAGAGAAAGTGTGTAACTGGCTTCAAAATTCCAATTTTTTAAAACTCAGAACCATGTTCATCTCTCTGGCTATAAAAACAGTGGAGCCATGCCCTCCTAGTTTTACAAGATGGCAGATGCCATGTGTGTATAGGTTCGTGCACATGTACGTGTGTGTGCGCTTGTGCATGCACGTTTGTGTGTGAATGCCAACTATTTAAAATAGGCCAATAGACAACTATAAAAGCAGCCTTCAGACATCTTTTTTAATATGATAGGCAGTTTCCTCCAAAATGTGTATCATGCAATTCATCTCTTCATTTCCCCCAAACTTTCTAATCTTCATCTGGCTTTTCTACATTCCCCTCTTATTTAAAACTCTAAAGTAGGGATGGTATTTTGGACATGACTTCTGATATATTTCTCTTTTTGATAAATCTGACTCCCCCCTCTTTACAACTATCTCTGTTATGGCCTAAAAAAGGAGGAGGGCGTACACCCCCAGGAAAAGCAGGCTGTGACACACAGCAGCTCCTGTCAGATAAGCAGGGAAAAGGTAAAGCTCTCTCACGCTGGGGAGAAGCTCCTGAGAGAGAGAGACAGGGAGAGGCAAGAGTCCAGACCGAGGTGAGGTGCTTTGCTCTCCCTCCCAGCTTGAGGGCAAACCTTGGGGTGGGGAAGAAGTGAGGGATGCTGCCAGACTGGACTGGGTGATCCCCACAGGGGAGGGGGCCTGCTCCCTGTTTTGTAGGCCACGCACTATAGAAAGCATTAGCTCCTTTGAGAAGATAAGATGTGGGTGTGAAGACAAATGGGTGAGGTGCGTATCCAGGCAGTTCTCTGGGACTGATTGTGGCATCTGGGAGCCTAGAAGTCTCAGCAAGCCCTGTTGGAGAGGGGGTGCCACAGGGACTGGTGGGCCAACACAGGGTTACTGAGACCATACATGAGCCATGGCATGGACTGTGGTCTCCAGCAACAGGGGTCAACATGGTGCCCCAAGACCAGATGAGTCCAGCCTCACACAGTAGGCACTAGAACAGGATGCCAGTGAACAGAGGAAACAAAGGATCTCTCAGAGGAACCCAACAAGGACCCAGGAGCAACACCCCATAGTCCATACAAAGTTCTTCTTACGCTGTGTGCCGTGGGGGAAGAAGGAGAGAGAGAGGGGCTCTCTCAAACGTGAAAAAAATGGCTCTGATTGGGAGTTTAAACTTTCAAATAACTATTCGCAAGAAACAATTAGAAATGCCATAGATTGAGTCATCTTTAAATTGATGAGATCAAGATCCCCATTCCACCATCCACAAAACTGAGGATGAGGCTAACTGTGGAAAATAAAGTTGCATTTTTTTATATATCTAGTTCAAAGACTACCCGTAGATTGCCCATAGTTATGGCGACAAGAGTATCTAGATTTTCTGAGGCAGCCAGTATCATTTATAAATAGTCTATTTGATTGTGCACGTAATCTTGTTTTTCATTTAGAAAATAAATAATATTATCCAGAGAATATTATCATTTCAAAAATGGTTAATTTTTTTAAGAGAAGAATCATTATGTTCTTCTGAACTAAAAGGAAATATTGCTAAATATATAGAAAATATAATGTAAAATATAATTCTCACAGTAAAGGAAACTTGTCATCCAACAAAAGGTTACTCCCACTTGCTTTGAAGAAAGAAAAGTTTTCATTTGGCCTCCTTTCAAATAAAAAGAAAATCTACTATACTACATATACATATACCCAATTCCTGAAGAGAAAGCAAGTGCCCAATATAAAGGTATGGCCAAAGAAAACCAGAAAGAGAAAAAATTATTACAGGACCGAAAATTAAAATGCCCATAAAGGCTAAGAGCACAGAATAGGTCTTAAAATGACAATTCTGGGTACAAAGAAATATTAAAGATCCCCATCCTTTACTAGACAAACACTATACTATCTCTGCTTCTCATTCCTCAAATTTTTCCCAAATCTCAGAGAAGATTGTCTTTTTTCCAGCCTGGGAATAAATCTACTTTACTATAGGGCACAGGTCTAGAGATGGAGCAAAAAATAAATAACCTATTTACCTTAGGTCAGCATGAAAACCTGACATTACCATTGCAAAAAATAGCAAACATACGATAAAAGATCATTTTCCCTTATAATGGAAAAAATACAAAATAAAGTTAAACAGAGGTGTTATTTTACAAAATCAAGGAACAAATATTTTTTATGATAATATTTACATATGCTATTTCAGTGATGCTGGTACACTTGAAGCCTACAACCTTTTGGTGAGTGATATGCTGATATATAACCAGAGCCATAGAGATGGTCCCGGTCTCTGAATAGCAACACTATCATCCAAGTTCTGAGAATTCACCTAAAAAGGGAATTCAGAAAAAGCAAACTGCTATGTGCTCAAAGATATTTACTCTAGACTTGTCTATACTGCCAAACCAAACAAATAAAAACTCAAAAACAGGAAACAACTAAATGTCCAAAATAGGTTTATGATACATTAACGTACTAGAATATTCTGCTTCCTTGACATTACATATAATGCAAACCATCTGAAAACATGGGACTGCTTTTATTAAATAATGTTAAATGAAAAAATAGGGTATCATTTAGTACTTATCCTCAGTCACAAATATGTTGAAAACGTTTGTTTGCATTAAGAAAATAGTAAAAATAGTTTTATTCTGATAGTGGGATTCAGATTTTTCTTGTTTAAAAACTCCTTGATTTTTTTCTTGTCATCTTAATAAACAAACTATTCTGTCTTTTCAACTATGTATTTTTTAAGAAAGTCCTTCCAAGAGGCAATGTGGCTCTGATATAAATCCAGATGGCAAAATTATAATGTATTTAAAGAATTCTCTTTCAATGTAGACAATTTAGAGATTAAAAAATAAAAGGAAGTAAGGGGCCGGCCTGGTGGCATAGCAGTTAAGTTCGCCCACTGCATTTTGGCAACCCCGGGGTTCACAGGTTTGGATCTCGGGCACGGACCTATGCAGCATTTATCAAAGCCATTCTGTGGCAGCGTCCCATATAAAGTAGAGGAAGATGGGCACAGACGTTAGCCCAGGGCCAATCTTCCTCAGCAAAAAAGAGGAGGATTGGCAATAGATGTTAGCTCAAGGCTAATCTTCCTCTAAATAAATAAATAAATACGTACGTACGTACGTACATACATACATACATACATGGAAGTAAAAAGGCTAGAGCGAGGAATAGTGTCTGGGAGAAACCTGTCTCACCAATAATCTTTTGGTCAACAAGGAGAAGGACACAGGGAATCCAGGTGAGAGAATTTTCAAATTTTGTTTCAGTTTTTCCTTTCTGAAGTTTTCTCTCTTTTAACTATGGAAAGTGAGAGATTTTAAAAAACAAAAAATTCTCTTTGGTTAGCTGCTCCACGGAGCTAACTGCCAAATCTGAGCAGAAAAGAAAACAGCAGGTTTAACAAGAGTTAGCAACTAGGTAAGATTCTCACACCTAAGAAATTAATGCCCCCACCAAAAGTACCCATAGGAGCTTTTAAAATCAAAGCTAAAAGTGACTTGTGGGTAGCCATGCATTGGACAGAGCCCAGCATTTGAAAGTTAAAGTGTTTTCTGAGGAGAGAGTGGAAACAAAACTCAATTAAGTAGAGATGGATAGTAAATTGAATTTAGTGCTTTAGTGCTCAAAGGTACATTATACTTGGGAATTGCACTTCTTTGAATAGCCAGCATGGTAAGGCAGAAAAGGCACTACGCCAGGCATGAGAAGATTGGGTGCTAGTCATGGCTCTGCCACTAACTACCTGATGGCCTTAGAGAGAAAAAATCACAGCTTTGCTTGTTATTGTTGTGTTGTTGTTGTTTAATCTAAAAATTGAATAAATTCAGTTAGTTTGCTCAGGACTGCTCATAGGACAGAGTCATCCTGGTGGGGCTGCCTAGAAGGCTGGTACTCAATGTTTGGGAGGTTACAGATCATGTCAAGAAGTGTGTTGTCATCGAATGAATATTTCACAGAGATGCAGTGTCCATGGCCAATGCCATCCAGCCAAAAACCACTGGAAATACACCTATATTCAACAGGTTAGGTTTATTGGCTCATTGCAATGAGAGAGACACCACATTATGGAGAACCATGGGACAGGTGTTTCAGTAAGAGAGTTTTAGGATGAGCTTGTATTAAGATTTGAGCTTGTAGGTAATTTTAAGGAAGGCTTAAGGAAGCATGGTTTTGTTTTGAATTGGGTGCTATCAGAAATGGAATACTACTCGGCCATAAAAAAGATGAAGCTGTGCCATTTGCAACAACATGGATGGACCTTGAGGGTATTATGCTAATTGAAAAAAGTCAGATAGTGAAAGACAATTACTAAATCATTTCACTCATATGTGGAAGATAAACAAACTAACAAATGCATAGATACAGAGAACACATTGGTTACCAGAGGGGAAGGGATTGGGGGGGATGAAAGCAGTAAAGGGAGACATGTATGGTGATGGATGGCAACTAGGTTTTTGGTGGTGAACACGATACAGTCTATACAGAAGTGAAAATATAATGATGTACACTTGAAATTTACACAATGTTATAAACCAATGTGACCTCAATAAAATAAAGAAACAAAAGAAAGCAGGAACAATTCTATCATTGAGTATCTCAATAATTTTTTTCTAGTAGATGGGAGAAACGGAGTGGGACTAAAGCTATAATTAGTAAAGCACAATCACTCATGGTAGCCCAGAAAGGGGAATGTTTGGCCATATTGGATTGGACAGAGTTCTTAATTTTGACTGTGTGCAGACATGTTTACAGAGTGGTTTTGTTTTTGTCTAGCTCCGTCCATGATCAGAGAGTGGCATTGTCTGATATTGATATTCTGTGAAATTGTTTATGCCCAACAGAACTTCATGGTCTAGCTGCGAGAGCCAGACAGCTCCACGCTGACAGCCGTCAGGGGTTGCACTTTTCTCTCACACCATGAAGAAAATAATTAACTCCAGGGATAAGTAATTAGCTCGGAAGCCAGAAAAGGAGGCCTCAGGCTGGAAGCTATTGAAAGGTAGAGAGTCAATCTACAAAGCTAAAGCTCTAGGAAAATGAGCCAGAAAACAGGTAAAAAGTACTGACTTGGAAAAGAAAAGACAGAGACGTGCGAGCTGGTGACACAGGACAGCTGTGGAACTAACTCCTGGAAGGTAGAACTTCCACAAGTCTGCTCCTTATAGGCACAAGCCTGTACAGGTCATCGCTGGGGCAAATTTTTAAAGGGATTATCCTAAACCAGACATAGTAACATCTCAAGGACATCCCAGCTCTATCATTTTATGAAACCTTGCTCCAAATGCTATTTTATCTTAAATACAAAGCTAATTTGTGTTTTAAATAACACTTGTTGGTCTACTTTAATAGTTTATTTTATGAAAAATGGATTAAGCCATTAAATGATATGCTGTATTCAGTCTCTCAATAGTCTATACAAGGATCAAGGGGACCACCATTTATCTTTGGAAAGCTATCAAAAGTATAGCAAAAGGGGCCGGCCAGGTGGCGTAGTGGTTAAGTTCACACACTCTGCTTTGGAAGTCCAGGGTTCATGGATTTGGATCCCAGACGCAGACCTACACACTGCTCACCAAGCCATGCTGTGGCAGTGTCCCATATACAAAATAGAGGAAGATTGGCACAGATGTTAGCTCAGGGACAATCTTCCTCACCAAAAAAAATAATAATAATAATAATAAATAAATAAAAAGACAAATTACTGAAATATCATTTTTTTTTAAAGTATAGAAATAATAGTTAGGAGGAAATAGGTTTATACAGGTGGGAAGAAAATGCATTTCGGATTATACAGAACCTGTCTGGTTTCAGAGAGTAAGTTCCATTTCTCAAATGGTATATTGTGTGGGCTCAATCCAGAGCATGTACTCTGATTTTTCTCAAATGTCCCTATATCAAAAACCCTTGTCTTGCCAATGCAGATCTATTTAGGGATGCTAAAATCCACAGTCTGTAAGGGTTGATTGGTTACACAGTCTGGTAAGCACCTGTATGATAGGAGTTTGGATAATATTGAAAAGTGTTTAAACAGCACGTGCTGAGGCACAAAGTCTGTCCATCCTGCATCTCTGGGTCTCCCAGGATATACGCTTACAACAGGGTGGGTATTAAACACCACACAGTATCTGAGGAGGTGCCCAAACAATTTTTGGTGGTAGCAGCAGTATTCAGGGACTGCAGAATGACAAAATAGTGATTCTGGTGTTAGTTCCAATCATTGACTTTGCAGCATCAGAGACAGGGTACCCCCTGCAGAGGACATCAATAACTCCATTCCTCAAGGGAAAGTCTTCCCAGTGAGTGGTGGATCCATGACCTTTGGCAGATGGAGTAGTATTTGAATATACCAAATCAGGAAAATAAAAACAATAAAAGAAAGGCAATTTGCTAAATGAAATCTATATGAACTGACCTGCCTGCAACACTTCATCAGAACCTATGAGAACCACCCAGGAGGTTTTAACCACTTCCTCAATTCCAACAGATCCTGCAATACCCTTTCTTTTCTTTTTAACTTTCTTCTTGAAAAAAATGTATTACAAGGAGTAAACAGAAATGTACTTTGCTCCCTCCCATTTTGGATCTTTGTTCTTGATCTCTGCTTTAGGATGTATGTGTATGTATAATTTTATACCTACTGTAATTTTTATCTGTTAACAAAGAGCAAAGGAATATTTTTCCCTCTCAGGGAAAATCTCTGTAAGACCTTTTCTGAGCAGAGTTTTAGTGGAAAGAACAAATCATGCAATTAGGGACCGGCTAGACTTTCTTAGGGTTCAAGTTCCATTACTGTTATTTGTATCTCAAAAGGAACCCTGCAATTCAGCAATTCATCCAGTCTCCTCCCTCCCTAGTCATGGGAACAGTAAATTTAGTAAAAATTGCCAAAGTTTACTGCAGCTCTCAGAGGGTTAATGTGGGGTTCTTGGAGGATGGCTCTCTACACTGCATGCTCGCACTCAATGACCTCTATCCAAGGATGTATTCCCTGTTAAATTAGGATGTAAATGAGACACAGTCACCTCCTTGGAGAAGCCCATACGAGTAAGTTTAAGGCAGTGGTTCTCACACTTTGCTGCATATTAGAATCACCAGAGGAGCTTTAAAAAATCCTGATGCGAGACCCCTCCCCAGACCGTTTAAATCAGAATCTCTGCCAGTGGACCCAGGCATCAGTACTTTTTAAAGCTCCCTGGATAATTCTGATGTGCCACCAAGTTTGAGAACCACTAGTTTGGGATACAGGAAAATAAATAAATAAATAAATAAGATCAGTAAACATTTCATTACTGTGACTTGGTTGGAAAGGAGCCAAACTAACCCCCCATGACTTTTTAGAGCCAGCCACTCCCAAGAATTAGGGAGGAGGTAAAAGGCCCCTCTATAGTTTGAATAAAGGCCCATTTACTGCTACAGTTTGTTTGTGCAGGGTGCCATAGTCCACCATGTGGGTGGAGCAGGGTTGGACAAATCTTTCTCACCATGGCTAAATAAGACAACGTGCTGAGAGAAAACACAGGAGGGGATCCCTCTGTGGTTCTCTGCACCTCAGTAGAAATTATTTCAACCTCCTTAGACCACAACTGATCAAGGTCCATAAAAGCTCCTGTGGGGTATAAGGCAGAGTCCAACATTAGGACACTTTTTTCCAGTTTTTCTGGGTCGTCCCAGGCCTTCACCCACCATTGCTGTCTCTGTTTGCCTGCTTTCCTTGGGTACCAGACACCTGGGAGCAAAGTCGCAGTGACAAACAAGCTTTGACATCAGAGAACCAGGTGTGTGGATGCAGCCAAGATACAGAAACAAGCAGCTACTATTTTCTCTGAAATCCAAAGAAATATTTTGCTATACACTCCAATCAGCTGGTAAGATTCAATTCAAAGCTGTGTATTCTGCTCAGTGTTAAACTTATCCACACAAAGGAAAGTTATTAACAAATTTGCTTTAACATCTTACTATTTAGTAACAATCCCAAAGTCTGTAGCATCTTATACCATATGACCCTAGTTACTAGCTCCATATCCACTTTTCAGTTTTTGTGGCTCCTGCCTTCCTGCTTGGATGTTATAAGCACTATGTATCAGAGCATTTTATATTTAATACTTAATAAGCATTTATTGAATAGATGAATAACAATAACTCTTAATACTATGATACTTATTACAGGCCAGGTACTGTTCTAAGCACTTTCCCTGTATGAACTCAGTTAAGCCTCTTTAAGCCCTACAAAGTCAGAGCTAGTATTAGGCTCATTCTACAATTCAGGACACTAGAGCACAGAAAGGTTAGATCATTTGACCAGAGCCACAGAGCTGGAAGAGCTGGGATTCCACACCAGGCCTCTGTGTTGGCTCCAGGAGCTGCCTCTGTGAAGACTAAGAGAAGAATGAAGCCTATACCTCACTATTAAGTGTGTCTTCCTTTAGACCACATGCCTTCTACTTTGTTGCTTTTTTTCACCCAAAATTATTTTTAAGACCTCCGTATTGCTATATGGAAATACAGCACATTGCTTCTGACTATTGAGTCTCATCATAAGCATAGAACAGATTTCACAAAGCGGTTCCTCCAGTGATGGAGACCCAGATTACTTTTAACTCTTGCTACCACAAACAGCAAGCAGGAAGCATCCTTGTATTCATCTCTTGTGAGCTTTGCAAGAGTTTCTGGTGTGTCTAATCAGAGGTGAAACTGCTGAGGTGTCAGGTAATTGCACGTTAAATTTACTAATCATTGTCAATTTACTCTACAGGAATGCTAGACCAGTTTACACTCTGGCCAATGGTGCATGAGTAAGAATAGCACCACACAGGGTCTGTGACCAGGCAAAACTGAATAACTAAAAATAATCTAGAGTCTCTTATTCTTTAATTACCATGCTTCTACCTGAACCCCTTTTAGGTTGAGCCAACTTTCTTAAGAATTGTTGCAATTATTTTTATTCTCACCAAAATAGATTGATTATGTATTACATAGGCTAGTTAATATCACATACCAAATCCAAGTTATGATTTTAAATATGACTTCATTCTGTGCATAACTCATAATGTATAAAAACTACCATGTGTATTTTTGTTTTCTACATAACAATAACTCAAAATTAATATGAAAGTTAAAATATACCTATCCCTACAAAGTATGGACAAATATACCACTTGGCAATAGTGGTCTGTTCAAGGAACCATCTTATGAAATGTCAGTCCCACTATAAAGTATGTTGGAGTTTAAAAGGGGGGCAGGGGCAGGGGAGAAGAAAGAATAAAGAGACACTATATGCAATATTCAAACCACCACGATTGTGCTGGCTAGATACAGCTTGTTGGCAGGAAAGATTTTTATAATTTCTTTTCCATAATTTAGCCTAACTGGATAATTACATTTAGAAAAATAAGAAAGTAACCACAGATGTGTCTGTAGTAGAATAAAAAAGATGTAGATATGTCTCTCATGGAAATAAAAGGGGCAATAGAAGGCTATCATTATCAACTTCCGAACAAAAGTTGTATTCACTCCAATCAAAAGAACAATTAAAATCAGCCAGTAAGACACAGAATGCCAATCTCACCCACTTGTCACTTCAGCAAGCGGGCTTGACAGTTGTGCACCCACATTCGTTGACAATCAAACACATTTCTAAGGAATGGAGCAGCCTCGACAGGTGTGGGAAGCAAAGTCTTTCTATCCAAACCAGTTTCACCCGAAGAGTTCAGAACTTTATTTTAAGCAGCAGCTAAACACATTCTTGGTTCTCCATAAATAGTTAAAATGGTTTGGGAGGGCATCATGCTGAAAATAAAAAGAGCACAGGCTTTGGGGTCACCTGGGTGACGGTGGCACTAGTTATGTGATCCTGGGAAAGTTACTTAACTTCTTCTGGAGGTTCCAGAGGAGAATCTGTTTCCTTGCCTTGTCCGGCATCCAGAGGCTGCCTGCAGTCCTCGCTCATGGTCACTCTCAGCAGTCACACCACTCTGACCTCTGCTTCCATCATCACATCTCTTTCTCCTTCTCTGATCCTCCTGTTTCCCTCTTTTACTTATCAGGACCTTTGCGATTACATTAGGCCTATTTACATAATCCAGAATAATCTCTCCATCTCAAGATGCTTAATTTAATCATATTTGCTAAATCTCTTTTGCCATATACTCATAGGTTCCAGGGATGAGGACTTGGGCATCTTTGGGGGACACTATTCTGCAGCCACATTAGTTGTATGACATTTGGTAAGGTGTAATCTTGATGGAACTAAGTTTCCTTATCTGTCTAACAGGAATTTTTAGTTGTTTGAGGATTAAATCAAATAATGACTGTGGACTGCTCAGCAAAGTGCCCAGCTCACAGAGAAATTGTTCAATAATTGCAACCCGTAATAACACTAAGAACAAAAATAAAACAACAACAAGAAAAATGATGCAAGCAGCCTGAGGGCATTATAATTCAAATTGTTTTCATTTTTCCATTGCCTATGCTTGAAAGACATGTTTATGATCATATTGAAACAATGTATCACTTGATTTTTTAAAGATATGATCAGAATAGGAGTTTATGTCATAAGACAGAAGGATTACTTACAGCATTAGTAATAGGTTTAAAAAATGCATAATAGAAAAGATTGAATGAACTATACCTTAGCTCAAGAGAAAGATAAAAACTGTGGAATAGACAATAGACATGAAAAGTCTTAAAATTGCACATTTCCAGTGACCCAGAGAGCACACATCCAGGAGTATATCCAAGGGATATGGGCAAAGACTCAGCTACATGGGTGTTAGTTACAACATTATTTATAAAAGGAAAAAAGTGTGAAAATCAAATTGTTTTACAGCAGGAAACTTTCTAACAAATTAAGCCTATATTAATTTTTTAAAGGAAAGAGAGAATAAACATACCAAAATGTAAAAATTGTTGAATTACGGTAAATTGTGGGCAATTTTTATCTTTTTCCATTTGGTTAGCTTTGTGTTCTAAATTTTCTACTTTATAATAGACCAAATCCAGTCTTGTTGTTTGCCCGTAGAGTTTGTTGGTTTTGTATTGCAACATGGAATGAGCAAGTTCAGTTAGGACTCTGCCTGAACAGGCCTGCCCACAGACGAGCCCATTGGTTCTAGAACCTGAAAAGTTGGGCACGAGATAGAGATTTCCTGGTTCTTAGGAATCCAAGAGCTACCTAAGCCAGACATAAAAGGAAGCATATGTCAGAGAAAGTCTAGAGAAGTCCTGGATAATCTAAAAGGCTAAAAAGTATTTTATATCCTGAATTGGGTACAGATAGAACTAGAATAGTTAAATAGAGATATCTAAAATAATGAGGTCACTGAAACAAAGCTTTGACTACTTATGCCATGTCATGCCATTGTTGATATTAGCATTCATTCTCCACACCTGTATTTACATGTGTAAACTGTACATTCTGTTGCATCAAAAGAATTGACCTGAGATTATATGAAGGACATAGTAAACAGGGGCACAGGGGATAAAGGAGAAAGACTTTTCTGATGTTATAGTCCAACAAAAGAACTGCAAATAATATGATCCTCATGTAGCACCTCAAGTAAGTACACCTGTGCCCTAGACTGGCTATTCTGCTAATTAACTATGTGACCTTGAGCAGATCAATTATCCTCTCAGAATTTATTTCCAGAGAAGATCAAACTAGAATTAATGGTTTTCTAACTATTATTCTTGGAAACAGCAGGGGAATGGAGCAAAGGATGAACGGAGAAAACCCCATCCTTTCCACTCTTGCTTAAAATGGAGAAAACCCATCCTTTCCACTCTTGCTTAAAACCAGAGCAATTATGATTTTTACCTCTTTTATTCATTTACATTTCCTCATAAGATTTGTTTAAAGAGAAGATTCCACTGTCTTGGTAAAACAATTTGAAAACTCGTTGACTAGATGACTTCTAACGTTATTTCCAAAATATAACCATCTACCTAGAAGGACCTCAGGTGGTAGCCAAAAATTCAGGAAACAAAGGATTCAGGGCCAGATGCCTGAAGCTTGAGGGCAAAGGTGTTGGCCACATAACACGGGCCAGATGCAAGTAAGTACCCATCGGGCAGCCAGGAAGCCAGTGAATCTGGTTCTACATCCTGTCTTCTCACTTTTCCAGGTAAACACTACCACCCACATTTCTCAAGTGATAGATTTGCTTTATTGTGGTTATACAGGCCAGCAAATGGGGCAAATATTAGATTGTAATTTTACTGTACCCCCAAAGCTTTAGAAGGAAAGAAAAGGACTTGAGCACACACATATTTTCATCTCATTGTCATTTCTAGTTTCATTACCAAGAGTATGAAGAAGAAAAAGCCAAAGAAGGGAGGAAAAGGTTTGTATTTGCTCAGATATATAGATGAGAATAAAAACCAGAACTTCCTGCTTATCACCCTTCTTTCCCACCCTCTGAAAACCTGCACGCCTAACTCCCTCTCAATCCTGGATATTAACAATAGTGGCTTCCACTTATTTAGCGCCACCTATGGGCCAAGTGCAGTACTAGATGCTCTCCATGCATAATCACATTTGCTTCTTATACTCCTGCTAGGTATTATTGACCCATTTTAACCATGATGAAAATAAGACTCAAGAAATGTAAACAACTTTCCCATGGTCTCAGAACTAGTCAGAGAAGAGTACAGGACTCAAACCTTGACATTCCTGGCTACAAAGCCTGTTTTCACCATGTGGACAGACCACAGAGTTTATTGTATGAGGCACTAGGTGTGCAAAACTAGGAAATCCACACTGTAGTCAAATAACTAGTAATTTGCTCCCAAGAGCTAATTATTCTTTATAACAAACACATTTTGAGTAATAATGGAGCACATAATCTTTTTCTTCAAAATGTCTTCTGTGGGTCATGACTTTTAGGAGAAGTAACTATTTTCTATTTTGGTCTGGCTTTAATTTGGGTAATAGCCTGATTGAATATAGATATTTATGACATTTATTAAAAGCTTTTATTACTAATTTTGCCCAGAAAAAAAATTCTAATGGAGATCTATTAGAGAATTTCCATAAAATTAATGTCCAGACTTAATGGATGTCTAAGGTATCATTAACGGGAATGTTCCATATACTAGGATCCTTTGATTAGAGATTAGATACAGTTAGATCAGAACTTATTTAAAACTGGACACAAGCCAAAGTATCCAGAAATTCAATTTAAACACATTCTAGAGGCTAATGCTTTATTTCGGTTGTGTTTTTATGATGCCAAATGAAAAGCCACAGTTACAAAAAAATCAATTGACTCAGTCAGCTGCTGGATGATCTAAAGACCACATCCGTGCTCAGTTTGACTCCCGCTGATGCCTACACAGAGCCAGTCAGTTGAATCAAGATGAATTTTCCATCTGTAGAAATTGACTGCCATCCGTCCAGAAGGACATTCTTACTGGACCAGCAGCCCGGGTCTCACACAATCCGTAATTGGCCCAGTCTGGACTGATGGACTCAAGGAGATTCCTCCGTTTTTTTCCCCGAGATCTCAAACCCCCAGTTCTTGGCAATGTGGGAAAATCCCAGGTCTCCTGCTTCCATCCCACGTAAGGCATATCAAAAAAACCCTGGGAGTAGAAATATCTTCATAGTACACCCTCCCCCAACATTGAAATTCTGAGAGGTCATCCCCCTTCCCAGATGGAGAATCCCCCGTTAGAGTTGGCTTTAAAGTAGCCATGAAAAGTGTCACATGGGTGTGTTATGCTCAACAGCCTTAAGAACAAAGAAAAGCTTGAAAGTGGCTAGAAATATCAGGGAAAGAGAGGACCTCAGTATTTCTGACCCAGTTAGGAAAAGGAGCCACTTCTAGTCCTCTTACTCTGGCAGGTAATCTTCTGAGTTGGTGGAGCATGGTGTCACCCATCCCAAAAATCTTTACTGGCAAAGCAGAGGGCAAGCCACTACAAGCATACCTCGTTTTATTGTGCTTCATTTTATTGCACAGCACGGATATTGCATTTTTTTACATATTGAAGGTTTGTGGCAACTCTGCGTCCAGCAAGTCTATCGGCGCCATTTTTCCAACAGCATTTGCTCACTTCATGTCACTGTGTCACATTTTGGTAATTCTTGCAATATTTTAAACTTTTTCATTATTATTATATTTGTTATGGTGATCTATGATCACTGATCTTGGATGTTATTATTATAATCGTTTGGGGGCACCATGAACCACTCTTATAGAAGACGGTGAACTTAATTGGTAAATGTTGTGTGTGTTCTGACTGCTCCACTGACGGGCCATTCCCCCATCTCTCTCCCTCTCCTCAGGCCTTCTTATTCCCTGCGACACAGCAATATTGGAATTAGGCCATTAATAACCTTATAATGGCCTCTCGGTGTTCAAGTGAAAAGAAGAATCACACAACTATCACTTTAAATCGAAAGCTAGAAATGATTAAGCTTAGTGAGGAAGGCATGCTGAAATCCAAGATAGGCCAAAAGCCAGGCCTCTGATGCCAAACAGCTAGCTAAGTTTTGAATGCAAAAGAAAGGTTCTTGAAGGAAATTAAAAGTGCTACTCCAGTGAACACACGAATAAGAAAGAGAAACAGCCTTATTGCTGATGCAGAAAGTTTTAGTGGTCCGGATAGAAGATCAAACAAGCCACCCCATTCCCTTAAGCCAAAGCCTAATCCAGAGCAAGGCCCTCACTCTCTTCGATTCTATGAAGGCTGGGAGAGGTGAGGAAGCTGCAGGAAAAAATGCTTGAATCTAGCAGAGGTTGGTTCGTGAGGTTAAAGGAAGGACGCCTTCTCCATAACATAAAAGTGCAAGGTGAAGCAGCGAGTGCTGATGTAGAAGCTGCAGCAAGTTATCCAGAAGATCCAGCTAAGATCATTAACGAAGGTGCCTACACCAAACAACAGATTTTCAATGTAGACGAAATAGGCTTATATTGGAAGAAGATGCCATCTAGGACTTTCATAGCTAGAGAAGAGAAATCAATGCCTGGCTTCAAAGCTTCAAAGGACAGACTGGCTCTCTTGTTAGGGGCTAATGCAGCTGGTGACTTTCAGTTGAAGCCAGTGCTCATTTACCATTCTGAAAATCCTAGGGCCCTTAAGGCTAAATATACTCTGCACGTGCTCTATCAATGGAACAACAAAGCCTGGATGACAGCACATCTGTTTTAAAATATGGTTTACCGAATATTTTAAGCCTTCTGTTGAGATGTACTGCTCAAAAAAAAAAAAATCCTTTCAAAATGTTACTGCTCGTTGACAACGAGCACCTGGTCACCCAAGAGCTCTGGTGGAGATGTACAATGAGATTAATGTTGTTTCTATGCCTGCTAACACAATAGCCATTCTGCAGCCCATGGATCAAAGAGTAATTTTGACTTTCCAGTTTTATTATTTAAGAAATACATTTCGTAAGGTTATAGCTGCCATAGATAGTGATTCCTCTGATGGATCTGAGCAAAGTAAATTAAAAACTTTTTGGAAAGGATTCACCATTCTAGATGCCATTAAGAATATTTGTGATTCATGGGAAGAGGTCAAAATATCAACAGTAACAGGAATTTGAAAGAAGTTGATTCCAGCTCTCATGGATGACCTTGAGAGTTTCCAGACTTCAGTGGAGGAAGTCACTGCAGATGTGGTAGAAATA
The DNA here is from genome assembly GCF_020826845.1 of Diceros bicornis minor. Classification (NCBI taxonomy): domain Eukaryota; kingdom Metazoa; phylum Chordata; class Mammalia; order Perissodactyla; family Rhinocerotidae; genus Diceros; species Diceros bicornis. The sequence goes on along the minus strand of NC_080776.1, from coordinate 10,428,496 downwards.
GCCAGAGAATTAGAATTAGAAGTAGAGCCTGAAGATGTGACTGAATTGCTGCAATCTCATGATAAAACTTTAACAGATGAGGAGTTGCTTCTTATGGATGAGCAAAGAAAATGGTTATTTGAGATGGAACCTACTCCTGGTGAAGGTGCTATAAAGATTGCTGAAATGACAACAAAGGATTTCGAATATTACATAAACTTAGTTGATAAAACAGTGGCAGGGTTTCAGAGGATTGACTCCAATTTTGAAAGATGTTCTACTGTGGGTAAAATGCTATCAAACAGCATTGAAAGCTACGGAGAAATCATTCACGAAAGGAAGAGTCAATCAATGCGGCAAAATTCATTATTGTCTTATTTTAAGAAATTGACACAGCCACCCCAGCCTTCAGCAACCACCCCTCAATCAGTCAGCAGCTGTCAACATCAAGGCAAAACCCTCCACCAGCAAAAAGATTATGACTCGCTGAAGACCCAGATTTTGAAGGCCCAGTTAGCATTTTTCAGCAATAAAGTAACTTTCATAGGCACTGGAAAACCAAAAATTTCTGTGACTAGCTTTATTGCAATATTTGCTTTATTGCTGTGGTCTGGAACCTAACTCGCAATATCTCTTAGGCCTGTATATCCTAAGGTCAATGAGTGATTCTGCTTTTGATAAAATTCTCCCTGAAGACTCTCATTTTTCAGACCCTGGTTTCTTATCTTCCTGGACCCAAACCAGAAAGAGCAAACCAGTGGCCCACAGACATATTTTGTTTGGCTAACAAAGTAGTGACCCAAACAATATTTAAAACAAATTAACAAAAAACTGAATTAGCTGCTAGCTTTCAAAAATTGTGAGAATTCATAGAAAATGTAGATCCCCAGTTTCTCTGAAAAATTGAGAGTACAGTAGTCCTCCCTTATCCAAGGTTTTCATTTTCCATGGTTTCAGTTACCCATGGTCAAACAAGGTCTGAAAATATTAAATGGAAAATTCCAGAAATAAACAATTGATAAGTTTTAAATTGCATGCTATTCAATGTAGCACAATGAAATCTCATACTGTCCAGTTCCATCCCTTCCCAGGATATGAATCATCTCCTTGTTCAGCATATCCATTCTGTATACACTACCCACCCATTAGTCACTTAATAGCTGTCTCAGTTTTCAGATTGACTGTCCTGGTATCATAGTGCTTGTGTTCAAGTAACCCTTATTTTACTTAATAATGGTCTCAGAGCACCAGAGTAGTGATGTTGGCAATTCGGATATGCCAAAGAAAAGCCATAAAGTACTTCCTTTAAGTGAAAAGGCGAAAGTTCTTGACTCAATAAGGAAAAAAAAAAATTGTATGCTGAGGTTGCTATGATCCACAGTAAGAATGAATGTTCTATCTATGAAATGGTGAAGAAGGAAAAAGAAATCCGTGCTAGTTTTGCTGTAGCGCCTCAAATATGTAGGTACAGGAAAAAAACGTAACATATATAGGGTTTGGTGCTATCCTCGGTTTCAGGCATCCACTGGGGGGGTCTTGGCACATATCCCTGCCAGATAAAGGGGGGCCACTGTATATGGTACCGCTGAGCACACATTCCCCAAGGCAGCATTCAGCAGAAGTTCTCAGTTTACTGAGTCTCAACTCTTCTCTGTTGTCCCTGGATGCTGAGGTCAAGTTTTGCTTACACCTGGCTCACTTGGTTAGTTACTGTTACCTGCCTGATCCCTGTAGGCATTTGATTTTGCAACTCCATCCCAAACTGAAAAAGCTGGATACAATCTTGGAGACCATCTTCTCCAACTACCTCCTTCTATAAAGGAAAACGGAGATCTGGAGAAGAGAATTGACTTGCCCCAAAACACACTTGCTAGTGGCAGAGCTGGGAGTAGCTTTCACGTTTTCCCTTAATCCATCAATTTCATCTCCAAATAAAATTAACTCTAACTGACACTCTAGCCATTAATACCTAAAATAACTAACGTGTATTGAGTCCTTAATATAAATCTGGCACTGTGCTAATCTCCTTTAATACGTGATCCCCTTCCATTCTCATATCAACACTGTGAATTAGGTATTCGTGTTAACCGTGTTTTATGGCTAAGGACACCGAGGCTTGGAGAGATTAACAAATGAGCCCAATGTCACACAGCGAGGGGCAGACCCAGGATTGAAAACCCAGAACCCAATCTTTTAACTGCCATATATGCTGCTTCTGCTTCCTCTATGCTCTGATTCACTCATTCATTTAACAACCTTGTGAGCCCTTATCATGAGCCCTGCACTGTTCCAGGTGCCAGGGATACAGCAATGAAGATCCAAAGTGGCTGCCTCATGGACTTTGCATCCATGACAGCTTGCAGGTGCCATTGACTGCCTGTATCATGATCCATCATTGCAATTTTTGCCCTCTCACATTGCCATGTAAGTCTTATACACGTAAAAATTTTCTGCCTGTACATTCCACTAAGTTCATGAATTTTTCTTCTTTTATATTGCCCCCAACATCATCCAGCACAGGGATTGGCTCCTTGTAGGTATTGTATAAGTATCATTGATCTGGATACAAATGAACACAGGCAAGAGCCAGGCTTCCATTCTTCCAGGGATTTGGCTGGAAAGCCAGGTTGCATGCCTATGGTTCCTCTCTGCTCCTCCATAAATAAGAACTTGCCGACGTGACGCACAATACCTGCTCAGATACCTACACATTCATAAGCTTCCCTCCCGACTTCTCCAGCCAGCCCTCACCACTGCTGCATAATCTTGTAATCTGGTCTACGAAATCAACATGAAAACTTCCTCTATGCCTCACAGAAGACAATTCTGTTCTCTTCAATAGGAAATGAAGGACCCTTCCCTTTGGGCCCATACTCAGTCAATGTGCTGATGGATTCAAATAAACACCAGCTCAAAGCACCTAGAAGGACCCATGCACAATTTGATTAGAAGAGGATGCCTGATTACATCCTAACCAGAAGAGAGCTCTTCTTTGCCCGGGAAGTAGACAAAGTTCCAACACCCTCCTTAAGACGAGACCATCCGGTCAGCGGTGAAGAGAAACTCCCTGGGCCCTCAGCTGACAGCTGCTATCAACCCCCAAAGCAATCGCTGAGCCTGCAGACTGCAGGTGCCCCAGGCATTAGCATGGCTGGTGAGGGAGCCAAGGCAAGATGCTTGGAAGGAGGGGGAAAAATGTTCCTTAGTCATCCCAGTCACCTACACAAACCATGAATTTCCTCACCAACTGAAACCTCTCTGCAATACCCATTGCACAAACCTGCCAAGTGCATCAGAAAGAGAAGCCACCTGACTAGTTACCTGGCTCAAAAAAGACTCCAAGAAATGATTTATCTTCCAAATCACAGATTTATTAATTAATTCATCAATCATCCATTCAAAAGCAAGCAAGGAGTGTTTAGTATACTCCAGGCACAAATATATCCTCTAAACACCCTGAGCTCTTAAATAGATCTGTATGGACCTGTTATCCTTTCAGTTAACATTTTTAAACTTTCCAAAAATTTTTACCTGAGAGGAAAGAGTTTAGGTCTCAGTGTTATATAGACCTGTATTTTATTTCAATTTGAATTTTTTTTCAAACATTCTCCAGCCCTGTGACGTTTATTCACTGACAACCTCTGTAATGTTCAGTTTCTTTTAACACCTCTGTGAGGCAGTGGAATTATAACTTCACATCTTAGCATTGTCCTGAGATTAAGTTAGATGGATTGTATGTAAAAAGCCTACACAATGCTTCATACCCAGGAAAGCACTCAATGAATGGAAGGCTTTGATTTTAACCTGTTAAATTACTAAATATTATTTGTTAAATTGGCTTTTCCTCCCCAAAGGAAGGATCAACCATATTTCCTTTAAATGTCTATGTTAATAAAGGATTGGTATCTACCTGTTTCATTGAGGGCAGAATATTTGTGAAGCCCCAGGAGAAGCTATGCAAAACCAGGTACGCAGAGGAGAGAAGTTTGATTCCACTTTTTGTTGTTGTTGTTTTGTTGAGGAAGATTCACCCTGAGCTAACATCCACTGCCAATCTTCCTCTTTTTGTATGTGAGCCAACACTACAGCATGGCCACTGACAGACGAATGGCGTAGGTCCAAACTTGGAAACTGAACCCAGGCCGCAAAGCAGAGCACACTGAACTTAACCACTAGACCACTGGGCTTGGCCTTGATTCTACTTTTTATTTCATGTTTGCTAACAATTACATATTAGAGAAAATAATACAATTGTAACACAAAGAAACTGAGAAAAAAATACTTAAAAGCAAGAGTAATGGGGGCCGGCCCCATGGCTTGGCGGTTAAGTGCGCGCACTCCACTACTGGCGGCCCTGGTTCAGATCCCGGGCACGCACCAATACACCACTTCTCTGGCCACGCTGAGGCCGCGTCCCACATACAGCAACTAGAAGGATGTGCAGTTATGACATACAACTATCTACTGGGGCTTTGGGGAAAAAAAAGGAGGAGGATTGGCAATAGATGTTAGCTCAGAGCTAACATCTCCTCAGCAAAAAGAGGAGGATTAGCATGGATGTTAGCTCAGCGCTGATCTTCCTCACAAAAAAAAAAAAAAGAGTAATGGGAAAATAATCTAAAGATTTCAAGAAGATTTCATTGAAAATATAGAAGTAGTGAAGAAAAGGATATATATATATGTATTTCTATATGCAAAAAGGAGAAAAATTAAAAGCTGTAATAAAGATCCATCAAATCTAGAATGATCACATAAAGAGATAGACCGTCAAGAACCCAATTACCAAAGTATAAAGACTATAAAAATAGAGTCTTTAATTTCCACTATTAGCAAAAGCAAAAACAAAAATATATGCACCAAATGTCAGAAGTAAAAATCTAATCTAAACAAAAATAATAATAGCAATAATAATAAATGAAATCTTATATGTAAAAAAAATAAAATAAAAATAGAAGTCATAACGTGAGTCCTATCAAGGAGAACTTAAAATAAATTTTGAAGAAAAAAGTATATACTTTTAAAATAACAAATCACATACTAACTTCAGATTTGATTTGATGGTATAATAGTAGAGGAGATGAGATGAGATAAGATCCTTCTTCTAATCCTCTATTTTTACCAGCTTTTAAATTTCTGTTCAAAATTAAATTCAGCCATCGATTCTCCCACTTGTTCAGCATTTGTGGGATGGCTGGTATACATGTGTAAAATGCAAATGAAAATAGGTTCAGTATCTTTAAATTATTCAGCCACAGATGTATTTTCCATTATTCAAAGCAATTTCCTGTTGCCTTTTCTATAACATGTAGATTTAAATGTGGTGTTCAGAGTGTCTTCAATTTGAATTAAAAACCAGTATCTGCCTTTTTTCCATACTACAAAGAGCAGGTGTTGATACGAAAACATATCTGACAAGGAGTGTCATGGCATAAAGTCTCAGAGGTAGCCCTCTGGGTGTTTCAAATATGATAGAAATTCTTCAAAGCCTTTATTAGAAAATATTTTTGCTTTTCTTTTAGGGTATTTTTGGGTTGCAAGTAACAGAAAGTGAATGTTTTTAGAAGATGAAGCAATATCTCAAAAAATTCAGGGAAGAGTTGAACAAAGAAGGCTAAGAAAAGTAGAGAAACAGCAATACTCTAGGGACCATCTATAGGAGTTCAGAAATCTTCTCTCTAAAAAATATATTCCCAGTGGGTGTCATATTGCCCTCAAGGGGGCAGAAATTGATTCCTGGGAGAGGGGGAAAAAATCTTACTCTTTTATATATATAACACAGATATACAGTATGTCTGTGGTATTTAAATTTCATGGAGATGGGAGCCATTAGGGAGAAATGTCTAAAAAATGCTCCTTAAAAGGTTGAGAAATGTTGCTCTAGTACATCTTTCATTATGGAGACTCAGCTCAAAGATTCCCCATTGCTGTGATTCTCAGTTTTCCATTCTAAGTTCTTAAAACTCTGAGTGGGTTCATCAGCCGTGGACAGAGGGTCAGGTCATGTACTACAGACATCGTTGTTGGGGACCCACTCTTGCATTCCAAAGGCAACGTGAAAAGAAGACCGAATTGCAGGAGCAGAGTAGTCACTTCAAGAGGTGTCTAACATCAAATTTGGATCCTCCATGCTCCTCTTTCCCCATGATGCTCTCTCTAACCATCGTGCCCTCTCCCTTCTCTTCTTTACTAAGGCTTACCTCCTGCCATAGACTAAATACTTGTGTCCCTCCAAATTCATATGCTGAAATCTAATCCCCAATGTGACGGTTTGGAGCGGGGGCCTTTGGAAGGTGATTCACCTTATGTCATGAGAGTGGAGCCTTCAAGAGTGGGATTAGTGCCCTCATAAAGGGCTAAAGGGATCAGAGAGCTCCCTTTCCACTATGTGAGGACGCAGTGAGAAGATGGCCATCTCTGAACCAGCAAGCAGGTCCTCACCGGACACTGAATCAGCTGGCACCTTGATCTTGGACATCCCTACCTCCGGAACTGTGAGAAATAAATTTCTGTTATTTATAAGCCACCCAGTCCAGGTATTTTGTCATAGTAGCCGGAACTGACTAAAACAGAAATTGGTACTGAGAAGTGGGGTGCTGCTGTAAGACATACCTAGAAATGTGGAAGTAGCTTTGGAACTGGGTAATGGGCAGAGGATGGATGAGTTTTGGGGTACATGCTAGAGAGAGCCTACATTGCCGTGAATGGACTAAGCTACCTTCCCTTCAGGTCGCTGGTCTGAGTCCCTCTCCCTTTTGAAGTTCTCTCCAGCCCACAGTGAATTCTTTTTCAAATTCCCTGAGACTCATCAGCAAGGTCACTCATCTGCCCTTTGGAGCACATATATTTTATTGTTATTAATTTTTGCAAATGATATGACCCCAGTGAAGTAACAGTGGTGAATGTGTATTAAACCTCACCCAGAAAGATTCATTCCAAGTTAAGATCCCTCGGTCTAGAGGTGAAGCTCCCATAAAAGATTATAACAGTCCCCGCAGACTTTGTCTCTGCACATGAAGCATCAATTTCTTTCTCTGGCTAATTCAGATATTGACACACAGCATGTCCAGAGAAACACTAACTCAGGACTTTAAAAAGAAAAACACTTTTAAAACTGATTTAATTTACATACTGGAATGAACTATATACAATTTAGGATAAAGCTAAATTAAATATAACTGACCACTGTAATAATGAGTTTTAAACAGTAATTTCTAGTTTAACCTAAGTAATTTAGACCTGTGCTATTCGTGTCCCATGCCAGCTATGGAGATATGCCAATTTTGTAAATCGGGCTCTTTAGAACTGCTTGCCAAAACAGAAACACAGCCTTAGTTTATGCAGTTACTAAAAGTTCACTTAAGTACAGTGTATTCATCGACTGGCTACTTACCACCAAGAAAATTGCTTCTTGCTCTATTTGCATGGCGCTGACATTTGCTGTCTCTATCCAGCAGGCTTTTTATTCTTTGCCCTGAATTCCTTATTCTGCCTCTCCTTAGGCATAAAAGAGTAGACTTTCGTTCTGTGGCTTAGCGTACAGAATATCTTTTACTCTGGGATCTAAGCAGAAAAAAAATTATTACCTTGTTAAAAATGGATCGTGATATTTTCTGTGCAATTCCAGTGAATATTGATAACTTTTAACCCTAGCATCCACTTCTTCCTGAAATAGCCCTGATTTTCCTTTGGGAGTGCCCCCTTCCCTAATCTCATTTTATGTGGTCTGGGTGGGGCCCACTCCAGCCTAAGGCACACAGATCTATGCTAATCTGCACATCACATTCGTCGTGCTACCTCAGCAATTGGTGTAGAGATGGCCACACAATCAAACCCAATCAATTTAAAGAGAATTTCGAGACTCTAGCAGCTCAGGGTTTTCACTGTCTGACCACAGTAAGCTCAGTGTATTGCAAGAGAGTGCCTAGCACGTAGCCAACTCTTGGTAAGTGCTAGTTCTCTTCTTTCCTACTCTTCTCAATGCCTAAGGAACAGGAAGAATGATTTGCTTTTGAACATTCCTGAAAACTTGTGTATGGAAGTTTAACATACATGAATAAAGTGCATAAACCTTACCTGTATGGCTCAATAAATTTCTTCAAAGCAAACATACTCATGGGACTACCATCCAAAACACAGCACATTACAGAACCTACCAGCCTCCCTTGTGCCCCTTCTAAGTCATTACCCCATTCCAAAGAAGACTTCAATCAGAAGGCTTCAATCGCCATAGACAGGTTATGCCTGATTTTGAACATTACATAAATGAAGCCATACCCACACACCACATGTCCTCCTTTGTATCTGGCATCTTTTACTCAATATTTTGTGTGTTATGTGCAGCTGTAGTTCATTTGTTCATTGCTGTATAATATTCCACTGTGTAAAAAAAATCACAGTTTATATATCTATCTTACTGTTGATAGACACTTGAATTGTTTCTAGTTTGGGACTTTTAAAAATAGTGTCGCTAGAAACATTCTGTCACATGTTTTTTGACGAACATATGTGTGTTGGGTCATGTTTAGTAGACATTGTCCATCAGTTTTACTGATTACATTCCCAACAGGAGTGTGTGTGAGTTATTGTTGCTCCACAGCTTTGCCAACATTTGACATTGGTGGGTTTTTCTTTAGGTTTTAGCCATTCCGGCAGGTGTATAATGGTATCTCATTGTGGTTTTAATTTAATTCCCCTGATAACCAATAATGATGAACACATTTTCATATATATTTTGGCCTTTTGAGTATTCTTTTTTGTAAAGTACCTGTTCAAATCTTTTGCTCATGTTTTTAATTGTGGTGTCTGACGATTTTAAAATTGATTTTTAAGAGTTGCTATGGACTGAATTGTGTCCCCCAAAATGTATATGTTGAAATCCTAACCCCCATGTGACTGTTTTGGAGGTAGGGCCTTTAAGGAGGTGGTTAAGGTTAAATGAGGCCATAAGGTAGAGCTATGAGGCTACAGAATTGGTATCATCATAAAAGAGGAAGAGACACCAGAGATCTCTCTTTCTGCTATGTGAGGAGACACTGAGAAGGTGGCTGTCTACAAGCCAGGAAGAGAATGCTCACCAGAAAATGAACCTTGCAGGAACCTTGATCTTGGACTTTCCAGCCTCCAAAACAATGAGAAAATAAATTTCTGTTGTTTAAGCCACCCAGTCTATGGTATCTGTTAGGGCAGCCTGAGCAGACTAAGACAAGAGTTGTTTTGTTTTTTGGGACATGAGTCCTTTCTTGGTTATTTGTATTGCAAATATCTTCTATTCTGTGACTTGCCTTTTCACTTTCTTAACAGTATTTTGATGAGTGGATGTTCTTAATTCTAACGTAGAACAATTTATAAATCTTACATTTTATGGTTAGTGCTTTTTTGTGTTCAAAATTTCTGTTAGGAAATTTTGCTTACCCCAAGATAGGGAAGACATTCTTAAATGTTATCTTCTAGCAGTTTTATTTTTTGTCTTCTACATTTAGGTTAATGTTCCCTCTGAATCTGATTTTTTGTGTATAGTGTGAAGTAGGGGTTAAGATTCACTTTTTCCTCAATGGTTAACCTATTGAACAAATTTGTTGAAAAGGCCTTCTTTTCCCCACTGCAGTGCAATGACACTTTTAAATCAGGTGACCAGATATGTGCTCTATCCATGTACCAATATGACATCATTTTAATTAATTCTACTTCATAATAAAATTTGATTTTTGGTATTGTAAATCTTTTAGGTTTGTTATTCTTCAAGATTATTGGTCTTCTTTTATCCCTTTGAATTTCCATATAAATTTTAGATGCAGCTTGTCAATTTCCAACAAAAGAAAAATCTGCTGAGATTTTTATTGGCACTCCATTGAATCTATAAATCAACTGAAATTTTGTAATTTTAAGTCTTTCAATCCATAAACATGGTATATCCGTCCCTTTATTTAGGTATTCCATAATTTCTTTCAGTAGTCATCTGTAGTTGAGGTCGAACATATCTTGCATTAAATTTATTTTTAGATATTTGGTGGGTTTCATGCAAAAATGGGAAAAGATTTCCTAATCTTTGTTACTTGTTTATAGAAACAATTTTTATACTGACCTTACATTCAATTACTTTGCAAAATTAATTTATTGATTGTAATAGTTTACATGTAGATTCTTTCAAATATTCTATAAATCGAATCATATTGTCTTCAAATGAAAACGTTTTAATCTCTTCCATTCCAATCCTTATATCTTCTCATTCATTTCTTACCTTATTGCTCTGTCTAGGCCCTCCAGTACAATGATGAATAGAAGTAGTAATAGTAATTTTTCTTATTTTATTTCCTATCTCAGGGAGAAAGCATTTAATATTTTGCCATTAAATAATATGTTTGCTGTAGATTCTCTATAGATGCACTTTACATTAAGAAATTTCCCATCTGTTCCTAGTTTGCTAAGAGTATTTCTTTTAAGTCACAAATGAGTGTTGAATTTTATAAAATTGACATAACAATAAGCTCTTTTTTCGTTTATTCTATTAATATGATGAATCACATTGATTGACTTTCTAACGTTAAGTTAGCCTTTTTCACTCTTGGAATAAATTCAGCATGAAGGTTGCATATTATCACAGATAGATATAAATAGAGAGAGAGAGTTAGATAGATAGAAAGAAAGATAGATAGATAGATGATAGATAGATAGATATTCATTGCACTTGATTGTTTAATATTTTATTCAGGATTTCTTCATCTATGTTCACAAAAAAGGTTGATCTTGAATTTGTATTTTTTATAATATTTTTATCAAATTTTGGCATAAAAATCATGCTATCTCATGACACAAGTTGGGAATGATGCCTCTTTTTCCATCCTCTGGAAGAATGTGTAAGAAGTTTTGGTATAAATTCTTCCTTAGATACTTAGAAAAAACTACTCTTGAAGTCATCTGAGACTAGAGTTCCCTCTGTGTGGAAATTTTAATTATATATCAATTTTTTTAATTAAAATAGGAAATTCAGCTTATCTATTTTTTTCTTCTTTCAGTTTTGTTAAGTTTTTCTAGGAATTTGTCCATTTCTTCTAAATTTTCAAATTTATTGGATTACATTGCTCATAATTCCCTCTTATTATATGTTTACTATCTGGAGGATCTCTCTGATGTCTCAATTTCTTACTCCTGATATTGGTAATTTATGTTTTCTCTCTTTATTGGTTTCTTAGGCATTTCTCAATTCCATTCATGTATACAAAGACCCAACTTTTGGTCTGTTGATTTGCTCTACTGTGTGTTTGTTTTGTATTTCATTAATTTCTGATCTTATTTTTATTATGTCCTTCCTTCTACTGTCTTCCCTTTTAATTTGCTCTTGTTCTTTTGGTTTCCTGAGATGTAAGAGCAGACCCTTGATTTTCAGCCTTTCTTCTTTCCAGACATGTTTATTTAAGGTCATTACTCAAAGTACTTCTTTAGTTTTATCTCACAAGTTTTATTATATTGCATTTTCATTATTACTCAGTGAATAAATGCTTTTAATTAGTGTTGTCATTTCTTCTTTGACCCATGGGTCATTTAGAAATGTATTCCTTGATTTTCAAATATTTGAGGGTTTTCTAGTTATCTTTTTGCATTTATTTCTAGATTAATTCCACTATAGTTGGAGACTATATTACACATGGTTTCAGTCTTTTGAAATTTTTGAGACTTGCTTTATGACCCAGCATTTGGGTCATTATTGGTAAATAAATGTTCCATGTTTACTGGAAAAGAATTTGTATTACACAGTTGTTGAATGTAGAGTTTTATAATTTCAATTAGGTCAAGTTTATGGATAATATTTGTTAACTCTTCTATATCCTTACATATTTTTTGTTTGTAGATTCTAACAGTTGTGTTAGAATAAGTCTTGGCTGCTTATTACAACAAATCTAATTATGATCATAGACCTGTCAATATTTCCTTTTACTCCAGCTAGATTTAGCTTTATATTTTTTGAGGTTATGTTATTAGATAATTATATTTCTGTTTCTGTTTTCCTTTAAACATTGTTAAAAGTTCCCATTTATCTCTAGTAATACTTCCAACCTTAACATCTATTTTGTCTGATATTAGTATAAATATATCACTTACTTTTGGTTAGTGTTTGTATAGTATATCTTCTTCCATTATTTTACTTTCAACCTTCCTGTGTCCTTATATTTAAAATATGGATTTTGTAAGCAACATATAATACAACCTGGTAAGATGGGTGCCAGGAGTTAAAATTAAGTCAATTTAAAAAAAATTCTTTAAGTTACATTTCCTGCGCACCTGAGCTTGTGAAATAAGATCTATACTCACTGTACCTACATGTAGGTGTGTGCGTGGTGAGTACCTGGCCCAAGAACAAGCAACTTGGGACTAATTTTAATAGCAAAGTGGTTAAGTGCACAGACTTCCTCCTGGCTCTTCTAGCTTCTTGCCAGCAGTGGCCAGGACAGCTGTTTCTCAACGATTTGCTAAAATCAGAGGAAGTTGTAGCCTTGAGTAGTATGTGGATGGCGGGTGGGGGGCGGGATGTATTTCTCTGAAACTAGAGAAACCTGTTTGCCTAAAACAATGTGCACACAGTAGCAAAGAAATATATCTAGAAGGAACGAGTGGCTCTGATACCAGTTTCTTAATGGAAAAAATTGATTATACCCAAGGGATGGGGAATTTTTCATTTGTAAATCTCCTATCTGACTCTCATGATAGATTTTAAACTCAAGGGGATTCCATTAACAGTTATTACAATATGAATAGTGCAACCTGGAATTAAACTCTGAACTTGTCTTATGTTTTCCACACCATCTCCAAGGTGACCAAACCTTTTGAAATAAATGACACAACAATGTTCAGAAAATCCTTCTTCCTCAAGATGTGATTTGGTAAAGAAACCACCAGAAAGTGAAAACTGTTCAGTCATGTCCCACTTAGTTGAAATGACCCAGAGAGGGCCATAGAGCTAAAAAGTGACAGGGCCACATTCTTTTTTGTTTTTCTGCATGATAACAAAAAAGGCCAAATCTATCCATATAGGGGGTTTATTTTTCAAAATATTACACCAAGAAATATTCGAATGCAATAAGTATGTCAATGCAGCTGTATGGTTAAATGTTATAACCTCTGAAGTCAAGATATTCAAATTTATAGTTGCCACATTAAGCATAGATGTTAAAGCATTAAAGTTAACACCATATACAGTCATATAAAATATTGCATGTGCAAAGGGGCTGAGTTACGTTCATACTGGGAACCATAATTTAGAATTTCCTGACTTCTGAACACATAACACATCATAGTAATTGATCCAGCTCCTTGGAGCTAATATAAAATATCTTGTTAACATGTTTTCTATCCAATTCTTTCATCATTTACCTTTTGGCTCTTGGAGAAACAATTCATCATGCTCAAATGTTTTCACACACCTGCAGTCAGCTAATACAGCAATGGAAAAGCCAACACGACTAGGATGGAGTGAAAAGATGTGTAAGTCACGCAAGAACGTTGTGAGTGTGGACACTTAGTTTGGCTCATGCAAGATGACACTTTGCCTTTAGAGTTTTGTTTGGTTTGTCTTGTCACAGTAATAGCCTCACATTCTGCTAGATACTGGGAGATACGGGATATCAAGGCAGCTTGTGCATGCAGAATATCTATAGACTGTTAGTTCATAAAGCTGATATAGAAGAGAAAAGAAAGATGGCCTACTCTGTGATAGGATGTGACATGTTAATTTCTGGCATCCCCCAAAATTCATAGGTTGCAATCCTAACCTCCAATATGATGGTTTCAAGAGGTGAAGACTTTGGGAGATAATTAGGTCATAAGGGTGCAGCCCTCATAAATGGGATTAGTGCCCTTATTAAAGGGAACCCAGAGAGCCCTCTAGCCCTCTTTCTGCCATGTGAGGATACAGAGAGAGGTTGGCAGTCTGCAACCCGGAAGAGATCCCCTCATCAGAACCCGACCATGCTGGCACCACGATCTCAGACTTCTAGCCTCCAGAACCATGAGAAAGAAATTTCTGTTGTTTATCAGTCCCCCAGTCTATGGTGCTTTTTTATAGCAGCCTGAACTGACTAAGACACACAATCTTTAAGGCAGTTCTCCACCAAGTGCTGGGGCTATGTGTACTTCCCCCCAAGTGACCCCCATCCTTATTTCCATTCAACTGAGTCTCAAGTTCACTCTATACTACCCCACTTCTCCTTGGTGCACAGCTCCTGCTGCCTTGCTCCACGCCAGGCAAAGAAAACCAATAGCCAATAGTTCTAAAGGTATTACCATATTCTGCTGCTTTAAAGCACCTTAGAACGTTGATTCATTTAACCCAGTAGAGTAGACATTGGCAAACTATGCCCATGGGCCAAGTCTGGCCTGCCACCTCTTTTAGGAAGTAAAGTGTTCTAGGAACACAGCCACACTCATTCATTTAAGTGTGTCCATGGCTGCTTTCATGTGACGACAGCAGAGTTGAGTAGTTGCAACATGTATGGCTAGCAAAATTGAAAATATGTGCCATCCAGTGCTTATAGAAAAAGTTTGCCGCCTCTGCAGTAGATAATCCCCTTCTGCGTGGTCAGCAAACCTGGCTCTCCAGGTCACATGTGAGAAAGTTCGAATCATTATTAGCAGCATTCTTGGTTTTTGGAAGGGGGAGGAAGTTGAAATAAGAGCACAACTGTGCACGTCTAATATTTATGCCTTATGACCTGCCTTTTATTATTATGTAGTTGGTTCTGAGGATTCTTTTCAGTCCTGGTCACCACTTTTATCTTTTGACATTCCATTCCTTACTCATTTGACCTTGCCCAGACTTTATGTCTTGTAATTCTCAACCACAAATTCAGTAGCGGCCACCAGCATCTGAAGGGAGGAGGACAATGACATACCAGCAGAAGGGCTTGTTTCATGTAGTCTGCAACTAAAAGGAGGGGGCTGTGTGTATTTCATAAATCTCCAAGGACCAAAGCTTGCATATGGAGTTCTAGTACCCTCTTTCTAAAAAGGAACGTGTGCTTCCCTGGCATGGAAGAGAAGGGAGCTTCCTCCAGCCCCTCCCAGAATTCCCCTCTTTGTCCAGAAGCTACTCCCCAGGACTGCTGTGGGGCCATCCCATGAGCACATATTGGCTACACCTTCACATTGCCAAAACATCTGGAGTGAAAAACGCATTTAATCATTCAGATTATTTTCCCCTAAAGCAATGCCAAACATCTGTCTAACTAGAAACAGCTGGGTATTAGTTTTGGGCTGCCATAACAAAATACCATAGACTGGGTGGTTTAAACAACAGAAATTTATTATCTCATAGTTCCTGAGGCGGGAAGTCAGGGTGCCAGCATGTTTAGGTTTTGGTGAGGACTGTCTCCCTGGTTTGCGGATGGCCGCCTTCCCGCTGCATCTTCACGTGGCAGAGAGAGACAGGGAGAGAGAGAGAGAGAGATCTGGTGTCTCTTCTTATAAGAGCACTCATCTCATCAAGAGCGTCCCACCTTCATAACCTCATCTAAACTAGATTACTTCCCAAAGGTCCCAACCCCAAATACCATCACATTGGGGGCTGAGGGTTCAACAGACAAATTTTTGAGGGGCTACAATTCAGTCCATAGCAACCTTCATCTCCAGCATTAAGCAAGACAGCATTTGGCATCCATGGGGAATGCCCTAGGCAAAGGTTTAGTGACTCAGAGCACCAGAGACAGCATGCCCCCGGTTCATCATAGTCCTCATTGACACAAACCACATCCTCCTATAAGCCTCCCTCTGAGGGGGACACATCAGGGCAATACTCATGTTGGTGTCACAGGTTTGGTGCATTTGAGAGCTTGCGCTGTGAATAATTCCAGACTGGCTGAGCCAGGATGACAGTGTGCCAGACACCTCCTGCCATTCAGATTGCAGAGACTTGGGAAACATGTAGCTTAGAATTCCAGAGCAAAGGCAGGATCACATAACCAGACATCCATTACAATGATATCCATTCTTTTCGTTGAGTAACAAATTGCCTGAAAACTCATTGGCTTAAAACATTATCATTGCCCAGCTGGGTGGCTAAGCTGACCTAGGGCAGATGTGGCTGACTTCTGGGCGTGCTCAGATGTCTGCAGTCAGGTAGCAGGTGAGCCGTGGGATGGCTGGTCTAGGATAGCCTCAGTCACAAGTCTGACAGCTGTTCAGTTGTCATCTGGGATGACTGGGGCCATGTAGTTTCTAACCTTCCCAGGCCTATTGTCAAGGTGTTTCCAAGAGACAATAGAAACACACAAGTCTCTTGAGGTTTAGATTCAATAGTGGTACACTGAGACCTTGGCCATCTCTCCTAGTCAAAGCAAGTCATGAGGACAGCCCAAATTCAAGGGACATGGAAATAGACTCTTCCTCTTGCTAGGAGGCCCTGCAAAGTTGCATAGTAAACAGTATGGATACAGGAAGGGGTAAAGAACTGTGGCCATTTTTGTAATCTGCCGCAGGAGTGGAATCTGAAAATGGTAGTTGCTCAATAATGAATGTCCAGACAATCACTCACCTTTTCCCCTCCATTCACTGCCTTTTTCTCACTAGGAAATGAAAAAGGAACATTGGGTAGTAGAAAAGAAAACAGGAGTCTAGGAGACCAAGAGCTGAAAGGATCGTGTTTTGCTTGTCACCTTGACATCAATGAGCTGTGTCACCTTGAACCAATGACTTTCCCCTCTTGAGTCTCTGATTTTTCATTCTGAAAAGAAGTAAGATAGACTATTTTATCATAAAGAATCTTATCACTTGGAGGTCCTATATTCAGATCAGATTATTCCCTGTAGACCTTTCCAGTTAGTCATCCACCTAAGGCACTGTATTGGAAGTGCAGACATGTGTATTCTCTAGCACCTGGAACCGTGCCTCATGTAGAGAAGCACTGAAAAATACTTGTTGATTAATCTATCTAGGTCAGCCTTTACCACTGAGATTACATGATTGAAACAATTGGACTTCTTAGACAATCCTGACAGGGAGATTTGGTGGATAAGATTTTTTTCTCTATCTCTTTGACATGAGTCCACACCAGCAGGACAAGGGTCCTTCTATTCTCCCAGCCCAGAGGATCCAAGATGAGCTCCTGAGAAGGAGTAGCTCACTTCTGTCTTGCTCTCTTCTCATGAGCTTAGGTATGGTCCCTCTGTGTCTCCATTTTCTCTCCTCTGACTTGCAAAAGACGTTTTGGTAGAAAAGTGATGCATTGTCCAGAGTGTAATTATTATACTAAATTTGCAGGTTAAAGAAGTATGTGAGAAATACAATCTCCTCACTTGAAAATATGAGTATTTTCTATAAGACATTTGCTCAAACAGACAATATGCATACTGATCTTATCCTTCATAAAAGCCTAAACTTCTTCATATTGGCTCCATAGCTTACTAAAGCCTTGCATTCTCTAATCCTCACTGCTGTACCTGGCACATAGTACATGCTCATTAAATACTTTATGAATTTAAGTCTATTTGGGGGTTGGGGGGAGAAGAATTTACTTATTGTATTAACATTGTGTTTTCATGTTGCCAAAACATCTAGTTGAAAAATGAAAACTTCAATCATTTCGATGCCAAATTATGCCACACGTTCAGACATCTGGGAAACATTTGGAGCATTTTTCTTTCCCCCTGAACGTTTTGGTGTCCTAGAGAGGCAAGCCTCAGGAAATGGCTGTGGGTGTTTGTGGTGAGGGGGGTGTGCACCGTGGGAGGTAGTCTTTTGAAAGTGGCTTCTGGGAGTGGGTGTGCTGGTAAAGTTGAATTGACAATTGGTCCACTCCTCTAGGCCAATTGCCATGTAAATTTATGCTAGCTTTTTCATCACTATAAGACAATTAACACCAAGTGTCACCACAATGTTCATTTCCCTTTACTTAGCAATCCTACACCAATAATTCAACAGGATATAATGTTTAAGAAAATCATCCTATAGCAACTCAATGGAATAGTACTCATCTATTAAAAATAAAACATGAGGTCTTTGAGGCCACGTGGAAAAATATCTATAATAAGTGGTTAACTAGGAAAACACAGAAGATAACATGTCCTATACATTAACAATACAAATAGCTCAAATACAGATGAGTAATGAGTGGCATCCTATGGGAATACACCTTGTCCAGCCATGGTTCTACCCTGGACTATTCACAGGTACTGACCTGTCTCCACCAGCATTGTAACTTCCTATATGGGCAGTTTCACCTGGTTCTTGTATCTCTCCTTTAAAACCAAGTCATTTATAAATTCATTTATTCAATATTGATTATGAGCTTGCTCCAAGTCAGGCACTAGCTCATAATATCTGTCTTTGAAGGGCTCTCACAGCCTAATGGGGTAGGGAGACATGTCAATAAATAATTCTTAAATATAAATTGTGTATTTTTATCTTATTAATTTTGGATTTTTGAAAAATAGTTTAACAAAAATGTCACAGGTCATTTTGGCAGTTTTGGGTGTCCTGCCACATGTATGGTGTCCAGCTCTAAACCCCCGAGAACATCTGAAACGAGAGGGCAGCAGAGGGCTATGGAGATAGGAGTCCTTGTTTCCTTAGGGACAGTCCTTTTGGTTACACACTTCCTGAAAATGATTTCTTGCCACTCAAAACTGTCAAAGCAAGAGATTCCTCAACACCAGGCACCTTTTGACATACGTATTTAAAAAATTATAAATCCTTGGGGCTGGCCTGGTAGCATAGTGTTTAAGTGCCCATACTCCGCTTTGGTGGCCCAGGGTTCACAGGTTCAGGTCCCGGGCGCGCACCAATGCACCGCTTGTCAAGCCACACTGTGGCGGCGTCCCATATAAAGTAGAGGAAGATGAGCACAGATGTTAGCCCAGCGCCAGTCTTCCTCAGCAAAAAGAGGAGGATTGGCAGATGTTAGCTCAGGGCGAATCTTGCTCACACACACACAAAAAAATTATAAATCCAAAAAGCTAATTCCACTCGCCACCTAAACCCACTTCTGAATTCTTTGGACTCTTTCATCGTCATATTCCAACCAAAAAACTCTTTTTTTTTTCATTTTGTAGTTTATATAAGAAAGCTGGATTGGTGTACTTGTTCCTTTTCCAAATAAAATGGTATATGTTTTCCAAATTCAATGTTATAATACAAAACTATTGAGACCCACTGACCCACCCAGAGGGTCTATCACCCCATTGTTCCCTACCAATTGAAAATTATAGTGGACTCAGAGACCCCAGATCTACACTTAGGTAGCCCCTTGTCTACTTCATTTGGAGACTGCAAGGTCCCCATGGCTAGAGATGCAAGGAAGTCATGAGAATTGGCTCTAACAGGTGCCACAAGGTATATAAGCTATGCATAGGCATTAGGTTCACATCTTCCACTGGTTCCCAAATGTCACTGATGATTGAGCTCACTCCTAAAAGTTGAAGAGTCACAGCCAACAAATTCAGGGTGTTTAGATTCAAGGAAAATCCCTCAGCGAGGACTCTCCTCTCCACCATATTTTTTAAAATACTTTTATGTAGTCTAGATCTACTTAAATTGATTATCAAAGGCTACCAAAAGAGGTTAGCTTGAAGAGTGTGTGGAAGGATGCACAAGTAGACATAGTCTTATGTGGCTGAGTTTATACATGAGCCCAAATATTATTCATTCCCAGTTGTCCTGTGTAACTCCTTCCCTCTCCTTTATAGTTGACTGGCTAAATCACCGCACAGTGCCCCCCAAAAGACAGAACCAAGGAAACCATCTCTATTTGTCATATCCCAACTTGACTTGGATGATAACTAAATGATAGTCTCTGATGAACTTTTCAACTGGCAGATATTTTCCCATTTTACACCATGATAGAAAAATTATGTGATAAGCTTGTAGTCGTTTGAGGAATGGAAAAGTCATTTAAGGACAAAAAGAAGGTTGAAAAGAACTTGTGAGTAATCAATGTATCATGGGCAGGAAAAAATCTGGCCCATTTCAAAACAGAAAACAAAATAGTATTGAAGAAAACTGGAATTTTCCATAACTTCAATTGCATTTCATTTTCCAAATGTGCGCTCTTTTAAATGGTTCAGTTTTTAACAATCCAGAATAAAAAGAGCAAAGAGTAAAAGAAAATAAATCTTTCCATATTTGAAATTTGCAATATTGAAACTAGCCAACAAAAACACGAGATCGCTTGGAACCAGCTCTTGGCCATAATTAAATTAGAATGTGTTTAAATTCTTAATGGTATGGTATTTTACAGTGAGTTTGAAATATACACCTAAACACTCCAGCCACCATGAGTTATTAATATAAAGTGCCCAATAACTAGAGAAGTATTGCAGCATATTATCACTCCTCCCTGGCTAATGAAACCAATCATCCTATCTGGCATTTTAGCCACACAAACCAGACTCACTCTCCTTGTAGCTTGAAAGTTTTCAGAAAGCATTGAAGCAGTTAAAAGGTAGTCTTTTTGCCTGATGGACCAACCCTGAAATAAGTGTTGGGTTGATTTTACTGGAGTGTATGTTTTCTTTTTAAGCTTTCTATCTGTCCGCTTCTCTGTATGGAATAAAAATCTATTCAGATCCCAAGAGACACAAACAGCACGACCACGGTTTACTAATTGTTATTGGTAAGCCTCTGTATGGGAGAAAGACCATATTTAGAAGGTTAAACCTGCCTGGTTAGTTATTGAGCTTATTTTGATAAGGATTTGCTAAAGTGCATATATTAAATAGTCCTTGGTAACAGGTGACAGAAGTCTGTTGAATTCCAACTGGTAAGAAATAATGTAGGCAACAACTAACCAACTTAATTAAAATTAGGGCTGGCTAAATCCTTTAACTAGCAGGATTCATTGGCCAGTACTGGGAATTGGGGCTTTGGCAAGAACTGTGGTCTCTCCTCTCTAAATGTTTTGGCATAGACCCAGGGCAGTTATGCCAAATGTGATGCAGTGTGCTCTACCCATTGGACTAAAGATCCTCCTAATCTTTCGGCCAGGCCCTGTAAAGTAATCTTCATAAAAATAGGTGCCAGAGAGTGACAGAGTCAGAATGGACAAAATACAGTCAATACTATAAGAAGAGGAGATTGCTAGCAGCTTTCTCACCACGGGGAAAAGGTGAATTGATCTTAGAATCCTCTTAGAAGCCAAGTGAACTAGTAGAGAAGAAGGGACATTATCTAAGGAGGACAATTTAGGATCCAGGATGGGATTTCATGCCAAATAAACATTTTGAGATAATAAATAAGAAGACAATTTGATTGATCATGGACTTTCTAATGATCAAACTCAGACTGTGGCTAGATTTTTGCCCAAGGCCCTCTTGGGAAGCCCAGAGCCCAACAGAAGCCAGGGAAAAGCAGAAGTCTTGGCTGTGGAATGGGGGAGTCAGAAGAGGAAAGAGCCATGTTCAGAGAGTCTCCAAGTTAAAACAGAAGGATCTGGCTGGCTGCAGGTCTTAGGGATGAGCACAGAGCTGGGAGTGCAAGGCCACACTGAGAAATCAGAAGCCAGAAGGCAAGAAACAGAGCAGATACGGAGGAGCAAAAGGGAGGGTAGAAATAAGCACATCCACAGCAACTGCTGACATTAGAGCTTTGGGCTTAACGTTAAAGGCTGGTTTTTATAGGATGTCAACTGCTTGGGTCGTGGTTAAATCAGGGTTCTTTAAAGGTAGAGGAATGAGTGGAAGATTTATGTGAAGTTTTGAAGCATTCCTGTGACAATAAAATAATGGAATAACCATTGCTAGTACTTACTGAGCATTAGTCTATGCTAGACATTATCTTAGTGGCTATTATTTACACTGTATTAGAATCAATATTATAACAACAGTAATAATAACTACCACTCGCTGAGCATTTATATGTGCCCAGAACTGTGCTAAGTGCTCTAAACACATTCTTTTTATTGAATCCAATACTCCGGCAATGTTGTCATTTATTTTTTCTTCTTTTACTGATGAGGAAACTGAGGCTCAGAGAAGTTAAGGAACTTGCCCAGGTTCACATAGCTTATAATCACAGAGCCAGTGTTTGAATAGAGTGTTTGTCTGAATACAAAAACTAAGCTACTTCCAAAGGCTGAGTGATGGCATAGACAATAGAGACAGGAAGACTGATAGGTATGATACGGAATGTGTCAATGATAACCTATTAAACTCAACAGTTTTGAGGTTATGAAAGCAGTGACCCTTATAACCATTCACTTGTTCCAAGTGACTCATTAACAGAATTACTACTTGGACACTTATAAGTGCAAATGATGATCGTGATCAAGAAGAAGAAAGTGGAGGAGGAGGAGAGGATGATGATGACAACGACTACGATGACGAAAATTATGATGATGCCAATGATTATAGCAGCCAGAACCATCCTCATGTTCAGACGGAGCTATATGGTCACCTATGGGCATAATTTGGTGACCTTGCCACCTATTTTCACTTAATACTACTTAAAACCCCTTTAAGAGGTCACAGAACTTTCTCTCCAGGGTTAGAGACAAAGTTTAAAGATAGCCCTAAGACAGATAACAGTGTCCTAAATTTAATTGAAGATATATTAAAATATCAAAAACCATCTCTAAGAAGTAATTTTGATAAAGACATGGTGATAAAGAGGATAAGGAAGTGGGATAGAGGTAGTCTGATCTGAGGTAAGGAAGGAAATCATCATTCAGTCCACAAGTAGTTGTCAAGCTATTCTATGACCCAAGCCATTTAAGAGTTGTTATTCCTATTTTCAAGTGTGCAAACCGAGGCTCAGAGAGGTCACACAATTAATAGTGGGGCAGCCAATGTCTGAGTCCAAAACCAGTTCTCTTTCTGCTTAGCCTAGGATGGTGGAAGCCAAAGGCGCCAGGGACTTCATAAGTAAGCAGTCAAAATTTTCTGATGGAAAGGCAAAAGGATTTCGTCTATGGATCTCCCAACACCACAGGTCTTGGCCCAACACCAAAGTCCAAAAAGAACTCTCTGGCTTCAGAATTTGATTCCTGAAGCTGCCAATAGTCATTCCTAGTTCTGATCATGGTAATTCACATGGGTGACGGAGAACTTTTTCATGGGTTGGGACTCTATATTACACACAGACTCATAAACATGCATGCACCTTGTTAGTCTCAAAGCTTTGTAACTAATTCATCCAAAATTTGCACGAGACACTTAATATCAACATGTCAATTGAATTCCATATAGCAACAAATGTCTATCCCTAGCAAGGCTAAGGAAAGCCCAAACTGCTACCTGTGAGTGAGCATGTGGCCGTGGGGCCAGGCAATGCCTGCAGTAGACTACTAAGGTTTCCATATCCTTCACCAACCTGGGCCACTTCTCTCACTGACCACCTCTCCCCCACAACTTCTTTTCATGAGCGCAAGCTGTGTCCAGGGAGACATGTGCTAACCCCTTTTGAACAACCTGTGGCTTGGTCTTCAGTCAAGGAGGCAGTGCCTCCAACCATCACAGCTACATTATGTGCATGGAAATTGACTCCCACAATGAGATAGCACAGAGAAAGTGGGGAAAGCACATAGCTGCAAAATGCAGAATATTAACAATAGCTCATGTTTGGTTTTATTGCATTTTTTTTCCCCAAAATTTACCTGGGTGAAGAGAAGTTAAAATACTCCTCTTAAAGAAAGAGCACAAGTCACGTGAATATTAACAAGAGGTAACCCGGTGGTCTAACAAAGGCTTAGTGAATGTGTTAAACAGTCCTTCGAGGAGGTATTTAAGTCATCACAGTTGGCACTAATTATAAAAGAAAACCACATCTTTTTCTTTAAGACCTAGGAGAAATGCAACTATTTCAGCACATGCCAGAAATAAGTTAACTAGATCCTGACTTTCATTACCAAGACTGATTCCCTAAACACAGATTTTGTCTTAGAATCTCTTACGGGCTAAATTGTGTCCCTTCCAAAATTTATGTGTTGAAGTCCTAACCCTCTGTATCTCAGAATGTGACTGTATTTGGAGACTGGGTCTTTAAGGAGGTAAATAAGTTAAAATGAGGTCATTAGGGTGTGCCCTAATCTCATATGACTGGTGTCCTTATAAGAAGAGGAGATGAGGACACAGACACACACAGCGGGAAGACCATGTGAAGACACAGGGAGAAGGTGGCCATCTACAAGCCAAGGAGAGAGACCATAGATGAAAGCAACCCTGCTGACACTGGTCTCAGACCTCTGGCTCCCAGAATTGTGAGAAAATAGATTTCAGTTGTTTAAGCCATCCAATCTGTGATACTTTGCCATGGCAGCCCTAGCAAACTAATACGGAATCCAAAACTGTAGATGATTGACATGGATAAATCTAGGACAGTTCAGCTGAAATAAATCCACAATACAACTGCTTGCTTCCCATGATCATTTCCATTCAACTCCCAAAACCACTGAATAAAGAGCACTGCTGTCCTAGCATTGGGTGAAATAACCTCTCCTCCTCCAAACCCCTGAGATCCTGGGGACAAGTTGGAGTTAGGTGGGTGAAGTGTTTATGTGTCAGCCTAGTGCCTAACAAATTCCATTGGTCATAGTTAAAGAAAGATTCTTTCTCCCCTAATGCAACAGCCTCCTTAGTGGGTTCCCCACCGCCACACTTACTCCCTACAATCCATTTTCAGAGCAGTGAAGTAACCTTCTCAACATTTTTAATCTCTGGTTTAATAGCCTCCTGTGGTTTTGCACTGCACTTTGAATAAAATCCAAACCCCCTGTGTGGCCTGGAGAGCCCTTCATGACCCAGTCCCACGCTGTCACTCCACCCTGAGCTTGAGGCACTTTCTGCCTTGCACACACACCTCCCTGGCACTTTCTGCTCTCTGAACAAGCTAAGCTCTTTCCTGCTCCATGCCTTGACTGTGACTGCCTCAGAGAGACATTCTCCAGCTACCCTCCTAAAATGTCTGTCATTCCCATACCATACCCATTGTTCTCCATCCTACCCCATGCTTAATTCCTCCACAGCAGGTGATATAGCTTGTACACATTTGCTCTTCTGTGTACTTGTTTTTTCTCTAACCATGAGGTCAAGGACCCTGTCTGATTTATCACCATTGTGGTTCCATGGTTGAATGAACGAGTGGATAAATAACACAGTGAGTGAAAGCCTTTGTAAACTCTAAAGTGTTACATAAATGCAAAGTTTAATTAGTAGATTTGAAGGCTTATGAAAGCAGAACCCATGTCTTATTTTCTTCCCATACCTCATTTCCTCATTGAAAGGTAACTGAATTGATTGATTTCTTTATTATTTAAAGATGATGTTATGAATGGACTATCATATCGAATAACTTATGATTTATAGCAATATATGGGTTTTAAAACAGTTTCATATATCTTATCTCATGTTAATCTTCACAACTTCCCTGTGATTATGCATTCTTATTCCCATTTTACAGAGGGGGAAACTGAGGCTGAGTTAAGTAAACTGTTAAAGTCTATACAGACAATAATTGTTAGAGTCGAGATTTTTCCCACTACCCCACTGCTGCCATTTCAATCAAACTGCTTGGTAATTATTCCTCCTGGGCCAACAGTGACAAATGACAGGCAAGGTGGGAGGCTGTTCACGTAAATGGGAGGCTGTCCTGTAGGTTTGCTCGGCAGCAGGGAAGAGGCTATTCTTGGAAGGGGGCTTTTTTGAGTCGCTAAGGGAGGATTTTCTTTCATACTCTATTTATATATCAACTCTAGAACCTGAGCATATTTTGCTATTACCATCAAAAATATAACTGTCTTCATTCTATTTTGAGGCAAATTTCTCCAAAAATCATTTTACTGTTTATAATATGGTACTATATTTTTGGCAGATGAAAAATTATATTGTTATGTATTCTAGGGTTAGCTCTCCCATGTACTGAATTAGATTTTTTTTCCAGAGGATAATTTATACCGTAAATATTATTTCGCTCATTAAACATATTTATTTAATACTGTTCTTATCAGACCAACATTCATGACAGATTATTTTCTCTCTTGTGATGACATTTACTAAATAATTTTGCTAAGAAAAAGGATTCTGTGGTCAAAGTTGAAAGACAAATGACAGAATATGTGAAAAATATTTGTAACACATATAATGGTCAGGGTTAATATATCTAGTATAAAAAATCTCCTACAAATGAATAAGAAAAAAACTTCAACATAAAAATGGGCAAAAAAAATATGAACAAGAGTTCACAGGACACATGAAATTGTATAGCTAATAAATAAGCAAAAAAGACACAATCTCATTAACAAATTAATGCACATTAGAGCAGTAGTTGCCTAAAATATTGGTAGAAACTTTAAAAACTGAAGACATCTATATAAGCAGAAATATTTTAAGGTATAAATTATTACAATCATTTTGGAGGATAATTTTACAAAATCCATTTCATTTAAAAATGTGTATACTGATGACTTCCATTTCTAGGACTATATCTTCTTGAAACACTAGTATAATTATATGTTAACATGACAGGCTATTATTATATTTAAATGATTTTACAGTCAATCCAACAAATAAATGCTGCTTGCATCCAGGTATTTGCCATTATGTTTCTGGCAATACTGAACACAAGTTTTCATTTGAAAAATTTACTCAGTAAGAATTGAGCAGAGGGCAAATAATAAACTCTTACTGAATGGGATCGAAAAGAATTAAACTGATGAAGCCATAAGAACATTCAAAGTCATTATCATGTTCTTCAAGAGCACTGTCCTCCCCTTAAAACAAGGTATAATGGGGAAAAAAAGTCAATTTGGAGTTAGTCATATGTGAGTTCTAATTCTTGTTCTGATGCTTGCTAGCTATGCCACTTTACCTTACTTGGTAAGCCTCAGTTTCCATACCCATGAAATGCGTGTAAAAAACTGATCTCTTAAAGAAAAGAAACCAAAACTCATAATTCAGTTGGCTGTTGGTTGGAATAAATAAGTAATAGTTGTATTTCACCCAGCAAAATTCATGGCACATACTATGTACTCAACAAACATTAGTCCCTTCTACATTTGCGCTCCTATAATCTGTAGGTCAAGGAGCTGTACGGACAGGAAGGGAAAGTTGAGAACAGACAACTCTACTGTTCTAGGTTTCATTCATTAATCATTTTCCTACATTTTCTCAGCACCTTGCTGTGAGAGATATGGCCCTTGGTTCTATAGGTGCAAATATACAATGCATATATCCTGTCACTCAGACTGAGGTAAAGAAATTCATTTCTCTTAAATACCTATGGAGAAAACAAATGGCTCTCTTTTTAGCAAAGTAATAACTGAAAATATCTTTATTGATAAAAATAATAATATTGAGAGTTTAATGCGTGCCAGGCACTGTTTTACTCACCTTAAGTGGATTATCCCATTTAATCCTTTAAACCTTTTAATGCATATTTTAATATTGCAGGTCTTAATGGTCAATGAGAAAGAAACTTGCCATTTCAGGGCACCAAATGGACCCAAAGCTGTAGATGTGACTGACATAGACTAGGCCCCAGTTCAGAACAAGCAACTCTAAAATGTACTCACCAGATTGTATAGAGATAGGATACAAAGCAGTACGATTCAGGAGGAATGCTTGATCAAGGAGAATAAAAACTCACCTTGGTCAAAGCCAACGATTTGAACAGCTCAGCATAAAATGGACAATATGACTTAGATCAGAGCCTGCCCAACGGGGTAGCCAATCCAGAATCTCTACAGAAGAGACACAGAGTTTCATGGGCTAATTAATATCCTGGTCCAGAATTCGTCATCTGTTCATATAACAAATCTTTGTGAGCACCTCCTATGTGCCAGGTGTTGTTCTGGACACTGCGAATTTAGCAGTGAGTAAAAGAGACAAAAAAGTTATCTGCCCACATAGCCCTTACATTCTTGCATGGATATAGAGACATGAAACAAATAAATAAGTAAAATATGCAGATCAGTTGATGAAAAGTGCTGTGCAGAAAATAAAGCAAGGGTAGGGAATTAGGAGTTCTGATTAGGGTAGGGGACAAGGGGACAAAGGGATGTCAACTTGTATCCTCAAACTCAGTAGGTTGGGGAAGGTCACTCTGAATCCCCAGGTGAGTAAATGCACCAAATTATTCTGTGAGGGAAAAAATAAAAATAATAAAAATAGAGATAATGAAGAAACAAATAGGTATATTACCATTTTATATCACGTTTTGGTATAAGGGGCTTGATTAGTACTGTAAACATATCAATATTGTATGAGTGTTGTCTGCCTGCTAAAGTGTTTAAAACATTTACAAGAATGTGATAAATTAGACTTACAATTTTAATTAAATATTTAGAAGTCTTAGATTTAACCAGTAATCACTGTTTAAATTCTCCAAAAGGTCATTTGTTAAATTCACGTCTTTTATTTATTTGTTGTATAAGAAGTATATAAAGAGAGAAACGTTAAGCTTTTATATTTTTTAAAATAGTCATTGATTAATAGATTCATAAGATTAACAAATTGGGCACTAAAAAAGTACAAAGAGAACTGAGTGTTTCTCTCCATGAACCAAAGCCCCTCAAACATGTTACACAGGAGAAAACTGAGGCTCAGCGAAGTCAAGTAATTTACCTTTGTCCAAAGTCCTATGGCAAAGCCACCGAGGATTTGAATGTGACCACTACACTAATAACCTCCCAACAAGGATATGAAATGTTTAAAGTGTGGAGCACAGAACCTGGCATAGAGTGGGCACTTAATATTTCTCTCCTTCTGACCACAGCCTAAATCAAACTGCAGGAGTAATCAGGGTAATCCAAAATACTGCCCCCTCTTCACACACATACACACACACACACACACACACAAACACACACGTCATTCAAACAGTATGAGGTAGTCCTAACAAAGAACCTCATCTGCTCCCTTTCCTCCTAGCTCTTACCAAATCAAATCCTTCAGAAGACAAACACCCATCTGATTTGTGGTAATTTCACCCATTAAAAGGATCCGAGTAGGCAGGCTAATCAAGGGCTTGGTGATTGTGGTAGGCAGTCTGCCAAGATGGTGCCCCAATGAGCCACACCTTTCTCTATTCATGATCTTGTGTAATCACCTCCCACTGAACCTAGACTGTTCCTGTGACTCACTCGCAACCAACAGAATGAGGCAGAGAGGACCTTACAGAACTTTGAAAGCCAAATTAGAAAAAGTCTTGCAACCTCTGCCTTTGTCTCTTGGAGCACTCACTCTAGGGGGAAATCAGCTGCCATATGAGAAATCTGACTACCCCAAGACCACCAGGCTGGGAAGAAGCCCAAACTAGCCACTTGTTGAGGTTGCTGGAGAGAGAGATGCCTAACCTGCCCTCAGGTGTTCCAGCCTCAGAGCCGGAAGTGTGAGCAATGAAACCTTCAGATGCATCCAGCCTCAGCCACCATCTGACTGCAGATGTGAGACCCCCAACAAGCAAAAATTGCCCAGCTGAGCCCATCAACCTCCGGAACTGTGAGAGATCATGATATATCAGTGTTTTAAACCACTATGATTCTGAAGGGTTTTTACACTACAATGGATAAATAGTGATCACTCTGCAAGCACTCCATCTGGCATTTTCTCAATGTGTCTTTTAGTTAATAAACCATGTTTTTCTAGATATTAACTATCCATTCCTAAATGTCCCGTCAGCATGCTCTTTTTCTCCTCTATCCATACCCAGAATAGTAATAACATACACTTTATCTAATATTTCAAAATTACCACCTATCATGATACCCAGACAAAGAATATTTTCTTTCTCCTTTTTCAGGAAATGGTTGAAAATGAACTTAATAATGAACATTTTCCAAGCAACGTTCTACTCCAGAACTCATGGGAGTTATAAAATAACCCAAAACTAAGAAGGTGAAATGGCTCACTCTTTAAACTCTTTGTATCTCAAAGTCTTTGATTTAAATCATTATTTAAAAAAAAAAATCAAATCACACAGTGCTCTTAATAGAGCATTATTATTTCAAGGAAAAGGATAAAACTTTCC
The DNA here is from genome assembly GCF_020826845.1 of Diceros bicornis minor. Lineage (NCBI taxonomy): Eukaryota > Metazoa > Chordata > Mammalia > Perissodactyla > Rhinocerotidae > Diceros > Diceros bicornis. Next base: position 10,398,580 of record NC_080776.1, on the reverse strand, counting down.
AAATGCAAATGTTTAGCTGGAGTAGAGTCTTAAAAGATTCCAAGACATTAGTCAGGAGATGGATTGCTTTGCTATTACAAGCCTAGGTTATATCAGTGGAACCAAATTCCCGTCAGATTAGTCTTTACTTGAAATGAATGTTTGTAATTATGAAATGAAATAAGTTTTAATTTGAATTGCCTAAAACGGGGAAACCAAATATTGTGTAATTACAGGAGAAGAAATTTGAGATGGAAAACAAGATAGTGTTATTTACAAGTAAAAAGGCTTTTATGGGATTATGGGGCTTTAATGCATATTTGGAGGATTTGGGGTGGCAGAATTTGGAACTAAAATATTTTTCATCAGCGTTTATTTACAGTGTGCATGCAAGAAATGGAATCCCAGACACATCTGATATTGGGCTTATTTAAACCTTTTATATCCCTACTAAATCTAAAAAGATTCAAATGTTAGCCACACATAATGGAAGTAATCATGGAGTGTGATAAAATAAGTATTTGAAAACCACATGCAACTTTTAGGCTCAAATCCAGAACAATAAAATCCACCTACAGACATAATGAGCCTGACTCGCCTTCTCGGAGGAGGAAAAGCAGCAAGAGGGGGAAGCATGTCCTTATTCTCCTTCTACAGCTCATGGCATCTGAGTGGAGCCCCCAGATGGCTTGTAAGTGGTTTACTGCAATGACCGCCCACAAGCACCATTTTGCTTCTCCGTAGGGCAGCCATTTCCCATCCTCCGCAAAACTGTGACCTCAGAGGCTTTTTGTCTCTATCTTACATTTCTCCTGTCCTCTCCTAAAGCCCCACTTCTCCCACCCAGGGGTCTAGACCCTAGGACCATAAGTCTGTCTCAGTTATCTTTCCCTCAGCCTACACTGCTACTAACCTTTCTCCCCAACCTTTTCTGGAATAAAGTCCTTCCTACTGAGGATCACCTTCCTCTGGCAGGGACAAACTAATCTACACTAAACCACCCTTCCCAGAGATAATGCCTCCTTAAAAGGGATGGCAAAGGCAGTTCACAGCTCACCAAATGCTTATGTTCCTTGTCTTATATTGCACAGTTGTAACTGGAAAGTGGTTGTTCAACCAGGCACTCCATATCCCAGACTCCCTTGCAGTCAGGTGTGGCCATGTGACTGAGTTCTGGCCAATGGAATAGAGACAGAAGTGATAAGTGCTACTTTTAGTGGGGTCCATGAACACCTCCCATACAACTCTGCTCCGTGTTCTTTTCCCCAGTCAGCCAGCTGGAAGGGAAATAATCCCCGTGGTGATTTGGCAAACTTCCATTAACCTGGGTCCCTGGATGACTTAATGGAAGAGGGCTACCCCATGCACATATTTGCCCTTCTAATGTGGTTAAATACACATGTTTGGGTCTCTCTCTTTTTTTTTTTTTTTTTTTTTTTGGTTAATAACTGCAGGTATACCACCCCAAACACTACTTAATCCAAAGGAGTCATTCTCTAATGACAGAAACTCAGACAACTTGGGGCAGATTTTGGAGGGTGAAAGAAACTTCCCAATTCCCTGCAAATCACCTCATTTAAAAGTTACCTCCATATAGAACTTTTTTGATAGACATCCAGCAAGGGTTTGCCATCACTCATTCACTTGTGTATGGGTGTCCACATGGGTCAGTTAGAGGCTCTGCCCTCTGGCTGCCTTCCTGCCCAAGGACCTTCTTCAACTGAGTTCATCACTGTTTGCACTAGGTAGTCATTGCTGAGCCTCGGGTATTTTCAACAAGTTTTCCCAGCATTTCAATTTAGAAATTCACTGATCAATGAAAAGCTCCTGTGTCATGAGCACATTGTTCATTCATTCATTCATTCATTCATTCAAACACTTACTCAATACCACAAGTATCAAGTACCGTGCTAGGCATTGACTGAACACAGACAGCTCACCTGTCCACTGGTGCCAGTAAGTAAGGGAATGGTCATGAAAACAGACAACAGCTGTAGAAGAATAATCTAGGTAACCGTATAATGATAATTATAGCCGAATTTATTGAGCCCCTGCTATGTCCCAGACACTCTGCTCAGAACTTGACATTCCTTATTTTATTTAATTCTCACAACAACCATCCTCATGTTGCAGATGGAGAAATCAAGGCATAGAGACATTAAGCAACATGCTGAAATTGCACAAATAACTGCTAATCAGGGTTGAGATTTAAACCCAGTTCTGTCTGATTCCAAAGTCATTTACTAACTGTGTGACTTTGGGCAAATTAGCTAAATGCCATAACTCTCCATTTCTAATCTGAAATACCATCTCAATCACAAAGAAGTGATTTCCACTGAGAGTTAAATTGCAGAGTGGAGATGTTTACACTTTCACTGTCCATAGTATACTTTATGAATGCCGTGTATAAAAACCTGGCCTCTTGAATTTTTTTGCTTCTGAAACGGCAGTGGAGGGTGGAGGAAACTTAAATAAATATTTACAGTATTCATATTACCGGAAAATTTTCCAGGCAGTACGTCTTGAAATGCTGATCGCCTTCACACAAACTGAGCCCCCACAGTAAAGGCATCTCAGACTTCACATTCGCAGCTTAAAACAGTTGTGAGAAGGTGATCAATGATCACACGACACTGGGACTGCAGTTCCGTGAGCCCACGTGGGCGTGACTATGGGCTCTGAAACACCCAGAGGAGAGCGCCTCCTGCCTAAGTTTCTGGGCTGTGAGATGTACCGCGTCCCGGGCCCACTCTGAGCCTGGCTTTGCTGCCAAATGCGCACTTGATCAAATCGCTGCACTCCAGGTGCTTCTTCAGGCTCAGACGTGGACTGATAGCCAAGGATCCCCTCGAGAACTGAGAAATACACATTTGGAAGAGACTTGGAGACTGTGCTGAGAAATAAGCACAGACGAAGGCTCTGAGCTATCGGGGAACGAAGCTGATGGGTGCCTGTGGATGAAGGACTAAGGCGCGCGGGGGATCTGCATTTCCCAGGCTGCAGCCCCCCGTGGAGGGAGTCCGCTTCAGCTCCCAGAGGTGCACTGAGGGAGCAGAGAAAGGATTCTAACCGAAACAACAATAAAGTTTGTAAAACGAACCTCCAACACCCAGCACTCTCTAAGGAAGTGGAGTATGTTCATGAAAAGGAATTTATTTTCTGTGTTGTTTTTTTTTTTCCCAACTGAACTGGGTTGTAAAGTTGATGAGAGTGAGACTTCAGGAGTCAGACCCCTAAATCAAAATTTTTCCTTTACTACTGCCTAGCTGTGTGATGCTGGGCAAGTGGCTAAACCTCAGTTTCTTTGGCTATGAATGTGAATAATAATTATACCTCCCTCCCAGGAGTAACAATAATTAAGCTCCATGTAAAACACTTTAACTAAGTGCCTGGAATTCAGTCAATGCTTAAGCAACTTCACACATTTGTATGGCAGATTTGGGATAGGAACCAAAGAGATGAATTGCAATAAAGTAGCATTTCTAAAAAGTTTTTGTCTCAGGATCCCGTATACTCTTAAAAATTGAGAACCCCAAAGTGTATTTGTTTATGTAGATTATACCTGTCAATATTTGCTATTCTAGAAATTAAAACCAAAAACACTCAAATATTTAAAAACTAAGTCATTTAAAAATAATATTAAATTTATTATGTTTGTATAACATATTTTATGAAAAATAACTATTTTCCAAATCAAATAATTTGGTGAGAAGAGTTATGTTGTTTTACATTTTTGCAAAGCTCTTTATGGTCTGCTTTAACAGAATCCGCTCAATTCCTGTATCTGCTTCTGCATTTGATCCGTTGGAATAGGTCATTTTTAATAAAGTATATGAAGAAAATCCAGCCTCACACAGGTGTGTAGTTGGAAAAGGGAGGAGCACTTTATTAGTCTTTTCAGCTAATGGTAGACAGTCTTCTTCAATGCAACATCAAAACTCTACAAGTGGTAGTTTCTTAAAGACCAACTGCAATGAAGAATCTAAAATTATATAAATAAACTTACTTCTTGAAGTCTCTTGTACTTTGAATGGATCTTTCATTGATGCATGATTTTGTAACATTATGCATTGGTCATTTGGAAAATATTGGTTCACATGAATGTTGACACATTTCATTATAGAACAGCGTCATGCATCACGTAACTCTGGAATACTCCACTGTACACAGGTGCGAGGAGAGTGGGAAAGGTAATAGTCACTTAGCATCATTATGATAAGAGGTTTGACCTTGCAGACCCCATGAAAGGATCTTAGGGAGTAGGACTAAGACCACACTTTGAGAATCGCTGCTTTAAAGCAACATAAAGAAAAACTAACTGTGTTTCAGAGAGAAATTTGGGAGAAGTCAAAAATAACAGAATCTGGGGGAAGATCGTAAGAAAAAACATACCCACCCACTCCCACCCCCAGCAAGTAGCAGAATAGCTAGAGGGAGTTTGAGGAAGAGATATAAGTAATTTATGTTTTTAAGTTGTTTTCGGTGAGATTTGTTATATAAACCATTCCCCTCTCTGCCCTGAGGAAGCCTCAGGAAAGCCTGTATAGTTCGCAAATGTTGTTACACGAGTGAACTCTTTGGCGGGACATAAAAAATGATGCTAAGTTTTACGACCCAGTGTGTGCAGCCTGGAGAAAGCTTGCTCGAATATAGGACTCCAGAGTGAAGATGGAGGTTCTGGGGATTTGCAGAAATACGGGGTGGGAAAGGAGGGGCACACATTTGTGAGGCAAGAGGGCTTCCCCTGTGTGGGGAAGTAGGAGTTTGAGGTGATCCTATCTGGTTGTCAAAATCTGAGTGCCCTAGCTGACCACAAGGGTAACGAGCATCAAGGGGTCACCCAGTCTTCCAACCTAGGATAGGCTGCTGTGTCCTCAGCTGGCTACCTCTACCAGGAGAAAACATGCTTCTCCTGTAACAGTGGTGCTAGACTGGTGAGTGACTATAGCAGATAAATTGAGGCTCAAGTAGATTTTGTCCAGAGGAATGTGGGAGGAGTGGAAAAGAATCTCCATGTGGAGAGTAGAAGGCAATAAGCCCTTGATCCCAGAGACCTGAGTCCAATCTGGCCCTGACCAAGAAAGAATAATCAACAGGTCTTAGGAAACTCTAAGCTAAGCAATCTCAACAGGCAGCAATTTTGCTCCCAGGGAAAATTTGGCAACATCTGGAGATATTTTTGGTTGTCACAACCTGGTGGGGAAGAATATTATTAGCACCTTGAGTAGAGGACAAGGATGCTGGTAAATATCCCACAACGTACATGACAGCCCCCACAACAAAAATTATCCAGCCCCACGTCAATAGCACCAAAGTTGAGGAATTCTGGCCTAAGCCAATCACTCCCTGGGATGCTCTGGGCCCGGAAACCCTGAGCTGCATCTCCCCCTACACTGTGGGGAGAAATTTTCAACAGCCTTTCAGAGTTTTATGGGCTAAAGGGATCAAAGATTGGATGTGCAGTTATCCTCACATGAGGGGCCCAGAGAAAGAATTAGGGAGGACGAGATGGAGAATGGATCATGAATACTAAGAGTGCTACTGAGCTTAGCCTTGGACAAACTGCCTTCTGAACCCTCAATCTCCTTCCTCCTTTCACAGCTACCCTTTCCCCGCCACCCTGACGTTCCAGGCTCCCAAAGCCTTGTGGTCTTTCTTCCTTGCAAACTTGTTCCTAGGAAAGGATCCAATGTTGGTTCTTCCTAGTGTAGGGTAGAAGTAAATTATCGTGATTTCTCTCTCTCAGGGATATTGGCATTTTAAGCTACACTGTCAACTACGTAATGTGAGTCTTTTTGGGGGGTGGAGGGCACAGTTAACTTCTATAATAGATTATGAGGCAGTGGCAAGCAGGTAGGGGAAGGTCTAGGGTTAAGGGCTGGAATATAGCAGAAGGTTCCTTATTGGTAGCCTTGAAATCACATCATGGAAGGCACATGGTCATGAGGATAATAATGGCCACCTATATTCAGGTCACTTGCTATGGATGGGCACTGTTCTAACTGCGATACCTGTATCAACTCATTTAACCTTCAGAACATCCTGTTGAAGTAGTTACTACCAGTATCCTCATTTTATAAAGGAGGAAACTGAGACACAGAGAGACTTAAAAAACTCACTCAAAGCCCACTAGCAACTGAAGAAGTAGGAGTCACACCCAAACAGGCTGACGGCAGAGGAGAGCATGGGCTCTCAGCCACCCCTCCTTCGCTGCTTCTCACGCTATAAAAAGAACTCCAACTGGGAGGAATGGGCCCCACACTGCACTAGAAGTGTGTTTGGGGCAAGTCGAACTCCACTCAGGGTTATGGTTTCCTTCTTTATGAAGTGATAGGATTGGAACAAGCAATCACTGAGTTCCCCGAGGTCACTAATATTCAGTGATTCTTAGGCTCCAGATATAAAATTTCAAAATAAGTGGACTTCGTCTTATCTTTGGTGCCCTTTCTACTGAGCAGCATGGTTGGGTTGGAGTCATACACAGCATCCTCTTAACGAAATTTACCTATAAGAACTCCACCCTCCCGGGATCCCCCACTGCCTTCCCCTAGAATTATCCCCTTGTTCTAGGATTGGCTCAGCCACCAGAGCAAAATCTCATTCCCTTATTTGGTGGATCTCTTTTGGGTAAGAGAATGGAAAGCAGAGAAAACTAATTCATGTCAAGGCGTGATGGATGATGAGCTCCAGAACCTTCTCTTGTTCTGCAATGTTAGGCCAAAACTGTCAAGGTAATGGGGAAAGAAAAGATATTTGGGGGTCTGGAAAACTTGGGTAGCACGCCTCAGCATCTCTCATTCCTCTCCAAGTCTAAAATTGGTTCCACTGAACTAGTCCTGTATTTCTTTCTTATGTCATTATATTCAGCCATGAGCTAGGCTCAAAGCAGTGCTCAAAAAGAAAACAATGGCTCTGTGTGCCTTGAATTTTATTTTATTAAGTTAATCTTTATTGGAACAAAGTTAGAATTTGAGTTTAGCTCTTGAAAAATACATCTTCACCACCCAACAAGTCAGAGGTTTATCAGAATGTTCCCACATGCTCTGACCTGACATCTTCCTGGAGAGAACTAATGACACATACCCAGTACTTTGCTTCTCAAAGTACCAAAGGGCTTTTTATGAATTAGAATCTCTGGCCCCACCCTGGACCTTCTGAAATAGAATCTACTTTTTGACAAGACCCTCAGACAATTTGTTTGCATGTTAAAGTTTGAGAAGCATGGGAAGGGTTATTGTATTATACTGGGGAGGGGTTGAGAAACTTGCACCTTGATGCATAAAGCTAACTAAAGAATTCCTGTTTAAATACTAAAGATTACTTAGCATTTTAGGAGTCAATTTGGGCCCAGAGGCAAGAATTAAACACACAAACACATACACACATAGAGGCGTTATCTCTGTTCTATAGGATTTTGCAGTCTACTGAAGGACAGATATGTAAAAAAAGCAACCAGCATCCACTGTGATGACACAATAATGGTGGGAGATTCAGATGTAGGAGAAAAGTAGGAGAAATTACCGTCTTTAGCTGGGGGACTGAGAAAACTTGGCAATGGAAGTAGAATAGTCAACATGCTTTCAGTTTTCAGTTTCAAGACAGAAAACTATTTCAAAGAGTGTCAAGCAAGTGACATCTGTTTACTATCACCAGGAGCAGAAGTCAAGACACTTCTGTCCACTGCATCTTGGTATCAGAGTCGCCGGGAAAACACAGCTCAGTCAACTACTAGATGGAACAATGCTTTACTCACACAGAGAAGGGAAAGAGCAAGATCAGCTCCAATATGGGCATCATCCCCCATGACTAGGAGGTCCCTCTCAGCAGCAGACACAAGGCAATTGGCCTGCATGCACCCTCTCGTGCTGCAGTAGAAGGACTCGGTCCCCTCCCTGGAGAGGACAGATACAGCAGTAGTGTTGGCGAGGTGCCATATGACGCACACACGTAAGCAGAACAAAGGAGCACACAGTGAATCTGAAACAGGGAAGATATTCCCACAAGAGGTGATAAGCCCAGCACAGGCTGTGAAGACTCTATCTCTTGGCAAGGAAATGTTCCAGGCCCAAGGCCTATTCTTATCAGCCAAGTGGGGGTTGAAAGACTGCCTGCATAAGCACATGAGACCACTTTTCCCAGCAAAGAGACTTAAACCAAGAAAAGAAATATATTGTTTCCTGTAACTAAGCAATCCAGAGGTAGTTGGCTTCAAGCATAGCTATATCCAGGTGCTGAAATCATGTGCTGAGATATCCAATTTTCTCCATTTCTTATGCTTTTCTCTACTTTGGCTTCATTCTTAGACAAGTTCCCTTTAGAAGTTTATCATAGAATGTTTAGGCTTACACTAAATTTTCAAGATTCCCAGAAGAAAATTTGCCTTACCAATTAATCCTAAAAACTTCCTTTGGCCTGGCTTGGGTCATGTGACCATCTCTGAATCAATTGCTGAGGCCGACAGATCTGAACTTGAATCCTCACTCTGCTATTACTAGCTTGCTTAACTGATGTGAGCCTCAGTGTTCTCCTCTGTAAAGTGGCAGATGGGAATGCCCAGTTTCCACTAGTAAATGCAGTGAATGCTCACTAATTTGTAACTGTAATTATCACCATCATCAGAGCGTCTATGTTCCTAAAGGAAACCGACTTAATTTTTCAACATGGGGAACCTCTGTTTTTGTTTTCTAAGCAATCTACCTTAGTTACACGTTTGTGAAACCCAACAGTATAAACATAAATCCTGGAAGGAAAGGGCTGTTGTCACCCTAGCTGGCCCAATGTGAGTGACAGGAGCCACTGGAAGGACATCAAGCAAGGCAATTTAGATTTTAGACAGATTTTAGATAATAACTTTTAAAAAAGAAGAAAAATGAAAAACCCTCAGGGCCACAAGAAATTAAAACATCATTTGTCTGTGGCTTCCATAGTCCACAGTCTTAGATTCTGACTTGGATCCTGAGCCTACTCCATGGCAGAAAGCTCAGGGGGAAGTTTTTCCGCTTTGAGGTCAGGATCTCGATTTCTATCACTCCCTCCAATTTCTGCCCTTGTTTTCATTTGTCCAGGTGGACACTGGCAGTCGCATCCCCTCGATGGCATTTCCATGTGGGGCTTTCACTGCACAAGCACCCCTAAAAAGGTCCTCCCTGGGCTCTATTGGATGAGGCCTGGGTAGAAGAGAGGCTATGAAATGATGTGCTGTGTTCAGCTGGAGTAGCAGAAAGGTAGACACAGTCCTTGGAAACACAAATCAGTTCAGAACTCATCCTATAGAAATGAGGTAGCAGGAGTGTCCAGGGGCATGACTGGCCATAGGGCCAGTTCAAGCCAGGCCCTCCACACAAAGAGGATCTCATGGCAAATCCATCTCATCATACTTCTATTGTCAGCATTAACCCAATCATTCACATGAACTTAAACCTCCTCCACTATTACCGTCAGAAACAGCTGTCAATGGATGATAATGTGTTTGAATTTAACCTGAGTATTATTTCTTAGCAATTGCTGGAGTCTCAACTAATATTTCCAGGGACAGATCAAGGGAAAACAGCTAACTTACACTAACAAAATGTTATCCACAGAACACATATACATACTTCCTTAAGAAACCAGAAAAGCTAAATGACAAATATAGCCAGCCTGCTGGAGATAGATATTATTCTCAGAAAATATCTAAGATACCTGTTGTTTGAATTCTTAGGACTTCTTTCTCCTCCCATGGCTCCATCTTTTCACTTGGAAGGAAAGTGCTCACTGTGGGATTAGGCTAACTTTTCTACTTAATAGAAAAAAAAATAAAAAACAAAGGAGAACCACCAAATGCATAATAATGATGACCTTCAAAGCTGAGCTTGGAGGTCTGGCCTCTGCTCTGTGCTTGTAGCAATCTCTCAATAACTGATTAAAGGATTAACTACCCAATTTGTTCAAAAGAACACGAGATTTATATACTCATAAGGGCCAGGAAGACGTACACCTGAATTAGCATAACAATAAGATACACTGGAGGAGGCAGACAGAAAACTAATTCACGTTTATAGTTTGAAGTTTAAAACTAACTATAAAGTAGAAAATAGAGTCTGCCTCGCCACCAGCGCCAACAGCATTAGGAGCACGCGTTGGTTTTATCTCTACTTCTTGAGCAAACAGGTCTAATTAGAAATGAAAATCTTGCATCAATCGAATGCAGGTTAACGACTGACAGGTCTACACATGTTTTATCCGGGGATCTTACAGGGATTCTATCCGATTCTAACTGGCATGAAAAGAGGTGAATTCTCAGCTGCAACAGAGCAGAGAGGATGTTAAGCGCTACCCAGAATTCCTAAGAAGATGGGCCAGACTGGCCTGGAAGAGTGTCATTATGAGCAGTGAGCTCACCCCTGGGGGTCAGGTGCTAAAGAAACAACATAATCCAAGGCTTTTGTTTTTTAATCTGACCCCACCCTCGACAGTGCAGAACGGCTTACTCAAAAGGACAAGAATCTCATTCCCTGTGTCGGTACAAGTGAAACACACCCTTTCAGGGAGGGTCAGATGATTGGGTTCAGGGATGGGAATTGGTGTGTTGCCCCTGGAGGAGGTATCCCCGAGCAAGTCAATGCAGGCAGACATGCCCCTGGAAACAGGCAGACGGCTGCAGGCCCATCTGTCCGCCGAGGTCTGATAGTCCTCATACAGAAATTAAGGCTAGGGGAGAACCTGCTACCACTCCTCTTGACCTGCGACAAAATCCACCTTGTGAGGACCGGCTCTGGCTGCTGGTTCTAATCCCTAAGCAGGGTTTAGTAAAGGAAGTGAAGAAAGAAAAGAAGAATTAGGATTTCAGCATGGGAAAGTATGACTGCACACTAAAAACCATACAAAAGCAAGCAAAGGGAAAGTACTAACGTGAACCCAATTTTACCAGGTTTATCTGACGTTCCTCAGGGCTAGAAGATAGTTTGCCCATCTTCCAAACTCTTCCTACATCTTTTCAGCCAAGAAAGTAATTTAGCCAGTCCTTTACTTGATCTTAAATTTTGGCTCCTCAAGAATATCTCTTTCACAGGATTTTATCATCGTCCTCTGCTCTTCCAAAGCTTCCCTCGATGCCCTTACCTCCTTCAAAATCCAAGCTCACATTCTCCACTTAGCTACTCCAGACTGTTTGTGATGCCGGCTCAAAACAAGGTTGACATAGGGGAAGCCATATTGTAGAAAAGAAACCATATTGTAACTTTGAATAACCTGATTAACTACTCCAGCTGGGTATGTACCCTCCAGGAGATATAAATTCTATGTAGATTTTATGGCCCCTCGCAGCGGTGATAAGTCGATAACTTTGTTCTTTTGAGTTCCTTAGGAATGTGATGACGCCTGGGCAGAGAGTCTATGCTGATAGCGATCATCAATGACAACTGCAAAATCTCGATATATGGCATCTCTGATGCATATCCAGTAAAACAAAGGATTAGCGGGAACTAAAACCAGATGCCTCCCCCACCAGACCAACCCCCTGTATAACTGGCCTGTAGTCTTTGCTCTGTAAGATGGTTCTTTTGGACATTAGTCGGCCATATTCCCACTTGCTAGCAAGCTGTAATAAAAATCCCTTTCTCTCCTACCACCTTGCCTCTTGACTATTGGCATGTCTTGCCGTGGGCAGACGACCCTTCTTGGGTGGTAACAGTTGCTTCTGCCTGGGCTGCCCTCTTCTCTCCCTGAACCCACTTCCACGGCTCTGCTATGCAACCTTTCTTCTTCTTCCAAAGCCTGCTTCAAGTTCACCTCCACAAAGAGGCATTTCCAGAAATTTCTTTAACCTACTCCCCTGAGTGGCTGCCCATTCATCTGACTCTGGGGGTTATGCTATTTTGCTGTGTCTTTATTAGTGATTATCGTGTGCCTCATCATGAAGTATTCCCCTCATATACCCTACCAAGGCAGAGCCCATCTCTTTACTGTGCACTAAACTTCCTCAGTCTCCAATACTGAGCATAGCCAGTGGGTAGCTCACTATAAACCTATAAAAGCCCCACCTGTCTGTCTGGGGCTAAGTGGGCAGATCTGGGACAAACAGAAACAAGCTAATCCAATTAATAACAAGCTCAACACACAATAAAGATCATTATCTAATTTCAGCCACTCGTCCACATGTGCAGAGCGAACCCAAGGGACTGAGTTTTTACTGTTTCTCTTGGTCTGGTTCCGATGGAGATAGATAACCCACGTTGTTAGACCACATCACTTCCTGACTTTCTTTTAACTCCACTTGACTCCTCTTTCTATGCTATTGAGACACAGCCCTATAATCGTCAGAATCCCAATTTCTGAAGCCATAACATAGTGGTGCAATCTGACAAGGGAATTTTTTCCTATTTGTAACTTGATGTTACAAAAAGCATCCTAATGGTATAAAATTAAGTCTTCTTTATTTTTACATTAAGTAAATCATCTATCATCTTTCTAGACAAGAATAAAAGTTATATTAATTTGAGAATTTAGGAAAATCGAGAACATGTGATCACCACAGTTAGAACAAAGAAATCCCATTTAATTCCTGTCATTCTTTCAGCACTAGAATCCCCGTTCATCTAAAAGATAAGACTGGTGAATGGTCAATAGGATTCTGGGATCAGTGAATGATGTACTCAGAGATTTGTTTATTCTGTGTTTCTGACCCAACTCCCTTGCCACAGAAGAAAAACATGAGGGTGTGTGAACTTTTGGAATGAATCTCTGGCATCCCATCAAAACTAACCCAAATGCCAAGGAGGTTTGAAACTGTCTGAGAGCGGAGCGGAGCCAGCTGAGGGGAGAACTAGAATGAAGTCCAGAGTTTCAATGGATGGGAAATAAGTGTAGGGCTGGGGGGTGGGGAGGGATGGTGTTGGGGATAGGGAGAAAAAGACATCAAGGATAATTCAGACAGAGGTGTGCCCAGCTAGCAGCTCTCATTCTCACAGATACCAGAACACCACTGGGGCTGTACTGTATAAGAATAGCCTTTTTTTTGTGCTGATCAAAGTAATTTCCCAGTAGGGCTACCTTAAAAAGCATCTCAAAGAGAAAAATGTTCTCAAACCCACCTCTTCTTCGTGCTCCCCAGCTCTTGGTAATAAGTTACTGAGTAGGTTACTCATATGGCAACCTCCATCTCAAGAGCTAACTTCACAAAAATACTTGTTTTTTAGTACCTATCTCAGACACAAATGGATTTAGGCCACTGGTTTTTATAAGGCAGTGGAGGAGGGGTTCCCAGGAAATGTATTCATCATTCATAATTATAAAACAATTTTGCTGTTTATTTTCTACTAAAGGGAGGAAAGAAATTAATTGGCATGAAGAAAGTTCTGAGGTCAGCTCAGTGACTTTTCACTGAAGGGCAAACCACATTCCCAGCATCATAGAATTTTAAAGCTGGATAGGGCACTGAAGATCACCCACCAGCTTCCACATTTTCTAGATGAGGAACCAAATTTAGAGATAATCAGCAATTTTCACAAGATGACATAGTGTAATTTGCAAAGCCAGAATTAAAATAAAGACCTTCAGACTCAACATACACATTCAGCTACATCCTACTCCCTTCTTCCTATTAGCTGAGAAGCCATCCTGGAGCATCATCTCTAGGGAGAATACAGTGGCCACTGACAAAGCATACACGCTGGCTGAAAGCTACCTCAGTCTTACAAAAGCCCCACCAACCTCAATATTCCCAGTTAGATTAATGGTTTGACTGTTTCTATTCGTGAAGGCACAGTGGTCTTTTTTTTTTTTTTTGAGGAAGATCAGCCCTGAGCTAACATCCATGCTAATCCTCCTCTTTTTTTTTTTTTGCTGAGGAAGATGGGCTCTGAGCTAACATCTATTGCCAATCCTCCTCCTTCCCCCCCCCCAAAGCCCCAGTAGATAGTTGTATGTCATAGTTGCACATCCTTCTAGTTGCTGTATGTGGGACGCGGCCTCAGCATGGCGGGAGAGGCGGTGCATCGGTGCGCGCCTGGGATCCAAACTCTGGCCGCCAGTAGCGGAGCACGCGCACTTAATCACAGTGGTCTTTTAATACCTGAAGTTATTCATTTCTACCAAGAACATAAGTGGATTCATTATTATTCTAAATACTAATATTATGAAAGAACCCACCCATGGATCCCCTTCCCAGAAACCCCTCACAAACTTCTACAGAGCCATCAGCTTACACCAAGTGTCTCCCGGACAAAGAAGCTACCTGGAGAATGCATGCATGCTAAATTAGGCATTCAAAATCAATTTTTACAAACATTGATCAACTCAAACAAAACACGTCTTCAAAATCATCTTGTGGCTTGTGACCCCGGGTGCAGCATTTCTAAAATAATTTTTCAACATTTAGGTAATTCAGTCTACTACAAAAGAACAACATCATTATTCAAGTAAAAGGCTGCAACTCTGAAGAAGCATAACTGTAAGGCATTCAATATAAGGCATTCGTTTCTTGAATGTTCCAGCTTTCCTATGCTCACTGGTGCTGCTCTGCTCCTCATACACATTTCTTGACCCAGGACGAGGAACAGCTGTCGCCTAACCCTGCATTAAACCTTGGTGGCAAACGCTGAAATTCCAGGGCTCTCCCTTTCATGTTGTCATTTGAGCAAAAAGACAGCTGCTGACTAGTACACTCAATATACCCTTCATCTACGTGGAGAATGTGGTGAAGTCATTCCCTTACGGCTTCCTGCAGTTCTCTCCAGCGTACACTAGCATTTGGCCTGCATAGGTGAAAGAGAGCTGAAATCCCAGCCAACGAACCATGTTCATGCGAGTCGATAGCCTGTCCTTTCACACTTCTCCATGGCCTCTGGTTCTTTCTCCCAGTCCCATTTCCCTGTAGCTCTGTCTGCCCCTCTGTTTCTATTTCTTAGAAATGGAGTGATGAAGGGGAAGCTATGAGGGATATCAGAGAGGATATGGGTACAATGACCATGACTGTTCAAGCCCTCTGTAATGCTCATCTGATGAGGTTGGTGCCACCTAGACCATTTGATCTTTTGTTGGGATGTGTGTGTTGGACATTCTTTGCCCCAAAGACCTGACACACAGAATGGATTGGGTGAAGACTTATGAAATTGAGTGGAACACAGTGGGATTTGCATTGATTTATTTTGGGCTAAGGTGACCAGATACATCTTTTACAGTTTATATTAATACCTCTCTGGACTTTTTTGTGACTATCTAAAGAAATTATTTCCTGGTTGTTCACATGCTACAAATCCAGATTGTAGGATAGAGGGATGAGAGGGAAGACAATCCAAGGAAAAGGAATAGAGCTAGAGAAAATAAAAGTGGGAAGAAACAAGACATATGATAGGGAAAGAATGGACCAGAATTCAAGCTGCCTGTTTTTAATAGAAAATTCAACTAACTCTCTGAGACTCAATTTTTTTATCTCTAAAAATGGAGAACATGGCACGTGACTAATATTGTTGCTGCAGAGGAGAAATGGTATAGTCTATACAAAAGTGCTTTAAATACCATAAAACACTAACAAATGTGAGGACTAATTGTTACAGTGGCAGAATGGTTAAGAACGTGGTCATACTGCCTGTGTTCATCTAATCCCAGCTTTGCTTCTTATTTGTCTTTGGACAAATATGTCAACCTACCTAAATCTGAGTGTCCTTCTATAAAATGGGGATAATTATAGCAGCCATTTCTCACAGGGTTTTTAAGGACAAAATGAGATAATCCATATACCTAGGACAGTGCTTAGAAATACTTACAAAGTATTTAAAACAGCTATTTTTATCATTGTTATTATTATAGTAGCCTAATAATAATAACAACAAACACATACATAGTACTTACCACATGCCTGGTTCTAGATGTGTTATGTATATATTTTATATATGGTTATAAAAAGACAAATTCTTAGAAATTTCTAGAATTTCTAAAAAGAAAAAGAAATTCTACAGAATTGAGAAATGCTGCATGCTGTATTGGCCACATAGATATTCACATTAACATATTAAAGACTCTGAGAAGTAAAGTAATTTGTGTAACCTTGCTTACCCAAGGATTCTCAGATTTGGTCAGCCATTCTTATTTCCGCATTCACACCTCTTAAGAGAACACTGTTTGGGAAACGTTAAACTGGAGGACTTCTCTGCCCCTCCAGGTAACACACATCCTTTTCTAAAAGTCCGAACACACACTGTGGAACATAAAAGAGTCAATCTGATGATATTTTAGGACCAGAATAAAAATGGAGTAATCATAGTAGGTAGGTAGAGGAACTATCTCAAGTACACAGCCTTGCAAAAAATTACACCATGAGGTGGTCATGACTATTGTTCACCAAATATTTCAGGCACATAGTAAGATTGTATTTCTCTACCCTCTTAATGTTAGATTTAATCACATGATTTGCTCTGGCC
Source organism: Diceros bicornis minor (assembly GCF_020826845.1). Classification (NCBI taxonomy): domain Eukaryota; kingdom Metazoa; phylum Chordata; class Mammalia; order Perissodactyla; family Rhinocerotidae; genus Diceros; species Diceros bicornis. The sequence continues at coordinate 10,382,204 of NC_080776.1, read as the reverse complement.
AATTAAATATGAGTGAAAATGTCATGTGAATCTTCCAGAAAGAAGTTTTAAAAGCTAGTATGTAAGCCACCACATCCTTTTTCTATTAGTAAAGTGATTGTGGAAGTCTGTGTTGAGATATAGCCTCCATCAGCCTGGTCGCTTATGAACTATGAAGCGCAGAGTCCCTTGTATGATCCATGATGGAGATGTAGCCAGAGGGAGACATGAATCTTTGTTATTGGAAGCCAATGAAATTCAGGTATTGTTTGTTGTCACAGCTGAACCTATTCTAATACACACCATCAATTTGATTACCTACTCTCCTTCATTTTTACCTGGCCCTGACTCAGTGCCTATCTCTCTCCATTCCCACACTTAGCCTGTGATACCACCACTATCGGTGGACTGAGTTCACCCTAAACAAAGCTGCTCTTTATAAGAATGTGCATAAAAGAATCTTTCAATACTCAGAAATTCCCCACTCTCCCTTCAAGCCTTCTCCCACTGTTAAGGAGAATTAGCCTCAATAGTTTAGAAAGATTCATACCTAATTTTATTGAAAAGAGAAATCAGTGCCTTCCCTTTGTAGACGGTGTGACTGAATAATTCATTGAAAGCTTCATTATCTATAATTGTGATAACACAAACTTTAAAATAAAGTATTGCAAGTATCAAATATCTCTGATACATTTCTGAGCAAATATGTGCGCATATGTAATCAGCTGTTGTAATCAACTGCACATCAACAAAGAATTGGAATGTTTTAGGGGTGTAAAGATGCTGTTACAGTGAACAATCATTTGGCAGTGTGGCTTATTTTAATAGACACATCACTTTAAAATAAGTCTTCACCATCTGCTGCAGCTTCTAATTACAAATGCAACACAAGAACATAATTCACAATTGCATCATTAAAAAGTAAGACATAAGGGATTTAATGCATGCCTCTGTCCTTTTTTAATGCAGCAGGCTTCTGTTCATCTTCTCTTGTGTTTCAGGAATAAAACTAGTGGTAAAACTTCCTTTCCTCCATACTGAAGTTTTCCAAAGAGTAGAGCGTTTCAGGAGACAACAGGAAATCCATAGAAGGGTGCTTAGTTGTCAAAAATATTCATAGGCTATAATCTTACCCATATCAGATTACCCATCAACATTGTCTTTCATATGCAAAAGAAAAAAGACTATCTTCAAACAATTTACAAATGAAGATAATAAAAAAGTCTATTTAGGGAAAACTACAGATAAGGCAATTTAATCTAAGCAATATAAATAGCATGGAAATTTACCTCTAGTTTAGGTGTCTATAATAAACTGAACTTTTAGCAGCCCACTTTCCAAATGTTGCGCAAGCTAGCTTGATGAGCTAGGCTTCTGCTAGATGCATAATTAATATAAGAATATACAGTACTAAAGCATCTTGTTTAACGTCAATTCTCTATTTTTTCCTCCAGATCAAACACTAATTATCCAAAGACTACTGAAGAAAAGAGGTGCCATGGCATAAACTATCAATTTAGAAGTTTGGATTTGCAATGCTGATACTTTGCCTGAAATAAGGATATCATCACCAGACAGAAGAGGTCATGGTTATGACCTTGAGGTCTAAACAGCAATGTTATCAAATAAATAGCCTAATCTACTCAATCATGCCTTTAAAAATCTAATCATTATTATCATCACCACCCTTTACTTTAAAAAACATGAAAATAAATACTCAACTTCATTACTAATCATTATAGGAAACTCAATAGAACCACATGTAAAGAAAAAATATATATATTCATCATATGTGTATTTATATGTTACTTTAGTAATTCCTTATCCTCAGCAAATAGCACTAGTAGCTTAATACAGTCCAAGTAGATTTTCTTGTCCACTAGCATCATATCAACAGGTGGCATATACGCCATTCTCCTTCACTCCTTGTATTTGAAATACAAAACAAACATTCTCACCACAAAGATATATTAAAGAAATATGAAGAATGAAACTGGACCACTATCTCACACATACACAAAAATTAACTCAAAATAGATTAAAGATTTGAATGTAAGACCTGAAACCATAAAACTCCTAGAAGAAAACATAGGTGGTAAGCTCCCTGACAAAGGTCTTGACAATGATTTTTTGGATTTGACACCAAAAGCAGAGGCAACAAAAGCAAAAATAAACAAGTGGGAACAGATCAAACTAAAAAGCTTCTGCACAACAAAGGAAATCATCAACAGAATGAAAAAGCAACCTACTGAATGGGAGAAAATATTTGCAAATCATATATCTGATAAGGGGTTAATATCCAAAATATATAAAGAACTCATACAACTCGATAGCAAAAAATCTAACAATCTGATTAAAAAACGGGCAGAGGATCTGAATAAACATACAGATGGAAAACAGGTATACAAAAAGATGCTCAATACCACTAATCACCAGGGAAATACAAATCAAAACCACAATGAAATACCACCTCACACCTGTTAGAATGGCTATTATCAAACAGACAAATGATAATAAGTGCTGGTGAGGGTGTGGAGAAAAAGGAACCCTTGTGCACTGTTGGTGGAAATGTAAATTGGTAAAGCTACTATGGAAAACAGTATGGCAGTCCCTCAAAAAATTAAAAATAGAACTACCATATGATCCAGCAATTCCATTTCTGGGTATTTATCCAAAGAAAACAAAAACACTAACTCAAAAATCTATATGAAACCCCCAGTTCATTGCAGCATTATTTATAATAGTCAAGATATGGAAATGACCTAAATGTCCATTGACAGATGAATGGATAAAGAAATGTGGTATAGAGCCAGCCCTGATGGCCTAGTGGTTAAAGTTTGGCACTCTCACCACTTCGGCAGCTCAGGTTCATTTCCCTGTTGCGGAACCACACCACCCATCTATCAGTTACTATGCTGTGGTGGTGGTTCATATAGAAGAACTGGAAGGACTTACAACCAGGATATACAACCAAGCACTGGTGTTTTGGGGAAGAAAAAAAGGAGTAAGATTGGCAACAGATGTTAGCTCAGGGCAAATCTTTCCCTGCAAAACAAAAAAAAAGAAAGAAAAGAAAATGTGGTATATATACACACCATACATATATATATCCACAAATGGAATATTATTCAGCCATATGAAGAATGGAATCTTGCCATTTGAGACAACATGGATGGAACCTGAGGGCATAATGGTAAGTGGAATAAGCCAGACATAGAAATACAAATATTGTATGATCTCTTTTATGTGTGGAATCTAAAAAATAATAATAATAAATTTTTTAAAAAAAACTCAAGCTCACAGATACAGAGAACAGATTGGTGGTCTCCAGAGGCTGGTGGTGGGGGATGGGAAAAATGGGTGAAAGGAATCAAGGGGTGTAAACTTCCGGCTATAAAACAGATGAGTTATGGGTAGAGCATAGTGACTACAATTGATAATGCTGTATTGCATATTTGAAAGTTGATAAAAGAGTGGATCTTAAAAACTCTCATCATAAGAAAAAAATTCTGTAACTATGTATGGTAAAAAAAAAAAAAAAGAAATATTCTATACCATCTGTACCTAACATTAGGCCAAGAGATGGCCAATAGTAGCTTAGAATTTCTGGTACTTTAGTCTTTAAAATCCACTAATATCACCCACAACCACTGATGGTTTATTACTATTTTTCTGAGAGGTTAGCCTAGGGTGTACTCATTGTTATACTAAATCTCCTAGCATTTCCCAGGATTTTTATGAACTCAATGACTTAGAAACACCTAGAATTTCCTTTCAAGTTCTCTTTAATCAACAGCATCCTTCCACTTACTAGATATCTTTGCTTCTTTCTTCTTGGATGCCATGGTCCCTTCCTTACAGTTACTGCTTCTCACATGATGCCCACACACTAGGAGCAGAGAAGTCAGAGTAACTCTCCTGTTCATCAAGGGAAGATAACCTCAACCTATTGTTGACAGCCGCCATCTTGTTTCCAATCACATTAATGACTTTTCCCATCCTGCTAAGAGTCACTTCCTGTCCTCTGGTGTGCTCCAGGGGAACTTCCTTTCCACTCAGTCTCCCACTCCACCTTTATGGTACAACCCCTTACTACAGACTTGTAGCCCTAGCAAGCACAATCAGTCTTATAATTTTCTGCATCTTTCTTTTATCACACATAAGGCTCTCATCAAAGATTCTTCACCTACCTGGCCTGTGTATTTTCTGTCATAAAACCAACAGTTACATTTTGTTATCACAATGATCATTTTTACTTTCTCAATCCTTAGATTCTTTCCCCTTTGGACTGAAAACTTCTATTATTCCAAATTCAAACCAACGATCCTTAATAGTCATCACGAAGAGCCATTTTATTCACAGAATTCCACATATGTAAAACTAATTCCCAAAAGTTATTGGAGCTACAAAACCTAGGTCATAAGAGCACAACAATTTTAAAAACATCTAAACAAAACTGTAAGTTTTAATACTGAGATATAAAGTGACTTCTCAACAAGGACTTATCATTCCATTTTCCAAAGAGCATAATTTCACTTTCTTACCGAAGAGCAAAATAGGATTTAAAAATGTCGTAGAATCAGAGAAATATGGGCCTAAAGGAGTATTCCAGAGAGCAAAAACTCCTAATTCATCCTCATGTCTTCAGTCAGAAAGGAATGTACTGAAACCACCTTAGAATGATAGCTCTCTACTATACCTTCTTCCAGAAACTTCAGAGAGGGCTCCCTAACCCACCCTTACACATACACACATACCCCTACACTCTAGCTTCCCACCATCCTCCCCCTCACCACCCTGCCTTCGTGATAATACATTCCAGGGCCTCCCAGCCCCCTTGGACAGGAAGTTCTTTCTAAACTCCCTTCTGCATTCTCAGACCTTCCTTTTTTATCAGTGGAGAAGGAGAACAGCTGTCCATTCCTCAGTATAATAAATTACTTTTCCTGTACTCTAAGATTTATTGATTGAGTTCCCCCAGCCGCATCTTCCCTTGAGTAAATCATGTAAAGGCTTTTATCTTGTCTTTATTTTTATTTTCCTGATATTATTTGGTCAGCATCAAACATTTTCTTTAGAAATTTTATAAAAATATTTTTTAAATCAGATTTTTTTCATCCATATCCAATTTTAACAGTTACAGCTTCTGCCATCTTGAGTTTTCTTTCTTTCCGCAAAGTTCAATTTTCCAAGATCAAATTTTGCACATCTAAATTTTGTCAAGAAGATTTAATTTTGCCGTCAATTTTGTTGCCCATAACCGATTCTCCCATGAGCCGTTTTAGTCTTTGTCAGTTTTATTTTGTTGTAATCAGTTCTAGTAGTAATAGCCATTATGAATTTGGTAAAAAAAGATAGCTGGTGTTTATTTCTTAGCTAACCCTTGAGAAAATTGTCAGTAGTTTTTGTGAGACAGAAAAAAGGCAAAAGCAGGATATAAAAATGAGGGAGACAGAAGACAAGAGGAGAGAGACCCACAAGGAGGTGGAAACAGAGATCCATGCTGAGTGAAACCAGGAGAGAAGCTACAGCTGTTTTATTGTATTAACAGCACAGCTCTCAAATGCATGTTGTGTCAAAATGTTCTCCGGCCAAAATGGCGGAATCTATACACACAGTTTTGTTACAGTTTTTCAGTTGCTGTCTAATTTCATAAAATTATATTTTAAGTTATAAGGACTGAACCTGAATATCATGCTCTCCTAATAGTTTGGTCAACACTCTGTGAAAAAGAAAGGTTTGGCCATAGTTTGTTCAGTCATCCATTTGTTCATTCACTCACTAAATAAATGTGAGACACTCAGCTCACAATTGGCCAGGTCTGGGACTAAGTACTGAAGATATGGGGGGGTATGGGGAACAACTCAAGCCCCTGCCTGTTCTCCTGAGCAAGAAGACCATATACATGTGACAAATCAATAAGATACATGCCAACTGTGATCAATGTTTTGAAGGAATAGACAGGGTGATGAGATAGAGTCAATGGGAGGGAAAGATGCTGGGAGGAAGCGAAATTAAAGTTGAAACTTGAAGGGTAAGGCACACAGAGCTAGGAATGAGAACCACAGACAGATGGAGTGGAGAGAGCAAGCACCAGGAAGCAGGGAAGGGCTTGAGCACTCAAGGAACAGAAACGAGGTGGGCATGTTTGAGGTTAGTGAGCAAGTGAAATATTCCCAAATAAAACATTCGCAAATAAAATATCTTTCTCTGACAAGTGTAAATTGGTAAACAAACAAAACATTTATCTTCAATAAATTTAAAATCTAAATGTTTGAGATAAATATTAGAATACTGAGGTCAGAAACATTAATTCCACTACACATTTTTCCACCAAACTAGTTTTCAATTTGCCTTAAGTACCCAGAACCAGATATATACGTATATATAAGTATGCAAGTCATATTTCATATTAACAAATCTAAGATTACATTTTTTAATCTGCTTGAGGGATAATTGGAGGTCTGCTCTTGCTCGAAGTTCCTGAAACATAATTTTCCCTATTGGTTTAACCCAGTATGCAAAGCCCTGAGGAATATTTCAGCAACAAAGACCTTCCCCCATCAAACACAGGAAGAAAACTAACTTCATTTCCTCCTGTTCCTTCCTGCCACAAATCTACCTTCATATCAGAAGACAAACTGACCGCCAAACACAGGTGTAATTCAATATTCTATATCAAATGCCATCAGATTTTAAACCAAAGTAATTAACAGCTCACTCGGGACCCTATTGAGATAAAACCAACTTTGATCCTATTCCCAAATCCCTTGCCAAATGGATGCGCAGCTCAAACCCCTCTGCTTTTGCATTAATTGAAAGAATAACTATATCAGAAGAGTGCTGTATGCGGGAGAGCAGGCTATAAGGAGGGTGTTTTTCAGCTTGATTATCAGAGGAGCTAATTTGAGTGTTGGGATGGGATAAATATTAACACGTACAACTATTCTCCATCCTGAACTGAGCCAGCATCTTGGCTCTGTGACATCTTGGAGGAACAGAGGCATATGAGATGTGATGCTTCTTAACTTCAAGAAGCAAACCTCTGGTTCTCTTATTACACCCCAGAGAAGGGCCATATTTTATTTTCAACATTTTAATATACAGAGAATAGGTTTCGGGTCCAGTAAGCGACTACACACAAACTAAGTATATACAGCAGGATAGTTTTCAGTTTTTTGTTCTTTTGTTCCAATGCTTTAATTCTTCTTAGTGGTTTACATGGCATGGTCCAAACAACTTAACAGCTTTAGGTACAGAAGTCACTTGAATGAGGCCAAAGGGTCCCTGATGAATCACTTTGAAATAGACAAACTTGGAGACATAATTAACGGTCATTGGCACCTATCAGACAATCATAGTGGCCGCTTGTTGAGTTCCTGTTTGCTTCCAGCCACTGTGGCGTTGATCGCAGACTATTTTCCTTCCGGCTCTGCTTGTAGCCAAGCTTCAAGGTACCTCCAAGTTACAGCACCAGGATGAGAGTAAAGAACCTGGCCTCCTCCTAGTCCATGACTTCGCTCAAGTCATAATGCCCTCTCTGGGTCTCACTTTCTTCTGCTATGAAATGGAGATAATAAAACCTACCCCTAAAAGCCATTGTGAGAGTGAATTGAAATGTTTAAAAATATAGAGTATTTTTAAACAGTAAAGTTCTACAAGAGTATAGTACATCATCATCGACTATTGTTTATTAAATTGCCAAGTAGTGAGCTAGATCTTTGACAAATATTTTCTCCAATCCCCATACAACTGGGAGAGTATTATCTCCACTTTCCAGAGAAGACGTGCAGAAAGGAGAAATATCTTGCCTGAGGTTTAGCCAGAAAAAAAATCCCTGTCAATGACAAAATATTCTCAGAGATTGTACCAGCAAAAGATAAGGTCAGTTAGAAGTACCTATTGTCTTCCAATATTGTCTTTTTTTTTTAAAGTTCCCGGAAATAATCTGCAAATGTTGCGTATATATGATCACAATATGTGTATACAAAATAAATGCACGTCTGTAATAAATACATTAAGCTGCCAATCACATGTAAACAAAATAAAATTGCTGCATAGGGAATGAAAAGTCATTGAGTAAACTGGCATCTCCCTGTATTCCGCAGAGCCCGTACAGCCCAATTAAGTAAAATTAGCATGTGCCAAGGTGGAGAAGGTGAGCCACTGGGGTTGTAAATTTCTCTAAGATGTCAAAGGTACAGCAACTCATGGATGAGATATGGCACCTTCCCATCTGCTGGGGATATTCGTTACTTTCCAAACGGCCTTGGTCCTTTCTAGGCTAGGTAACAGCACACTTGAATTGGGTGATGACTTCTGCCCAATTGTTTTCATGGTCCCTGTAGAGTTTGTTATACTTTCTCCTTCAAAACTCTCAAGGTCTAAGTGAGGTTGTACCAAGAAAGAAAATGGAAGGTGCAAATAAATTGTGTCATACCAGGTGATGCATCTGTAGATATCTAGACTCTCTGCGCAATTCCATGAATTATTGATTATCTGTATTAGTCAAGAAAGTTGGGGAAACAAACCAACCCTAAAGTCTCAGTGGCTGAATGACACAAAATTTATTTCCTATTGATACAAAGTTCTTTTCTGATTGGAGCAACCCTCTGGCCAACTCTTTTCTCCTTGCTTTTCTTCTTATCCTGTTTTCTTCTTGTGGCTCTGCCATCTCAACATCTCGACAGTCAACAAAGCAGAGAAGATAAAGCTGGAAGGTCACACAGACCTTTTCATTGGCTCAGCCTAGAAGTGACACGTGTCATATTACTTCGTTTTATTGGCAGGACCTAGTCACATGGCCCTGCCTACCTGCAAGGGACAGGGCAGTCTCCTCTTATGCTACCTGAGGAGAAGAGAAGAACCAGAGGGAGTACTTCCCGTCTCTGCCACCACATCATTCCATATGCAGAGGCACTGTGCTGGGTGCTGGGGTCGAGGCTAAATTAGACCCAGTCCCTGCACATGACAGGCTCACATCCTCATAGAGAAGGCAGGAATGGCACCATTTACCATAAAACAAGGCACACTGTGATGTGTACTGTAATCCAGCAATTAATAGGGGCTTTGGGAGTGCAGATAAAGCAACAAGTAATTACAACAGGGAGAGTGAGAGAAGATTTAACAGAAGTATCATTTGAACGGAAATGAAACTAATTTTTATATGTCACTCAACAAAAGCATATAAGGACAATATCTGAGAAAAGAGAGGCAGCATGGGGTGCTACAGAGCTCTCCAAACTCTTTCCTGGGATGGTTCCCAACATCACAGGGAGTAAGAAGGCACTAGAAGAAAATCCTGAAGCTGCTTGCCTCCATTTCACCTTTGCAGTGAATCCCATGTTTATAACACAAATTCATACACATAACACAGCTCTTTGTTTTAATACAAATAACACCCTTTCCTCCATAATCTCTAAGTAAAGTTAATACCGAGTTATCCTGATTTTGCCATGATTTCTTATATCTTAGCACAACCCCCTGTGCTCCTTACAGGCCCACGTACTCTGATGTGCAAAGCACTGAATTGGAGAAAACCTAGAAGGAAGAGGCTACCATTAGTGCCCCGACTCTGCCAAGAATGAGCTGTGTGGCTTTTAGAGGAGTCACTTTACTTCTCTGCACCTCAGTTTGTCTACCTGTAAAATGAGATTATTATATAGACCATCATCAAATTCTCTTTCTGTAGTATATTTCTCTGTAATGATAGTGTAACTTTGAAATTTATGCAGCAGATGATGGCCCATCAACAGTTGAGGTGGATGCTGTGAATTAGCTCCCTAGACCTCTATGCCACCATTCTTTCAGTTAGAGAGGTTGAAAACTATGTTCTCAGACTCTCCTGCAGTGAGGGCTCTGCACGAAGCATAGATGCATTCCTACAAGTTTCCCAAGTCACGACAGAAGTGGTGGCCACCTGCCTGCTCCTCTTGGTTGCTTTCCTTCTTGCAAGAACGGTCCAGGAAATGTGAGACTTTTCTACCACAGTGTTCCAGGGTCCATCTGCGAGCTTTCTGGGCATCACAGGGAGGTAGTTGCACAATAGCAGCAGTGATGGCAGCTTCTAGATTCCAACTTCCCAATTACTGGATCATAAGTTTTGGATGTGCTCTTGAATATACCAACAGTGGTAGCTACAGAGGTGAGAGCTCCCCGGTGGGTCAGTTCCCTATTTTTCTGGGAGTCATCCCTGAGAATCCAACCTAGTAGTACCTGCTCAGGGGACTTTGTAAGCACCTTATCCCCTCTATTAAATGTCCTTCTGTTTAAAATACCTACAGCAGTTTCTGTTTAATCCACTAATTCAACAACCTCAGTCTTCCTGACCTTTCTCGATCTCAAACTCCCCAGTTGTGGAGGACAGTAAACATGACATGGAATTGGCTCTTGGATTGTGTCTGGGCCACCTCAGGAGCCAACCTCAGGTTTCAGAGATTTGCTCTTACTTCATCAAGAGACATGCACAAAGAAGGGCCTCACTGGGTTATAAAGAAGTGAGAAGAAGAAAAAGAGGAGAAGGAACCCCTAAGGCATAGTTCAAGGCTAACTACCCCCTCAAAACGAAAGGGAACAGGATGCATATATGCAAGATGAGACTGTAAACAGAAGAGCGTGTGTCCTAGACTTTCCATCCCAGTTTTGAGTCGTTCGTGGGTGGTTCATGGGAATTGTTAGAGGACCTTTCTCATGTGCTGGAGCTTCAGCTGGTATTAACACATCCTAGAATGGGAGAGCCCCCAAAGAAGCAGGAGGACTTTTTGTTTCTGGAGATAATAGCTAACTTTAATTTTTTCTTCAGGAAGGAAGCAGAGGATATAAGGGAATAGCAAAAGAGCTACCAAACGGTCAGCGAGGAAGGGTGTCTCTAAGAACCAGCATGCGCCGAGGAGGGGGAAACACAGACTCAATGACTGGGGGGAAATGCTGAAGTAGGATGCACCTGAAGGGCTGAGCTGTGGTCCTGAGGCCACAGGAGATGTCACGGGTCCAGACTCCATGGCCCATGGATACAGAACCGCCAGCCAGTGGTTCATAGACCAGTGCCCTCAATGAGACTGAGATGACTGGTAGCAAGTATCTGTTCCTCTGCAGAGCCTGACAGGAGAGAGGGAAGGAGAACACAGCACGAAAGATGCAGCAGGAGACTAATAAAGATCCCTGCCTCCGTGCTAGTGACAGTGAGTGACCTGGGGTGGTATTAAAAGATTGCAATTGTGTGGAAATTCTAGTCTCCAAATGCAATCTGCAAAGACGGTTTCCATAAAGTAAACTTCTTCTCTATCTCTGACTTCCCAGGACTTTTTAAGTGAGATTGGGTAGGATGTGTTTTTCCTCACCCAACTAAAACGACACTTCTGCCTGGAAAAGCTACCTCTGAAACAAAGGAGAACACTAGCCAGGCCAGGCTGAGGAGGAATCATCACTTTTCGTCTACTTGACAGTCACCTTGTTGCTACCTGTGGTTCTTGAACACCTCCAGAAGCTTTGTGCATGTGGCAACTGTTGGGAAACCTTCAGATGAAGGCTCAAAAGGATTTTGGGTTTCAACAGGGCCATCCTTACATCCTATGCCTGGAGTTTGAATACTGTGGGAATTTAAGACTATTGCTGCTGTTCCAAAATCCCCCACGCTTAATTTCCAGCCCTTGATTAAGCTTTTTTCCAGGTTTTCCATCTCTTCATGGAACATTCCTCCAGATTCCTGGTTACATGACTTTGAGGAACCTTTCTGTCCCCACAAGTACTGAACTGGCCACCCAGCTCCATGGTCACTCTGGGCTATCCAGAGCTCCCCTCCGTAGCCACCTACCTGTGGACACCATTAATGACCTCAACACTTGCTTTTCAGCTGAACTTTAACTCTTTGGGTTCATGTAGAAGTTGGCTCAACTCATTTTCCCAAATCCCTTAGGAACCTGTTGTTTGCAGTATGTCTTCTCAAAGAGCGATAAGTGGTCAAAATGGGCCGCTCATTTGGGACCCATCTTGAATACCATGACAGAGCAGAGATGGAGTGTAAGGGGTAACCACTGCAAAATGCAGAGTCTTATGCACCCAAGCATCACTCTGGAGCAGCACAATGGTACAATATAGGGAACACCTGGTAGAGAGTCAGGAGACCTGAGCAAAGTCTGGGCTTGGGCAGGTCACTTAGCTTCTCTGGAGCTCAGTACTGAGTTCCAGACTTAGGAACTTATGAAATTTTCTTCAGTTAGGACCGCTGAGAACAAATGTCCATTTCTGAGTCCTGATACCCCATGATAACAAAATAGGAGAGTGGAAAGCGTAGGAGTTTCCACATTTCCCATGAGTGGTTTATAGGAACCTGTTTGTGGGCCTAAAAGTCAGATAAGCAAATCAGATGAGACATGCCCTGGATTAAACCAGCTGAAAACAGAAGTACAACATCTCCCATACAAAACAGTAATAATAGTAACTTGCATTTCTGAAGCAACGTACTCTTTAAAAGCGCTTTTGAGTACGTGTACCTCACTTAGTCTACTTTTCCTGAGATAGCTGAGGAAATTGACTGGAGCCTGCACTGTGGGCTCTCTGTCTGCTGTGTGCTTTACAGCAAGATCTTCATGATAGAATTTGTATATTTGCTTCACTCTAGATTTCTGCTAGGCTCAGACCTGTAATCTAGATCTCTGGTGTTTGTTGCTCATGGAAAATGTTCTGAAGGACCTCATGCAAGACAGACTAACTCAACATGAAGCCCTGCCCTTCAGAGTCTCCACATCGCCAGCCTTCAGAAAAGGAGGATCCTCCCTGAGCAAAAGCATCCTGAGAGAGTACAAGGCAGATACTTGAGGGAAGTTGATGTGTTTCCACCTGAGGCCTTGGCTTCTGTAGGAAGCTTAAGAGGGAGATGTATACTCTGGGAGGAAACAGACTAAACTCATTGGGACATCAACTTCTCAACAGTCCCAGCCCCCAAAGAGAAGGTTTTACATTCTCTCTGGGGTGACACGCAGGCTTCCCCAAGATCCTTCCTCGTGGCCCCATCTTCCTCAGGTAGGCTTCTGCATTTCTCTTTCACTCCCTCTCCCACCTTCTCCTCAGTATTCTCTTCACCTTTCCCCCTGTCTTCTCTCTTCCTCTCCTTCTACTGCCCTTCTCTCCAGCTCTTCTCTTGCTTGCTCCTTCCTCCTTCCCTTTTCTCCCCCGAGGAGCTGATAAGGCTGTGTTTTAAGCCTGGGTGGCATTAATCAGAATTAAATCATTGGAAAACAAAATAATCTGCAACAGGAGCATTCGCCTTCCATGAAATTCTCTTGTTTATTCCTTCTTAACCAGATTCAGCTAGTGGATCATACACTTGTTTCGCTGTTTTCCTTTCTTAGGTAAGTACTTAAAGGATTGCGTGAGGTCGTGCACATTGAATTATTTGTTGTTGCCTACCCTGTATTTATCTGTTTACTTTTGCCAAATAATTCCACAGAATTCTCAGTAATTAGCTAGCTAAAACTCATCTGCATTAGTGAATGTCCAGGCCTCCCTGTGTTCATAGAATCATCTTTTACACATGTGAAAAATTGGTGAACTCTATTTCTAAAATGTCTTCTGACTTCCCCTTATAACCTGCTCTCAGGCAGTTATCTCTTGGCCTTTGGCTTATCTGGAAAAGAAGCTGAATTAAAAGGACATTCTTTTTGTTTTCAGAACTCTTCTGGCATGAAGAATTTTTTTTTTTAATTAACTGTTCTGGGACTATTTTTCAAAATCATCCATGAAAAAAGACAGAGGATTTTAGTGTGTCACAGGGGTCGTTCCATTATGTGTCTGTGACATTTGAGCAGTACTGTGATACATCAGCAGGACTGTGAGAGACAGCATGTCTTTGTCCCATGAAGTTTTGAACCTGAACATTGCAACCCTTTCCTTGCCTCATTGTCCCCGGGGATTTGGACATGGCTAGTTATAGAGCCCACAACGGACTGCATCATCTGACCTCATGACCAAGGGGAGTGGCTATCTTCATGGTACAGGCAAAGTCAAACTCCAGCATAAGCAAATTCTGAGATGCTTCATAATGACCCTAATTCATTTCACAGAAACTTCAGTATTCCAGTCATTTGTCAAGTGTGTGTGTATATATGTATGCATGACTATGTGGTGTAAAGATCCACATGTTGCAAAGAAAAAAGCTGATATCCCAATTTCTCCCTGGGGAAAACTTTTAAGCATGGCCACAAAAACCAGTAGAACTGCAAGTGTCTACATGTCAACATTGAATTTTCTGAAATTATGAAATCTGAATCAACCATTCTGAACGTGTCAAACTAGTAAATACATATTGAAAAATTTTCAGCAAAATGATTAATTCTTACAATGAATGCACATGCTAGCTCAACCCACAGTTTCCACCAGTCCCACCAATATAGATATGTGGTTTTTCATTTTAAAACTATACAAAGATGATCAAAGCAGCATTTTCTACCTCCTCAAACTGCTGTTTCCTAGTAAAAAAAGTTTTTGTCCAAATAAACATCTTCCACCAAGCAGAGTTGATTTTTGTTTTGTGTTGCACTCCTAGAAGGTGCCATTTCTAAAGTATGACGTCTTTATAAGGACAATGTCTTGTATTTGAGCCCCTCGTTTCCATCCACAGACTACTTTCGTATTTATTACCTCATTTTTATTTTGATTCACACAACAACTCCGTGAAGCAGGTACCGCCATCTCCTTCATTTCACAGATGCTTATTCTGAGAGCTGGAAAACATATGGAACGTGCCAAGGGCCTCCGAGCTAGTTAGAGCAAAGCTGATATTCCATCCCAGTCTCTCTGACTTGGAGCCCAGCACTCTTTCCACTCTCCACCACTCCCCTCCCGAGTAAATGTTATAATGAATCTGTACTTCTGGCAACAAGAGTGATAAGTGGGAGACTTCAGGCTTCAAATCACCTTGAAGGGCTCTCTCCTCTGCATCCTTTATCACTAGCTCTCAAAAATGGCCACATATCCAAGAAATGAGCCAGCACAGAACAGAGCAGGACACTGAACCATCTGAAAGATGATAGAGTTGCAGAGGTGGAGTGAAGAGAAGCCACCCACCTCCTCACCTCTTCAGTCCTCCCAGCCATGATTCACATTTCCAAGACCACACTACAAGCCCAAGGTCAGATTCTGAGCCTTCTGCAGAGAATGCAGCTAATCTTCCCAAAGCATAGTCATAAATCTGTAGAAGTCGGAGACTGCAGGAAAAAACAAAGATTTTGATTACTAAATTATCCAGTGATCATGGCTGACTAGCTCCCCACATTCCTAGAGAGGTAGGGGAGATATCTTTTCCCCTGCTCTTTACCCAGTATCTCAAAGGTAATAGCCAACATGGCTTGGTAATAATTACCATTCATGCATATATCTCCCAAAATATGGGACACAGAAACAAGAGAGACGAGCAAAAAAATAAAGAAGCAACTGCTGACAGCTTCATATGGAAAGAAAGAGAGAAAAAGGAATTGAGGGAAAGAAAAGTCACATCCCAAAAGATTGAGGGGATGACAGAAGAATATCAGGGTGTCAGTTGAGGTGACAAGTTCCTCGTGTCTAAGGGTGAGGTGTGAATGCCACTTCCTGCCACCTTCTGCTCACGTCTGCTTCACAGCTGCCTGGAATTCTCTGTAGGCAGGCTATATCCCCAGAGTCTTTCTATTTTCTCTGAAATCCTGGCTCTCCCAAGGATCTGGGACTTCACGGTACTCCATAGGCAAACGAAGCAGTGATTGGTGCCTAAGATCCGTATATGTTAGTCTGAACCTGTCTTGTTGCAAGTGACAGAGAAGTAACTGAAAGCCAGCTAAAACATAGTAGGCATACATGACAAAGGAGTCCAGAGGAGGAGCTGGCTGCAAGGAACGATGGAATATGGGCACTTAAACATTTCCATCCGCTCTCTCTCTCTCTCTCTCTCTCTCTCTCTCTCACCCCACTGCTGCTTCTGGTCATGTGTTCTCATTTTCTCCTTACTGCACGTTTCCTCCATGAGTGAGGATGGGCCCAGAGAGTCCTGCGAAAGGTACAGTGGGACCAGTTCAGGCTTATACCATCTCAACTAGCAACCTGAGATGGGAAAGTGTGTGTCCACATATAAAATTCCATGGAAAGATTCTCATTGACATGGTTCGAGTCTCAAACCCATCCTTGGCCAATCACCATAACCAAGGAGATGGGATACTATCATTAATCAGGTCTAGGTAACATGACCACCTCTCTGTGCTATGGTTACTGCAGTTGTCTACACAACCAGAACCAAATAAAACGGTGTACGGGCATTTCCCTCCTGCCCTCCCATTAGAAGAGGGAATAATGATATCAGAATTAGGGTTGGATGAAGGAATTCAGAGAAAAACAACAAGAATCCTCTATAAAGTACTGTCAAAACGTGGGTCATCCGGGTTTCCACTTCATGCTTGGCAATGGAAAATCAAGGACCAAAAAACTCATGTGCCTTGAGCCTGCACTGCATTCTATATGATCCATTTTTTTCACTGCCCATTAAAGAAAATCCAAGATATCATCCAATTAGGCTTCTATTGAAAACTGAGTCAAATTTTAAACTAAGAGTCAATTTAAACTAAGAGTTTAATTTAAACTGAGTCAAACATCAAAATTTATTAAATTTTGATAAATCTATGTAAATCAGATTATTGTTTAGTCTACAGCTCGACATAAATGTCATTCGTGGATGCATAGGGAAAGCTAAATTCTGAATCTACCATTCTTAAGAAGCATCTTTTGTTTAGAAAATATAGGTGAACCTTTATAATTAAGGAAAGATTATCATTCTCCAATGCATTACAAACAAACCAAGCCGGAAGCAAAGCTGGGGTTTTGGGGGACAAAGAGGGAGAGGGAGAGCAGTTGCTTCCCTTGATCACATTCTTCATCAGTTCTTTTGAAACAATTTTAAAGTCATAAGTTAGTTGCAAGACCATTATGAAAATAAATTAAAGTCAAATAGTTAAAGCAAGGGCCTAAGACGCAGAAGGAAACTCATCAAAGGACGGCATCGACTTTAAATACTGGTTCTCCAGGGAACTAACAACTCAGGCTTCCTGTCTCAGGTCTGGCCCCAGACATCACCCTCTGCCTTTATAAGAAGCTGTTTATTCCTCTGAACCGAGCCTATGTTGGTGCCAGAAAACTGAAATGGAGCATTAAGATATCGGAGGGAGAATACACACAGAAAAGAAAATATAGGAAAAGTTCTATTCATTTGAATTAACTGAGATAAGCATTTATTTTTGGTTTAAATTGACCCTGTAGTTGTTTCTGCTTTTTTCCCCAGGAGGTATGCAGAGACCTAACCTTGAGGGCTAGTCCACTGACAGCAAGAAAGAACTCAGCGTGGCTGAGACGCCGTGTACCATTCATCCATGCAGGTCATACAATTGATTCTCTCGCAGAGGCCCACCATATGGGTTGATTTAGCAGCATTTCACCGGCTGCCTAGAGACATGTCTTGAGTCATTCTGTGTAAATTACTTAACTCTCTACCACAAAAAGGAAAAAAAATATTTTCTCACACAGCGGTAGCAATTAATGTTTAACATGTTTATGGAGTTTAATAATATATGGCCCCGCACCAATCTCTCTACGCGATACCATCATCTTGAGAGAGAGACTTAGGTGGTGTCATCAGCACACAAGACTCACATGATTGATTCATCAATAACTGATCCTGGCCTTATTACAGCAAACAAATTAGACACTGCAGAATATATTGCTGTATAGACAGGACTTCCTTCTCTTCAAATGCATGTCATAATTGATAGTGGTGACCTTTTGGCAACACTGAAAAATAGCTTGCAATTAACAGGATCCCTCTTCTTTTAGTGCCTGCACACAGAGTGGTTGTTCAAAGCTTGGCCCAGCTCAGTGGAGAGGAGCAATATCTAGATAACATCTTCCCAGGAAACTGTACGCCAGGAAGGTCAACCACTTCATCTTTCTCATCTTTCATTCCGGAGTCATGCAAAAAGGAAAGTGGTGAGTTGAGTCACTAATAAATATTTATTGGGCCACTTCTGTGTGCCAGGCACTGTCCCAGGCACTGGGGATAGAACAGAGAACAAGACAGAAGGACCACCCTCCTCACCCCAGGGGGTGGAAAATGCCGATAGGTGTGTAAACAAATAAATAAGTACTTTTTAAGTTCTGCTATGTGGCCAGCTGACCATAAAATAGAGCATACTTGAATCGATGTATTTTAAAATGGCAAATAGGGATTTTAACAACAGGAGCTATTTTATGTACTCAGCATCCATGGGATTAAATAATCACTAACATAAGCAAGATTCTGTTACTTTTATACTTTCTTTTCCCAGAGTTTTAAAAATATAACAGCAGTTCTGAAGAGGGATGGGTATTATTCACAATTTGATAATTTTAAAAGATTCAATTCTTTTAAAATAATAATGGTGGAGTTCCACAATAGCCCAGATTAACAACAACAAAAAAAAAGTGGATTGCCTAATGCTAAACAAAGGGATTAGTCTATATTTTTAAAAAAACTAGTTGTAATATGAAAAAAAAAATAGTAGTTCCAGGACACATCAGAATCACAGGAATGACATACTATACCCGAGTAGGTTGAACCATTCATGGAACATAAGGTCTGCACAACATTTTGTTCTCTTGGAATTTTTTATCTCTGTAGTATGACATAGATGACATCTATACAGACAACTCGAAGTTCATATTTAGGGGAATTGTCCATAAAAAAGAATCCTTTAATCTGAATTACATAAATAGTCAAGGCAAAAGTCCTTCTCCGGAATCCTCCTTCAATTTTTCACTCTAATTTTAAACATCATCTTGCCCCCTTTATACATGAAGTAAGAATATTCTAACCACGCATTGTGGTTCTCAATCCCTTCGTGGCAGTAAACGGGGACAGTTGGGTTGGCTATGAAAAGCGTCTCTGTCATAGGTAATATCTGCACTGACTTACCCCTTTCTCTTTCCCATAACAATGCCACTCCCACTCCTGTGAATCCCAATGTCCGTCTGGAGTCATGGGAAAGGAGAAGAGGTATGCACTGGCAATGACTAATAACTTCGGGCACATCTGTGACATTCATGGGGATGTGATCTGCTAGTCACCATCATCCTGTATGTACATCACAGCCAAAAAACCATCATGAACAACTGCACTAAGTAAATACGGATTGAAGGAACAAATGATTGCACACATGTTACTTTGGGTAGTTTTTCTTTCTACCTCTTACTTCTTTCTGGAGCGAAGTGGTCCCACAGGCCTGTTCACCCTCAGATCTTTTCATCACCTTTCCCCTGCTCAGCTCTGGGTCACAGGGGGGCTGCCCTCCACGAGTTGTATCACTAGGCTGACTTCCAGCTGGATGCAGCCAATGAGAGCAAGTGGCAGGAGAACGTAGGGCAGAGGGCAGGGAGAAACCATGGCATTTCTCTCCCTGTCTCTGCGTGAGGCATCATCTTTGATAGTAGAGGTTCCAGCTCTCTCCAGTTAGGCCCTCCTCGGTTCCAGCTTCTACCTGCAGGCCCCAATCCTGTGGTTCTGGAAACTCCTCCTACTCCCCAGGGTGGTAGCAACTTCCCGGTATTCTCTGATTTGCCTCGTTGTCCCCTGTTCAGCTTCTCCGCTCTTCCGTCATCTGTGCAATGAATTCCTGTATTAAAATTCCTCTGTTTTCCGCAATCAGAGTAGTTTCTGCTTTTTTTGGTTGTACACTGGCTGAGACAGTCTGCAAGGAGAATTCAGTTCAGTTCATACTGAGCACCTCCTGTTTGCCAAACATTGTGCTACACACCAGGGAGACTATGATGCATAAAATATGTCTGACTCCGAGGAGGTCTGAATCCAGTGAACAGATCATTTCAAAATTATGTGGCAAGCACTACAACAGTACTGAGGCCCTAGGGCTCTGGAAAGACGGAGACTGGCTCCTTAGCTGGATCTGAGGCTCAGGAAAGGTCTCCTAGAGGAGATGATGGTTGAGCTGAACCTTGAGGGATGAGGGTTAG
Organism: Diceros bicornis minor; assembly: GCF_020826845.1. Taxonomy (NCBI): domain Eukaryota; kingdom Metazoa; phylum Chordata; class Mammalia; order Perissodactyla; family Rhinocerotidae; genus Diceros; species Diceros bicornis. The sequence goes on along the minus strand of NC_080776.1, from coordinate 10,362,209 downwards.
CCAGGTGAAAAGATGCTGGGAGGGCCTTTCAGACAGACGCAATAGCGTGAGTAACTGCCCCAAAGCATTAAATTGAATACCCTGTGTTTCTGAGGTTGGTGTCAGGGTGGGGAAAGATGGGGCAGGTGTGGACCGGAAGCAGGGTAGAATCACTAGACTTCAGGAACTAGGCCAGAGGATAGGACTGGTGGCCAGAGACATAAGGCAGGTAAGGGGCTTGAATTCTCTTGAGTGCACAAATTAGGAGTAACTGATGATCTTTAAATCAGTGGAACAGCATGGTCACATTTACAATTTATAATTTAGATGGATCACTTGGGCCACACTGTAGTAAATCCTAGCTCTAAAAGAGGCAAGATAGAGGAAAGAAACAAAAAACAGTATTTGAGCCAGATCATGCTAATAATTCAATTCAACCTACCAGCATTGAATTCCTGGGTACCAGCCACAGCGCTGGGAGCAAGAGGGGTGTGAAATTGTGAGGGTCACACAACGATCCCTTATATTTGTGTGGACCTTCAAAGTTTACCAAATAATTTCAAACACGTCTCATGATTCGCATAAAAATCCGATGAGTTAGGTATCAGAATCTCCATTTTTCAGATAAGGAAACAGCCTTAGAAGGTGATAGAATATGTCCAAGGTCATATAATGAGTAAGAATTGAACCCAGCAGTCTCCTGACTACTGAACTTAATAAGATAATCTTCTGCTTCCCATTATGTGATAGGATGAATCGATGTCCCAGGAAGCAGAATTTTCAGTGGCTGCAGAAACAATGTAGGGACTCCCATATACACATACATCGGTATGTTTCAGAATTAATGCAGACCCTATACCAGGCATGGGCTTACTGTTTTTTGTTTTTCACTACTCCTTTCAAGACAGATTCTAGTTCCTTAGGGAGTCGAGAATAATCGTGGATAATTGACTCAACCTCTCTGGATTGGGAGCGGCAGAGGATAAGAAGTTGCAGCCAGTAGAATTTGAATCAAGATTTGAATTAACCTTTCTATCCTTCCCCCAACATAACAGGAGTGGGAAGATAGAGGTTATTATCCTAAAGAAAGGAATAGTACCAGTATTTGATGAAGAATATACATGGAGTCTAAAGGATGGCAGAGAATAATTACTTTTTCTACTGAGTGACCTTCAGTCCCTCTAGCAGAGGGCTATTGGTCAAGATCATGGAAAGTGTCACTCCGGTCTTCATACTGGGCGGATGATGATGGATTTTTCACCAGTAATAGTAACTCTGCCCTTCAGAGGAGCAGACTTAGATCTTCTGGTTTTCCACATCATTAAACCTCTTTCTTGTTAATACTGATCCCCTCTCATGACAAAATACTAATAACGCAATGTGACGCCAACGCCCCATTCCCAGTAGGGGTCAAAGGAGAAAGAAACAATGAGACCGAGGCAAGACAGAAAGCCCAATAGCACCACGACAACGATGCCCTTTGGAAAACTTGTCTCTCAGCTCACTCCTTCCCTTTCCTAGGATAGCCACTTCCAAGCCAGGAACAAAGATCTTGGCACACTCAGCACCTCCTGAGGTTAGATCCAGTGATTTACAGACTTATTTCCACCCCTAATGACTCCCGTCAGTAACAGTGATTCATTCAGGCAGCCACAATTCTGCCCACATTTAAGAATCGCTTTTTGACTTTTATGTGCATGCATTCAGACTCCACACCTTTGTCATAACTAAACTCTTCATCATCACAGGGAAAGTGGCAGTTGAGACAGTTAGAACAGTATCTCTTGCCTCTGGACCACATTTGCCATGGGGATATTTGTGCTAATAAGACTCTAATAGACTCTAAGCTCTGTAAGTACAGGAATCTTTTCTCTCTTGTCTACGACTGCATCCCCAGCATCTAGTACCTTCCCTGGCACATAACAGGCAATCAATAAATGATAATAGCTAACATTTATTGACCACGAACTAGGTGAAAGGCATTGTTCTAAGCATTTTACACACACATAAACCCATTTAAGCCTCAAAGCAACCCTACGAGTTAAGTAGTATTGTCTGCATTGTAGGATATGGAATCTAAAGCACAGAACAGTTATGTAATTTGTCTTATGACGTACAGCAAAGAACTTAGTAAGCACAGAATTTAGGATTTAAATGCAGGTAGTCTGGACAAAGAGCTAGGGCTCATAACTATTAGGCTACACTGCCTTTCATTGATTAAGCGACTGGGCATCCTAGTCTATGTGGGAGGATCATACTTGTCTTCCCCACTTCTGGCTACCCTCATTCCCAGTCAAATACTGCATTCTGTCCAGGTGACAGTCCATCTGCAAAGGAATTTTACTCTCCTACGTGGCCAGTGATTCTCTACCTTGGGAATAAAAAGACTTCAGTAGCCCAGGCAGCTTTACTTTCTCTTACACGAACCTGTAGTTTGCTCTGTCTCCAGGTCCCCTGACTATACACAGCGCCCATAAGTTTTCTGACATAAAACAAGAATGCTGGATGGTAATTCGTCATTTTAGCCAAGCCAGCATCTTCTTTCAGGGTTGCCATGCATTTCACAAGTCTCTTGGTAATAGTGCGCGGGCTGGATTCTGATGAAAAAAAATCCCTTTGGATATGAAATTTCCTTCTCTTCTAATATCTGTTCTTAGTTCTCATCAGGAAAAACGGGGGGGGGGCAATAAATGTTCTCAGCTTGAGCTGAATTTACACTGAAAGTTTCATATCTCAGTGGTGCCGGAGTCTTTAAAGGCGCGTGTGTCTTTTGTAATGGTTACCCAGGTGATTTTAGTCTCTCCAGAACATTCACCTTCTGATCTGGTTTTAAAAGAGATGATACCACTAAAAAGTGACTTTAAAGTTGAAAGCAGACCCTCGACACTCAGAGGAAATGCTTATGAGGAAGAAAGATGATTTTGACCTACATAGAAATGTTTCAGGCTAAAGTGATTATTACTCTTCAAGAGCCCTGCAAATAGCCAACTTTTCTAGAATAGAAGAGAAAATTCAGAGACACCATTCTTACTGAATCCTGGACACTTTCTTTTGTTTTCTAGCAAAGTATATACTACATACAACTATATAACTATAGTTTGATCTCATAAGTTCCCCATGCCGGGATCCAGCCAGCCAGAGCCAAAATAACCCAGCTGGATATTTTCATAGACCACTGAGCTGTGGAATGATAGATGAATAGAGCAGGACCGGACCACGTGAGGAAACCCACGCCTGATCAACCTGTGAGATTTCTCTTTCTCTCCCTATCCCCGTTCACTCTATCGGCACGTCTTAACCACGAAAATATAAAGGTCCCAAATCCATTCACTTTTCTCCATCTCTGTAACTGCCCTTTAATCCAAGCTATTATCACCTCTCTCTGAACTATTGTAGAAATTTCTGTCTTATGGTCTCTCTGGTTCCCTTCTTTTTCTTTTTAACAGCTTTGTTGAGATGTAATTCACATTCCATAAAATTCACCCATTTATAGTGTATAATTTAGTGGTATTTAGTATATTCACAGAGTTTTGTAACCATGACCACAATCTAATTTTAGAGCATTTTCATCACCTCCAAAAGAACACCTGTACCCGTTAGAAGTCACTCCCCATTTCATGCCCACTCTCCCAGTCCAAGGTAACCACTAATCTACTTCCTGTCTTTGCCTACCTGTGGAATCATACAACATGAGGTCTTTTGTGCCTGGATTCTTTCCCACAGCATAATGTTTTTGAGGTTCCTCCAAGTTATAGCATGCATCTGTACTTTTTATTGTCCAATGGCATTCTATAGTAAGGATGTGCCACATTTTGTTTATTCACAGGTTGATGGGCATTTTGGTTGTTTCCACTTTGGGGATATTGTGAATAATGCTGCTATGAACATCTGTGTACAAGTTGTTGTGTAGACATATGCTTTCCTTTATCTTGGGTAGATATCTAGAAGTGGATTGCTAGATCATAGGCATCTCTATGCTTAACTTTTTGAGGAACTGCCAAACTGTTTCTCCAAAGATGCTGCACTGTTTTACGTTCCCAATCAGCAATGTATGAGGTTCCAACTTCTCCACATTCTCGCTGCCACTTGTTATTCTCTGTCATTTTGATTATAGCCATCCTGGTGTGAAATGGTATCTTATCGTAATTTTGATTTGCATTTTCCTTATGGCTAGTGACATTGAGCATCTTTTCATGTGCTTATTGGTCATTTGTATACTTTCTTTGAAGAAATATCTATTCAGATCCTTTGCCCATTTTTTAATTGGGTTGTTTGTCTTTTTAATATTGAGTTTTAAGTGTTCTTTCTATATTTTGGATGCTCATCTTTATTAGATATACGATTTGCAAATATTTTCTTCCATTCTATGGATTGCCTTTTTATTTTCTTGATGGCATCATTTGCAACATAAAAGTTTTTAATTTTGATGAAATCTAATTTATCTATTTTTTCTTTTGTCACTTGTGTGCATTTGGAGTCATATCTAATAAATCATTGCCTAACCCCAAATCATGAAGGTTTACTCCTATGCTTTCTTCTAGGAATTTTATAGTTTTAGCAGTTATAATTAGGTCTATGACCCATTTTGAGTTAATTTTTGTGTATGGTAACAGGAAGTGGTCCAACTTCATTTGTTTGCATATGGATATACAGTAGTCTCAGCATCATTTGCTAAAACGGCCGTTCTTTCCTCATAGAATTATTTTGGCACTCTTGTTGAAAACCAATTGACAACAAATATAAAGGTTTATTTCTGGACTCCAAATCCTATTCGTGAATCTATGTGTCTATCCTTGTTCCACCACCACACTCTCTTAACTGTTGTAGCTTTGTAGCAAGTCTCGAAGTTAGAGGTGTGAGTCTTCCCACTCTGTTCTTCTATTTTCTGCTTCTTTCCTTGCTGCACCACAGTAATTGTCATATCCACCACTAGATCTTCATATTTAATGGGTTAATAAAGCACATATATTTTTATATAACAATTTTAAGATATATTTTGGCAATTGTATTCTAATATCGTTATCTTTTGTAATTCCATTTATGCCTAGAATTTTGTGGGATTTTTTTTCGCTTAAAAACACCTTCCCAAGGTTGGCCAGGTGGCATAGCGGTTAAGTTCGTGTACTCCACTTCGGCAGCCCAGGGTTCCTGGGTTGAGATCCCGGGCGCGGACCGACATACCCCTTGTCAAGCCATGCTGTGGTGGCATCCCACATATAAAATAGAGGAAGATAGGCACAGATCTTAGCTCAGGGCCAATCTTCCTCAGCAAAAAGAGGAGGATTGGCAATGGATGTTAGGGCTAATCTTCCTCACCAAAAAAAAAAAAAAAAAAAAAAAACCTTCCCTCAAATCCACTTTCTGCTCTCTGGCCATAATTATATCACTTCCCTGCTGAAACCCTCCGAGTGCTTCCAATCACATGGAGCAAAATTCACTCCTGCCCTGCCCTCGCCTACCTCACCAGCCCCATCGACCTCCACTTCTCTCATACCCTCGACTGCTAACCTGACAGGTTCTTTCTGTTCTTAAAATCCCTAGGCCCTTTCCCACCCATGGCTTTTGCTCCAACTCCTCCCTCAGCCTGGAATCTTCTTTCTCTTGGTCACTGAAGGGTGGATCTGCTTATCAGCCAGGTCTCAGCTCCAGTCCAGACTTCCCAACCTTGTTTGTGACATCGATGCCTTTGTCAGTCTAGTAAAGTCTATGGACATCTTCTCAGAATAATGTTTTTAAATATCTAAAATAAAATACATAAAATTACAAAGAAAACCAACAACAGGACGCAGTTATCAAAATATTAAAGAAACAAACAGGTGATAAAATAATACATCAGCTTCTTTATTACTGTATTAAGTAATAAGATCTAGTTGTTGGTCTCATAATTATCACAATTTGAAGTAGTAAGGAAATAAAAGACATTTAAGATACCTACAGACGCTGCCATGTGACGTGAAAATATCTGTGATTTCCATTGGTGACAAGCCACAGGCACTGCTAATGCTACTGTGGTTTGTAGCCTATCATCATAATTGAATAAAATGCTATATTTCAAGTAGAGATTAGAGAAAATGAATGTTTGTTTAACCATCAAGTTAAATGGCATCCTGAGTTCTTTCCCAGCTTAAAACTTCAGTGAGGATGGGATAGAGCTGGGAATCTGCATTTTTCACAGTCTCCCCTAGTGCTTCTACCTGTGGCAGCACTGTGGGAGACAGAGTGACTTAGAGGGTGACACATGAGCAGCATCAGAATTCTTTTCCCTTGTGCTAAGTCTCCCCCCATCCCATCAGGGGCCTACAATGCTATCACAGACTTGGGTTCAGGGAACTTTCAGGAAAGCTGTTTTAAAAGCAGCTCTCACCGGGTGTCTTCCGCTAAAACCTGGGAGGAAGAGCTGAGCTGTAGAAAGTCAGAGGGAGACGTTGACCATCTGTCCAGAAATCCTCCAGACCTCAGAGACACCATGGGCCTGTTTACAGAGGAGATGACCTCGTAAGTCAGCAAAAACGCACGCTTCACGCCTAAGAGAATGTCAAGAACAAATTAACAAATTGGGGCGCTTAAGAAAATAAACACATTGGCTCCAAACTATAGAAAGAAAGCTGCAAAATCTAAAATTAATGTGTGGTTCCATCAAAAGTCTATAAATCTAAAGTGTAGTAAACTAGTCAACTATAACTAAAAATAAATTAATTAAATGGAATGTAAAATGATACCTCCAAAAGCGAATGATCCCAGGGACCATGAGATCTGGAAATGCCTCTGAAACCTCAAAACTCAAATACTCAAAGATCTGAGAAGTCACACCCTTGCGCCCATCCTAATCTCAGTGGACTCTGCTGCCCTCATCCCTTGGGACACAGCCCAGTCTCCTCTAATCTTTCTAAAATGCCAGTTTGAGCCTAGCAGAGGTCACAACCTCACATGCCTATAGGGAGCTGGAGGACCATTTGATTCCTGCAGTAATTCAGCACAGTATCTTGGGCCTATGCACTTTTAAAGGGTCTAAGATGATGTCTGAGAACTAGAATATATATATATTCCAAACTGTGAAAGCAGAAAAATTGAATTATTATTTTTTTTAATTATAAAATCTTTACCAAATCCTTTATGGCCAAAAAAAAAAAAATCTGTATTTAATGTGGCATATGGTTTCAACATGTTTGATATGATATGAAATGGGACCTCTAAAAGTAGGAGAGCTTATGAAACTCTTAAACTCCTTTGAACCAGGCAGAAAGTAAAATGAATGGAGACAGGTACAGAATGATGATAAGCAGCCGATGCCTGGCCCCCACGTTGGATATGGAGATATGGCAAGCACATGCACTTTCTGAAAGGGGAACTGGCTACTTAGCTCTCGCTAATTGTTGTCTCTTGGAAAAGGAGGTTCAGCATTGCCAGAAAGTCCAATTTCTAAGAAAAGTCAGGAATCCTGATTCTTATATAAAATCCCCAATTTCCAAGTATTGACAACTGATTCAAGGTTTTAATAAACACTCTTTTGGCCACAAGCAAAACTAGCCACACTGGGTTTGGAAACATGGGTTTAGAATACTAATTCATATCCAAGACAGAAAACAAAAGAAGTTTCCCTTTGAGGTAGTTGAGCCATGTAAGTTTTCCAACGTAGGGTGCGTGTCTGGGGAGGGAGGGGGTACGGGAATGAGCAGGAGAGCTCATTGTAAATGACTTAAGCCTATATTTATAGGTCCGGAAAAGGGTTCAGCGTGAATATTATAAAATTATTTGAGGAATAATTAGTTCGGTAATGAGTCTGCAGGTGAGAAGCAGCTGTTTTGCTCCTGGGCTCGGGGTCACTGTCTCTGCTGTGTGAAGAGTCAGCAGTAATTAGAAGAACCCACGGTGCCAAACTAAATTAAAATTTTTCAAACCGTTACTCACCGTATGATATAATTTTGTTTCACGTTCCCAGGATGAGGAAACTCAAATTAAGTCTCTATTCATTACAAAAATAGGCTAACTAATTTACTGCTATGAACTGTCTGTTTGTCGATGGTATTGAATGGTTTCCATCTACTGTAACAGATCATTCTGCACTAAAATAAATGGCAGTTGATTATACGCCAATGGTTTATTTAATAGCACTCAATTGTACTGAACTCTAAAAACGTAATGGGTCTCAGTGGACCCTCCTGCCTGCTATTTTTCTGAAAATAAAATATTGATGTAATTGGATTTCCCACCCACATTGATCCTCAAATGCACAGATGGGATCAGTTTAAGCAAAAATTGAGAAATAAAGAAATTGTGATAATCACGGAATAAAGTTATTTATTTCAGGACATTTGGAGTGTGTTTAATTAAGCTGCCTTGAAATCCATGGAAACCTTTGGATGGTATTCTCATAAGTCCTAGAGATTGTTTTAGAACTCCAGGTAAAGGCCAGGAAGAAAAAATAATATCAACAAGTGAACATTTAAAAGCAAAGAGAAGAAACCTTCAAAAAGATTTCATGGACCGTATCCTGGTAATACCAGACCAACTGGTTGGTTTAGTCAGTTTAATGAAGAAAATGCTACAAAACCTGTTGTTCAGCATCTTTCAGAAAAAACAAAACAGTTTGTTAATTGAATCTTTCACTTTTCAACTTGGTATTTTGCTGTTGTGCAGACATACCTTTAATCACACCCTGCACGCAGCCAATTCCACTGATGTGACTGTGTAAGCAAGACCACAGGGTTGAGCTTTTAATAAGATGGGTTTACTCTAATGAAAGTTTTTTTGGTCTTTTCTTTTAGGTTTTCCTTGTTTTCTTTAGTTATCAACCTCTGGACTAATCTTGTTAATAGAATGATTTTGCCTGGTTTTTTAAATGTCTTCTCTGATCCAATCCAACTTGAGCAATTGAAATGCTTTCTTTCATCATCACTCAAAAGGTATCATTAGCCAACAGCAGCAATAAAAAGGCTCAAATCCTTGCTGAATTTTCCCATCATTCCTAAAACAAGATAAACAACTCTCTGGAGTATTGAAGTTCTCAGCATCTGGGCAATTAAATATTTTTTTGTCTTGAACATAGACCACACCCTCGCAAGAAGGGGATTGGTCAAACAACGCCACCTAAAGGTTCTTAGCTATCTGCCACTTTTCCACCATTAAAGAAAACAAAAATGGCTTCCCTCCCTCATCCTCAGCCCCCTTGTGTGAACAAATCTTCATGCTGGAGTTGTCCTTCCTAAAGTGATATGAACAGTGGCTTGTAATTTCCATCAGATTTTAAGTACACTGGAGATCTGGATAGTTTAAAGAACGTTGTCGTGAATCTTTTTGTAAAGTGAATAATACTTTAATTTATCTTTTCTGTGAATTTGGATTAGATTTCCTTTAAGTGCAATGTATGTTAAAAAGTGCGTTTTCACCCTCCTCCCAACAGATGAATGTGATCAAGAAATGAAGGTCCACAGTCAGGAGACCTGGGTCTTCATCTGGGTCTTCATCTAGTTCTTTTTCTGACCTGCCAGGTAACCTTGGAAAAATTGTTGAACCTCTCTGGAACTCAGTTCCCTTATTTATAAAGGGAGGATAATGATCATTTCTAATTTCCAGGGTCTTCAAGGAATTAAATAAGATTCTTTTCCACTGTGAGGGCGTTTTGTAGAATATTAGTGCTGTATAACATACTTGTTATTAATAATAATCATGGTCAGAGTGTGAAAGAGAATAGTGTGGGGTGGTCATCAAAGCCACTATAAGAGGACTGACATCGCCAACCTGATCCTTCAAACCCCACTGAGAATGACATTCTTGGTTTGAAGAGATCTGTGAAGGTCAGTCTCCTGGCACCCAATATTCCCCTAAAATTTCTTATCAAAAACCAGTTCAGCTTGTTTTTCCCTCTGAAAATTCAGTGAGTCTCTGGATATGCACATAGATGCAGACCTCCAGCATATTATTAAATTAGCACACAAAAGAGTCCCTTGTGTTACCTGGGGCAAATGAAGGAAAATTTAGCTTCCTGTTTATAACATTTTAGTAGTTCATTTCTTTTTCTCCAGGGATTCCTATGCACATTTTCTATAATAAAGAGTTAATTGGCAAATTTTTTAGATTTTATTTTTCCCTCTTGATCGATGGAGAAATGTGAGTGTGGTGGGCACGTAGGCATCCAAATGGCAATGAGAGTAGATGAAGAAGTTTATACAAATTAGTAGGCCAAGAGTCTAATATTAGTATTAATGGGCAAGCCAAATTCATTCTTCCAATTGTATTCTAAAACAAATGTACCAACACCTTATAAATGCCTGAATCAAGGCTGTGTAAGGGCATTTTTTTTGAAGCCACTTAATGGGAAAACAATGACTAGTAAAAGAGGCCTGAAATTAGTTTCTTATACAGGTCTCCCCAAGAAGTGATAAAACCGAGCACATGGGAGGTCTCCACGCTGCTCTCTCCTCCACATCCTTGAAACATTATGCAACCTGGGGAGATATTTAAACTATGTTTGTCTTTTTTCTCCATAATCAAAAAGAGGAGTTGAGCTTAAGTTCTCAAGCCTAAAAAATACAAAAGGTAAATTAATAGAAAACTAGGCTCTAGGTAAAAGGCATTCGATCACAGAATGAGGATTATCACAGAATCAAAGGATCTTAGCATGCTAATGATGGAAGGGTATTTGAATAAACCATCGGTAACCTGGTTACATCAATCTCTTTTGAATATGAGTATCATGGGTCTATTGACCCCCAGGGCCTGATTATTCTGAACTCAATGACAAAACTCAATCTGAGGACCTCCAAATCTGAGGACTCCAAATTTCCAAATATGAGTGAGGATTCAACCTCATCAGGATTCTGTTATTGGTGAAGACCCTGCTCTGGTGGCCATATTCATGTTGTACCATCCACCACTACCAATTACCCCCATGGTATCTTTTAATCCTCTCTTAACTGCACCAGATAAAGCCTTGCATTTGTAAAGCCTTTGATGGTTCATAAGGTACCTACATATACATTATCCAACAGGACAGGGATTAGTCATAATTTTTAGAGGAAGAAATCATTTCTGAGAAGTCAAGTAATATCTTCATGGTTTATATTACACGTTAAGTGGTGGAACCTAGTCTAGAATCCTTCTAGTGAGGGACTCCAAGAACTGGTTAGACACAAGGCCTTTTAGGGCTCTGAAATGATGGGATTCCATTACTTCTATAGAAATAGAAGTTTGTCCCCCATAATGTCTAGCATAATCTGGAGCAAATAGTACACAGTCAGTCAATCCTCTCTGAATTACTTGAACTATTTCCCAGAGCCTTCACACACCCAACAAGTAAACAATTTCACCCCATCCTCCTCCTTCCTTGTGATGATTCAGAATCTAACCTGGTAGAAACCCACGACTTCCTCACAAACAGCTCCATTCAGTGACTGAACCAGCAACATCCCCACCCAAGACCAAGGCTGCAGACACCATATTTAGAGGATGTATGGCTATGTTACTGTGGCTATAAGAATTCGTCCAGCCCCTTAACCACCCCTCACCCCAGCTTTGAACCTCCACTGTTGCCTGCTTTTTCTGCTTCTGACTTGCTGTACCAGTTCTCCCATTCTGCCTTGGCCCTTGGTTTTGCCAGCACTGTCTGCTCATTTGTTGATTTTGGTCCCTTCCCTTTCTAGTGCACCAAAGCCTCAGCATCCTGCCTGGCTAGAAAGAGATTTAGAAAAAGCAGGGTTCCCTCTACTGGCATTAACCACAGTATCATTTAATGTTCTTATTTCAGGAGCCATGTATTGTATGTAGCTAGGAGCTACCTACCTCTCAAAGCTCAAGGACTAATTCCAGCTGCCCCCAAAATGGTTGCCACATAGAGCCTGCTGTTGGTGCAAGAGCTGAGCAGGAGTTGGCAACTTTGTCAATACTTTAGGGATGGTGGGCTCATGAGAACATAGCCCACACCAGCCTCTGAGGCCTCTGAGTCAGGCCTAGAGCCCCAAAGTCTAAAGAACTGCGCGGGCAGAATTTGCCACAATTTTAATGCATAAAATTCTCCCCAAAATTCTAGATTTCCAGATTAATTCCAATTGAATTTTTAAGTACCTGGAAGACCATTCTCCTACATTTGTGCATGCCTGACTTTGCATTGCTCTGGTCTCCACTCCAATGAAAATCTTCAGAAAGGAATTCCCTAGCCACTCTGAATAATCACTGAAGAACAAGTCTGATTTCTCCCTCCATCATTCTCTATCCCATCGCCATGATTATGTGCTTCCCAGTGCTGATAACTCACTGAATTTTTTGCCTGTGCCTTTATCATCTATCTCTCCTGATTAGAATGGGAGCTTCATGAGGGCAAAACCTTTGTCTATCTCATTCATAGCCACTAGAAGAGCTCCTGACATAGAGCAGGGTTTCAGTAAATGTTTATTTTAGTAAGTGAAAAAATGGATGGATGAATGAATGAGTTGGTTATGAATGAATGAATCTACCACTACTGGTACTCTTATATGTACCAAGCACTGTACTAAGCACTTTTCATACATTATCACGTGATTTTCAAAAAATCCATTTTTTATTCAGGCAGAGCCTCATAGGAAACTCTATATTTGATCCAGAAATAAAACATAAGTAAAAAGGCCAAAGGAAACAGTGGTCGCCACCCAGCCACTTCTTCCTCCTTGCAATATTGTACATCATTTAATTCTCTTACCAATCCTATTGGATATGAATTATCATCAGTCCCATGTTATAGATTAGAAAATTGAGGCTCAGGAAAATTAAGTGACTTGTTCAGGCTCATATAAGCTAATAAGTCATAGGACAAGGTTATAAACCAATTCTGTCTGACTCTAATCATGTCTGACTCTCTAAACCACGATTCTAAATGGCCTGCACATTCTCTGACATCCTGGGCAACTCATTCCAGAATAACTTAACACTACGTTGGTATTTTCAGAGCCTATTTGAATAAGATTTGAATAGCTTATTGTAGTGTTTAATCATTAATTGCTATAGGTGTATGAAGAATGATTTTTTCTTAATGAAAAATTTCAACATGATATTATAATGTTAATATTCTCAGAAAGTACTCCCATGTGACATAGACCTCAATGTTAATGGGAGAGACTATATTCATATTTTTTTTCACAGATAATTCTTGAAAGCCAAAGTATTTAAGAATCTTCATTGAGGCAAAATTCTATTATCTGAGAAGTAGCTGCTTGGCAGTTTCTAAGAATTTAATAAATCTCTTTAGGAAGATGGTAGTTTCAAAAGAAAATTTCAAAGGGACTCAAGGATAGTCTGTTTTCTTGCATTACGAACTGTTTTGCTGGCTGTGAGAAGCCAGAGAAAACAAGAATGTTCGTTTTGCATTATTCGGTAAGTGGTAATGTGTTACCATTTTTTTCCCTTTTAATATGAGAAGCCCATGGATTTCATGGTGCAGATTCACAGCTACAGAAGGCTTGTTACGAGCTCTGTGGAATATCGCTTTCACCAAGCCACACCGTCTCAGGGTCATCTGTTTTTCAGGTGACTTCACTGAGGACTGATCGCTGCCACACGCAGGTCCAGGAAGGGCTGCCTGGCACAACCTGCCACGGGCACCTGACACTCTCCTGCCTTTTATTTCGACTTTTGGCTGTGCATTCCACATTCTGCGTGTGTGTAGGGGGTTGGGGGTAAAATATACATAGCATAAAATTTACCATTTTAAGCATTTTTAAGTGTACAGCCCGGTGGCATTGAGCACATTCACATTGTTGTGCAGCCATCACCACCATCCATCTCCAAAACTTTTTCATCGTCCCAGACTAAAACTCCATACATAGTAAACAACAAGTACCCATCCGCCCCACCTCGCTCAGTCCCTGGCAACCACTGTTCTGCTTTTTGTCTCTGAATTTGACTACTCTAGGGACCTCATGTAAGTGGAATCATACAATATTCATCCTTTTGTCATTCCCCATTCTTGGTACACGTAACCTTTATTTCCTTTGAATTAAGAGACATGCTCCGGTGTCTACAGTGAGGTTGTATAGTTCTGCTGCATAACTCACAGGAGACACTTTGAAAAGGTTATTGTTTTTTTTTCATATCTAGTTTACACATTCAGTAGCATTAGTGCTAATGAATCTGCAACATTTTGTCAAACAAATTATCAAGATTATATCATTTGGTCTTTCCTTCATGGAGGGAATTAAACTCCATCTCAAGGATGGAAGGGTAACAATTGGCCTAAGTCATCTTCTAGAACTGCCTAGAAAGTCAGGAATTGCAGTCACAGAGTCACAATGGGAAGGGACCAAAAGGAATAATAATTCTCAGTCCTACAGACTTCTGTGAGTTTTTGTAACTTTGTTCATGATTTTTATCTTTAAAGACTCATCTTTCCCTGATGATGGTTAGGAGGGGAAAAAAAAGAGAGAGGAAAAGAAACTTCTGTGTAGGAGGTGGAGGTAAGACTTGAAGGGAAGTCTCGGGAAGCAGCAAGGAAGGAGGGAACCAGCTGTGTCCATTCCTCTTTGCAGCTGATCTGGGGAAATGAGAACCTCAGATGGACAAGTATGTGTTGGCAGCCATGGAGAGAAGAGGCAAGCAGGTGGCGTCTGGGGCCTCTGAGGAGGAAGAAGGTCTCCAGGAGGACGTGGCCCAGGACTGAAGACAAGGCCCTTGGGGTGCCCTAGCAGGTGCCTATGCTAGTCCCTGGTCAATTCAGGGACAGCTCTGGTGCTCCGATCAGCACAGCCACGAGGGAGAAATCAGGCTGCCAGGGCTTCCTACAGGGCCGCAATGGATGTCACTTTAGGAGCTGAGAGATGGCCCTGGTCCAGAGTCCTCCTAGAATATCTGCATCAGGACACTTGTGGTCTCACAGAAGTCAGCCAGCAGATCTGTGCGTGTAAGTCTGAGTGTGTATGTGTCAGAGAGAGCGTGTGAGTGTGTGTGTGAGGGGAGAAGGGAGAAAGGAAAAAGGAGAGGAAGAGGTCGTGTTTAAAGAAAAAGATCCTATTGGAATGCTTTCTAATTTACCACCAGTCCCAATGCCTCTAACCGCATGGTGCCCAGTTGGCTTCAATCCTTGCATTTGCTTCCTCAACTAGACAATCAAGGGTGGATTTTGTGGATTTCTCTGGTGCCATGTGGACTCCTTGAAGTCTTAGGGTTGACTTCTAGAAATGTCTTATAGTGTTTCTGGTCTCAAATATTGAGCTCTCTGCCTCTCTCCTTTGCCATACGGATGACATAAGGTGATAGGGCAAGATCTTAAGGGCACAATAGAGCTGATTATACAATCGGTTATAAAACACCATGCTGCTCCTATTCACACTGGGAGCTTAGAGGTGCTTTGCTCACCCAAGATTCACTACATGGACAGAGGAAAGATGGGTCAATCCTTGAGTTTATGATCAGTGAATGTAGATAAGAACTGCCTCACTGCACTCCCCATTTCCCCTTTCTGTCAGGGGTCCCAACATGCCACCATCTGGGAATTAATTAGGCTTATTCATGGTTTAAGACCAGTACAATAGGAAATATGCAAGGAGAACTGCATTAGTTTCCTGGGGCTGCCATGACGAAGTACCATGAACTGGTTGGCTTAACACAAAAGAAATTTAGTCTCTCACAGTTCTGGAAGCTGGAAATCCAAAATAAAGGTGTTAGTGGGGCCCTGCTCCCTCTGACTCTGGGTAGAATCCTTCTATCCTCTTCCTCGTATCTGGCAGTGGCCATCCATCCTCGGCATCCTTTGGTTTGCAGCTGTATCACTCTGACTTCTGCCCCTGTGGTCACATGGCATGCCCCATGTGTCTCTGTCTTCACATGGTATTTTCCTCTTCTTATAAGGACACCAGTCATATTGGATTAGGGCCCACCCTAATGTTCTCATCTTAACTTGATTACATCTGCAAAGACTATTTCCAAATAAGGTCACATTCACAGGTACTGAGGTTAAGACTTCAACATAGCTTTTTGGAGACACAATTCAGCCCATGACAAGACTCTAACCTCAAACTCTTGCTTCATCTGCGGCCCACCCTCCTTGCCTTGATTCTGACTTGCTTATTCCAAAACGCTTCCCCAAGACTCTACCACTCAGCTACTCAGTCCCTCCTTTCTGTGTTTCTGTTCTTCTTGGCTGACAAATCAGACTTCTATTCACTGGCCCCAACCTGAAAAACTTTATTGATCCTTTGGCATTTGTCTGACTACCCAGAATTTGAGGCTAAGACTTGTGGTTTCAGAGAATAACCCAGACCTGTCCCCAGCGTGGAGTCCCCAGCTCTGTGATGGCCACTGCATCTAAGTTCTCCCCAAGGTCCAGCCCTTCTGGACCTGGAAAGCGATTCTCATACAGCTTTAGGCATCCATATATATTTACCATAGTTTCTCGAACTTGTTTTCGGAAGTAGGAAAAATTGGCTAACTCTATAACGAGGCAGTAAATAAAACAATTTAGACCAGTGGAAGGGTCAATTATGAGAAATAAATTAATTTCTTCAAAGATCAAATAATTAAATTAGTTCAAGTTTATACTAACAAACACTTATATGGAAAGCTGCAGCAGTTTTAATAAGTCTCAGCCACAAAATATTTGAAGGCAAGTATTTTTAACCTTAATTATTGGATTAATTGTATTAATCCCCCATTTACCATGTTGATATAGATCTGGTCTAAAGCCTGAGCCACATACAGGAGCAAACATAGCTAAGTCATTAGCCCACCACCCTCTAAACAATAATGCTTAGTTAGCTTAGCAAGATCTGAATATCTCTCAGGTCCAAAAAAAGTTAGGCATTTTCTAAAGAGCCACAATTTGCATTCCTTCAACACAAAGAGATGGCCAATGGCAAAATTAAACAGACTGAAGTTGCCAACAGCCATGTCATCTTATAGCTGTAAAAATCCTGTTGCTTACAATTTATAAAAAGATTAACAGCTTGGCCATGCTTATGGTCTAACAAACATATACTTAATGACATCATTGGAACCCTCCAGTCGGCCACATACATGAATTCAAAGAAGAAAGCCAACAATTTTCCCACTACTAGTCATTCCGGTTATTAATATGTGCGTGTGCGTTTCTCTAGCCTGTCTGTCCTCCCTTGTGAAGTTTTAAAATAAATCATCTTTATTTGGCAGAAAGAAACTCAGAAAGTACAACTGACCAGCACATGTTTTGTTGTCATTCAAACTCAGCCAATTCTCCAGCCACTATTTCTGCTCATGGGGCCACCAGAGACTAAATGAAATATTTCCATCCCCTGCCAAGAACACATGCCAGTATTTACTAGTACTTATGCAAAATAATTTTCCAAAATCACTTTTCAAAAGCTGGATGCTCAGTTGACTTATAAAGTCTAAAATGAATTAATAGGAAAGAAATAGTCCCAGATGCACAAGTTATCAATTTTATGCACGGGATGAGTAAGCCTTACATATTTCAACTAAGCTGGAATTACAATAACACCATTTCTCTTGAGAGAAATGGTGGCTGCTGTAAAAATGAAGATGTGCTTTGTTTTACTTGCATAACAGGAAGTATTCTTGTCTGGATTAAAATGATTGGCATGAAGGCTTGAAGATGCTGCCTCACCAATTGATTTGTCACCAGTTCTAAGCCATGTGTACTTAACCATAGTGGGCTGAACGATGTAAGATAATATTTCCATTCATTCATTCATTTATTCATTCCTTCATCCAACATTTACTGAGAAATTCCATGTGTAAAGCATTGGACTAGGATCTTTGAATTCAATGATAAAGAAGAAAGTGTTCCTTCTTGCAAGGGACTCAATCTAGTAAAGACACTTCACTGTCCTCATATGTATTGCCTTTTTATCAGTCAGGGTTTTTGGGTTGTAAGCAACAGAATCCTTCTCTACCTTGCTTAAAAATTTGGAAATCTTGGGAAAGATGAGGGGCAGCTCACTGAATCTGGGGACAAAGCAAAGAACAGGTCTCAGAAAGGATAGGGGCCAGATCCTTTGGGGTTTCTGGGTAGGAAGAAAAATGTCTAGATCTTTCAGGTTGCTGCACTCTAGGTGAATGTTCTCTGACTATTTTCAGTCTTTGTCACACACTTTGGATTTTAATTAGTCTATATGGTATCACATATTTACTACTTTACCAGGTAAGGATGGGGTATGTTGACTGACAGACTCACCAAGATTGTTTCCAATGGAGGAGAAGCAGTTTCCCAAAGCAAATTCAGGTGCTTTTTCTAGAACAGGAAATGGATTCTGAGCAAGCAGAATAGCCCTGTCCTAGCCTTTATTCCTCCCATATTCCAAAGCTGACTTTTCTCATGGCTAAGGCCACTCTTAATCCCCCACCTAAAGGCTAACTCTCACCTTAAGCTTTGAAAGGCGCCCAGTTGAAGAGCTCAGAAAATCAGTATTAATTCAGCCTGCCTCAAATCCCACTTAGCTCTTGTATCTGACTCTAATAACTGGGCTCTGCATTGTTGCTGAGAACCTGAGACCCAGAGACCACGCATCCATCATCTTGCCACCCCTGGTACCCAACCCAGCACCTGCAGCAGAAAATTGCCTCATGGTTGATGCATTTCCAACACAGGGTCCTGTCTTCTTTCTTTGTGTTGCCACTCCTGCCTAATAACCTATCCAAGTATTCTAGTCCCTACCAAACTAGGGCCCTGCCTCCCAGGCCGGACCTCCCTCCTTACTTCCACCTGAAAACTGGAATTCTGCACTTGAATCTGGGGACTAAAATTGGGTGGCTAAGAAGCAACACTTTTGAATCAGAAAAATCCAGGTTAAAGCCAGATTCTTTCACTTAACTATACAATCTTGAAGAAATTGTACCTCACTAAACCTAGCTCCTCATCTGTAAAATGGATACAATTATATTTATTTCATTAGGTTGTTATGGGGATTAAATGAGATAGGCATTTGAAAATTACTTAGCACAGTGCCTGACAGATAGTAAAATGCTTAATAAACCACCCTTGATCCTCCAATCAAACATGGTTCAGAATTTTACTTATCAATGTCATATTCTTACTTTCGACTTCCTGGGTTTCAGAGACCCCTGCTTATATTCACCTCCAAATCTTGACTGCTCCCATGCTTCAACTTTCCCCTTCCCGTGCTGTGGATTGGCCTCAGCCACTGATATCCAGACTCCCCACCACTGCTGTAGCCTGCCCTCCCACTGCATCCCCGTGGCCCATCTTGGCCTCTTCCAACAACCAGATTTCCTTCACCACAGCGTCACGGGCTCAAGTGCAAACCTCTCTCAGCATCTCCCTCCTCACAGCCTTACAGCCTGACCAAGGGACTGACCCTTCTGATTTACTCGTCCCCATCACGACAGTTGTGAAAACAGTTGGTCTGTTTCCAGAGAACCTGCTCTCCTAGGGCTGCATAGCTCTCACCAGATTGCTAAGCAATTTCTGAATTTTTTTTTTTTTGCTACAATTATTTGGACAAATCCTTAGTTACGTAAATCCGAGAAAGGCTTTTTGCCCTCTTCAGCATATAGTTTATCTAAACATATTGATCACTTTCTCTATGCCAAGCACCGGAGAGATAGAATTGCATAAGACACAACGCAGTATCCACAACACATGCCAAGACAGAAGAGTCACAGAGATTCATTGTTCCTCATCTCCTTCCATTTTAACTGGCAAGCGATGATGACACAGATACCCTAAAATATAATCCTAAATAGTGGGTGATAATGACATCGCTTAGGTTGGGTTTTAGAATACTCTTTGGCAATTACATTTGCAGAGAAGTGCGCCAATCATAAGTGTAGAGCTCAATGAATCTTGACATCCAGCATCCAGATCAAGAAATAGAACATTACCAGAACACCAGCAGCCCTCTCATGCTCCCTCTCAACTACTCTCCATCACTGAGAACCACTGGCCTGACTTTGAATGGATTCATTCAGTATCCACTCCTGTGTGATTGGCTTCTTTCATTCATCATTATAGTTGTGAGTTTCATCGATGTAATTGCATGTAGCTTCAGTTTGTTCATCCTTACTTCTGAATGGTACTCCTTTGTATGAATATTTTACACTTTATTTATTCATTCTTCCTAGGTGGACATCTCTGTTGTTTCCAGTTTGTGGTATTATGAATAATGTTGCTATGAACATTCTAGCACGTGGTTGAATATGTTTATTATTAAAACATTCTAGCACATGTTTTGGTTGACATATACACTCTACTCTATTGAGTTTATACTTAGGAGTAAGATTGCTAGGTCATAGCATATGTGTATATTCAACTTTAATAGAAATTTCCAAATGGTTCTCCTCCTCTGCATGTGTTGTTAAAGAAGATGCTGTCCTAGAGAAACAGCAGTTCACTTATGGAGGCCCGACTCTGAGGGATCTAAGAAGCTGATTCTAGGACCTGAACTCATAGCTCAGCTCCCCTCTTTGTGTTTGCTCTTTGTGCTCAGGGTAGACCATTTTTATTACCTGCTGGGCAGGTGTACAATGCCAGCATCAAATCAAGAGCTCATGCACGCCCCTAGCAGGCTGATAGAGATTCTTCAGAGCTGAGAGTATAGTTTACCCTGGGCTTCAGGGGGCTCCTGGTGACAAGTGAGTGAGGATTTGATCAGAGAAAGGGGATGAGAAGGGTGGAGTAAAAAGGGATGGGGTCAGGAAACCGAAAACAGACCTCCAAGGCATGAGAACAGCCTGGGCAGATACTCAGTTACAAACTGAGAGCAAGCAAGTAAGAAAGAACTAGAGAATTTCCAGTGGGAAGGAAGCTGGACAAATACATGAGTCCAGGGCAGTTGCCCACCCACAGCTGCCTCATCTGTTTTCTGCAGTGCGGTCCTGGGTTGGGGAGCAGCCAATAAGGAGAGGGACGAAGCAGACATCACTAATTTCCTGGCTCAGTACTCTCTCAAGGTGATTGTTGAAAAGCCCAGACTTGGTGGCTGAATTGCCAAAACCCTTCTCCACATTGTCAAACCTGTGAAATATCCATCACTACTGGTGCACTCCATTTGGAAAGCAATATTGCAACAGATAATGATCCATAAGATACTTGTACCCCTTAATGCAGTAATCTACTTCTGAGACTTTATTGTAAGGCTATCATTCAACACACAAAAAAAGAAAATCAAATGTATTAACCTATACATTGTGGGTATATCTATATTGCTTTTTAAAAAGGTGGGAGAAGCAACCTAAATGTCCAATAGTAGTAGACAGTGTATTGATTGACACAGTTTGAATGACACTTACAAAATCATTAAAATTAAGCTTCTGTGCAAATTTATTTAAATTAAAATCTCAGAAGACAAACTCATACAGACATTAAGATTGTAATGAAATAAGCATGCATGTAGAAGTAGACAAATACTCAAAGAAATCAGGAGAATATCTAACACCACGTGCTCACTGCACACTAGTATTATTCTGAGTGTTTTATACAAATGAGCACATCCTCACAACAATCTTATGAGGTGAGCAGTATTACTAACTCCATTTTACAGATGAGAAACTAGGCCACAAAGAGCTCAAGTAAGCTGTCCAAGTAAGTATGTGACAGAGCTCAAGTATTTTGACCTCCAAGTCTTTAAGACTTAAGCCATTATTGTGAAAATATGAGTCATATCAGAGAGTGGGACGATTAGATTTTCCCATCTTTGTATGGGAAATCTTTTAATATCTTTATAACTAAATCAGATATGATAAACATGAGTTAAGCATCCATTGTGTCTTTTGTATGGAGCTAAATTCTTTCACAGACAGCATTTCACTAAATGTTCGCGAGAATCTTATGCCATTGGGACTATGATCTTTATTTTAGAGATTAAAAAATAACAGTTATCTAATTAATTATAAAAACCTAAACTACAAACAAAAGAAAGCAAACTCTACGACATTCCATAAGTCAACACGGGAAGTGGAAACGCCACAGGGAAAATCATCACAAGGAAGAGCACAGTCGGGCACCTCCACTGCAAGAAAAGCCACCAGTGGGAAGTAGGGAGCTGACCATGTGACAGAGAATGCCTGCTTTCTGCTGGAATTTGACCAAATTGTAGAAATATTTCATAGCACAAAACTAAATAATATCAGTAAATTATCTAGAGGCTATAATATGGCCGTTTGGAGGGAAAAGACAACAAATGATTAATTGGGAATTTTTGTTTTTTCTTGTGGTCATTGTGAAGCAGTTCACCAAATGGTCACTGGTCACTGAGAATGGGAGCTGCCTGAGGGCAGGGACTATGGAAAGATTCTCTGAGGAGGTAAATTTAAAAACCTTTGGTCTTGAAATCAGGCTGAGACAAAGAGAGATTGTCTTTGTGCTGGCTCAGCACGATTTTTCCAGGCCTAGAATCTGGGCATTATGTATTAGGCCTGGATGACATGCTTCACTGAGTTTCAAAATTATTGATATATATGTACATATACATATACCATGTACACATGTATATATACACATACACATACATATACACACATATTCATGTACACATACATATGCACATGTATACATATACACACATGTATATATACATATATACTTACCTGTGTACACATATGTATATGAGTGTGTATGCATATATACATGCACACAAATCTACATATATGTGCACGTATATACACAGACATGAACACGTTTCTACATATACATATGTACATGTGCACATATATGTGTGTGCGTGCACATGTACATATATACACACATTTATACATATATATACAGATAGTTTGTGGATGTTAAAGTAGCTAGAGATTTAAAACACAAAGAGCACCTCCTTCACATAGATTGCCAAGACCACCAAACCTCAGACACGTGTCCTTATAATACCATAGGAGACCTGGGGAGTCTCGTCACCAACCTGTCTCTCTGTCTCACTTATATCTTCTATTTTTATGTGTCGGTTCCAAAGAAAACCAAAGCAAGAGTGACCTTAAACTAGGTCTAAGGCAAGTTTTCCCCCGTTCTCAAAGCCAAACCTGCCTCCAGCCTCTACTGTGACACAGGTCCATGTCTTTCCAGGTCACTGCTGTGTCCCCAGCACACAGCACAGTGTCACAGTGCCTGGCACATAGGAGGCGCTCATGTTGAGTAAACTACCATCAGGTGAAAATAAGAAAGAAAAGCCATAGTCCCACCTGCAAGGAACTCACAAGCACTTCAGGAAATGGTGACTGATGTTAGGGAATGAGACGTGTGCCAAAGTGCGTAGGAAAGACATTTCGTGTGTTGGCGTCTAGCAGAGGGAAGGTTTGTGGAGGAGGGGGGCCCTGGGTGGGAGGCAGGGTGAGAGGTGAACGGGCTCTGGGCTGTAGAGGTGCAGAGACCAGCCCTATGCCGCTGCCAACCAGCTCTGGGTACCGCAAGCCTCCTCACTTCCCCGAACTGCTCAACTGGCATCAGTGGGTCAGAGCAAGACGGGAGGACACTTAAAATCCAAGTGTGTGAGAGCTGGAAAAGGATTATTTCATCTAATTCTCGTTTTGCAATAAGAAAACCGAGACTGTGGGAATTAAAGCGCTTCTGCCAAGATCGTGGGCTATTCCTCAGGGAGCCAAAACCAGGACTACTCTCTCTGGAGCAAGGTGGGCATTTCCCCACATCTCAGTGACAGCAGTGCGAGAGCAGCGTGTGCCAGTTAAAGGTGTAGAATTACCGCAGAGTCCGTGCCACTAACTTGCTAAAGACGGCAAAAGAAAAAAGGCAGCCGATCAGGTTACCTAGTGTCGACACAGCCCAGGGGCAGTCGCAATATAAAATCCTACAGGCAGACCTGGAATGTATAAATCAGAACAATTGGGTATAATAATTCGGCTATCAACTGTTAGCCCAACAGAAAGACATTTCTTTGGAAGGAAAGGGGAATAGAAAGAAACCTTTGTTATATATTGCCCTCAAACCTGGTGAAAACATCAAAATAATCTCATTAAAGAGTAACATACTTACTCAAGGCAGACAAAAGGAGTTCGCAACAGTCTTAAAAATCTGTTTAAGGAATTTCACTTAATCCTCCCCTTCAATAGACTTGTTTTTTTTTTCAAATTTGCCTGTAGGTTAATACTTACATCATTGTATTTAGCAAGGGCCTATCCTGGCAAACATTTATTTAAATAAATATTCCTTCCACAACCTGAAAGGATCCATTGGTATTGAATCATATCTTTCTACTCAATCTGGTGATAAACCTTTCTGAAAGCCTCTTAAGGCAGGGGTGACCTGTCTTCTTATTTTTTAATAAGCAGTAGTTTCCTTTAGACCAGGAGCTAATAAACAAGGTCACTTCTAACACCAAAGAAACATTTACATAAACCAACAGCATCCAGAGTATGCAATTTTAAAAAATGAATGGTTAATGAGCCTGCCAAATGATATGCACCACTTCCCAGAGCAAATCTTACTAAATGATGAGCGATGGAGTTTTCCATGGTTGAATTTCTTTGTTAATTGAGTAAATAAGTAAAGGTAAGAATTAAAGCATAAAATTAAAGTGGAAAAATCAAGACAATATGTAGGAGAATGGAGGCTAGAGGAGTTCAATAAAAGAGTAGGAAGACTTAATTGTTTGTTTTTTAAATGTTTGTATCCCCTTTTCATTTAACATTGTGTGTGCGCGCGCATATGTGATGTACACAAAAGAAGGTGTAACATAGGCCTTACATTCACATCTCTTTTGCCTATGTCCCTGCACCCTCCATATTCAATCTTTCACACTTCTTTTTTTTATTAGTGCCATTGAGTGGATTTCCACTGCTAGTGACCCTGTGTACAGCAGAGCGGAGAAGCTCTGCCCGGTCTCTTTGTGCCATCCTCTCACCTACCAGTTGTGTATCAGACAATGCTCCACAGCTATTCATTGGGTTTTCGTGGTCAATTTTTCGGATATGGGTGGCCAGGTCCTTCTTCCTAGTTTGTCTTAGTCTGGAAGACTCCACTGAAATATGTCCACCACGGGTGACCCTGCTGATATTTGAAATACCTGTGGCATAACTTTCAGCATCACAGCATCATGCAGCCACCACAGTATGACAGCCAACTGGGTGGCATGGTTCCCTGACCAGGAAAGAAACACAGGTCACAGTGATGAGAGTGCAGAATCTTAATCACTAGGCCAGCAGGGCTGGGTAACGCTTCTACGAAGAAAAAATGTACTTCAGTCTGTGAATTTGTTGTCCACTTGGTATGGTGGGTTCCATTATTGGCCCAAATCGTCACTCCTCCTTGCATCCTTGATTTGTATTCAGCCATGTGACCACTTGGCTAATAGAGTGAAGTAGACATGAAAGTGTGCCAGTTCCAAGCCTGGGCCTTCAGATGCTTTGCAAGTTTCTGCTTGTCGTCTTGTACCTCTGCTGCCACCACTGAAGAATCTGCCCAGGCTAGCCTGCTGGCCCCAGAGGAGGATGAGACATACATAGAGCAGAACAAATCTGGTCAAGTTCATCTTAGAACCACCTAGCGAGCCAGCCAAATATCAGCAGAGCCGCCCAGTCAAGCCCAGCCAAGCCCAGCTGAGCCACAGCTGATCCACAGCGCCTTGAACAATAACAATACCATAGTAATAATAACTATTATATTATATATTATAGCTATAATAATAACATGATAATAGGTGCTGTTTTTATCAGTTTTAGGATGATTTATTACACAGCAATAGCCAAAAGACATACTAGATTGGCTCAGAAATCCAGCGAACAAGAGGTTTCATTCTAACATATTTCAAGTGATAGGGAAGACATTTTCCCATCAAAGCTTCACTTCTCCCATTTATAAACAAAAGCCAATACTAGCTGTTACCTTCTTCCAAGGCACTACAAGGATTAAATGCCTGTACATTTCTTACTCTAGAAAACTCACACGGCTGAACACAAAGGATTCTGCTATGATACATTGAAAGAGGAAGGAGTTTCTTTCCCATCTTTCATCTTTCAATGAAAGGAAGGAAGGAAGGAGGGAGGGAGGGAGGGAGGGAGGGAGGGAGGAAGGAAGGAAGGAAAGAGGTGGGAAAGGGAGGGTGGTAGGAGGGAGAGAAAACCTTCCTCTCTCAAGGTCATTGTATGACTTGAAAGGACACACCAGGTAGATAACTGAGACATTTGTTAAAATTGATGGACATGACATCTCATTTTAAATAATCCAGATAACTCCTTTGCATGAGAAGATGTACACTAAAGATCTATCTGAATGTCTCGAGGAAGTAGTACCCTAGAAACTAGAACAGTGGCATCTGCTAAATGAAGCTCCAGCTTCTTCTTTTCTTCCAGACCTTCATGGAAGTCTGCCTAAAGGAGCAAGAGCTGAGAAACCTCCGACAGGATTCCTCCCCCAGAATTTGAGTTGCAGCTTCAGACTGCGGTCGGGTGATTACTGACGCTGCGGCGCCCTCCCTGGTCAGGTGCGACGGGCACAGCAGAGGCTCTTCACGTTTTGCATTATGCAAGTGCAGTCGGGCTGAATCCTTGACTAATTACTAACCTGCCCTGCCCTCCACCTAAGGCCTTACCACCCAAATTGCCGATGAGATAAGTGTTGGCCAGGTCCACCGTCCTAAGAGAAATCATACTTCTGCTAAGCTGCTGTCACCTGAACATTTAATTGCCTGGAGAAAGCTCCATCAGGAAGAGTTCTGTGTGCCCCATTTGACAAGTCCAAGCCCAGAGAGAGACAAGGTCAGACGTGTCTTTATCAGTCAGAAATTGGCACCACCCCATAGAGGTGGTAATTGGGAGAGATGAGAAGGTTGGAGGTGGGGCATTTGGCCCAGAATGCAGAATATGCACACAGACATGCACAGAGGACAACTTGTAAGCAGGCAGGAAATCTCCACCTGCCTGCCACTGAATTCATTACCTGCTTCTGAGTCCTTCAGTTTGATTTCCCTGGCCCTCAGACACCTCCAGTTCCTCTCTCCCTCCCACACAGAAGGTAACCTCTAATTTTCTGCCTGGCCTGGAACTGATCAAAAACAGGCTACACCCTCAATCGGACACTCACCCATATGCAAATAGAGCTAGGGTACCAGATCAATTTCACATTGTCAACCTCTCTTCCTCTTGTCCCATTAAGCATTCCCTATGCAACAATCCAGCAACTAAGAGACTCTAGTTGCCACTTATAGCACCCAGATTCCCAAACAGAAAAACAGAGCCATTATCCTGGGAAGTTTGTCTAGTCCAGGTTAATGGAAATGCATCACCCGTTGGAGCTGAAGGAGAAGCAGTGTGTTGGTGACATTGCTAGAGAAAGGGCCTCTCTCCCCAGGTATTCATGTCATTAGTGGAGGGAGGCTGGCTCCTTCCCAGGCAACATCACTGTTGCTCTTGGATCTATAGGATTCAGTCACTTTAGTTAACTAACTCTTCTTTTACAAGGTAAATCGTCTTCTCCTCTGAGGAGAGTGGATAGCATAGTAGTCATTCACAACTTAATATGAATGTAATTAGATTATTTCTGTCCAACAGAAAAAGGTCGATGGTGAAAGAATGGCCATTTGGTTGGGTTGGAGAAAAAGGTCGGTTTGGAGTTCTACCCAATGCTGGAGGTGGGAGGGGACTTCAAAGTATGGACTGCAGACTTTCAGAGGCATCTGTGAGGTTGGACCTGCCGGACCTAATCACTGAAGGTGCAAGAGATGAGACTGGGAGGGAAAGGGACAGTAAAGTCTGAGAGGGAAGCATGGAATGGGCAGTGCTGGGGGAGCCATTCACAATGTCTCCATTGTGGGTCTTGAAGCCTGAGTCTTCTCCCAAGTGGTAAGCGCTGGAATGGTCTCAGATGTGTTTAGCTGTCCAGATGGGGCCTGACGCACCCAGAGCCCTTGCCTCCACTTAACCTACTTTGACCATCCAAATATTGTTATTTTCTCTGTGTGCCATGATGTGAAAAAGGTTAGGAAGCCCCGCTGTAGCCTAATGGAGTAACAGAGTAAGTGTTTTTAAAAAAATCTCTATTTTTACTGCAGTTAACAACTTCTGGATGTTTCCTGAAGCTAGGAAATCTGGTTGGTCACCCCAGCTCTCTACACTCCCATCTGTGCCCCTATCTTCTTGTCTATAAAATGAGAGGACTGTACTAGAAGGTCTTTAAGGTTTCTTCTGGCTCAAGTTTTCTGCTGACTTCCTAACCTTCACATTCTCCCACTCCATCCACTGCCCATCTACTAGATCTATCCGAGGACTCAGCTGAAATGCCCCTCTCAGAGATGCCTGCTCAGATGTAGACTGGCTTAAACCCCTTTGCTATATCACGCTTCCGCTTTGAAAACTCTCTTCACACTTGCAATTATTTCATTCAATCATTCGTCTTTTCATTCATTCATGCAGTAAGAATCTGTTGCAGGAGGGCATACCCTGTTGAAAGCATGGGTTTAAGAGTTGGACTGATGGGTTAAATCGCAGCACCACTGCTCGCTATCTGTGTGACTTTAGCCTCCCTGTGCCTCACTTTCCTCAGTGATAAAATGAAATTGATAATCGTGTCTACATGTCAGGGCTGTTATAAAGGTTAAGTGAGTTAATGTTTATAAAGCACAGTGCCTGGCATAAAGTAAGCAGTCAATAAATTAGCAGTGATGATTTGCATGATGATTTTTTTACATCGTACAGTAAAAGGTGTCCATCCAATGTCATTCTCCTTTAGGCTGTAATTCACATTTGCTTCTTTGCCACCTTAATCTCCAGTGCCTAGCACAAAGCCTGGCATATGATCATATAATCAAGGTTCAAAATATTGGTTGAGTCAGATAATGAACACAAGTAGCTTGCTTTGTTTTCGATCCCATCAATTTCTCTCAGTGCTAATTTTCATCGTTAAAATTTTCTACCTCTTCAGCTTAAACCAAAGCTTGCTTTGTTTTCAATCTTTGGGGAGAGTGAGACAAAATGTACATTTCTGTGTTCACAAGAGAAATATTACCATTCTGGGAAGTTGCATGAATACCTTTCCCCAAGCTTCTTTCTCCCAGCTCCCCAGTCTAATTGCCATTTAAGGAAAAACAGCTTGAGTAGCCAAATATCTTTTCCCAACAAAAGGAGAACATTCAAAAATTTATGCATTAGATTTCCAGATGTGGACAACTCTTGTTTTTGCCTAAATGGTGTTGACAATTTATGGTTGTCTTTGCAAAATCACTTGATAATGATCCAACTATCTAGAACCTCTTTTTTATGCCTGTTAAAAGAAAAGAAAGTTATTACCCAGGAAAATTTCCAGACTGCCATAAAAGAAAAGCGATGGCTGCCAAAAACCATCTGCCATAAAACCTCCCCTAACAGCGTCTTACCTTTATGTATCTGTAAAGCACTCTTTTTAAAAATGAGGAAAGGCCATCAATCATTTCTTTTAAGGCTAATTGCAAATGTTTAATATAGAAATTAAACATTACAAAATATGAAATAACGTGTGTGGCATTCTAGAATTGAAAGTGGGCATCTCCCAGAAAGGAATGCAAGCGTCGAGATTGTAGAACCAGTGGTGTCACTCACAGGGTGCAGGACCTTCAGCAAGTCCTGCCTTAGCCTCCTGGCCCCTCAGCATCCGTATCAGCTACTCAGGTGACAGTGGCAATCCCATTGACCTTAAAGGGCTTTTATGAGAATTAAATGAGACAAGAGCAGGAGAGCGCTTTGAAAAATTAAACGTAGTATGAAAATGAAAGATGTAACCTTTCTTAATGAGAAAAAACAAAACAAAAACCTGTATGAGTAGCTCCATGTTGATATGGCATTCAAAGCTGCTGTAGTGAAGATGCACTAAAATAAGGGGATTGGGCTCTAGGTCAGTGGTTCTCAAATCTGGCTGAGCATCTGAATCCCTGAGGATTCCTGGTTAATAAAGCAGAGGTCTAAATCCCACTGTAGACCTACTGAATCAGAATTTCCATAGACCTATGGAATTTGTGTGTTGGACCTGGGAATCTGTATTTTAGCACACTTCTCAGGAGATGCTGACAAATGGGGAGACTGGGGAAATGTTGGGCTGGATGATGTCTAAACTTCTCTGCAGCAGGGGAGAAAAGAAAACCTGGTATCTTCTTCGTTAACGTCTGCCACCACAACTAATGATTCCTGTGTCAAATTCTACGTTGTGTATTGCTCTGCTTGACCCCTACCAGTGCCCATCAATCAGAGGGAAAGATTATAGGCTACCACTGGCACCAACATCACCTCCTTCCACCCACAGCAGGGATAAAAGGGAAGGTACCAGCGGAAGCAGGGAAAGACACCCCTCCCCCTTTGCCTGCACTCATGGAGTGGTCAGTGCTGGTTCCAATCTGATGACAAATACCCTGGAAATGGGGCACTTTGTGTTAAGTCTACTATTTCAAAGATTCCAGTGGAAACTGGACATTTATTCAGAATAACCAAGCTCTTGGTATTCCTCCCTCCCTCCTTTCTTCCCTTTCTTCCTTTATTGTTTATCTATGGCATACATACTATGGGCCAGGCCCTGTGCTAAATGCTAGGGGTGCCATGCAAGCCTGGTGCAGCTCAAGGCCTGTGGGAAGATCCAATACGATGACGTCCCTGAGATGATGCTATGAAGGGAGAGAACTCAGCTGTAGAGCCCATAACGGAGGAATCTGATATCTTCTGGAAAACTGACCCATGAGATATAAAGACAAGGCAGTGGAAACAGCTGATACAGAGGTCCTACTGGACTAAGGCCAAGGTGGCCATCCCAGAGAATGAGGGAAGAGGGGGTGACACTGAAGAGGGGGTGACACTGAAGAGGCAGAACAATGCCTGTGAGTCATCCATTTAACATTTTGGACTTTATCACAGGAGCGATGGGAAGGAACTAAAGGGTTGTAAGCCATGCAGAGAGGGCAGTTGATGAGAGCACTCTGGCTACAGGGTGGGAGCAGGTATGGAGATCAGGAGACAATTAGGAGTCTGAGGTTGCCCACGGAGCTTGACCATGGCGGTGGCTGTGGAGATGGGGACAAATGGACATTTCAATGAATAAAATTAGCAAGAGATGAACTAGATATTTTATTGGGAAACAAAAAAAATATATAATTTATTCAGTTTGGCAACAGAGCAGGGCAATGAGTGGGAGGAATAATGAGAAGTGTTCTTGCAGTAGAAGTTTGAGAAACTGGGATCTAATCCAGCTTCTTATACAGACGAAGTCCTTACCCAGAGACCTTAAGCCTTGGTGACAGGGCTAGAATGTTCTCTGTCCCCGGATCAGTACAGGTGATCATCAAGGTGGAGAATTAAACCAGCTGAAGCCAGGTTCAGAGTCAAGCCAATACCAGGCTCTGCAAAACTGTTGGAAAGAAAGGAAATGTGTTCAGTGGCCCTTGGGCTCTGGGCTGGCCTGGATCTGACATAGCTTGGTGCTACAGCACACCACTATGAGAACAAAGGTTGTGCAAAGAAGGAAGCCAATGGCACTGGCTCAAGATGTTAGGACTACAGCCCTCCTCCTTTCCCCCAGTCACAGAGCCAAACAGCATCACGTCCAGGACAAATGCAAGTCAACTAGACCTTGCTCACACTCCCTCATGACACACACTGTACCTCCACCTCTCCCTGTCCACTCATGGGGGCCCCTCACACCTACTTTCCCAGCTGTGTTTCCCAGGCTGATGGAGCACTGCTGAATGTGCTAAGTCCCCACCCTGTGCAAGTCTTGGGGGCTTTGCAGACAATTACACAAATGGAGGCAATAGGCTTCCCCTGGTGTGCATTACACTCACCCTCAGCCAAAAATACGAGCACAGCCAAAGAGTCAGAGACTTCACGTGATATCTGAAACAACTGGCCCCTCATACAGATTGATACAGCGGCTGCTGCAAGATTAATTGTATTTTTCCTGGAACAAAGCTGGAAATCACTCAAAGGGCAATAAATGCTCAAATCTGTCTATGTGCTGCCAAAATTTCAGACAAAAAGCCAATAAGGCAATTTTTACCTTACGTGCTTGAATGGATTTTTTTAAACAGCTCCGTGTTGAATGCAATGGACTAGACTAGCCCAGGAGCTCAAAAGAGACTGCTCACTTTCAGGAGGTGAGTGAATTCTCCTGGGTCAGCTGTAGTTCAAACCACATATTGGATATGCCACCCAAGGGGTCCATAGCCTGCGCCTCCTTGTTAAATTCCGTGCAGAAATAATGGCCTGCCAAGTATGTGGACGAAACAGAACAGTTCCTAAGGTCACTTCTTCTTGGAGTAGAGAAGCCAGGAATGTGAAGTTTATGGTGGCAAGGCAAAGGAACCTGTTAGCCACGACTACTTTTCGGTTTTTGAAACATTTCAAAGATTAATATTGCAAAAGCTCAGCCTGGAACCACACCAAAGCCCTTCAGGACTCCCTCAGGGTGAAGTAAGTGGTGATAATAACCTGTGTCTTACTTGAGTAAAGCAATTTATAGGTTATAAAGAATTTTCGTACATTATCACATTTATCCTCCCAACAACTCTATGAGTTGGGTATTATTACTAATCTCCCTTTACAGGTGAGGAAACTAAGGACCACAAATTTTAAACTGGCTTGTAGAACTTTGCTAGAAAGAATGATCAGACACGCATATAACAACTGCTACAACATACAACTGTGTTGACAACATATAAAAATGTTACATCAGTCAGGGTTCTAGCAGGAATTAGATAGCACATGCAAAAGAGATTAATTTTAAGAGGCTTAATAAGGGGCTATTTACAAAAGTGAAAGACAGGTATAGAAAATACACCAGGGATAGATTAGTGCTCCAGGACTAGTAATAGTGGGACTGTTACATTCCAAGGCTGAAGGGGTACAGAGAGGACGTGGAACCTGGAGAGAACTCGCCTTTTTGTTGTGTGTGTGAGGAGATCCGCCCTGTGCTAACATCTGCCAATCCTCCTCTTTTTTTGATGAGGAAGACTGGCCATGGGCTAACATCTGTGCCCATCTTCCTCCACTTTATATGGGACGCAGCCACAGCATGGCTTGCCAAGCAGTGCATCAGTGCGCGCCCGGGATCCGAACTGGCGATCCCCGGGCCGCTGCAGTGGAGTGCGTGCACTTAACCACTTGTGCCACCGGGCTGACCCGGAGAACTCACTTTGAGACATGCTGAGACCTTCAGTCAAAGCAGGCAGTGACTTAAGGAAATAGATAATCCAACCACCTGGGTCGCAAATTGGCCAAAACCCACTGGAAGTGAGAGGGCAAGAGGACAATTGAGTTAACCATACATCTGAGCCTCCAAAGCAGAAAGTAGGTTGGGAAAGGTAAGAAATGGATCAAATGGAAGATATCTTCAAAGTGTTATTTATAATTAAAAACCAGTCTACACGTCCAACATTTGAAGTATAGTGAAGCATGTCATGGTCCACGCGAACAACAAAATATTCGTACAGCCATTAAAAATCACTTTCACTCTCAAAAAATAATGAAAACAGAAAGTATGCTCGTGATGTAATAAAAACTCAAAGAAGCCAGATTTAAAAAAAAAAAAAAAAGAACTACGTGTATAGTGTGATTCTAAATATGCTTGAATAAAAAGAAAGGCTGGAAGGAAAGTCACAGAAATGTAAACATCTCTGGGTATTATTTCCGGATTTTGGAATTAGTTTGTTGTTATTCTCATTGTTGTTGCCATTCTCTTCATTGTATGTTTCTCTGTTTTTCCAAATGTTCTATAATGAACACACATTATCATTATAACCTGAAAAAAATACATATTTGATTTAAAGCAGATTATCTTAAATCCTTACAAATTCTGAAGAATAGACTGTTAAATATCCTTGGCTCTAGCTAACACTCAACATAACGAAAAACAGGAAGAAAAAAAATCACGTAATCCTTATTGATATCAAATTATATGGTGGGTATTCTCAAGAGAGCTCAAAGTGAGGTGTTTGTCCTATATCTCTATAACATAACAATCCTGTGGCAAGAGTCTTCACCTCCTTCTATAGACGAGATGACCTAGGCTTAGAGAATTTTAGCACCTACACAAAGTCACAGTGCTGGTAAGTGACAGAGCTAGGATTTGAACCAGATTGTCTGATTCCAAAGTCGATGCTGTTCCAAGGAGCTGGGCCATCTCCCCAGTAGGGGCTGCTATACTCCCAGGAGCCTTGTCTTGGGCAACCATCCCTCCTTGACCATCACAACTTTAAGGAACTATACTCTACCAGACATTTCCCAAGCATTTCTTGGGCATCTTGAGCTAACAATAAAGATCTAGAAATTCCAGGGAGCACAAAAGAACAAGCCTTGGTCTGGCATTCCATTCATCAAATCCTCATCTCCAGAACGAAGAGGGTTCTCATCTCAATGTCTCCTCAAAGATTCTCCCATTGTGAATAATAATGATTATACAGAAAAAGATTTACTGAGCACTGACGCAATGCCAGGCGCTGAGCAGCATGCTTTAGTACTCATCTCATTCTATCCTCACAACAACCTTCTGGGGCAATCTATTACTATCTCTCTTGTACAGGAAGACATTGAGTCCCAGAGAATTTAAGTAACTTGCACAAGATCAAATAGCTAAGTAAGTGGCAGACTGGGGTGTGAATGCTGATTTGTCTAACCACAAAGTCCAGTCTCTCCGAGCTTATTAATTAGATGGGGAGATAGGACATGCTTATTTGAGAAAGTCACAGAATAATAAATCAGCAGTACTTATTAGTACTTCATAATAATGTCTCCCTCTGGGCTTTTATGCAGCTCAAAATCCTACCTCCAGGACATCATCCTGTTGTGTAGCTCCCTTCCCCAGTGTGAGATGCCATTCCTTGATGCTGGAAAATGTCATATGCCTATATGCCCAAGAAGAAGAGGACACAGATACCCATGAGCATTAGCCATCTGTCACAGACAGAAAAGTGGCTCTTCCTCGGAGTCATCAGTCCCAGAGCTCATCCCTGGGTGGCAGAAGCAGCAGAGGTTCACAGAATGGTCCAGTGATGGACTAAGGTTAGCCTCCACTTACTTTCCTTTCTCTGTTCCCAGCACCATTACAGAATAGCCCCACAATAATGCTATTCTCCACTTGCCATGGACAGTGGCTCGCAAAACAAGACATTAAAACTTCTCAAAGAGCCCCAACCACAGAATTCTCTGTTTTGTCTTTCACAGGTCCAGGAGTTCACAAGAATTAACCAGTAGATATGTTTTCTGCCCTCACAGTGTCTACATCCCGGGGAGCGGCAGCACTCAACTAGCTCTCATCCCCGGTTCTCATGCTTAACCCCCTCCACTCTGACTCTACAGCCAGAGTTTACTTTTCTCCCTGCGAGGGCCTCTGTACATTAAGATTCCATTTCACAGTGGGGGGAAAGAATAAGATGTATCTTAATTTACCTGGTGTTCTGCCTATCTAGCTTATTTAGATTTCCAGCCTGCTGAGAAGGAATTGCACCTAGCTTGATGATCAGCTCAGCACTTAACCTGTTGCTCACACTTGAATGTGTTCTAACCCTGGTTAAAATTCAGGGACAGCATTTAGGCTGGCAGCCTGGGGGTAACAGACACTCTCTGGCGCTCTGTCATTACTGAATTTTCTGCCCAACCAAGTCAAGAAAATAGGACTTATAATGAGATTAAGTCTGAACTCAGAAAATGTCATTCCTTGAATCCCAACTACTGGTTTAATGCTTTCTGGCATGGGTGAGGCCCCATATTTCTATCGTGACACCCCAGCATTGCAGTTCCTACAGCTTCCAGGAGCTTGGTGGTTCTCTGCTGCCTACCTTCTACAAATTATTAGAAATTAATTTGACTTGGTTCAGCATTATCTGACAATTGCGCTGACCCCCCCATGAACCTTTCTGGCTAATTTACATCCTCGCCATGCGGCTTAATGTCTCCAGTGCCGGTGCACATTATTTTAAGCTCATGCCAATTATAAGTTTTTAATACAGTCTGAAAATCATGCTGTTACTTAGCAACAAAGGTCACTTCAATAAATAATAATATCTTGTGAGCCTATTGATACCCTCAATTCTTTTTCATGGGGATGGAGAGTTCGTGGTGAGATCTTTCCCAGTTATTGCTAACATTTGAACCATTGACGAGTGTCCGCTGCCTGCAGCTCCTTCAGTACACACAAGCTCAGCTCCCTGCACTTCTAGTCCTCTTTCTCCTCACTTTTGCCCCCTTTAGACAGTGATGGGGGTCTGGCTGAGCTCATCTCTTCCCATCCCTACTTCCCACTCTTCTTCACACCTGGGGGCCAAAATGGGAAAACTGGTGACCGTCCACATCCAAGGGGTAATTGGATTCAGAAACATCAAGATAAAGTCCCAGAGACTTTTTATATCAGAAGCCAAGGGTTGAACATCATCAATGATGTATAAGACATTGACTTTTTTCCTCCCCATTTTCCCCTGGGTAATGATCTTAGCTGCAGGCATGTCTCATGGGTGGACCTTCAGCGGACAGCCCCTGCGGTAATCAGGGCTTACGCATTCCATAGCATAGCCGGACCCCAGACTTAAACCCCAATGGCATCCCCCGTTGGTGTCTCCCAGGCCCCTAGAACTCTCACTGGCTCCCCTTTTCTGTTGGGGTGAAGGTCTCCTTCCTCCCTGGACAATGGGGAGCCAAACATTACTCTGGGGAGCTCATCACACAGGGTT
Organism: Diceros bicornis minor; assembly: GCF_020826845.1. Classification (NCBI taxonomy): domain Eukaryota; kingdom Metazoa; phylum Chordata; class Mammalia; order Perissodactyla; family Rhinocerotidae; genus Diceros; species Diceros bicornis. The sequence goes on along the minus strand of NC_080776.1, from coordinate 10,325,697 downwards.
GTTTAAAAGCTATAAAGCCCTGTATATATAAGGAAATCCGTGTTATGGGCACTTAAAAAAGATCAAGGACATCCCTACTAAGCTTAGCAGACTCTCCAGAGAAGGAAAAGTCTTGCCACTCCCTCTGCCGCTTCCCACTGCCCAACAGCAAACTGCCCAACACGTCATCCCAGAGGGCAGACTCAGACAAAAGACCACTGACTCCTCCTTCCTCCCCATCGGGAGCCAGACTAGGATTTCCTTCTTGGAGTTTGACCCATCTGAGCCCTCAGAGGTGCCTAGACAAAAGGGAAATGGTCTCACATTACCAGTTCATAGTTTGTGTTCCGTAGAAAGCAAGCCTGGTTTTACCAGTTAACATTTATTCCTTGCCAAGTACTGTGCCCAATACTTTACATATGTTACCTATTTAATCCAAAGACATAGTGGCAAATACTTTCTCTCTGACCAAACGTTAGTCAGGATCCTCTCAGCTCTCTTCTTGACTAGGCATCAACCTTGGGCTTCCAAGTCCATATTTGCTGAGTTGGGTTTTAGCAAGACTCCTCCTACATCAGTTTAGAGAAGAATCTCCACCCTTGATATCTGATCAAGTTCCTCGTCCCCCATCCTTGATATCTGATCACCCTTGGTATCTGATCAAGTTCCTCATCCCCCATCCTTGGTATCTGATCACCCTGATTTGCCTTCAACAAGAATGCTGTTAAGTTGGTTTAGCAGGAGTCCCCTACCCTTCATGTCTCCTTTTAGTAATTTTCCATCCACTGACCACCTCACCCCACTCTCTGGCTATAAACCACCTGCTGTCTTTGCTATATTCAGAGTCGTGCTCCATCTCTCTCCTCTATTGCAATACCCTTATTGCAATAGGCCTGAAATATCTTCCTTACTATTTGAATGAGTCAGAATAATATTTTTCTTAAACAGTAGGTACCACTATTATTCCCATCTAGCAAACAAGGAACTGAGGCACAAAAGAGAACTCTGTATTATTTGGCTAGTATGTATCAGACAAGATTAGAAGGCAGGGTGTCTAACTCCAAAATTCCATGCACTTAACCATTTCCCTTAACTGCCAGTATGCTGTAAAGTCACTGTCATCCCCTTGCTAATAGTAACACTTATTTTAACAGTGACCAAACAGACAAGATTGGAAAATCTTGGGTGGTCCTGTCTTCTGCAGATAAGCCATAAAACAAAATTATAAGAGATCCTGCCCGTTCGGTCTTGTTGGCCTAGATGAATCCCAACAAACTGGACCTGCTGAATTCCTCAATCCTTGGCCAGTGTTCCTATAATTGGAAAGATCTGGCCTTAGTAGCAGGATTCACTGAATACTGGCCGTTTACAAGGTGCTGTACCAGGTTCCGGAAGAAATGTCTTCCATGCCTATGGAAGACAGTCTGAATATGATCTAAACCTATGTGCTGTGATCATGAAACACCCTAGCAGGGTAAAGAATCTAACTGAGCAGGACATTAGCATCACTTTAATTTCGTCTTTCCTATAATTATCACTTCACTTCATTCCCAGGGACTATTAAAAAAATGCAGCTATCATGCAGGCTGGTTTCTCTCTAGACCAGCCCTTTTCATATCCAGATAGAAGGCCACTGGTCCACAGAGAAAGGACCCAGGTTGTATCATTTCAATAAGCCATAGCAGGGCCTTCTACTCACCCTCAGCCCTAAGCCACCAGCCTCTATTTGTCTGGTAACCCAGGTGTGTGTAAAGATCTAAAGACATTGATGCCAGGCCAGAATGTTCCACCGTGCAGGGGAATTTTCCTCCATGATTTCATTTGAATTAAAAATCATTTGAGATTCTGTTTCTAAGCCAGTGTAGCCTGGGGCCTCTAAAAGAACAGCTGTAAGAATCTGCTCGCCATCCCAGGGTTTCCACGGCGCATCACTCAGAATGAGTGTACAGCCCCGCAGGCCTCCAGCTCACCCTCTGGCAGGAAATTGCTTCCTACTGTCATCCGTGGGACAAAAGCCAGCCACACCATCAGGAACCATAAAGAGACCAAAAGGCAAGCAGCCATCCTCTCAGATCAAATTCGTTTTGGTATCTCTGCTTTCCAATGCTGCTTTCTCTCCTTGCCCTATTCTATTCCTAAGTCCTATTTTACCTTGATTTCTGAAATGTGTTCCTTTCATCATGCCTCCATGGTTTACACGTCTTCTTAACTGTTAGCTTATCCTTGACCACTGGTATATGAGAGCTATCTTAAAATGGGATCTCCATCAGCTTGTCCATTCATTCCACACATATTTATTGGGAGCTATAAGGTGTCAGACTGTGCAAGATGTTGAAGATACAAATGAATAAGATACCACCCTTGTACTTGAGGAAGTCAGGGTCAAGTGAAGGAGACAGATATGTAAATCAATCATTGTAATGCACGCAATGAGTTGTTCAAAGCTCAGAAATAGCACAGAGGAAGGCGAAATTGGAGGAACAGAGACATCTGCACAACGGTGGAGAAGGGGATAAATATGCTAGGTCCTAAGGACTGGGGTGGGGGAGGGGGAATTCCAGAAAGAGGGACTAGTACAGCCAAAGCCAAAAAGACATGAAAGAGCCAGCTGGGTTTAGGAAATTGCAGTAAGTTCCTCACTGTCAAGTGTGGTATGTGGGATGTGAAACACAAAAGAAGGTGAGGGTAGACAGGCTGCAGTGGCCAGATTTTGGAAGGCCTTGTGTGACCCAATGGGGACTTCATTTAGCAATATTAATAGCCTGCCATATTTAAGGTTTACAATGGGCCAGGCCCTGCACAATGCACTTCACATGTGTTACCTCATCTGGTCCTTATCTGATCACAGTGAGATAGGTATTAGGTTGAACCATAAGAAATTGACCAATACTACACATTTTATCCCACAGACATGGAAATCTCGTGATTCAACCTAATACCATTATTATTATCACCATTTAAGAGATGGGGAAATTAAGGCATCTTAATTTCTCGCCCATGGTCACATGGCTACTCAGTGGAGAGGCAAAGATTCTAACTCAGATAGTGTGATAGTGATGGCAGGGGAGGGGTAAACTTTTAGGTAAGGGACTAGAAGACCTCAAGCAAGTGAGAGTGAACCATGTGGTTATCCAGGGCAGAGCACTCTGGGAAGTGGGTACAGTAAGTGCAAATTGCCTGAAGCAAGAATGTCCCTGGTATGTTCTAGAAACCCAAGGAGGCCAGAGTGGCTGGAGTGGAGAGGAAGGCAAGAAGAAGAGTGGTAGGAGATGAAGTTTGAGAGGTAACATGGAGCAAGATCATGTCGGGCTTTATAGTCCAGTAAGGACTTAGGATTTTATTCTGAATGAGATGGAAAACCATGTGACATGTCTTAACAAGATTGCACTGGCTGGCGAGTTGAAAATAGACTGCAGAGGGGAAGGGCAAAAGCAAGAAGACCAGTTAGGAGGCAAAAGGTGATGGTGATTCAGACCAAGATGGTGGCAGTTTAGGGAGAGGAGCCATCAGGATGGTGTGGATGGAATGGAGAGGATGGATGTGTGGAAAGGTGTGAGAGAAAGAGAGAGTCAAGGAGAGTGCCAAGATTTTAGAAGACTAAGGTTACATTAACAAGATGAGGTGGTTGCTGGTAGAGCTAGTTACAGGACATTATTAGAAGCTCAGGTGTGGAAATGTCAAGTTTGAGGTGCTCATTGGACCAACCGGAGTTATCAAGCAGGCAGTTGGACATGTGAGTCTGTAGTTCAGGGGAGAGGTCCAAGCTGGAGGATAGATGTGGAAGCCATCAGCAGACAGATGGTATTAAAGCCGTGTGACTGGAGAAGATTAGCCAGGGGTGAGTGCGAATAGAGAAGAGAAATGGTCCAGGGCCTCTCCATGGGGCCTCCAAGATTTAGAGATCAGAAACCTGAGAAGGAAACAGCAAAAGAGACTGAGACGGATTGACCAGAAATGTCAGAACCAGAGGTGGGCACTGATTTTAGCAATGTGGCGATCAGGAGGAAGAGGAGAATTTGCTTCCACTTCCCAGGCCACTTGTTTATTCTCACGGCCCAGTTTTCCAGTGGCCCAGTGCTGCTTGCTGGTCAAGGCCCAGGCCTCAGAGCAGCTGCAACTGTTGGAACAACCGGGCAGTTCATTACCAGCGGTCACTGAATTACTCCAACATCAGAATGTTTTTATTGAGTTAGTAAGAAAGCTTCATTGCCTGAATTATGCAATTGCACACTCTCTGTAATCAGAGAATTCCCCAGGAGTAGGAATAATTCTATTTCTTTTTGATATCAGGGCAGTTACCATGAAAATAATCAAATTTCTGAAAATTCTGGTACATTTCATGTAATTTCCTAAAATTATCCATTAAGAATCACCCACAATAGGACTCTTATTTTTTTTTTTTTTTTCCTGCTGGGAGCCCAAGATGGACTGGTATTTGAGCCTCCTCAAACCAAACTTACCCTCTTTGATTACATCCGCAAGCCAATGAATTATCAAGGCCAGTAGCTCCTAAGCACACGTGAAATGCTCCTATTAAATGTTGATATAAGAGTAAACATTCTTCAACGGGACCTCAAATGGCAGCGCAACTCCAGAGAACATCATAGAATCAATGGCGAAATCCCATTTCTAAAATTTGCTCCTCGCTTTCCAGTTTTTATGAACAGTCTCCCATCCCGTATGAAAATTGCTTCCTAGATACACAGCTCACTTTTGTGACCTTCACTTCACTCATAGACACTTCCGTTTCCTTTTTCCTTTATAACGTTCTGCGCTAAGCAGCATTTTCTCTTCAGAATCTGTTGTAAAAGAAATTATGACATTTCACTGAACACAGAGTCAAACATGTATATGAACACATTGATACGTGTAATATAAGCATGAATGAGTTCCATATGTTTTTTGAAAAAATGGTTTCTGTCAGAGCAAGAGGGCATCTAATATTAATCATACACACATGAGTTTTACTTAATCTGCCAGTGGCTTTGATTTCTGAGAAAATTAACATTTTGGTCTGTGTAAATAAGCTTGCCTTTGAAAGAAACAGAAGGGAAAATGATGTTTTTCCTTGCCTACAACAGAACTTCCTCCTTCTGGTTTGTGTGCGTCAGCTGAGGTCAAGGGACAATCTTCTCCCGCCTTCCAACTCTCACCTTCCCTTGACCTTGATTAATATCTGAAATAGTGGACAAATCAGGCTTTAGCCGCCCACGTCTTACTCCATCGCTAAAGGAAAGCAGAGAGCATTTCTGCACAATGCACTGCGGTTTTGCATTCACGTTGAGCAGATACACAATGAGAACTGCCACAAAGTGCAACCCAGCAGGTGGCTCATTCCCTGCCAACCACCAGAAAATACAGATACGCTGAGATTTTATTTGATCTTCCTCAGGCTTGAATGCCCCACGACGTGATCGCATTGCCTTTTACACGTGTTAACGTACGTGTTACACTTTCAAATATGAGCACTTTTGCGAATCTACCCCCACTCTCCAAGACAAGAGGGAAAAAAAAGACTTTGATGATTCTCTGGACCTGCCCTAATGTGGCGTGATCGTTCTCACTGTGATCTTCAGAAGGAAGCAAAGCTTGCGGAATTCAGCTTTTTACCTAGGAAACAGACTCCGGAACAGAATCGAAATCATTTCCTTCTGAGCAATCGTGGATGCTTGTAATACATCATTTCAGGAAGAAAACTTCTGAGGTAGTTTTTTTGATAAAACTACATCTATGTCTCCGGCAGCTATCAATAGTTGGCAGGAATCATTTGAGCCAAGTTCGGGTTCCTCGTGGAGCCCCACAGAGCGGTTTCAGCCACAGCTGTCCTCAGCTATATGGCAGCTGTGGGAAATGGACACAGTGGGAGAATACTGACGCCTGGCTCTGAAGCTCTCCACCTTCCCAGGTGTGTGACAATGAAAGCCGCTGATCCTCGATCGAGCTGCACTCTTTATTCACAAATGCAGTGATTAGTCCAGTAAGACAACCCAAACTTTCAAAAACAGGGGAAAGATTAAGTAAGTCAATGCAATCCAATTTATGGAATTCTCAGGAGTCAGGATAAAGAATGAGGGAGACCTATTGGTGCTGGCATGGTTTCTGAGACACGCTGACATACTGTAAAAAGAAAAAGAGCAAATCACAGAGTCAAAACCTATGAGATATTCCCATTTTATTTTTTAAAAAAGCATATTATTCCATGTAAAAAAAAAACTTTAAACTCATCACATGTTTATGTATATGCACACATATATGTATGTGTGACATACCTGTCCATGCTTAGAGATATGTCTAAAAGGATGCTCGTCATATTGATAACAGTAATTATCTCCAGGAAGGAGAGTGTGGTTGAGGTGGATTAAAGAGGAGAATTTTCTCTTTATCCTGTGTTCTTTGGCACTCTGGATTGTTTTTTTATAATATGAACACATTTACATATTACTTGCATAACTTACAAATAAATAAGCTTAACTTGATTCGTTAATTTGCTGACATTTATTCACCTAAGATTCAACCAGTGCCATGGCAGAAAGTTGGTTGCTTCTCCACTATCCATTCTTTCCTTCCTCCTTGCTAACAGGACCCTGGTTTTCAGGGACACAATGTTCCAAGCTTAACTTTTGCTTTCCCCAGCTTCCTTGTAGCTCCAAATAAACAGGGGATGTTCTAGCCAATGAGACAGGAATGGAAGTGTAGTGGGGGAGGAAGGAGGTGGTACCTCTTCTCCCTGCCTTGAAGGGACAGGATGTCTGGAACTGCAGCAGCCATCTTGCCAACATGAGGTGTCAAGTATCAGAGAAAGGCTAAGAGAATTGCAGAGAGGCCAGGCCAGATGTTGAGCCACTAAATCAACAGCAGTAGCTGCCTGCCTTCAGAATTCTTGTTTTATTAAGAAATATAAACCCTATTAGTTTAAGCCACTGTAAGTTGAGTTTTTTGTTACTAACAGCTAAATGAATTCCTAATCAACACAAGTGCCTATGATATACTGAGCAGAGTCAAGCTAGAGAAATTGATTTTACAGGAGAGAGGAGGAATTAGCAGCAGCATAAAATGCCTGAGATTATGGAAGAGAATGAGAACCAGAACATAAATAATAAGCATAGGGATAAAATAGGAGTGCACCAATGTCTTCAAAGTGGTGTTGAGTCAATTAAATAAGATTCTACGTATAAAAGCAGTTTGTAAATGGGGTAACAAGGTACAAATACAAAAGCTGATGTTTTTGCATATGTGGCCAGGATCTGCTATGAACAGTGGCTAAAACTTCATACTCTGAAGTCAGACCGCAGGGTTTGAAATCCCAGCACACCACACATACAAGCTATGAGAGTTGAGACAATTATTTAATGTCTTTGCACCTCAATTTCCTGATAAGTAAAACTGGAATCATAACAATAATTACTCCCATAGGACTATCGTAAGCATTAAATAAAACTAATGTATTCGAGGACTTAGCACAGAGCCTGGCCCATGGTGGCCTTCAGGATGAGTCAGTCATTGTTATTATATGATGACTTAAAGGATGTCCAAAGGCCTCTAGGTGACAAAACGTATGCCCCCCCAATCAGAGAAAGTCCCACTATAGTCACTGTCTAGCTCAAGGCCTCAGAGACCACTGTCACCTGAGGAAGGTTAAACCTCGATATTCTAGAAATATTTATAGGGCAGCTCCGACAAGCAAGCCAGGCACTGAGCGGGATGAAAAAGAAAGCCAAAGATATGCTCTGTGCTCTCAGGGAACTTGAAGAGATAAGACATAAATGCTAGGAAAGTGAACGAATATACAAGAGATAAATAACAGCTCAATGCTGGACAGAAAATGTCACAAGGCATAGTGTGATTAATTGCCAAAGAGCGATGCAGAGAAGGCTTAGAGCCATCCAATGGCCAGGGAGATGGCTATGGGGGGAATGATTCAGGACCACTTCAAGGAGAAAAGGGAACCTGCACCGAGGATGAGATGGCTTTTGATAAGCAGGGAGGAGGAGAGGGTGTGCCAGGAAGAGAGTGGAACGCGCGATCCAAATCACAAAAACAAGAAACCCTTGAGTATATTTGGGGGTGGAGCCCATGAGTGTGAGAGTGAGTCTGACCAAAGCCAAGGGGTTAAGCAAGAGGAGGGTCATATGGTGAGAGAGAGGAGAGCAAGGTGGCTGGGAGTCTGAATATGAAAAGCTTGAGATAGATGGAGATGTTCAAAATGCAGCCCAGAGACAGTGGAGGGTCACAGAGATTCCAAATGAGCAAAAATGACCAGAGCCTTGTGTTGACACTAGTCAGGAAGCAACAAGCAGCATTCCAGGGCTGAGAGACTGAGCAAAAGGACACAACGCACTGGGACCTGCTGTAGTGACACAGATGGGAGATCATGGCGAGAGCCTGAACTAGGATGGGTTAGTGGGAAAAAACAATAACTTTGAGCCAATTAGCAGTCAAGGAACCCTCAAATGGTAAATCCTTTCTGGTTCTGTTTCTGTTGATTTTCGCCTCCACGCACACTAGTTTATAAGATTAGTATTTGTACGGAGTGAGACCTTGAGGAGGAAAAGCCTAGGACAGGTAGGTCTGGAGGACGCAAAGGAGAAGGGAAAGCTTAGGAACCAGGTACACTGACTCAAAAGGCAGTTGCAGAGCTGTTTGCAATCCAAGGTAGTATGTGTGGGAGGGCTGGGCTCCTAGGGAGACAGAGAGAGGAGCAGGAAGGAAAATAGCAAAAGAGAAAGAGATCTGTTATGAGACATTTGGCTCATCTTGACCAATGGATAGTCTGAGCTTCAGCTGAACTCAAGACAGTTCAATCTCCCAAATATTGAGACAGCTCCTCCTGTGTGCATAGCCCCAATGCTCAGTGAGGTTAGAGTCTGCCAGCAGGACTCAGGGCTCTGCTCAGACATCTACAATGCAAAGCTGGGTGATCACCGCCATAGAGAGTAACCAAGTGCTTTGTGAACCCAGCCAAAGACAGAGCTTGCCCTGGCTGGGCTGGGGAAGGGGGCCTGCCTCAGGTGAGATGGGATGGAGGAGGTAGACTTTGGAGAATCTTTGGAGGTAAGTGGGCTCTTGGAGAAGGGAGACGAGCTCTGGAGAAAAAGAACTTCACAAACCTAATTCCAACTGCAGAAAACATTTGTGCTTGCCTGAAAACAAATAGTCCAGTTTTGATGTAGTAAAGAGAAGAATGAGATATCCAGGTGAACAGACAAATTGAAGATGGCTGAGAATGCCAGGTGAAGAGTTTGTCTTAACTGAGTGAAGAATGGAGAGTCACTAAAGGGCCTTCCCCAGGAGAGTGGAAGCATTGGAGGCTGTATATTTGGAGAATAAATCTGACACTGGTAGGTGGGGTGGCATGGAGAGGAGAGAGGCATTACAATGGGTGAAAAATAAGGCAGGCAAGATTCCACTGAATGGAGTCCTTCTAAATATAGAAAATGTCCCCTGGGAAGCTACAGTGAAGTTCATGGGAGCACCAGGACTCTGTACAGACCATGATGAAGACTAAGAACTGATAACTCAAGAACGAGGGAGGGTTGACTTAGAGGAATTGGAAGAAGATGGACAGTCAATTGGCTCAACTTGAGTCTTGTGAAGGTCATCCCAAGAGATTAGCTGAGAGTCAGAGTTGAAGAGTTTGAGAGTCAGCCAAGTTCAAGGCCAAGGGTCAGGCCAAAAGTGGGTCCATGAGGGTGGTTTGAAGAATCAGGCATGTCTCCACACGAACTAGTGTTCTTAGAGAGGACATAGGGTTTTTGTAGCACAGAGGCAAGGCATCTCAATCTCATGCCCTAAGTCTTTAAGAACCCATGTGTGAAGGCCAAACTGATTTTGAAACTCTTTCAGAGTGTGTGTAGTAGGCAGGGATGTGAAGGGAGAGGGAAACTGTCTTTAGGGTGTCCTGATAAACCAGATCCTGTGGAGTCAGTCCAAACCTTATTTTGCTTACAACCTAACTTCTGCCTCTGTACCACTCTTTCTCTGGGAAGTTTGGGTCCGACTCTTGCTCAGAATAAATACCACAGTCTTCAAATTCAGGGGTGCAAATGTAGGGAAAAAGTGAGACATGGTTTATTAAAGTCCACTGCACATTTATTGAGCACTCATTACTTGCGAGTCACGGGCTTGGCTCTAGGAATCAAAGATGGACCAGACACTGAGTATTCTGACCACCCACGGCTACCTAACAGACCACCCTACAAAGTGTGGCACACAATCACCACCATTCTATTATGGTCATGGTTCTGTGAGTCAAGAAGTCAGTGAAAACACAAAGGGGTGGCTCAAACATCTGGAAGACCAGGACCACATGTCTGTGGCATAAGTTCTGGCTATCCATCAGATTCCCGTGTTCAAATAACTTCCTCGCAGCATGGCGGTCTCAGGGCAGTCAGACTTCTTGCACAAGCATCCATGGATTCAGAGAAACAGAGAAACGGAGAAAACAAAACCTGTCAGTCCTCATGAAGGCCAGACCCTGCACTGCTATAGGATCACTTCCACCATATTCTGTTGGTCAAAGCATTGACATCTGAGTAAAAGGAGAGAAGGAAGGGATGGCAGTTGTCTTGTAGACAATCTACCACACAGAGCTTGCCCCTGAGGAGATGATTAGGCTGGGATGTCTATGAGGGCAAAGCCCATATCTATCTGGTTGACTGCTGCATACCCCAATGCCTGTTACATCTCATGACACAAAACACATGTGAAATATATATGTATTCAGTTAATTAACAACTGAATGTGTCCAACAAGACTCCATACCCAAGTTTATCCCTCAGCAAAACATATGTGTACCCAGAGAGATGGACTTCTAAGGAACTCTAAGGAAATTTGGGCAGGAAAACTGGCCTGAATCCTCTAGTTTGGTATTAATAGGCCATATTTATCAGAAAATAACCAAATTTCCACATCCTGTGGTTAGATGTATCTTGACCTCTTCTACAATCTACACTACAACTCTTTCTCTAAGATATAAGACAAAAGTGCTGTTAGCACTGACTTTGAGATAGTCCTGATAGGCTCCTGCTCCCCTGCAGCTGAGATGGACAAGACAGTACAGAAAACTCAGGGTCCACTTCATCCCTCCTGCCCTTCAGATCTAGTCAGAGCCAGCCCTAAGCAGACAGAAATGTGCTTCCTTAAACCAGGGTTCGCTCAGCCTTCCAGAGCCAAAGGTCCCTCTTAAGCAGAAGACCCCAGATCTCATTTCACCACTGTGTATAGGGAGTACACACCTTCTGGTTCAGAAAGAAAATAGAACATCAAGGAAAAGCAAACGTCTAGCATCCCACCAGAGATTTCCCCCTCTGTCTTCACAGTGTAACCTCCCTCAGGCCTGGAGTTTAGGAGATGGTCTGAGTTGCCTGATCGTGTCTTTGGTGCATATATGATGTGTTTAATGCATGTCAAGATCTCTTTAAAAAAATAAAAGCCAACATTTATTGAGTACTCAATGTGGGTTGAACACTGCAAATCTCTGTACAAAAGTGATCTTCCTGAAGCGCCATTTTGGTTCCCATTTTACAGAGGGGAAAACCGAGGTTTAAAGAAATGAAGAAAGTTGCTCAACTCACAGAGCTGGTGGACAACAGAGGTAGCATTTGAACACAGGCAACCTGAACTCAGAGTGTATCTTCTCTAACCACACAATGCTGCCCCTTCCTCTTCCCTGAGGCAGGTGAATCTTGAGCTGGTTGATGGTTGAGACCACTATGGACCAACAGAGGGCCAAGGGGGCTCTTGGAATTAGGGCAAATATGCAGGAGGCAGAGCTAATGATGAAGCAAGCTGCTTGGCCAATGAGACCCAGCAGAGGCCCCTGAGCTTCTCTGACTTTCCCTGTGGTCTGGCTAACCCTTTCTGAGGTGGCACTACTGACAATCAAACCCTCTATTTAGCTGAGCAGATACACAACGATCTTCTGTAACGCTCCTGTGGAAGAACATATCTTCCATGAAAGTTAACCTCTACGTGAGAAAGGAAAATTCAGCCCCCTGCCAAAAAGCCTGCCCTGGCTGCTTTTCCATCACCGTACTCTAACAAATCCACCACAGGCTTTTTCTTTCTACCTTGTCAAAAAGCCAGGAGTGGCATTTCAAAGGACACATTTACCCCCTAGCAATTCCTCTCTTCCACCACCATGTGCTTTCTTCTCATAAAACCAGACCAGACAATGAAGCTATAAACCCAGCTGGTAAGATTGATGGCGTATTTCTCCCACCTCCCTCCAGTGGGTATGGCTCAGGAGCTGTGCACTGTGAACAATAAACATTTAAATGAAAATGCTTCGAGATAGAGACAATCACAATTTAATAACAACAACAAAAAGTCAAAGGCTTTAATTGATACGGCAGAGGGGTGAATTTGGGAGAGCGTACGGCATACAAATAATGAATCGGACAAAACTGCAAGGAAAAATCTCCACCGCAGGTTTCTAGAAAGCTCTGCCTTATTGCTCACCAACATCTGGAGCACATACCCCGGGAAGGGACTGTCCCTGCAAAATGTAACCAAACAAATGAAGTGCTCTGCTCTTTATTTCAGACACTTTTGTTTTTACAATGAACGGGAAATCTATGGCAATCCCCGTTATACCATTTACGATTAAAAAATCAGCAGGTAGACAGATTACTGAAAATAAAACAGAGTTTCATATATTCTGCAATCTTGTTGTCTCTGCCAAAAATGAGCTGCTAAAATAAATCCCAGAAGTTTTATATTTTTGTCTGCCACCTTTTGTTTTCTTACCCCTACGTAGGGATCTAAGGATAGAACTTCAGCGGGATTTCACACAAGCAGACCTCAAGACACTTGAGATACAGCAATTTTATGAGAAATTAAAAGCCATTTGCGGGTTTCTCATCCCCTCTATTTTCTTTGACAATTGGCAGATGAACTTTTCCATTCTCTAAATTCCAAAAGTGAAAAATACCAAATTGATATGTGTGTTAATCATCGAAATAAAGGTACGAAAATTGTAGCACATCGGGTGGTGGAAGGCCGCTTGCCAACCAAAAAAGGATCTACTGACTTCTTAAAAGGAAAAACAAACTCCCCATTTTAATTGTTTTCCTTCAATTTCCCCATAGAACTTATACACATATCCTTGTTTTCAGAGTGAGCTTCATTTTCCTCATCCACAAAATGAAAGTGTGGGATTGATCATCTCCCAGCTGCCTTCCCAATTCAAATAAATTCTATGATTTTAAATACACACACACACACACACACACACACACACACACACACACTCTATATATATGTAAAATATATTTGTGTATACATATCTATGTATATATATGTATGTGTATATATATCTATATCTAGAGAGAGATATATACTGTGCTGACATGTCAAGATAATTTAAAATAAAAATGTATATTCTCTTGCATCTGACATGCATTTAGCCCTCTCTTAGCCTCGGTCTCTGAATCTAAAAAAAAAATAAAGACTTGGAACCATGGGTGGAAAATGGGTTTCAACTTGCTTGCCAAACCCTACCCTTTGCCAGGATCATTATGTTGAAAAACATCAGTGAAGTTATGCCTGGGTTCAGCATAAAAGGTGCTTATATTTATAATGAGTATTTATAATGAGTATTTATATATAGTGAGCATTTATAATGAGTAATTATGATAAGTTATAACACGAGGTAGATCATTCATGATATTTCTACAGCTCTCAATAAGCCTATTAAAGTCTGAATCCTACTCCCTTTGTGGGAGAGTTATTGCAAGGACAAAAGAGAAGCTTGGCGTCTACCCATCGGGGTTTCACAGCCAAAGAAACAGAGGTGCAAGGAAATGAAATTATTTGCCTGTGGTCAAAACTCGAACCCCAGTATTCTGAGTCCAGATCCATTATACCATACCACGCCACCTTCCTTAAATTCTAGTAAGCTCTGTGAAAGGGAGTGTCTACCTGTGGTCAGTGAATCAGCAGGATCCAGCCAGGAAGCAGGAACCTCTCTTCTCTAGGTATTTAAACAGAGTAAATTTAATTAGGGAATTAGTTACAAAGATAACTGAAGAGCTAAGAAACAAAACAGATGAAGCAACCCAGGGATTAGTAACCACAAAAAGTTGCTATCCTCCTTGGACTGAAAGAACACAGGGAGGAGGTGATGTTCCCAGAACCGTTTCAGAGGCTACCTGGAAAGAGGTGGAACCATGGACATGATGCAACCACTGATGAAACATGAAGGCAGAGAGGGAGAAATACCCTGGCTTCTCCCCACTTCCCTACTCCAGCCTTCTGCAAGTGTCTCCAGTAACCAGCCCTACTCAGAAGCCAGTCAGCAAGAGAGCCTAGAAACTTAGTTGCAGAACTGTAAGCAATGACGTGCACAGAAGAAATAATACAGAGATAGACAAGTAGATAAATATAGGTATGGTTTCAAGCCATGAGGTTAAAGGCTACATCCGTATCCTAAGGATATGCCCAATTTTTTTCTACCTAATTCCATTAATTTATTCCTATTAATATACAAAAATATCTCCCTTCTGCCAAATGGAGCAGGAAAAGATCATTTCTTCATACCTGAGTCTCTTGACTCTAGACTCCTGGTCAAGGGGCAGAGATTCATATTTTAGAAGTCTTGATGGAATTTTACACTGAAGTCAAACTAAAAACAACCTCCTCTCCAGATCACTCCAACTCTTATGCAAAGGTTTAAGACCCTGAGAGGAAAAGGAAATTACCAGAGAGAGGGGACCAGGAAAATTAGCTCTCCTTAGAGACTGGTAAGTTAAATGGAGATGTCTTTAAAGCTATAGGCTGGAGGGCCATACCAGCGGTGTAGTGGTTAAGTTCACTTGCTCCACTTCAGTGGTCCAGGGTTCGCAGGTTCGGATCCCAGGCATGGACCTATGCATCGTTTATCAAGCCATGCTGTGGCAGGCGTCCTACATATAAAGTAGAAGAAGATGGGCACAGATGTTATTCCAGGGCCAATCTTCCTCAGCAAAAAGAGGAGGATTGGCAACAGATGTTAGCTTAGGGCTAATCTTCCTCACCAAAAAAAAGAAAGAAAGAAAGAAAAAACTATTGACTGGAGATAGTGTGTAACTACAGGATCCCTGACTTCAGAGCCTAAAGACAATGACTCCCCAACCAGAGTGCTGGCTATCTACATCAGAAGCGCTTTGAGACTCTTGTTAAAGACCTAACTCAAGACCCTACACTAAACCCATAGAATCAGAAATCTAGAGATAGAACTTAAGTATTGCATTTTGGGTAGAGTTTCTAAGCTATTTGGGGAATAAGGGTTTCTGAACAAGGAAATCCTTGGCATCAACAACAAATTCAAGATGCGGCCACCAGTATTTCTTTCCAGGTGAGCTGGCGATGCCCTTTAATGACATGTCATCTATAGCTGCCAAGGGTGTATCTCTCTGTCTGATAATCCACAAGACGGCCTCCCCACTGCCCAGATCTGTTCCTTGGGATCTGTTCCATCTCTGGACTAGGTAATTACAGTTCTCTTTTCCCTCTTCTCCTTCCCTGGGGAAAAAGGCATGGAACTGACAATTCAGAAAGCTTGCTTTCCTTCTCCACAGTTCTCTCTCTCATTTTTGCTTCACATTGAACTCCCCAGGAGAACCCTCGTCTTGTTTCCCATACCACCCTGAAGAGGCAGAGGAAGTGGCTGTCACAAATACAGCTGCTCCAGCTGTGGGTCTGGGAGGCTTGCCCATCAAAGGTGCTGGGGGTTCTGTCCCCTCTGGAGTTGACTGGGGCTGAAGGGCCCTGAGGGCTGCTGCCATGTTGCACTTGATTCTGGGAGGTGAATATTCTCCCAGGTCCTCCCAGAGGTAAAGCCTGCAGGATTCCACTCCACACATTTACAGCCTCCCTTTCTTTGCCTCCACAGGGGAGGGATCTGGGTGCAGCATTGTTATTTGTGCCTGGTGTAACAGTGTTTCTTTTCCTTTAAACAATCTACAGGAGCCACCTTCCCGGAGATGAAAGATGAAAAGATGGTGAGATTACCTGCCAGGACCATTTAGGTTTTAATGATTTTCACGTGAGCGCTCCCAGAGACGCCCTACAGCAACCAAGTCATAGGACGCTGTTCTAATAAAATTAAAATTACTAAAATAAACTGCCAGGCATCTGGAAAGCACCGAGAACACAACATATTATATAAACTGACATCCAAATATTGTACACCTACATGGCCCTTGAGTTACCACAAAGCCATGATGCATATGAAAGCCTTATTTTTTTAATTTTAATATCCTTGTAAGTGGATTTTAATCACTAAGTAGCCAAATCATATTCAATATCAATTTCCTTTATATCATCCAGTGGTTTACGGTTTCTTTGAGTTGAATTCTCGAATTCACATTTGCATACATTCTAGAACTGCAAACACAAAACAAGGACGATTCAAGTGAAAAGTAAAGGTGTTTACAAATATCCAAATAATAGATTCCCCTCCTCGTTCTTTTTACATTCCGCTATGCTGGAGTCCATTAGAAGCAGACTTAGGAGTAAAGGTCTAAATATGTATACTTTGTGACTTTATGGAAATCAAGCTTATATATCACTCTTTAAAAAAAAAAAACGAATATTAAACACCAAATGACATTCAGTTTGATCATGAATATTGATAATATAACATTTATTTTAAATATAATGTATTCATCGGTACTCAACCAGAAGTCAAATTAAACTCATCAGGATCAGAATAACTGTTTGGTTTTGCAAAAGTCAAGGACCCTCGTTGGGTGGCTTAATGACTTCTTGTTTGTGTTCTGTTTGCATAAATTATCCATCAAGTGCAGCCATTACACCGGATGCGGGGCGGCACTTGCAGAGGAACGAGAGCCGCATCAGGACCCTCATTAAAGGGAAATGTGATTGGAATGGAGTCATCGTTCTGTACCTGGCAAGGATCTGCTGTCCCCATTCTCACCCCTGTGCACCAATTCCATTTGAAGTCGAAACTGGGCTTGCAGACCTGGATTTTTAAAGGCAACGGATGCAATCAAACAATAGACGTTGTAAGAGACAGCCGCTGTGCCTGTAGCCAAATGTGATAAAGAAAGGGGGGAAAAACAGTATAATGGATTTCAAGGCAATCAGATGAGTCTCCTGCAGGTGCTGGGTATTTCTCTCTCCATTCATCTAGTGGTTTATGTACCACAAAAAAAAATTCCTTTTCTCAATATCTACAGACATTCTTTCCACCTCATGGTGTTACTCCCCAATAAACCGAGCATGGATAGGACCCAAGTCATGCTGTGTGTAATGCTAATAAAGGCAGGCAAAAATAACAGCGCCCTCATTTCACATAGCACAGTCATCGTGTACCAGTCTGGACACATCTTACAGCTATTCCAATGCAATTGTATTACTTAACTCAGGAAAACCTCTGAGAATGTTGTTTTCTAGAAAGAGACAATAGAATATGAAGTAGAGCACCAGAGAAGCCGCATAATAGGAAGAGAGGAACTTCCCAACAGGGTGATAAGATGTTGTGTTTCTGAGATGTGCAGAGCTGAGCATATGTTGTATTGGAATAAAAAATGCAGGTGAATCCGAGGGAAATGAGAAACGCAACCATGTCTTACTGCAATCTTAAACAAAATTGCCTGTGTACCTAGCGACAGTTCTGGTTTGGTTCTCAGACACTCAGCTCTGAAATAAGAAATTGAAGAGCATTATCAAATGATAATCATCACCATAAACTAGCCTTGGCTAAACCTGCCCTCAAGGCGGGGACACCATTACCAGCAGCTTAGCTTGTCACAAATGTTACACGCAAGACAGCATAACCGTGCAAGGCCACACAGCTGGGGCTCAGCGTCAGGTTATAACTGGCTGAGACTGGTCTTTAATGCTCTAAATGAATACCAAAAACGGCTGAGATGTGATGTGCTTCGTTATAAAGTACACCCCCAGGCCCGCTAATACTTCATAATACAACCTTACAGATAGGGGCAAATACACGAAAGGACACTGGACACGCAGGTGACAGGAAACAGCTGTGCTCCATTTACACAGAGAACAGGAAAAGAGGGAATGAAGTTCAAATTACAACAGGCAGGTGTGACAGGTATAAAAAGACAGTAATGAGGACAACTGACTTGTTAAAAAAGGGAAACATTATTAGGCGGAGAGTGCAAGAGAAATGCACATTAAAATATTGAATGTCAACATACATATACATGGTAAAATGACATGTTAATGAGAGAAATCAACCTATACCTCAGAATTTTTTTCATAAAATATCACCTTGAATAATATGAAATTGGCTTTCTGGCAGACCAACTTCATAAGTTCAACTTACATCTTCTGCTTAAATCAGAACCTTGAACAGCACTCGGTGCATATCAGGCAATCCATAAATATTTGTAGAATGGGTGAATGAATAAATGAATTTTCAAATATTTAAAATGAGACGGTTTAACTGAATGAGCAAGTGCTTTTTAGTTGGTTTTGCATATGGAGCAGTCTCTTTGTGTAAACTTCCTTTTCTCATCTATATTGATTGCTTTTCTATCCAAGGTATCTTCTTTTGTTCCATGGTTGAAGTTATGCTCCCTGGTGCTCAGGAGCTTTGAGCATCTGTGGTCACTGTTAACCATCTTCCTTACCCTTTTAGATGACCAACAATGATGATTAATAAAAATAATCAAGTCCATGTTCTTTTCTAAACTTTTTGGATATTAATTGGAAAAACAGATACCAGAAGATCCAATAACCATTGCTTGCTTTTGAGTCTTTGTGCTGGTTTTAAAGTGCCAAAGGAAAAACGTTCATCTTCGTTGAAAAAATTTGAATTAGCTTTGCCCATCAAGCTTGTTGAGACTTGTGTTAATTCCTTAACATCTTCACATACGCCAACTCCATTCCTTCAGTTGCACAAGCCAAAACCCTTGCAGTGATCCTGAATTTTATTTTTTATTTGGCTCACGCCCCATATCCAATCTCTCAGCAGATCTTGTAGCACTGCCTGCAAAATAAATCCAGAATGCAGCTACTCCTCACCACGTCTTATGCTCTTCATCCTCTCACGCACCCCCAATCCCCTCCAAGGCCAAGCCATGATCATCTCTCATCTAGATTATCTCAAGAGCTTCTAATGTGTCTCCCTGCTTCTATTCTTATCTCCTTACACCCTATTCTCCATAGAACAGAAAACTTATCACCCTCAAAATGTTCCATAACTCCCCATTTCACTCAAAGCCAAAGTCCTTACAATAGTCTAAGAAGCCCTTCCCCATCTGCACCACCACACCCCATCACCTCCTGCTGCTCTCCCTCCTACACACTCTGCTTCAATCACGCTGGTCTCCTCCAATCATTTACTTATCTCGCTTTCTCAGTGAGGCCTTCCCCAGTCATCCCATCTAAGATGACAACCCACCCTCCACCAGCACTCCATATCTCCCTTCTCCACTTTATTTTTTCCCTTAGCTTTTGTGATGGTCTTAAAAAATGTGATAAATTCTTTGATATCTCTCCCTTTAAATGATGGAGCCTAATATCTCTCCTCTGGAGTGTGGGCTTTACTTAGTGACTTGCTTTTCACAAATAAAATGTGGCAGAAGTCATAAGATATTGCTTCTAAGACTAGGTCATAAAAAGACATTGTGGCTTTCTCCCTGTGCACTCTCTTGCTCTTGGTTCACTTGCCCAGAGTTTGGAAGTTGCAGTGTCGTGTGGACACTCAAGCAACTCTACAGAGAGGCCCACATGGAGAGGAACGGAGGCCCCCTGCCAACAGCCATGGGACTGAAGGATCATAGAAGTGGAGCCTCCTGCTCCAGTCAAGCCTTCAACTTACTACAGCCCCAGCCAATATCTTCGCTGCAATCTCATGAGAGATCCTGAGCCATAAATACCCAGCTAAGCTGCTCCTAGATTCCTGACCGATAATAACTGTAAGAAAATAAATTTTGTTGCTGTAAGCCTCTAAGTTTTGGGGTAATTTGTTACACAACAATAGATAACTAATAAAGCCCTTATCACCATCTAACCATATTATATATTGTATTTTATTATCTTGTTTCTTGACTGTCTCCCCCAAGAAATGTAAGTTCTGTGAGGTCTGAGAGATTTGTCTGTTTCGTTCATTACTGTGATCCCTGCACCTAAAGCAGTTAAATGAATTAATCATGTAATTTTAATAATGAATAAGGAGGGTATCCAAGACTCCCATACATTAGTGGATCAGCAAAAATGCAGCACTCAGACACATACCACAGCAGTAGCAACTGTTCCCATCACCTGGGTAAAGGATGATTCCATTTGGTCATAAAGCAGACACCCACCACAGATGTGTTGCACGAATAATGACTATGAAGAGGCCCCTATTTTCCTACTGAATACTAAAGATGTGTTCTCACAGAAAAACAAAGCACCTAGTAGATAATTTGTGAGTTGTTGGTTCTTCACCCAAGCAGATAACAAAATCATCAGCGAGATTCCTACAACCACAAATGCCCAGACTCCACATCCCAAGGTTCTGATTCAGGAGGTCCAGAGTCTATAGCATCTGCTATAGACTGAATATTTGTGCCCCTCCAAAATTCATAAGCTGAAACGTAATCTCCAATGTGATGGTATTTGAAGGTGGGCCTTTGGAAGGTGATTAGGTCATGAGGGTGGAGTCTTCATGAATGGATTAATGCCCTTAGAGCTTCCTTTTCCCTTCCACCATGTGAGAACACAGTGAGAACACAGCCATCTATGAATAGGGAGGTGGGTCCTCACCAGACACTGAATCTGCCAGAACCTTCATCTTGGACTCCCCCACCTCCAGAACTGTGAGAAATAACTTTTTGTTGTTTATAAGCCACTCAGTCTATGGTATTTTTGTTATAGCAGACCAAACGGACTCAGACAGTGTCTTTAGCTGCAAAAACGTCCCCTAGATTACTCTGATATACAACCAAGACTGAGAACCCCTTCACTGGGTGGTAAATAACTAGAGAAGGCAGGCAAATCCACAGTCGACTAGTACTGGAAGCTTTTCACATCAATTTAGCAACTCTGAATTCCCCTTATGCATTCATTTATTCACTCATTCACTTATTAATTATGTACTAAGTTGTTGGGCACTGTGCTCGACTCTGGGGAAATGGAGAACCTGCTGGAACCCAGGGTCTGGTGAGGGAGATCAGACTCTCACCCAATGAGACATCCAACCCAGAAGGCCCATCGTCAGCATTCCAGCCCCATCCCTGCCTTTCCCAACCTTCTCACCTTTCCCAGCAGAGCTTGGACTCCCCCTACACACACACGCCTTGGGCTGGAGGTAGTTTGGGCACACATCAATGAAGAGATGTGGCCTGGGCAGCAACTGACTGCAAGGAAGCGGCTGAGATCCGAGATCGCCTACAGAGAACGTGTAAGTGCAAAGGAGAGGAGCTCCAAACTAACCCCAAGGAAACCGAGACTTTAAGGACTGCCAGAGCAAGAAGAGTGTGCAAAGGAGACTAAAAAGCAGGTTTCCTAGAGCTAAGAGGAAAGCCAACAGCATAAAGTCCTTTTGTCAAAGATGTGGCATTCTCAAGCAAGAGGAGACCTCACATCTCTGTGGCGTGAATGATGCCTGGCTTGCTCAGGTTGTAACCAGGGACGTAGGCCACAGAAGGGTTACCGAGGATTCGGTTAACAGCTAACAGAAATTGTCAGATGTTTTTCAGACAAGGCTCTAGAGAAACAGGAAGAACCCAACCGCAGAGACTGCTTACCAGACAGCCACCCCATTCCAGCTAAAACCAGCTCTAACCGCACTACAGTGACCCACCCTCATTAACATCTTAAATTCTCCTCCTCTGGGAGGACAAAGCAGCCATTTTCAGATCATGCGAAGTATGTAGGGATGTGTGCACATGCTATGCACGCACCTTAAGAGAACACGGCTGTTAGACAATAACCCCCAATCTCCCGCATTTTCCTTAACTGAATACTCATCAACTGTACTCTGACCTAACAACAAAAGGACCTTCAAGCCCCTGTTCAGGGAGGCACTGCTTTTGGAAAATATCCCCGGTGTTCTCCATTGCTTGTGCAGGTAATAAACCTTTCTTCACCTACTTCCATCTTGGTTGTGCTTTTCAGCTCCACACCCACCGAGACAAACCCATTGAGTTTGGTTATATATCGGTAAACTTAACAGTCTGCAAAATGAGTTTCATCCAAACAAGAGATACCTCTATCCTAGTAACTCTAATAGTCTATTTAAAATCTCCAACTAGCAGAGATAGTGCATAGCTAGAAGTTTGCTAGACCATCATTCTAGTCCTGGTCTTCTATTAATTAACTCTAGAGTTTCAAAAAATAATTTAAATTGCTTAAGGGTCTCTGTTTCCTCATCTATTAAGTAACAGTGTAGGAAAAAATAATCTTTAACTTTTGCAGGGTTAACATTCTATTAAAAATTATGTACGTGAGGGGCCAGCCCCGCGGCACAGTGGTTAAGTTCGGTGTGCTCTGCTTCGGCAGCCCAGGTTCGTGGGTTCAGATCCCGGGCATGGACACGCACCACTTGTCAGCCACACTGTGGTGGTGACCCACATAAAAAGTGGAGGAAGACTGGCATAGATGTTAGCTCAGGGCTAATCGTCCTCAAACGAAAAAAAGGAGGAAGATTGGCAATAGAAGTTAGCTCAGGGCGAATCTTCCGCAGGAAAAAAAGAAGAAAAAATTGTGCGTGTGAATATGTGAATATGTGTCAAAATCCCTTAACCAATATTGTTCTCTGAGAAGTGGAGAGCACTGTGTGTAGGAGAGAGGTCGTAACTTGACTTTCTTGTTAAGGGAAGTAAACACTGGTGGGCATATGCTAATTTCCAGAGTAGCAGTTGACAGTGTTATCCTTCATTTGGAAAGTATTTCAATACCAATTAGATGAGTTAGAACAAATATCCCCAGGCATTCTAGCAGTACCAGAGAATGGTCAGAGTCCCAGATTAGGCCCAGGAGTTCGTCTGGGTTATACAATGCCCTGGGTTTCTAGGCAACTGACAACACAGAGTGTTTACCCTACCACCTGGCTGTTCACCGGCTCATCCTGGTTCAGGGAGGGTGTCAGAAGTCTGTAGACCCACACAGACAGTCCAACATGGTAGCTCTCCACCTTCAGGCTTGGTGTAGGCAGGAACATGATTGATGCTGCAGCAGGCGGTGGGCTGATGACTGTAGGAGATTGTAGCTCTTTATTCCCTCTGCCAATTAATTCCCAAGAAGGAATCATTTTAAAGAAAGATTTCCAGCTCTCACCTCACTCCTTCTGGGGGAAAAGAATTAGAGATTCAGAAAAACAAGGGCAAGGTGGGGACCAGGGAGAGCCATTCCACCTCACTCTAAAGCACAGCTCCTCAACCTTGGCACCATTGACATTTTGGGCCAGATAATTCTCTATTGTGGGACTGCCTTGTGCATTGTAGGATGTTTAGCAGCATCCCTGGCCTCTACCCATGAGATGCCAGTAGCACCCCCTCTACAGCTACGACAACCCAAAATGTTTCCTGACATTTCCCAATGTCCCCAAAATTGCCCCCATTGAGAACCACTACTCAAAGAATGTTGCCCCCATAAAAGGTCCCAGACAAACCAGGCTGGCAGAAGGCAACATTGCCCATCTTCCACAGTGATGCTTCAGTTAACACTCTCTGCATGAATTATGCTGTTTATGCCATTTAAAAAATAACAAAACCTCTACAGACACCTCCACCCTGCTCCATTCTGAAATCCTGCCTCTAGAGATTGAAAGCTCCAGCTGATAGTCTGTCCTCAGGTGAACCCCCAGTACAAGGTCGACCTTATGTGCCCAGCCTCTGCTCCTCACCCCAGCCACTTTGGCTGGAATGTCTACATGGCCCCCAAGAACAGCCTGTACATGGAAATCAGTCCATGTGAAAGAGAAAAAAAAAAAAAAGAAGGGGCTAGCGATCAGAATACCCGGCTCAGAACCCCACCTACCTCATTCACTAGCTGTGCGACCTGAGCCATCACTTAAGCTTTCTGAAGCTGTTTACTCATCTGCAGCAAGAGTAATACTATCTGCTTGTCTTTCTCCGCGCACCGTTGTGAGCTCAAACACAAGGCGTGTGACACCTGGAAAGCACTCTGCAATGGTTAGGAATCCAATGTTTATTGCTGTCTATGAGCACTACGGTCGTTATTTCAGCATCCCATCTCTGTGTTGGCCACACTCCACGGGATTTGAGGACACGCAGAGACTAGTTTGCTTTCATTTTAGTGCTACCTTGACCGGAAGTCCTCCTTGCTTCATTCGCCAAAACTGGGAGATATGGCCAAGCGATTTCTTTGTAAAAGACTGTCCATCGATTCCAACAAATGGCAACAAATATTATTTAAACCTACCACATACCTTTAGGAGATATCAGAGAACAAAATCGACCAGGATCCCTGCCTTCAAAAGGCTTATTTTTTAAATGGGGGATGGAAGATATAAACAATAAACAAATAAAAAGACATAATAAAAAAGTAAATTCTACAGTATGTTAGAAGCTGATAAATGCCGTGAAGGGAAAGGTTAGTAAAGGGCATGGGGTCAATGTGTGTGTTGGAGTGGAGGCAGGTTGCTGTGTAAGTGGGGCATGCTGGTTGAGAAGTGAGATATGGGCAGAGGTGAGGGGTCAGCCATGCAGCCATCAGAAAGAGCATTCCAGGCGCAGGGAACAGCAAGTGCAAAGGCTCACAGGTTGGAGTACGCCTGGTGCATTCAAACATCAACAAGCAGAGACCATCGTGATGGGAGCAGGGTGAGCAAGCAGAAAAGGAAGAGGAAGTGGGCTCAGAGGGTGGAAGCTGAGGCATTTGACAAATGTGGAGGGAGCTCTACTCCATGCCAGCCACTGTGTCCACTGTGTCCCTGTCACCGGGAGCTGACAACCCACCAGGGGGGTGTGCTACCAGAGGAGAGGGACAAAGCGCTCTGAGAGAGCTTGCCTAAATTCTTGGCCTTATTAAAGACTAGTTTATAAGGAATGAGGGTCAGCAGTGCATGTTTTAGATCTTCGTTCACATACAGATTGTTCGGCATCTTCGAAGCTCTCTACGCCAACACCCCACCACCACCACCACCAGGAAATGGAGAACCCTCCTGTCCATGGGACACCTGGTGACTCACTAAGAAAGGGGACTGGTCACTTCAGGTCGTTTCCTCTGTTCGTTAGTAGATGCTCAGGCTGGTCAAACACGAATGTTGAAGCGTCTGGTTCAGGAGAACAAGAGGCCATGACACCAAGTTCCCCTTTATGATGTCACTCTGCTCACTCCGACCCACCCCCAGGCAGGATCTAAAGGGGAACTGTGCTTCTCACTGACGGGGTGCCTGCAGCTCAGTCCCAGCCCACCTCATTTCTTCCCATTCCCCTAGGACCCCCAGGAGCAAGCCAGGGCCTTAGACATTTGCTTCCGTGCTGGATGCAGCTGTCTCAAACTTGCCTCTTCTTTCCCAAGTTATTTGCGAAAGATGCGGTGCAGGAGCACACACAGCTGGCTTGTGCCCGAGGGAAAGGCAGTCTGACGCAGCGGGGGATGTGCCTCTCCCAATAAAAATTAATGGAACAAAAGCCCCCTGTGTGCAGCATGAGTTTCAGCTCCCAGGGAGCTTTCGGCTCTCACCAAGCCCCCTTCTGGGTTCTCCTGTCCCCTGGGTGTCTTTGGCATAGGTCAAGACCCATCATTAAAGGGAAAGGGGCCAGGAGTAAATCAGACTGGGGGCTCACACACATCCAACACACATGCACACACACACTCGTATACACACGCACACACGTGCGTATACACACACACACTCATACATGCGCACGCACAAACATTTCGCATATACATGCACCTCTTCAGTTTTGATTTTTACATTGGCAATCTTATGGGGTGGAGGGGAATTATACCATGAGGGCAGCAGGAAAGAATTACATGGAAAGACATGAGGAAACCCAGTCAGAGTTTGCAAAAAAGTTAAGAGCCTCCAGGTTCCTTTTTATTTTTGTTTTGTTTTGTTTTGCTTTGTTTTCGTCTACAAGCTCTCCATGTGGGCATTTTTGTTGTGAAAGATTCAGAACAGCATGCTTATGTACAGAGCATTGCGTGCAAGTAGGCTTTGACCTCCTAGCTCCCACGCCTCCTGCCTCAGATGCTGTGCTGGATTATTCTACCGTCAACTCGGTTACTCTGGGAACCCTAAATCCCAGAATCCCCTTTCCTGTGTGGTCCTGAGTGAGAGTAAGTCAAAGTGAATATGCATGAGATTTGGGAGGCAAAAGTGCAGTAGGGTCATTGTTCTGAAGGCTGCGTTGGTCAAAGGGGATGAGAGACAGAGCAGAGGCGCTGGCCGGATCCGGCTTGCCATGTTCTCTCCTCCTCCATTTCCAGGTCACCTTCCCAACTGCCAATCTGCTGAGCAGCAGTTACTCCAGGTAACACCCAGGTGCTTCACTGCAAACTCACAGAGGTGGAGGCACAAACAGTCCATAGCCTGCCATAGTCCCCCTCTGCAATCCCGCTCCAGCAGCTAGACATGCTTATAGATCCTTCAACACGCCTTTTCAGACCATTTCCTGCTCAGCTCCTCCCGCAGTTGCATAAGGACTAATTCCTATAATAAATTTCTTATTCTACGATTCTCTGCGTTTTTGCTTCCCTGATTAACTGAGTGGCACAGCTGTCAACAGTGTGATATGCATCAGGCCTTTCTCTATACGAAGGTACATACCCACACACCTCTCTGCTTTTGTTCCTCTTTTTCCTTAAATGTAATCATCTCAGTGATTTCTGTGGCAACACATGTAAATCAACCTCACTCTTTTTCATGGCTACATAATATTCCATCGTATGTACAATTTATTTAACTATTCCCATATTGGTAAATATTTAAGCTGTATCCAGTTTTCCACTCAGACAAAAAATGCTAAAGTGGTGTTTTTAAACATATTTCTTTATACGTATTATGCAAATCTTCTTTAGGGTGGATTTCTGGGGCTGGAATAATCAGGTGAATATATTTTTAATTTCTATAGTTATACAAAATTACCTTCCAAAAGACTTCTTTCTCCAAAATGTTCTTGCTCTGCCATCATCTTTGCTCCGTTTGCTAACTAGGGCTCTGCACTCTGGTGTCCCTGGGGATCCACAGCCTAACAGGACTCCACTTGGAGGGGGCAGAGGGCAGTGGGCATTTTGAGGCAGGGACATAGACATTTGGAAGGCAAGACGTATGGTCATGGAGAGCATCATGTTTAGAAGAAATATACAACTAGCTGGTTCAAGACTAAACGAAGACAAACAAGGAGAACTGGCATCTACATGAGATGGGTAGGAGGAGATTAACACTAAGAGAAGGAGAAGACTCTTTCTTCATGTGATTTTTTTTTTTTAAAGATTTTATTTATTTATTTTTCCCCCCAAAGCCCCAGTAGATAGTTGTATGTCATAGCTGCACAACCCTCTAGTTGCTGTATGTGGGACACAGCCTCAACGTGGCCAGAGAAGTGGTGCGTCTGTGCACGCCCGGGATCCGAACCCGGGCCGCCAGCAGCGGAGCGCACGCACTTAACCGCTAAGCCACGGGGCTGGCCCTCTTCATGTGATTTTAAAGATGCCCCAGCTTCCTCCAAATTACCGTCCACGCACGTGTCCATGGCGATACATGTACACACACGCATACACACACACAGACACAAGTACACACTTTAGAATCTGCTGCTGAAGCTTAAAAATCTCTTTAAATATTTTCTTCCTCCAAATAGAGCTAAGGTTCATATTTTAAAAATCCATATCAATAAGTGGTAGTTATGTGTGAGGACCTTTGCAAAATATTTTACATGCTTTATGTCATCTGAGGTAAATATGAGTCCCATTTTTACAGATAGGAAAACTAAGGTTCAGGAAAGTGAAGACAAACAACTAGTGAGTTGCAGAGTAAGGATTTGAACTCAGCTCTATGTGACCAGACAACCTTTAGCCACTGCATGGCCTGCCCAGGGGAAGGTGACGAAGCCCCTTCACTTCACAGTAAGGTGTAGACAACTTCTGCTCAGGAAGGAGCAGGATTTCCTGGAGGAAAGGGCACTGGGTGTTGGCAAAGACCAGTTAGAGAGAGGGGAGAAGGTGGGGGAAGAAGATGCTGAGGGAATAAATCCAAGAGTCATCTACTTCCTGAGCCGAGGAGAAGGACACGGAGCTGGATTCGCTCTAAGAGGAATGGGGAAGACGACCAGAGCAAGAGGAAGGTCAGCTTTCCCAATCAGGGCAACTCCTCCTGATTCTGGTGTTAAAAGGGGGCAAGACACTGGAAGTGGTGGGAAGGTGTCCATTCCACGGTCTCCCACCTCCTCAGGTTTTCCTATTGCCCCAGCATACATGGGCCTCCCCTGTGACAGGTGATTCCATACTGTGAAATAACTTAATCCCCACACAATGAGATGATTCCAGGGACCAATGACCTTGGACTAAAGAGGTACGGAAGGGGATGACGGGTGAGGAGGTACAAGCTCGGGGTGAGGTCAGGGCGGGTTACAGGACTGTCAGAGAGACTGGCGCTGGAAAAGTGATACGGAAGGGAGGCATCCTAGGAAGTGCAAAGGATGCTGAAGGGAAGTCCCAGGGGAAATGCAGCCTGCACGTGCAGACCTGACAAAGGACCGCATGATGGGGGCTGGGGGACAGCAAGCTTCCAGTGGCGCGGAAGCCTGTGCCAATTCCTGAGAACCACGGGTCCCAAGGGGGCCCAGGCCCCAAACACAGATTGTGCAACAGTCCTTTAGGAAGCCTAACCCCTGCTCCGAGACCTGAAAAATAAATCGTTCCACGGAGCCCTCACCACTCTGGGAAGCCCTGTTCATCTCAAGATAAAAGAGAAACACGCCACTGGGAGTCAGTGATTCAGGGAAAAGAAGAGAAACAAAGAGTAAACAAACACTGCACTCTGTGCCTGGAATGACCCGGCAGTGGCGCCAGCGTGTGTGGGCGGGTGGGCTTAGCAGCGCACTTCTGGGGATGTGGGGATGAAGGTGGCTGGTGATGAGTTTAACTGGGTGATCTTCTGTTGCTGTCCACCCCAGGCCCCATCAGAGGAAGAGCTGCTGGGTGTGACAACTGTCCCCTCATCCCTGCAGAGCCTGTTGGAGAGATGAGCCGCTCCAGCCACAGCTATGGTTGCTTGTGCTAAGTTCAGAGTAAAAGATGGCAATGGGGGCCAGGCCCGGTGGAATAGAGAATTCAGGATGGTGCTATTTGTTATACTGGAAGTTTGAAAGCCACCTAAACAGAACCGTGTGTATCTAAGTAATGGTAGAGCACTGGATGGAATAGTATACAGCCATGAAGCATGGGAGTTATGAAGACTAAGTAGCAATATGGAAAGTTATCATAATGTGCAACATCCGTTGATGATGATAAATATGCTCTTTATTCAGGTGGATAAACAGGAGAAGAGAAAATCGAAAACAGGAGCAGTCATAATGAGGCAGGAGGATTATGGGTAATTTTCTCCCTCTACTTTCTACGTTTCCTATTGGTTGATAGACTGGTTTTACAATGATGTGGAAGGTGGAGAAGGAAACGGTTCTGGCTGTGAACTGAGGTGCCTGTAGTGAACCTAGGCCACCACACAGTGTCGGTCCAAAGTGAGTGTGAGAACCAGACCCACACACACACACACACACACAACACAAACACACACACCATGCACACAACACACAGGTGCCATACACATAACACACCCACATACCACAATACACCATATACCTACAACCCACAGGTACACCACACCCAACACACACAATACTCACTACACAACACACACACCATGCACACCACACACATGCCATATACACACGACACCCACCATACACACACAGTACACACACACCATGCATACAACCCACACATACCTCATACACACACACACACATACAGAGGCACACTCATGTGCTTTTATTTCCATGTGCATTTCACAGGGGTATTAGTGGACGAAAGAGTTTGCTCTCAGGGTTTCTGGTTAGCTGGGAAGCAGGGGTGGGTCTCTTCTCCCTCACAGGAAACTGAAGTTTGCTCTCGGAGCAGAGCATGCCATGAGCTACGTGGGATCTCTAAACCAGTCCCTACTCCACAGACTCTGTTTATTTGAGAGCAACACCCCAGACCTGCCAATGGGTCGGATGTATGGCAAGAGTCCTGATGGAAACCTCTAGAAAAGCCACCTTCTTTGTTCGGGAAAGCCCAGCCCTCATCCACGCCATGTGGGAGAACACTCCCTCTGGTTTCTCTTGCACAGACTGGCTCTCACAGCTTTATGTGCTCCAGGAAGTTGTGCCGACGCACGTGAAGTCGGCCCACAACGGTAGGCTCTCATTTACCATGCTGGTATCGGCCTTGCTGGAGTCTTCCAGCGTGCAACATTAGGCACGGTACATTGCGTGAATATAAATCAAATTAACATACACTGTCATTGCCTGGTTGAGCAGCTGTATTCTCTGTGTTAAATTTCATAGTTGAAATGAAACACTTTTCCATTACTGAATTGCAGCTCCACTGGGCGACTGCAACAGTCACCTGCCAGAATTAAGCCTGGTGATGCCAGTTCTGTCTCAAAATGGCAAATGCAGCCAGATTTACAAAGCGACTGAGGAGTTGCTAATTGCCACCAAAATAAAACATGGATGTTGATTCACATCTTTGAACCAAAAGTTTGTATAAACTCAGCATTGTCAGTAAGAATATGCCTGGCTTGGGGCCGGCCTGGTTGCGTAGTGGTTAAGTTCATATGCTCCTCTTCAGCGGCCCAGGGTTCACAGGTTCGGATCCCGAGCGTGGACCTACGCACCGCTTGTCAAGCCATGCTGTGGCAGGCGTCCCACATATAAAGTAGAGGAAGACGGGCATGGTTGTTAGCCCAGGGCCAATCTTCCTCAGAAAAAGAGAAGGATTGGCAACGGATGTTAGCTCAGGGCTAATCTTTCTCACCAAAAAAAAAAGAATATGTCTGGCTCAGCAGGTTAAAACCAGGTGCTGTGAATGCCAAGATTAACATTCAGTGTGTGGCCTAATTCATCTGCTCAGCTCATGGTCAAGGAGCCTCCACTCTCTTGTATGTGCAGGGCACGCTGACACATATGTTGAGTACCTACTGCATTCAATGCACTTTACAGGCATTCTAGGAGCCAGTTTTCAGAAAAAGTCACAATGGGGATTATGAGCCCCAGGATCCAAATGAAGCAACTGAGACCAGACTCAGGAAGACGGTGACCTAGTGACACAACTAATAAATGACATGGCCAGAACTCAAACCAGGATCCCACTGAATCCCAAATCTCTGTTCCTTCCTCTTTGTCCAGCTGGTGTGGGATGGCACAGAGCAGATCCACACCTGCTGGAAAAAGCAAAACCTACTCAAAGCACACGCTCTGCTGGTGATGGATTAATAGTGGCATCTCCCTGTGGAACATACATCATGGTTACTCTTAGCACACTGAGCGCCTGCCCTTAGGACCCCAGACGTCCTTTACCCTGTCACATGTGGTATATACAGTCCATGTACAAGGCTCAAGGTTACAAAGAGGCAAAGCTTCCACTCCGCTGCCCTGTCAGGCCCTGACATCAGGAGCATCCATTGTCTTTCGCTAGTCTGATGCTTAACAGTCAGGTTCCACTTGCGTGTTCCCCTCAGTTCTTGGTGGGCTCCAGGTGGGCTCCCAGGTCTACATAAACAGCTTCCACCCCACCCTACCCAGACCAGTCAGCACTGGCTTTAATCTCTGCTCAGTAACTAGTATGCTTTCTGCTACCCCGTAGCATTTCACAACTCCTTGAATCTGCCTACTACTTGAGCCTCAACTCGTGTGGCAATAACATATAGAACTCTGTGTGTTACGGAGTGTTGACACAGTGAAGGAAAGGAAAGGCAATCAAATCTACCCTGAGCCTGTGGAGCATAGAACTCTATTCTTATGAGGGCAGCACACATTTCACTTTCCAGGGCCAAGGACTGTAAATCTCTCTACATGCATGCAGAGCGCATGTAGCTACAGAAAAACCGCTGTGGGTCGGGACTCAGATTGGATGGCCCTAGCTAGAGCAATTACCCAAATGTTTTGGTAGGCCACAGAGTAAAAGAATTATGAGTTTTGGACTAGAGATTCTTTTTTCTGCCAAATGGCCATTTAACTGCAGGGTAGTAGCACATACTTTCCACTCCAGATAGATCCACATTGCAATTAAGATGTTTAGCAGAGCAGGCTATTTCAAGCGCAACCTCAGTGGGTATCTAGACCTTGTGAGGGAGGGAGGTTGTTGTTTAGGGGGGCTCAGGGTCTGACCCTCAGCATGGTGAGTTTATAGGGTGACTGGGCTCTGAATGTTGACTCAGTGTGTCCATATGGCAGCTATTTCAGGAACTTGATTGATAAGCTCAATGTAAGTTTTTTGTGAGCAGAAAATGCACAAGATTGGAGGACAGAGCAGTCTGGGCTAAGCCATTGAGTAGTTGTGCAGCTTTGGACAAGTCACCTCCTTTGAGCAGTTAACATCCGTGAGTTCTTGGCAGTGCAGAGTTGCAGCAAAGACCACGGATCCTGGATTCCAAGTGAGTCCTCATCGCAGATCTGCCAATATTATCCATCTGACCACCAGCAAGTTACATAACCTCTCTTGGCCTGAGTTTCCTCATCTGTAAACTGGGTCTAAAAGTACTACCCATGTTTCCTTTGAGGGTGATGAAAATGTTTTGGAACTAGATAGATAGTAGTGTTTGCACAGCATTGTGATGGTACTAAATGCCGCTGAATTCCTCACTTTGAAATGGTTAATTTTATGCTATGTCCTTTTCACCTCAATAAAATACATTTTTTGAGTAGTGCCTGCAGCATAAGGTTTAAAGTTAGTAATGTGGGCCGGCCCCGTGGCTTAGCGATTAAGTGCGCGCGCTCCGCTACTGGCAGCAGGGTTCAGATCCCGGGCGCGCACCGACGCACCGCTTCTCCGGCCATGCTGAGGCTGTGTCCCACATGCAGCAACTAGAAGGACGTGCAACTATGACATACAACTATGTACTGGGGCTTTGGGGAAAAAGAAAAAAAGGAGGAGGATTGGCAATAGATGTTAGCTCAGAGCCAGTCTTCCTCAGCATAAAGAGAAGGATTAGCATGGATGTTAGCTCAAGGCTGGTCTTCATCACAAAAAAATAAAATAATAAAATAAAGTTAATATATGTAAAGTGCCTAGGACACAGGAAATGCCATTAGCTATTATTATTAGCTATAAGCACTAGCCATTATTATACTCCAGGAAGCATACTGAGCAATCCACACACGTTAAATCCTCACAACTGCCCGTGAGATAGGTACTGCTACTACTCCCATTTTGCAGATAAGAAAACTAACAATCGGAGGGTTAAAGTCCTGTTCCCATTACTATGGCTCAGTAGCAAATTACCCCAAACTTGTGATGTAAAGAAGCCATTTATTAGCCTGTGGATTCTGCTGCTCATGATGCGGACAGAGCACAGCAAGGACTATTTGCCTTTGGTCCACGACATCTGGGGCCTCTGCTGGAGGACTCAAAGGCTCGGGGCTGGGATGGTCTGATGTCTTGTTTGCTCAGCATCTGGAGTTTGATGCTGGCTGTCAGCCGGCAACGTCAATCCTCTCCACAGGGGCCTCTCCGTGTGGTCTCTCTGTGAGGCTTCCTCACAGCGTGCTGGCCAGATGCCCAGGGGCAAGGTCCCCAGGGAGGGAGGGCCTGGTGGAAGGTGGACCCTCAGGAGTCATGCGGCAACATGTCCTCCTCCTTGGACTCACAGAGGCAGTCCTAAAGTCTTGTCCAGGTTCAAAAGGAGAGAAAATAGTCTCCACTCTTTGATGGCAATGGCGAGATTCTAGAAGAGCATGCAGGACCAGAAATATTGCTGTGGCTCTTACTGGACAATACATTCTACCACAAGTACCTTCCTCAGGCCACTAGGCAAGTCAGTGATGGAGATTAGGAGTCAAGATTTTGACTCCATAGCCTGATTCTTAGCCATTATGTGCTGAGTAGCAGTGCTTCCATCTATCAAATAGAGACAATAAAATCTTCTACTCTAGAATCTGTAAAGATAAGTCAACATATTGGGGACTTAGTTTCCTAAGCTTTAAAGTGGGATTAATAAAAGTTCCTACCTCTTTGGGTTGTTATGAGGATTAACTTATTGTCGGTAAGCAAAGGTGGTAAACAGACTGGAATATTTATGTCAATTGGTCAGTATATTCTCTTCCTAATAGTAAAGCCTACCTGGGAAACCAAATTACGCTCAGAAATTTCTTTGCTTAAGATTATCCGTAAAGGGCAGGCTCGGTGGCGTAGCAGTTGTGTGTGCACGCTCCGCTTCGGCAGACCGGGGTTTGCAGGTTCAGATCCCGGGCACGCACCGATGTGCTGCTTGTCAAGCCATGCTGCGGCAGTGTCCCATATAAAGTAGAGGAAGATGGGCACGAATGTTGGCCCAGGGCCAATCTTTCTCAGCAAAAAGAGGAGAATTGGCATCGGATGTTAGCTCAGGGCTAACCTTCCCCACAAAAAAAAAAAAAAAAGGTTATCTGTAAAGACTGCCTGCTCACGCAGATTTAGACCTACCAAGAGGAAAAGAACTTTCATTGTTGCCCCATACTCTGTAGACAGGACATTGACAAATGGACACCCTCTCATCCTCTTCTTCTCTTTCAACCTCATTGTTGCAATGTCATCTCATATGGCAATTAATTAGACTACTGTTCATCTTATATTAATTCTTGTGCAACAGTGTCTTCCAATGAGGTTTTCAGAAATACCCTAGTCACCAGCAAATTTGTAAAACTTCTCTTAGGGGAGCTTAATTTCTAGGGAGATTTTCACATACAGCTAACCTCTCGGGTTAACTCTTGGTTTTCCCCCTTCCAGCCAGGAATGCCTCTGGTCCTGCCTCTTAATTCTGGAGGTTGTACTTTGTTTGGGTCCTGCGGCTCATGTGCAGGTGACATTCCACTTGAGTCAGATCACTAAATGAAGCAATTGAGTCACCGCCACCCGTGGTAATAACATGTTCTGACAAAAACATGAAAGATAGTGTATCTCTGTCTTAACTCATGTGGGTATCAGTAGAGGGGAAGAAAGTAAATTCTTTTAAAATACAGACAAAATCTTTTATCGATGAAAAACTGTCATCCGATCTTTCTTATCTCTTTGTGCAGTGACAGCAGAATTTATCTTTCTTAGGAGCAAGCCTCCAAATGAATACCATGCCTGTTTTGCCAAGGTGAGCAGTTTGTCACTGTTGGGCAAGTAGACACATATTACATAGATGTTGTGGTGCACACACGCCATTTGTCATCAATTCCCGTGCCCTCCAAGGCATCCTGAAGTCCTTAGCATTAGTCCATTTCTCTCACAAACAGGAGAACCCCATGTGCTCAAAGCCTGCTCCTCAGACCCCGGGTGAGCAAAAATCTCGTGATGCAATCTCTGCCTTCAGCCCTGTTAACTCCATTGTACCTGCTTCCCTAACAGCTGAGGGAAATCTTGGCTAGAGACTTCTACTCCATTGGATGGAACAGTCCAGTCTGGAGTCAACATTATGAAGAAATCTTTCCTCCAGCAAAGAGGACCTGCCATTAGCACATCTCTCTACACCAGCAAGCAGCAGTTTCTTCTTCTCGTTCTTTGATTTTTAAAAATGCTTTTATTTTTTGTAAACCCAGCTTTAGGATTTCTCCTATAGGTTTGCTCCCTTGATAATAACAGAAGAGTGATCAGAATCAGGATAATAATAATAATAATGAACATATATTGAGTATTTACTTTGTGCCAGGCACCATTCTGAGCATGTTATGTGTCTTAACTCTAATCTTTATAACTGTTTACGAGGTAGTACGATAATTGTCCCCATTTTACAGATGGAAAAGCTGAGACACAGTGGCCTAAGAGGTCACATAGCTAGTAAGCAGCAGAGCCAGTATGTGAAGCCAGGGAAACTAGTTGCAGAACCTGCAATCTCAACCATTTCTTTATCCTGACAGTCAAGAAGCTCCAAGATGGCTAGCGCATCATTACATGACCATTTTCTAAACGTCCCAGAAATGTTACAGCCTGCTACTAACAACTTCCCCAAAGACTTCCTCTGTGTCTCCTCTCTTTTGCTCAAGGTGGGAGGCATCCTTCCCACTAAGCCCAAAGTGAGACCAAACCCAGGGTCACAGGGAAAACTTCCTCCACACAGGCCAAGTCACAGGTGCTCAGAGTAGAATCTTTCTAGCTGAGAAAGCATGAAAGTTCTATCAGTTGGGGTTTGGGGCTGACTTAAGCCAAAAAGGAAATTTATTAGAAGAACACTGAGAGACTTACAGAACTGAAGGAGGATGGAACCCCAGATCTCAGGAAGAACAGTTGCTCAGAAGTCTCTTTGGGGCAGTTCCATGGGGATGACTGAGCTCTTGCTGTATGCAATCTGCCCTCGTGTGGCTCATGAGCCAATGCAAGGACAGGGCATCTTGTTGGCTTACCCTGGGTCATGTGTCCAAGCTTGGGGGTCCATTACAGGAGCCTCGTGGTTAATTATGACTTAGGGGATCAGTGGCCCATGCTTTGAAAGATACTACAGCTCATCTTATTACTTTTAAGTGCATTTTGTAAACTCTGAAGCAATTCTGTACAAAGGAGAGCTGCCATTGGGAGCTTCAAACAACCCTGGGAGCGACATAGGACAAGCACCCTCCTACAGTCTATAGATCAAGACTCTGAGACATAGAAAGGTTAAGGAATTCCCAGGAGACACTATAATTAAGAGTTGCATCTCAGGTCTTCTACCTCCTGGACGCTGCTTCTCCACCCTACATTGTCCCCTGCAAAGCTAAATGTAGAACCAGGGTAGTTTTTATCTCTCCGTGGTTTAGCATCTCAGTCTTTGTCTCTCCTTCTTCCTCTCCCCACCTGACACACGCAGGCATGCTAGCAAACACAGTCATTCAGTAGCCCACACCCTGCCAGGGAAAGGGCTAACCTGCACAGCGCAAGGACCCCCTCAGTAGGGGAAGGAGAAGAGGACTGAACCACTGAACATCTGTGCTGGAGCTTTGTCAATGGTGATGGACCCCGGCCTGCATGATCTGCTCTCTCTTGGCAGAGAAACCAGGGAACACAATCGCCAGCACGTTTTGCACATCCTGGGCCACAAAGAGCCTCTCCCAGCTCACAGTTCTGTCTGTTTTCCTCAAGCAGGACTGGGGAGGGAGAGATTTTTATGAGATGCAGCAGTGTACGCAGTTCAGGGAACACTTGAGTGGTTCTCAGTCAGGCATGAACATGTGTGCCGCTGAAGGTTCTGGGGTGGCGGTGGGGAGGGAGGGATGCAGGTCTCTCCTTTTCACATCTGGGAGAGCACCTGGCTGCACCCTCCAAAAGGCAATGCCAAAGGGAGAATCAACGCTGATGAGGACCCCATCACAGTTAACAAAGTAACGTTCACTCATGCTAATGGGCATCAAGGGTTATTTCATTGTCACTAGCCAAGCAGATTGGCCTGGGACAAGCTGAAGTCATAAAACACCCTTAAGATCTCTCTGTCTTGAAATAGGCAAGGGAAGAGAATTTATTATTATTGTTCCTCAGTCACAAAAAAAAGAGAGAGGAAAAATGAATGAAGGTCACCGTTCCCTTTACAGCTGATCGACTTATGTGTCTCTTTGTTCCTGTGCCTACACAGTAAGTTGAAGTTGGAGACAGAGGAGCATACTAGATGATTTTCTGTTGTTACTTTCATTTTCCCCAAGAGGAGAAAGGACAAGTCCATTTAAAACAACTGAGCTATTATATCACAGTGCTTCTTGTTTAAAATTCAAACGTCATTGAAAATGTGCTCCAGCAGAACTAAGCATAACAGGGATTGTGAGAACCATATTATTTCAAAAATAATAATCCCAAATACACATGCAGTTCAGTGCTTTAAGGTTTTCTAAGTCATACGTAAAATATTTTAAGATATGTACATAAATATTATAGGCATGCATATAATATATAAACATATACACACATATAATGTAATATATAAGTAATATACACGTATACTATATATTATATATTTGCATATAAAATATGTATGTAAAATACTTGACCCTCACACAAACTGTGGAAGGTAGATGGATGAAATTGAGATTCAGTTCAAGTGACTTGTTCCAAAACATATAGCTAGAAATGACAGAGAAACTCGAGTTGGTTTGTGGACTTCAAGACCAATGCTCTTGCCCCCTTGATTCTTCATTTTTTCATGTACTAGCCCAACACATATTAAGAGGTCTCAAACAGTCATCCCGTGGCTCGTCTAAATGAGGCACGTGTACCTAAGTGCACTGGTGGCACTGGCTCCATGGCGTCACTGGACAGTCTACAACAAATGTCTACACTAAAACAGCATGGAAACAAACCCAGATTGGTATAGATCCCTAGGGAGCAGGAAGTTCAGGGTCAACAGCTCTGGAAACCTGGATAAATATTTAAAACAATGAAGGAATTTTCCCTGTGAGAAGGTGTTTAGCATCAAGAGTGGTTAGAAGCGTGCAAGAGTGTGTAGGGACGGGAGCACAGCATCCCAGGACTGACTTTGGGATTCAGGGTGAGAGGAGTGTGTGTGCGTCGGGGGAGGGCCCCTCATCCACACCCCATATTCCCACCAGCTACACCAAGGTCTATCCTTCATTGTAAAGAAGTCGCATCCCTGCGGCCCTCTCTTTAAAGGAAGAGTGAGTGCAAATGGCATCCATGTTAGTATCAATGCCCAGTGAGTGGGGCTCTGAGCCCACATCTGTCCTCACAGCACTGCAGGCTTCCCTCAAATCCTCCCTCGGTTACTGCAGGGAAACTTGGGGGTGTCCCTCAGCCTGTAGCCCAGCACCCTTAGGGAGGTTCTGTGGGCTCAGCTACTTTTCCAGGGTCCTAAACTGGTACCTACTTAGGGACCCTCAGTGCCTGAGCTACATGGGGACCTGTGAGAGGTTGAGAGAAAGGAGTCCTGTCCCCAGTTCTGTGTCCCTCTGTCACCTGGGTCCTAAATTAACCCTGTATCGATGCACCGAGTCTCAGCAGGTCTTCAGGATCTCTAAGCTCAGCCCAGGTAGAGAGATAGCCAGTCTTATCTCTCAGAGAACTCCCTCTGGATGAGAAAATTCCCCCTTCCCTCTTCAGCCCAACACCTGCCCATCCTGATAATGACTCATGTCAATGGACACTTGCCAGGGTCCCTGACCCACCAGATCTACAGCCAGAAATGGGTGAGGTGAAGCTATCACTTCCTGTCATACTTGCTCTTGAGAGGTGTGAGAAAGCCAAAACAGGGAGGCCTGCCTGGAGTATTCCTAGAGGGCTTCTAGGTGGAGGTGGTATTTTTGATTCTTAAAGAAGTAAGACTCAGCCGTAAAGATAAAATAGAACATTTCAGGCCCAAGAATCACTTGATCCTGATTCGTTCACAAGAAATCAATAAAACCCATACCCTAAAGCCCTCTCATATGTGAGCAGGCAGAACAAAGCCATCTAATTCAGAAGAAGAAAAAAACCTTAACTAGGGGACCTTTCCCACTCTGACCAGCTTTTCCCTCCTCGCTCAAGGTATTTTCCTTCTCTACGTACAATTCAGTTTCCTCTCATATTTGTTGAATCCATTTCCTGACTGGGGAAGGCCTCTCCTCTCAGAAAACACCAAAGAATACACGAAATCTGATATAATATATTCTTATTTCCCTAGTGGTCCCTCATTTTCCTGCTTTTGATACCAATTTTGAATGGTAGAGTTGGGGTAGAGGGAAGACGCCTTGGAATATAAAACTCTAGGATGCGTACTCTCTGGATGGATGCAGAATCTGTCCGCCAGAAGTCCTCCAATTGTCCCTATCAGCCAATCAAGCATCAACAATCTAGTGAGATCGGAGATAAGGCAGAATCCCGGCATTTTAATTACATCGTGGATCGGTGCTCCAGAGCCTGAGGTTTCAAAATCGGCCCTTTCTCTGGGCCTCAAACCCACATTCTTCCACAGTAAAGCTTCCAATGACTTTAATGTGAGTTCCATGCATGTAAGGCCTGCAGGATTGGGCCCTGTGGGAGTGTAAAGTGACAACATAATAGAGAAAAATCACTTTACCAGGCAACAGTGACAGCTGGGCAGGCATTAGAAAAAAGGGAAAAGGCCTCGGTTTAGACAAATTACTGAATGAAATGATCACATGAAAAGCCCTTTTTACAGCTGCCACTAAGAAATCCAGAAAATATAAAACATGTGAAAAAGTAAATAAAGGAATTTTTGAATCTTTTTCTCCCATTAAAGGTGTGGTAAATTGTTAAAATCCTCTAAAAAGATCTTCAGTGTTCTAAGTCATGGGCCCAAATGGAAAAATGAGGCTATTTGGGTTTTTCACGTCAATTATTACACAACTAATAAAACATAAACAATGAAAGGGCTCCAAAAATCCTGGAAAATTCCAAAGCCTATTTCAGAGTCTCTACGATTTTACTCAGATCCTCTCATTTCCTTGACATTTGACATCTCATTACCCTGCATTATACTTTTACAGACTCATTTTCCAGCATATGTAAAAATGACAAGGCATCCTCAGAACCATCTCAATGACCTAATTGATGAGTTCTATCAACCAATTAAAAATAGAACATATATTTCCTTAATAAAAGTCCTTAGGGTGAGGGGGGAATGGAAGGAAGCCCATGTTGGCAAAAAAATTTTAAAATATAAGAGACAGCATGATGTAGCAGGGTGGGGACACCCAAGTGTGAGTTATCAGATCTGGTTTCTGGTATTAATTGTGCCACTAATTTGCTGTGTGATTTGGGGCTAGGATTAACCCTCTATGGGCCTTGGTTGCCAGAACTTTAAAATGAAGGAGTTTGAAGGGATGCTCTCAAGGCCCCTTCATGCACTGTCAGGCTATGATTTTGAAAGCGTCCTCAGGGGAAGACCCCTTTAGAACATGTGCTCATGAGCTAGTCATTTTCAAATTTAGAAACATTTTTAAATTCTCACTGTTTCTTTGTGTATATACCCAGTTACAGAATTAAGGGGGATCCAAAACATGGTGATGTTCTCCAGGGCAGAACTCCCTTTTATAAAGTAATTCCCAGAACCATCTCAGATGAAGTCCAAAGATATTTTCAAAAAACTGCCAATCTCCCTTGGAGAGGATTTTGGGAATTTCTTAGTTTGTAGGATGGAAGCAGCTAATCCCAGGGCTCCTGCAGGACATGTTCAGCTTCCAAGAGCCAAAGGAGAGCTAGCCTGTGTCTATTAGCCAGAAATATATGCTTTCAGAAAAGAAGAAATGATGACAACTTATTAATATATGCATATTTATGTTGTGATAAAAGATATTTATATATATACAGACATACATATAAATACATTATTCAACAGTGGTGGTATTTTTAAAGTTCTTTTAGGCAGTCCCTGGGTCTGGAGAGATGGAGGAGGAAGGGGAAGAGGGAAGGACATGGTCAGGTGTAGACACTTTCAGCTCATTAATGCTCCTTTTCCCTGGGACCTAGCCCAGTGATGCTCAACTTTGGCTGCACCCTGGAATCATGTAGCAAGCTTTAGAGAAATACTGATGCCTGGATCCCATCCTCAGAGATTTTTATCTAATTGTTCTGGGCTGCCACCTGGGCACTGGGATTCCTAAAAGCCAGCCCCACTCAAGGTAATTCAATTGAGCACCCAACTTTGAGAATCACTGCTCTAGTCCCTCTAATACAAGGTTCTCAACCTTGACCATGCATCAGAACCACTTGGAGGACTCATGAGACTGTGATTGCTAGATTTCACCACAGAGTTTCTAACTAAGTAGCTATGGGGTGAACTGTATTTCCAATATGTTCCCAGGGGATGCTGATGCTGATGGTCTGGGGCCCACACAGAAGAACTACTGTTTTAATCTGTCAATTGGTTTATAACGATAAGAACACTACTCACACAATTCATCTTCTTCTCTACCTTTGATTTTCTCCCAAGCCACTCGACTGTGGCCAAGGCAGGCCAGTTGCTATGGGCAACATTCAGGATTCAAGACCCAGGTGTATCTGGGGACCAGCAGAGAATCTTTGAGTTGGGCTGTGTTGGTTGCCTTCTCTACTTTTGGGTGAGCCAAAGGAAAGAGCTTAACTTACAGAGAACATCATACTCAGTGAATGTTGCACAAAGCTATAAATAGGCAAAATAGGAACACCTTCATTTGTAGAGTCATAAGAGTTAACCCCAGTGGGCCTGTTCAGCCTCTGAAAACTAATTCAAAGACATCCAAGAAAGGAACTAGTCAACCTATATCCCAACCAGGGGCATAATTATAAAGAAAGGACACAGTAACAATCCATAAACACATCGGACACTCCTTAAGGATTTAATAGAAGAATAGAAGGAAGGGAATTAATATCTCTACCTGTCATTGCAATGCTCAGCATCAGTACTGAAGGTCTGCAACCTGAGCCAACGAGCAGGATGGATTCTAGAGGCCTCGTGCTCACAGGTAATGACCCGAGAGTCAGGAGATGGTGTGGGAAGAAACCCTCGTGCTGGAGGCATGGCCCTTGGGCAGTGGATGAGGAGGTCTTGGTTGGTTGGAGGCCTGGGACCTCTCAACTGTGAAATCTTCACCTGCTTGACCATGAATAATGACTAGCTCTGTCTTCTTCCAAGGCCTACGGTAACCTCTGTGCTAATAACTAAGAATAGTCCAGCCTCTGGACCTGCGGCTTCTTCCTAATCACTTGAGGTCCATGCTCACCCTACCTGTGTGATTCTTTCTCTTAAACTTGACTGAATACTTGCCCCAACTAAGCCAGACTTCAATGTCCACCTAGATCAGAGCAAGTTCAGTGGTAGCTGGGGAAGGTCTTTAATTTCAATAGCACCTCCAGAGCAGCCTGGAGACAGCAATGAGAGCCTCAGAGCTGGCAGTTCAGTTCTTCTTCCCACTGCCTCACCTCCATTTGGGAACCAGGCTCAGGGAAGGTCGGCAGCCACCAGAGGAGAAGTGTCCTCTGAGACGGAGTATTTCTGCCAGTGAGAGGGTCAACTCATGTCTGAATGAGTCATTATCCAAAGCGGCTGGACTTGGAGGGAGATTCCAGGCACAAGTTGGCCAGATGGACCTGGGGTTTGGAGCAGAGGATGGAAGGCCAGAACTAGAGTCCTTCTCTGAGCTAATAAGGATAACCACACCCAGGTGCTGATCCTCCAAGTGGTGCCCTGAGGGGAGCTTCTAAAGGTGCCAGTCTGGTGTAGACAGGAGTGGGACTTCTCCTGAGACCTGTCCATGAAGATTGTATCTTAGCTGTAGCATACGTGGATTCATACTCCTTTTCACTTTCTGCTTGCAATTGTCTGGGAAATTTCCCCTTCGGCAAACATACTTAGCTAGGAGCCAGGAGCCCAGAATGGGAAAACGAGAAGCAAACAGATATTTTGGACAGTAGTAGAGGGCATAAAGATTTTTATATCTGTCTTATCTCTAACTCTAGAGATTGGAGATGGAGGGCAGTAGAGGACACTCAGGATAGAGAAGCCAGGAGGGAATGACAGATCATAAAGCATATGTGCTGGCCATGTGGTGTAAGGCAGTAGGGGATGGACCAGGAATCACAGCTCCATGATATGAGGTCAAGCACTGACTCTCTCAGAGGGTCAGAGATATCCAGGGGTCTGAGCTTCTAGCCAGAGGAAGGAGGAGGAAGGGGAGGAAGAGGAGAAAAGGGAGGAAGAGGAGAAGAAGGAAGAGGAGAAGGAGAAGAATTATGAAAATAAATATGTACCAGAAAACCCCAATTTCTTTTATATGCAGATACATTCATTATTGGAGGGAAATTTATTAGAGTGTAAATTGACAACTGCTCATTGAAAACAAACATCAAAAGCATCAATTAGGCATTTAAATGGCACTTTGAGCTGAAGACCAAAGCCCAAGACCTTCTCCATGTCCTACCCTCATCCTTGACTCTGGTCATGAGTTAAGCACGCTGGCATGATTATTGTCTAGTAAGAGCTGTGGTAGGAGTGATATTTCAGCTTGATTTAATGGCTTTGTCCATAAAGACATGGAAAGCACATTTTGTTGCTCAGTTCCGTCTGCACACATCCTGAAGACACATTCACGGCTGAGCCTATGACCTGGCATGTAGGTAGAGACACTCTCAGTCCTGATGTCATCTTTCCACCCTTCACCTCTAGGGTGAAGCAAACCCTACTCACAGGAAGGATAACCCCCTTAGTCCTGGT
The DNA here is from genome assembly GCF_020826845.1 of Diceros bicornis minor. Taxonomy (NCBI): domain Eukaryota; kingdom Metazoa; phylum Chordata; class Mammalia; order Perissodactyla; family Rhinocerotidae; genus Diceros; species Diceros bicornis. The sequence goes on along the minus strand of NC_080776.1, from coordinate 10,281,458 downwards.
GTTAACCTGGTTCCCCACCCTCACAAAGAGCCTGAGATACAAGCTCACATACTGGTAGTTTATTTTTAGAAGTGATCCTGGGGAACAGGAGACAGGGATTAAAGAGTGAAACAAGGAAGGAGGGAAGGTCAATACAAGGGCAGATCCTTGAGTTGGGCACCACTGTGGAAGCTGGGGCTCACTCTGTGCACAAAATGTCTCAAATTGTTCACTTGAGGGACAGAAGAGGACAGTACTTATCCACCAGCTCCTATCCTCCATTGGCAAGGATCTCCCCACAGGACAATGTCTTACTCTGTTCAGGCTGCCGTACCAATATACCATAGACTGGGTGGCTTATAAACACCAGAAATTTATTTCTTACATTCTGGAGGCTGGAAAGTCCAAGATCAAGGTGCTGGCAGATTTGGTGTCTGGTGAGAGCCTACTTCCTGGTTCATAGACAGCCATCTTCTCCCTCTGTCCTCACATGGCAGAGGGGTGCGGGATTTCTCTGGGGTCTCTTTTGCAAGGGCACTAATCCTATTCATGAGGGCTCCACCTCAGGACCTAACCACCTCCCAAAGGCCTCACCTCCTAATACCATCACCTTGTGGGTTAAGATTCAACAAATGAATTTTGGGGGAACACAAATATCAGACCGTAGTAGACAGTAACTTGCTGCACTTCCAGGCAATACGTACCTGAGCGCTCGGGGGGCTCATGCAGTATCCCACACCTCATCATCAGAGAAGCTCCAGAGAAGCAAGAGAGGAATATGCAGCGTTACTGGGCAAGGTGCTATCAGGGCACACCTGCATGAAGCAGGTGCCACAGCAGCACAAGGTGGTCAGAGAGGATGTGAGCCAGGGCATGAGAGGTGCCCAACACGGCCCTTCACACCTCAATGGAAATGTAAGCCAATATGTTACTTCTCCCAAACATTTGTGCCTTTTTTATTTGTCATTGAAGTCAATTTATCCATCAGCAATCAGATCTTGAATGTATTTAGCAGGTAAGCGAGACCTTTCAGACTCCCTGACATCAGGCTGTCCCTACTCTGCCTTTGGGTGTAGATTTGATGTCAATATGTCATCAAGGTTCTGGAGTCATCAAGGTTGAGAGGGAGAGCCCCAAGAACCACTCAGTCAGGGGGAGGATGACATCAGAGTCTCATGTAGGGATGGCACTAGCTTACATCATCCACTTTTGGGTAAATGGAGCCTATAAGTCAAACCTAATTGTAGCTGTTGTCTTCAAGCCTAGTGAGACGTGAATTTGAGTGAAGAAGCTCTGCTGATCTTGCAATTCTTGTTAGCCATGATAGAAAAACCAGATCCCATTTCAAATCAGGGGAAAAAGCCACCATCCTCTAATGGGTCGTGGTGTTCTCTGGCATAAACTTCAGTTCAATCTTCCTTATTCCTGACTCTTCTTGGCTTTGGAAAACCAGAAGTCACAGACTCACCCCAGCAGAGCTCTAAAGCAGTCCAAGGATATGGGTCACTGATAAAATGTTTCAAGGTATGTCAAATGTTTAACAGAGTTAAAATGAAGTATAGCTTGGTAATCAAGACAAACTTTGTTGGGCTTTGTCTTCCATTTCAACTGACTCTTCTACACGTTAGATTCCTATTAGCTCGTTTCCAGTCTATCCCATTCATCCTCAAACTGATCTCTCTAGCAGCACTCTTTCCCACATCAGCCCAGCTACAAGGGACCAATTAGTGTTCCAAAGCACCTTTTGGATTATGTCATTCCCAAGTGTCTTTGGATTATGTCATTTCCAAGACCAAATAACACTTGGCATTCCCATTTGCAGAAAAAGTAGTAAAAATGCCTTAGTCTGGCATTCAAGACCTTAACCTGATTTTCCAGGCTTATTTCCCTTAACTCTCTTCCACAAACCCTGTGGTTCAGCCTCCAAGAACTAACAAACACACGCATATGACTGACCACTCAGAGCTCAGCCCACCCTAAGTCACTACCGTGCTCCTCATCCCAGAGCCCACCTCAGGTCTTCACCCCTGAGATGAGTGTGGGGAGCCCCATTCCTAGCCCTTACTTCCTGTCCCAGCCTCATGGTTATAAACACATTCATCTCTGTAAATACTTGTTGACGACCTTTGCTGTGCCAAGTCCTAGAGACAAATGAACAAGACATAGTTCCTGACCTCAAGGACCTCAGCATCCAGTGGGAGGAACGTGTGAACAAATAATTACAAAACAATGTGATATCACGTTATAGAAGAGGGACAGGTGACTCTCAGGAGTGGGAAGACAGAGATCAGGGAAGACAGAACTCCTGATCTTCATCCTGACAAAGGAGCAGGAATTTTCCAAGTAGACAAGGAGAGGAAGGGCATTCCAAGCAGAGAAGCAACATGAGCAAAGACACAAAGGCCTGACAAAGGGAGGTGCACCCGAGAAGCTGCAGAAGCAATGCATCAAGAGGTGAGCTCCAAGGTAAGTGAGGGAGAGACCACATGAGCCTCGGACTCCTGCTCAGAGGCCCTTATTCTGCAGCAGTGGGAATGCTGCTGAATTACAGGAGAGAGCTACAATCAGATTTGCATTTTAGAAATCTCTTCTTTGCAATATGGATGCTGAACATGCAGACAGAGAAAACAGACCAGTGAGGAAGTTACCGGGGTGATTCGAGAGAGAGAGAGGAGACTGAACCAGAACAAAGGCTGGGGGAACGGAGCGGGGAGACTGCCTTTGGACATTGTTAAGCGCTTGCTAGACTTCACAGCACAACTGGACAATCTGGACAACTTATTAAGTATGTTATGGGTTAACGAGTGTTTTGCAGTTAGAGTTAGAGACAACTCTACTGGAACTCCGTGTCCACGGGAAAGCACACAGCCTTCTAAACAACTCTCTTTTAGACCAGCCTATTCTGAGAGAAGGCACTATTTGCATTCATCAGGTTACTGTCCTTCGTGCCAACAAAATACAGACATATTTCTTCCAACGTACACTTTTGTTTATTGGAAACACGATGAGCACATCTTAATGTTATGAAACACAGCTGGATTTTCCATTTTGCTTTTTAGCAAATATAATTTTATTAATTTATTTACTTCTAACTGCTCTAGCAAAAAACTAAATAAGATACTTCTGAATAGCCTTTGACAGATTGCAAACCTTGAGCAATGACCAAGAACAGAGAAGGTAATGATGAGGAAGTTTCTCTGTTGGGAAACATGGAGAAGGGAATCAGCTATGTCTCCTATTACCATTAACTTTCTGGAAAGGACAGGAAGGAAATAGATCTCATTTGCAGACTTCATCACTGGGTATCTTCCAGCTGACAACAGCTCCTGGCACATAGTATGTTCTCAATGAATATTTTGCTGAATGAATATCAAACTAAAGAGATGAGGACACACAGATCTGAAAAGTACAGTACTTGGTGAATAAAAAATGCAAGGAACAGAATGAGATCTATAACAAAATCCCATTTATGTAGATTAGAAATATAGGCACACAAGGCATTAATACATTTTGCTTGGCATTAAAATCATTGACTATGTTAAGGAAGGCAAGGGATTGAGTTGCTGGAATAAAAACAACTACATTCATACAAGTAAGCAAATGAGAAAGAGGTCACGGTGCACCAGTTATAATTGCAGCCATGAACTGAGACACAGGAAAAAAGAAGAGGGGAAATTAGAGGTACCTAATACCAGACTGACACTGGGTTACATTTTTCATATATCTATATACTCAGATCAATTAATTGTATAGTACATTGTATATTCCCTCATATGGATTCAGTTCTTCTCCACTGACCTATTGGTTGTTATGATAAATTTCCCCTTCAGATACTGTAAAGGGGAGAGATATAAGATGCTTGGACCAACTGGGCATTGAAGTCAAGATTCTGCTGCCCAGAGGGAGCGAACCAGGAAAGTGACTCTCCTTATGGATGAACAGAGTCTCTTCCTGCGTGGTTACACACACACTAATGTGCCCACTCCTGGCTCTGAACCTTCAGGTACTTCCCCAAACCTGCTTTACTTTACTCATCAAACCATTTCAACCCGTTTGCTTATATGATTCCCAAACTTAGCATTTGAGGAGCATGAAACCAAAGTGGGGCAGCAGCGTTCCCTAATGACACACATTAGGAAGCAGATGAGCACTGACAAGTAGACAGAGTGGACAAGTCAGAAACAAGTCCCCATAAGCCACAGCTGGCTGCATAGTGTAGACACAAATATCCCCCAAGACTCAAAGAATGTTAGAGCTACATGAAACTCAGTAATCAAGGCAGACCCTCCTCCCCTCTTGGGTTGTACAATCCTGGAGAACCTTGTGTTCCCACTGAGTCAATGGCAGAGCCGCGGTCAGCATTCCATTCTCCTGACTCCCTCTCCAGTGCTCGCTCCTGGGGCCTGAGGTCGTCACTGTGTTTCCACACAGTCCAATTGCTGATGTGCATAAAGAAGACTAGCACTTCAAGAGATGAAACTGGGTTTGCCTCAGCCACCCCAAAAGACTGGAAGGTGTGCTACACCTTTGAAATATATATATATATATTTTTTTTTTTCAATTGAAACCCTCTGTTTTTTCATCTATTCTCCAAAATTCTGAACATTCAATATTTTTAGTAGAAATAGATACCGGCTTATGTACGACGACTCTCAAAATATATTTTTTGGTTCTACTCTTTCATTATGACAGTATTGACAACTGGTAAATATATATACGCATGTATATAAATATATATACATTCAAATTTCCACATTTATAAACAGTGCAATCAAGATGGTTTTTTACAGTAATCATTGCCCCATGCTCTCAACCATCCTTATTACTTCTGATGTAGAAAGGAAAAAAAAAACGGAAACTCTTTGCTCTTAAGATAACTTACTGGTGACCCCTGGTAAATGACAGCCAAGCAAAACTTCAAGGAATTTGTTACTCAGAGCTTGAATTTCAAGCAAACATCTTCCTGCATTTCTAATGAAAAACGGATCCTTCGCCTCGCTTTTGAAGTGCTCTTTGGGAATTGTTTGAATGTTCTTTGCAATCTTTTATACCCAGCCTAAGGACTCTGACAAACTCTCTCTTTCCCTTCAAAGGCTTGTTAACTACGTGATGAATACACCTGTCACTTCCAATTCGAACCTGACTTTCTGTTGTGATGGCTGTAGAATTTGGTATCTATGGCAACTTTTCAGTGGCTCAACATCGATTAAAAAATGATTGGCTTATCAGGGTTACTTGGTTGATTGATGGAAACGATCAGTTGCTCAAAATAATCACGACAAAGTCTCTTAATTAGCTAGTATTTGCAAGATTCAGAAATTTTAGATTTCATTATTTTTTATTATTATTTCCATGCAAAAGTAACTGAAATTCAATTCTACTGAAGTAGTTACAAGTTAATTTGGACTGTCTCGATGAAGGAAACTTGATTCAATCCACACATCTTATTTAGAAGCCAAATGGCATATTTTGTCTATTCTAGAAAATCTATTTCTTGATTTTTTAATATGCCAAGGTCAGATACTAATTTATGTCTATTTAAAAAATCAAGTTCAGTACCAAGAAACTTTTTAGTCAGGTTTAGAGCTTTTGCAAATTAATTATACAGCTTTTCATTCTAATGCTTCTGCAAGAGTGTAAAACCAGGAAAGACAGTATTGTAGGGGGGAAACATTAACCAGAGCCTGACCTTCCCATCAAAATTTAAATGCCTTATTTTTTACCAGAACATTTTAAATCAATGCCTTCAAAAGTGAAGCAATGTACTGATGATCATATACGAGATACTTTTAGGTAGCCCACAAACTTTTATCAATAGCCAGGTATTTATTTTAATGTGAAATTGCCGTTATTCAACCATATTGTATTTTAAAAATACAAAGGTGGCAATTTTATATGGTTTAAGTTAATATTTTATTTTTAAAAATAACTGTATTGGTTTCCTAGGGCTGCCATAGCAAAATACCACAAATTTATTGGCATAAAACAATGAACGTTAGGGGGCCGGTCCCATGGCACAAGCAGTTAAATGCACGCACTCTACTGCAGTGGCCTGGGGTTCGCCTGTTCGGATCCCGGGCGCGCACAGATGCACTGCTTGTCAAGCCACGCTGTGGCGGCGTCCCATATAAAGTGGAGGAAGATGGGCATGGATGTTAGCCCAGGGCCAGTCTTCCTCAGCAGAAAAAAAAAAAAAAAGAGGAGGATTGGTAGATGTTAGCTCAGGGCCAATCTTTCTCACCAAAAAAAAAAAAAAAAATGAACATTTATTGTCTCACAATTCTGGATGCTAGAAATTCAAAACCCAGGTGTCAGCAGCACCATGTTCCATCTGACACCTGCTGGGGAAGCCTTTGCTTCTTCCCAGCTTCCAGTGTTTGCTGGCATTCTTTGGCATCCCTTGGCTTGTAGCTGCCTTTGTCATCACATGGTGTTCTCCCAGTGTCTCTGTCTTCACATGACCTTCTTCTTGTAAGGACACTGGTCATATTGGATTAGAGGCCCACTCTACTCCAGTCTGACCTCATTTTAATGACTAATTACCTCTACAATGATCCTATTACTAAACAAAGCCACATTCTGAGGGACTGAATTTAGGACTTTAACACGAATTTTGGAGGGACACAAATCAACCCATAACAATAACTAACACATTAAGTCTGTGATTTCAAAGATAAGATTGCTTAGGTGGAGGCTAAAATAGGTATTATGTTTAAGCTGAAGTTGATTTAAAGAAAACTAACATGGATGGCATGTGAACACAGCAAAAGTTGTAAGCACTGTACAGGGAATGGCTGAAATTGGAAAGGGAGAGTGATTGTAAAACTGGCCAAAAATTTGTCTCCTCCCTGTCTCCACATCCCTATACAGTGTGTCCTCGTGAGCAACTCCCATCAAGAGGTGGACTCTATTTCTTTATTCATTGATTCTGGTCAGCCTTGGGGTCTGCTTTAGCCCATGGGACATTGGCCAGTATGCCATGAGCAGAAGCTTAAAAAGTGCATGCTCATTGGGGTTCGCTCTCTTGCCTGGGCTACCCTGCTGAAAGATGAGAGACCACAAGAAGTAGAATCAAGGCAACCAGCCGATGGTCAGCCAGCCCCAAACTAACACACGACTTGAGCCCCAGACCAGGCTAGCCAATCCCCAAGTATGGATCAACAGAAGCACCAACTGAGCCCAGACCAAATGGCCAACATACAGAATTGTGAGCTAAAAAAAAAAAAAACAGTTGCTATTCAAGACTATCACTTAAACATTCTCATCAATTTTCTGTTTATTTTGACCAGTGATTACAACAGTGTTCCAAATTTTCTGTGGATTTTTTCCATCAAACTTTCTCTTAGGGTCCCGGAAATATTGGTTTGGGGCTGAAACATACACTGAGATAATTTGGAAGAAGGCAGGAGAGCTGAACAAGAAAGGTATCTTGTAGCATTTCCCTTTGATGTCTATTTACTTTCCTTCCCTTCTCCCACTGGCCTGTGAATTCAACCAAAAATAACCTTAGAGGCAGAGAGAAAGGAGCCAAGTCTAACAAGAGCACAGCAGATGAGTCAGGTTCCCACCAATGTCCCCTGTCTTCCTGCAGGACTCTATCTGTTCAGCTGGTTTCAGAGAGTAAAAGAAGAGATTTCCATCAAATTCCAGCCGTTATTGGTGACCAAACTGTAAGGCTTTTTGGTCATTCTTCCCAGAATCCACCCTAGATGGAACTCTGTGTTTGAGACCAACTCTGAATAGCATAATGGAAAGAGAATTAGACTCTAAATTGAGACTCCTGGGATTTTTTTTCCCCAAGGGACCCACATCTACTTGTATTTCCCGCATTTGTTTTTCTCATTGCAGCCAGAGTAATCTTTCCAAAATGCAAAGCTGATCACACTATCCCCTGTTTAAAAACCTTCCACTGCTTTCCATTGCTCTTAGAGTAACAACAAGATTCCTTAATGTGGCCTATATGGCTGCATTAGTCTGCTCAGGCTGCTATAAGAAAATATTACAGACTGGGTGGCTTAAACAAGAGAAATTTATTTTCTTACAGTTCTGGAGGCTGGACTTCCAAGATCAGGGTGCCAACAAGGTGGATTTCACCTTGGCTTGCAGACAGCTGACTCTGTGGCCTTTCGTCTGTGAGTGTGCATCCCTGGTGTCTCTCTTCTTATAAGGACACCAGTCTTATTGGATTAGGGCCCACCCTATGACTTCATTTAACCTTAGTTATCTCCTTAAAGGCCCTATCTCCAACGACAGTCATAACGGGGGTTGGAGATTCAAATGTAAATTAGGGGAAAACAATTCAGCCCATAACAATGGCCTTGCTTGGCCTGTCCTCTACCCGTCTCTCCAAACCCTTCACATGCCACTAACTAGTCCCTTACCTCTACCCTCCAGCCACCCTGGTTTTCCCACTTACTTAGACTGCACCAGTCTCTTAGCAGTCGTAATTTTATCTTTATCCAGTGATGCCTGGCCCTTCTAACAATGTAATCTCCAAGAGAGCAAGGAAGAATTTTGTGTGGTTTTGCTTCATCAATTTATCTCCAAACTCAGTGCTTGGCATATAATAGGTACTCAAAAAAAGTTTGAAGGATGAATGAAAAGTTCAGCAAAGGGCTTAAGATTTATGGTAACCACACAGGTCAACATGGAGATATGGAAATGAATCCTATGCGTGCATTCACGCAATAAATACTTATTTAGCACCTACCGTGTGCTAGATCCTGAGAACACAAAGATAAATCAGATAGGTAGGTGTCAGATCAGTTCCTCTGTAGGCTGAGTTCTTTTACTGAACCACGTTCCCTGTTCCTATTATATTCAATCTTCAGCTTACTTTGGCCTGGGTATAAACACCTCCCGAGATTTTTCAAACTATGTGATACTTATTTAGCACTGCTATTTACATTCATTGCACATACACTATTTGAAAATCTTAATGTTAGAAATAAAAATCATTCTACATCATTAAAAGTTTAAAAGGTGATTGCCATGCCTTCAGAGATGTATCCTGATTATGGTCCCAGGAAAACGACTCTCAATAAATTCTTTATGGTTTTATGGGTAACTAAAGAGACAAAATGCAGGAAAGGATTTTAAGATATGTAAATAATTGAAAGATACATACTAATTTTAAAAGTCATTCCCCAGGACTAATGTGATTACTAGATGAAGCACACATTTTTTTCATAATGTTGTAATATAAACTGAATTAAGAGGAAGTCGAAATAAAGCACATATATCAGATACACACTAAGGCTTCTAAAAGTCTTACAAAACCTAATAAATTTAATAAGGGCAGAATTTAGGAGATTTTACTGGCCCAAAGCTTGACTTTGTAAATGCCTTTAAATGTGAAAACTGTAGCTACCATTTGATGTTTGCCTCAGATCTGCCAGGCTCTCTGTTAGGTGTTTGACAGACGTTATGCTAACCTTCCCATTCACTATACAGAGCAGGTATCATCACTCCCATTTTACAGAAAGGACATTTCAGATCAGGAAGCTTAAAAGCAGCAAAGATGTGGTTCAAACTCGAGCCAGTATGATCTCAGAGTCCATGCTTTTTGCATTCTCCCATGCTGCCTCCAAGCTGTCAAGAACAGGTTCAGGCTGACTCCCTTTGGGGAAAATATGGGATGTAAAAAAGGAAATTAAATGAATTAAAGTAGGTTTCTCTCTCTATTTTGAGACTGGGAATGTGATTCTTAAATGCCTTCTAGACCTCAGGAGAGAGAAAACTAAAAGTCCTAAGGCCTTTCATCCGTCTCCATGAAGCAATTCAATTTCCCCTGCAAGAGCATTTTTAGCTCAGACAGTGAGTGATACAAATAGAGCTACAGGCAAGACTAGACTCCTTCACCCAGGAGAGTTGGGGGCTAGGCCCTCTCTGATGTGACATCAGAAGAGGTGAGGTCATACTGTAGATCTTTCTCCAGCCTGCAACAGACCCTGGAATCTCTACCCTAGGAGAACCATTCCTTTCAGTTAAGCTGTTTCCCCCAGGAATCCTCTTATAAAATGCATAAGACCTTAGTAGGACAATTGGATCATTAATACTTTGGTTCATCCAGTTTACTCGAAAGCATTTAGCCAATCACCTACTGGTCCTTAAAGGAAGTAGACCAAGACAAGCAAGTCCAGGGTGTGGAACCTCTTCCAAGAGAAAGGAGCAGAAGCATAACTGGCCTTCCCTCCCTTACGAGGTTGTCAGGGGCCAACCCTCGCTATAATGCAAGTAGAGCATCTCATTTCACTCCCAGGAAGAGCGCTGTGTTTTGATGTTCCCATCTGTAAAATGGAGACAAAGATGTTAATACCTAATAGGGTTGTTTTGAGGTGAAATGAATCAAACAAGCCCCAGACACTGCTCTGAGCACTGAGTGGAGTCCTGAATCTCTGCCTAACCCCCCCACACTGAGGGTTCCATACACATGAGTGTGTGAACCTCTCCTCTCTAGACCTCAGTTTTCTCATTTGTAAATTAAGAGCAACAATACTCTACATTACAAGGGCCTGGCTTTCCCAGACTCATCCAACAAATATTTATTGACTGTCTACTATGTGACAGCCACGAGGACACAGTGGTGACTATAATGTACCTGTTTCCAACATTCATTGAGCCTATACTTTAGAGAGAGAGATGGACTTTATGGACAATTATCAACAATTAGTGACAATCACCATACAGACATTTACCTACAATTGTTACAAGTGCTTTGAAGGAAAAGTACTGGACGGGTGGGACCTCAAGAAGGTCTTTCTGTGGAAGTGACATTCAAATTGACTTGAAGATGAGCAGGTTGGGCAGATGAGTTGGGGGAATAGTGCTCCAGCACAGGGAGTATTGGGGGTGAAGCAGATTCAAGATGAGCCTCTGAGACCATGCGTGTGCTGGTCTCTGGCGTGGATAGAGGCAACTGTGGCCAACTCATGGAGGATAGACAGCCTGGGGTCGCTCCCCAGCCACGCAGCAAGAGGCCACATGGCTTCTTGCTGGATGCAGCACAAAGTGAGCCAGCCAAATGCCTTTGGGAATATCTGCTCTTGGTGGACTTAATCGAGCCCCTGCACATTCCAGAGAGAGGACCAGCACTTCCAGAACAAGTCCTCTCATCTTCCCTTCCCTTTTCCCCTCTGCTCCTCTGCTCTTTCCTATTCCTCCTCTAGGATCTTCTCTTACTATAGTAGATAAATGTGAAGAGCAAATTTTAAAATTTTTTTGATCAGATTGGCAGAAGTTTAAAAGACTAATACTATCAAATGCAGGAGTGGATGCCAGGAAACACAACATCACCGTTCATTTAGGGAAGGTATAACTTAGCGATGCCTTTTTGAAAAACAATTTGGCAGCATCTATCAAAATTTTTAGAGCACATGCCTTTTGACTAAGCAATTCCACTTCCAGGAATCATGCTTTACAAAATACTTGCTCATATGCACAAAAGGAGGATGGTAAAGCTATTTATGTGTTGTGTAGAGCTATTTATCACAGATGATAGTGAAAAACTGGAAACAAATGTCCATCAGTTGGGGAGCAATTTAAATGAATTATAGTATATCCACATTATGGAATACTGTGAAGCCAGTAAAAGAAAGAATTAAAGACTAAATGATTTTCAAGACATGATGTTACACGAAAAGAGCAAATTGCAGAACAGTTAGAATATTGTGTACCCATTGATATTTTTTTAAAGAAACATGTATAGATGAAGGTATGTACGCATGTAAATGCATAGAAAGGAAACTGGAAGGACATATCACACTACTGGCAGTGGACATCGCTAGGGAGAGAAGTGGTGATTATGTGGGGGTGAAAAGAAACCATTCATGGTTCTCTATGTATATGAGGTCCCTAGAATAGTCAGATTCACAGAAATATAAAGTAGAATAGTGGTTACCTGGAGTTGCAGGGAAGCGAGAATGGAGAGTTAATGTTTAATGGGCACAGAGTTTCTTCTTGGGAAGACGAAAAAGTTCTAGAGATGGATGGTGGTGATGGTCACAGAACAACGAGAATGTACTTAATGCCACTGAACTGTATACTTAAAAATGGCTAACATGGCAAATTTTATGTTATGTATATTTTACCACAAGAAAACAAAACAAAAAAAACATTGATTAATACAAATAATTCCATCAGGATTTATTTCCACTGTGGGGCATCTGAAGACAAGGAAAGACTCTTGTTTATACTAATGCACTTAATGCCACAGGGTCACTAAGGGACTAACATATCGACCTCCCACCCATCAGACTCCATAATCGGAATGTTAACAAAGTATTTACAGACTGAGTTTTAGTCCAAGCTCCCAACCTCAAGACCTTTTGAAATGGTCTCCTTAAACAACCCAACCTTCTGAACTCCCAACATCAAATGGTGTGAATGAGGGACAGACTCATAACTGTCATTTAAGAAAAGAAACAAAAAATAAAGGAAAGAAAGACCACAATGATTTAGCCCAGTTCTTAAATGCTCCTACTTGGAACTGATTGCTAAGTGAGTGCCCCAGCCTTTTTATAGCATGTATCTGCATTTATAGCACACTGAGCAATGGCTGGTTTTCTCTCTGAGTTGCCCTCTTGGAGACAAAGCCCCTAATAACATCAAGTCATGAGGTGCAAATAAGACTAGAATTAAACTACCTGGTGCCCGAATATGTCATGTTTGCCATCTGCACCTCATTACTCGAAGCCCAAGGAACAAAGCAAAGGGACAACATTGATTACATGCAGCCAGACCACTCTGCAGAGGAACCAAATAAACACAAACAAACCCAAGTCTCGTAACATTTCACTGCTCTTCTACAGGCATCTGTCAGAATAAAAGAGACGAGACGTTTATGCTGGGACAGGAAATCCAGGTCAAAGGTGGAGGGAGAAAGGCTCCAGTACTTAAGAAGAACCCACAGCAGGAAGGCAAATGTCATTGCTAGAAAGTCCCTCATTGCCACAGGTAACCAAATATTCCCAGCCTTTGATTTTTACAGGCGGGTGATTTATGAATCATGACAAAAGAGAAGGGAATACCTTAAGCAAATTCCCCATTTAGATGAGGGAATAAAACCCTGGTGTTTACTCTCAGCACTGTTAATATCTCAAATGAATACTAATTGAAGATGTTTATTGAAAATGAGAATGATGCCATTTTCCGCTGTATCTCATGTCATCTGAACGACCTCGCACTTGAGAACGGCAAGGCAGGAATTTATTCAGGCTCCAGGAAATTGTGAAAGTCTAAATGGGAAAATCTGAGCTACCCAAGCACCCCTTGAAAAATATAGAACAAACCATTGAGGAAGAAGCAAACATTCTGCGGGAAAAGGGGACACATTCTTAAAAGCCTGATATTGCTTTCACAGCATGAAAGCTGTTAGAGCTGTCTAGTAGATTCCGACTCCTAGCTACCCTGTGAACAGCACAGCAGAGCCCTGCCTTGTCTTTTTGCACCATCCTCTTACCTTCTGGCACTATATCAGATGACGCTCCACTGCTATTCACAGGGTTTTCATGGCCAATTTTTTTCAGAAGTGGGTGGGCAAGTCCTTCTTCCTAGTCTGTCTAGTCTGGAAGCTCCACTGAAACCTGTCCACCACGGGTGACCCTGCTGGTATTTGAAATCCTGGTGACATAGCTTTCAGTATCACAGCAACACACAGCTGCCACAGTCTGACAACCACAGATAGGGAGTGTGGTTCCCTGACCAGAAACGAACCTGGGCCATGGCAGTGAGAGCACCAAATCTTGACCACTGGACCACCAGGGCTGGCTCAACATGAAAGAGCAGAAGAAAAACCATTTTCTAGTGAAAATACAGGTTGACTTTAACTACAGGGCTGACCTTCCAGAACCAGTGGAAGGAGATGGCTGAATCATAGTACCTAGAGTTGAAGGGGTCTTACTGTGTGCCCTCCCTGCCTCCCACTCACTACAGGAATGCCCTCCAGCTGTGCCAGGAACTCAGAGCTTACTCTGTCACCTTGTGGGGCCCTTTCCCCCTGAGAGCTGAGGTGAAATCGTTCTCTTTAGAGTTTGCCTCTAAGCCGGCTCACTTCCCCTGGTCCACACACTGCAGTGAGCCAGCACCAAAGATTCTCCCTTGTCTCCGTTACTCCTTTCCAAGACAGCTCTCTCTTCTCTCTCGCAAACTCTCCTGCAGGTAAAATATCATCGGGTCCTTGAATGAAGTGACTTTTCCAAGCACTAGACCCTTGCCCCTGATATCCTGGTCAACATTTCCACCCTTTTTAGCCCAAGAGTTTCTTTGAAGCAAAAACTTAAAAAAGCAAATGCCTCCCACATCCCCATTAACACCACTCAAAGCTGTTAATGATCAATTACTCTTGGTATGTAGGAAAGCAAAGAGCCTACAGAAGACTTTGAAGAGAAAGGTTAAGGCAGAGAAGGAGAGAAGAATAAAGTATTGGGCCAGCTGGGAGAAGCAGTGAGAACAAACAAAAAAAGAAAAGGAAGGAATGAGAAAAAATATCTTAGTCTCAAACACAATTTTACCCAAGGTGAATACTGTACACACATGTGCACAAGCACACATGTGCATGCACACACACACATACAGACCCCACACTCATTAAGTAGCCCAGACAAGCAGCCAAATAGCTCAGTGCACAACCTGATATCTTCCTTCTAACCATTAATGGATCCTGCATTTTCTCCATTTAACAACTTAATCACTTACCCATCATCTTCTCTCCATCTGGACTTAGAGACAGTGTTTGGTTAAAGAGCTTCAATCTCTTTACAAGCAGCCCAATAAAGATAAGTGGAAATATCAAAATTCTCTGTGAACGAAAACCTCAGACCACAGAGATTCCTCACATATAATACTTTCTAATGGTGACCAGGAGCCAGATGGAATAACCTAATAAAAGTTAAAACCAGGGGCAGCAGAGCTATAGTGCATATGGTCAAGTGGGCTGTTCTGATATGGAAATTTCCTTTGCAGAATTGAATAGGTTCTGTAGGCATTTTCCAGAATTGAATCTCTCCAGTTGATTTTTCAATTCCAGGTGTCCATCATCATCCCCCTCCCTAACCCCAAAGCTGTCCCATAACCCATGAAATCAGCTAATTTTTTCAAGTTTTTTGTTTTAGGGTTATTAGCAAAAAGTAAGCCCTCTTCTGACAGCAAATGTCAAACTCAATTCAATCATTTATTTACCTTTTGTCTAATTTAATTAAAATAGGAACCATTTTTCCCTTGCATGTTGGTGAGTCTTCTCAATTTCACACATTGCAACTGGTTTTCTTACATTGGACTAAGGAGCACAATGCCTCCTCCTCAAGCAAGTAAAGATGAGAAGAATGAAAGACAGAGTATTGAAAAGGGTAGTAGGAGGAAGTGAGATGTGCATTACTCATCACCTCCTTTGGTAAGAAAAATTATGAATATGTTTCAATTGCATATCAACTTTGCAAAGCTCTTTCACACAAATGACCTTAAGTCTCACAACACACTGCAGGGCAAGCAGGGGAGTAGTTATTGTCCCTGTTTTATACACAAGAAAACTGAGGATCAGAGAAGTCAAGGCATTTGTCCCATGTCATGGTGACTCGCAGACCCAAACAGCCTGTATTTGGGTCCAACCTGTCACTCTTTGGAAAGCTACTAAAAGACCTGCCTGGTTCTGGCTTTCTTGCAAAATTCGAGGTCCTGAGCAATCCCAGGAGCTCTGTCTATGCAACTCTCCCAGCTGTGCCTCTCTTCTGCCTTTGGGTCCCTTGCCTGCCCAATGTCAACACCAACACCATCAATACCTATCAAAAGTATCTGATTATGCTCCCCCACCCACATCTTCAGCCAGCCCTCATGCGGGCAAGTAATCTGATCAGTCAACTCTCACTAAAGCATTCTCAATGGAGCCCCAGAAGATTAAGTACCTTGCCAAGGTTCACAACTAGTTAGTGTTAGCACCAGGATTTGAACCCAAAACAGGGTATAATTCCAGTTCTTATTATAGGCATAGTGAAGTAGACATTCCCAGTTATCCCTGATGACACCACTTGGGAAGTTACATTCTCTGTGTACACCAAATTAGAGTTGAGAATTATCAGCAGGAAAGAGACTTGTGACCCTTATAGTCATGCCATGCACAGCTGTCAGGAGACAAGCTTTCAAGACTCCCCAGACAGAAGTAGTTTTGAACTTGGAGTGGTCCCAGTCATGGGAGATGAGGACATCCTTTCCAATTGCCACCAGGTTCCATGGAGACCTCCAGGTTCTGGCTTTACCCAGAACCAAATCCTTCAAAAATACACATCTAAGGGGAATTAAACTTATATACACTCAATACTTATAGTTATTTCCTTAACAAAATAGAATATTCTAGATTATTCTATAAAAGATTGAGATTGGGGTTAACATTTTGTTGAGCACAGATACGTGTCAAGCCCTGGTGCATGGCTGTAACTTGATGACTATGATGGTGATGATGGTGATGATGATGATGATGCCAATCACCACTTACTGAGCTTTGACGCCACGCCACACTCTGTGGCCACCCCCTTATTAACATTGTCTTATTTATTTCTCATTAACCCCAAGAGGTGTATATTATTATTCCCATAGCAGGTGAGAAAACTGGGGCCTATAGTGTTAAGAAATTTGCCCACAGTTAAATAGGGGTCCGGCCAGGATTCAACTCCTGTCTGCCTGATTAAAAGTCCTGGACTCTTAACTGCCGTATTATTAAAACTGGCCCAGGCAATGAGAAAAACCCAAATGCTTAAGATTGGCAGAACAAAACACAAATATGCAAGTGCTTATTTCAAACTCCAAGCCTACACGACGATGCTGGATCCTGGCAAACAAAGGCACCGCAAACAAGCTCCTTTTCAAAGTAGTTTCTGTGTGGGAGCCAATTTTAAATACCATACAACCAGACCTTCTCTGTGTATTTTTGGAACTTTCTCAGGCATAACAGGAAAGAAAACACTCATCCACTCTAGGGGGAAATAGAGATGAAGTGTGGAAGAAATGCTTAGCAAGCAGTGCTGGCGTAGGGTGGGGGTGGGGAAGAAGAGCCCAGAACCCACCTCATCTGACCTGGCCGCTCACTGGCTCCTACTTTAGCTTTTTTGTCCAAACCTTTTTTTTTTTTTTGATGAGGAAGAGTAGCCCTGAGCTAACATCTGTTGCCAATCCTCTTCTTTTTGCTGAGGAAGATTGGCCCTGGGCTAACATCCGTGCCCATCCTCCTCCACTTTACATGTAGGTCGCTGCCACAGCATGGCTCGATGAGCAGTGCACAGGTCCCCCACCCCTCCCGGGATCCAAACCCTCAAACCCTGGGCCACCAAAGTGGAGCACGCAAACTTAACCACCATGGCACCGGGCCAGTCCCTGTCCAAACCTTTCTTAATCCTTCTGTTTCTACATCTGTCTTCCTTCCCCTATGCTCTTTTCCCTTTGCCTTGACCACTATAGTCAATGGATTGCAAGGAGACACAGATAGAAGGGTACCCAGAGCAGGGATAACAGAATGCACAAGATCAGGTGACCGTGCATCTCAGTTGCTTTGCTCCTGCCAGCAAAAGACTCTACTCATCCAATAGCAAGGCAGTGGCAGGGGCTAGATAGGAATTAGCTCTGGATTCTAATCTTGACCAACTAGGTTTGTGACTTTGAGCCTCTATTTCTTTGACTGTACAATGGGAGGAAATGGAACCATCTTTCAAGTTCCTTCCCATTTTTGAACCCTAGAATTTCTGTAGCTGGAAATAGCATCACAAAATAATAGTATTACAAATAATTGGTCCACTATCTGATGAAGTAACTACTGGGTGAGAACCAAAGACTCTTAGCCACCCTCCTCCAGCTGAATCACTGATCTGGTTACTGTTTAATTTGATCATTGTAAAATCAGGCTGGATAATCTAGACCTTCCAAAGTACATATTTTTCTCTCAATAGCCCACTTAATCAAATGAATCCGATAATTGCCCAACCTCTGCTCTGAGCGGCAGGAACACACCTACAGATGATGATATTTTCTAATTTGAGAAGGGTTTCCAAGCAACAGGTGTGAATAATCTTTTCCATTCAGTGTGCTGTGGCTTTACCTGACTTCCACCCCAATGTTGATTTTGTCAGACTTCTCAGGCAAAGAGACCCATATAGACAAATAAGAATAAAGTTTAAGTGCTAGACATTTATTTGCTTTTCAATCCATCTTCAAGGTGAACCGTCTCTTCACGGGAACGACAAGTCTTCATTTTAGGAGCTTATCACCAGTCCTGGGGCAAAGTTACAATCTGTTAACAAAGAACTATTGTAATCAAAGGAATCTAACAGAAAGGTTTCTATTGCAGCTTGCCTGGGAAAGAAAGTTTTTCTTTCCCAAACTAGTTATTAAAGTACTTATGTTTAAATCAGGGATATTTCAGTGACATCAGAATACAGACGGACCCTAAGCCTTTGTGAAAACTTAAATTACTGCTTGAAAATGTTCTGTTAACTTTCCATTTTTTTGTATTTTCCTTTTTTTTTTTTTTAATACCTTGCTACATTCTCTTCGTGGCTTGTCTTGATTCAGTTAGCCAAAGGAGGTTGATTTTTTGAAAAGAAGGAACATAGGAACAATGATATTCTTTGACCTTAGTTGAAGGTAGCTATTTAGAATTTGCTAAATTAGATGGACTGAGCATTTCAGTTCTCTTGAGCACACTCATCTGATAAGTCTTTGATGCATATCTCTATCGGCTTGTGGTAAGAACAAAAATTGAAGACAGGTGGGGAAAGCAAGCCGTGCGCTGAAGAGGCAAATCTCAAACATGTTATAACATTGTTATTATTGGCTGGGGTCAGGGCTCTGCACCTTTCCTCTGCATCAGGAGGGAGGTTTGTTTGGCGACACAGAGGGAGGCTCCTTATTGGCTTCATATTGAGCTGACACTGGGAGAAAAATTGGCTGGAGCTGCTGCAAGGCAGGAAAAGAGTGTATCCTGGTGGCCGGAGAGGAAAGTGACAGAGGGAAGAGCGCATGGCTCACGGCTTCGGAAGGTGGTGACTTTCTGGTTTACCTGCGTGTTTTCACAATTCATACCTTCCATAAAAGTCATCATTATTGGTGTTTAAATTAACATCCCACTTTGGAAGTCAGAATCACTGCTTCCCTGCTATTTGGGAGATATTCGTAAATTGGGTTCCAAGACTAGAAGGTGACTTCAGAAATTCCAAATGTGATAAAAATCAGAGGTTTATACCAAAAAGGCAACGGCTTGCTCTGCTGTTGTGTTTGTTCCCTTCTTCCTCATCGTCTCCTGGAACTGAGGGGAAGGATGCAGAGAAAGGGAGAGTAGGCAAGAGTAGGGAGCCAGCATCCTTCCTCTCGGCTGCCAACGCCAAGAGGCAGCAGACCGGTTACTCTGCATTTTCTGTCCTCTGTATATGAAAATGCCCCTCATTTTACTCTTTAGATTTATGCATATTTCCTTGTCAGCAGACTTTACCACTCAAACAAAACATTGTAAGAGCTCAAATAGGCTTAATTCACGCTCTGAGACTCAGACACACCCTGGGGAGAAAGGTTTCCCTCCTCCGTCAAAGTCAAGGTACAGTACTTTCACACACAGGAGGAGGATAAGGGGAATTTGTTTCACATAATTCATGCCTTGAACTATTTGTGCACAAACTTTGGTAGGCACCTGAATAAAAACAGAATACATGTCAGAACCGTGAGTAACGTGGTCACAAAGCCCCACTGGCTTTCTAGAAGCAACTACCCCTTGTTTGCTGAGTCATTCCCATAAAACCATTTCTAGGAGGCATTAGCCAACACCCCCAGAGTGCTGAAGGCTGCCCAGGGGATGGTGCGTTGAGAATAGCACAGGACACACTTATGGTAGACCTGTAGATGGGCACTTGGCTAGAAGCTCCATGATGTCACCGAGAACCCTCTAAAACCCAGAAACTTGACATTGAGTTACCTCTGTGGTGTGAATGCCAAGCTGAGACCCACTGTGTGGAATCCTGGAGACAGCACGCCAGCTCTCTCCTGCTCCATCCTCACATTCCACCTGACTTTCGCTGCCACTCAGGGCACAAGGGAGCCATAGAAGTTTGCGTGGGATAGGATGAGATGCTACACACCCCTTACCAGAAGCAACTCCACCCTTCTCCCTGATCATACCCAACCCTTGGGATCCAAGCTCCACTTACACACCACCTCTCCCATCCTGCTCTTTCCTTTTGTTTTCTCCCAACGAACAACCATACCAATAACAGCCAACCTTCATTGAATCTTTACCTCATACCAGGGGCTTTATATGGGTTAACTCATCTAACCCTGTTGTGATCCCTATTTTAATGATGAGGAAATTGAGACCAGAGAGTTAGCAACCTGCCCATGATCACAAAGCTAGAAAATAAGGATTTGAGGGCAGACTTGAACTGCTCCCCCCAATCAATACATTATCCTTTTCCTGTTGTTGAGATATTGATCACATCAAATAGTCTTTTAAAACCTGAGTAAAAATCCGAGAGAGGGTGAGGGTGTAGGTTCACACTACAACACCAAGGATGGCCCTGGCTAGAGACTTTGAGAACATTTGGTAAGAGAGTAGTTGCTGCGTGCATCATGTACCTTCCCTTAGGACAGGACTACTAGATGGGTGGTCTGCAGACCATCAGCATCAAAACCACCTGGGAAGCTTGTTCAAGATCCTCGCTCCTGGGCCCTATTCAATCAGCTTGCTGAGGCTGGGACCCACGGGCTTGCATGTTCGGTAAGCTCCCCAGATGATACTTATATACACTAACATTTGAGAACCACAAACCTAGAGAACCACACAACTCCTTTCAAATGATCTATGGAACAATATCTGTTGGCACTAACTTTGCGGGGGAGGGTTGGGGAGGCAGGAAATTCGAGAGGTATTTTCCATGTTGGTCTAGTGAAGCATAGATACAATGGCAACAAATAAATTTTTAATGAGATTCATCATCTGTTCCTTGACAACATTTTTAGGAAAGAAAAAGAAACAGCACAGCCCTCCCCCCAAAAAATTGAAAGTGGGGAGAAATTCAGCTGTTAACTATAAGTCTACTTGGTTTGTTTGGGTTTTCCTTAGTTTCTTGTTTTGTTTATTTTGTTTGTTTTGGTTTGGTTTTTTTCCCCCTTGAAAGATTTTGATGTTTTAGCCTGCAGGGCCCACATTCCTTAAAAGGTCTTTGCCTTGCAATTTCTGAGGAAATCTGTGGCTGGTGGTCCCAGAGGAATGATGCCACGATTCATCCCAGGGAGCTGCCCACAAGCTCTCAGCACCCAATGGAGACAGGGTGGTGCCATGACCACTGGTGAATAACCAGCTATGATCAGTCTCCTGGAGAAGGAACTGTATTTTAGAAATACCGTCATGGAAGCATAGAGTTTCAGACCTGGAAAGAATTTTAAAGATTATCCAGAGGAGTCCTCAACTGTTAAAGACTAGAGACAGAAGGAGCCCTGCCAGCACAAAGAGCCCAGATTGGGGCTGCCTCCTCCCAGTCCAGGTTCTGGAAAGAAACCACCAGCATTTCCGGAAGGTCATTTATTTGTATACTTTTTCACAATTTTATTTCCTTTCTGCCTTACCTTTCCATCTGTGCCATTATTAACATTTCCCTTTAAGTCAACTCATATGTTTCTCAAATTTATTCAAGAAGCAAACTTTGAGTCAATACTGTAAACAGAAAATCAACGTCAGTTGCTAGAAAAAGAGGATCCCAACCCTCTCTGTCTGAACTGCCTGAAACTCAGGGACCAGATGGATTTAGATAAGGAGGGACACTGCTAAATTCCAGCTAGATACAGCAGCTGCCCTGGGGCTCTAAGCCTGGGGCCTGCTTTCTCTTTGTCAGAACAGGAGATTGGCGAGTGTCAGAGAGCTGCTAGGGCCATATTACTGGTCAACTGAGACTAGCCTTGATTCATCCGAGGATTAAAAGGAGAATTGAAAAGGGGATGTAATTTAAAATCCACCCCAGCCCACCAGTGGGGCCCATTCTTTGGTTAAGGATGCCTACACTTTGGTTAAGGCAATGCTCCACTGCCCTGCTGCCTCAAGCTGTGTTCTCACCTGGGCCACTTCTCCCGCCTCGGCTGTTTCTGTTTGTGCTGTGCAGAGACACTAGACCCTGCCACACAAAGGAATTGGCAACGGTCACCCCTTTGCAGCTAAAAGCATAACGAAGTGGCGGTTTGCTCTTTTTCTTTCTTTCCCTGATGGCAGCTACCACACTCCAAAGGAAGGAAATATACACAAGTGAGAGGTCTTAAATTATTCCTCTGCTTGAACATCTTATGTGTCTCCTGCTACCTATAAAACAAACTACGAATTCTTTAGTCCAGCATGTAAGGCCCTCTACCACCTGATCCCAACATACTTTTCACAGAATCAAAGTCCTTCGGAGTTAAGAAGGATTTAGAGTCCTTCCACTAGCCAGCCCTCCAGTGCTTCAGAATCCACCAGAGATCATGCTTCTCAGCATGCCTGCCCATTAGAATCACCTGGGGAGCTTTGAAAACTCCCAAAGCCTGGCTGCACCGAAGGCCCGGGTGCACCCAAGGCACATTGAATCAGAATCAGGGGTGGAACCAAGGTGTCACTAGTCTTAAAAGTTCCCGGGGGGATTCTAATGTGGGCCACACCTCATACCTATGGAAATATGATGTCCAGGGGTGGGATCCCGGAATTTGCATTCTAAACAAACACTCAGGAGATTGTAATGTGAAACCAGGTCTGAGAACAGGACTAGTCTGACTTCCATAGTCTACAGATTAAGAAACAGAAGCCCCACGTTGTGAAATCACAGAGCCTACATCAAAAACCATTTAGTGGCAGAACTGAAAGCAGTATCCACATCCAGGTTCCCTGTCCAAATGCTCTTCCCATGATGCTCTGTGCTTTCTAACCTTTTCTCACTCCAACTTTCGCACACCTTCTCCAGCCACGCCCATCCGCCCACTGACCTCCAAATACGTTCTGACTTTTGTCACGTTGGTGCCACTGCCCCCACCTGGAATAGCCACGCTGTTCCTTCTAGTTTAATATGTCCTGGCTTGGCTTTCTTTTAGGCATTCCCACGTCCTGCACAAGCTTTCTTAGACGCCACTCCAGCACACGCTGCCTCTCCCTTCTCTCCACCCCTGTAGAACTTAGGGTCACGGTTTAGCATTGAGTTATTCCATAATAACACAGGATAGAAACTCCCAGAGGGCAGAGACAATGGCTTATGTTCTTCTCGTATCAGCCCCGTGCACTCAGAATAAGCACTCAACAAATGCGCTTCCATTCCTAGACAACAAGCCTCAAGAATCATTTAAGTATCCCTTGTTGAAAATTGCCTTTTGGGCCCCTTTCAAAAATCTGTTGCAAGGGGGAAAAAAAAAAAAAAAAAAAAAGAATTGCTTTCTGTGTTTCTCTCTTTTTTTTCTATTTCAGTTTCTTAAAAAATGGCCTTGAGGTTTATGTCACTTGCAATCAAGTGGCAGTAAACTTGATGGCCAGAGTACCTAACTTTTCAAGAGACCAGCGTAACATATGCATGGATGTTATGCATATCTTCTTTTGTGTGCTGTCTTTCAGCAAATGTCAATGGCTTTTCAGAATAATGGACAATCCTGGGCTATCGCAGCACCTGCACAAGTACTTCTAGAAACCACTCAGTCTTAGAAATAAGCAGAAAATCCCCCTCAGGCCTCAGGGAGTAACAGGAAATACAAATATGGCAGTTCTCATCATTTACCTCTTCAGCGCTTGGCTCAGTTGACGTCTTCAAATTGAAAAGCACCAAAGCTTTCAAACCCAGAATTCAGATTTAAGATTTCTCATTAAGAAAACTCCCCGGTTTCTAATTGGTTTTATTAGAGCTTTGCTAAGATGCATGCATATTTTTTGTGCAAATAAGTGACCCAGAGATAAATGACCTTGTTAGTGGTTAACACTGAAGACTTCATGCTGGTAGAAATGGCAAATGGTGCAGTCGCTTTGGAAAATAGTCTAGCAGTTCTTCAAAAGGTTAATCAGAGAGTTACCATGTGATCCAGCAATTTCCCTCCTAGGTATATACTCAAGAGAAATGAAAATATACACCTATGCAAAAACTTGTATGTAAATATTCATAGCAGCGTCATGCATAATAGCCAAAAAGTGGAAACAACCCAAAAGTCCATCAACTGATGAATCAATAAATCAAATGTAGTATATCCATACAATGGAACACTATTCAGCCATAAAAAGGAATGAAGTACTGACACAGGCTACAACATGGATGAACCTTGAAAACATTGTGCCAAGTGAAAGAAGGCAGTTACGAAAGACTACATAGTGTATGATTCCATTCCTATGAAATAGGCAAATCTATAGAAACAGAAAGTAGATTAGTGGTTGCCTAGGGGGAGAGAAGGGTTGAGGAGAAATAGGAAGTGACTGCTAATGGGGACAGGGTGTCTTTTTCAAGAGATGAAAATGTTCCAAAGTTGGTTGCAGTGATGGTTGCACATCTGAGTAAACTAAAAACCATTGAATTGTACACTTTACATGGGTGAATTATAAGGTATGTGAGTTATATCTCAACAAAACTGTTACATTTTTTAAAAAAGGTTAAAAAAAAAGATTGAGGCTTCCAATCCCTTTGTCTACCTCTTACTAGCTGTGTAATCTTGAGCAACTTGTTTCGTCTCTCTAAGCCTCAGTTTCCTCATCTGTAAATAGACCTACATTATTATAAAGATTAAACAAAATAATCCACATGGAGGGTTTATACTTACAGTAACCCTCAATACATGTTAGCTATGTTTACTATTAATTCCTAACTCTTAGAGAAGAGTATAAATCTGGGAGCCTCCTGCATGAACCCAACTGAATTCTATGTAGGCGGCAGAAGTAACATCAGAAAAGGGACTTAGAAATAAGAGGAAATTTTCCTTAGAATTGTTCTCTGCCTTTGTACTTCAGCCAGACCCCAATCCTTCCTTCCCACCAACCCCCACCACCCAGGTGAAAAAGGACTTATAAGATCTTTTTCTCCTCCCTGTCTAATTTCCACTCAGTGCCATTTCAGTGACTGCAGCGACGTTCCAGAACTTCTGGAGGCTTGGAAGAACTAACCAAGAGAAGAAAAGTGTGTTTAATTAAAGCAAGGGGTGGAAGGCAAATGGAAGAATGCTTACCTGCTGGGCACACCTCACACATCTTCACAAGCTCAAAGAAATTCCATTCTGAAGGGCACTGCAGCTATTACTATCTTGAGAGGCCAGCCAGTGAGAAATTATGCTCTGGGTTTCAGCTCAGCAGCTTTCATTACTGATGAGAAATAGCACCATACAATTCAACCCAGCTCAAGTCTTACTTCTTCTCTCAAGACTTTCTGACCATCCCAGTCCCCGGCAATTACTCCCACCATTGAATTCCTACGGGATTAATGTGATAACACACGAAATCCCCCAGGACTGAGGCCAGCACACTAGTGACTACTCAAAAACCATCTCCCAGATGTCCCATAGCACTTATTATTGGCACTGGTCCTTTGGCTCCCAGCAAACTCCACCCTGTGTTGTCATTTATATTTTTATATAGCTATTTTCCATCTCCCCAGCCCATCTATGAGCCCAGAGAGGACAGGGATCCTGTGGTTTACTTTCTCGTTTCTCAGCATCATGGGTTCCACTGTAATAAGGTACTCAATAACATTCGTTTATGATGGAATCCCCATCCCCTCTGTTTTTGCAGAATAACGTCTGTGAATATGCGGGGGAAAGTAGTACTGTAAATATGATTCAATGTAAAGCCTCATTTTGCCATTTAGACTTTCAATCAAAGCTGCACGAATAGATGGGAGGATTGATTTTTAAAACAGCAGGAGTAGAACAAAGTTGTACTTAATAAAGGGCAAAATGTACTCAAGGAGAGTTTATAGCTGACCTAGTTAACCCAACTTTCCCCCAACCTCCACCCAGTTGCCATTATGAATCCAGGGCTGATTCTCACGAGAGTCAGGGGAGGAAGCGTTATAGAGGGATGGCCAGAGGTAGGTTGTGGAGTCTGAAAGAAAGGAGTTTGCATCCCCATCCCACCTCGTGCTGCCTGGACATGTTACAGAACAACTCTGAACCTCAATTCCCTTGTCTGGCACTTGTGAGATAGTAACATCTACACCTTAGTATCACTGTGAAGTGAAAGGCCCAATAAATGGCAATTATAATTACTGTAGTGCTTTAATTAGGAATTTTTGGGGGTGCCAGGATACCCTGTACCCCCAAATCCTTTCTCAGGCACTTACTAGCGGAGTGATCTGGGATCAGTTAAAGCTTCCTCACCTATAAAATGGGAATAATAACTTCTACCATTTAGTGCTTGTGACAAAGGCCACTAGCTATTCATCAAAGGCTCCATTTCCTCTTCTTCCTGGGTACTCAGCTGGGCTACATTTGCCAGCCATCCTTCAAGTCAAGGATGTCCATGAGACTCAATTCCAGTCAATGAAATGGGTACAGAAATGATAATGTGTAACTTCTAAGCCAGAATCATGAAAACCTCCCACACTCACTTCTTCATGCTCCTTTCACTCCCTCCCCTGGGACGTTGGCATTAAAGGCAAACGTGGAAGCCACACATTGTAGAAGGCGGAGCTTCCATTAGACTGGTCCCTGAATCTCTGTGTGGAACAGAAGTCCCACCCCTTTCCTTCACCCCCATCCTTGATACCATTGTCCTGGGACCAAATTGGACTGTTTTTGTAAAGGAAAAATAATCTATTATGTTAAGCCACTTAAATTTCGAGGTTTATTTGTTATAGAAATTTAACACTAATCCTAACTCATACTTGCCCACATACATAGGCTTTTGATAAAAATTAAACAAAATAATATATTCAAAACTCCTGAGTCATGAGAGCTCAATATTGGTTAATTCCCTTCCACTCATGGGTCTGCTACATACCTGCAAGTGTTTTCTAGAAATATGTAAATGTACAGACTGGGGCTCACCTCTTAAGCTTATTATCAGGCTACATTCTTGGGAGAGTTCTAACCATTTACATCGTTAAATCACTCTGATCTGGGATGTGATGCTTGCTCTGAAACCTAACTTGAAGCTGAGAGAGGACGAGGTCCTGGAACAGAGACACCCACCTCATTCAGTGGATGGCGACCCTTTCAAGTTTTGCAGAGCAGGTCAAACTTACCTGTAATTCACTACGGGTTCTATAATTACATATAATGCATCATTTTTCTTTTTTCCTTACTGTGACCAATTTGGGACAATTTCTTTTTTAAGTTTCTTTGACAATGGAAATATTTGTTCACAATTTATACAAAATTCCACAGAGTTCAACAGCAATGGAGACAAAAATTTACAACTAACTCTTTTACTCTAGCAGCTTCTTATCCAAGTCCGGATATAGTTCTTTTAAAACATAATTCTGATTCAAGTCTGCCAGCCAAGCTCCATTCCACAGCTGAGCTCCTCCTACACACAGGCGGGGCATCTGTGGAAGCTGGCGGTGGGCAGTGCTGTGTAAGTGGAGGAGGGAGAGACTGGGAGGGCCGGGCTGGAGGACGGAAGGATGGGGCTGATAGACAGGGGTGACAGAGAAGCTAGGGGTAAGGCCAGCATCATGAACACAGAACATGACTCTGGAGGCAGGAAATTATCATCAGTTATTCCACACAAACAATGAAACAGATTTGGAGAAAATAATATTAGTCATTGCTATCAAAAGGAAAACAAGTTAAAATAGACTGGACTGCCATTGCTGGGAGGTGGGGGCTAGGGCCAAGAGTGCATTTTGGACACAAGTGAGAAGTGCTCCCTGCCACGTCTCCTGCTCTGGGCCCACTTGGGCTGCTGTGGCCTGTGATAGGCCGTGGTCAGAGAAGCCAGTGGACACGCTGAGTGGCCCTGGCCAGAGTGGTATCTGGACATGTGGACACACCAGGAAGCCCAACAGTCTGGAGTCACTTCAGACTGAGATTCTTTAAGCCCAGGATCTATTTAGTGGGGTAGAGGAGGCATTGGAAAGAGGTGTTTTATTTTCAAAGTTCCATTTGGAGGTGCTGTCTACTTCTCCGGTTACTTGTAATAACCGGAATTAACTGGCATGCTATTTCCAATTTTTCCAGTGATGTCTTAACACTCTGAGCAATTGCCCAGCGGGCCTGCCCCTTAATTGGACTCTTCTGAGTGAGATTCTCTTTTGAGGGAATGCCAGGGAGCAAACTGGCAAACCAGGCACACCCTCTCATTTTAATCTATCCCTCCTCTTTCCCACTTGGAAATGCATCTCCTTTCAGGACTAGGAGCCTTTTCTATCCCTTCATGACCGACTCTTCAACTCAACCAAGTGTGGAATCACACCCTATGTCCACATGATTGGGGGAGGAATCTTTCCAACAGAAGTGTCTATTAAATTAATTTACAACCTCATGAGGACAGTGGAGCAATTTAATACTGAACTGAGGAAATGACAAGAAAGCATTTTACTGATGAGGTAATCTGCTTCTGGAAGCTTCCTTCAGTGTGTCTGTTGTTTTCATTCTACTTCTACTCCTCTGCCTTCCTGCTGGACATGTTCTTTCAGATATCACGTATGTGCACGTGTGTACGTACATGTGGGCATGCGTGCTTGTAGTTTGCAAAACTGACCCTCGACTAGGATATATGACCATTCCATTGTCCTGGACTGCGCAAACCATGAATTCTTATGATAGGGTTTCCATTTCGAGGCTAAATTATGCTGAGAAAATGAAAAAACCATATGTATTTTTTTAGGTGTTTACATCTGATTCAAAGTACTGAAATTGTACAAAACCATTATAGAGAAAAGCATTTTTGTGACAGAACACAAACACCCAGGAGGTAGAGAGAAATAACTTTAATTTAGAAAACTCACCATGTCTAGACCTCTTCTGTAATTTATAATAATTTGAGTCATTCTATGCAGTTCTTCAGTATTGCAAAACTAAATGGGACTAAAAATATACATATAATTAATAAAATTTAACTCTTTACCCTTCCTCTCCCTCAAAAAAATAAATTACCTGATCTTCAGAACATGTCTGCATCTAACTTCGTTCAGGGTCGCTTTTGCGTTTTCTTTGAGTGGAAGACTGATGGTTTAGTCCAAGCTGTCACTCAAAGTCTCCAGGTTAAAAGGTCTCCATTTATTTATCTCGGGTGCTCATATTAACCAGTTAAATGGTTGACTAGAAGTCAATGACTGAGAAAAACAGATATTTGAGAAGTAAAACATTTGGTCCTTGAAAAATTACAGAAGTTCTTTGGCGGAGTTTATTATTCACTAATTATTAACTAAGCATAAAAAGTTGTATATTTTCCTAGCTTTGAAAATAATAAATCATTCGAAGCTCCACACATCATTCTAAACAGGTGGTAGAAATTTTTCTGCTGACCTATGAAAAACAGAGGTTGCAAGGAGCTTTTATTTTCCAACTACTGACATCCCAGAGATGTGAAACTCTGACACATGACCAGCCCTCCTCTCATACACACACACAGTGTAATAATAAAAGCACAATATACAATTGGCCTTGATGGCAGTAAGTCACGGTGATGCTATGGATGAAGCAGGAAATTTCTACACTTTAATCAGGCTGGAATCCACTCTTTCAAAGCAAATTCACCAGCTGCCTTCTCAGCATGGGTTACCTTCCCAGCTTCCTCACATCTGTCAGTAACACCACTGGTCTCTCAAGCAAGAAATCAGTCATCATCAGGCCCTCTGTGGCCTTCAGCCCCTATATGCAATCTGTGACCAAGCCCTGTCATCTCCACTCAGAGCCTCTCAATTCACCCCTTCTCTTCCTTCTCCTTAAGAATTTTTAAGTCTCAACAAGTACAAAGCAATGCTGTTTTGAGGCTCTCTTGCCCAGTATCATCATCCTAGCCCCAGCCTTCACAACCTCCCGACACACTTCTGTTCTGCTCTTGAGGACACAGGCCATTGCAATAGGATTTGCTCTGGGGCAAATGAGAGGGAGCATGGCCCTGTCGACTCCTTGATTTTTGACTTCCAGCCTCCAGAAATGAGAAAATAAATTTCTATTGTTTTAAGACACCTAGTTTGTTGTGCTTTGTTACAGCAGCCACGAGATACTAATGCAAAGGCAGAGAGAATTATCTAAACAATTAAAAGCCTGCCTAAAATAGGTACGATTAGCTTGAAGGCCTAAATCATCTCCATATTTACCTTGGTTCTCTCCTATACTTGGGATATGTAATAGACCCTGTACAATTAATGATAATGATGATCATTATTTTTATAATTTTACCCACCATTTATTAGGTGCCAAGCTCTGGTTACTTCCACAGGGTATCTCATTCTGTTTCCTATCAGGCAGGTATCATGATCAACCCCATCTTTTGAAGACCTTAGCCTTTAACAAAGATAACCTAAGAATAAATTCAGTTTATTCCTTTAGACATTTGTATAGCCTTTTCCACTGGCTACATCTAACCTATACAAATTCTGCTTTTCTGTGCATTTATTTCTCCCACCATTACAACTGGGGCTCCAGTGGGTCTCTTGATCTGCATTTTCCTGTTGGAGTTTCCGCTCTTACCTTTGGGACCCACTGAGGAAACACAGGCCTCTCCTCCAAGGACAGCCCAGCTCCAGGATCACATGCTATTTGGGGTCTCCATTCCTAATAGAGTCCCAGTGCTCAGCACTAAGCAATCACCTTCTTTCCTAGGGCCCTTTCCAAAAAACTATCAGAGGAGACATCTGATGAAGAAAGGGCACAGAAAGGGCACACCACCCTCATTTGCTCCCTGCCCATTTCTGCAAAAGGCACTGTTGTGACAGGAAATTTCAAACAGATGCCCCTTGACCCTCGGTGTCCCCGAGGTGACTGATGATAAGGTCAGCACGTGGCCTCTTCATTTAGGCAGAGCCAAAGCCCGGGCTTTTTAATCGGTGGTGTCCTCCGTTACAGCTGTGATCGATTAGGGACAAATTCTTTTCAAAGAGAGCTTTTCTTTTGTTGATGTTCTTATCACGCCTGGAGACATGCAGGGGGAAAGTGCAAACTTATTAAAAGTGTCAGGTAAGCAAACAAAGTATATTTTATGATTAAATGACAATAAGAGATTGCATTTATATCTAAGAAGAATGGGCCATCCAGGGAACTACCAGGAGGAAGCTGAGGTAGAAATCTATGCTACATCACAAACATTTGCTATGGTCTTTTTTTTTTTTTTATGTGAGGAAGATAAGCCCTGTGCTGACATCTGCCAATCCTCCTCTTTTTTTTTGCTGAGGAAGACTGGCCCTGGGCTAACATCCATGCCCATCTTTCTCCACTTTACATGGGACGACGCCACCACAGCATGGCTTGCCAAGCGGTGCGACAGTGCACACCCAGGATCCAAACCGGCGAACCCCAGGCCGCGGCAGCAGCGTGCGCGCACTTAACCTCTTGCGCCACTGGGTCGGCCCCTTGCTGTGGTCTTTAATGCCAGACTGCAAAACTGAGTTTCTCTCTCACTTTTCCCTCCCAAATTTTACTAAAAGAACTACCAAGCAGACAGCACTACACTTTTTTTTTTCCACTTTGGGGGTTTCTCCTTGGATGAGAGAGATATCTTGGTGAGGAACAAGACAAACCTGTAATGAGCCAGACCCGATTTATAACAGACATACCAGAACTGTTACAACTGAACAAGTCTGCTACCTTCCAAGTTACGTTGGCAGATGAAACACTTATTCCAGCAATGCCAAAACTTGATTCAAAATATCTTGGCACTTCATGGAGAATGCCTTCAGAGTCAGTTTCTGAACCAACCACTTGAAAAATAGTGACAGTGCTTCACATTCAACCTCAATTGGGGCCAAAAATGGCACTGTCACCTTGGTTCTTCGTTGTACTCACAAGACCAGTGGTTCTCAACTGGGGGTGATTTTGCCCCCCTGAGAACATTGGTCAATGTCTGGAGACATATTTGTCAAATGGCAGGGAGGGTGCTACTGGCATCCTGTGGGTAGAGGTCAGAGATGCTGCCAAAAACCTTAAAATGCACAGGGCGTCCCCCACAACAAAGAATTATCCAGACAAAACTGTCAACAGTGTCATGATTGAGAAACCTTGCATCTGACTAAGATCCAAGTGACTTCAGGATGCCAAATCCTCCCTCAGAAGATTGAGGTGTTATTAGGAAGAATATCCCGAGACTTTTGATGGTAATTTTAACAGCTAGCATTTTGAACAAAAGCAACATCATTAGAAAAAGATTTGGTTTCCCCAAAGGAGAATTTTGAAGAGGAGCCACCCATTTGATCTCTCTGCTTATACGGTTGATTACCAAAAAAAGTCACACGTGCTTGGAGATGTTCTCCAGAGATGCTTCAATTACATTGTCCCCCAAGCTGCAGGTTTTCAGCTTCCTTTCTTTTTCAAGCTGCTAAATCTCTTCTCAAGATGAAACTGTATAGTTATGTGGAACCCAATATCAGAAAAAAAATTGCAGAGCTGCTCTGCTTGCAGAAAGGGTAGAAAGGAGGGGCTGGAAAATGCCTTGTGTAGGGCCAGCCTTAACTAATACCATCTCTCCCTACCCTACTCTCCCTTAGGACTCTACAAATGTTGCTTTGAAAACCACTGTCCAGTAGCCGAGCTGTGAAAAGAGTAGAACTGCGTGGACCAGGAAACCCCATATGCTCATATGCTGATCCACTTCATGACAACACAATCTGACCATTGGACCCCAAAATATATTCCCTCGGAAATTGTTCTGTCATGTCAATTTATCTACTAGCTTCTGAAGAACAACAGCATTGACTGTCTTTCCTTGATGACTTCTATTCTAACTAATCAGAAAATCACTTATGTGAATAATACATAAATATAATTTATAAGCAGTGGAAGTAACCACAAAGCAGGTGATTTTATTAAAAAAAAAAAATCTAACATTTCAGCATGCTTAGGCACTTCTCTGCCCTCCTGACACCCACTTTCAGTGTGCCGAAAATAACGCCATGCTTATAAAGCAAAAATTAGAAACTTTTATTCTAATTTGCCATTTGGAGTCTAGGAAATATTATGGCTTAAGGCCAAGATTGCATTCTGCACTCCTAATTGTATGGGATGCTCTTCTTCTTTCCACATAGTCAAAAGCTGTATCAGCTGAAATGAAGTATCTAACATTGTAAAAAGTGGATTAAAATTCTAAAACATCGATAAAGAAATACATAGAGGGGATGGCCCCGTGGCTTAAAGGTTAAGTGCGCGCACTCCACTACTGGCGGCCCAGGTTCGGATCTCAGGCACTCACCGACCCACCACTTGTCGGGCCATGCTGAGGCGGCATCCCACATACAGCAACTAGCAGGATGTGCAACTATAACATACAACTATCTACTGGAGCTTTGGGGAGAAAAAGGAAAAAAAAAAGTGGAGGATTGGCAATAAATGTTAGCTCAGGGCCAGTCTTCCTCAGCAAAAAGAGGAGGATTGGCATGGATGTTAGCTCAGGGCTGATCTTCCTCACAAAAAAAAAAAAAAAGAAATATATAGAAAAAGCCATTCCCAAATACACCAGAGGCCAACTGAACTCAGCACTGTCCAGCTGGGATGTTCTCAAAAATGCTATTTTCCACTGGAGACAAAAGGCTCCAATTCTGCCTGTGGCAGTCAACCTGCAAGATGGCTCTAAATGACCCCCACTTCCTAATATTCACACCCTTGGGTAGTCCCCTCACACACTGCACCATGGCTGGGTCTGTATGACCAATAGCATATGGCAGAAGTGAGAATTCGTCACTCTTGAGGAAGCTAGCTGCCATGTTGTGAGATGCCCTATGGAGAGATCCACATGGTAAGGGACTGAGGGAGTCCTCCAGCCAACAGCCAGTGAGGAAATTGAGGGCCTCAGTCTAGGAGTCTGCAAAGAACTGAGGCCTGACAACGACCATGTGAATGAGCCTGAAGAGGCGCCTCCCTCAGTCAAGCCTTCGGATGAGACCACATCCCCAGCCAATAGCTTGACAGCTCATGAGACGCCCTGAACCAAAACCACAGAACTACACCACCTCTGGATTGAGAGCCCTCAGAAACTGTGTGAGATAATAAATGTTTGTTATTTTAAGTTGCTAAGTTTCAGTTTAATTGGCTATGCAGCGATAGATTGCCTTAACTATATCCTCAGATCAACCGTAAAGAATGGGGTTCATAAGACATCTAATGGTGAGGTCAAAGGAGTGGAAAGGATTGGGGAGCTCCAGCTCCGAGTATAAATCAGAGGGCAAAAGTCTAGCTGAGATTCCAGTTATCATCACAGAAAGGGATGGAGGGGGCAGTGGGAGAAAGCCACTTGAGCACTCTGTGAGCTTCTAGAACCAGTTCGTTATCTTTGTTATCTTCTATTTCCATGAAGTGATCAACACATAAAACAAAACAGGCTTGCAGACTTTTCGCTGAAACAGCAAGAAGGACTTAAATGAGAAGACAAACATCTACTTTGTAGCCAAATTTTGAGGGCTGGAAGAACCCCAACACAAGGAAGCAGGCTGAGGCTCTGCGACCCTGTGCATGAAAGTAAAAGGAGAAAATGTGAAAGCAATACGAGCCTGAAATGGGGGCTAAGAGCTTAACTCACTGAATCATTCATTTAAAAAAACATTAAGTGAGCATCTACTATATCCTAGATAGTGTACAGAGTAGCATGATAAATACATACAGGTATGCACTGGATGCCATGGGAACCGAAGGGAGAGATATTTGAATCGTAATGGAGGAGGGAGATCAGAAAAGACTTTCCAGAGTAATTGGGATTTGATGTGAGTTTTGATAAATGAGTTAATAGAAGAATACTAGGAGAAAAGCATCCAGGAAGGCACAGGAATGTTAAACTTTGTGACATCTTGGGAGAACTACAGATAACATAGTACACTTGAAGGGAAGAATACATCCAAGAGGGTTGTACAGATGAGGATAAAGAGGTAACTGGGGCAAAATCATGAAGGAATTCATGGATGAAAGTATTAAATTTTAACTTGGCAACCGAAATCTATGGTTAACCATTGAAAAGTTTTAATCCTGCATGCCTGCATTCATTCAACAAATATTAACAGAACGTCGATCCTGGGCAATGCATTGAGCTGGGCTAGAGTTAGAGATACATCACTGGGCAAGACAAATGTGGTCCCTGCCCTTGCTGCACTCCGGGCTCAGAAGAAAAAAAATGCTTTAACGAGTTAGTGTTTTAGGTAGATCCCTTTAGCAGTTGTGTGAGGAATGGATAGGCATGGGAGGGGGAAGGAAGATGAAGAGCTTCCCAAATCATTTCCAAAGATATCCTCGTATTCCATCTTCCCCACTGGCCTCACCTTGCCTTCATATTTGCCAAACACACTTTTCAAAATTCCATTTCTAGGATAATAGTTATGTATACTCCAAGCAAGGATTTTCCAAACATATCCTTTTAAGCTCCTTTTCTCTTTTCTCCGTGGAAAGAAGACCTACTAAATGCCAGAACTGAGCGAGAGCCAGGAGATCATCTACTCTGATCCATGCATATTACAAACCTGGAAACTGAGGCCCAGAGAGGGGAAAGAGCCCCTGTAAGGTTTCAAGGCTGGTTGTGGCAGAATCAGCTGGACCTTGAGTCTCCCAGGTTCCATTCCAGTGCTTTTTCCACCGCATCTCACTAATACCATCATCCTTTGACTGCTATGCTTCAGCAGCCTGCAAGAGCAGCATGAAAGAAAAAGCCCAGAGCATGGTGGAGATTTTAGCATCACTGAAACGGCGATGGCTTCATCCGGCAGCTGTCCAGGTCCCCACTAAGGCTGCTTTCTTCTACTCAATTAGACAGAGCACTGGGGGAAGATCGGGCTGAGAAATTCTCTGGGGTCCCATCTGTTAATTGAAGCCACTGTCAGATTTTCCACAGTATGACGAATGACCAAAGATTTCTTCTCCCTTTCTTTATCACTGTCTTATTTCAAGGCAACATTAGGCCAAATTATAAGTAAGAAATAGTACAATCTATTTTAAAATGGAAATAAAACAGTCAAAAGGGAAAGGATAGGCCTAATCACTTAGAGAGTTTCAAAGTTTGATGCCAAGGAGCTTCCATTTTTCAAGAGGGAAGAGTTAGCTCATTTTGGACAATTCTACTGAATTGTGTGAGCTCCGCATGGCCTAGTCCCTCCCAGCTATGTTTCAGTCGCCTGCTGTTTAACATAGGTGCGGTGTCTGAGGTCCTAAGGGATGGGATGCATCAGTGACCAGCAAATTAACAGCCCGTGTCTATATTGACATTCGTGTTCTCAACTTAACGGTTAATTTATTTAATGAACAGCTTCTGTCCTCATCAAGAGGGTGGGATGTCAAAAGTGTATTGGACTGGGCAATATGATAAATAGGGGGTGGAGGGTTTTCCTCTTTCCCAGGGTTAATGGTTTGCATTTCATTCATTCCATTTGCTTTTGAGTGTCTGCTACGCAAGTGCCTGGCCCCCAGCTAGGTCTGGGGCCTCCAGCCAAAAGCATCTCCCTCTACCCAAAAAGAACTCAGGCTCAGTGGGTGAGTCATATAAGCCAGTTCACACGTACCCAACAATGAGACGAGTGCCCTCAAACTCTCTGAGTCAAATGAAGATGGCTGAATAAAGTGGTAGCCATTAGGTTAAGAATTAAAACATCAGCCAAAGCACAAATCTATGAATTTGCTGATTGTTGACAGACATTAACCCCAAAGAATAGAGGCCAAAAAAAAAAAGTCTATCCAACAAGGATAGAGCCAAGAATTGCTCATTCCAAATAATAGGGGCACCAAAGGTTCTATTTAACACGGACAGAGCCAACAATTATCTCCAGGTGGGATTTTCCAATCACTACAATCCGGACAAAATCTCTCTTGCTTCCTCCTTGCTGCTGACAGAGCGTTCTCTCAGCTTCTTACAGCACTGGTTGCTTTCTGCCTTTCGTTATAGCTGTCTGCAGATGTGTCTCCCTACTCCATAGTCAATTCATGAGAATTCTGAGTCCTTGGTGCCTAAGTCCCTGGTGCCTAAACCACTGCCTGGTTATGCGGGTTTCTCAATTAACGTTAGTTGAATTGAACTGAAAATCCAAAATGAGAGATGTGCTTCTTTTATTTTTTTTCAAGGTAGTAGTCAGATTGTTCTTTCCTTTTTTTTTCATTGATGTGTTTCTTGTCATGGGCCCCCCTGACCCTCACTTAAGACCATAAATGTATAGAAAAGTGATTAAAATCACAGATCCTAGAGCCCCACTGTCTGTGTTTGGATCCTGGCTGGGACTTACCAGCTGTGTAACCTTGGCACAGGTTACTAATCCACACTGATCATGAGTTTTCTCATCTATAAAATGAGGATAGAGATGATACTTCCTAGCATCGTTGTGAGGCCTAAAAGTATTAATATATGGAAAAGAATTTAGGAAAAAAAATCTGAGAATGAAGAAATTCTGCCAAATTTGTCCTACCCAGGGGCGAAAATGTCCCAGGAAAACTGTTTCTTCTTATACGTGGATTTCCCATTTCCAGAAAGTTGCCCGTTTTGGTCTAAGCCACATTGCAGCCAAGTCCCAGTCCCATGCTTAAAAAGTTTTTCCCTTAACTTTTTGTAGTTAAGAAAAATTTTAACAAAGACTAAGCAGTTGTTACACAGCTCAGTGATTCATACCATTAAAAAATGAGAATTCAAGGAAAACCGGCAGCCTCAATAATATTTTGAGTCTCTCATTAGGCTACTCTCTATGCTTTTGAATAGATATTGCACAGAGGAGACTGTGAGCCCTGTGGAAATAGAAATCACACGTTTTTATCTTTGACAGCACATCACCTAATACAGTATCAGACACATAGTGGGTGCCCAATAAATATTTCATGAATGAATAGCTCATTTTATTTTGGGCCAAATACTTTATATATTTCCTTGATGTAAATAAAGCTATGCATTACATTGATGCATATATAGACATATGCGTGCATGCGTGTGTGTGTTCATTCCTCTCCATTTTATTGAAGTCTATATAGAAGGGAAAAAAGGCTCAAAAGAGATCGTAATGGAGATTGTGCACAGAGCTGTAGGCTCAAATCTACCTATAACCGAAAGCAGCTTTCCAGGGAGATTTTTGCCCCGGGTAGGACGAAGAGCTGCACGTTTTATTTTCTAATTTCTTGCAATGATTTCAGAACCCAAACATGAATTGTGCACCTAACATTTATAACTATTTCTAGTCCAATTGACACAGATAATTCCAAATGAAATGCATCAGGGAGCAAATGGCCCTAATCCCACCTACAATGACATGATGGCCACGAGATGGAGACCGAGCATCATTACACCAGAGTTACCCTCCCCTTATAGCCAAGACACTCCTGGCTTCTTCACATCTTTGCTTGGAGATGTAGAAGATTCCCTCCTCATTCTCTCCTGTAGCCCCCGTTGGTGGGAAAGAGGAATCAGATGAGATCATTTATCCTTATACAGGTAACAGAAACTAATGCAGATCTTGTTCACTTTGGTTCAATTTTCTGTCTTCCTTCTGGGTGTTACCTTTGATAACCCAGGTACTAAACAAGACTGTTAATGAGGTTTGAAAACTATTGCATGCAGGTTAGGTCAAGGATGTTCCCAAGCTGCATTAACTTGGGAGGGGGAAATGTGAAAAGAATTCTAAGCAGCAAAATACCCCATGTAGTTTAACCTGTGATGAATACAAGATTCTAATAGGCTTAAAGAGCTACCGTTTACAATTTCTTCCTTCTTCCTAAATATTTAGGAATCAGAGAGGAATTTTAGCAAGACGCTGAAAAGTTTAATTTTAGGTCATTTTAGTTGACCAGAAAGGCTACACTTTTGTCTAGATTACGACAGAGAGAAAACTCCATTACTTGAAGAAAGCAATTAAAAGAAAGGGGTGGTAATAAGAGTGGTCCTGTGGGAGACAGAAAATGTGGAATGAAGTCTTTTGTAGGTTTAATATCAAGACCATGTTTTTAGCTTGGTCATGCTAAGAACACGTGAAAAATGGATATGAGATTTCTGTGTGTACTTTCTACAAAGTTAATTTTCTTGAGTTCGTATCGCTTTTTTTTGAAGTAAATAGACCATGTTTTGTCTATGACATCATCAGGAAAACCTTATGCTAGGCTGCTCAGAACATATATAACTCTACTGCCACCTTACGTCAACGTGTGGAAATTGCAGGGGCAGCTCTTTCAACCCAAAATTCCTCTAAGTGTTAAGACTTTAAATCTGCATGACAAAGACGGATTGGTAATTTCACAGAGAATGCAGCTTTGACTGACACCAATGCAAATGAGAAAATATAATGACTAAATGAAACTAAATAAAAGCATATAGACGGCACAAAATTTTCTAGTCAATAAAATTACCAATAAAAAATTTCTACACAACTTCACCTCATTGTTATACTGTTACAGTGTAAAGTTTTCTGCTTTTTTTCTCCTTTGGCAGAAATATTTTCAGAGATTTGAACAATTCCTTAAATAGTAGTTTAGACAGTTGCAGTGGTCAGGTTACTGGTACAGCTGCTGTAAGAAAGACATGCAAAATAATAATGACTCATATGAGATAGAAATTTTCTTTCTCACGTAAAAAACAAAGGTACAGACATTTGATAATATTAAGTAATTATTGTTCATTTTCTTTGGTGTGATAATAGTATGGTGGTATTTTTTCTTTAAATCCTTAAATTTTTGAGAGGCATGGGGGGAGTGGTGGTGATCAGGTGGATAGTCAAGGGGTGGTATGGTGGCCACAGTTATCAGGGATAAGTTGTTGATCAGTTTCACAGTCCAAGATAGCACCCCCACTATCACCATCATGTCTCTATCCCACACTGCAAAAAAAGGAAGAAAACTAAGACACATTCTTTCCCTTTAAGAGCTTCATCCAGACGTTGTACACATGACTTCCACTTACTTCCCATTGCTCAAGATCTTAGTCACATGGTCAAGATCTTAGTCACATGGTCACATCCAGAGGTCATCTGGGAAATGTAGTCTTTAAGTGGGTGACCATGTATCCAACTTAAAATTCATTTACTGTATAATTCTATTATAAAGATTAAAGGAAAACTGGCAGGGTCCATGATATTTTGATTCTCTCCTTTAATCTACTCTAGATGCTTTTATGTACGGATTGCTTTGAAGAAAGACTAGGAAACTATCCCAAAGTAAAGGGGACTAAGGAGACCTGACAACTGAATGTAATGCATGATTTGGGATTTTATTTTGTGACAAAGATTGTTATTAGGACAACTGACAAAGTGTGAGTATGGTTTGTAGAACCAATAATAGTATTGTGTTAATATTAATTTTCTGATGTTGATAACTGTACTAAAGTTATATAAGAGAATGTCCTTATTTTTAGGAAACATACACTGAAGAATTTACAGGTAAAGAGGCACCATGTCTGTGACTTTTTCTTAAACATTCAAAAAAGAGAGAGAGAGCAGGAGAGAGAAAACAAAAGTAGTAAAATGTTAATATTTGGGGACTCTAGATGAAAGGTTTCTAAAGGGAAGACTTTGCACTATTCTTGCGACTTTGCTGTAAGTCTGAAATTATGTCAAAATAAAAAGTTAAAAACAGTAATACCTTAGTTCTGTCTCTAATTAATTCATTAGATTTTTTTTAAATGTGGTTCATTTACAGTTTAGCCATTAAATAACACCTTGGTTGAATTCAATTTTCAGAAAATTAGTAGACTTAGTTTCTATATTTGGTTTAATTTAAGCCTCACCCCCTAGATATTAATAAAATGGAGAAATTACTTGCAGGATTAGAAATGGTAAGAAGAGGCCACATTCATGTACAGCTATAGGTTTCTATATGATGTAGCCAGGGATCCAGAGAAGGTTAAGGAGGCTTCTCAGCCCAAAAGCAAGGGCAGAGACTCTGCCCCAGCTTTTACCTTGGCCAGAGTTGGGAGAGAATGCAAATTCTTGCCCATTTATGCTCAGGCTTATATCACCAAGACACTAACAATCTATGAGCTTCCATTTGGGAATGCCTAGGAACCTCAGGTCAATTCTTAAATCAGATTACGTATCAGCCAAGTTCTTATGCCTTATCCTTGCCAGAGCAGACAAAGCCATTTTGGTGCCTGGATGTCCCCTAAAATACTCCAGCATCCCATGTTATGGAAAGTCAATCTCACCATGCAGACACTCTCCAAATAGGAATAATCCTAAGACACTCTGTTCCACAATCCTCCTGGAGAAATGTCCCTTGCATTGGATCTATCATAGACAATCTAATCCTCAGACTCCTCCCCTTCCCCTAACGGTGACATCTGCCTTTAGCGTGGGACAGAGAACTTCGTTCAACAGCAACACATCTAACTCTGGAGTCCCCACAGTCACCAACAACTACTGGTCCTTTTCCAGCATAAGTTATGTTTCCATTTCTTTTTAGCCACCAAGCTGCCACACAGATGCTTAGATTGTCACAGCCCCCTCCAAGCCCCCACCCTCACCCCAGTGGTTATAACAGCTCTTATTAGCACTTCCCAAAGGGGGCACATCAAAGGAAGAGCCAGCGGCCCTGAGTGAGCGGAGACCCTGCCAGGCCTGGGAGCCACCATCCAGCTGTGTTATGTCGTGCTGACTTGAAAGCAGCGGAGCAACCCCCTCCCCAGAGCCCATTAGGCTTTGACAGCAAGGAGCACCTCCTTTGCTGAAGTCACTCATAAACAGGACCCGGGATGGGGAGGTGGCATCTGCCCCTTTATGCCTAGCTGTACTCAAAGGGAAAAGTAAACTTACTAAAT
This sequence comes from Diceros bicornis minor, assembly GCF_020826845.1. Taxonomy (NCBI): domain Eukaryota; kingdom Metazoa; phylum Chordata; class Mammalia; order Perissodactyla; family Rhinocerotidae; genus Diceros; species Diceros bicornis. The sequence goes on along the minus strand of NC_080776.1, from coordinate 10,239,697 downwards.
ACTTTTAATATTTACAGATAATAACAATGCCCTGGATTTGCCAGATAACATTCACACCTTCTACTCCCTTTGGATTTGAAAAACACGTATTTCCAAAAGCATGCTTCCACAAATTGGGATTTTACTGATAGAGATGTTCAGATTCTTTAAATGTTGGCTTTTTGGGTTGTTTGCTTGGTTGGTTGGTTTTTAATTGGGAGATGCTTCACAGGGATGCATAAAAGAGTATTTCCTCCCAAGTTGTCTTCTAAAAAAGCTAGCCAGCTAGGTAGGTTCAAACAATATTCAGCATCATGACAGACATGTAATCTATTAAATGGCGAGTCGTCTTGGGAAAATGAAGGAAATCTTGCAGTTCTAACCCTGAAAGTAGGTGATTTCTACTTGTTTGCAATCTCATTGCTCTGCTTCAATTGAATTCATGATTCCTACAATGGCTTATAACAGCAGAAGCAATGACATAGATTCTACTTGACCTTCCTCAAGCCCAGCACTCAGAAGCCAACACTCCAAGGCAGGCCCCTGCTTTAATGAAACAGACTATTTCAAGCTGCTCTGATCATAAGGTGCAACACATTGGAGGCCGTGGCTATTTTCTCACCACTAAACTTGCCTCTGGACTTGTCGACGGCCCTTTTCCCTGCATGACCGCTGATCTGATGAGAAAAAAGATTGCCTGGGCGGAAGGCACATGTCCTATTTCCTGACCTTGGCAGCTTTAAGATCTGCAGGACTCTCCTGGAGTCACCATTGAGCAAATCTCTTCCCACCACTGCAAATTCGTTGAAAAGGAGAAGGCAAGTTGCAGAAACACTTTAAGTAAACAGCCTCTGAAATCAATGAAGGCAGAGAATTACTCTTGTTCCTAATCCTTTTTCCTCCCTCTCTGAAAGCTGCCAATAACCCTGGCCTGATTCTAACACCTATTGGGACTGATTCTCCATCTACCTTTGAAAGGGTGTAATACCATATGTCCCCAGAACCCAGCGGTGAAGGAGGGCTTGAAAATGCCACACCCACACTCTTCTGCACACTTTCGTTGAAACTGGCATATTCTAATTCACGTGGAGAGCTGCTTGCTGGTGAGCCTGTGGTTTGCACAGCCTTCAGCTGCTTTTCACAGCCGCACAGGAAACTGACATACTGGGTGTGCAGCGGCCAGTCTGCACAAAGTCAGCCTTCGGGAGCTCACTGCACTTGGGCACACAGTTTGCACCTCGAGCAAGGAACGCAGCAGCATGCCTAGCAAGCTCTAACGGCCTTGGAGGGGCAGTGTAATCAATCCTTGCTGGTATCATTTAATATTTACTCAGCGTTTACCTGTGTAGTCTGGTGATTAATACCAAGGACTCTGGTTTGAGTCCCAACTCTGCCGCTTATTAGCTGTGTGACCTTGAGCAAGATACCTCACTTCTTCCTTGCAAATCAATTTTCTTATCTGTAAAAGGAAACTATTTCAGAGAGTTGTGAGAATTCGATGCATTAATACCCGTAGAGTATTCAGAACAGCTCCTGGCACTTAGTACAGTCATGTGCTGCATAACAACGTTCTGGTCAATGACGGACCACATATATGATGGTGATCTCATAAGATTAGTACCATATAGCCTAGGTGTCTAGTAGGCCATATCGTCTAGGTTTGTGTAAGTACCCTCTATGATGTTCGCACAACGACAAGATCACCTAACGATGCATTTCTCAGAACGTATCCCCATCATTAAGCGACACATGACTGTAAACTCTTAATAAATGTTAGCTTTGTCATTATAAGCTATTAGCTGTTTTTATTAATTTTGGCCATGTTCACCAGGACCTGGAAGAACCTGAATGAAGTTTCACTCAATTTGGCTACTACCCTGGGCTATCCCAATGGAGCAAGGACATAGGTCAAGAAAGAGCTGGGAAAGGAGGTAATTCTAAATGATAACTTTGAGCCTCTGACACTGGTTACCTCCCACCCCCACACTCCATGAGCCCTTAAGGCAATGGCTGGTGGCACAACACCCATCTCCACCTTTCGGTCCTCCTCTTTTACCTGCGCCTCCTAGGTCACTTTTTCCATTCTTACTCTTCTAAATTCTTACCTTTTTCACTCTTCTTTTAATACCTATACAGGCCCCAGGGATTATGGCTTCAGTAGTAGCACTGCTTGGCATCACAAAGCCGAGATTTCTGATCCTTGAACAGCACCTGAAATGGTTCTTATAGAGTCGTGCTGTTCACCATTCAAGTGTTAGTCTGCTCCTCCTGACTGCCACATAGATCGTGTAGGGTCAGCGCAAAATATGCCAAAGGGAAATTCTTCAGATGTGATTGATTGACATTTTGAGAAAATATTTACAAGGTAAATTGAAAGTTGCTTTTGAGTTTATGAAACAAATCACTATTATTTCATCTCATATGTTCTTACATCATGAAGCAATGCAAGAGCAGTAAGTAAGCTAGACCTGGAAAGACTGGCTTCTAGTAACACTTGTAACACTTACTAAGCATGTGACCTTGGACAAGTGAATTTCAGGATTCTTATCTAGCTAAAATACTGATGAAAATGCCTGAGTCTACCTTATTTGGTGTTCCAAAGGTCCAGTGAGATGATATTGTGGGAGATCAAAATTGGCCACCCTGAAATATGTCTCTTTACCTTAATTATTTTCTCTGACAAACATTTGACCTCCCCCAAACTGCCTAAAGAATTTAACACAGAAGACCTGTTCCAGGAAGGAGCCACTATCATATGATGGCTGTAATATAATGTAAAATAGATGTTACAATAGGAAAGGTACTAAGCCCCTCTGATCAAAAATTCTGTCTCTCCCTGGCCACATTCTCTAGGTGGCCCTGAAAAGAGTTGCCAGACAAGCATTTACATTTATAAGGGAAATCTCCATTTGTAAAGGTATCTCCCTCTCTGTACTGGGAAGAGGGGGGATGACCTCATCTCTAGATGTTTATCAATGTGGAATATGAGGCCTTAAATCTGCATAATAACCTTACTCTTGTTTACTGTGCTTTTCTGGTAATCTCCCATAACTGACTCCTTCCACCCCCAACATCCTCCTTTGTCTTTAGCTGAAGCTAGTGTTTAAGATGAGAATCTCTGCCATTTTGTTGAGAAACTCAGTTTCCCTGGTTTCTCCCATGTATACATGTTATTAAACTTGGTATTATTTTCTCCTGTTAACCTGTCTTTTAATTATTTGGCCAGCCATGAGAACCTTAAGGGAAAGGGCAGAGGGGAATTCTCCCTCTTCCCCAACAACATATATGAAAATGTTTTGAAAATTATAAAATGCTTTACCAATATCAAACAATATATTATTTATGACTTACCTTATGATGAGTCCTGGAAAGCTTAGAGCAGAGAAAGCATCTAACGGGGCATCAAAGGCTGGAATTCTAGCTCCAAATCTGCTACAAATCATCCCTGTAAGTTTAAACAAATACCTTCCCCTCTCTGATCCTCAGTTTTCTCATCTATAAAATGAGACAGTTGGACTAGATAAGCTCTAGGATCCCTCCCAGTTCAACAGTCTCCGAGTCCAAGCCAAACAAAGAGAAGAAAGCTAATCAAAGCAAAATAGATATGTAAAAAAAAAAAAAAAGGCTAAATTAAAAAATAATAATAAAATAAAGACAAGGCAAAATTCAGTAGTGACTGTAAGGGTTGGTCATGGCAGACACGGTTTATTGATCAGGACACTCCTTCCCAGAACTCAGACCTGCCCTCATAGTCATTTTTGCCATTAACAATGAATAATTTTTGCAATGTATTGTCTTAAAAAGGAGATTTTAAGACAAATCATTTATAAAGATTTCTCACTGCAAATAGACTAATTATAGGATTTTGCCTAGTCTCATGTCTACATGTGTCTACGTACAAGCACACACATGCGTACACACACACACTTCATTGGTACTCGGAGAGGCCAACTCTAGTGAAGGTGAATAGCCTTGGTTGCTTTGATATATGGGAGGCAATGCCTCTACAAATGTTCATTTCCATAGAATTTTAAAGTCTCTTTTGATAAATGAGGAAATTGAGATAGTAAGATGGTAAAATGAATTGCCAAAAGTCTATGGCTATTTAGTGACCAAGAAGGCAAGTCACTGGATCTGGTTATGGCTTTTGTTCTATGTTGATACTCTCTTGGCCTGGACATTAGAATCTATCCTAAGGCCCCAATACCCTTTCCATTGGTGTCCTTCCAAATTGGCGTGTTTTTCTCACAGTTTAGCTTTTCTTAAAAGACGCCTAAGATCACTCTGCACAAAGTCTCTTTGTGTCAAAATCTTTCTTGTACCACTCTTACTGGTGAGGTTGATAGCTGTTAACTTATAAGTATAAACACACTCTTTGTCTCCTCCATACCAGTCATTTGCTCACAATTCTATGTTTAAATTTCTTTTTAATGAACTATAGACATAAATTCAACCTTCAGCTTGTTATTTTAATAGTAATTGCAACAATTAACCCATAACCGTTTTCATCGCTAACGTAATTACTAAATAATAACTTGTGTGTTCATTAACATAATAAGTCTCATTAATTGCATGCCGTCTCACAATGAAATTAACCTATAAAGATCAGGCAGAAAACATAGGATGTAAGCAGAATCAGAGAATCTCCTTGGAGCTGGCTGGGCAAATTTTCAAAAAACTTAGGTTTTGGAAGGTGGGGGCAGGGTGTTGGGGGCAGGGGAACTGCAGTGCCAAAATAGTATAACATCAATTAAAACACTGAATATACAAAAAAAAGTTCATGAGGGACTTTGAAAGATAAGATGTTAGAGAAATAATACTAATGAAGGAGTTTAGGAATAATCGTAAAATCAAGGATTTGATCTTCAGAATGCAGAGTATGAACGAGAGAAAATTCTATCCCTCCCAGCCAATGATGTTTTGGGATCCATAAAACATTGGTTTACTGGTAACTCTCTGGTGCTGATCCTGTGTGTCCTTAGGTTTAGTCAGCGATGACTAACCTTTTTGTGTCTTCACTCTGAATTATTTTCCCTCCTACCTTTCCCTTCATCCATCCTTACCTCCCTATTCACTCTGCCACAATCCTCACTTGCCTACAAAAGTTCTCTACTATCTTAGCCCACCACGTGTCCTTCTTGGGTTTTTGCTCTTCCTTTTCCTGCCTCTCAGTGGCCATGCTTGCATCAATAACACATACATTAATTCTTCGCTTTGTCCCTTTCGTGAGAGACTGGACTTGCCACTTGCCCCACATGGCCCCTGAAACTTGGTTGCAATATTTAAGGTTCCTGAGTCTCTTAAGAAGGTACATATCCATGTGCTCTGAAGGATGGTAGGCTTGGGGTCAAATATGATGGGAGGCTGAGTCCCCCCATGACCACAACCACCATTTCTTCTCTAAAGAGGTTAGCGGTTCCTCATGGCACATAGAATAAGTTCCAAGCTCTTTAGCCTGTCTTCAGAGCTCTCTACTCTCTACAGTTCATTCCAAAACTATCCTATCTCCACCTACACCACCTACCTAGGATGGTCAATCATTCTCCTGAATGGTCACACAGTGGATTAAACTGACATTTTGTACTATTTTAATTATTCTATTTTTTATTTCTAGAAATTCTATTTCATTCTTCTCCCAAACTCATACTTTTTTTTTTTTTTGGCTGAGGAAGATTAGCCCTGAGCTAATATCTGTGTCAATCTTCCTCTATTTATATGTGGGTCGCCACCCCAACATGGCAGATGAATAGTGTAGGTCCCCGCCCAGGATCCGAACCCGCGAACCCGGGCTGCCAAAGCGGAGCACGCTGACCTTAACCACTAGGCCATGGGCCCAGCCCCCCAAACTCATATTTTTGATTTACTCTTTTATTTCTTTAAAGGAATAAAACATCACTACTTTAGATTCTGCATCCAGTAGTTCTTCTGTCTGAAGTCTTTGTGGAACTGCTTCTGCTCTTTGTTGTTTGTTCTGACTCTCACTTATGGTGCCTTAGTTCCTCATGTGTTTTGTTATTTGTGTGTCTATCTGTGTGTGAGTTCATGTCCACTGGAACTTTATATGTGGGAATTATATGAGGCACCTGTTGAGAGGTTTAATCCTCCAGAGAGGATATAGATTTGCTATTCCCAGGTACCTAGGGGCACCACCAACTTGAAACTGCTTGAAACTAAATTCTTGGGGTCTTCACACCTTGCACATTGTGTGAGTCCAGGCCCCAAATCTGCATGAAAGCTACATTTGTTACGAATTCTCAGAAGAGAATTTTTTCCTTACCCTGAACCAAAGACTAAGACAGCAAGTTTCTTTGTTGTCTCCTTTTCTGTGCCTTCTTTCTCTAGGTCACCCTCTCAGTAAGGATGTTGTCCTCCAAGAGTTCCAGTGTTGGGCGGGAGGGGTACAGTTCAACTCCCTACTTTGCATTGGCCCAAGGCTTGTGTCCTGTTCCCCCAAGAGGTCACCAGGGATCAGAAGATTCCTTAGGGCAGCTGCCAGCTTTAGCGTATTCTCGGCTACCTGGGTTTATTTTTCTACCTTGTTTGATGCATCTGAAAATTATCCTTACTTTCTTTCCAGTTCAGCCATGCATTTAAAGAGTGGTTTATTTCTATTTCATGCAGCACATTTGACTATTTTGTAACAGGATTTCAGAATGTCGGATTCACATGACTGCAAGAAATGGAAGATCTGCACGTTATAATTTCTTTCATCTCTGCTTCTTGTCCATAGAACCTTGATATAACTATAGTAATTTTGCTTCTGAGATGAACAGCAACTAAACATTCCAGGACAGCACTTCGGGAATATACTAGAATAAGGAACTCTGGTTCTCATTTCAGTACTCTAGGCCAGGGTCACAAACTTGCTCTGTAACATGCCAGATGGTAAATATTTTTGGCTTTGCACAAAAGTCTCTGCCACAGCTCCTCAACTCTGCCATTATAGCAGGAAAACAACCAGAGACAATAGATAAACACATGACAATGGGTGTATCCCCATAAAACTTTATTTTTGGACACTGGAATTTGAATTTCATATTATTTTCACATATGACGAAATATTATTTTTAATTTTTTTAAACCATTTAAAAATGTAAAAACCATTCTTAGCTCACGGGCCATACAAAACCAGCTGGCAAGCTGGATCTGGCATGTGATCCATAGTTTGCTGACCCCTGCTCTGACCATGGTCCTAGATTGGTGGGACACATCAGAATCTTCTGTGCAACTTTTCTAAAACAGAGAGGCCCCACCTCAGAGCTACAGAATGAAAATATCTGGTGGCGGAGCCCAAGGTTGTATATATATATTTTTAGGTTCCATAGGTGATTCTAACAAGCACCCCTAATTCAGACAGGGTGCTCTGGATTCTGTCCTTTCTAGATCTTCACAGGGCTCCCCACATAACACAGTCTATTGTCCACAGTTACCCCATTTCTTTGACTCCAAAGTCACATAAATGTCTAGTCAAAATAACCTACCCCAATGCAAAAATAAATACATAAATAAATACATTGCGACTAATCGCAATGGCTTTTGCTATATTTCTTATGAAAAATACATAAAACCTGCCCCAAAAAAATTGATATACGACAAACATGATATTACAAATCAAAAAAGAAGAGGAACTCAGTCAACAAAATAGGTTTGCAATTTGGAAACAAAAACAATTTATATCCATATCTCACACCATACACCAAAATAAATACCAGATGCATAAAGAGTAAAAATATAATTGAATTAGAAAGAAACTAAAGAAAGAAACTAAAAGTCAACTGAATTGAATATTTGTCAAACCTCTGAAGTAAAGAGGAATTTCTAAGCTTAAAAGTTTAGAAAAAGCCACAAAGAGAAGCTACACAGATTTAATTGCACAAAAATTTTAAGCCTCTGAAAAGGAATAAGATAGAGTAACTGAAATAAAGTGGTAAACTGAGAAATAAATTTGCATAATTAAGGAACTACAACTAGTTGACAAAATATGGAAAAGTTTGAGTAGTGATCAAAAGAAATGCAAGTTAATCCAAAATACCATTTGTGATCTATCAAATTAAGAGAGGGTTTTCAAATACAAAGCAAGGTCCATGCTTCGTAGAGTGTATGAAACACACTTTCATACATTGCACATCTGCAGTCTGGAATGGCAGAAAAACACAAATTTAGATAAAGGTTTCAAACCAAATTTCTCCTCTTGCTAGCTGTGTAACCGCCCCAAAAAGCTGGCAACAACTATAAGTCTCAAAGAGAGGACCGGTTAAGCAAACTATAATATATTCACTTAATAACAGATTATGAGGCAGTTAAACATTATGTTTACAAACACCATAAAAAGAACATGGGTAACGGTTACAATATATTAAGTGAAAAAGGCAGGATATAAAATTGTGTAAATACTGTGGTTACAATTACGTAAATCTTAAATAAAATGATTCATAAGGGGCAAAAGGTCAAAAGAAATACACAAAGGCATTAACAATGTGTGGTGGTATATGTTGGTGATTTTTTTTGGATTCTGTGTAGTAAGAGTGCACCATATTTACAGTGAGAAATAGCCCTTTAAAAAGAGAAATGGTTGTTTGAAAATTGGAGTGTAGCAGACCAGCCAGTGCGAAATGGTAGTTTTGGAACCATATTCTGAAATTTTACTATAAAAATCTCGATTAACGTGAATAGTTTACATGGCAAAATCCCAGAGCACAAAGCAGAGAATTAAGTTTTAACTCTGCCCTGTGTTTTCTTTACACTTGTTATATCATTAAGACTATAAAGTAAATAGCTATGGTTCTCACTGATAACTAAGTAAAGCCTAATCGTGTGGTTTTAGTCTCAATTAAAATTGCTGAAAATGTGAAAGACTTTCTAACATTCTCACAGATAAATAACACTTGAAAAGCACACAGCCTTCAATTGGGAACTCTAAGATTTCCTTAGCTTTCTGGAAATCTCTGCACATAGATCTTAAGAGCTTTAGATACTTTTGCAACACTGAAATTTACCCTTGCGCTGTGTCTGGCCTTGATACAATTTCCCTATTTGTTAGAGGACATTTGAATTTCAAGACAATAGGCAATTCTTTAAATGACAATGGCATGCAATTTAAGCATCCAGCTCGCATCTGCCACCAGCCTTTTGTCTTCAGTCAAGTTCCAAAGAATGTGTTCCAATTCACAGTGATTTCTATGAGAAATTGGCGAATCACAAACAAGGTGTCCCCCCAAAAACGCTCCATGGAACCCCAGCTGTCCCCCCCCCCCACTTTATTTCCTTCGGTGCTTTTGAACTTGTCTGCTAGAATGTAGGAGAAGCATCTGTCCATAACTGAAAAGCAGGATTTTTAATAGGAACAGACACTGTCTGGTTTTCTTGTTCCGGCTGCCAGAATAAACCCTCCTCGTAATGTCTGCCTTCGAGGAGATTATTTTCTCCAGGTGGCCAAGATGGAAACTGCCTTCAGTGCAGACTGATGAACACTGTGTGACAAATCTCATCTCGACTCACAGCCAGCTCTTCCTGGAGACCCTGTTTTAGGGCTTTGCAAAGTGAAGGACCGTCCATTACAGCCAGGCATTTATGCCTTCAAAATGCTCATTTCTTCTTATGAGACAATAAAATACTTCCTGCAGCAACAGCAGGTGAGCCCAGAAAGCGTCTTAAATATCTGACCTGAAGTGCTAAGGATGCTTAATAATCTTTAAAGTTACCAACAATATTGTTTCTTCCCGTTACCAGGATGTTGTAAAATGGCCTAATTAGTCTTTATGATAATGCCGACACCTCCACAGCACATAAAAAGGACTTTTAATTTTTAAAAGGACAACTCTGGTTGGTTTGATTTTTATCTCTAATTGGCCTATAATGTCTATTCCTCTGGCACTCCAGACAGGCGAACATTAATTTAACAAGCAACTCATACACCATGGGAGACCAGAGAATTGAGTGTGGAAAAGAAGGTTCCAGGATTCTGGACACGTAATTGGCTCCATTCTCTTTTACCTCCTGGAAGGTGCTAAACAAGCTTGTCCCCTGCGCAAAGGGGGGTCCCTCTATGGCAGCTGCTTCCTGAGGACCGCCTTGTCCTCAGCCAGTTGCTGCTGTGGCACTACCAGGACTCAGCAAATCCCAGGGACCCGTTCCAGTAAGCACTCCAGAAGTCCCACAGGAGACCCAGGAGGAATGGTGCAGTGGACTAAGCCAAGAAAATGAGGCCAGTCCCTGGTTCCACACCAAGAGCCCTGTGGTCTTAGACTGGGCACTCATCCTCCCTGGCCTGCTTCCTCGGCTAAAAAAAGGAAAAGAATGATCTAAAATAATCCCAAAGTCCTTTCCAGCTTTCACATCCCAAGATTTACTAGTGGGCACAGCTCTGCCAATAGCATGGATGATGAGTTTAGGTTCCCTGCCAGTTGGTAATGCAGAGACTGGCTCAGGCCACTGGGAGCCATCAGCTCTTCCTGGAAGATCCAATCCAACATTCTGTCCAGCCCAGCCCGCCACCACACTGCCCAGGATACTCCAGACCCGTGAGAGCAGATTCAGGATTAATCCTCCCAGCCTCTGCCTCAAGAAATATATTTTAGATTTCGGGAAGATTTAGCTGAATGATTCTGATTATCTCACTTGCAAAGTAGGAAGCTATAACCGTGGCTCCTCCTGAACCCAAGAAACATCACCTTTGCACTAAAGGAGAGTAAAGTCATTTTCTGTGTATCGAAAATTGGCTTTTCAAGTCATTCCTCTGGAGATAGCGGGGGGGTTGATATTTGTTTGGGGCCCTCAAGCATTCCTGTTACAACAGAGACGTGGTGCGGGGACGCTGCATATTGACCCCAGATGATTCCAATTGCTGCCTAATAAGACTCCACTGGCTGCCTCACTTCCAGCCCACCCCCTTTCAAGGCCCATTCTCCTCAGTGAGCTGCTGGCAGAGAAAGCAGGAGCTGAACTGAATAACATTGCTGTTGAAAAGCTTTTTTCTCCCCAAACTAAGAAAGCCATGACAATCTTTTATTTATATTTCCAGCACTTCAATTTAGAGTAATACATGTAATGGGGCTGCTGGTTTCCCCACCACCCTCTCTCGTAATGGCGCCACTGCCAGGCCTTACGCACAACTCACCAGCAAAAGCGAGTGGGGACAGAAGCAAGGCCATGGAGGTTGTTATCTTACTTACACACTGGCTACTAGAAATGAAACATGCTCCTAAAGTTTGACATTCTGCTATTGAGAGCGTGGTCCTTCCCGAGTATCTGTTGAATCAATCATGCTGTTAAACACATTAACACCACACACATACATATTTTTTGACTCCAGTACCGTGAAGTCTGAAACAAAACACAAATAATGTAAAGAAACTTCGAGCCAAATTTTCACTCAAACCTCAATGAGGCCTCCACTCAACTTTTCATCTGCCTTCTCTGTTAACATTTCCCCCCTTGTTCTCTTAGCCCAAACTCTAATTAATTACAGGCTAGGAGGAAGAAAGAAATCTGCATGAGAGAGTGGTCAAGACTCAAATTTTGGTTTGTACAACTTTGGATGACACTCAAGCTTAACCTTCTCCTGCTAAAACTTACCTTGTCTTTTTTTTTTTTTTTTCATTTTCAGGCCATATGGTACCCATCAGTCCTAATTCTAAATTCACTTCCTTTTGTTCTGTACAGGGTCGGATCTAATCACTACTTTAAAATAGAATTTAGGAAATGTTGATTTGACTTCTGCTCAGCCACAAGACTTGGAGAGAAATAATATTTCTCATACAGAAATGTTGATGTCTTAAAGTAGTAGAATCATTACAGTCTTCCATGAAAATAAATCAAATTATGGGCCATTTGTGGGGTTATATGGGAATCCTTAAATTATGAAAGGCCAATCTACATAACCATCATCCACTATCCTTTAAGTCACCTTGGAGCGGAGTTGAAAGGAATCCAATGATCATTTTCCCCATGGTCAGGGGAGGAGGCATGATGCATTGAGAGGATTGGGCCTTTGCAGAATCACAGATCTGGTTCACTTCCCACCTCGACCATTCACAGTATGCTTTTAGTCAAGTCTCTGAGTCTCAATCTCTTCACTCATAAAATGGGAAAAATAATATCTTGTAGGGTTTTTGTGAGGGTTAAAAAGATGTAAGCAGATCTAAATATATGAAATACAGTTAGCCCAAAATAGAAGAAAATCAATAAGTGATGCTATTATTATTATTATCAAAAGTAAATGAATACTCATCTAAGAGAGTAACGGTATTTAGAACTTATAGAACTGGGTTGTGATACAAACAACTTCCATAAGGAAATCTCACATTAAACTGATATGAAATCTGCCCAACAGAGTTCTCACTGAGAATGAAAATGTGAACTAATCTACAAATCCGTGTGTTATCATTAAGATACAGACAAAAAATGTGCAGCCTCCATCAACAACCCTCTCTGAAGACCTACAGAGGTTGTGACTAAACGCCCATGACAAGACACAACCTTGCTTGTCATTACTAGCAAAACTTAAATTCAGCCAAGTTTCTCTTTAGTGCTGCCTCATTAAACTCATCTGGTTCCTCCACTCCCTCCTGTGTGGCATCTTCGTCTGCCTGGCCCAAGGTTGGCCGTGGGTCCCCACAATTGTGCTCTGAACTCTGATCTTCCCCCCAGCACTCCCCACTCCATAGTCTGTAACGTTGCCAGGGAACTTTATTTTAGTCACAACTGGTGAGAAACAGGACTCTGTGTCTTGGAATACAAGCAGACACATCTAAAAATTCCACTGCTCAGGGACTGCTCAAGTTTATCTGCAGTTATTCCTTCAGTATTAAAACCTGAAAATGACCTGATACTTCTTGGGGCACAAAGTCCTCTGGGGACCTTCAGAATCTTCCATATGAATGGCACCTCTTCTGCCAGCCCATGGCTGGATCTCACTTTCCCGTCTGTCTTCTTGAGAAGTTTCATGAGCAGGGGGCCTGATGACAGCATGTGACAAGAGTGGCTCACCAACAACAGGTCCTGGAAAGAGGTCTGTCTTACAGATGGAAACAAAATGGGGCCAAGTGGGAAAATAATCTTGCCTAGGAAGACATACGCAAGGTAGAAGGATCCCAGGGCCTTTCCCAGTAGTTAATAAATGGACAATTTATGGAGTAATGTGATAGAAGGTAAGAAGAAGAGATGCTTCAAAGTTCCACTGATGTCATCTTCAGGGAGGCAGATTTAGTAAGGAGGCAGTGCAGGGAGTGTTGGTGGGGAGGTGACATTTCTTAAGTAGAAGCAGACCACCTGTGCTGCAGAAGTTATCACAGACCCAATCCAGGGGCAATAACACCTACAGAATCTGAGAAGCCTGTGGTATCATCCCACTCCTCTGATGCCTGCCTCACTTCCCAACTGTAGAATTGCAGTCTCAGCACCAGACAGAAGGATGCTTTTCCTCTCGGATGCTATTGCAATTGGGATCCTTCTAGGAAACTGTTTTACAAGTGTATAACATGAAGTCTCCACCTGAACAACAGTAACCAATAAAGTCATGGATTTTTATGGAGCAAGCTTTTATATAAGCCACATTTAAGTGCATATAAAAGAGTAAATAATATCTATCTTATCAATCGCAGCTTCTTTTTCTAATTTAGCCTATTATTGGGATTTGTTTAGAATTCTTTCCAAATCACCCAGAATTATAATTAGTTCTGAGCCAAAACCTCCTTGGGGTTGATTTGGACTTTGAGCCAACTTAGAATCAAAAACCTCTGTCGCTTTTCCCAACTGCCAGCTGTGGTTGTTTCGGCCCAGGAAATCGTGATTTTCCTCTTTTACAACTTAATTTTGAAATAAGTTCTCACAACTTTGAGCTGTGTTTTCTCAGAGTTCCACTTTTCTTCTGTATAGTTTAAGTGAAATGGAAACAAGAAAGTTGTGTCATAAGTCTCTACCAAGTTTTTATGGGGATATGTCTGAAGGCTGTGTTTTCCAGTTTTACTCCTAAAAAGGAGCAGGAAGACCACTCTCCCACCACATCTCACTTTCATCTGCCCTCCGTCCTCACCCATTTCGTTTCTTCTCCATCTAGGCTCTTATTTAAAGCATTCTGCATACAATAGTATTTATCTCAGCCATGGGCTAGCGATCTTCAAATTTAAATTGCACACTAAGATCTGTTCTGAAAGAGATGGGTAGTGGGATACACTGGGTTGCCCACCTAACCGATTTCTCCCCCTTTTCCATCCTATCGGAACCCAAATTTCCTCAGGTGTCAACATGACTCAGAGAAAGGTGATTCCACCCTCAGCTCCTGGGGTAGACCCTAATTTGTTCTTATGCAAACAAGGTAATTCTATTTTCCTTGCCAAGCGTTGGTCTAGAAACGGGCATGTACCCAATTCTGGCCAAAGAGACATGAGAGGAAGTCTACTTGGGGCTTCAAAGAAACATTTCCTCACTTCTAAGAAGGAGACACTGGAGGAGATGGGCCCTTTTCTTCCTTGGGAGACTCCCATGACCCATTTTAGTACCTTGAACTGCTACAGCTGTCTTACTAACAACATGAGGATGAAATCAACATGCAGAGGAGGGTAGAGCCAAAAGAGTCACAGAGAAGGGAGAAGTGAAACCTAGGCCCTGACGAACTGAACTTGGAGCCTGCCCTACCTCTAGACTCCTCTGAGGTGAGATAACCAATTTTCTTACGGTTAGTCCAGATTGAATGGGGAGTCTTCTGTTACTTGCAGCCGAAAACATCCCAAAAGACACAAGACTCCTATGGCAAACGGGAAAGTTTAGCAAGTGCATAAGGTTTTAGAACACGGATTTAACTTGGTCACATGACTCTCTCCTTTACTTGTCCTAATGTACACACTGATCACTGTCAGCATTGTCTGTGATACAATGAGAAAATATATAAGTAGATGTGCTTAGTTGGCATTAAACTCAACATTGCAACTACACACAATGTTTGTGACAGCTTTAGTGCAATATTCTATGAAACTGGCCTGTTGTAGAATTGGGGTAGAATCTTTTTTTTTTTTTTTACAGCAAAATTGGCATAGCTTGAAGTCCCAGAGGCAGAAAAAGTCCTAGGACATAAACCTAGAAGCTACAGTAATGATTTCCAAGAGAAGTAGACCATGGAGCAGAGGTATCTCTTGTTCAAAGCTAGGAATAACTACATAAAAATCACGGGATGTGGGTGAAAAAAGAATGTCATTTTGTCAGGATGTAGGACTCATGGAAAAATACTCAGTGGAGCTAGGAATCAGATTCATCAACAATAATGTTTCCTAGAGCTGTATATACTCCTGGTTGTGACTCATATCTGACCCTTTCCAGAAAGCCACGTGAATCCTAGTAAACTCTGGCACCATCTCCATACACTAATAATAATTGGCATTTGTGTAGAATTTATGGTTTTCAAAATACTTTCCCTTTTATTATCTCTCTTGATCCTCCCCATATCCCTATGATGTAAAAATTATTACTCTCACTTTATTGATGAGTAAATTGACAGGAAGAGAAGTTAAATAAGTTGCCCAAGGTCATACAGCTAATGAAGGGAAGAGCTGAGAACCAAGGGCTTCTATCTTCACGTTCAAAGTTTCCATTTCGCTCTGCCTCCCCCCTCCTCATTCCTGTAGGCTGTAACAAATTCGAAGTTATGCTACTGATCAGCAGCAACTAGTTTGAAATAAGAAATCTTGGTATTCAAATATCAACATGAATATTTGAAAACTGCTAATTTGGGCCAAATGTTGGGCTTAAAATGATTGCCAGCCTCTTTTGTGTGCTCTAACTCCCTTAAACCATTTGTTCTCATATAGCATTTAGCTTAAGATGTACTACAAAATACGCCTATAGTGTTTCCCAGGCACAATGTTTTCCAGCTTCTAATTCACTTTAGGTCATCAAAAGAGAACATGAAAAAACCCCAGAGCACTAGACTTTTGCAACTACCTTGTGGAAAGGGAAAGGGAAGAAGAGGAAGAGTTTTACAACTGAGAAAATCCAGATTTCTTATTAGTCTCAGTCTAAAAATGACAATGCCCTGCCTATCCAGCAAGCCTCCCTCTGCCCTACCCCCTAACCCACAAGCTGCAGCTGGCAAGACCTGCTGCAGACCACATTTTTCTGCCTGGCAATCCACCTACAGACATGAGCATGGAACCCATTTTGGCACAAGCTGGACGGGTCCCCACTGCTGTAGGGGCAGGGAACCACCCACGAGGGCTGGAATGAAGCACAGAGAGTGCTCAGCTGCGGTTCTAGCCGCAGGCCATGGCATCTGGCCACCCATAGCCCACCAAGGAGTGGAGCCAACCCCCAGGCCCCTCCACACACACCAGCCTCCTTATCCAACCATGAGTTCACAAGCGAGCTTAGTAAGGTTGTCCTGAATATGCCCCTACTCTTCCCACCCACAGTGGCTTTTGTTTATCCAACTTGACCTCAGTCAGGAGAGTCTGGTGAATGAGATAAGAAAGGTTACCCTCCCTTCAGAGCTGGCAGAAAGTGGAACAGCCATACCTTATAGCTCAGGAGGAAAGCTGTGTGCGATTTCTGAGATTCAGGAAGCCATGGTTACCTCGAGATGTATTTCTCCAACAATGGTTCAGCTAACTGAATATAATAGGGTGGGACCCGTGTTAAAAATAAAAACTAAGGGGCCAGCCTGGTGGCATAGTGGTTAAGTTCGCGCCCTCCACTTTGGCGGCCCAGTGTTCGCAGGTTCAGATTCCAGGTGCGGACCTATGCACCCCTTACCAAGCCATGCTGTGGCGGCGTCTCACATATGAAGTAGAGGAAGATGGGCACGGATGTTAGCCCAGGGCCAATCTTCCTCAGGCACAAGAGGAGGATTGGCAACGGATGTTAGCTCAGGGCTAATCTTCCTCACCAAAACAAAATAAAATAAATAAAACCTAAAATAAAGGCCGTCCAGGATATTGTTGACAGGGAAGCCCTCTTCCTCTGTCTCCCTCTCTTTTACTCTGAGTTCCTTACAGCATGGCCCCCATGTTACAAACTGTACTTCCTTTTACAGGAAGCACAGAAGTTCTCTCCACGTCTCCCAACTCTAACTCCCCTGTTCCCCAAACAAATACGTTTTCCCTTAGGGATATAATAACAATGGCTCATTAATTTAAACCCCCCACAGAGGCCTGATGCAAATAGCTCAGAGCAAAATGGTTAAAACTTTTTTATACCCTTTTCCCAAGAGGACAGATCCATGCCATCCGATCAAAGTTCTAGGCCTTGGCTGCATGGACAAGCACCAAAGGATTGGTTTGAATTCATGTTTCCACTCCTATGGTGTCTTAAATTGGGATCCTTATGAAGAGACTGAGATGGAAAGCTGCCCTCTGACAGTTTATTGGGGAGTGCTCTCAGGAGATAGGGAAGAGAAGAAAGCAGGATTGGGTAGAAAGAGAAACTGACCTACAGTGTGGTTGCAACAGAGACTTCAGGCAATCCAATGAGGAGCTCTAAAGCTGAGATGGTCTGTAAGAATTGTCCCAAATCCCTTATTAGGGTAGGTTGTCCTCTAGGAGGGCGTGCATACGTTGGGTGAGGCAGTTCTCTGCGGTTAAAAGCAATTCCCATGAAGTGACAAAGCTGTGAGCCATTAGCAGCCAATATTCCCAGGAGCTAGGGATTGATGCACTGATTCTAAAGAGGGATCTGGATGGAGCATTATAGCCCATGACAGGCCACCCCTCACACACTTGTTTTTATAGTAAGTCCACCCCATCAAGGAACAGTTTTTCCACGATTTTGGTTGACCTTGTTAACAGAAGAAACTTATAAGACAAGAACCTGTACAAAGAATAATTCTAGCTGCTACAGTTGATCTCAAGGCTGTAACTGACAATCATCCTCCTCTTCTACCACATTTATTCTAGATTCCCTTCACTCTTGGCTAGAACCTCTGCTTGTCTAAATGGCTTATCTGGCATGATGACCCAGACCTTTATCTCTGAGTGCTCAGAGCTCCTGGTTCCAATGTCAGTCTCAGGCAGCGGCTGCTGCACTGTCCTATTCCGTTAAGACTGGATAAGATGTCCCAATGGATCACCTAGAAGTCAAACATTTTCTTCTCTGCTCTCTTTGTGTAGCAGTAACCCTATGTCTTCCTAATAATAAAGACATTTTCAATTACTCATAACAATGTGTAACTCCCTTTCTTTGTTGTTGGTCTCTTAGCACAAGAAACCCAAAGTGATCAGCTGGCAGCCATAGCTCAATGGGATACTTACTGTGCCCCTTGTGGAAGAATTCTCCCTCTGGGGACCAGAATCTCTAGACTCACAGAACCCAGAGGTATGGGATAGGAAAGTAGTAATTCCCAAGTGGGTCACTGAGAATGATGGTAAGGGGCCACTCCTACTTCTACCTCCTTGGTTTCCAGACCCATGTATTCTACCTACTAAAGAATACCATAGAATGGTCACTGATTTAAGGCACATGCCTTAAATGGAGAATGGTGCCCCATCTTCATAGTGTATCATCTTCAAGCTGGCATCTAAGTGACTTCTTTAATAGACCATTCCACTACTCTATCATTCTTGCAGCTTCTGTGCAGTAAATGATAAGAGCAATGGATTCCACAGCCATGTGCCCACTGCCACATCTCCTTCTGTTATAAACTTGGACCCTTTGTCCAAGGCAATGTTATATAGGATCTCATGTCAGTAGATTAAATGCTCTGTAAATTATCAGGTAGTAGTGCTTGCTGAGGACCTGCAAGCAGGAAAAGCAAACTCATAACTGGAGTATGTGTCAACTCTAGTCAAGAGGAGTTGTTACCTCTTTCAGGATAGAAAGTGTTCAATGTAATCAACTTGCCACCAAGTGGCTGGTTGGTCTCCTTAACAGATGGTGTCATATTAGGAGCTCAGCATTGGTCTCTGTTGCTGGTCAGCTGGACATTTGGCAGTGGAAGTAGTTAGATCAGCCTTGATGAGTGGGAGCCCACGCTGTTGGACCCATGCCTCGTCCTAATTCTGACACCATGCTATTCTTTTCATTCACCTATTGTTCCAGCACTGAGATGGTCCGTGCAGAGATGGACTGATGTCACCCGGCTGAGTCATTTTACTACTTTGTTGTTTTGTGCCTGTTTTGTGCTAGAAACTCTCTGTGATCATTTACATGCAATACAAAATTCATGCCCGTTCCCGTAGATCCATCTAGACTTCCTTGTCTCTGATCTTCCAATCTTTCTCCTTCCAAGCCTCTGACCAAGCAGCAAGGCCATGAGTCTATGTATATTCCTACAGAGGGCCACTTCACTGGCCACACAAAGTGGATGACCAAGTGCACCACCTGGAACTCTGCTGTTGAAGGACTTTCTCCCTCACTGGTGTCTTCCAGAGATACCCTAAGTGGGTCTAGAGAGCAGCTACTCTACCTTTAGCTTGTTTCCAAATACCAAGCTAATCAATCCACGAACCTAACTCAGGCATTTTCCTTCTCTGTCGGCTGGTTGGCTACAAGAGACTGCTGATTGGCCACAGATGTAAGGGCAGGAGCACTGTGGTGGGACAATGGTAGGCGTCATGGGGTCTGGAGCACCTGCACATGGCAACTTACTTGTGCCCTCCGGTCCTGCAGGGGCCTTATTGAGTGTACCACCCCCATTTTACAGTGGGTCATTTGTGGGCCCACCTTGCCTTATGAATTTTAGGATCTGAAACAGACAGGTATGGCTGCATGTTCACTTGATGTCCCATAGTCAGACACTCAATCGCTACCAGGGTCCAGACGTATGCCAGATGCTGCCTTTTGAATGGTGTATACTTCTCTTCTACAGATGGAATGGCCTAGCTCTAGGAACCCAGGAATCCACTTTGAGATTTTCCTATTGGTTATTCCCATAAATGACACAGTGCTTTTTCCCACCGCCAATACCTCTAGTGCCGTAGGGGTTGCCAGGCCACGTAGCCCAAGAAGCAGAGCTGCTTCCTTCATAGCCTGGGCCTGCTGCAGAGTTTTTTCCTTCTCTGGGCCCCACTCGAAGCAGACAGTCTTCCGGTTAATGGGTAGGAACAGCATTCCAAAGCACAAAATATGCTGCCTCCAGAACCTGAAGCATTGTGCTTCTTTCTTGTCAAGTTGCGATAAGTTTTCCTTTACTTAGAGATGTCCCAACATGGCCCAGGCCATGGCCCTGAAACAAGGATCTGTACACGCACTACAGTGTCCATTACACACGAACACCACATATATCCAAGAGCAGTAAAAATGTCCCAGGGCTCTTTTAGAAAGCCACAGGAACTAGAAACTTATCTCATGGCTCAACACCCTTCAGCCATATTGGACTCATGTCAACTCTTAGAACACACCTGTTGTTGCCTCTACCTGGAATAACTCTTTCCCTGGGTCCTCATATGACTGGCCCCTCCTCATCTGTCAGGTCTCAGTCAAAATTTCATCTCCCCAGAGGCCTTCCTGACCACCTTACATAAAGTAGGCTTGCTCTCACACCCACCATTATTCTTTTTTATAGCATGTTGTATATTTCCTACCTAGCACTTATCATAATCTGTAAATCTTTGGTATATTTGTTTACTTATTTATCACCTGTGTCTCCCTCCAGGATATAAGCTCCATTAGGCCAGGAACCACCTCTGTCAATTCATTACAGTTTCCCCAGTTCCTGGAACATAGTAGATAAGGAGCTCAATAAAAATTTGTTGAATGAACGAATTGGAGGAGAGAAATGACAAGTTGGATAGACAAAGAATTGATACTAAAGAATTGATACTAAAGAGCAACAGGGTTATGTAAACCAATTGCAAGGTTGTCAAAATTCCCCTGGGTGTATGCAGGACTGTCTAAAGGGAAAACAGTATGACAGGCAAAGCGTGATTAGTACCTCTGCTTCCTATTCCGATTCATCATTTACACCCCTGTGGCTGGGTATCTCAGCAGACCCTAAGCTAGGAGTCCCAGTCTGCTTCTATCTATGCCAGTGGGGGCTGGGGGCCATGACCCAGAAGAACATGCGTCCTAATGTTACTGGGATCTTGTCTATACCCACTGGCTGGGGAGGTCTGGGAAAATCCAGGGTACTTTGGCACAAATCTGAGCCAGTACCTTTCCCAAGGGTATTTTCATTTTCAGCCTAATGTCTAATTGTGAATAAATCACTTTCTTCCTTACTAAGATAAAACTTTGAATATCTCAATAGACGCAGGAGAAGTAATCTTCAGAACACAGGACATTTTTCAGGCGCCTGGGATCGTGTCCTTATAGACTTAGATGGAAACCAGCAGATAAGCATCAAGAGGCCTGCTGGTCACCATCAGCCATTAGCTAGCCATTTGACCTTCTTAGTAAGTCACTTAACCTCTTCAGGGTTCAGCCTCATCATGTGTAAAAGGAGACTTAACATGGATGTGGTAGAAAGAGTCTTGGACTGGGACCAGGCATGATCCTGGCTCTGCCAAATTCCTGCATGGTCTTGCACAGGTACTTCACCATTTTATGCCTCAATTTACAATCTATAAATGAAAGACTATATATGATATCCTCTCATATTCCTTCCAGATCAAATAGTCAATATTCTTTCTGTGTCCTCAACTCTAAAGAAGATGGGTTCAACCCTTCCAAAAAATAGAGTCAATTTTTATGCTGACTACTTTCTTATGAAAAGTTTCAAGTGTAAAGAGAATCAGCTTGTAAAACAGATGACTGAGCATCTCTCAAAATAAACATTTGCCAAAGCTAAGTTAGACAGGGAATTGCCTGGAGTTATGAGCTTCAAATGCAGCATTAAAACTCTTAATAGACTTGGAGATTCATTTAGAGATTTAGCATTTATTAATATCCCCACTGATTCTATTTTCTACTCCAAATTCAATGCAAATGCTATTTTTACCAGCATCTTTATTACATTCATTGAATGGCATGAAGGCATCTTGTAGAATTACACAGGAATGTCCTGAAGTTGCTTTTAGAAATTGCTATTTTTATTCTATAGAGTTAACTGAACCTGCCGCTATATATCTAATTTATGTAAAGCACAAAGACAGAAAGTTGTTAAACAGAAGTGTATTTGGTGCATAATATTAGGAATCACTCCCTCTAATGTTATGGAATATAGGCTATCAAAATGATCTTTCTCTTCTGAAATGTAATAGCTGAACTTTATTTATAATTGCATATTATATATATTAAGATATATGTAACCCAATAAATATGGTGGAATGTAGCGATTTTCTCTACTGGCATTGGCAGATAAAGTCACTTAAGTCAATATTTTGGTAATTTAAGCATTGATAACCAGCTTTTGAATATATTAATGATGATCTACTTCACTACACATCATGATCTAGATCAATTTGTCTATTCCCTCTTTATATAGATCTAACTGGCTCAACTTCCATTCACAGATGCAAAGTACCATCAGCACACATTACTTTTTAGCACTGCTTCCCTCAAATATTGATTTTTAATTTTTTTGTCAAACAGAACGTGTGCTCTCATTTTGTGCTACCGGGATACATACACACATACACACACACACACATCTAGCTGAGAGCCATCACATTTATATGTAATTTCCCTAATAATGGCGGAGCTGATCTGCATGAACATCAATTTTTTTTAAGTTATTTTTGTTCCAAGAAGCAGAAGTTGACTCTGGCTTACTTAACTAAAAGAGGGGAGAAAAGACACTTATTAGAAGGATTTATTATCACTCAGAATCAAAAGGAGAATTAAATTCCAGAACTCAGAAAGCCAAAGAGCCAAGGCATCTCTTAGCCCTCGGCAGGAGATAAATAGCTGATATCTGTTGAATATTTACTTGTGTGGGGCACTGTTCTTCACACTTTAAAGGCGTTTTCTCCTTTAGTCCTCAAAACAATGTCATGAGGTAGGTACCATATCTCCATTTTAAAGATGAAGAAACTAGGCGAAGAGAAGTTAAGTAACTTTCCCAAAGTCACAGAGCTGATGAGTGGTACAACCAAGACTCCACGCTACTCCCGCATGCCACCTTCTTTCCAGAGCATGGCCACAAGGTGACTCAGCTCTATCAACTGCTATTCTCCATGTGTCACTGTTCCAGGTTTCACATTCATGGGGGGAGACTCCCTCCTACTGCCCCTCCCACCACCACCTTCGGGGAGGTATGGCCATGCTATACAAGCATGGCCTCTGCGAACAATCTCATTTATCCCAAGCTGGCCCCAGAGAAAGAGAAATCCTTGTAAGCCTGGAAGCCCAACCAAAGAGCATCTACTGTGTCATTGCAGTGGGAAAACTACTGAGCCTGGCCTCAGAAGACCTGGTTTTAGTCACTGCTCTGGTGCTAATGATATGACCCTGGCAAAGCTTAATCATTGGGGCTTCAGTTACTTCATTAATAAAGGTAAGCAACTGGATTACACTGACCCTATTCTTTCCACCCCAAAGATTCCTTTATATTTAATGAAAACACAGGTTCATCCTCTTAGCCAATACCTCCTTCAGGTGCCGTGTACTTGAAAACTCTAAGCTACACAGTTTCCTTTTCTTCAAAGCAGGCCTCCAAAAGTCTTTATGAAATCAGTCACAAGAGCCTCTCACCTTTGGAGAGATTTCCATGCCTTCTTCATTCAGATACCATCAAGGCCAGAAGAATGGTATCTGGATTCTGTAGCTCTAGGATCCCCTCTTAGAAAAAGCTACCATGTGCCTATCATTCCTAGTGTATTGCCCAGCCTCCTCCCCCCAGGCAGAGATGTCCTTGCAGGATTCCAGCCTGAACACCAAGAAGATACATATTTCATTGCCTCTTTGTATACCTAGTATCCTCAAGTGACTATCTTGAAATCAATCTCTCATTGTCCCTTGTTCTATGTCTTATCAGAAAGGGAATGTCGAGGCTCCGGGGGCAGGGACTTAAAGGCAGCTAGGGAGTTTGAGTGAGGCTGTCCACGTGCTATGGAGTGAATGTTTGTGTCCTCCCAAAATTCATAAGTTGAAGCCCTAATCCCCAATGTGATTGTATCTGGAGGTGGGGCCTTTGGGCAGTAATTAGGTTTAGATGAGGTCATGAGGGAGGATCCCTCATCATGGGATTAGTGCCCTTACAAGAAGATGAAGAGATCAGAGTGCTCTCTCTTTGTCCCCACCATGTGAAGACAAAGCAAGAAGGTGGCCATCTGCAAACCAGGAAGAGAGCCCTCATCAGGAGCTAAACTGCTTAGCATCTTGGTCTTGGACTTTCCAGCCTCCAGAACTGTAAGAAATTAATTTCTGTGGTTTAAGCCACCCTGCCTATGGTATTTTGTTATAGCACCCTGAGCTGACTAAGACTGCAGGTGAACTGTTAAAAGTTGTGGATTTTAGATTTTAACACCTAAATGAAAGTGTTAACCCTAATTCCCAATCTTTCAAGTCCCACATAACCAATTAAATCACCAAATATAAAGTGACTCCAAATACACAGCAATCCACTAGTTCCCAATAAAAGATTTTTTTTAATTCTTAGTCAACATGGATATATACCTTTGTAGGAATTGTGGTTGTAGTAGGTAGAATAGTAGCCACCAAAGACACCAGGTCTTAATCCCTAAAACACTGTAAATATTACTTTACATGGTGAAGACTGCCGACGTGATTAAGGATCTTGAAATGGGGGTGATTATCTGGATTATCTGGGTGGGCCTTAAATGTCCTCACAAGCGTTATTATAAGACAGATGGAGACTTGACACACATGCAGAGGAGAAGACAATGTGATGAAGGAGCAGGAAAAGATTTGAAGATGCTGGCCTTGAAGACTGGAGCAGCCACAGCCAAGGAATGCCAGCAATCACTAGAAGTTGGAGGGGGCAAGGAACAGATTCTCCTCTAGAGGACCTAGAGAGAACACAACCTTATCAGCACTGATCAGTGAAACAGATTTTGAACTTCTGTCCTCCATAACTGTGAGAGTACAAATTTCTATTGTTTTAAGCCAGCGAGTTTGTGGTAATGTGTTAGAGCAGCAACAGGAAACTAATTTAGTAGCTTTTCACTTCCTCCCCTTCACTTCAATGAGAAGGGACTATGTCCCTGCCCATTGACACAAGGCGTGGCCCTGAGACTCGATGTCACCTCAAGGTGGATGGAAAGTGCATATCTGACCCCTGACTTTGGGCTCAGCCACATGACTTGCTTGGGCCAATGGCATGTTGGTGGATACGCTGCAAGCAGAGACTTGAGATGTGCTTCGTGGGTGGGCTTGTCTTCTTGTGCTTCTGCCATTGCCAGGGAAGAACATGCCCTGGGCAGCCTGCTGGGCTCAGGAGAATGAGAGCCCTGGGCACCAACTTGAACACAGCCTGGAGCCTGGAGCTCAGCTGAGAGAGACCGGACTCGCTCAGCTCAACCCCAGGCAGCCCGCACACACGGGAATGATAAATACATGCATGTTATTTATCCCACTGAGATCTCATGGCTGCTTGCTATACAGGGATAAGGTTGAAATCATCATATATAGTTATAATACTTAATTTATTAATTTAGTTATGCATATATACTTTAAGACACAAAATAATACATGGACACTGCTGTTTCCATTCTCGCACTTCATGAAACAATTGTCTTAAATGTTGACAAACCACTTAGACAGCAGTGTCTTTGTGTTACACACAGTTTTCCAGAGCACATCATCTTCATCTCCATCTAAGTTGCATAAGAAATTGAACTGTTCGATTTTACACTGGAAACTGCATCCCAATACACAAGTATCCAGTCTCATAACAGTAGAACAAGTTATGTTTTGGTTTTATTCATTCATCACAATTCTCATAATGTAACTTTTTTGCTGGCTTATAGTGATATCCAATGCTTGTAATTATGAGACCTTAGGATTGATTACTAAATTGTGTTAAATTTTTTGCCTTTTTTCTTTTCACCTGTTGAGTTAGGTGATTAGCTAGCATTAATCAAAGTCATTTCAAGATAATGTGTCTTTCTCAAGCCGTTCTTTACCAGTCAGTGACACGATCTTTCTCCAGTCACCTGGCGAGTTTACCACAAAGCTCAACTGAGGATTTCCAGCAATGGTTCATATGGTCAACAGTTTTGTAAAATTGGCAAAAGTAAGACATTTTAACTGCAGTGTGTTGCAACTACTATGTTTCTCTGTTCTAACTTATTCTCCATTGAGCTTCCCCCCGTTGTGCCAGGTGTCACTGGAGTGGCAATAGGCATTTCAGAGATCTGGCGAAGGGGAAGTTGAGTTGGGGTACATTTAGTATGAATCCAGTGGAATGTATTTCGGTGGCTCACAGTCACTTCTATGCATAGTGAACTTATTGTTAGCTGTCCCAGTGTAGGAACAGCTTTTAGGAACACCCCATTGCCCACTGTGCCAACTCATCTCGCACCAGGACTAGGGCCAGAGGTCATATCAAGATACTCACAGGCCCTATGACACCCAGCACGGAAGTATGTGGGTACTGGAGGAGAAACATAATTTGAAATGTGTGGAACCAGAAGCCAGCCTGTGGAAAATTCTTGCAATCATCAGAGATTTAAAATTGTAAGCAGAAGATTTGATTCACATTAATGCCTAATAAGAACACAAGTTCTTTCTTATTGAGGAAATATACTCAATAATGCAGCATATGCAATTATAAATGCAAGATTGATTTTTTTTTCTTTTTGATGGGAAACATGTGAAATAAATTTATCAGAATTCCTGGATCTACTGGGGAAAATCCATAGCAGAACCACAAACTGAGTACACCATCTGTAACAGCTCAATTACAAGCGAAACTCACAAGCCATTTTCTCAAATCTGACAGCCAACCTGAATGTAAATGACATTACCAAGAACAAATTAAGAAGTTCAAAGGAACTTTTCAAAACTATTTATAATTTTTTAAAATGCCAGCAAACTGAATTATCTGTATCTTCTCGTTATGGAAAATGATATTATAAAATCACTGTCATATGAGACATACATTATATTTTTCTGGATTTTGTAATGCTTGTGATATTTATCAGCTTTTTAAAAATAGACAATTTCTTCTCTCATTCTAAATAACTATTCAGCTTTGAGCAAATTTTGTATTCTTTTTATTAAAGCGAGTCTCCAAAAATTGATACCTAAAAGATTTGTTAAACTCAGAGTGATAATGACAATGGAATTGGAGTCTGATATAAGTGGATGTAGCTCTCTGCACCAACCAACACTTGGTGCCCTTGGAAGGGCCATGGTGTGCAGCCAGCCTCATAGACATGCTCCATTCACCAGCTCTCTTTTCTTTGTTCCTCATATGCATCACAGACCCAGTATCCTTACAATGGGAGCATCTACAGCAGAGACTGAAGAAACGAGGAAGGCATAATTTATTAAGCTGCTACTGTCAGGATTCAAATGCGGGCTCCTGGGGCCGGCCCCGTGGCTTAGCTGTTAAGTGCGTGCGCTCTGCTACTGGCAGCCCAGTTTGGATCCCGGGCGTGCACGGACACACCACTTGTCCAGCCATGCTGAGGCGTCGTCCCACATACGGCAACTAGAAGGATGTGCAACTATGATATACAACTATCTACTGGGGCTTTGGGGAGAAAAAGGGGGAAAAAAGGAGGAGGACTGGCAATAGATGTTAGCTCAGGGCCGGTCTTCCTCAGTAAAAAGAGGAGGATTGGCATGGATGTTAGCTCAGGGCTGATCTTCCTCACTAAAAAAAAAAAAAAAAAAAAAAATCCAGGCTCTTCAATTTTCTAGCTGTGAAATATTGGGTAAATTACTTAACCTCTGGGAATAAGTATAGCACCTCTCTCATGAAGCCATTGTATTAAATGAGTTAATTCATTTAGTGTTTAGATCATTGCCCAGTACACGGTGATAAACTCTCAATAAAGGTTAGCTCTTATTGCATTGTTGCCGTTGTTATGCCCACCTGCCAGGTCGGTGTTGAGTGCTAGCATCTCATTTAGTTCTCGTAACCAGCCTTATCATTCTTATGTCACAAAAGACAAAATAAGTTTCACAGAGCTTCAAAATTGACTCAAAATCTTCTCACATAGCTAGTATGAATGATAGAGAGAAAATTCAAATCTGTGAATATCCGACTTCACCCTACTTCTTTCCATTTTATCACGGACCTCAAAGGTCAATTTTGTTCTCGATGGATTATGTCAGGGATAAAAAAAGGCTACCATAGGGCCAGCCTGGTGGCGCAAGTGGTTAGGTGCGCGCTTCGCTGCAGCGGCCCGGGATTCGCCAGTTAGAATCCTGGGTGTGCACCTACGCACCACTTGTCAAGCCGCGCTGTGGCGGCGTCCCATATAAAGCGGAGGAAGATGGGCACGGGTGTTAGCCCAGGGCCAGTCTTTCTCAGCAAAAAAAAGAGGAGGATTGGCAGATGTTAGCTCAGGGCTGATCTCCTCACAAAAAAAAAAAAAAAAAGGCTACCATAAATTGCCGTGTGTAAAATAATAACTGATGATTAGGTTGTGAAGGGCTTGTTTGTTTATTTTCTTGTGTGTTTAAGTAAACAGAAAATCAAAAATGTTGAAGAAAATTTAAATATATGCAATACTTATTATCTCATACCCTTTACGAATCTAGAATCATTTGATTTAGGAACAAAAGCACATTTAATATGAATTGATTTGCTCTTGAAATTAGTCTGTTGTATTAAACTTAAAGCATTTTTATTTAGACAATCCTGACAAATTTTCCACTTGTGCTACTTTTGAGTTGTTTTTCATTTTTGTTGCAAATGGAGCTACAAGCTGCTGAACTTGAAGGAATCCAGCATCGTTTCATGTTTTTTGCCAATTCATAAGGAGGCAAACCTTTGAGGACGGAAGAACGCAGCCACACTACAGTAAAACAAAGAGCTATTATGTTGTTCGGAGTTGGTATTCTTCACAGCTACGGGTAGAGACAAAAAGCACTCATTTTCAGAAAAGGAATTAAGAGAAAGAAAGGAAAAGCCCTCACTCCTACTTCTAGGCTCCCCAGTGGATTGAACAGAATATCTGCCATGTAGAACACAATCGTCTGGTACGTTTCTAGCAACTTATGCTTTTTGTGATTCTTAAAAGAATTTGTTGGGCCCGGCTCAGTGGCATAGTGGTTGGGTTCGCACGCTCCACTTCTGGCGGCCCAGGATTCGCGGGTTCAGATCCCAGGAGTGGACCCGTACACCACTCGTCAAGCCATGCTGTGGCAGCGTCCCACATAAAGTAGAGGAAGGTGGGCATGGATGTTAGCCCACGGCCAATCTTCCTCAGCAAAAAAAAAAAAGAGGAGGATTGGCAACAGGTGTTAGCTCAGGGCTAATCTTCCTCACACACAAAAAAAGAGTTTGTTGTACACAGGATTCTGAAATCCTTACTAAGTCTTTAAATTCTTACTATTATCAAGTCTTTACTATATTATCATTCTGATCATATGTTGCTTCCCTCTGGTACAGAACTTTGTCACCTGCAAGTCTGGAACAGAGGCTGTTCCACAGGCAGTGTCCTGTCCCCAGGTGGATTTCCTCCAGCACAGACAGGGCATTAAAAAATTCTTGAATGTACTGCCAATAGTAAAATTGAGAGATTTTACATGATGGTCTGGAATTCTGGCTTTTCGCTAAAAACCAGAACATCTGGCATTTCTGGGCCTGCCTTCCCCCCTAGCAACAATCAGCAGGTGCTGAGGAAGAGCTGTCCGCTTAGACAGAGCACACATTCTGCAAGCTGCCACAGGCTCCACCACTCCCTGATCACTCTCTGACAGCAAAGCCAAGCGTTAGCTGCCACTTATCGTCATTCTTGAACTCCTGTACTTCTTAGAGTAAAGTAGTGGTTCTCAAATATTTGGTCTCGGGACCTTTTTATCTTCTTAAAAGGCATTAAGCATTCAAAGGTTTCTGTTTCTGTGTGTTATATCTATAAATATTTACTATATTAAAAATTAAAACTGAGAAAGTGTTAAAGTATAAAGACATTTCATATTAACATCAATAACATATTTTTATGAAAAATTATTATTTTTCCAAAACACAAAAAGACTATGGGAAAATGACATTGTTTTATATTTTTGAAAATCTTTTTAATGTCTGGCTTAATAGAATCAGCTGGATTCTCATATATATTTATGCGTTTAATCTATTGTGAAATGTTGTTTTGGTTAAAGCAAATGAAGAAAACAGCCTCACACAGTTGTATAAGTAGTTGGAAAATGGAGATGTGTTTTCAGGGCATTTTCATATAATTGCAGATATGATTCTTTGATACCACACTACAACTCAGAAAGTGGTAACTTCTTAAAGGTTAGTTGCAACGTGGAATCTGAAACCATATCAAGGAACTCATACTCTGTTACATTAAAATCCATTGGTCTATCTTACACTTTGAATGTATCTTCTACCTACGCAAGATTTTATAACATCATGCATTGGTCATTTGGAAAATATTGGTTCACTGACTTACGCAGTTCTTCCAAATTTTGACACATTTCATTGTCTAACATCAAAAAATCACATTTGTTTTCAATGTGATCTCATCAGAAGTGTCTTTAAAGTATTAGGATGCTACCAAGCGCACAGTAGTGGATACAAGTTTTCCTAAATTGTAATGTTGCTTGAAAGCTCCAACTTCATCATTGGCCACAAATTCTGACAGTTTTCCTTGAAGTGACAGGCCAACTTCACTCATTTTTAAGAAACTGTCTGCCAGATACTCAGGTTTAAATAACAGTAGATTGAAAAATGGTGTTCCATAAAAAAAAAAAAAGGCTAGTTCAGCTAGCAACTCAAACAACTGCACAAGTGCTTTTCCTTGCAACAGCCATCATACTTATGGTGCAGAAACACTTTATGTGTACTTCCAATCTTATCACACAGAATTTTAAAAAGATTTGTACTCAACGAGAGTTGAGATTTAATCAAATTAACAATTTTTACTGTTTCATCAGGCCATTTTTAAGCAAAACTGGAATTTTTTTAAAATATAGGTGCATGGCAGTAAAGAATACAATAACTACTAGTGGTGCTGCTGTCTTGATTCATGCTGAGTCACCATTGCTTTCGTACCGTCAGAACAAATATCAATATAGTGAAACAGGCAAGTAACCTTGTATTTTACGAAAATAGTTTCAACTTCATGGATCACCTGAAAGGGTCTACAGCACCCCCAGGGGTCCACAGATCACATTTGAGAACTGCTGGAGTGGAGAAATATTTCTCCGTGTCCATTTCTCTATCAAAAGCAGAAAAATAAAAGATGATCTCAGAGACTGACACGTTTTAAGAAATTAGAAGTGAGCATCCAGTCTGCATCATTACTTTAAGTTTCCTTTCTGGTCCCTGTGTCCATCTGAGTTTACAATAATGGCCTAAATATATGTTACAGTGACCTCCAGCACCCCATCCACCCTACTTCCCCATCCCAAGAGACCATGCCTCAAGTTGTCAATAGCCCTCCACACCTGGTGCATATGAACAATGGGAGATATACTCTGATGACCTAAAGGAGACATAGTTTGGAAGATGAGGAAGAGTTTCTGAGGGCACCAAATACAGCCTTAGCCTAGTTTCTATATCTTGCCTAGAAGAGAATGAGAAGAGGTATGACTACTCGTTTTTATTAAGCCACTACTTACTCAACTTACTGATTGATTGATTGATTGATTGACAGTGAGCCACTACTATGTACTTAATCATCCCCATTGCCCCATAAGTTCATTTGTATTAACTCCACTTCACTTAGACTGTAAGAGTTCACACACTGCCAGCTAATGAGAGAAGGAGCCGTCTCCTCAGGGCTCAGTGACCCCCAAGTCCCTCAGCTTCAGACAGTCTAAAAATTCTGAGTTGTAACTGGGATTCAAAATGGCAGTGCACCTTTAAAAAATTATATATAATGTGTTTCTAGTGATGGTAGTATTGAAGACAACAGTAAATGCTACTGATAATAGAGATTCATATTCCAGTTTCCATTAATATCTCAGTTTCCATTAATATCTCAGTGTGTCAGGATAAAATGATGATAATGATTATCATTTGTTCATCCACCAATATTTGTGTATCAGACACAGTTCTAGCTTTGGGGGATAGGCGGTGACGAGAAACACAGGCTCTCCATGTGCCAGTTCCGAGTCTAAATTTTTTTTTATGCATTTCATATCGTTCACTTCAACACCCCTGTGAGGTAGGTATTATTACCACTTTTATAATAAGAAGGAATGAAGGCTCAGAGAAGTTATTTACTTTGCCCAAGATCATATCACTTACTAGGAAAGGAGTGAGAATTCAATCCCAGGTCTGTCTGCTTCCAAAACTCCAGTTACATCAAGTCAAGATCTTTTTCAACTGAGCACCAAAATTATGCCCATTAAGGCCCTGTGGTCCAAACTTCCTGCTCTGCAGACAAGGGTAGGGGAGGACCCTTAGACTCTGCCAGGCACAAAGAAAATCTGAATCCATGTTGTTTTACTACTTGGAAGACTAATTAATTCGGAGGGGGGGGTGAGCAGGTAGTGATCAAAGGTGAAGAAATAACTCACAACCCAAGTACGGATATAAAGGGAGAATCGAGAGAGGGCCCTAGCTCCAGAATCCTCTCCCTGAAGCGCTAGTTCAGCTAGTACATTCTTGTTTCTTACGCGAATTCACCTGGGAATGTTAGTTGTCTTTTCTTGTGAGTATTGAGTCATAGCAATAACTAGCTCAGGTAGCAGCACGAAAGAAATGCCACTGTTCTGAACAGGGCAAGAAAAAAAGAAGGACTGAATCGCAACAATGGCTATTTGGGAAAGAAAAATCAAGAAAGAAAACTATGGCGATGCTAAGTGTTTTTATATCCCATCTTATTGAACCTTCTCAACACCCAGCGAGGTAGGTTTTATTAGCCCTCTTTTCAGATGAGGACACTGAAGATGGGAAAGAATAAGTCACCCACCCAAGTCTATGAATGACAAAGCCAGTCCTCTCTTCTCCAGACCAGGGGTTGGCAAACTACAGCCCACAGGCCAAACCCCGCCCACTGCCTGCTTTTGTAAATAAAGTTTTATTGGAACACAGCCACACTCCTTCCTTTACTTATTGGCTGTGGCTGCTTTCTTCCTGCAATAGCCTAGCTGAGTGATTGCATCAGAGACCACAGGGCCTGCAAAGCTGGAAACATTTAGTATCTGGCCTTTGGTGGAAAAAGGTTGCCAACCTCCACTCTCGAGTGGCTTTCTCAGTGATGGTACTGTCTTAAATTAAATCTCATCAGGATCCCCAACAAACATACAAAATAGATAAAAAGCCAAATAGTGTTAATACCACATTTTGTAAATTCAAATTTATGTAACATTTACTTATTAGAAATTCAATCAATAAGATTTTTGGAAGATTGTTTTGAGTAACACAAAATTTTAAAATAAGAAATTTTTAGAGCTTACTTGCAGTTTCATACTGGCATTGGTGTACAATTTATACTTCTATTTAGCTATTTTCCAGGATCGCTTAAACTGACACAGAAACTCGAAGAGGAGTGCTAGGAAGCATTCTCTTTCCAAGTTAAATCTCCAACAATATCACCATATCTACTCCTAGCCATAAAATTCAGACACACAGACAGTGAACAGGTGATAAAGATTTCTTAAATGAACAGATAAAAGAATTATCACACTGAGGTATGGTTACACTTTCACTTACTGAACAATACAATTTTTGTGTGTGTGTGTGAGGAAGATCAGCCCTGAGCTAACATCCGTGCTAATCCTCCTCTTTTTGCTGAGGAAGACCGGCCCTGAGCTAACATCTATTGCCAATCCTCCTCCTTTTTTTTTTTTTCCTCTCTCCGAAGCCCCAGTAGATAGTTGTATGTCATAGCTGCACAACCTTCTAGTTGCTGTATGGGGGACGCGGCCTCAGCATGGCCGGAGAAGCAGTGCGTCGGTGCACTCCCAGGATCCGAACCTGGGCCACCAGCAGCGGAGCGCACGCACTTAACCGCTAAGCCACGGGGCCGGCTCTGAACAATACAATTTTAATTCAGTAAGCATCACTGCTTGCTCACAATATACTTGACGCTGGCTGGGCCTTGTGCATACGGTAAGAATAAGATCCACAGGCCCTTAGCTTCAGGGAGTTTATAGTCTAGTAAGAGATGCAGACATGCCAGAGGCTTGCCTGGATCTCACTAAGCAAGGAGCACGCATGCTACAATCATGTACTTGCTTCTACAA
The DNA here is from genome assembly GCF_020826845.1 of Diceros bicornis minor. NCBI lineage: Eukaryota > Metazoa > Chordata > Mammalia > Perissodactyla > Rhinocerotidae > Diceros > Diceros bicornis. Next base: position 10,205,578 of record NC_080776.1, on the reverse strand, counting down.
CTTGATGTAAACCTGGACACTCACAAGATGGCAGCAAGAAAGGAGACAGAGAAATGGTGGATAAAAAGACCCCAAAGATGAGAAAAGAAGACAGATGAGAAGATACCAAAGACACAAGCTTTTCATGTTGCATTTTCTTCCTTTAGCCTAAAGAGAATGGAAAGGATACCAACAGCAAATGCCTCCTATGGAGCACACTCTTCTAGATTATTCTTGTACCTTATCTCATTTAATCCTTTTAACAAGCCTTTGAAGAAGGAATTCGTTTCACCATTTTATAAATGAGAAAACTGAAACTCAGGTCACTAATAAATTGAGGGGCCAGAATTCAAAGCACATCTTTTTTTGACTGTACAACCTCGGTTTTTTCCATTACCGTACAAGGTGTGGCCACCAGGGCCTTAGGACACACAAGCTTGAGTTGGATAACAGAAGCAGTTTGAAAAGTTACACACCTCAGCCTGAACTAATTTAGATAATCATTTGGAAAAAAAAATCCAATCACACCCAGGTCAGTCCTGCCTGGCCAGTAAACCAGGGTCAACCTATCCTTCCTCACCCCAGAGGGATATAAAGGCAAGAAGGAAGAAAAGGGACAGACTTTATTCCTGCATTTGTCCAGATGGAAGGACCTGCAAGTGTAATCATGGTAATATTTTAACGGGCTTTTCTTTTCTCCCTTTCTGAGTACACTACTTTTGCCCTGGTCCACCTTTGCAACCACCTGCAAAGAGGGAGATGAGGATCCATCCATGCAAAGACATATGCAAAATAATTTACAACTTCAGCCATTGAGAATTAATATTATGCACCGAGCTGATGTCCTGAATGATACCCAGCCTTAAATCTGCCTCTAACATAACCAGGGTTAATGCAGGAGGCCCCAACTCATTGATTTCTCTCACAGTATGTTCACTTTTGGTTGTGTATGTTGTGTTCTGCACACAAGTGACACATGTGATTGGATGACCTTCACATCGAGGATCTCATAGCTTCATTTATCTAGTAGAACTACGTCTGATATTAGCAATCAACTGTCTTATTATAGCATAATCTCTACACGGCGTTTTTCTAACAGGTGGGAAATAGAGGGCCACCGTTTTTTTTCTTTTGTGAGGAAGACCAGCCCTGAGCTAACATCTATTTCCAATCCTCCTCCTTTTTTTTTTCCTTTTTCTCCTCAAAGCCCCAGTAGATAGTTGTATGTCATAGTTGGACATCCTGCTAGTTGCTATATGTGGGACGCTGCCTCAGCATGGCCCGACAAGTGGTGGGTTGGTGCACGCCTGGGATCTTAACCTGGGCCACCAGTAGCGGAGCACATGCACTTAACCACTAAGCCATGGGGCCAAGGGCCACCTTTTTCTAATTTTCACAAAGGTGCTATATGGGCTAACAACATCCCAACATAAAGAAAATTCCCTTTCTTTCTATGCTTCCTGGGCTTTGTATTAGTTAGCCATTAGCTGATGTAACAAACAATTCCAAAAATTTCAGTGACTAACAATGGCAGGGCTGTTATTGTAGATCACAGAGAAAAAGAAAAAGAAAAGAAAAGAAATACTTATTTTTCACTAGTCTGCAAGCTTTGCCATGCTCTGCTGGACTCAGCTGGATTTGGACCAGCTTACCATCAAGGATGCAGGTCAGGTTTAGTTCTGCTCTGTGTGTCACTCATTCTGAGACCCAGGCAAAATCAGCTACAACTACCTGGAGCGTGTTTTTCTCATGGCAGACAGCATGGGCTCAAGAAGTTAAGGCAAACCACACAAGTGAATTTAAAACCTCTGATCATGTCATATTTACTTACCTTCCATTGACAAAAGCAAGTCTCATAGCCAAGTACATCAAAGGAGTAGGGAAGTATACCCCTCCCATGGAGGTGGGGAAGGGAGAGTGAATTTTTGCTACGCAGTAATAACTTGCCACAGACCTACTCTATGGCACCTTATAGTAGTAGGAGGATATGCTGTGAAAGCCCACCACTATTACAGCTCAGGGAATATTGGAAGCTATTTCCATATTGAGATAAGCCATTTCCCATAAACCACTGGCTTCAGCACAGTGGGTTTTGCACACTGTTTTAAAAGAGATCAGTCTGCTTATCTTTCACTTTTTGGTAGATTAGTGTAACAGATCATGGGCCAGCAAACCAAACACTGTCTATAAAGGATATGAGAGTAAATACTTTGGGCTTTGCAGGTTACTCAGTTCTGCCAAAGCAGTGCAAAAACAGCCATAGGCAATACTTAGACACACAGACATAGCTATTTATTATGTTTATTTTCTTTATTTTAAAATTTTGTAAACATATTTATTTGTAAATAAAAATTTATTTACAAAAATAGGTGGTGGGCCAGATTTGGTCCATGAGTTATAATCTGCCGTCTTCTGTAATAAATAAAACTACAAAGGATATGTGTCTTGTTTTGATTATGTATGGCCACACACCATACTACACCAAATCTTAGTGGCTTAAAACAACCATTATTTTATTATGTCTTAGGATTCTGTGCATTGATGGGGCTCAGATGGGCAATTCTTCTGCTCCATGTGATGTTGGCTCTACCTGCAAGCACTTGGGGTATCAGCTGGGCTTGAAGATTCGAGATGGCTCACTCACCTGTCTGGCACCTTGGTAGGGTTGACCAGAAGGCTGGACTAAGTTGGCCCACTCAAAGATGGAAGTCTCAGCCGCTGTGCCTCTCCTCTCATTTATTACATGGCAACTCAGGACTCCCCAAAGTACAAAGGGGAAACTGCTTTGCCTTTTTAAATCTTGGGTGCAGCACTGTCATTTCTGCCACATTCTACTGGCAAAACACCTCATCCTTCATCTGTCATCACTGACCATGTCATCTGTGCCCCACACTGGCCTGTGGCAGAATGTCAATTTCCTTACCTCTGTACTTTCAGATGAGATGGAATTATTTTTAATGCATCATATTCAAACTGCTAAGCATATTTCTCATCCCACAAGGCAACAGTGGCACATCCTGCTCCAAGGACTTCTCTGCCCGGAGAACGGTGCCTCAGTCCATCCACAGGTGGAAGTAATTAAGGTAATTTAGTTTGAAAGGCAGGGGTTGCCTGTGCCCAATCATGTCTGGCACAGCTTGAGACATTCTGGGCATCCCCTAAGTGGCCTGAGTTAAGTGGGTCTCTTCTTCCAAAAGACCCAGCTCTACAACAACATCTGGCTCCATGTGCCTGAGGGAAGCCTGACCCAACAGAGCTCGGAAGTGGCAAGGGGTGGGAGGAGTGAGCAAAAGCAGGGAGCTCCTCCATGCACAGGGCTGAATCCAATACAGTTCTCACCAAATAACACCCCCCAGGAATAAGCTCCCCCACTCTCAGTCCTGAAAACTCCTTGAAAAACCATCATTTTAGATTTGAGAATAGAGCTTCCACTCTTCTAAGCCCATAATGTGGTTCTGATAATGGTAGGTGCACTCAAAAAATGATAAACTTCTCCTACACTGGACCTCGGTCTGCTTCCATCGGTCTTTACCATCTGCCCCTCCCCAAAACTCACTGACACTGCTTAGACTCACCCTAAGTCACAGAAATGACCGTGTTGACTTTTGCCCCAAGTTACACCAGCTGTGCACATTCACCTTATCTACCACCATGCTTGCTATCCTCACCTGCATCCACCTGTGCTCTCACCTACACCTCTGCATCCTGGCCTCTAGCCCAAGACAGTAAGCCAGAGAAGGTAATAAAAGAAACACCGGGGCCGGCCCTGTGGCGTAGCGGTTGAGTGCGTGCGCTCCGATGCTGGCGGCCCGGGTTCGGATCCCGGGCGCGCACCAACGCACCGCTTCTCTGGCCATGCTGGGGCCACGTCCCACATGCAGCAACTAGAAGGATGTGCAGCTATGACACACAGCTGTCTACTGGGGCTTTGGGGGAAAAAATAAATAAATAAAATTATAAAAAGAAACACCGGATTATCACAGACACCTTCTCCAGCTCCAATACCTGGAACCATACAAAGGAGATGACCCAGAAGAGAAGTCAAAGTAATCAGGCCTAGTGTGACTATACCAGAATACACGTCTGTTCTTACACCGAGTGAAAGGGGGCTGCCCTGTTCCTGTGTATATTGCATGGAAGGCCTGAGGGATGGCAAATGGGGGACAGATCCCCTCCAGATCCTGTAACCTTTAATCCAGCCAGAAACAGCACACCCTGTGCACATTCAGGACCATAAATCTGAGCTGTCAACACCCCAACAGAGCCCATGGCAGTCATCCTGGAACCGACTCACTCTAATCCCTTTCTAATCTGCTGTTTGTCTGGTTACCGACTCTTGGTTCTATCTCCCATTTATAGCCCTGTTGGCTTGACAGATGTGTGTATTCTCCTGGTCTCTCAACTCCCTGTCAAAGGCACTGTCTTGGTCCTGCTCACCAGCTCTCAAGTTTTCTACTTTCAGTATAAAACCCCCAAAGCTGGGTGTGAGGACTCCACCCAGCTCAGTCATTGGGGCCTTTATGGGGTGGGTATGGGGATTCACAAAGGTCAGGCCTTTTTATCCTCAGTGCATAGCCCTATCAGGGACTAATGAATGATTATTGAATGACTGAGTGATGCATATAGACCTTGACCTCATAAGCAATTGTCCATCAAACCCAGACAACTGGCCCACAATGAGCTACTTCTGGATGAGTTTGCGTAAAGTGCTGGCGAAAAGTGATACCCAGTGGAAGACCAGCCAGACTGAACTACTTAAGGAAACAAAGCATCTTTGAGAAATGAAATTAATTAACTGCTTCCAAAGGGAGCAGAGAGTAGGAGGTTGGGAGAGGGTGGGAAATTTCATATAAATTTCCAAAGGACAAGGGACTTGAAAGTAAACTAAAGGAATTTCAAGCTCTAAATTTAAAAAATGCCTTCCAACATCATGGCTTAGGAGTGAGTAACCGGCCCTCAAAATTGGGATTTGGTCATGTACAAAGGAAAGCTCTGAAAGAGAAAAACAATAAATTAAATGCATAAACCGAGAGGACTTGGGCTTTTTAGAAGTTACTGCACAATATTCTCTGAGGGTGATTTTAGACTAGAGCTTGACGGGGTGAGATTGTGAATACAAAAGTGAGCTTTTGTCAATCAGAGGGCACTTCTGCAGAAATAAGTTTCTAGAGAATAACCGAAGGGCATTTCAAAGATCTAGTTTACATTCACTGTGTCTTCGGGCCCATTTCCTTGGGATTTAAGAAACCATAAGGATTTTGAGACCTTGGAACAGTCACATAAAACACTGCTCAATATAAGTCTCACAGCATTTGATGCCACCGTCATAGACGTTTTATTTCAGTCTGTTCTCCTACCAAATTCCACAGCCCCCACCCCTCCAATCTTTGCAAGGTTCGCCAGCTTCCCACAGAAGAGGGAATAACAGCTATATCTTGTCTGCCCACTGTGGATCTCAGGAGCAACACAGAAGGGAGTGGGGATATGTCAATGGATGGGGATGTTCTGGAACCAACGGATGAGGATGCTCCCACCCAGGAAGGAAAAGATCTGTGAGGTCACGTAAAAGTGGTCCTCCAGCCAGGAAAGGGGTGTCTGCTGTAAGGACTGGGCTAAAAGAAGATTCTATTAAAATTAATAACTTCTATTTATCAGGCACTCTGTGAAGAACTTTAAATACCTGATCTTAATTCTGCCATTTTGATCATGAAGAGAGTTCAACCCAACCGTTTGACCCCAACAGTACTTTGATCTTGCTGTATCCAAAAATTTGGCAATCAATACACCAGAACAGCTGCAGTCTCCTTGGTTATGGTGTGGGTGTGTGTGTGGGTGTGGGTGTGGGTGTGGGTGTGCGCATGTATACACATGCATGCGCATATCTGAACAATTTCCCTATGTTGCTCTCTCTCCTTTCATGTGTATGTGGTGTATTTTTCTGTGTTTCTGTCTCCTCTCTCTTTGTGTGACTACCTCTGCAAATCCCTCAATTTCTCTAAGTCGATATCTTTGTCTCTGTATTTTCCTCTGTCTTTGTGTATATGTGTTTGTGAATATATTTCTCTGATTCTCTGCTTCCTCTCTCTCTACCTTCCACTCTGTCCCCCTTTCTTAATCTCTTTTTTCCTTGTCTTCCTTTCTCTGTTTCTCTTTGAATCTGATCCAAATGAAAATAATTTCTTTAAAAATAGAAAAATATCAAAAAGTATTTACTGTGCTAGCTAGAATATTAAAGACATTAAACTGAATTAATGAAATTGCTTAAGAAAAACACATTTTTGACAAGAAATAATTAATATAGGTATTATTCTATGAAAATTCTTGTATTCACAATGCCCTTGGAGTAAAATGGGATGGTCAAAATATTCTGGACCCCAAAACTATGAGGTCATAGGCACCTGCAGCCTGCTTGGTCCATTCCAGCAGCTCCTTGGACTGTGACTGGCTCCATGCATGGTGAAAGAGGACTTCTTGGAGGACAAAAGGTCATTGTGGCATCTGAGCATCAGGAGTCAACCCCACCACGCCCCTTTCCACTGGCCTCAGGAGACTGCAAGCCCCAACACTTGTAGCTCTGCTCAAAGCAAACCACTCAGAGTTCTAGATGGCACTGCCCAGGCCAGGACAGCAATCCGGAGGCAGTAGGTCTCTTCTTGTTTTCCTTCTTGTGTGGAAAGCCAACAGAGAAAGAGAATCAGTCCCGAGGATGTCACTTAGCCCTTTTTAAAAAACCTGCCACCTTCCTCTTTCTTTGCTCCTTGTTTCTCCAGGCTCCCTTCTCCCAACAACTCAATTCCATACTTACTCATGCGTGGGCGTGCGCACGTGCGTGCACATACACACACACACACACACACACACACACACACTCAGACACACCTGATTAGGTGTCTTCCCGCCTTTCTATCCTCCCTGTGGTGGATAATAATCATCAGCATTTATTAAAAGCTAACTATGTGCTAAGCACATTTTGAACGCCTTCTATGTTTTATTTCATTGACCTCTTGCAACATCTTACGAGGGTGCTATTATTACTTCTAATGCCCCAGATGAGCAAACTGAGGCACGGGCAACTTAAGTAATGTACCAAAATTCATACACTCAGCAAGGGGAAAAGCCGAGATTCAAACTCCAAAACCTCTACACCGTATTGCCTGAACCCAACTGTCGATGATTAACAGATATTGGGAGGGAAAGCTATGCAACCTCTGTATTCTCTAATGAGCTCCCAGGACCCAATAGATAACAAGCCTCTCTTAAGATCAAACAATTTTAGGATGCTGAGCAGCACAGAAAATTTGGGGTCATTTTGAAGGGAGACTAACTTCTCTGAGTCCCGGTAAAAAAAATTTCATTTCTCCCAACTTTATATTTAGAGAATAATCAAGAAAATGTTTTCCCTTTCTCTCTCACTGAGTACAATTTATCTTTATCAAACCAGAAAAGAATGTGGCTTCGGCTGGAAGTTTCTCACAAAGCCTTGGGAGATGAAAGGTGCAGTAATAGATACACAAAACAGTTGCCTTTTATCTGTGAAGAGCTGGTTTCATATGATCCTTTCATAAAAGTGAAAAATAAGACATTGTGTTTCTGTGGAGCCTACATGTGCCTGCGTCACAGGAAAAGAGTGTATGACGGTCTACTGGGATGGCCTAAATCCTTCACTGTTTGCATTTGGTCTGGCCCAGGTGCTCTACAATAGTGGAAAACCTCCTTTTCAAGCACCTGAAGTGTAGACCAAGTGGGCAATTTAGGCTCAAAGCAACTTTCTTTGTTATCTGTCCTAAACAGGAGCCCAACCCATACTTTTCACTCGGTGAAAGAAACTGAACGCTGAAAATTTACTAAACAGGACAATTGATGGTACCTGGCTTTGTGTCAAACAAAAGCCAGCCTCTGCATTGAAAAGTCCTAACCTTGAAAAGCTGGTTAAAATGGATGATGCGTGGGCTGCGGGCTGGAGAGCCAGCCGAGAAGTAGGTCAGCGAAGTTATAGGCTGGCTTCTGTCACTCCCAGCCAGAGCCTGTGCAACTCAGAAGGAGAAAAAAAATGTTCCCAGACAGAATAAGACGCCGCGTGTGGTTCCGGACAGCATGACGTATTGACAAAACCGTCACCACCGGATGGAATCATCGAGGGGAAGCTGTCAGCCCCTGCCACATCCAGGAGGCTATTTTCTGCTCATTTCATTAATTAAGGGTTGTCTTGTTTAGTTTTGTTTTTTTCCAACCACAGAAACAAACTTTGTTGTCCGCTCTTCACTGGACCTCCCCACATTGTCACCTCTTACAGGGGGCCTGCTGGGCACTTAATGGCCCTGGCTGGGCTGACAGACAAGAGGGGCTAATGAGAAAGGCTGGATTTCATAGGGACTTTGGACAGAGAGCAGGAAGTCCTCTGTGATGGAACTCAACTCTGGACCATTCTCCCACCAACCTCCCCTGCTCAAAGAAGCACTGTAATGCATTGCTCAAGGGCACAGCTTCTGGAATTAAACCACCTGGTTTTTAATACTCTGGGCTCACTTATGAGCTGTGTGACCTTGGCCACATATCCTAACCTTTCTGTTTCTCAATTTCCTCATCTGTAAAATGGGGATAATAATTGTACGTACCTCGGGAGATGGTTGTGCCAGGCATCCATCAGAACCCCAGGAGGAGACAGCGCACTCAAATTGGGATAATCCAAGGAGGGTTCAGTAAAAGAACTATTTACAAAGGAATGTGGAGGATGTAGCAAAGCCACAAGAGAGGGTGCAGTGCCCCAAGGCTAGCAACAGTGGGTGCCATTGTCATGCCTAGGTCTGAAGGGCACCAGCACAAACGTGGGCATCCATACTCAAAGAAAGTGGGAGCTCTGCCAAGAGGGGTGCCTGATGTGAGTTATGACCTTCAATGCAGCGATTCAGCCAGCTGGTAGCAACCCCACAGCAAAGGAGCTGCATGAATAAATGCATCGCCCTCACTCTCCCCACTCCATCCCTCAGGGTCTCCATTCTTCCCATCGGCTGAAACCAAGAGACTGAAGGGCAAGAGAGCCCCTTAATACATTCCACATGGGGCACCAAGCAGGGTGGAGAAGAGTGGAGAGTGAATCTGCAGGGGCAAATGGAAGCTAATGGGCACCAAGAATTCGATGAGGCACCGTAGTACAGCGCCTGGACTATACATTCAATATATATTAGTAGTTACTATGTTACTATTTATTTGTTCTTGGATACAACATGAATTGCGTGACTTGGCCAACACCTTACGAGTTGCAGGTGCTCTGTAAATAAGGTTCAGGTTCCTGGTGAAGCTACTGCTACTTTCTCATCCTGTCCCAAGGATTCTCCCAGGTTCCCACTGGTCACACAGCTTCACACTCATTTGTTCCTAAGAAGAAGAAGAATCTCAAAGTGGAGGGGAGTTGGCCTGGGCTCCTTCAGTGTTGCACAAGCCTTTGGTGACCCCATCCACTCCCTGCATCCACATAACCTATTTCAAAAATTTTTTTTTGCCAAAAGATACTGTTAATAACAATTTACAGGCCCTTCCAGCATATAGAATAGTTAAGATCAGGAAGTTCTAGCTACAGGTCAGACCCACTGAGCTGGCCTCTTAGCCTGTACAGCAGCAGAAGCCTCTCCGTGGAAGCCAAGGGCTCTGGAGATCACTGTTTGAAGACACCTGACCCACAGCATCCCTCAGATGTGCCTCAAGATGTTCTCTATCCCTCTCCTGAGTCTCCCCTTCCTGTATGCTGAACCAGAGGTCTTCAACTAGTCAATTACTATCTTCAAGGAGATTTTGGAACCAAGCAATAATAATGGAACCCTACTGTTGTAGAGTGCTGAACTGAGTACAAAGCCCTTTCACACACATTACATTATTCCACCCTCAGAACAAGCTGTGCTTCTCCAAGTTCACACCAAACTGAGCAGTACAGCCAAGACTGGAACTCAATTTTTTTTTTAATCCAAGACCACTATCTCCACGCAACAGCTACCCAGAAACCATAAGCTAGAGACCAGCAGATTTAGTTGAGCTGTCCTAAATGATTTTTTTTATTATTTTTATTAGTTCTAACCTCTTCTTTTCTTCTTAACGTTATCTAAAATCATCATCTATTTGCTGGTGGGACATCTGCCTCCTTCCCTAGGATGCCATGCCAGCTCCCCAGGAGGAAGGCACATGTCTTTCTCCTGCATGGCCGTATCCCCAATGCCTAGCCCAATGTTGGACCCTCAAAATGCATGCAGAACTTATCTGCTGAATGAAAGAATGAATCTTGCAGTCCCATTCTTTTAGGTCATTTACCCTAACTAGGTTTCAAGGTCCTAAGGCTAAAAATAACCAAGTTTTGACTCAGCAGCTGGCAAATGTCCAGGTTACTTTTAGCTTCTACGGTTAGGGAGGAAAAGTGGGCCAGACCTAGACGAAGCAAACTGCCTGATGGTGCATCCTTGCTCAGCAAATGTTAAAGACCCACAAGCAGCTAATATTGACGAAGGCTGTCTCTACTTTTCATTTTCCCAGGAGTCCCAAGCCTTAACAGCCTATAGTTTCTAGAAGTTTATGATTCTTTCCCACAAGACTGTGAGCTCTTAAAGAAGGAAGGCTCTGCCTTACTCATCTTTGTCTCCCTGGGAATTAAAAGCGCGCCTGGATCAGGCAAAGCCCCAAATCATGGTTTGATGAATGTTTGTGATTGATCAGCAAATCAAGCCGGAGCACCAGAATATGGAATCGTAGCATTTTACAGCTAGAAGGGATTTCAGTGACCATCTAAAGCTGCTCTGTCCAATATGTTAGCCACTAGCTATGTGCGGCAATTGAAATTAATTGAAATTAAATAAAATTAATATGTGTATTCCTCAGTCACATTAGCACCTTTTCTAGGGCTCAAAAGCACACATGGCTAGCAGCTACTATATTGGATGGTGCAGAGAGAGACTATTTCTATCATCGCAGAAAATCCTTTTGGACAGCACTGAAAAGGGTTTCATTTTATAGCGAGAGAACTGCATCTCAGAAAAAGAAAGTAATTTCCCCCGAGTCATTCAGTGATTGAGAAACAGAAATAGGACCAAGAACCTAAGTCTCCTGGTTTCGGCTCTGTTTTTTCAGCCATTACACTGGAGTCACACACTGTCAGGGCCTCACATACAAGAGCCCCCAGTGTCCCCCTCTTCCAAGTCAGCATGGTTTTGGAAAGCTGGTAAGAAATCCTAGACGTATATCACCAAGAATAATGCTAGACCCAGCAAGCAAATGATGGGAAACCACCGCTTTCCACAGAGAGCTGGAGGCCAAGAGATCTGAAGCATGCCCAAATGTGGGTTGCCTTTTTTTTTAAAGCTTTTCAAAATTGTTTTCATTTCAATGTTGGAGGTTAATACCCAAGATGGACACTCTTTTTGAAGAGTTCCTTTTGATTTTAATTTCTTAAAGTCCTCATTTGAACTCCACTTTATGTTTATATTATACCCATCCCATAATTTTTCTTTCTTTCCGGGGAACTTGATCCTCAACAATGCACAGAATCCATCTACACCCACTGCTTTTAATTAAACATCAACTCGTCCTTTCAACTGGGTCTTTTAGGATTTTACGTTGCCTTCTCTAAATGTATGCTTTCTTTTTTCCGAAATTACATCAAATTAAGTTCGCAAAAATGTATTTCTTTTCTTAATCTTTAAATGGCTAGGAATGAATTTTGGCAAAATCTGAAGAAACCTTATAAAAGGGAGGAAGTCAGCTCCACCATTTCTCTCCCAACTTGGAGCAGGGCACATTCTCTACGTCAGGGCCTGCGCACACAGACAGACCCCAGGGCATTTAACACCCAACTGAGGCCCATAAACCCCAGGGTGGATGCAGACTCCACATCTAAAAGAAGTCTAGGGCCCAGCCTGGTGGCGCAAGTGGTTAAGTGCACGCGCTCCACTGCGGCGGCCCGGGGTTCGCAGGTTCGGATCCCAGCGTGCACCAACACACTGCTTGGCAAGCCATGCTGTGGCGGCGTCCCATATAAAGTGGAGGAAGATGGGCACAGATACTAGCCCAGGGCCAGTCTTCCTCAGTAAAAAAAAAAAAAAGAGAGAGAGAGAGAGGAGGATTGGCAGATGTTAGCTCAGGGCTTATCTCCTCACAAAAATAAATAAATAAATAAAAGAAGTCTACACGTCTTGTCACAGAAATAGTGCATTTGCACCTTTGTTTATATTAAAACAACACCGTGAGAAGCAGGATGCAAAGGAATAAGCATTTGCTATGGATGGCCTGGGCTTGCAGTGGTAACATACCAACACATGATGGCAACTCAGGCTCCAGGAACTAAGATGGTCAACAGTGGGCCTGGATGCTGGTAGAGGAGCTGGAGAATGGGGGTCTCAAGTGCCCAAAGATCCAATTAGGGTGCAGAAAACTTCAGACTCTGCAGAGGAGACCCTCCTAATGGACAGATGAAGTAGGGAGAGATACTTAGGAAAATTCCACTGATGAATCATATTTTTTTCTGGTATGTCTCCTAGGGTTTCTGAAGATTTCATTATCCTCATAAGTGAAATTCTTAAAATTACTAAAAGAAGGTGCTTATTGAAACCTATAGCTCTCTATCCCTTGGCAGGCTTTGATTTGAAACATTCAAAACACATCCAATAGCCTCTTCTTCCCTGAAGACAGGATCTTTAATGTTTAAAAGAAAGAAAGAAAAGAAAAAAACACGTCCCCTTACACCAGCCAGCTCCGTCCTCTTAAAGAAAAATGTTACCTAAAAATTAAGGTATCGGAGCCAAAACAGAGTAGCAACCTTTCGAATCTGAGCCCTGCTCTTTGTTCCTAATGAACAAAGAAACACAATTCCCATAACCTGGAGCCACGTGTGCACACAATTTTAGAACAAGGACTGTAGTTGTAATCTAGGCCAACCTCTTTATACCACAAATGAGGAAACTGAGGCCCAGAGAGGTTAAAGAATTTTAACAGCTAGCAGGTGGGCTGAACCGACAATTGGGCCAGGTGTCCAGAGTCCCAATCTTTTTGCACAAAAGAAAAAAAAATCATTCTATTTCTTAGAGTAAGGAGAGGACTGTTTGAAGGTGGAGAATTAACACAGGCTCCCTACCCTCCCAGTTCAGGTGTGGATGTGTACAATTGGGGCCAGCTCTAACAAAAATACGAACTAATTGGAGAAGCAGCACAGAGCAGCATACTGGAGAGAGCATCAACGTTTTACGTTACGTGACTGATGGAAAGAAAAGTCCCTGCTCACCTCACAGGGTATGAAAACACAGCCATGCATGGGAAAGCACTCTGACACTGTACCATGCTCTGAAAACAGGAGTGATCGTGATTCAAATGGATTGTGCACGAGGGTTAGGAGCTGGCAGCCTCTCACGGGGAGATCCCTTTGTCCCTTTGTAATGGTTGCACCTAGAGGCAGTGTCCCAGCCCCTTCCTCCCTTGTCCATCCATTCAGGACAACTATGGTGGGGGTCAGGTTGGCATTGACCATGAGAAGCTCAATTACCTTCCTCCCACCTCACTCCTCCGCAGAACAGGGAAGGATTAAAGACCACGCTGCTAGGCACAAAGTCTTTCACCCTGGTTTTGTCTCTCTGAATTGCCTTTAGCAGTGTAGAGTGGCTGTGTTTTACTGTTTCGTGTGCTCCAGTTCAGGTGTACCTTTACGTCCCACACTCACACCTGAGGTTCAGCTTCGGAGGACTGCCCTCGGGCCACTGGAGCACTCCCTGCACACAGAAAGCCAGGAATGCCTGGGAATTTACCTCTCTCAGGGCGGCCCTTGGCCAATGGCGGACAGGTGTGAAGGGATGCAAGCCCAGCTCCCTTGACAACTCCTAGAGTAACTTACACGCCAGGATGCCCCTGCCAATCAGAGTGAAGCCCCCTGTGGGGGCCTTCTGCCTGAGATGGCACACTTGCTTGCCTTTGTCCCCTTCCACGACCTAGGAGCACTATCTTAGCAAGTGTCCTGGCAAATCCTTCTCTCAGTATCTGCTTTTAAGAACCAGACCTAGAACTTCCATCTCTCTGATTCCTTTTGCGGCTTGTGTGGTAAGACAGGCTTAGGGTTGCCTTCTGTCTGGGAGGAGGCGCTGCCCTGGGTAGACCTTAAGAGGGCAGCTCTTCTCCAGAGACCTGAGCATACACTTTGTCTCTTGTGTTTCCTTGGAGTGCTTGTCCATCCAGGCTTATTAGAAAAGCGCTATGATAGATTATTAATGTCTGCCACGGGCTAGGAAGGAGCCAGGGGAGGATGGGTTGGCCCGTGTGTGAATTATTTGCCGTCTCTGTCCTAGAGGCAGGGCCCAAGGGTCTGTTTTTATTTTAGGCCTTCAGCTGGCCTCTAGCTTAGCCCAAAGGAGTCCAGATGGGTCTATGCAGTCCTGATCACTGAGACTACCCAGGGCTCATTATCCAGCTAGTCACAGAATACACATGACCTGGAGTGTCCCTCTGCAGATGCCCCTTGGAAATTGTGGCAGCAGTGGGCAGCTGATGGAGGATGTGGTGTGGAGAGTTTCTAGCCCCATCTCATCCTGACTTCTAAGTGTGAGATGCAGGGGACTGGGGACAGGGGAAGACCAGCCATGGAAGAGCTCTTTTGGTGCAGGCAAACTCTGATACCATCAGCTCAACTTGACGTTGGGCGAACCTGAAGGTGTGCGTACGCTGTACAAATATAGAGGCTGGCGCAGGCACGGGGCACGTTTGAACATCAAGCCTGTAGGCAGGTAGCAAGGCTGATATCAAGAAAGGTTGAAGAGCACGGTCCACAAAGCAAAGTGGTATCAGGGTCTGGAAAGAGAGGTCAAGTCCAGGAAGTCAGAGACTTGGACTTTACCAGAACAGCCCTGGGGGCTTTCTTGCCTGAGTCCTTTTTTTCCTCCTTCGGTTTTATTGAGGTAGAACAGACACACAGTAAAGTGCACAAACCTTAAGTGAGTGAATGAATTTTGCACATGTAACATTCCCATCAGCCCAAATGCCACCCCCATGCCCCCTCCTAGTCATCTCCCTTCCTGAGAGGTAGCCATGATTCCGACTTCTATCACCATAGACTAGCTTTGCTGTTCTTGAACTTCATATAAATGGAATCCTACAGAATGGACTCTCCTGTGTCTGTTTTCTTTTGCTGCATGTTACATCTGTGAGATTCAGCCACGTTGTTGTATATAAGTATTTCATTCTTTTTTGTTGCCATGCACCACTTCACTGTACGAGCATATCCAATTTAGTTATCCATTTGGGTGGTTTCCAATATTTTGCTGTTTGAATGGAGCTGCTATGGACATTCTTATACATGTGTTTTGGTGGACCTGTATGCTCACTTCCCTTTGTAAAAGACCCGGGAATGGAATGGCTGGGTCATAGGAGACACATAGAAGATTGTCAAGTGACTTTCTAAAGTGACTGTACCAGTTTACACTCCATCAGCTACGTATGAGAGCTCTACTTGACCCACATCCTTGTCAACTCTTGGTGTTATCAGTCTTTTTAATTTTAGCCATCCTAGTGAGTGGGCAGTAGTATCTCACTGTGGTTTTAATTCATATTTCTCACCTAGGACTATTTCTCCTCTAGGACTGATCGAGGTGCCCAAAAGGTGGTCATCTCTCCATGGCATCTTGAAGGTGCCACTTTGCCCCTGACACATAGAGAGTCACTCTGATCTCACAGGCTACCCTCTGGGCATTTACACATACAGATGGCCCTGGATATGAGGGACAGATAAGGACTGTAATAAGCAGACCTCCACTGTGGAACCTTAAGGGAACTGATGGCCACAAGACTCCAACATGTCACCGACTCAGCAGCCACTCTCTGCCCCAGAGCCTCTCCCTAGAGGAAGAATTTCCAAATGCTTCTCCAGATCAAACTATACCCAAGTGCTTGTCTCACCCAGCAGAGCTGAAGAAGCCAAAATATCCACTGAGCTTGGAGAAGAGAGGGTGAAAAGATGGAATGAAACAGAAAACAATTGCCCAGAGCATACAGTATGCAAATCTATGTAAATCAAATAGAGAAGCCAGAACGCAAACCTTCAAGTGATAATGCTCTCCAGCTGTCCTGTATGACGATCTCCATTCTGGAGACCGCTGGGGTGCTGGGGACCCAGCAGGCAGCATAGTTCAGCAAGAAGGGTATGGTTTTCCTCTTTCCTTTAATCTGGGAGCATGAGTTCACTGAGCCCCCAGGGATCCATAACATATGGAAGTTTGTTGTTTTTTTAACTGGTTGTCCATTTTTATTCAAGCAAATGAGGCACAGCTTCTTCCCGTTGGTCTTTAGCTTCAGAGTCAGATGGCAGGAGAGTGTCAGTGTCCACAGCATCTACTGCAGACATAGGAAGAGGAGTGGTGGCTGTAAAACAAGTATTTGATTCATAATCAGTAGCCTGACTTGAGGGTCCAATTGCCACTTATTTTATGACCTTGGGCAAGTAACTCCCTCCCAGTGAGCCTCAATTTTCCCATCTGTAGCATGAGTGGATTGGACTAGAATCACCTCTAAGGTCTCTTTCAAGGTCTAGAGTTCTGTGAGCCTATGATTCTAGGTAAAGCCCCTTCAATCTAAATGTCAATCAGAGTGAGTTACTCCACCAAGACACAAATGAATCCATTCCCACATGGAGCAATTAGAGCTGGGCCCTTCCCGCCACACGTCCAAGATGATAGAAGGCCCGACCCAGATTCTGCACTGTGTAATTGAGCATTAAGACACAACAAGGGCTCCTTTGCGGCATAATAATGCACGCCTGGCTGACTTATTAAGCATCCAACTTAGAAGTGCATTGTTCCGTGATGCTTCGTAGTTTAGGCAGCGCTCCATGAAAAACACTTGCGGTGCAGGCAGTTGTGTTCAGATCCTGTTACATCCCCCAACTTCTGCCTTCCCCATCCCTCCGCTGCAGCCTTTACCTCCCTTTCCATCCTGTGCAGAAGCTGGCTGCCCCTGTATTGATCACACCTCTTGGTAGCCAGCTCTGCACAGTCTGTGGCGCCCCCTATTGGCACTGGGATTTTGTCAGCCACACCGGCTCTGTAACATCAGCCTCCAAACTGAGCCAAGAGAGTTAATGTCACGGCTGCTGTGACTCGGGAAACCTCAGCAATGATGCCAGGCAGAAGACAAATACTGAGAGAGAAACAGGTGAGTCCTCCACCACCTGTGCCTTTGCCCAGCCTAATTTCCTCCCCAGCACTTATCTCCACCTGCCAAATTTATATTTATTTTTACTACTTTTATTGTCAGTCTTCCCCAGCTAGACTTGAAGTCCGATGATAGCAAGGCCTTTGTCTGTTTTGTTCCTTATGGAATTCCAGCACCTAGAGTGCTGCCTGGCAGGAAGGAGGCACTCAGTCACATTTGCTGAAGAAATCATTTATTCATTCAATAAACAAATATGCCATAAATATGCTATTGAGGGAAATGAAGCAGAGTAAGGAGGGTGGGGGTGTGAGAAAAGGAGAAGGGTGGCTATTTCAGATAGTGTGGTCAGGGAGGGCTTTCTGGTCATGATATTTAAGCAGAAACCTGCAGGAAATGAGAAAATGAACCATTCACATATATAGGGGAAGAATGTTCTGGATAGAACAGCCGATGCAGGGGCCCAAGCAAATGCTTGGAGTGTTTGTAGAGATCAGTGGGGCTGAAGCAGAGGGCAAGAGCAGAAGGTAATAAGGGCCAAGCGGTAGAAAGGTCACACAACCAGGAGCAGAGGTCAGCAAACCGATGCCCATGGGCGAAATCCAATCAATTGCCTGTTTTTGTAAATAAAGTTTTGTTGAGACACAGCCACGCCCACTCATTTACCTATCGTCTCTGGTTTCATGCTGCAGCAGAGTCCGGCAGCTGCCACAGAGACCAATGGCCCACAAAGCCAAAAACACTTACCGTCCGGCCCTTTCCGGAAAAAGGGTGCCAGCCCCTGCCCTCGATCATTAGAGGCCACTGTAAGGACTTTGGCTTTTCTCTGGGGAACACGAGAAGCCGCTGGGGGACTTGCAGCAGAGGAGGGACATGATCAGACTCACAATTTAGAAGGGTCCGGGTGACTGCTGAGTAAAGAATAAATTGTAGGGGTGGAAGCAAGGAAATCAATTAGGAGGTGAGAAATGAAGATGGCTTGGCCTGGAAATGTAATCAGATTAGAAAACGCGCAAAGTCTAGCAGCTCTCGCGGCACAGGGTGAGCTGGGTGTGTTCAGCCCTGATCGACTTTGGCCACGAGCATCTGGGTTTAGGTTGGGGAGCTGGGGAGTAGACAGGAAAAACAGGCAGTTTTTTCCAAGGCAGGAGAGAAACCACAAATGATGCTAAAGGTTACAATGAGCTAATACCCTTTCCCAATGATCTCCCTTTGGCTGCATATTCTGGGCTGGGGTCCAGGCAAGACCCTGGTTCACTTCCTGGTGGTGGACGCTGCCTGTACCAGGGCTATTCTCATATTGGGTGTGCCTGGCTTACCTCGCTAAGGCAGACCTTAAATGGTTTCGTGGGATGGGGATTATAGGTCGGAAGGGCCCAGCCAGAGGAGAGCCAGTCCTTAGAGAGATGGCTGTTAACCAAAGACTGAGGAAGTCAAAAGCTAGAAAAGGAGGCAGTGCCAACAGGAGAGGCACAAAAACAAAGTGTGAGGGTCTTACAATCGGCCCACCAACCACCAAGACTGGGAATGGGGTTTCACTTCCTATCATCTCCCTCCACACGCCACACACACAGGCTACCCTTTAAATGAGAAATGTTTTCTCCATCACCTCTGTTCTTGATATTCTTTTAATCAGTCTTCTATCACACACGGGTGTCTGAGAGGGGCTCAGTGAGATCATGGGGGAGTCCAAGAGGTCTTTCTCAGTGAGAAAGGGAGTAAAAGAGGAGTTGGGGAGTCTGACAGCCCCAGGCTTGAACCTCATAACTATAACTTATTAGCTTTGTGATCTAGGGCAAGTTACTTAACCACTCTGTGCCTCAATTCCATCACCTGGCAGATAAAGGGGATAAGAAGGCAGAGTTATTATGAGGATTGCAAATAATGTATAAGAAACTTCTGAGCCCATCAGCAGGTATTATTGACAAGACAGAACAATGTGATGGGAAGGGTAAGCTTCGTTTACCAGCTGTGTAATCCTGAGAAAGATAAATAACCTTTCCGAGCTTCATAGTTTCCTTGTCTATAAAATGAAGAGAACACCACCTACATCACAGGAGTAGGGATTAAATTCACTTGGAGAAAATAGCAGCTATACAGCACTCAGTAGACTTTTGGGATAGAGTTCACACTCCAGACAGCATATGCCTTTATTATTCGTGAAAGGTCTTGAAGCTCTGAAGTCAAGACCTTCAACAAGAGGGTAGGAGGAAGACCAGCAAAGCAACCAAGAGATCGCAGGTCCACAGCAGGCCACGTCCAAAGATGACCAAAAGCCCAGGGGCCAAGACTGGTGGAGAGGCAAGGGGGCCACCCAGCACAGAGTGGCCATGTCCTGTTGAATCAAGGTCAACCCAGGATGTGATTGGCTGCAAGGGGCTTAGGTCTGGATGGTCCTTCCTTCCCCTGCAAAATCCAGGGTTGTGGGGGGTGGGGGAGTTAAGGATTCCCTGGGAGAGAGAAGGGAAGACTCTCATTCCTTGTTTGACCCTCCTCACAATACCACTGACAGGGAAGTATTGGCAAGCTCAGGGCGCCTCAAGGAAAAACTCACAGTGAGTGTGAATTGAAAGTGTTGTGGAATCTGAAGACTAGAAAGGATCGGTGAGGTCAGATAAGATTCTAGCAGAACAGTGGGTAAGTCACTTACCCTCTCTGAATCTGTTTCTTCATCTGTAAAATGGGGATAAATAGTCTCTATCGACCTCATATGTTTAAATTGTTGTGAGATTTAGCTTAGGTTTGAGCACAAGGAATTAATTAGTCAAGACCATCTCTAAGCATGTATTACAAGCCCCATCTCAGAGATGGGAAAATGGAAAGGGAGCAGGAAGGGGGTGTGGTTAGAAAGCGTCCCAAGCTTCCAATTGGCCACACAGTCAGTGCAGCTTCCCAGACTCCTGGCCCCCAACTCTAGTATTAGACCTTGCTGCCCCATCGCCACAGGGTGACGGGCTACATGCATCTCCAAGTAAGTCAATGTGTGGTCCTTGGGAACAGGAGATGTTTCTGAGACCCCTCTGGGGACCCTGAACTGCTCCAGTGCAACCTGAAAGAGTGGTTTAGTTGGACCTAGTGGGTCTAACTCTAAGGAGATGTGGGAGGAGACTACATATGGCTCATGAAGGACACACAGTGATGAGTGACACAGGAGTGATGAGCAAGCTCAGGCTTCCTGACTCTGGCCTTCACCAACACCTCCTTGCCAATCTCTGAACCCCAGATGGGCCTGGAATTACCGAAGAGTCTGCTGAACCCTCCACTCCCTACAGAATGTATCTAAGGCACTCACCACAGTGCTCACGGAGCACATAATGGGGGCTCCAAAAATGTCTGTTAAATGAGTGAATGAATGAAAGAATGAAGAAATAAATGCTGAAGTTCCAAATCTTTGTGGTTGGTTAGGAATCAAACAAACTCCAACTAATGCCCTTGTCATGAAAATGACTCTCTGCCTTCCAAGCTTTAGACTAGAAGGCCAAAGGGACAGATGTCACATAGGATCAACCCAGCTTGTTCCCTTCTCCATAACATGACAATGGCAATGGCTTCTCAGGTTACTTCACAAGATAATCAAGAGGGTCAAACGAGAACAGGCATGAACATGCTTTAAAGGTAACAGGATGTACAAAAGTAACTGAGCCTCACAATGACCCGAAGTTTTCAGAAGCTTCCATAGGCCCATTTGGAGTCAAAGGCGAGAACACTGCATGCGGGGTGGAGGGGATGAAGCTTTGATTCTCATGCCAGCAAGGTCTTGAACAGTGTGCAGCCTGTTCAATGCATTCATCTCCAGAGCACCCATCTCTCCATGCAGAGGCTAGGAGTCTAATATTAACAGACAGGGCAGCAACAACAGCGGCAGAAAGAGCAGCCAACATTCGATGAGGTCTTAGCATGCACGGCTCCATGCTAAATGCCTCTCCTCATTATCTCATTAAGTCTCCAAAACATCTGTTTAAGCTAGGAATGGTAATTAGAATACTGTTTGTAAATATTCACTTCCCACCTCCCTCCATAGCAGGAATGTATTTGCCATTCTGGAGACATGGGGCTTGGCCATGTAACTTGCTTTAGCCAATGGAATGATGGCAGAAGTGACAGTGCATGAGATGCAAGCTGAAAGAGGATTGCAGGTTCCCTCTCACTCATCTGGAAGCTTCAGAACTCCACCATGAGAAGAACATGCTCCTGGTAGCCACTGTGTTCCAGCCTAGGCCCCAGAATACCCCACGTGGAGTAGCCTACAACCTGGGTTCAAGGCGCACTCTTCAGCAATCTGAAGAAGCCCTGCCACAGCTGACCAGTGTATGTGAGTGAGAAATATATGCTTATTGTTGGATGCCACTGAGATTTTGTGATTATTATGCAACAATAGTAGATACCATGAATAATTGATGTTATAGATGGGGAAACCAAGGCTCAGAGAGGTGAAGTAACTTACCTAGGTTAGCCAGCATATAAATGGTAGACCTAGGGCAGAAACCAGATCTTCCAGATGAATAAAAACCAGGTTCTGGATCATTACGCTGTCCTACCTCCTACTTGCTGTCTATGGAGGTGTATTTTGTGTCAAGCTGTGTGAAGAGAACAGCAGAGCAATAAAAAGTAAATAGGAAGTCTCTGGGCCAAACCAAAGATGCTGAGAGTGAATCGAGAGAGCTGTGCTCTGCTCTCCTCATAAGGAAGGTCATCCCTCTGTGCCCCGGGAGTCTTGCCCCCACCAGCTGTCTTACTCTAAGTCTGGGTCCAAGGCCATAAGGGGGTTCCACAGGGCCCCCCAAAGCCAGAGGTAAGCACAGAGCTCCCCACCACGCAGTAGTACACTTAGCCCCGCATTGAAACTCTGACCCCCACATCCGGGCAGAATTATTTCAGAAGACCCCAGCAGACTCTCAATCTTCATACTGCAGTGGTAAATAATGACTTGGATGTTCTGAAACAAATTTTTTTAAAGTATGCCCGGAAAAGAAACAATCCGGTCTAGCCACACTTCTGGTTTTTGTGAGTTTTTGTCCTTACTCAGAATAACTTCTTGTGTACAAAAATGACATTTTCAATTCACAAAAATACATCCTTCCCTCTCCCTCAATTCACTGAGAGGCACACAGCTCTCTTCTAATGGCCACCAGGATATCACCATCACAGTTAGAGCTTCCTTTTTCTCTCAAGCAATGGAAAATTAGTGAGGAAATGAACAAAGCAGTTGTTCATTATATGCAATTTCCCAAAAGGGCACAGAAACCCAGGGAATCTCTCTGACAAGTTATCCAGAACACCAAAAAAGCCCTAGGC
Organism: Diceros bicornis minor; assembly: GCF_020826845.1. Lineage (NCBI taxonomy): Eukaryota > Metazoa > Chordata > Mammalia > Perissodactyla > Rhinocerotidae > Diceros > Diceros bicornis. Next base: position 10,183,147 of record NC_080776.1, on the reverse strand, counting down.
CACAGAGAGAACTGAGAATATAGAAGAAGCCCAGTCTGACAGACACACAGGAACGCCAGGGCTCTCTGCTCCACTGGGCTCCCTCCCTGCCCTGGCTCATATTTCCTTCCAGCTCCAGATGACTCTTTATCCTAAGACTTCAGCAGCCCACTGGGCTCTTGGAAACCCCACTGTATCACCCACAGATCAAGTTTGGCTGCACATACGAGAAAGCCCACTTAACAGTGATATGGATAAACTGAGTTTTATTTTTCCTCATAAAAGAAAAAGCCCAGAAGTAGAAGGTTCCTGGCATTGGGTTGATGGCTAAGTGCATCAGGGCAAAGTCTCTGCAATTTTCTTGGCCTTTCCCACATGGTCACAAGATGGCTGCTCCAGCTCAAGACATCACATAGGCATTCCGAACAGGAGACAAGAGAATGGGGCCAGAAGGATGGAGGAACAATGCCTATGTTAAGAAACCAAAATTTGCCCAGAAATCCCCAGCAGACTTCTACTTACATGCCATTGGCCAGAACTGTGTCACATGGCCACTGACCTACAGGGAAGACAGGAAATGTGGCTTTGTAGAGGAGCACATGGGTGGCTTCAACAAATTAGCACTTGAGGAATAAGGGGTGAAAAGTTATCCCTGGGCAGCTGAGAGTCACTGACAAACTCACCAACCAAATGTTTAGAGTTGGCATCAGACTTGGTTGTGCCATCCAGATCCAGTCTGAGGGACACCTTCGAATTCATCAAATCCCCAGTGTTAATCATGACCTCTTTTTCTTCTTCACTATGAGCATCATTTCCCAAATACTAAAGAGATACGGGTGGATAGAAGACAATTAATGCAAAGTAGCACTTTCGATTTGAACATCCAGACTCAGCTGTTGACGGGGAGATCAGAAGGAAAGGAGGCCTTGGGATTTTCCTTTCAAGATGACATTTGTCTTTAATAGCAAATGACTTTCATGTTCGGATTAAGCCACTAATAAAATTAACCAAATGAAAGCAACAAAAATCAAAGTCTGAGGATATGACCCCAGCATCTGTTGGAAAAAGGTAATCAGACAAATTGGGGTCCCTGTAGTGACAGATTTTTCTGGATTATCCAAAGGAGGTTTTCAGAAGCCACGCAAATTGCCTTGGTTCAGCTGCCCTGCACCCCCCATTAATACTTTGATGCAGCAGGATAAGGATTTCAAAATGCAAATGACTGTAAATGGATAGTGACTAACGCAACCAAGAGGGGGTGCTGCTCTGACTGCTGAGAGAGCCGAAGGTAGTAACTTGCTGGGCACCAAGATCACTCACTCCTGTGTAGGAAAAGCAGCTTTAGGGCCACAGTGTCACTAGGAGGAAGAAGGGAGGGAATGTCAGATCCCATGTATTTGTCTTCACTCCAAGAAGACGGTTTCGCCAACAGAAGAGAGATGTTTGTCATGGCCCAAATAAAATGAACTTACGGAGGATTCTTTAGTGAATGCTAACTTCCCCATGAAGACTACATTTCTACATTTTTTATGAACTCTGGAAAAGATGCTGCCTCATGGACTTGCTCTGCTGCACCAGGTCTGAGCCAGAGCAGCCCGAAGGGAATCTGGTGGCCCTATTGCCTCCTTTGTTGATGGAAAGAAATCCAAGAGCAGGCTGCACTTCTATTATCCACGCAGACTCAGCTCTCACTTAGCCATGCAGGCGTTTCTGCTCGGTGGCTTATTTTTAGGAGATGGAGGAGGTTGTTTTTGAATCCCTGGCCTTCCTATTCTGTCTGTCAGTTTCCCTACTTCCCATCTCATTAAGGGTGTAATGTAGGTAGAATATTATTCCAAACAGAAGTGAACAAGCAAGATGCATTAGTTTCCTAGGTCTACTCTAATGAAGGATCACCAACTGTGAGGCTTAAAACAATAGATCCTTATTCTCTCACAGTTCCGAAGGCTAGAAGTTGGAAATCAAGGAAGGGCCACATTCTCTTTGAAGGCTCTTGGGAAGAATCCTTTCTTGCCTCTTCCTAGTGTCTGAAGGTTGCTGTCAATCCTTGGCATTCCTTGGCTTGTGGCAACATAATTCTAATCTCTGCCTCCATCTTCAGGTTGCCATCTTCCCTCTGCGTGTGTCTCTGTGTCAAAATCTCTCTCTCAGGTTTAGGGCCCACCTTAGTCCAGTATGGCCTCATCTTAACCTGATTACACCTGCAAAGACACTATTTCCAAATAAGGTCACATTCACAGGTACTGGGGTTAGAACTTTAATATATACTTGGTGGTGAGGGGGTACAATTCAATCCAGGACACAAGATACTCCAAAAAAATTTTTAATGATTTTTTTCAATGCTGTGGGTTCACTTCTGCTCCTTTCATGAGAAGATACAGATAAAATAAGCTGATAATACAATATCTCCCCAAAACCCAACTCAACACTTGTTTATGACTAAACACACCAATCCTGAAGAAGGCAGCAAAATGCTCTGGAAATAGACTGTACACCTGAGACCTGAGGTCTAGTATCATCTTTGTCACTCGCTAACTATGAAGTCTGGGTAAAGCCACTTCCCTTCTCTGGGCCTTTAGTTGTTAAATGCAAAAGATGGGACTTGGACTGGATCAGAATTTCTCAAAGTACAGGATGGGTGTCATTAGTTGTAGACTAGGTGGTTGTACTCAAATTCAACACTGAAGAAATCGTACTGAAAAATTCTGTGCTCTGTTTTGCATGGCACAAATCTTAGTTTGAGGTCTAAGTTAACTTTTGCTGACTAACAAACCGCCTGAAATGTTTTAGTGGCACAAGACAGCAATCATTTATTAGCGCTCTCACCTCTACGGGTCTATGGTTCTGCTGACCTGGCCAAGCTCAGCTGATCTTGGCTGAGCTCACTACCCAGTTGGAGCCAGCAGATTGACTAGGGTTAGCTGGTCACATGTCTGGTAATTGGTCGGCTGTTGGCTGGGGTGATGGGGTGACTGGGTCATGTGACTCTCCTCATCCAGTAGGCTAAACTGGGCTTGTTCATGTGCTGGTCAAAGCTTCCAAGAACAGTAAGAGAGGGAAAGCCCCAGTGCACAAGCACTTTCTAAGCCACTGGGAGCATGACATTTGCTATTGTCCGATGGCCAGAGCAAATCATATGACCAAAACCAGACCCAGGGGCCGGCCCTGTGGCTTAGCGGCTAAGTGCGTGAGTTCCATTGCTGGCGGCCGGGGTTCGGATCCCAGGTGCGCGCCAACGCGCCACTTCTCCCGCCATGCTGAGGCCGCGTCCCACATATAGCAACTAGAAGGATGTGCAACTATGACATACAACTATCTACTGGGGCTTTGGGGAACAAAAAAAAAAGGAGGAGGATTGGCAATAGATGTTAGCTCAGAGCTGGTCTTCCTCAGCAAAGAGGAGGATTAGCATGGATGTTAGCTCAGGGCTGATCCTCCTCACAAAAAAAAAAAAAGAAAAAGAAAAAAAACAAGACCCAGTGTGGGAGGGCACTACCCGAGGGTGTAGACACAGGGAGACATAAACAAACTCAGGGGCAATAATCCATCACAGGCTTAATAAGTCGTTCACATCTCTCCAGCACTTGCTAATCTCTCTTGTCAGCAAACAAAAACTACAACTCAGGTTCAGAGCACCAGTATCTAGCCAGAATTTCACAACGTTATTTTCTTTTCAGTGTATTTATTTTATGATTATCTTGTATTCATGTCAAATGGGTTTTCACTGATAGTAGTAATGTAGTCTCCTTCTTAAATAAATTTATGATTTTTCCAAGTGATTATTTTCAATAAAATAAGTAAATAATAACACGGTTGGCACATATATATTGCAAAATCATGACACAAAATGACTGAAATTTGGGAAACACTGGACCAGATGATGTCCAATGTCCCTATACCTCCTCTATAATCATGAAAATGAAGAAGGCCGTATCTCCAAAGATATGGCAGAATTTTGAGACCAATAAGTCACCAGTCATTAAAGTAGTCTCACTCATATTAAAGCATGTGGCTTTTCATAGAGCTTGCAGCAATTAATTAATTAATTGAATAGTAAAGATCAACTGGTTGGGACTAATTCTAATTAGGTTGTGCAGCTGGCCACGAAGCACGTACTCGTCCACTATCTCAGACAGACCCATGGTGGTACTGACATGCCAGTATGGTTCAGCCAAGAAGCTAAATGTAACAGGATGAACACAGCTATATACTGAATGTTTCTGTCTCTCCAAAATTCAGATGTTGAAGCCCTAACTCTCAATGAGATGATATTAGGAGGTGGGGCATTTGGGTGGTAATTAGGTTTAGATGAAGTCACAAGAGAGAAGCCCCAATGATGAGATTAGTACCCTTTTAAGAAGAGGAAGAGAGACACCAGAGCCCTCTCTCTCTCTACCATGTGAGGACACAGCAAGATAACCATTTGCAAGCCAGGAAGAGGGCCCTCACTAGGAACCGAGTCAGTTGGCACCTTAATCTTGGACTTTACAGCTTCCAGAACTGTGAGAAATAAATGTCTATTGTTTAAGCCACCCAGTCTATGGTATTTTGTCATAGCAGCCCCAGCTGACTAATACAACCACATTCATTGGACCCTTCATAGTGGACACTTTGGAAAGACATACAGTTAGTTCTGAGAGATCCCATCACCTAAAGAATTTTTGGAAGTTCACTTGGCAATAGCCTTTGGGTTCCGTTTGCAAATCATTCAAAAAAATCAATTTTATTACTGTATATGTCTTAGTTTTTTACTCCACTGGATCACCCACTTTAACCATAGAATTGGCTCTAAAAGATTTTTGGCAATTGAAAGAATAGCACAAAGTTTTATCACCCCTGGACCGCAGAGTCTGAATACACCTCCATAAAAGGAGTTACAGGAAAGTTTGAGACAAAATATTGTCAATAACTTGGGAATAACATATAGATTCCCAAGGTGATAATTTGAAGGAAACGACATTCATTTGAATAATTTCTATATGTTCACTTAAAACAAATCCAGCTCATTGCCACATCCATTCACAATTATATGCAACAAGTCAGGTCTACAAATTCACCCATACATATGCTCACACATATAGTCTTCCCCAAAGGTAGTGTCTTTTGCTTCCCAAATGACCTGATAGAAGAGAATTCCATCTAAGAGATGAGGCACTTGACCCCAGTTTAGGAGATCAAAAGAGAAACCTATTCCTGGAGGCTAAATTCTAATTCTCAGAACACAAAGCACCACCTGTCACATGGTCCAGGTAGACACATCCTAGAAGCGTACTCCATACTCACAGCACACGTAACCACACATGGAGTATTTTAAAGATATCTTTAAAATACACATCCCATATACGTACTCCTTTCATACAGACCACATACAAGTTCAGTCCCAATGTGCAGTTTCCTTAATAATCATTAGTTTCTCCCTCCCACGTATAATCAAGAGTTGCACTTCGAGAATATGATGTCAATTTAACAGTACTGAAGCTTTTCCCTTACTAAATGTAAAAGAGAACAATAACAAAAATCTAAGCCAAACACCAGCTGCTGTAGCTTAGACCTATGACAATAAAAATAGTAACTACTATTTTAACATGTAGTCCTAAGCAAATAAAAGATGGGAAAATAAAGTAGTAGATGCCTTTTATGTCAAGTCAACAAAGTGCCCAGACAACCCAAAATCCACAGATCTAGACCCAGCACAAGCAAAATGAAATAACTGTCAGGTCTGGGGTTCAATTTCATCATATATACAAGCTAATAAGTTAGCTGGCTACTGTTTCATGGCACTGGCAAAGGACATGAGATTTCTGGGTTTTATTACTGACGGCACAGCAAGAAGCATGAGCAACAGCATATGTGTCAGTTCCCCCTGCCCTCAAGTCCCATCGGAGTAATGCTGTGGGACCAGATGGATGCTGTGCACGCAGTGGGTTTGCAACACAGATGAGGAAGACTGGGGTTAAGAACCGTGCTGTTTTCTAGTAAGCAGTAAGCAAACCTGTTCTTTATTCCAAAGAGACAGTAATGTCCCCCTCAAGTCTGCTCATAATAAACACAACCTTGAGAAATGGCCCAGGTAAAGAACAGTCAGAGCTTTGCATTCTTTTTTTTTTTTTTTGAGGAAGATCAGCCCTGAGCTGACATCCATGCTAATCCTCCTCTTTTTGCTGAGGAAGACCGGCTCTGAGCTAACATCTACTGCCAATCCTCCTTCTTTTTTTTTTTTTTTTTTTGCCCCCAAAGCCCCAGTAGATAGTTGTGTGTCATAGTCGCACATCGTCTAGTTGCTGTATGTGGGACGCGGCCTCAGCATGGCCGGAGAAGCAGTGCGTCGGTGCGCGCCCGGGATCCAAACCCGGGCTGCCAGTAGCGGAGCTCACGCACTTAACCACTAAGCCACGGGGCCGGCCTGAGCTTTGCATTCTTGGCATATGCAGCAAAAAGCACAGACATGCTCAGAGCCCATGGCAGTTTGCTTCTCCCAACAATAAGTAGTTCTTGATTGTTAAGTGAGCTGGCTATTTGCGGTAAGGACTAGCCTGTAGGAGGTATAGTCATCCTGAGACATAGTGTGCCATCTACCCACTTTACTGAAGAATCTAAACCCAGTAGAGCGTGTGTGTATATTCATACTTCACTCAGGTGCATTTCTGAAAACTAGTGGGCAAACCATGTCTGTAAATCAAGTCATATTTTAAATATCCTGGAAGAGATCCCCCAAGTGAATCCTTTTATAATGGAAATACTCATCCCCTAGTTCATTTATTTGTAAATTTGTGGGGTTATAAATACTGGATTTTCTTAAAGCAAGCCATATCCATACTGGTGCAACCCTGCCATTTGTAATAAGTTGTGGTGAATTATAAAAAGCAAATCTTTCAAGCGTGTCTGATTTGACCACACCCATATACATAATCATTGACCAAATAGATCCCATCCCAATTTTAAAACTACATCTGTTTTTTTCTTTAAAACTTCCCCATAACTATTTTTATACGCCTCAATTCCTGGGTCAAGCCAGCTGCTGCTGCTTTGGGTGGCTAATCTTATTTGTTGGGATTCAAAGCTGGGTTACTAAAGCCATCCCCTACACACAATCCTTCTAATACTCCACTCAGACACAAATTATCAGGTCTGTAGAAAAAGATCTCCAGAATTTGTGTTACTTTCTAGTCTCTTTTCTTACATATTCTTGACCAAGATTTCCTTCACATAGTCCCCCTCCTTCCACCAAGAATGAGTTGTTCCTTTTCTGATAGGAATTTGGAAATTCCACCACTATTGCTCACAGCAAACCTATAGGACTTTCCAGAAAGAAATATTGTCTGCTTCTTCCTTCACTAGATTACATTTCATAAACGTATGAACCACAGTCAGCAGCCATGAAGTCAGGTCAAAGTGACCTAAAATATGATTTCTCTGCCATGCAAGCAAAACAAAAACACTAGTAATAAGAAAGAGAATTTGTAATACCTCCCAATGTTTCTTAATAGTCTTCTAAGAATCCATATTGGCCACAGAGCTAAGAACACAGAAAGCACAAAATAAATTTTGTTGAAAATAAGAACACACCCTATTTGGTACAATCTAATACCAACTCTTACTTTAGTTTAACACTTTCTGACTTACAAAATATTTCATACGCATGGTTTCAATAGTTGCTCACCACAACCCTATGAGGAAGGGTAGACAAAACATTTGGGTCAAAAATAAGTCAAAAACTTATTTCCTTTCACAGTACCTAAATTGACCCTTAGTCATTTGTTCTTTATAATACCTCTGGCTCCATACTTAGGGACTGGAAGGTGACAGGCACTTGCTGTTACCACCCACATCTGGAGATGGAACTAAACTAACCAATATATGGTTCGCTGTCCCCTCTCCAGTAAGTACACAGGTGGTCACTCAAGTGGCTAACATCAAAGGAGATAAAGGAAGAAAGTCAAAACCGCAGGCACACCTCTGCATTACAGGACTCAAGACACGTTGGCTAGACTGAATCTGCCCCATGGCTCATTGCCTCACCCAAAAGGGTTTTGGAACCAATATGCCCAGTTTTGCTTCAAGTTTTGATCTAACATTTCCTCTCAACATCCTGATTTGTTGGCTCTTATGACATTTTGATAACAAAACTCTAGGGAGCCTTCCCAAACTCTACCAGATGCCTGAAAACTATAAATTCCATAAAGGGATAGAGATTTCAAGGTATGGTTGTTGAGGGCAGAAGTCACAATAGCTTCCAGTTTATGGGAGAAGATGGGAGGAATGAAGGAGGACCAGGTGACTCTGTGATCACCATGTGATGCTGTAGAAAGAAATTGGGCTTAGGCACTGAACAGAATTGTTTAACTAACTCTGGGTAAGTTCTTTAGCATCTCTGAGCCTCAGTTTTGTCATCTCGGAAACTGATCTAATAATATTGACCTCAGATGACTGTTAGGAGTATTAACAGTGATTGACTGCATTTGATATGTAAGAAGGTTTGTTGTTGTTGTTTTGGTGTGTAGGCGTGTTGTCCTTGAGGGAATAAATCATATCTTACTCATCTTTGTATCTTCAACATTTATCATAGTGTATGGAACATGGTAAGCTCTCCATGGCAAGCAGGCATCATAGAGAAGGTAGAGTTTGAGTTAGAGAAGTATTAAAGGATGTGTAAGATTTGATCAAGTGAATGTGATGGGCAGTGTGGGATGAGGGTAAACTCAGTCTCATGGAAGACACAGACAAACATTAGGACCTCAAGCTCAAAGCTGATGTCCTGATTCTACTACAGAAGTCAGCACACCTTTTCTGTAAAAGGCCAGATAATAAATATTTCAAGCTTTACAGGTCATCCAGTCTCTGTCACAATTCCTCATATCTGCACTGTAGGGTGAAAGCAGCCATAGACGCAAACATGAATGAGCGTGGCTGTGTTCCAATAAGACTATGTTTATAGACACTAAATTTTGAATTTAATATCATTTTCATATGTCACAAAATATTATTCTTCTCTTAATTTTTTTTCAATCATTAAGAAATGGAAAAACCATTCTTAGCTCATGGGCTGTACAAAAACAGGTGGCAGGCTGAATTTGACTCACGAGCCATAGTTTGCTGACTCATGTGTTAGAGAACCGCTCCAAGGATACTATGTCTGCACACTTGCCCTCCCTAGCTGAATCCTCAAGAAGCCCCCATCTTTGCTCCCTGTAACGGTTTCCTATTGCTGCTGTAACAAATTACTACAAACTTAGTGGCTTAAAACAACACAAATTCATCCTCTTATAGTTCCGGTGGTCAGAAATGGAACGTGAGTCTTACTGGACTAAAAGCAAGGTGTCAACAGGTATGGTTCCTTCTGGAAGGTCCAGGGGAAAATTCTTTCCTTGATTCTTCCAACTTCCAGAGGCTGCTGGCATTTGTGGCCACATCACTCAGTTTCTGCTTCTATTGTCACTTCTCCTCCTCTGACTCTGACCCTCCTGCCTCCCTCTTCAAAAGACCTTTGTGATTACATTGGGGCCACTGGATAATCCAGGATAATCTCTCCATCTCAAAATCCATAACTTCATCTCATCCACACAGTCCCTTTTGCAGTGGGAAGTAACATATTCACAGGTTCTTGGGATTACGGTGTAGACATCTTGGGGGAGCTCATATTCAGCCTACCACACTCTCTTTCAGGCTTTCACAGTGTCGGTGCATAAAAGAGAAGGGGCCACACTCAGGATATAGACCTTGTGTCCACACAAAGAGCGTGACTTCCCTTCCCTCTCCTCCCTCCATAGAACAAGGAGAAAGCTGAGGTCAATATTTTCCCAACTTCACCTCCCTAACCTCATCCTATGAATCGTGACCGTTAAATTCGACACTGTTCCAGTAAGTAATGTAAATGAAAAGAACTCCTGTATCTTAGAAACCTTCTCAATACGGGCCCTGTTTTCCCTCTGAGTTATTTTTAAAGTTACACAAATTCTTCTCAAAAGCATACCCGAAATTTCCTTTCAGCTTCTTATCTATGCACAGCACAGACAATTGCATTATACCTAAGAGAATTAATGTGATTTAATTATATTATATTTGGTGGTAGTTTAATATCAAACTGCTTTTGTATAAGAAATTATTCCTTGGTGAAGTTAAGCTCACTTATTATGCTGATTCTGTATTCATTAAATTCATTAAGATCAGTGGGAATTGCTTATAAATAACTATACTATTGATTCGAAACATGGCAGATAAGTGAGGATATTCCAAGAGTATGAAAGCATAATGCTTCTTAGTTATTTTCTTGGGAATTCATGTATTGGGAATCTATGTGTAGCACACTTCCCCAAGAATAGATGGCATGCCACTTAAAGGTTTTCTCTTCTCTTGCAAAGGGACGATGGACAATAAATGCACTATTGTCTTTTTCAAGAATCTGTTAAAAGGATCGAAAGCCAGGGCCACCATATATGGTTGTACAGGTTGTTCACTGCACAGGGGCATCTACCAAAGAGGGAAGTGGGGCTGAAATATGGCCCATGCTCTGCTACCAAACCATACATCCTGCCATAGGGTTATCAAAAAGAAGGGGAACCTTTTCTTAATTTGCACAAAGGGACTGTATGCCCACAAACCCATGCAGCCCCAATTAAGAGGGGATGCCTTTTTCTACTTTGCAAAGGCATCCCATAGACCAGCAGAGGCCTTGGCTGAAATCCACTTGGGCTAGCTTAAGCAAGCAAGGAAAATTTATTGTTAGGTCACAGGTATATTTCTTAGGACCCGAGAGTAAGAGGTACAGTAGAGATCATGTGAGATTAGAACAAAAAACAGAAAGCTGTCAGGAGAAGGAGGCAATAACTAAATCAATCAATATTTAGTGGAACATGTAGTCCTTCCAACAACCTTGCTAGATCAGAATAATTAATCTCATTCTATAGACAAAGATTCTTGCCAACGGCCACCCAGCTGGTAAGGGACAGAACTTTCAAATCTAGGTGCATCTGTCTGCAATGTCCTTGTGCCGTCCACTGCTTCACACAGCCTCTCTCCCCCTCAACATGTGGTTGGTGCTCTTAGAGCCACTCACTGATATTTCCCGTTCTCTTCCTTCCAGGCACACAGGAGAAACATACTTCCCCTTGAAGTTAAGTATGCATGTGTGATTTGCTTTGGCCAAAGAAATAGAAGAAGTGACGTGTCACTTCCAGTCAGATGCCTATAAGAGCCAGTTGTGATTTGCCCTCCCCTCTTCCCACCAAGGTGATCAGAGACATTCTAGCTTGTGGTGGCTCTGTCAGCCTCCATTCCTGTGAAAGGACGACGTGAAACAGAGCCCTCACCCAACCTGCAATGAACTTGTAACTCTAGTAAGCTTTGGCTAACTTAAGCCACTAAGATTTGGGCTTGTTTGTTACTGCAGCAAAACCTAGTCTATCCTGGCTGGCACAGCTGTCAAGGGCCTTATGTCTACTTTTAGCAGCTGGTAATTCTCCTTGCCCAGTGAGCCGTACAAGTTCTTCCCTTTTCCTACTTGCCCAACACCTTGCCATCTTTCACAGGCCAGCCAAAATCCCACCTGCCCAAAAAGCTGTCCTTAACAACCCCAGCTGGCATCAATCCTCACTCTTTATAATCATGACTGTATTCACTATTAACATCAGACAAATTAGAATCCAACAATACTGCACATAAAACAGTATATCCCATGGTATGCTGTTTTAACCTGTTTCTTTCTTTAGGACATGTCTTAACCCTCCAACTAAATGATCAGTCTTTTTATGGGCAGAGATTATGTTATACATTTCTGCAGAATTCCCACAGTGTGGCGGGAACATTCACAAGTAGAGCGTCGAGACGCAAAAAATAGTTATGACATCAAACTGTCCCAGAAGAAGGACACTGAGGAAGAAGAGAGAGGACAAGACAAAGGGAGTACCAGGTCTAATCGTTCCTTCCCCTGTGTACCCTGACAGATTTGACAGTGGAACATTCCTCCATATGGAGGAAGGAAAGAGTTAAATTTCAGTAGACTAGATCCTGAGACAGCTAACATCATTGGAGGGTACATTTCTCATTAATATAAAAGAGTTAATTATACATCTTGGAAATTCTATTCATGCCAAATTTTCTTTTAGGGTTAAGTCATGCATGATCCATTTATATTCAGACATTAGCCCTGACAGCGTCTCGTTCCGTAGGGCCATCTTATTCACCTGCCCTGAGGATCCACAGGGGCCTTAGGAAGCTGTTCTCGTCGTGGAACATTCTGCTGAGAAGATGACCTACACTGCAAAATACTTTATATAACCAAAGGCAGGGCATAAATATTTTATAGCATAGAGTCCACGAAAACACATCTTCATTTCTGTAATGTGCTATCTCAGAACATATCACTGGGGGAACAGGACTTGCCTGAAAGATTCAACAGCTCCAATTTGCCGTAGCTCATTAGGGTGCCCTAGAGAACAAGCACAACAAATAATTCTAGATTCCTGCTGCTCGTAGTCTAGTTAATGTAGACTGACCACAACAGCAAACCTTTCCACCTCATAAAAAAGCCACCTTATGTGGGCAAAGTGCATTTAAGCAGGGATCAGACAATGTCAGCTGGAAGGAGCCTTCGAGACATCCTTTTTATACAGGTGAGGAAAGCAAGCCCAGAGAGATGACATGAGTTGGGGTTAGACTCAAACTTAATCCTTCCCTGTTTCTCTCATAGACACAAAATAAAGACCCATGGGTAAAGTGAAAACAGCACATCCACTGATGAGACCTATATCGTCAATTTTGAAGTAAAATATCATGTCACCATTCAGGCTTTTTAGTAAGTGGTACTGTGTGTACATATCTGTGAATAACTTCAAATTTCTCATTAATAATATATTTTCCATAAATACCAAGCCCCACTGGAATCCCTCTCTTGGCATTCGTATGTTAATATCTCCCACCATTAATTCTCTGATAAGAAAATTATTTCCTAGTAAGTGCTCTAAAGCGATGAAGTAGAGGCTGCAGCTTAAATTCAGGTGTCACATTATTTTTTTCTCCTCACTGATCTCCCACTTTGTTCAAAATTGGCTGTACCCACCCAGATCTCTTGAGCCAAGACGTCACTACACTGTGTAATTAAATTCTAAAATAAATAGCAGGACCTCAATGCAAAACTGACCTTTCTGATTCAGAAAGTCCTTCACACCTTCAACAGGACAAACAAAAGATTCTTAGCTTGAGTTGCCCATAGGACCAACAATAGCTTTGTCATCTCTTCGTCAAGCCAAACCATACAAAGAAAGAAGGACTTAAGTTTTTTACTTACATCAGAGGATTCTTTTATACTTCTTCCCCAAGGACTGTAGATGTGAGGAAATCACTATATAACCCTGTTTTCAAATGTTCCTTTCAAATGTGGTTTGAATTGTTGGGAGAGGAGAGAAAGGGGTGGCCCATTAGAGGCAAGCCTCAGAGAAGCCCATTAAAAGGAGAGCTGAAATCATGGCGCATCTCAGCAGTATCATCGCTGGCTTTGGAAAGAGGAGTAATCAAGTGATAAACAAGGAGCTGCCTGAGAAATCTTAATTTAGAAAAAATAAGTCAAGCATTCAGCAAAAAATATTATTGAGCTAGTAATCACCCACCCGGTGCAGCCCCTCCTAACTTCCCACTAAAAGACTATAATGGCACTGGGAAAATTCCCAACACCTAAAACCAGCGTGAAGGTCAATCTCATTCCAGAATCCGGAAAGAAGCTCCACTATGAATTAAACTAGACTAAACTAGACACTCAAATCTCACTTTGTGCCATACGCAGGATCCACCTCTATGAAACAAGAGACTTGAGAGATTAGAAGAGAGGGGCTGCCGAAAAAGGTATAGGATTATACTGTGCTGTGTACCTCCCCCCACCTCCTATCGGGAAATTAACGGTGTGTATCAACCAGAAAACTGTGTAGATGCTGCTCCTTCACAGAGCCACAGTGCAGCTTCACACAACTTTGTACCTTCCCTTCAGAAACAGTGACTTTCTATATCCCCTTCAAAAACAACTACCTTCTACATTCCCCTCAAAATAATCCAGAGGAGCTACCTGTGGAGCACTGCATCCTGGCAAGTGTAGTCTCCACAGGTAACGTGGTGCTCTGTGGGAGAGGAGAGCAGACACAAGAGAAACCCCTGTGAAGTATTCTGGGAATTGTAGTTTTCTTTGTGCACGTCATTGTTTAAAAGTGCCAATGAACCAAGCAGTGAACTCAGAGAATCTCTGGAGCTGAGTTGCCTGGAGATACATGGATTTGCACTAGAGTTGTGCCCTTCAGCATGCCTCCGCTTTGAAGAAATGAGGAGCGTTAACCATCTGCCAGATGGACAGAGAAAAGGGCCAAGAGCAGGTAAATCGACTAACATTGTCATTTGGCAAACTCTAAGATCTTGCTCATTCAAAGAGGAAAGACAATAAATATCATAGGGTCTATGGGAAAATGCAGCCAGATGAGAGAAAGCGCATAGCATCTTGAAGACTGAGAGATGGAATGTATTTCTGAAATGTTCTGCCTAGGGATAGAAGAAAATAAAAGATGAAACTCAAAAGGATAGAAGACAAGACCTCTATTAGAAAGACAACATGCAGAGAAGACAGCGTAATGAAGAGAAAGATGGGTAAGATAAGGAAAACAAAACAATAATACATTCACAGTGACAGTGATAAAGAGCAGAAATAATAAAATTGTAAAAGTCAATGAATCACAAGGATGCTTTCTCAGAATGCAGTGGGACAGAGATGAAAACAATAAGAGTTAATACAAAAGAAAAACAGGAAGAGGAAAAATAAAAAATTAAAAGTAAAGATAGGGATAGTGTTTCTGAAGAAAATACTAGAACAAGTAAAACAAAAGCAATAGTAAAAGATATAGGGAAACTATCTTAGGCTGAAGAAATATAGAAATGCTGTATTCTTTTAGAAAGGATTCATCATGCACCAGGAAAAAAAATCAATGAAAAGGGACCTTTCACCTAGATTAATTTTTGCAATTTTTCAAAACCATATGAATAAAGAAAGCATCCTTCAGACATTTAAATAGAAAACAATAGGTTGCCTGTGCAAGAAAAAATAATTGAGTCAGCCTCAGACTTCTCTTCTATAACATTAGTTGCCAAAAATAACTAAGAAGGATCTACAAAGTTCTAAGGGGAAAAGCCCATTTGTCTCACGTGTAAATACAACATAAAATTATTCTCAGATACACAAAGTCTAAATATATATATATACACATATTACTCATCTGTCTTTCTTTTTATTTATTTATTCATTTATTTCATGAGGAAGATCGGCTCTGAGCTAACATCCATGCCAATCCTCTCTTTTTTTTGCTGAGGAAGACTGGCCCTGGGCTAACATCCGTGCCCATCTTCCTCCACTTTATACAGGACGCCGCCACAGCATGGCTTGACAAGCAACGCCTCAATGCACGCCCGGGATCCGAACCCAGGCCACCAGCAGCAGAGAGCACGCACTTAACCACTATGCCACAGGGCCGGCCCCTGTCTTTTCTTTTAAAAATGTCACTTTATGGAACCAGCCCGGTAGCATAGTAGTTAAGTTCATGAGCTCCTCTTTGGTGGCCCGGGGTTTGCAGGTTCGGACCCTGGGCGCAGACCTACGCACTGCTCATCAAGCCATGCTGTGGCGGCGTCCCATATACAAAATGGAGAAAGATGGGCACAGATGTTAGCTCAGGGCTAATCTTCCTCAGCAAAAAGAGGAAGATTGGCAACAGATGTTAGCTAAGGGCCAATCTTCCTCACCAAAGATAAAAAGTCACTTCATGTAATTCAATCAACCAAAGGATTAAACAAAATTAAGATTTCAAGAATCAAGAAGTCAAGACATAAAAGAACTGATAATATACACTAAAACAAGTTAACACCACAGAGATAAATCTAAATAATTGTAAATCTGGTTATAAGTCCAATACAAATGTCAAAATTTATTCTTGAATGCAAAATTATATAATGTAAGAAAAAAATGGATTACAATTACTGGGATTTAAAACCCAGATCATGTATAAACAAAGTTGGAGAAGAGAGGGAGGAGAATGAAAAATTGTGCTTAATTTCTAATCTTGTTTAGGAATGATTCAAAGATACTGGTTTGGCTGGATTTTTACAATTAAAGAGATATGGATTATCAAGAATGTTTTTGAAGGACTTAAAATTACTCACTAATACAATGGGAAAGAGGATTCATACCTGGAAAAGATAAAACAATGAAAACTTAGAATTCAGCAATTACTGTAAACAATCTATATGCCTATCCATAGGCTATTGATTAATTAAATTATTATTATAGAACCAAATAAGGGAATAAAATATAGCCATTAGAAAACTCACATCATAGAATATTGTGTTTTGAGAAAGAAAGTGTAGAGAGTCCTAGCAGGGGAGGAGAAATTTCAAAAAGTTTGTGCCCTGTAATCCCAATTTTGAAAGACATAACATTTTACACAATACGTATTTTAGAGGATAAAAAAATACAAGCATGGGGAAAAAAAAGACCAAAAGGTTATACACCATCAGCTTAACAGTGATTATTTCTGGGTTGAAAATAAGATTTTTACTTCCTAAATCATTCTGTGAGGCCAACATCACCCTGATACCAAAACCAGACAAAGATAGTACAAAGAAAGAAAATTACAGGCCAATATCGCTGATGAACATTGATGCAAAAATCCTCAACAAAATATTGGCAAACCGAATACAACAATACATTAAAAAGATCATACACCATGATCAAGTGGGATTTATACCAGGGACGCAGGGATGGTTCAACATCCGCAAATCAATCAACGTGATACATCACATCAACAAAACAAAGAATAAAAACCACATGATCGTCTCAATAGACGCAGAGAAGGCATTTGACAAGATACAACATCCATTTATGATAAAAAACTCTCAATAAAATGGGAATAGAAGGAAAGTACCTCAACATAATAAAGGCCATATATGACAAACCCACAGCCAACATCATACTCAATGGGGAAAGACTGAAAGCCATTCCTCTGAGAACAGGAACGAGGCAGGGCTGCCCACTCTCACCACTCCTGTTCAACATAGTACTGGAGGTTTTGGCCAGAGCAATTAGGCAAGAAAAAGGAATGAAAGGAATCCAAATAGGTAACAAAGAAGTGAAACTCTCACTATTTGCAGATGACATGATTGTATATATAGGAAACCCTAAAGAATCTGTTGGAAAACTATTAGAAACAATCAACAACTACAGCAAAGTTGCAGGGTACAAAATCAATCTACAAAAATCAGTTGCATTTCTATATGCTAATAATGAACTAACAGAAAGAGAGCTCAAAAAGATAATACCATTTACAATTGCATCAAAAAGAATAAAATACCTAGGAATAAATCTTACCAAGGAGGTAAAGGACCTATACAATGAGAACTACAAGACATTATTGAAAGAAATCCATGATGACATAAAGAAATGGAAAGATATCCCATGCACGTGGATTGGAAGAATAAACATAGTTAAAATGTCCATACTACCTAAGGCAATCTACAGATTCAATGCAATCCCAATCAGAATCCCAATGACATTCTTCACAGAAATAGAAAAAAGAATACTAAAATTTATATGGGGCAACAAAAGACCCCGAATAGCTAAAGAAATCCTAAAAAAAAAGAACAAAGCAGGAGACATCACAATCCCTGACTTCAAAACATACTACAAAGCAATAGTAATCAAAACAGCATGGTACTGGTACAAAAACAGACACACAGATCAATGGAACAGAATTGAAAGCCCAGAAATAAAACCACACATATATGGACAGCTAATTTTCGACAAAGGTGCTAAGAACATGCAATGGAGAAAAGAAAGTCTCTTCAATAAATGGTGTTGGGAAAACTGGACAGCCACATGCAAAAGAATGAAAGTGGACCATGTGCTATCGCCATTCACAAAAATTAACTCAAAATGGATCAAAGACCTGAAGGTGAGACCTGAAACTATAAAACTCATAGAAGAAAATATAGGCAACACACTATTTGACATTGGTTTTAAAGGAATCTTTTCGGATGACATGCCTACCCAGACTGGGGAAACTAAAGAAAAAATAAACAAGTGGGACTTTATCAGATTAAAGAGCTTTTATAAGACAAATGAAACCAGAATCAAGATGAACAGACAACCCACCAGCTGGGAGAGAATATTTGCAAAACATACGTCTGACAAGGGGTTGATCTCCATAATATATAAAGAACTCACACAACTGAACAACAAAAAAACAAACAACCCGATCAAAAAACGGGCAGAGGAAATGAACAGACACTTCTCCAAGGAAGATATACAGATGGCTAATAGGCACATGAAAAGATGCTCAACAACACTAATCATCAGGGAAATGCAAATCAAAACAACGCTAAGATACCACCTCACGCCCGTTAGAATGGCTATAATCACCAAGACAAAAAACAACTAATGTTGGAGAGGATGTGGAGAAACAGGAACCCTCATACACAGCTGGTGGGAATG
The DNA here is from genome assembly GCF_020826845.1 of Diceros bicornis minor. Classification (NCBI taxonomy): domain Eukaryota; kingdom Metazoa; phylum Chordata; class Mammalia; order Perissodactyla; family Rhinocerotidae; genus Diceros; species Diceros bicornis. The sequence continues at coordinate 10,164,660 of NC_080776.1, read as the reverse complement.
CAAATTGGTGCAGCCTCTATGGAAAACAGTATGGAGATTCCTCAAAGAATTAAAAATAGAGATGCCCTATGATCCAGCCATCCCACTACTGGGAATCTATCCAACACACCTGAAATCAACAATCCAAAGAGGCTTATGCACCCCTATGTTCATTGCAGCATTATTCACCATAGCCAAGAAGTGGAAGCAACCTAAGTGTCCCTCGACTGACGATTGGATTAAGAAAATGTGGTATATATATACAATGGAATACTACTCAGCCATAAAAAAAGACAAAATCGTCCCATTTGCAACAACATGGATGGGCCTGGAGCGTATTATGTTAAGTGAAATAAGCCAGAAAGAGAAAGACAAACGCTGTATGATCTCACTCATATGTGGAATATAAACCAACACATGGACAGAGAAAACTGGACTGTGGTTACCAGGGGCAATGGGGGTGGGGGGTGGGCACAAGGGGTAAAGGGAGTCATATATATGGTGATGGACAAACAAAAATGTACAACCCAAAATTTCACAATGTTAGAAACCATTAAAACATCAATAAAAAAAAAAAAAAGAAAATAAGATTTTTATTTTCTTCCACTTGCTTTTCAGTATATAGGTAGAATTTATGCCATAAAGACGCTTAAAACACATATAAATATCATAAATATAAATCAATCTCATATACATATATCAGGAGTCAGCAAGTTTTTTCTGTAAAGGGCCAAATAGTAAATATTTTAGGGTTACAGGTCAAACTGTCTCTGTCACAACAACTCAACTCTGATATTGTATTGCAAGAGCAGCCAGATCATATGTAAACAAGTAAGTATGGCTGTCTCAGTAAAACTTTATTTACAAAAGCAGGCTGGATTGGGGGCCATGGTTTTCCAATCCCTATCACATACTAATAGCTGACACTGAAGATTTAGAAATATTTGCGTACTATTTTGTTTGTTTTCTGTAATTGTTTAGGACAAATGGCGTGTGTCTAAATCAGTACTGTCCAATAGAAGTTTCTGTGATAATGGAAATGTTCTGTCTGTACCATCTCATGCAGTAGCCACCAGCCACACGTGATGTTGAGCACTTGAAATGTGGCTGGTGCAACTGAGGAACTCAATTTTTTTAATTTTTTTTAATTAATTTAAACTTAAATAGCCACGTGAACCATACTGGACAGTGCGGATCTAAAGTATGTGCTATCGTCTATGCTTTCCATCATCCATACCTAGAAAGGGTACAATTATTCATTTTATCACTCTAATTTCCTGCCAGACAATATAATCTCAGACTCGTTGCTTCTCAGTTCTTACCAAAACTCCCTTGTAAGGAATGAGCATCATGTGGATTGTCTGAAGGACACATTTATCTATGGACTTCTCATACATCCAACAGTGTTCACTCAGCCTCTACTATGTACAGACACTATGCCAGCCTCTGCAGAAACAGTGGCAGGCAAAACAGACAAGGTCCCCACTCTCACATTTTATCCTACAAATGATTTAAAGATGCTGAAAAACATAAAACAATACAAATGAATAAAAATGAGTAAAAGATCCAAATATATACTGCTTATTGGGGAAACAACTTAAATATAAGAATAGTAAGAGGTTGAAAGTAAAAGCACGAAAGAGAAGACAGTAGGGATGGTGAGGTCTGTGGAACTGGAGAGTTGCCTAGCAAGGGCTAGTCAAAGTCCAATATATATTTTTAACACTCTGTAGGCCAAGCAAAACCTATCTGCAGGCAAGAGCCAGCCCACCAGCAGCCAAAGAGTAACCACCTAACTGTCACCTTATTTAGAGCCCAGAGGAGAAATTTCTATCCTGAAAATATAGGTTTCAACTGATTGACAGATATATATTTTTATCTTATGGAAACCGTGCATCTTTTCTTAAATATAAATTACTTGATACTTAGAATTAAGTATCAAATAAATGCAAAGATTTAAAGAGTGTAGTTTGATGAGTTTTACAGCTGGATATACCATGTAACCAGCAACCCAACTGGGATTTAGAACATGAGTTGGCAAACTATGGCCAGTGGGCCAAATTTCACCTGCTGCCTGTTTTTGTATGGCCAGCAAGCTAAGAATGATTTTTATATTTTCACATAGTTGAAAAAAAAATTTTTAAGAATAATATTTCTTGACATGTGAAATATATATGAAATTCAAATTTCAGTGTCCACAAATAAAATTTTGTTGAAACGCAGCCACGCTCATTCATTTACATATCGTCTGCGGCTGCTTTTGTGCTACAATGGCAGAGCCGAGTGGTTGTAACCCAGACCACGTGATGGGAAAAGCCTAAAATATTTACTCTCTGATCCTTAGCAGAAAAGGTTTGCTGACCCTGATTTAGAACATTACCATCACACCAGAAAATTCTCTCCTGCCCCTTTGCAGTAATTTTCCACCCTCTACACCCATTCCAGGCAACCACTGATCTGATTTCTATTATTATAGATTAAATTTACCTGTGCTGGAACTTTACATCAATGAAATCATATAATAAATATATTCTTTTTGTCTGACTTCTGTCTCTCAGTGTAATGTCTATGAAATATATCCATGTTGTGGTGCTAAATATCCATTAGCAATTTCTTCCTTTTTATTGCTCAGTAACATTTCATTGTATGAATATATTACAATTTGTTTATCCATTCACCCAATGAGAAACAAATTAAGTTGTTTCCAGTTCTTAGTTATTACGAATAAAGTTGCTGCTACCATTCGTGTACAAATTAAGGACAAGTCTGTTAGCTAAATACTTAGTGAAATTACTGGGTGATAAGATAGGTGCACACTTAACTTCATAAGAACCTGCTGAACTTATTGACTCTCTTACCAGCAATGTATCCAAGTTTCAGTTTCATTACAGCCTTACTAGCACTTGGTATTGTCAGTCTCTTTAATTTAAACTAATCTAGTGGGCATGACCTGATAGCATATTGGGGTTTTAATTTGCATTTCCCTGATGACTAATGATGTTGAACATCTCTCAGTGTTTATTATGCATTCACACATTTTCTTTTGTGAAATATGTAAAACTGTGAACATTAGTGACTATTCCTATTTGCCTCTTTGCTTTGCCTACTTGGAAGCTTAGAGCTCAATCAGAGACCAAAATATAACAACTCTACAGGACTTCCTGGCATTTTGGGGCTTCAACTGAATCTTGGTTTCATCATCTGTCTTTCCCCTTATTTCCTTTCTCTCCCAGTTTCTTCACCTACTTAATTTTTATCCTGTGTTTCTCCTTTTCTTTAGCATGACTCAAGTCCTATTTTGGAATGAGGCAGGTGACAACCAACGGGAAAAAGGATGAAACTGGTTGGCTTGCCGCTATGTGCCAGGAACTGTGCTGGGCACTGGGAATACAGAGGATAATGTCTCTGTCCTCCAGGAACTCATAGGGGAAAAAAACAGTAATTGTAAGACAAGGCAACAAGTACAGCAAGAGAGGGTTGCTCTGAAGGACAGTGGGGAACATGGGAGGTAAAGGGGCAGGGAACTTCTCGGAGAAGATGATCCTTGACTGAGTGTTGATTGAAGAATGAGTCAGTGTTGTCCAGAAAGAGAAAGAGCCCTGGGATGTGGTGGGGGTGTGTATGCAAGAGAAACTATTGTAGAACTATAGAATATTTAATGCAAGAGTGCATGATGCATTCTAGGAACTCACAGAATCTAGCACAGCTGCAACTTGAGATGAAGAAGGTCAAGGAAGTGAAGGGCAGTCATTTGACACCTTCTAACATCTCAATGACCAAAGCAAGTTACATGGCCAAGCCCAAGGTCAAGGGGCAGGGAAACATCACTCCTCTGTAGAGGCAGGAACTACAAAGTCACATTGTAAAGGATGGGGCCATTGGGAAGGTGAAGAATCGGGGCCATTCATGCAGTCCACCACAGCAGCATTCCGTGGAAGAAGTGATGAGCACCCAAAACTAAAATCTGGACAACAGACAGATCAGATAAACTGGATTTCTGAACTACACTGGGGTATGAACGGCAACCTGGGTGCTGTGGTTTCATACCTCAGAGACAGTTCAGGGAAATCTGAGAACAGCACAGAATATTTGGACTGCCCAGAAATCTGTCTCTAAATAGCTACAACTCAGGTACTACCCACCACGGAGCAGCAGTTAAGTGAACCGAAGCCTCATCTCACAATCTGAAATCTACCAAATGATGGCAGATACCACACTGTTCTCTAGATTGGATTTTTGTATTTAGAACTAAAACAGAGATTCCACCTCAAAAATCCATGTCAGCAGTCATTGCATTGCCCAATTATCATTAAGCGTGTGATTATAACCAACGGATAATTAAACGTTAACCGGCAGTAATGCAATTGAGTTGTTAAAAAATATTCCTGAGCACCACGCTTATCCAATACTAGTTAACTGCTATGCTAATGTCTTGGCACATGTGACCAATAATGAAATGAGTTATAACTGTGTGTTTGGATCACATTACATTGCTTCAAGTGTATCATAATATTTTATAGCTTAATGGAGAATCTGGCTTATAGCAATACAGGAAAAATAAATCTCGGCCAATCATCATCCATTTACAAAAAAAAATCTACGTTCAGCAGCCAACAAGATTTTAACCATCAATAACAATTACCCTGAAACCTTCCTGACACAATAGGTATATATTTAATATCAATAACATAAAACACGCCCTCACTAATGGAGATATATTGAGATATTGATTAGTTATGCAAGAAAGTTTATGCTTATTCCATTCCCACTAGTAATTATGAGCAGGCTATTGACTACTCCTTGAACCACATCTTTTAGTCCATTTCCCTTTCTCTACCCAAGAGTACACTTGGCTGGCAGATAATCAGAACAAACAGACATTCCTAGAAAATGCGAACCATATGTGCAACCCAACACAGCGAGCGTTCACCGAATGCCTACTAGGTGCTCTTCGCTGTGTTGGCGGGTGCCAAGGCTACGTAGCTGAAAGGCACGGCCCCTTTGTTCAAGATGCTTACAATCTAGTGAGGGAGACAGACAGGACCACAGGACACATAATGGGGAAAGATGGGATTGGGGGCATGCTGAGAGGCAGCTGAGCCAGCCGGGTGGGGAATTGGACCAGCAACTAACGATTGTAACATAAGGCAGAGGAAGCAGAAGCAGGGCTGGGAGGAAGCAGGGGAGCTGGAGTGCTGCCTTTTCAACATTTTTCTTCAGTTAATATGTAGACATGACAGTTGCTAGGACTCGAACGGGGGAAAAAATGTTAAAGGAAGTAATGTAAAAGCAAGACCTGGAGATGTGTGCAGAGACAGTGAAAGACCAGAGGCTGCCCACCCGCTCACTAACCCAACCACAGGGTGGTCCTCTGCCCCAGCCCAGCTCCCCACAAGGACCTCAGGGCCTGTCTACTCCTCCCAAGGTGGAGGTCTGTCTCTCAAAGGAGGCACAAGTGTTCCAGGGCTTGGAAGGAGAAAGTTCTTCCAAGAGAGTGGGAGGAATGGACGTTGGGAAGTCAGAAGAGGCTCCATGGAGGAGTGGCGTTTGGGAACTAAATCACTAAAAGGGATTCAAGAAACAAATTTGCTGTTTTAATTGCTACCGATGATTTCAAATTGTTTTATCTCTCTCTCTGGTGGAAATTTGCCCATCTTTTTGTTTCTATGCCTACATCTCTATGGAGTGGTCCCTCTCCCACAGCTAGTGCTGGATCCTTGTTTCCTGTGTATATTCTGAGCATCCTGGTCTTGAGGGGTCTCAGGACTGACCAGAGAGCCAGAGCCACCACTTTCTGGCCCCCAGCATCCTATGAAGCAACCATTCTGGACTCGGTGAATGGCCAAATCCCTTTGGGCAGCGGGAAACCAAATGGTGAAGGCGCCACCCCTGCTTTGCTAGATCTTCCAAGAATGAAGCTCATTTGCAATGCAAAGCAACATAAAGAGAACATTCTTTTAGCATTGAAGACATGTGCCAATTCCCCAGGCAATGGGAAATGGCAAAGACCGCTGTTTTGATGTTATTTTTTTAAGGCATTTTTAAAAATAGAAGATTCCCGTTTTTTCACATTCCCTTGAATGATACAGAGGTAAATGGAGTGAGAGAAAGAAGACCCTTTTTAAATGTGTTCTGTTTTCCTGTGTGCAGACTGTTTAGACTGCCAACGCCTGCAGGCTATGGGGGAATTCAGGTGAGAGAACTTCCTTCGTTCCAAATTAAAAAACAAGAAATCTAGACCTCAAGGCCATTTCTGCCTTGAAACTCTTCCTCAAACATGGTGTTTCACAATTACAACAAAACCATTAACAAAGAATGATTTTCTTTCAACTAGGAGTAGAAATGGAACACAGACACCCCGCCAGTCACTCTTGGTGGCAAAGTTGCTGCAAAGCAAATAACAAAGCACTGGGGGCTGACCAGGTTTTCTTACCAGAGCCAGCCAACAAGAGTTTATATATAACAGTTGGTACAAAAGCTATTTTCCACCTTGATGCCCAGGGAGGGGGGCCTCTGCCTCACAACAGGGGTCAGTAGAGCGTTCCCTACACACAGAAGGTGATGCCAATTAGAAAAACGTAACCAAACCCCGAAAAGCTCATCAGAGCCGCATAACTGCCTTGCCCTAAAATTGTCGTAACTTGAGGCAAATGTTAATGCACCTCGCACTTGGTCTCTGCTGCTCCCACCTAAAGGTTCATGGAGCCCTTGTAACTCCTATCCACAGCCTTGGGGTATCTGTCTTTTTCAACCAGCTGTTGAGTTCCCAAGAGCTGGGACGTCCCATTCATCTTTCTATTCTCACCTCCTACTACAAGACCTGCCTACTGGTAGGCAACTAATATGTGTTTATTAAGTAAATGATGTAGAACTTGACACCCAGGGAGTTTGTCACTTGCCCAAGATCACACAGCTGATTAGTAACAGGATCAGTTCAAGTCTCCCTGCTCCCAGGCTCCCTGTGTTTCCTTCTCAATGCCTTGAAAGGGGACAAAAATGATTAATAATGGCTTCCGTGCATTGAGGACTTGTTACATGCCATGTCTCTCGGCCCAGAACTATGCATACATTGTTAATTTACTCTTCGTTATAACCTTAGAAGATAGATAGTCCCCATTTTATAAATGTCATACCAAAAGTCCTATCTGTCCCAACTCACAAAGCAAGAAATGGCAGAGCTGGTCCGTGGACCTAGACCAGCCTGGCCCCATGTCCCATGCTTTCCCCACCCAAGGATCCCCTCCTCCCTAATCAACAGAAGCCAAACACATTCGCTGGGATGAATCCTGAATAGCATGAGACCCTGACATGACTAAATAAGTTGTTGATGCATTTTTTTTTGAAGGTTTGAAAATCTGTTTCCTTTTGGTAAGAATGTTATGAAAAAATCAGAATCAAGTTAAAAGTAGGAAGAAAGAGAAAAACCGGAGTTTGGAGAAGCCATGTGCCTATTTAAATAGCATTAAGGCACAAAATGTAGTTCTTTAGGAAAACAAGGCTGCCTGTGAGTTGGCAGGACCCAAAGGATTCTAGGAGCAGTTGTCTGCTACATGCCTGAGTCCTGAGAGATTAGTCATTTAAGAGACTCATAAAAATAAGTAAACAAACTTTCAAAAGGCTGGAGCTATGTCCTCCCCTAAAAAGCCAGCAAGGAGCTCCTGCTAAGAGATTGTCACAAACATACAAAGAATCGTGTTACTACCACAGGAGTCTTTACCTACAGCTTGGAAATGTGATCTTTTCTGTTCAAATGTGGTTGAAATTTGTTGAGACTGGAAAATAGATTATTCTTTCCTTAAAAGGGCAAACTGACTGCTTTGTGGCTAGCGCAAACAGGTTTTATCTTGGCTGGTTTAGATTCTACTTGTGTCGGATTGGATCTAAACAACGTGTCTGCTCTGATTCCCCTTGCTTATCTAGACAGCCAGATCACATGGGCTTTTGTGATTTGAGCAGCAGGATGCCAAATGCTGGTCTTCAAGTTCAAGATCCACAAGCAAGAAAAAGAACCACAATCAATTTGGAATCATTCTGACTCCAACTGTTCCAGCAAAACAGAACCAGGGATGATTCCATCCAATCTCCTCATTTTGGAGATGAGGAAACTGAGGCACAGAGAGAAGTGACTTGTGGCCTTACGAACCATTCAAGAAAAGGGTTGCATTACACCAGAGTCTTAAGCCCACAAGGCGCCAATCTAGCAGAAGTGCTATGTTGTTTGTTGTTGTTGTTGTTGTTGTTGTTTTAAATTGGAATTAGTTGCAAACATTTAAAAAGCAGGAGGTTCAGTATGGCAGTTCCTAAGCATAGAATTGCCATATGGCCCAGCAATTCCACTTCGGGGTATATGCCTGAAATAGAAAATATATATATTGATCTCTGTCCCTGGTTCCTGGCACAGAGCTCCTGAAACTCTTGTAAATTCCTAAGTGATAAGAGCACTAGGAGAATCTTTTGTTCTAATATTTGATCTTTGACCTTGGTTCCTGATATCGAGCTCCTAAATCCCTTGGAATTTCCTGGGTGATAGGTGTGTCTTCTGTTCTAGTGAGGTGACTCTTGGTGGGCTCCTGGATGGGGGCTGGTCATCAGAAAGAGCAAACCATGATTAGAAGTTAGGATCTTTCAGCCCTAACCACCCCTCCCATCCTCTGGGTTAATGATGGTTCATGACTACATGATGAGGCCTCCAAAACTCCCCCAAAGTATGGGATTTGGAGAGCTTCCAGGTTGGCGAACACATCCACATGCCAGGAGGGTGGTGCACCCCAACTCCATGGGGGCAGAGGCTCCTGTGCTCAGGACTCTTCTGGACTTCACCTTATGTATCTCCTCACTTGGCTGTTCATCTGTATCCTTTTTCATATCCTTTATCATATAAGAAACTGGTAAATATAAGTGTTTCCCTGAATTCTGTGAGCTGTACTAGCAAATGACCAAACCCGGAGGGGTTCATGGGGACCTCTGATTTATAGCTAATCAATCAGAAGTACAGGTGACAACATACTTGCAAGTGCATCTGAGGTGGGAGGGCAGTCTTGTGGGACTGAGCCCTTAACCTGCAGGGTCTGCGCTAACTCTGGTTAGTGCCAGAACTGAATTGAATTGTAGGACATCCAGCTGGTGTCACAGAGAATTGTTTGGTGTGGGGAAAGAAACCCACACAACTGGTGTCAGAAATGAAGTGAAGTATCGTGCATGTGGCAGTACTGTGAGAGTAAAGAAAAATGGTAGTGCATTTTTCTGGATGATACCCCAAAGAATTGAAAGCAGGTCACTCAAACAGACATTTGTACGCCCATCTTCACAGGACCGTTATTCACAATAGCCAGAAGGTGGAAGCAACCCTAAGGTCACTCAACAGATGAATGGATAAACAAAATGCGCTATATACATACAATGGAATATTGTTCAGCCTTAAAAAGGAAGGAAATTCTGACACATGCGACAACATGGATAAACCTTGAAGACATTATGCTAAGTAAAATAAGCCAGTCACAAGAGGACAAACACTGTATGATTCCACTTATATGAGGTCCCTAGACTTGTCAAACTCATAGAGACAGAAAGTAGAATGGTGGTTGCCAGAGGCTGGGGAGAGAGGGAAATGAGGAGTTATTGTTTAACAGGTGTGGAGTTTCAGTTTGGGAAGATGAAAAAAGTTCTGTGGATGGATGGTGGTGATGGTTACACAACAATTTGAATGTACTTAATGCCACTGAACCATATACTTAACAATGGTTAAAATGGTAAATTTTGTTATGTATATTTTACCACAATAAACAAATTATAAGTTTCTGCATAAATATCCAGACTTCCAGTGTCTTCTAAACATAGAAAATTTGGTAACACTGGGGCCACATTCCTACAGGGATCTGCACAGCAGCTGCCCCCTTCAGACAGAGCAAACACTCTCTAGTTTTGCGTGGCCACCTCCTCTCCCACTCCACCCATCTACCTTACCAGCTGGGTTCCTGATGCTGCTGGTTCCCAAGCTTGGCTGCACATTGGAATCAACTGGAGAGTTTTCAAAAATTACCCCATACCCGGCTGGCCCAGTGGCGTAGTGGTTAAGCACGCACGCTCCCCTGTGGCGGCCTGGGGGTTCAGATCCCGGGTGCGCACCAGCGCAGCACTTGTCAAACTATGCAGTGGCAGCGTCCCATATAAAGTGGAGGAAGATGGGCACAGATGTTAGCCCAGGGCCAGTCTTCCTCAGCAAAAAGAGGAGGATTGGCAGATGTTAGCTCAGGGCTGGTCTTCCTCAGGAAAAAACAAAACTTACCCCATACCCAGGCTCCACCCCAGATAATGTAGTCAGAACCTCTGCAGCGTAGGGTCTCAGCATTGGTCATTTTTAAGAGCTTCCCAGGTGATTCTAATGTGCGTCCAGAAGTGAGGACCACCAGCCCAGGGTCCAGTTTGCAGGCTTGGCTGCACACTGCTATTACCTGGGGGCCTTAAAAATTACCGATGTCTCTTCCTGTAGGTTCTGACTTAATTGGTATAGAGTGTGGCTGAATATCAGGATTTTTAAAAATTCATTGGGTGATTGAATATATAGCAAAGATGGAGAACCACTGCCATAGGCATTTGAATTGACATCCCCAGCTAGAGAAACACAGCATATGTTTACCTTTATTCCTCCACCCTACCAAATTAAAAACATAAATAATACATATATTATTATTATATGTTATCTATATTATATGCATGCATACATACATACATATACATAACATGTATGAGTTCTGTGAGATTAGTAATTTAAGGAGCTCATAAAAATAAGTAAACAAATCACAGCACACACACACACACACACACAGACACACACACACACACACCATCAACCATCACACTCGCCATGACTGACTCCAAATTCACCCCACAGACCGAAGATCAACCATTGATACTGGCTCAGGACAAGGTTGACATGAGGGAAGCCATATTGTAGAAAAGAAAAACTCGATTATAACTTTGAATGACCTCTGACAAACTAACCCAGCTGGATATGCTCCCTCCAGGAGGTCTAACTGCTCTGTAGATTTTACTACCCCTGCTTGTACATGTACCTCCCAGCTGCGATAAGATGATAACTTTGTTTTTTTGAGATCCTTAGTAATGTAATGACCCCAGAACAGAGAATCTATGCTGATAGCCATCATCAGTGCAAACTGAAAGATCTGGTGTGGCACTCTCAGTCTGTAACACCAGAAGGTCAACATTCCTATCCCCCTCCCCAATAACCCAATGGCCTCTATAACTGCTGTAAGATTTTGTGCCCCCTGGTTGGTTCTTTTGGACATGAGTCAGCCATCTTCCCTCTTGCTAGCAAGCTGTAATAAAAAGTCCTTTTTCTCCTACCACCTTGCCTCTTGACTATTGGCATGTCTTGCGGCGAGCAGAAGGCCCCACGTTGGGTGGTAACACCATCACTGAGACTTGGAGAACAGTGTTCACATTGGCGTTCTAGAGATGAACAATTTGAGTAATTGTCGCCTCTATGGGATGGGAGACAAAAACTACTATTTGTCGAGCATTTATTGCTCTTTTCTTAGTTATCTCATTGAATCCTCGCGGCAACACCATGAGGGAGACACTCTCACCCTCATTTCATGTGAGGTAAGTGGAAAGACCAGCACGGTAATTACCTTGAAGGGAACACCACTCCTTTGAATTTGTAAGTTCTAAAATATTTCTTAAAATCAGCCATAATCTTTTATAATCACACCTTGTATGTTCCCAAAACGTCCTGTAAAATAGGATTTTTGTAATGTGATTCTCATTTTAAAGGCACTAAGGGAATTTGGCATTTTTAGGGAACACTTTAGAGAACCGTTTTGTAAAACAAATATCCCTTTAGTTCTGTGAACGCTAAGCTCTTAAAGTAACTGCTTTGTGAGTTAAGGGTTGCATGACAGACCTGGTTTTCTCACAGTGTACCTAATCTGTTTCCAATGCATCTTCCAAAGAATATGTGTGTAAATCAAAGAACATTTTAAAAAATAAGTGTTCTGGGTAGAAGTAATAAGCTTCCAAAGTCTTCCCTGTAAAATAATAATAATCATTCCTACAGGGATGATTATTATTAAATTATTATTAAACAGAAGTTTTAAGTTTCTCTCTTCTCCCAATTTTCTAGTTGCAAACTTTGAGTCATTCCTTCCTCTCAGAGGAATGTCTGAATCTAACAGAATTTAAGACCATGTCTCTCCATCCTACCTAAATGGCCTTCCTATAATCAATTTTCTGTCATTGTGGCAGATGGGCTACTGTCTGCTGAGAGGCTGTGTGATTTGGTTAGCTAAAATGACAGCATGGACCATCCTGAACTCAACTGATTGTTCTGTGCTCCACTGTTAGTAACACAAGAAAAACCTAATTGAGCTGAAAATGGTCTAGCTGGCTGTACCATAGGCAGAGAAATAGACAGAGGCAGAGAACTTTGGAACAGAATGTTCCTTTAGAAAGAGAACTGAAAAGTAATTTATTCTACAAGTTAGCAACCGACTACAGCTGTTATAGCCTCAGGCCTTAACAGAGATAACCTCTCAGGAGCTACTGGTAAAAGCAGGGGATGGAATACAGAATAAAACCCTGCCACTGGGCTAAAATTTAGGAGAAGTTGCATTTTAAAGTATGGGCCGTCTTCATTCAGAGTCTGACTTCTAAAAATATTCAGAACTCAAAATTTCACAGGTGGTGGTTGCATTCCCTGGACAGCCTACAAGTGTTTATTTAATCCTTAATGTCCCTGAAGAGTAGCGCAGATACTAGCTTTGCTAAGGTGTGGGTGCTGGGATGAGGGAGGTGACATGTGACACTGGAGCGGGAGAAGAAGGGAAGAAGGCAGACAGAGAGAATTAGGAGAAGGTAGAGGTGGACAGAGATATGTCGGCCAGAAACAAAATTCTGAAATAATGAACATTTATGTTTGACATTTCTCTGCCTCATTTTCCGAACTGCATTCCCAATACTTCCCCAGGCTAAGACTCAGGCCTACCCACTCCCCACCAAAAGCTAAAAATTCACCTTTAACCGTTTAAATCACAGCTCCATTTGGAATAGGGGAGACGCTCCTATCAGACTAAGCCTCCCATAGATAACAACTGTAAACTCTTGACAAAATATAAAAACTAACCATAAGGCCCTAGAGAGCAACCAAAGAAGGGAGACAGTGGAGGATGGTGGAGGGGAGTCTCACTTAGAAGAGCCCTCAGTACTTTGATAGCTTTCTGCCTCAGGACCCCATCAGAGCTGGGCTGGGCAGCTAAAACTGGGATAGAAAATCGGCAGCGTACTAACTTGAAGAATGAGTAGACAGAGTTTGGGGTGACCACAACAGCTGGAAAGTGACAGGGGAAATCCTGGAAAGGAGGGAGGGAGCCTGAATTTTGCACAATCTGCCGAAACCTCTGGCTCACCACTGAATTGCATGTGTACAGAGTGGGCTCCAAGAAGCCCACCTAAGGCTAGAAGAACTAAAAAGATATTTCACCTCCTACCTACCTCTGAGGAGAAAGAGTTTGGAGTTTGAGTTGAGCTAATGCTGCTAACACAAAAAATCAATACTCTTCAGAGGAATATAACAGAATTCAGAGCCTCTACAACGTATTACTTACAAAATGTGTCCAGAACACAATTTGAAATTACCAGTCATGTCATGATATGGAAAATATGACTATACTGAAAAGAAAAGGTAATGAATAGTGACTGACCCCAAGATGACCTAGATGCTAGAATTAGTAGATAAGTATTTAAAGGCAGTTTATATAACTATGCTCAATGATAGAAATGAAAAATGGTTTATAATGTATGAACAAGTAGGTAGTTTCAATAGAGACATAGAAACTATTTTATAAAATTGAAATTCTAGTACTAAATACATCTGAAACTTTAAAAAATTCACTAGATGGGTTTAACAGAAGACTAAAGATAACAGGATAAAGAGCTAGTGAATTTGAGGATAAATCAATGGCAATAATCCAATCTGAACAACAGAGGGGAAAAAGAGATTGAAAAAAGGGGCCAATATCAAAAGGTCTAACATACATGTAATTGAAGTTCTAGAAAGAAAGCAACAAGAAAATGGGGTAGAAAAAATATTTGAAACTATAATGATGAAATATTTTACAAATCTGGGGAAAGATAGAAATTTGCAGATCCAAGAAGCCCAGTGAACTCAAGCAGGATAAATACAAAGAAAAACACACCAAGGCACATTATAGTCAAACTGTTGAAACCACAGATAAAGAAAAAATCTTGAGTGCAGCCAGAGAAAAACAACATGTTACACATGGGGAAACAATAATATGAATTACTGTTACTTCTGATCAGAAAAAGATGGATGCCAAAAGACAGTGAAACAACTTCTTTAAAGTATAGAAAGAGAAAAATATGTCTACTCAGCATCTATATAACAAAAATATCCTGAAAAAATGAATAAAGTCATTTTCAGTTATATGAAAACTAAGAGAATCCATTGCTATCAGATCTGTGCCATAAGACTGTTAAAGGAAATTATTCAGACTGAAAGGAAATAAAACCAAATTGAAACTTGAATCTTCAGGAAGGAATTAATAGTACCATAAGTGGTAAATATATGGGTAAAAAATTTTATTTCCTTCTTAATTTATTTAAAATAAGTATGACTAAAGCAAAAATTATAGGATCTTATTTATTGTGGGGTTTATAACATGTAGATGCAATATATATGACAACTATAGCATAAAGACTGGAGGGTGAGGGTACAAGGACCAAAAATCTGCAAGGGTCTTACATTATTTGCAAAATAATACAATTTTAACTCCATATAAACAGGCTGTGAAAAGTTAAGGATGTATATTGTAATCATTAGAACAGCCATACACACAAAGAAAGTGCAAAGTGGTATCCATTCCTATCCAAAAAAATAAAATTGTAAGTCCACAGAAAGAATCCCACAAAAACATTCACAGCAGCTTTATTCATAATAGCCAAAAACTGGAAATATCCCAGGTGTACCTTAACAGAGCAATAGCTAAGCAACCTGTGATATATTCAGACAATAGACACAGAGAATAATACTGACCAATAAAAGGAGAGAACTACTGATACATGGAACACGGATGAATCTCAAAAACATTGTCTGAGTGAAGTTCTAGAAGAGACTAAATTTAACTATAGTGAAAAAAATGAAACATTAGGATTGGACGACGTTTGGCTGAGAAAGGAAATGAAGGACCTTTCTGGGAGATGGTAATGTTATGTATCTTAATAGGAGTTTATATTACACAGGTGTGTGCATTTTGTCAAAACTCATTGATGGCATGCTTAAGATTTGTGCATTTCACTATATATAAATTTATCCCCTGAAAATAAATCGTACCGTAAATAAGTATTGAACTCTAGGTAATGACAGTCATGTTGAGGTATGTAGTGGGAAGTGTTCTAGTGTCTTCAACTTATTTTGAAACTCATCCAAAAGAAAAAAACAGAGATGAATTGATGGATGGCTAGAGGGATAAATAGATGGATAGATGTGTGATAAAACAAAATGCTAAGTTTAGAATATAGGCGATAGTTTGTGGTAGGCTGAATAATGGCCCACCCAAAACTATGCACATCCTAACTCCCTGAACTTGGGAATACGTTATGTTACCTGGCAAAAGGGACTTGGCAGATATGAATAAGAATCTTGAGATGGGAAGATTATCCTGGATTATCCAGGTGGGCCCAAGGGAATCATAGAGTCCTTAAAGAGGAAGGCAGGAAGGTCAGAGGCAGAAAACATGACGTAACCACAGAAGCAGAAGTCATAGCAATGTGGCCACAAGCCAAGCAATATGTGCATCCCCTAGAAGCTGGAAAAAGCAAGGAATAGATCCTTCCCTAGAACTTCCAGAGGAAATACACCGCGCGCACCTTGATTTTAGCCTTATAAAACTCATTTCAGACCTCTGCCCACCAGAACTGTAAGATAATACATTCGTGTTCTTTTAAGCCACTAAGTTTGTGGTTGTTTGTTACAGCAGGCTTAGGAGACTCATACATAGATTTGTGGCTGTTCACTGCACAATTCTTTCAATTTTCCTGTATATTTGGAAATTTTCATGACAAAATGTTGAAATTAAAAAAAAAAAAAATCTTCCATTGGCCAAGGGTAGGAATTAGATAAAGACAAACTAAACTGTTTTACACTAATATCCAATTGGCTAACAGCCTCTCAACCCTCCCAAAGTTATTTAACAGTTTTAAGTAGAACCCTGATTAGTCATTAGAATTCACAATTGTCCTCACTGGCAAAATTGCAGTAAGTAAGCGGGGAGTGAAGTAAAATTTTCTGGAAAATGCGGAAGAACTCAATGTTTTTATTTAAAGAGTCTACTACACAGAAAGGTCAGCCTGGCCTGGTAGCTCTCCTGGATCCTGTTCTCTAACATGTTAAATTTGTTCATTTCTTCCTCTACTTGTGAACTCATGGGTTCTCCAGAATATTCAAGGTTTGCTGTTATTGTTATTGTTTTTCCTCCCTCAGAAGAATCCAAGAATGGAAGGAAAAAAGTAGGACAGGGCTGGGGATGGGGAGCAACTATTTGAATGGCTGGATCAATAATTTACAAACATAGGTTGTTTTTATGTTGAGGGCTTATAAACCTCTGTATTAGAGAAAGGCTCTTCTTTACCCAGATAATAAGAGGTTTTGGTCTCTTTTTTGAGATTTCGTTCACCCAAATCTGGAATTTAGTCTTCATTATATCATTCTAAAAGTACAAACTGCATTTGAAAAGAACAGTGAAAATTCATACCAAATAGATAACAAAAAGCAGGCAAAACTTAAAGTTGATTTTATAATTTACGGTTTCAAAATGGCAAACAAAAATTTTAAATGAAGTTCACAGCCCAAGCCATAGATAAAAACAGAAATCTGAGTCATGCATGGAAGAACTCATACACAGCTTCTACAGAGTTGTGTTCTCAGAAAGGGAGAATCTGATGTCTCAAAAATCTGTTTTTCAAGCAAAATGAATAAAATATCTCAAATATTTTATCATAAGTGCCAAACATGGCAGATGGCTTGGAGATTATATAATCACATTGAAAACCAACCATAAAGTTCTAAGAATATACACAGAGTGAAAATACCTCCACTCACCTCTCACTGAGCAGAATGGTTCTCCCCAGAGAGGGCCCACTGCCTTGGAAGACCTGAGAGAGAAATGCAGTCAGAGGAGAATTCCATTTCTCTGGCTCAAGACTTGAAATTGAATCAAGAGTTCAATTAGTGCCAGTGCCTTCTCATTATCACAACCCAAAACCCAGTGGTTTGAACCTAATACAACCATTGAATTCAAGAAGGATCTACTTTTTAGATTCTTGCATATTATTTTCATGAAACACCCAAGTTTTCAATTCAATTCAATATTTTTTGAGCGCCAATTATGTCTTCAGCAATAATTTAATTTTTGGTTAGCACTTGGCTTTAGTAGTGTCTCAATATTTATTTTGGATAAATGAATTTATGAATGCATGAAGTTATGTTTTAAGATATGGTCTTGCTCTCTAACGGAACATGAGGAAAACTCTTTTTCCCTCAATAAGACCACAAGCTCCTTGTTTGCTGACAAGCACCCAACCTTTATCCCACCGCACCCAACAAAAGTGGCATTTAGCCTCTCTACAGATACATGTTGACTGATAAATTCTTCTTATTAAATCAGCTTTATGGAATTGTGATTTATGTAAAATAAAATTCACCAGTTTTGAGAGAACAATTAGATGAATTGTAACAAATGCTTACAATCATTGTAACTACCACTACAGTCACGATCTAGAAAATTGCCATCATCCAAAAAGTTTTTTCCTGCTCCTTTGCAGTCAACTCCATCTCCCTACTCCCTGGCCCCAGGAAACCACTGTCAATCACTACTGCTTTATCTTTTCTAGAATTTCATGTAAATTCAATCATA
Organism: Diceros bicornis minor; assembly: GCF_020826845.1. Classification (NCBI taxonomy): domain Eukaryota; kingdom Metazoa; phylum Chordata; class Mammalia; order Perissodactyla; family Rhinocerotidae; genus Diceros; species Diceros bicornis. Next base: position 10,146,733 of record NC_080776.1, on the reverse strand, counting down.
CAGTAGGTAGTCTTTGTGTCTGGCATCTTTCACTTGTCATAATGCATTCAAGGTTTATCCATGTTGTCGTGTGTATCAATAGTTCATTCATTTTATTTTTGAGTTGTATTCCATTGTATGGATGTAGCACGATTGATAGGTATTTGGATTGTCTTCAGTTTTCAGCGGTAGGAATAAAGTAGCTATGGATATATGCAAGCACAAGTCTTTGTATGGACATGTGTTTTCTGTTCTCTTGGGTAAATTCTCAGGAGCGGAATTGCTGGGTCATATTGTAAGTGTATATTTGACTTTATAATAAATTGCCAAACTCTTTTTCCAAAGTGGCTATAATATTTTGCATTCCCACCAGCTGTGTATGAGAATTCCAGTTGCTTCACATCCTCATTAATATTTGGTATGGTCAACCTTTTAAATTTTAGCCACTCTGGTGGGTGTGTAGTGGTATCTCATTGTGCAGTTTTAATTTGTATTTCTCTAGTGGTTGATGCCATTGAACACCTCTGCATGTGCTTAACAGGTCAATTCTGATCACTATGCTTTGTGTGGTATATTCCTAATAACAGAATCTGGAGGATCAAACATTTTCTCCATCAATACAGCCACTTAAAAATCCAGAGCCGGGCCGGCCCCCTGGCATAGTGGTTAAGTGCACATGCTCCGCTGCTGGCGGCCCGGGTTTGGATCCCGGGCGCACACCCACGCACCGCTTGTCAGGCCATGCTGTGGTGGCATCCCACATAAAGTGGAGGAAGATGGTCATGGATGTTAGCCCAGGGCCAGTCTTCCTCAGCAAAAAGAGGAGGATTGGCATGGATGTTAGCTCAGGGCTGATCTTCCTCACAAAAAAAAAAAAAAATCCAGAGCTATGTAGATTCTGGAATGAATCTACAAGTTTCAAGATAAGTTTCAAGATAAGATCACCACCAGAAAAGATACACACCTTAAAAAGATCCACGCTTTGGAAAATCTTTCAAAACTAAAATTGAATAGTTAAAGGCCAGATTAATTATCTGCCTTTTCTTTCTTAGAGGAGAGAGGGGAAAAAAAAGAAAAACTCTCATCTCACAAATAGAAAGATCTGGAAACGTTACAGCACTTCCTTCTCTAACAGACACCCCCACACAGTGTATCACTAACTATCAGATGGCCAAACGAGAGCTGAAGGCTTGAGAACACTAAATTTGCCTCACGAAAGAACCAAATGTTAAACTACGCCACACATGTCTTCAGTATCTTACAGCATTCAATTTTCTCATCTTATTATTTTTAGGTGGGATTCAAAACACCCACCAGGAATGTATTTTTTTTATGAGAGAGAATGTTGTTGTGGTAGAAAATGTTTTCAACTCCTAATCATTTGTCAAGGTTTTTTTTTTTTATGTGAGATGTAGCTTTCCATCTACTTAAAGTACAGTAAATTACTCATATTCAGGACATCAAAAATGTCACCCCTTTACTTAAGAAAAGAATATAAACAGTCTACACAATTATCTTCTCCATCACTAACAGTCCCGAAAAAAGTCTTCGAGAACTTCTCTCTACAACCCTTCCAAATTCTCTGCTAGAAACTGGCGTAAACGCTGAGAGCCTCTCCTCCCAATTTTCCATCTTCATTCCAACTGTATATTCAGACATCTGCTCTCCAGCCTTTAAGTTGGAAAATCAAGCTCAATAAATTGGATTATTTTCTTCAAAAACAGAAGTAATTTATATAATAAACTAATTTTTTTCATCAGAAAAGAAGAGCAAAATAAAAAAAGACATCAGGCAAAAATCTGTTTACAGCTAAAATCCGTTCATTTGCATCATCTTTCTGTAACTGTGACCTGTATTTGTATCTGATTGGAGATTAGGAATTTTGTTGTTTTTTTGTGTCTGAGGAAGATTGGCCCTGAGCTAACATCCCTGCCCATCTTCCTCCACTTTATATGGAACGCCGCCACAGCATGGCTTGATAAGCAATGCATAGCTCCAGGCCCAGGATCTGAACCTGCAAAGCCCAGGCTGCCGAAGCGGAGCACGTGAACTTAACCACTACGCCACAGGGCCAGCCCCTGGCCAACCCACATTTTAACTCTGCCGGTATAGACATACTACCATAATGAAATAAATGAGTCTTTCTTTCAGGGACACTGGATGGATCCATCCTCTTTTATATGGGTGATGGTAATTACATCTGTATCAAACCAGATTTTAGTCTCCATCTTTAGGATAAGGAAAATATTCCATTTTCATAGATATTCAATACTTATTTCTCTGACAAGCATATTTTCCAATGTAAAATATGCCACTTTAAATCCAAATGTAAATTTAAACGCCTGAAATTTGGCCAAGAAACAGATTGGGTATCAAATGAGAACATCATGGTTTTTCGGACACTTATGTGTTAATTACTCCAACTAAGATTGATCCTCCAAAGACATTTTGCTTGACACCTATTGATTAGTCCTTTTGTGGAAATCAAAGTCATCTAATCAGTTGCAAAGCTCGGAAATATTAATAAACACGTGATGGCTTGCCTCCTCCTCTATTTTCTCATGGAAGTCCTTTGCCATAATCCATCTCTATATCCAGCCCCAAGATCTTTTAACTCCCAAATAGTTGCCCCACTGCCACCCCCAATATACTCCAAGACCCCAGCCACCAGACCATTCGTGAGCCAACCTTTTCTCTATCTCTGCAGTCAGAGGAAGAAGAGAAACATAGCCCAATCCATTTCTGTACATGTACCCTGTTACGACTAAAAGGCTTAGTCTGCTTGAAGGCAAATTCACAGTGCGATGAGCAGCAGAGGGAATGAGGCAATCTGAAAACGGCTTTCCTGCAGCTCCTAGCACCACCTTAATAAACAGATGCACTGATTCTGCCTTTTTTAAAAATTCACCTCACATGGTAATTATTTAAACCACGTTATTAGTAATGTTTTTCCAATGTTGTTTTTTTAAATAGGTCCAAAGCGTGGTTATTTCTTTTAACAAGAGGTCCGCTTGTGGGTATAGGATGGGGGGGTGGGCAAGAAACTCTCCTCCGCCCCATCTCCATGCACCGAGGCTCATGCCACCCTAGAGAGCTTGCAGGTGCAGAACCCAAGAAAGGCCACAGCCTGGGGCACTCTGAGGGTGGGCCAGCGCCCTAGAATTCTCCAGCCCACACATGCCAACAGCTGCCTTCCCCTTCTACTCCTCCCCGCACCAGTAGAGCAGGGCTGTGACTATGCCACTTTGGAACAGCCCTTACATTAAGTTGCTGCCAATAAACACTTGCTGATGGGCCCGTTGACTAAACCAGCAAAGCCTTCCAGACCCTGGAGGCTCAGGCCTTCTCCTGCTTGGCCAGACTTTGCTCACCACGGAGCCCAGGGGAGAAGATTTCTGGGGTCCCCCACCTCCGCTCTCCCTGACTGCCAAGTGTAGCTATCAAGAAGAAATCATTCAAAGAAGAGACACAAAAACAGCTCAGAACATGACGTTTCCACTAAGCCTGCTCCATTGCACTTCCCCACAGCGTTCACTGTTGTACCATGCACGAGTCCTTCCCTCCACTTGGGCTCCTTCTAAGTACACATGGTTTCCATAAGCTTAGAAATGAAGTGAGAAAGCAGAAGGAGGCTGGGAATGTGTAACCTAGAGTCACAGATTCTTAGAACCAGAGAGACCTAAAAGGTCCTCTAACTCAACCATTTTGTTTTGCAGATGGAAACACTACAGCCAAGAGAAGGTGGATGTGGTCCACCCAAGATTATAATCCGGTGTCTAAAATTGATTTAATGCACCCAATAGCTATAAATTAACAAACCAAAAATAATAATGATAAGGTAACCTTTGCTGTATGCTTATTGTTGCCAGTCACCATGCTGGCCACACAGTGCCTTTCGTAGATTATTTCATTTCAACCTTACAACAATCCTGTGAAGTGGGTACTCTTATTGTCTGCATGTTAGAGCTGAAGAAACTGAGGCGTGTTTAAGCCACTGGCTAGAGGTGGCATAGCAAGTGGTTGGAAGAGCCCACGCCTTTAGCCGCACATTCTATAATCCGACATTCGATACTCCTGTTGGAACCCTACGCACTTCCTGAATCATCATTATGTAAATTTCTTTCAGGATCCTTGTAGATTATATGTGGTCATAGAGAACCAGGATAATCTGTTTCTCCAAAATATCAGAAGACAGATTGTAGCCGCCTTCCCATGAGTAGGATCTGATGGACTAGTGTTTCAGTCTCCTCCACACCCCAAGCAAGCTGGATTGTCCACAGAAAGGCCAAGTCCGCTTGACGTAACCTTGAGAAAACAAACCCTGTTTGGTATTTAAAGGGCTTCTCGATATTTTCTGTTACATTTACATTGCCTGCAACACACTTTTTACCCTACCGCCTCTACCAGGCCTAGGTTCCCAACTCTGCCTTTGAAAGCTAACACCAACACATTCACCCACCTGACAGCATCCCAGACCCTGGCCCATATGTACCAGCAACCCCTAGGGTCCATGGGGATCCAGATCAGACTTTCCACGCACTCGCACATCAACCCTACCCAGGCAGCTAGAGAAAGAGGGCACAAAGACTTTCTGGTAAGAAGTCTGGTCTGGGATATCCTGAAATGTACAAAGCGATGGCAGAAGCATTTGAGATGAGTTCCCCGTATCAGTGATTTTCCCCATCTGGGAGCACAGAAGTGGCTGGGCAGAAGGATATTCTTACAGAGGAAGTAGAGAGTAGTGGGTAAAGAGAATGGGCTCTGTAGCCAGCCCTCAGTTTGAATCTTGAATCTCACATTCCCAAGTTTACAGATCTTGGGCAAGTTGTTAACCTCTCTGAACCTCAGTTTCCCCGTCTGTAAAAGAGAACTAGCGAGAAGATTAAATGAGATCATATATTGTAAGTTTCTTGCATAGTGCATAGCACGTAGTAATACAATTGTCATGTTTCATGTTTCTGTTGTATTAACTCTACCTCTTTTCAGTGGAGAGAGAATTTCTCCTCATCTTCATTCCAGGAGAGGGAAGAAAGATAAAATGGGGGAGGGGGGCAAAAAATTAGGTAGAAAATTCTAATACCAGTGGATCCCAAAATCAGGAAAATCTAAGGAATGATTCTCAGTCTGGATACAAAAAGAGAATCTAGCCAATTATACCTACTTTCTAGCACTTTTCAAGTACATATTTATAGCATATGTTTAGGTGTTTATGCTGTAGATATAATTAGCCATTTTTCATCAGCATATCCAGTAATTATTTTATCAAATGCACATCTGTTTTAATTAGGCTTGTACACACTTTACTATACTGTGAAATGTCAAACACACTGTAAAATAGCTCAGAGTACATGAACACATAAAAACAAAAATTCGTTTGACATATCACAAACAGCTGCGAGAAGCTCATAGACCCAACCAGCTGCGCTCGACAACTCCCAGCCAACGGCTGTGCCGGCGGATCCTTCGGAGGTGGCTCTCACGCTGGAGCTGCAGTTTCTGTGTTCAGTTCTTTTGCCTCAACTTGATTATCAGATACGGTGTGTGGGAAAGCAATCATGGCTTGGCTGGTGCCATACCTGCCAACGTGTCTTCAGCTTGCCAAGTTGGAGAGTCTTAGAGCAGATGATAACACCAAATACCTCAAACCCAGAAGGGGCTTCAGCTGCCAACTAGTAGACTCCCTCATTGTACAGATAGGGACATTGAGAAGAGAGGGAGGAACCGAGTTAGTGAATGGACCGGGGTCATCCCTAGGTCATTCAATGCCCAATCCAGTATTCTTTCTACTCCAATGGTTTTTAAGCCTGACCATGCATCAGAATCATCAGCAGTGCCAGCATAAAACACCAATTCCCAGAGCCCACGCTGGTCAAGAATCTCGTCTTAGTGCAGCCCAGGAAAATACATTTTAACAAATATTGCTGGTAATCCCAGAGCCATTTTGTATGCAGAGTATATAAAGAACTCCTATAACTTAATAACAAACATTGAATAAACATTCTAAAAAGGAAGATATAAAAATGGCCAGTTAGCACATGAACAGTGCTCAATTTCATTAACTATCAAGGAAATGCAAATTAAAAACCACGATGAGATATCATTTCACATCCATTCAAACAGCTGGAATTAAAAACACTAACACCACCAAATGTTGGCAAGAATGTGGAGCCACTGGAACTTTCACACATCGCTGGTAGGAGCGGAACATGGGACAGACATTTTGGAAAGCTATTTGGCAGTTTCTTGTAAAGTGAAACATATGTCTGCCCTATGACCCAGCAATTCCATCCCTAGATAATTCTCCAAGACAAATAAAGACATTTGTCCAAAAAAAGTGTACAAGAATATTCATAGCAGCTTTGTTCATATGCTCCAGGAAACAACTCAAATGGCCATCAATAGAAGGATGGGTAAATAAATTGTAGTATATTCGTACAATGGAATACTACTTGGCAATGAAAAGGAACTACTGATACATGCAAAATCATGGATGAATCTCATGGACATGATGCTAAGTGAAAGAAATTGGACATAAAAGAGTACACCCTGTAGGATTCCATTTATATAAAGTTGTGGAATAGGTAAAACTAATCTATAGGGATAGTAGTCAAAATAATGATTGCCGATGTAGAAGGGTGGGATTGACTTAGAAAGGGTTTTCTGGGGTGATATAAATGTTCTATATCTTTATAGGGGTGCAAGTTACATGGATGCATATATTTATAAAAATTCATTAAGCTGTACGTTTAAGATCTATGGTTATCATAGTATTTGTATTATACATTGATTTAAAAAGGGAGAAATAAGTAAATAAACAAACAAAAATAAATAGCTAGCAAGTGCTACAGAGATGTATTTTTACTAAATTATTGCTGTCTTCCCTTCCCTGATTCTTTTCTTCACTCCCTTACCAATATTCTCAACACCTCCCAAATAATCTACTTGTACTCAAATCCTTGTCACAGTCTCTGTTTCTGGGAAACTAAATCTAAGACAGTCACACTGCTAGTGAGTTTGGATCTGAGATTTGAAAACAGGGCCTTCTGATTCCAAATTCTCAATATATCATGCTGCCCCTGACAAACACTTACAATGGAAGACTTTATCACACCATTATTAATCTATGACACATCAAGTAATCAAAAAACAAAAGAAAAAGGATCTTTTGAATGTATAAGGTTAAATTGGCATATACGTAAATGTGTGTGTATTCTCTACCTTACAGAGAACACATCTTTTTAAGTACTGTACTGAAAAACTCTTAAGACATTCTAAAAATTGGAAATTATTTAGGCTACATTCACTGAACACAACACAACACACTAGAAGTTAATAACAAATGTTTAGATAAACAAACCAAAAAGAAACCTTTCCAAACCCTTGGGAATTAAAAAGAAAAATGTCTCCTCTAAATAATGATAAGGTCAAAGTAGAAATAAAAAGTGTAATAGCAGATAATTATATAGATATAGATATAGACATGCATATACGTATACATATAATTTACAGGACATGGCTAAGGCTGTACTTTTTCATAATACGTGGCCTCAAATATTTCGTACTATTTTAAAAGAAAGTAAGATAATAAAGTTTTTTCAACTCAAGAAACTAAGGAAAAAATGACAAAATGTAACTCAAGCAAGGAAAGGAGATAATGAAGATAAATAAATGCACAAATGAATTAAAAAATAGAAAAACAAAATTGATAGATGATACCAAGAGCTAGTTCTTTAAAAATTCAATAAAACAAACAAATCTCTAGATAAACTAATCAATAAAAACAGAAAGTAAATCATAAATAAATACATTTAGGAATGAAAGATGATAGAGGAATGGATACAGAGAAGATCTTAAAATTATAAGTGAAAAATTCACCAGGTGCATAAATAGATTAGCAAATCTCAGTGAAATGGATAACTTCGGCATGGGCAGGAGCGAGTGAAGAATAACAAATTGGCTCAAGAAGAAGTAAGTTAATTTTTAATTATCCCCAACAAAAGAAAACAAAAAAATTCTGGAACCATGTAATTTTATAGGTAAATTCTTACAAATCCTCAAAGAGCAGAAAACTCTCATTCTATATAAACCATTCCATTATGCAAAAAAGAAAATAGGACTCTGCCAACTTAATTTCATAAAGTTATCTTAACTGTGACGTCAAACACTGACAAAATGGTGCACGCACACACATACACATACACACAAATATGCAGGCAGAGAGAAGTTAACATAGCAGGTCTGACTGCTAACCCTTAGAAAGGCATGCTTACAAGATTGGGCCTTGGCTGGCATCTGGGAACTTGGAATTCGGGAGGGTTCCCATCCCCCTAATTGATAAGAGTGGCTCATTGTGCCCCATCTGTTTATACAAACAATATGTTTTATGCTGAACACCAGCTTTCCCTCTGGCAGCCTGGAATTTTGGTACATGCCTAGCAGAGGCTGCCTATGTGAGCAGCCTCCAATAAAACCTCTGGGCACTGAGTCTCTAACGAGCTTCCCTGGTAGATGTCATTTCACGCACGTGCGACGCTCATTGCTGGGGGAATTAAGTGCATCCCGTGAGACTCCACTGGAAGAGGACTCTTAGAAGCTTGTGCCTGGTTTCCCCAGACATCACCCCATGCACTTTACCCTTGCTGATGTTGCTCTGTATTCTTTCACTGTAATAAATCATAGCATGAGTATGACTATCCATACGTATTAGTAGTTTAAAAAGGAGGTGATACTTACATGCTTAGAAAATTCAAGAGATTGGCAAATTTTCCAAATACCAGAAAGATATTTTAAGAAGTAATTAGCTTTACTTTGTTTTAAAAATACAGAACAATTAAATAGCCCACGCACAAAAGCTACAAAAACTATACAAAATCTAGAAATAACTTAAAAGCAATATGAGTGATCATGAGAAGTAAACTCAAAACTCTCTTGAATAGATGAATAAATTGAGCTATTTCTTGGATGAGAATACTGAATAGTATTAAGCTACCAATTCTTGAGTTAATTTATAGTTTTAATATACTGAGAGACTGAATATATAAATGGACAATGGCCAGACCCTGTGTACAAAGAGAACTCAGACCCATAACCTACAGCAACCTGCCCAGGAAACCAACCCCTTATCTACAATAAACAGCCCAGGAAGCCAGCTTGCTATAAGTCAGACTTATAGGAAGTCAGAGTATTATCTCTATAGTTAACTTCAGGATATTAAATAATAACTTCTGTAACAATTGGCCCAAAAAGGTCAGGATTTGATTAATAACTGACAGCTTCCCTAATTTTTGGCCCCACTTACAACTTAGGACCAACTAGAGCAAGACACATATGTACCCCTAACCAATCACATGAGATGCTCCACTTCGAGTTAGCCCATCTCCTGCTTCCCCAGGCCAACAGCCTCCAATCAGGGCAGCCTTGCAGCCTTCCCTTTGCATAAAGCTTCCCCACACCTCTGCCTGCCCTTGAGCATCTACCAAAACACGAGCGACAGTGGCTGACTCACAAGCTATAGAAAACTCTCAATAAATAGCCTTTGCTTGTTCTCATTTGGTTGGTCTTTGTTTATTGCCACGATAATATTGACGACAATTGCAACAAGACTTTTTTTTTTTCACCTTGGCAAAATAATTCTAAAGCTCATCTTTAAGGATAAACATCTGAGAATAACCAAGAACATTTTTAAAAAAGAAAAGTAATGAAAGGGTGCTAGCTCTGCCATGTTTTAAAGAATTAATAAAACAACAGACACATTTAGCCTTGAGCCAAACACTAATATATGTAAAATTCCAGTACCTAATAGAAGAGTCATCACAGATCAGGAGAGAGATGAAGATCTGTTCAGTCAATAAAGCTGTGACAATCAGCCATTTGAGGGAAAAACTCCCTCTAAAAACTTTATCTAGGAAATATTTTAAAGTAAATTCTAGAGAGATTAAAAGGTTAAATGTAAGAAATTAAAAGATTAAAACAAAACTATAAGAACATATAGGTGAATAGTATCTAATCTCTAAATGTCTAAAAGGAACGAAAAAAAATAAAAGGAAACAATCAATAAATTTACAATTTATGCATTTAAAAATAAACAGGATAGTGGGGCCAGCCCGGCGGCGTAGCAATTAAGTGCACGTGCTCTGCTCCGGCGGCCCAGCGTTCACAGGTTTGGATCCTGGGCACAGACCTACACACCACTTATCCAGCCATACTGTGGCGGCATCCCACATATAAAGTAGAGGAAGATGGGCATGGATGTTAGCCCAGGGCCAATCTTGCTCAGCAAAAAGAGGAGGACTGGCAACAGATGTTAGCTCAGGGAGAATTTTCCTCACCAAAAAAAAAAAAAAAAAAATTAATTAAAAAAGCAAAAAATAAATAAACAGGATAAAAAATATTTACAGTACATACCACACAAAAATTATGAATATCTTTTATATATATGACAGGCTTTGGTAAAGAAATCAACAGATAAGTGGACAAAGTACATGGAAAAGTCACAAATAATAATAGAATGACAAGCAAGGAAAGAAAAATAGGCAACAATTCAAGTAATAAGATGCAGCTTTTTAGCTCTAAAATTCATCATTTTCTTAAAAATAGGATTACCGAGTGCTGATGAGGTAGAGTGAAAAGGGAACTTACTGCTGGCTGGACTGTAAGTGGTATCATCTTTTTGAAAAAGTGTTTTGGCAATGCACATGAAGAGCTTGAAAAATATTCATATCAGTCAAGCTATCCATCCTAAAAACAGGAAAAAAGGAAGCATGCACAGAGATGCTAAATGCAGTACTATTTATAATAACAAAGTTGGAAACAACTAAAATGCTTCAGAATGGGAGACTGGATAAGCAAATTACAGTGCATTCAAAAGAAAATGTTATTCACTTATTTTAAATGTTTATGAAGAGTTTTTGGTTATATGGGGAAATGCTTATGTCAAAAATTAAGCCAAAAAGCAAAACAAAAGGATTCATATGTTCAGTCCCATATGATCTCAATTATGTAAACAATTTAACAAATCTGTATATTATATATGTATGTATGTGTGTATGCCAAAATGTAGCTTGATTATCTCAGAACGGGAGGGTTATGGGAGACTTTTTGATTCTTTCTACTTTTCACCACTTTTTTCAATTTTCTATAATAGGGGGGAGAACTTTTTGTTTAAAGAAGTTAAAAATTGTTTGTCTAGGCTTCTCATACCAATATTGGTATGACATGAGTTTTTTTTTAAGAAAAGGGACTTAGAAAAAGATATAATGTCTGTTGGTGCCTGGGGTAAAGGGTTACCAAATAAATACTGCTAGAGAAGCTGGGCTCCATGGCTAGACAAACCCTCCATTCAGGCCAAGATGACATAATTATCTTGGAAGAGTCCCTACAACATTCCAAAAAACTCCTGCTTCTCCAAGGTGCAGCAAATGGTGGGCTATTAAGCCTAGGGAGCACTGAAATCTAAATCAGTCATGAGAAGTTTTCAAGTTCCCATTTTTTTCCTGACTTTTTGAAACCAGTTGCAGGGGGTTGCATCCAAAATTTGCGACTATAAAGACTTTTTACATCCTCTGGTTTTGCCCACATGCTGTAGAAACCAGTATGAAAGTGATAGTTCGTGGTGTGTTTTCACCAGGAAAAAAGCCCAAATAATGCCGTGTGATTCAGAACAATGGATGTTTCCAATCCATAACCTTGGCATCTTCCTAAATCTTTTTACAGCTGTTCTTGTCTGGCCCTGGCATAGATATTTGGTTCATCATCCAAGGGAGGCGTGCAGCATGTTTACTCATAATATAACTGGTGGGAACCACTCTATAAATATCAAGTGCAAATTCCCTTGCCAGTTCTTTTTCTAATCAATCACTCAAATCCCCACGTGCCTAATTAGCAAGGCGTCTAATGTCTCTCTTTTGAGACTCCTCTCACCCCTTGATAATCCCAACTGGCTGAGAACATTTCTCTAAGATGGAGGTTCCTAAGCAGGTGACCACAGCTCTTCCTAGGAGCATCACCCAGTCCCTCAGTGCTCAGCAACTGTGAGGGAGCATCCTTGTTGGGACCCCAAGATTTAGCTCTCAATGCTCTGCTTCACCAACATGACCACATTGGGTACCACCTGGCCCAAACAGCAGCTGAAGGTGGGATGAGGATCTACCAACTGAGTTCCAGGGCCCCTTTCCTCTAGGATCCATGCCCAGAGGTAGGGACTCTGCCTTCTTTACCACAAAAATACAAAGAACCTAACTAGACCACATCTCCCCCAAAGAGGCTGCTCTTCTATCTTCTAAAGTAGGCTCCAGGCACCTTCCTCCTAACTCTCTAAGACTTTCCAAGTGATTCCAGGTGCCTGTGGACCACCTGCTCTTCCGAGGGCTACCTCCATGGTTTTTCGGCAGAGGAGAAGATAAAATACACAAATGTACCTTTGCTCCAATACAAGTCCTTTCATTTCCACAGGACTTTCCATATCCAATCACAGCTGCCATCTTATCCCCATTCTACAGGTTAGGAATCTGAAGCTCAACTACTTGCCTAAGTCACATGGCTAAACTTGCTTTTATGGTTTTCTTCTTCCTATCTAAGCCCTTGTCCTCTTATATCTCTCTATCCCTTCTCTCTCCCAGCCATCGTCCTCTTCTCTAGCTTTTCATTCGTCAACAATATTCATTGAGAACAAATATTAATCCAGTATGTACTAGGATGCAGATGATAAAGGAATAAGAATTTTATCCATGTATCAAGAAATTTGTGATCTAGATATAGAAAGAAGATTGGCAAAAGACATGAAACAGGATTGAATAATCGGTTACTAATTCTATTTCTACTTCTCATTTTTTCTCTACCACAAAGCCCACTCTTTGCCTTGTCTCTTGTTACAAAAAAAATAGTTGACTCTCTTTTTTTCCTTTACATTTCATTATTATATAGATCATACACAAAGGCTGAAATATAATAACTGCAGCTTACAGAACAATAATAAATAAACCTCTATGTACTTTCTACTTTACTTAAGCAATAAAAACATTACCAGTCAATAGTTGCCACTTAGTAGGAAAGATTATTTATTTCTGGGGGTGTTTCAGAATGGACAAGTTTTGCGAGACTGAGTATTCTTCCAAACAGAGAAGAAGAGATTAAAAAAAAAAAAAAAACAGTGCAAACATATGCTTTCTGTGGGCAGCCCTTTCATTCAGAGACAAAGTATGGGACTGATAGCCAAGAGCTACAGGACTTAATTTAACATACTGGAGAGAGTTCAAGAATTTTGGGGGCTGATCGAGGAAGAAGATATGACCACAAGAGGCAGTACCACACAACAAGCTTTACTGGGAGGCAATTGGACAGGGCTGCGTGAGAGGGGACACCCATCCCAGCATGAGACTGTCTAAAGGAGGCTGCTACTCAGAAGAGGAGGAGGGCAAGGGAACTGCCGAGAGAGGGGGACCAGAGAGGGGGCTTATATGTCTAGGTGATGTCTAGGCTCAGCAGAATGGCAAGGAGTCTCAGAGAACTCCAAAGGGCTCTGGCAGCTTAGGCTCTATACTATCAATGGCCAGCAGATGCTGGGGGAGATTTCACACAATGGAATATTATTCAGCCATGAGAAAGAAGGAAATCTTGCCATTTGCAACAACATGGATGGAACTTGAAGATATTATGCTGAGTGAGATGTCAGACAGAGAAAGACAAATACCATCTGATACCACTTATATGAGGAAACTAAAAAAGCCGAACTCATAAAAACAGCGAGAAGAACGGTGGTTACTAGAGGCTGGGGGCTGGAGGAGTAGGAGAGACGTTGTTTAAGAGTACAAGCTTGCAACTAGTAGATAAATAAGTCCCAGACGTCTAATGCACAGTATAGTGATTACAGACAACAAATACTGTATCACAAATCATAAACATCAAGCTTGCTGAGAGACTAGATCTTAATTATTCTCACCACAAAAAATAAATGATAATTATGTGATGTGGTAGAGGTGTTAGCTAACGCAACGATGGCAATCATATTGCAATATACAAATGTATCAAATCAACATGTTGTATACCTTAAACTTACACAATGTTATATGTCAAATATATTTCAATTAAAAAAAATTGGATGTGTAAAAGTTTGAGTTTGGTACCAGAGGGCTTTTGAGCTACTGGGTCTTAGTCTGCAGTGAAGAAATAAACAACCTAGGGGCCAATACACAGAAGCCATCTTTGGCCCATTTATATAACACAGACTTATCTATTCAGTCTGGTGGCGTCCATCGTCTCCCTTGGAAGAGACCCCCATCACCCACCCGTGGTTGCTGCCTCCATGCTAACCCCTCCCCTGTGGCCATTGCCCAATCTGACTTTCAGCAACTGAGTGATGCTGGGGAGAGGGGAAGTCTCGCTGAAGAAGGCACATGGGCAAACCTGAGCCTGAGAGCAGGCAACAGCAGCAGATCTGAACATTAGTCCCAAGGATGTATACAAAGTAGAGAGAAAAGGAATCTTTACCTCTCTCTGACCATCAGGGTTTCTGACCACAGGTAAACTAACAGCCTTGCAGGTATCTCTAAGAATCAAAAATGGACTTTCCCTCTTCTTTTTCTACACACACACACACACACACACACACACACCCCACCATGTCTACACGCAGACTCTCTTTGTACACTGTAGACAGAAAAGTAAGCTAAACATCTGAAAACTAACATTTAACTGTGAAATTCTCTTTCGTTATTCAAGGCCAAAATGTAAAAATAATGGTGAATTTTCCAAAAATTGCTTTTGAAATAGGGCCTTTACGTCCAATGCCATCTGATGCTAATTAGGAAGGAAAAAATCATTCAGCCATAAAACATTTAATAGAATGCTTAATAATCAACATATTTTTGGAAGAATATTTCTTTTGGCAGAATCAGATGCAAGGATTTTTAAAAAATAAGAAGTATCAGGTCAGCCAGTAGCCCCAATGGTGCAAGATTATTCCTATAATGTACTGAGTAGAACTTCCTCATCTAATGGACCACCCGTGGCATCCCTTAGAAGACAATTGCATGGTTTTACAGGTGGTATTGTCAAAAAGCTTATCCTGATAATGGTGTGAAAAGAGCCAACCCCAAAGAAAGGCTAGACCTCTGGGGATGGACCATCCTCCTGCACAAAGTGAAGTAGAGAATTGAGGCAATTATCTGAATAATTCCATCTTGCCTTTCCTCCTTCATTTTATCTCAAGAAAAGCTTCAGAGAGCCCAGACAAAATATGTTTTTTGCTTGTTTTTGCTTTTATTTTTCACGTAGGCTTAATTATCCAGATAAATACATAATCCGGCCCTTTACTCAGGCAAGGGCAAAGGATCAAGTAACATCTTCATATCTTTACCAGCTACTAGGGAAAAAATATTCTGCAGCCGTGCACCCGGGCAAAGTGACACATTTTTGTCAGGTTTCTTTTTCCCAGTGGGTGAAATTTAACCAATACTTTGTTAGCGAAGGTCTAGTCGTTCCCCAGGGGAAAATTACAGGAGTGAAGCTGTAACCTTTGCCATGCCACCTAGGAGCTTAAAAGGATAGATTTCTAGGTCTGGCCACCGTTTTGAAATTAGGTTTTAAAAGGAATAGGTTTGTTGCTATGGATTTAAAGGGCAGAAGGGCCAACATTCACTTACAGTTCTCAAAAATAACAGCGAGCAAGAATATTTCCATCCTATTATACTCTGAAGGAAGATTAAGAAAAAAACTCCCTGTTGGACAAACGTGAAGTCACAATGCCCACGAATGCTAACAACATTGACTTTACATTATTGAGATTCGCACACTCAACTTTATTCCCAAAGCATCGTCCGGATTAAAACAGACATAACTGGTAGCCTGAAACTAATAGCAAAGAGCTGCCTGGCCATCACTCTGTCAATTTCATCTCCACCACCATTTTCCCTGGCGGCTTCTTCTAGTATATTTCAACCAGCTGTAAAATCTGCCTTCTCCTTTTCTCCCTTTAAAGGAAAAGGCTGCCAGAGGAATTTGGTGCATTAGGACAGACTTTATTAAACAACTTAATCCATCTCTGCCTGCCTAGCATGGCCTAGGGAGTTCTAATTAATCAATAAGCATTTATTGAGTGTCCCAATGTGCTTAATAGTCCTGAGTCAGGTGCCGTGGAGCCTTCAAGGATCTAGTTAGGAAAATGGAGCACATTGCCTCCTAGAGGGTTTCCTGACAGTATGAGTTAGTGCATGGGGAAAAGGATGCAACACTTGTGGAGGGCCTCCTTAGCACAAACACTGGGCGAGATGCCATATATGCACTATTATTTCAGTTCATCTGTATTCATTTGCTAGGGCCGCCATAACAAAGTACCACGGACTGATAGCTTAAACAAGAGAAATGGATGTCCTCACAGTTCTGGAGGCTGGAAGTCCAAGATCTAGGTGTCAGCAGAGTTGGTTGTATTCTGAGGTCTCTCTCCGTGGCTCGTAGGTGGCCATCTTCTCCCCGTGATTTCACATGGTCTTTCCTCTGTAAGTACTCCTATCGGTGTCCAAATTTCCTCTTCTTAGAAGGACCCCAGTTATATCAGATTAGAGCCCACCCTACAGACCTCATTTTAACTTAATTACCACTTGAAAAATCTTATCGCCAAATATACTTACATTCTGAGGTACTGGAGATCAGGACTTCGACACGTGAATGCAGGGTACACAATTCAGCCCATAAAATAATCCTACCGTGAAGGTGAGAGAATTTGTCACATACGATGCTGTTTAAAAAACAAACGAGCAAAGAAAACAAAAAATCTGATTCCAACTACGGTTAGGATTAAGTTCAGTTGTGAATAACAGAAAAAATAACAGTGGTTTAAATGGAATAGAAGTTTATTTCTCATTTTCAAAAAGATAAGAAATAGTCCAAACTGGAATGGTGCTTGTTGGTGATAGGGACCTAGGCATCTTCTCTAGTTTCCATTCCCAAGGTCACCTCATGGTCCAATATGGCTGCTGAAGCTCCAGTCATTAAGTCTATATTCCACTTTATTGATTGTGTTCTCAGAAAGGCTCTCCCCTGCAGCAGCCTCAGGCCTTATCTTCCTCAAGATTCAAATCCAGTGGAAAAGAGCAAGAACCTCTTTTCTAGAAATACTAGCAAGTTATAGTTGTGTCCCATTGACTCTGATTGGGTCACAGCCCGTTGTTGTGGCCAGGGGAATGTGATGTCCTGACTGCCTTAGGTCTAGACATCTACCCACCCTGGGCTGAGAGTGTGGGTGGCATGGACCCTAGAGGGAAATTTAGTTTAATGTTTTACTAGAAGAAGGACAAATGGATGCTGCACAGAACAAACCACAAATATCCGCAGAGTTTTATCCACGTATTTCACATAAACACAGTGAGGCTCAGAGAGACTAAGTTACTTGCCGAAGTACCCACACAACGATGAAGTTAGGATTCAAACCCTACTGTCCGATAGCAAAGTCCTTCCTCTTCTTACTCTGGTGCCTTAATAGGTTCAAAGCCAGGAGCTATCCTGTGGGATGGAGCAAGGTGGGAAGACTTCCTGGAAGAGGTGAGTTAATGAACAATGATTAAGACTTAGATGTCAGGGAAGCCGAAGTGAAAGTACCACAGGCAGGGAGATTTTTTTCATGGTGAGCTGGTGCCTGCAGACAACCTGTGGAATGGCTGTCCTGGCAAGAAACCAGTGCACCCTCAGCCACCACTCCTGCAAATTCCCCAGATCATCAATAAGTATTCTCTAGGGAAAAAAATGTTTCAGAGCCAAATGGTTTTGGGGAATCCTGTCCCTGTCCTCTCAGTGAGTCACAGTACACAAAAAAGAAAGAAATTTATTTCATTGGCGTGACCAGAATTTCCCAAACAACTTTCGTTGGTTCCTCAAAGTTCTTATTTGTTGGTTGCTCGGTTTTGAATACCTATATACCTATCTTCCTTATGCTGAGAAACCAATGTTCTTTGGAATATACTTTGGAAATAGGAATTGATCGTTTACTCCAAAGCTTGATTTTCCAGATAAGGAAACCAAGGTTCAGAGAATTTAAGGGACGTTGCCAACGTTGTTTAAAAGGTGAGTGGCAGCTCTGAGACTAGGATCCAGGCCCCCAACCCTTTGGTACTAACTTGTATGTGGGTGGTAGTTTCCAAAGTACTTCTATATGAAGTTATCTTATTATGTGGACCATGACTAAACTAAACTAACATTGTTCCCATTTAACATCTCAGGCAGCAGTGACAGGGTCGTCAAAGCAGACGATCAGTTCCTGCATTTCCAAGAACTCTGTGTGTGCGTGTGTGTCCACAGGCTCTCCCACGCATCCACACCTGAGGCAAAGGCACTCCGAGTTAACCGACCTCCAGCATTCAGTTAATATAGGAGGAGGAGCTGTTTCTGTGTCCTTCCTTTTTTCTATAGGTTTTGAGTAGATACATTAATCAATCAATCAAGAAATGTTTATTGAGTGTTTACTATGCTCTCAGAACTGTTCTAGACCCTGTGGGGCACACAAAACAACTATCAATCAATCCGGTGATTACATATTGAATATTTACCATGTGAGAAGCCCTGTACTAAATATTATGGGAAGTCCAAAGTTAAACAAGATGTTGATCCTTTCCCAAGAAGTTTACTGTCTAACAAAGGATACAAGATAAGTACTCAGATAAATACCATGAAAGGCAACATATGATCAGAGAAGGAAATAGGTGTCTGTCTGTCTGTTTGTTAACGGAGGAAGAGGAGTTTGAGCTGGAGTTGAAGCATCTGATCCAAATGCGTTGGGCCTGGCTGGATGGAAAGACTTTCCTCTCTGCAGGTGAGCAAAGCAAAGTTATAAAGGCTGGTGTCCTCCTGATTTTGCAGCTGAATGAAGGAAAGCCTCTAACAGAAGCTCTTACCCCGGGGTGCAAATTGGAGTCACCTGGGGAGACTTTAAAACACAGCTGTCTGAGGTTCCATCCCTGACTAGCTGACTCAGGATCTTGGAGCTTGGGGCATTAGGATTGTATTTGCTTTTTCAAACTTTGCCAGGTGACTTTGGTGTGGTCAGGGCTGAAACTGCTGGCCTCGAGCACTTGCAGCAGGTCAGATGGGGGGCACAGGGAGCAGGCCAAGGCAAGCTGGGCCAGGGAGGAACAGCTGGACCTGAGGACCACGGTGGAGGAAGAATCAAGGGTCTTGATGAGAGATGAGATACAAGGACTAGAGAAAAGAGCATCAGAGATGACTTCAAGAAACAAGCTATGAAGCCTGGAACTGCCGTTGTGGAGAGTGTGCTGGGCAAGAAGAGAAGGGCTAAAAAGAAGAGTCCAGAACCCGTTAGACTGGAACAACATGGGTCAGGTCTCCCTTGCGTCTTTCTCTCCCAACCTTTTGGGGAGCAGAACTCTCTAAGGCATTCGTTCTGATCCCCCAGCTAGTTTTTAAAGCCCCTTAAAGGCCATAACTGTGCAGGAAATCCACACTCACAGCTTTGCAGCATCTTTTTATCACAAGCAAGCATGCCTGGGGAGCTTGAAATAATAACTGCAAGACGGGCTAAGAGCTGTTGGGTGTTCACTGTGCACAGGGCCGCGCTAAAGCTTTGCTGCGTTATCCCATCTGATCGTCCGATTGTTAGCCTGTCACAGACGAGGAAACTGAGACCCAAAGAAGTTAAGGAACTTGCTGGAGGTTCCAGATCTTATGAGTAGAAGGACTAAAATGTGAATTGATCAAAAATGTGTTTTGGTCTCATTTTCCCTTATAAAAACGTATTGTGTGGAGAGTCTTCACGGCCCAGTTTTCGTTGACTGAATTTTTGCTGAATTTCTGTTAGTGCCAGAGACCGAACGAGGTCGGATCCAAGATCCGGTCAGAGGGTATTCAGAGCTGAGGAGATGTGCACAGGGAGCTCTGGAGGATTCTGAACCAGGAAACGTGTATAATTTCATTTCATTTTCACAGCAAGTCAATGAGAAAACTGATGTTCGGAGAGGTTAAGAATCGTGCCCAAGCGGCACTGGGAAAAGTTGAAGGTGGGGTTCGAACCCAGGGTTGTCTGAATCTAAACACACGTGCTTTTGCATCATAACCCTGGCAATGCCCCCAGTGTATCTGGGTCTAACCTAGGACCCCACCTTGATGGGCAACATCGATGAACAATCCCCCTGGTGTGTTTCTCCACCACCCTCCCCCACCCACCCCAGATGCATACTCCCTGCTCCCTCCTCTCCCACCTGCCACCCTACAGGGGTGGACCCCCGGCTCTGACTCCAGCTACAGGACCACCCCGCCTAAAAAGGCCGGTAAGTGGCTTCAGGTAGCAATTGGGATAAACAGCCTGAGGCCTCCCGGGCCTGTGGAAAACGCGGTCAGGAACAAACCCCGAGAGAATTCCTCGGGAGCACTGGCAGCCTGGGGGAGCACAGGAGGCATCCCACGTCTGTGCAGAAGGATTAGATTCTGCAATATCCACGCGCCAAGGTGTAACTGACTAGCTTGTTGTCTGGGGCACAAAGCAGGGAGGTGGGGCACCTGCAACTGCCCCATCATTCCCAGGGTCAGCTGCCATCAGGCCAACTTGAGGACAGCCAGCGAGTGTCCAGCCTGCCACCAGCTGCTTCTGTCAAGCCACCTCACTGCCAGGAGAAGGATTTAGCCAGAGCTCTCAAGAAGTGGAAAAATACCCATCTCATCTCAGCCGTGCGGCAGATGCAGAGTTAGGCTGCAAACTGGAATAAATGCAGGACCCTCTGCCAAGGTGTACGGTGGGAGACGGGTGCCTAGTCAAGTGACTGTCCCTGGGTGGTTACAACAGTATTTGCAAGACAGCTCATTGGTCACGCCACCAGGGAATGTCAGCAAAATTCTCTGGTCCCTTGCTACTCAACGTGTGGTCCCCAGGTCCCCAGTGTAGCAGCAGCAGCAGCACGTGGGAACTGGTTAGAATTGCAGCCCCCACTCCAGACCCCCCAAGTCAGAATCAGCATTTTACCAAACTCCCCAGGTGACTGTGTGCACATTCAAGTTGGAGAAGCGCTGATGGAGAGCGCCCCCCCCAGCTTGTTTCACAGATGAGGAAACAGCTCTAAAGAGATCAAAGGGCTTTCCCCAAGGTCCCATAGCTAGACCGTGGCAGACCTCAGATGGAGAATAATTCACACAGGTACAGCACTTCACCTTGTGTTCAACCATTTAATTCTTGCAACAGCTACGTGAAGTGGGTGGGGCAGAAATATCATCCCCGTTTTACTGATGAGGACGCTGAGGAACAGAGACATTAAGTAACTTGCCCAAGGACACACAGGAATTAGCAGAGCCAGGATTCAAGCCAGGAATTCTACCTCCTTTTGTCTAGTGTTCTGGGGCAGGGGTCCACAGACTTTTTCTGTAAATGATCAGATAGCAAATATTTTAAGCTTTGTGGACTCAGTCTGGACAGTTTCCATCAAGACTATACAACTCTGGGCCGGCCCCGTGGCTTAGCGGTTAAGTGTGCGCGCTCTGCTACTGGCGGCCCAGGTTCGGATCCCCGGCGAGCACCGACGCACTGCTTCTTCGGCCATGTTGCGGCTGCGTCCCACATACAGCAACTAGATGGATGTGCAACTACGGCATACAGCTATCTACTGAGGCTTTGGGGAGAAAAAGGGAAAAAAAGGAGGAGGATTGGCAATAGATGTTAGCTCAGGGCCGGTCTTCCTCAGCAAAAAGAGGAGGATTAGCATGGATGTTAGCTCAGGGCTGATCTTCCTCACAAAAAAAAAAACAAAAAAAAACAAAGACTACACAACTCTGGAGCCAGCCCTGATGGCCTAGTGGTTAAAGTTCCATGCGCTCCGCATCGGCGGCCAGGGTTCAGTTCTCGGGAGTAGAACCACACCACTCATCTGTCAGTAGCTATGCTGTGGTGGCAGCTCACACAGAAGAACTAGGTCTTACAACCGGGATATACAGCTATGTACTGGGGGTTTGGGGAGGAAAAAAACAAAAGAGCAAGGAAGATTGACAACAGATGTTAGTTGAGGGCAAATCTTTCCCAGCCAAAAAAAAAATAAAAAGACTATACAACACTTTCATTGTAGCAGGAAAGCAGTCATAGACAATAAATGAATGGGCATGACTGTGTTCTAATAAAACTTTATTTATAAAACCAGGCAGTGGGCCAGATTTGGCCCCCAGGCTATAGTTTGCCAAGCCTTGCATCTTATTGCTCAGTCCCTGAGAAGGCAGTCTCTACATCAGCCTTCCTCTCCTACTCCAGAGTCACTGAAGAGAGGAAGGAGGGAGAAGCCCAGAATCTCATATGGACAGGATATTTGTCTGGGGGAGAGGGATCTTTGATCCTGGACTGAAGGTAGACCTCACCAGGGATGCTGCCTGCATTTGGTTGTGTAGGACATGCCCTGAGGGGGCTTCAGGGGGCCTAAATCCCTCCTACTCTCTGCTATCACGGAGCTAAGACCCTGGCTCACAATGCACCAGCTGGAGGGAAGCAAGCCCTTTGCTAATTGCTCCCCAGAGGGGGCGCTTTCTGCAAGCTCCCTCCCAGAGTGGGTGCCTTTTCTCCTCTGCAGGAAAGAACTCCGTGCTAGCAGCAACCCTGGTAACTCCAGGCCCCCGCACAGGCTGAGCTCTCCCTCCCCAAAACCATTCCTGCAGCCAAGGTCTTCCACAGCTGCTCAGTGAACACATTTGTGTGGCAGAAAAAGCGGGAGAGACAAAAGGAAAGAAACCCCAGTTTGCAATGTCTGACTCAGGAAATAAAGCTGGGGACCATCTTTTAACGTTTGCCTTCATTAACATGCCCATCCATTTTCAACACTGGGGGAGAGTTTCCAGACTTTGCAGATCATTTAAAAGCTTAAGGGATTATCAACCAGTCATTTAAAATGACATTTTCACTGGGCAAATATTATTCTGTTAAAGAGCCTGCATGGCACAGGCTGCGATCGGCTTTGGCAGGGTTACAGGGCCTTCCTCCATTGCAAACCCCACCATTTCCTCATAAAGCTGTCAAGACCCCGCTTAATGAAACATATATAAACGCGATGATGTTAGCCATGTCACAGCGAGCTAATTCATGTTGGCTTGTTCCTGGTGCGCTGCCCTATTAAGGCTATTATCAGTGCATCCTCTTAGGATGACCCCCAGCAGGCCTGCCATTGGCCCAAACAGATGAAATCCGAGAAAGTGTTTAATCTCCAAACAGGCCAAACATCTTAAATAAATAAATAACCAACAGACCTGGTTTGAATGTACGGGTAACATACACAAGGTTTTCTTAGGAAAGAGATGCTGTAAGATTAATAAGCAGGCCTGTCTGCCTCCCAAGGCCCTTGGACCTGCTATAGCTGCTGACTTCAGTTCTTGGGGCATAGGTTTTCTTCTTTAATTACTAGATTACTCAAAGAGAATCCACTTGGCATGGTCAGGGCTTAGAAAAAACATTTTTAAGCTCTGTTTCCAGATTGTTTTTCAAAATGTGTATCTCTCTGGCTTTTCTGGCTCTGCCGTGCGCCACCTTCTCTCTCTTTGCCCGTGCAGTCTGAAAGGAAGAGACAGAGGCCTCTTGGTGTGGTTTTCCCCTTGCAGTCCAGTGAGACAAAAATGATTGAGATGGAAAATGTGGGAGACTTCATGGACCCCGAAACCTCCAGAATTCAAACCCTTTTAGACCACAATGAGAGAGTTCTGGCAAAATAATCAACCCCATTAGAATTCACACAGCCAGGGAGGACTGTTCATCCACTATTTTAGAGGTGCCTGGACTAGAGCCATCAGAAAAGTCCTGTCTCCTTTTCCAGGGTAAATAGGAGGATAGAACTTTTCAGAAAAACAGCCATTGCCGGCGACTTTCTTCTTGCCATAAAATTACTTCCCTGAACACACGTCCCCAAGGAAAATTCACAAACTGGCCCAAAGGACTAGATGTCACTATTTTCAGCTGCAGAAATCTGCTTTCGTCAATGACAAGCTATAAATACCGAGCCACTTGGGAACAGCTTTTACAACAATTCCACCCATGACTAGGCTCTGGCACTTGAGGCCTAGGAAGAAAGTTCTGGAGGAAATCCGTCAGCCTGGGTGTTCCCAAGGGGAGAGGGAAGATTCTCATCTCTTCCTCCACCTCCTGTTTCTACTGTCCCCATTCCAACCACCATCCTAGACACGCACACACACAAGCACCAATGCCACATGCTGTCACATGCTGCGTGTGACACCTGACTCAGGCCTTGGGACAGCTAGGGAAATGCCTGCTCGACCTGGTCTCACGGGGGCCATTCTCACCTTTTAGAGAAATCAGTATCTCCCAGAATGCATCTGTGAAGCAAAGAGTCAGATAACTTGGGAGTAAAAGTCTATCCCTTTCTAGGTGATTCAAATAAATTTGCATATTAAGGGCTCTGGAAAGTCCTGCAATAAAGATACTTGTCAAATTTTGTTTAACCTAGCATTTGGCCATCTTATTTGACAACTGAAACTTTTATTCAAGTAACATTCCTTCTGGAGGAACACAGTCTTAGAAACTCCTGTAGAACATTGATTGAACACAAACTACCGCAAAGAAAGCAGCTCTGATGACATCAAGTCTATGATTCTCAAATAGAATATTTTCAAGTCAGTATGGAAGCTTCTAGAAAAGGGGGCAATGTATTTGTTTATAATAATTCCAATTTTTCAAAACCCAACAACCTACCCTCCCTCCACCATACCTGTTAACTAAAGCAAATACCACATGGTGTGTGCAGCTGTGTACAACTAATACAAAGGCATTTGTGTACAGACCTTCCGAGCCATCAAGGGGAGAGGGAAATTTGTGGCTTGGAAAAAAACCTAACAGCGCACTGCCAACACCAATAGTCTTCCTCCACAACAGATTTGGTGCCTGTGCCAAAAATCACTCTCGGGTCTCTTTTTAATTCTGCCCTCCTTTATCCACTAAGACTGGGGGAAAATTATTTTGATTGGAATTAGCCACCTGCAGCTAGCTCTTTAGCTGTTATTAGTATTCTGTTTAAGCCCTCTCACAACAAGCTCATTGAAAAAGACAGTGGACTTTTGAAGTTGCCCAATACCATCGCTGGTGATTTTCTCAAGTTAACGACCTCCGTACCAGCCAATTTTGCTGGCAGGGGAAGGTGACACTCTCCTCCCCAGGGTCGTGGCCAGGAATTAAAGGGTCTGGGATAAATTACAGGAGCCATCTCTGCCAACAACTCTCTTCTCCTTGATCTCGCCCCATACTTCCCTACTATGTTTTTATTTTCACACAATGTTAGGTGCTTTTCTACCCTCCCTTCCCTGCATTCCTCCAATAATTCACATCTTTATGTCCTTCCCAAGCATCACACTCAGTTGGTTAGCCTCGTAGGTGCACAATTTCCAATTTGGAGCAACGCCTCTAAACATTGCTTGCTTAAAATGATTTCGAGCCAGTTACTTAATATTTCTTTCTAATGGAGAACACAAATGGTTCCCCTTCATTTTAAAACCCCCAACACTCCAACCTCCAACACCCACTACACTTGTCATAATAAACCTTTATATTTGCTTATTAATTTACGGCTTACAAAGTGGCTTCCTATACAAATTCCTCATTTACGTTCACACGGTTCTGTCCTCATGACTTGGGAACAAGCCCTTGGGGTGTTTATTATCCAGCCATTGAACAGGGAGCCAACTTTGGTTCCATTTTTCTGGATCCGTAGCTGAAGGAATTCAACTAAGTCTGAGCTGGTCTCCATGATGAATGACAAAGAGAAAGAACTCAAATTTATCTCCAGTGGCCCAAGGCAGAGACCACGAAGCCAAAGTCCTAAGACTCAGAAGAGCCCCTTAATTCCTCATAATGCTTAGGGTGAGACTCAACGGGTAGCTACAGAGAACATTCTTTGATCCCTCCAACTCTGTTCTCCCTTTCTCTCCTGCCACAGCTTGACCCATTCCACAAATGGAATGGGAGTTATTCTGCTTTGCTTGGGAGTAGGGGTGGGGTTCTGTTTCTTTGGTTTTGCTTTTTTTTCTAATCAGTGGGTACCCAATCCTCCACTATAACACTTTTCTTTCCATGGGTGAAAGTAGAACTTAACATTAGAAGAGTTAAAATAATGGAAGAGCTCAAAGGAAAGACTCCTAAAATAAGAAGTAAATCTACCAAGATTCAAATCCTGGCTTCACCATTTACAGGCTGGGTTACCTGGGGCAAGTTACTTAACTTCTCTGAGTCTAACTTCCTCGTCTGTAAAATGGAGATAAAAGCCCCTCCTTCACAGGGTCCTTGTGAGGATCAAAGGAGTGAATAGTTTCTAGCATCTAACAAGCACTAGATGGTATTTTATTACTATTTTGTCTGAACCACCAGAAAAATAAAAATAATAATAGTAATATACGAGCAATCTGTTTTCCTTAGCACAATGAGCACCCAGCAAGCCTGAGGGCTGCTGATGATGTCCTAAAGCCCTCCTTTGTCATGAAAAGTCCCATCCTTCTCTTACAGAAGCTCCAGTTAGCAGAAAACCCACAGAAAGTGAAGGCTACCTTCTGAAAAATAGTCATGATATATTGGTAAGTTTAGAAGCGCTAAGAAGGAAATCTGGATTCACTTTGCTAAAACATTAAAGGCAGGGGAACTCACATTTACTGCGTGGCTCCGAAGGGCCTCTAGATCCTCCTTACAACCACAGGAGGATGGCACTGCCACCCCCATCTTACAATGACACAGGCAGGCTCAGACCGTGGAGAACTTGCTCAAGAGTCAATAGCAGATTTGAACCCACATCTCACTGACTCCAAAATCCATCCCTTCCACCATGCCCTCACCAAACATATCGGAAAGAGGAAACTCACCAAGGAAAATAGCTTTTTATTGACCGCTGAGAGAAAGCAACTATCTGGTGACCCCAGAGACAGATCTTTTAATATTGTTTTTGTGCAAACTCACTGTTCCCCAGACCCTCCACTCTACCCCCAGATCATTAAATCGGAAATCAGGAGAGAGAACAGGAGGAAGAGGGGAAGGAAAGCAAACTGGGGTAGAAGCTAGACAGATACACCATGTCTGCAAAACTGGACCCTATAATGCTTCAGAAGGTTCTAGAATACTGAAAGGGCCACTGGCTCTCAAGAACTGGGGACAGTGGCAGTAATGAAGGCAAAGCTGAGAAAGAGCCAGCCGGGGCCTGAGTTTGTTTTTGATTTGGGTTGATTTTTTTTTTTTCGTTAACCGTGCAAATTACAGGGCGGTGGGCCTGCTTGCAGTGCTCAGGAGAAGCCTGGGAAAACTCGCGCGCACACGATTTGCAGATGCCCAAAAGCACCTCGTTGTAGAATAGTATGGTCCTCAGTGCAGGCTTCTGGAAGCCTAAGCGAGGCTCCTCAGAGGCCAGGACCCTGAGAAATGAGCCCTAACATCCGTCCGTCTGTCCTCACTCGAGTTGGCTTCTGTCCCGCCTCATGCTCGCTACTCACCAGTGAGCTGGAACTAAGACAGCCTGGATGAGCCAGCTGGGGAGCAGATCTGAAGCCGGTTCCAGGGGTATCACCTGCCAGCCCTGCTCTGTGCCCCCACCAGGAGCAGATGCTAGAAACTGCCCACTCCTTTCCTCCCAGCTCAGCGCAGCGGGAAAACTCGGCCTCAGAACCAGCAGGTCTGGCATTGGATCTTGGCTTGGCCACCTACTAGACGTGCATCTTCATTCCACTCCCCCTCAGTTTCTTCAGCTGTGAAATGGGGGACAATATCTACCACTGAGGCTGTCGTGAGAATTGGATGGGTTAAAATACATGATGCTTGGCACAGGACCTGTCATCGTAGCAATAATCACAGCTGACGTTTATTGAGAACTTGTGACAAGCCAGACTACACATGAAGTGCTTTACATGTATCGTCTCATTTAATCCTTATAACAGCTCCATACATTAGATTCCATTTTTCCCCCTTTTTACAGATAAGGAGATTGAGGGAAAAGCAGCTAAGTGACTGGCTCAAGGTCACACAGATAGTAAGTGTCAGAGAGGGGAAGAGAGTCAGCCAGCCTCGTTCCAGATCCCAGGCTCTCCCTAACTAGGACACAAATGTGGCTTCCACGCTGCCAAGCCATATCTGCACCACTCTCCCCAGAGATATCAAACCTCCCACTGACATTTTTCCACACGAGCATCTTCTCTCTGCCAGGCACCACTCGCAGGACTCTGAGGAACACAAAGACGAATAAGACACAGTTTCTCCTCCAAAGCTCAGCAAAGGAAAGAAGTGGGCAGGTGGCTTTGATAAAATGCTATGTGTGCTATACGACATGCTAGGAACAGGAGCTAAAGACCCACCCCAGTACCCTCGCACCTCCCCCAGGGAGGATCTGACATGTGTGTGTCACAGTAGCTCAAGCACTACTGGACACACACCACTTCACTCCCAACACAACCCTCTGAGGGAGGCACCGTTACAAGCTCATTGACGGGTCAGAAAACTGAGATTGTACTCACTAGCTGGGGTTATGCTGTCGATAAATAGTAGAACCAGGATTCCTGACTGTGTGGCCTGACTCTGTGCGTGTGGTGTGCTAACCACTATACTTTTTAGTCATGAGTCGCTTAACAATGGGGACATGTTCTGAGAAATGCGTCATTAGGCAATTTCATCATTGTGCAAACATCATAGAGTGTACTTACACAAACCTAGATGGTATAGCCTGCTACACACTTAGGCTCTATGGCACTAATCTTATGGGACCACCATCATATATGTGGTCTATTGTTGACAAGACATCGTTATGTGGCTCACGACTGCACTACCTCCCATATGTGCAATGCACCATCCGTTCCTATCTCCCCATCCTCTCATCAACCGTGAGAGGCTTGCAGGGGAAGTGTTATTACTTAATTTGGACAGATAAGCCACTGAGGTAAGCTCAAGATCAGAGAGTGGGTTTGCAGTGGCGAGCACCAGAGCCTGGATCTCCCAGACAATGGTGCCCCGTGGCAGGAAGGTCACCCCCAGCAGGCAAGGGTCAAGCAGGCAGCCATGTAAAGACACCCATTGAGACACAAGGGCAGACATGCTGTCTTCGGGGAGCCTGGCCGGGTCCTTGTGAAGTCAGAGGCCAAAGCTTCTCTGTTTCAGCCATTCCGCTCTCCTGCCAGAGGACATCATGAGCAGAAAGGATGTGCTTCCGCCTCTGTGCCTTGGACCACTCTTCGGTGGCATCCTCTTCACCTTGAAAAGGTGGAGTTATTAGCAAAGAGCCAGGATAAACAGCTGAGAAGGAGATAGGTGGAGGACCTGTGATGTGGCCTAATTCTCCCACCCAGGTCTGCTTAAAGTCAGAGAGATGAGCAAGAACCTTCCAAGGGACCCTCAAGGAATCTGCAGTTTCACTGAGGAGACAATAAAGCTCGCGGGCAATGGCCAAAGATAGTTAAGTGCCACAGTGACCCGGAGCCCATCAAAGGTTCTGAGACAAGAGGAAGCCCCGCAGTGACCGCTGGGGAGATGTCATGAACAAGGTGGGAACTGAGCTGCGCCCAGATGTGCATAATGCAGCTCAGAATTTTAACCAAAGCCCCCTCTGAGCTCCTTCAACACTGCCCCTCATCTGATGACAAGACGACGATTGTTTCTGCTACAAATCTCTTTGCAATGTCTCCCTTCATATCTTCTGTCCCAGATTATTTCTCGGACACTACCTGGTAGGGGACCGAGCCATGCCGGTGCCATGAACCTAGACAACTCCCAGCCTCTCTCAGATTCCTCTCACCCTGGCTCCAGTATCAGTCTAAGCTCTGTGTGGCTTTATAGACCAGGTGACCACGGTCATCAGAGAGACCGGGCCTTGCCACTCAAGGGCCTGGCACTGTTTTGTTCCTGTTTCAAATTAGCATAAGTATTTTTCAAGGCACACCGTGTATTAAATTGAAAAATAGAATCAAAAGGTATCTACCTATAGCCAATAAAATGTGGCTCCCTCTTCCAATTCAGCCTTTCTGCACCCAAGTTTATTGTGTGATGGACAAAGCTTAACAGAGCGGACAAAGGGGTGCTACAGGCTTCCCTGTTAGGTACTGAGAGTAATAAGGCACATAATTGTTTCCCCCTTCAGAGCACGGTGACCTCATTTAGAGCATTGCTGTTTTCTGGTGGCTGGAATGTGAGCTTGATTTCTGGCTGGGAAAACCGAGCCCAGCTCCTAACAACAGCTCAGCCCTCGGCAGCTCCTCTCTCTTTGTTCCTCTGGCAAAGAGGCTGGATGCAGAGCCCTCGGGCCTTTGCTGCGAGTCTCATCTACAGCGGTTTGCAGGATGCACATAAAGAGAGTGTTGTCCCCAAAGGGCTGAAGGTCACGGTACGGAATACGAGATTTATAGAGTGTTTCCAACAGCTCCATCGGCTCCAATGCAGGAAAGAATGCCTGCGTCCCAGTGGCAAATTCTAGTTGTTTTTTCTTCTGCAGAGATGTATGAGATGGCGAGCAATCACCGGACACCCGTGCCAAGACTGGGAAGAATAAATAATTCCTGCTTCTATTGGTTACAATTTCTTAGACTTTAACTGTTCATCGCCCTGAATCTTATTTTTATGCTCGTGACTCTCCACCCCTAGCAAGGCAATTTAGGGGAGACTCATACTTTAAGGAATGTATCTAAATGCTCCCAGGGTTTCCACATGTTTCTGGATCACTTTTGTCACTGGTGGATGAGACCAGCATGTGAGCAGCCATCCTTATTCATTAGCAACCTGGAATTCAAACAAGCTGAACAGAACAAATTAAGTTAAAATATTAGCTGTGAAACAAAGCCCTGTGTTTCATTCCACACCCCGAGGCCGATCTTTGAGAATGGGTAGCCCCTGAGTCGGGCCTACCCAACGTTCTCTTTTCTCATACACATTGAGGATGTCCCCACCTCTGAGGTCTGTATTTGGAAAGCTGGCTTAATGGGAAGAACTCTGGATTTGAAGTCACAAGATCAGCGACTGTGACCTTGGGTATCATTGTATGCATTCAGACACTAATTTGACCAAATTAAAGGCAACTAAAAACAGTAGAATCCATCAGAGAGCTCCCAAGTTACACCCACGGGCTTGTCTACCTTACTGGTTTCTATACAGAAGACTAGGTGAAAATCTTAGAAGTGTTGGGAGTCAGGAAAACCATGTCCTCTTCCTGAGGGCCAACTGAGCCCCAGGCACCTCATACTCATCTCCTCACCAGAAACCCTCTAAAGTTTGTGGTATTATCACTCTTCCTCATTTTGCAAATTAGGAAACAGAAGTTTGGCTGTGCTAAGTAATCGTGAAGGTCGCTCCCCTAGACATGGTAGGGTCTCCGGTCTGCCTGATAGTAAAGTAGATGCTGCCTCAGACTGTGACCCCTAGCAGAGTGCCAACAACATGTTAAAGGACTTTGTCAACTGAGAAATGCAAGACAAATAGATGGGATCGTGGCCTGAGAGGGTTTTTTTTTTTTTGCACTAGCTACTATTTCAGTAGTATAGCTGCCAATTTCAGAGCTTCGCTTTTGGCGATCCTCTCTCTATTTAACATTGTGTTGGTGTTAGTAAACACTGACTGAACTACACGAGAAGTCACATGTGCCCTCAGCAGCAACTTCATGTTTATAAATCACGAAAAAAATAACTGGCCCAAGCGCATTGCCTAGTAGACCCTTGATCTCATAGTGAGCTTGGCTTGGTGGAAGGAAGAGACTCAACCTGGATTCCAGCCTCTGCTCCACCATTATGAAGAAACCTCAAGTTGGACCAGCAGACTGTGACCTTCTTGAGGACAGAGACCCTGCCTAAATTATCCACGTATCTCCAGGCTTAGCAGAGTACCTGGCACATAGCGGACCCTCAATACATATTTGCTTGTTGAATGAATGAATGAATGAACAAACGAACGGAGAGATTCTGATTATATAGGAGGCATTTACGTGGAATGGAAAACACCAGACTAGGGATCTGAAGACCTGTGTCCAAGTTCTGGCCCTGACATTAGCCAACTGAGTGTCTCCACAAGTCAATGAACTTTCTCTGAGTCTACGTCCTCATCAACCCAATTAGGGTAAAAATACTTCTGGTGTATCCATCTTAGGGAGATGCTCTATCAAATGCAGCAATATTTACAGATGAACTTAGCTTATATCTATTCAAATGTAAGTTACACCCCTGTATTACATAGAGTCAAGGAACTGCAGTTCCTTGGCAGTGTGTCACAGCCAAAGCCATTGCTTTACAGATGGGAAAACTGCAGTCCAAAGAGAAGAAGAGTCAGGAACTTAGGCCTTTTGCTTGCTGCTCCGCATTGCTGATGACGTATTGGCTAAGTTCATGGTGCCCTCGCCAGAGTCGGCAGATCTTCTTCAGGCTAAATCCAAACCACCCACTTCACTGGGTGGACCATAAGCTTTTCTCAAATAGGATATGCTTCAGAAGCAGATTTGGGCATAAGATCCCTCCTGCATGCCTGTGTCTGTCTTCTGAACATATTTGGAACTGTTGAGCAGAGTTTTCCAGAAGATGGGAAATATGGTCCCAGCCCCGCCATCAGTTCTTCTATGATGCTTGGGCAGCTCCACAATCTGGCCAGTTTCTCTCTCCGGTCTCAGCCTCCAACACTTCCCCAGGGACTCTTCTGTTCCTACCAGGTTGGTCTCCTTGCCATCCTCTGAAGTGCTTCACACATGCCAACCTCTGTGACTCCAGCCACATCATTCTTCCCTATTTCCCCTCCATCTAGTACCCTGGAGCTCAGCCCTCCACTTCTCCATCCAAATACCATACATCCTTTGTTAGCCCACGGTCAGTCTTCCTCAGCAAAAAGAGGAGGATTGGCAGATGTTAGCTCAGTGCTGATCTTCCTCACAAAAAAAAAAAAAAGAAGTTCACTTATGGGGCCGGCCCTGTGGCTTGGTGGTTAAGTGCGCATGCTGCGATGCTGGTGGCCCGGGTTCGGATCCCGGGTGCACATCGAGGCACCACTTCTCCGTTCATCCTGAGGCCGAGTCCCACATACAGCAACTAGAAGGATGTGTAGCTACGACATACAACTATCCACTGGGGCTTTGGGGGGAAAAAATAAAATAAATAAAATCTTTAAAAAAAAAAACAAATACCATACATCCTTGAAAAAGAGCTCAAGTCCCATCATTGCCAAGATGTCATCCCTGACTGCCCCAATCCACTGAGTCTTTCTCTCCTTCCTCCAGGCGCCCACACATTGGTATCTGTTGTGGGTTGACTCATGTCTCCCAAAAAGATATGCTCAAACCCTAATCCCTAGTACCTGTGAATATGACCTCATTTGGGAATAAGGTCTCTGCAGATGTAATCAAGTTAAAATGAGGTCATACTGGATTAGGGTGGGCCTTAAATCCCATGACAGGTGTCCTCGTATGGAGAGATATTTGAAGATACAGAGGAGACACAGGGAAGAAACCAGGTGAGGACAGAGGCAGAGATAGGAATTATGCCATCACAAACCAAGGAATACCAAGGACTGATTGCCAGCAACTATCAGAAGCTAGAAAAGGCAAGGAAGGATTCTTCCCAAGAGCCTTCAGAGGGAGCATGGCCCTGCCGACGCCTTGATTGTGAACTTCTGGCCTCCAGAACTGTGAGAGAATAAATGTCTGTTGTTTTAAGCCACCCAGTTTGCGGTACTTTGTTACATCAGCCCTAGGAATATAATGCAACATCTCAGGCCATTCATTGAGCTCGAACATACCTGGCTCACCATGTACTACTGGTCACCCTCTCATGAGCATATCCTAGGCCTGGGAACTGCCTGAGGAGAGGAACTCTCTCAAACATCTGTGTAGTCTCCCTAGTGCCTGGTGCCGAGGGCCTTGACTGTCTTAACCTCCAGCAAGGTGACCCTCAACATTCCATTGGGAACAGGGGCTGCATTCGAAAGGGCACTTGCTTTCTCCTCAGATTCAACAAGTTCTAGCAATGTGACAAAGCAGAATTTGGGTGACTATTTTTCAGAGAATGCAACCGTTTTCCAGCTGCAATTCAATAGCTCCAACTTATTGAACGAGCTCCCCTAAATCGTTTCCTTATACCCTACTGTCACCAAACCCTACACCAAGCGTGGTCAAAACTCCTGCTCCTAGCTCTCTGTCCATGCCAGGCTGGCCTGACCCCAATCTTACCTTCCTTACCATCACCATCACCACCACACACACACACACACGCGCACACACACACACACACACTCACCTATGGTATAATTAAGTTGGACTTGACTCTGTGTTGCGGTCCCTCTCAATCTTCAGAGTCAAATCCCATTTGGAGTTAACCTTTGAAACTCAACATAGCCCCAGCATACCTAGACAGAGAGATGACCACAAGTTAAACAGTGCTGGCCGCTGTGCCAAAAATCCTACTCTGGGCACTGGGGCATGAGATTGGAAAGGAAAACTTGCACTTCCTTCAGCAGGTCTTAGTTCGAGCAGCCTCTGAGGATTCGAGCCTCTCACCGCACTGAAGATGTATCTAGTGTTGAAAGATATGCATTTTTCATGCGACGTGGCTCTAAGGTCAATCCACCTACCACACCTTGTGCTGGACCCAAGAAGCAAAATAAGAGAAAATTTGATTGTAAGTGATTTTCCCTTAACCCCTGAGTGTGACTCATAGAGGTTCTTTCCTCTCTTCTCTCCCCTGCCCATCCTCTCTTTCACCTGGATCATCCCTTGTCCCTCCTCTCTGTGAATCCAAATCCTACCCAACCTTCAGTGTTCCATTCAAATGTAGTCTCCTCCAATAAACTTTTTTTCATTCCCCAAGTAATCACTCCAGTCTCTTAGCTCCCATTGAAACCTCTCTTCTGGCATATGATTATAATCACTTTATTTTATGGGTATTTGGATATATCTTTCATCTGCTAGTTAATCCCAGACTTGAAGGCTCTTGAGAGCAAAGATCATGTCTTACAATTTCTCCCTTTCAAAGTTTTGGGAATTAAATGAGCAAATGTAATTAAACGGCCTGCATGATGCCTAGTACCTAGTATATGCTCAATAAATCTCAAATCCTTTCCTCCTTACACATCCTTGTATCCCCCAGAGCACTCTGCAAAGTCCCTTGAATCTTGTAGCTGCCTAGTAAATATTTGTTGAACACCTGAATCAATGCATATAAATAGTGGTATTTCAACAAAGATCATTGAGTACAATTTGGATATTTTCATTTTTCTCCCTCAACTCCTGAATTTGTGGGCCCATAAAGATTATTTCTGTTACACGCCTCTGAAGCGGAAAGCAATATAGTGACCCCGGAGGCACATGGTGAAAGGCCAACGTTACCCAGTAGTCAGTCCAGAAGAAATCATCTAAGACCTGCAATAATCCAAGACCCAAAGAGCAGGCTGGACAGAAGCAGGCAGCACCCTAATCAACTTTTAAGCCAGTTAACTAATACAATCCTTGTAAAGAAATAGTGGGCAATTAATCCTTATTTTTGCACTCTTCTCGTGGCTTTGATATTTTTATTAATTTCTAATGTTTTCATGTTAATGTAACAGATCTGGACCTCATCATAAGTACCACCACTTTCTTAGGAAGTTTAAAGCCTCAGATGTTGAACCCAATGGGCATATCAGGAAGTTTGCATAGAGTTGGCACCTCTTGATGCTATAAGTTACTAGAAGCTGAATGAATTCTAGATGTTTCTGAGAGGAAGTAGCAGAGAACAAATACAAGAGACTCCTCCTTCATTCCTACCCCTAGCACCGCGGGACCTAGGCATTTCTCTTGAACGGGAGTAGGAAGAGTCCCCAACTCCACAGACGGCTGGTCACTCCAGAGCCTTCGGCTAGACCTTCGGATGGAGCAAGCGCGCCCTCAGCATTGGGTTACCCCTGTTTACGTTAACAGGAAAAAATCCAGCCCAGAGCCCAGGACCCCCCTGGCAGAGCCCTGATTTCACACCCATTTTCCCCAGATTCCTATTGGCTTGGCTGAAAACCACATATTAAAACCCACCAATCTTTCCACTTCAGCCTGATGAAAGCTTCAACAGAAACAGCTGCACTTCACATGTGGTTTAAGTTAATATCTTCTCCCGATGGTTTAACTCTAGCTGGCTGGGCTGCTTTTGTAATATTCACAGTCTTCTTTTGTTTCACATTAAGAATATGCCTTTCATTCCTCGCCAGAGCAGAGGCACACAATGAAGCTGGTAGCTCTTCATTTTTTTTTTTTTTTTTTTTTGGTGAGAAGATCAGCCCTGAGCTAACATCCGCCAATCCTCCTCTTTTTTTTTTTTTTTTTTTTTTTGCTGAGGAAGACGGCCCTGGGCTAACATCTGTGCCTATCTTCCTCCACTTTATATGGGACGCCGCCACAGCGTGGCTTACCAAGCAGTGCGTCTGTGCGCGCCCGGGATCCGAACCAGCGAACCCCGGGCCGCCACAGCGGAGCGCGCGCACCCAACCGCTTGCGCCACCGGGCCGGCCCCTATTTTTGAAATGTCTGAAGTAATAGTTCGTACTGTGTGTTACTCAAGGAACACTCCATGTTAGATATCTCAGAAGCATAAGAAAGTGTTAAACAATCCTAACGCGAACGCTGCACAACCTACGTGGAACGTTTTCCTGTTAAAAAGTAAAGCCACACACCAATGGCTCCAATTTAGTTTCTATATCCCAGAGCTCATTGAGTCGAGCAACGTGATAAAGTTCACTGTTTTGCCTCCTCTGATGACTCTCAAAACCATCCCATCCCTTCAGCGTGTAGGAAAGTTTAACCAATATGCGGCTAATTTCACACACACATACGCACGCACACACTTCATATCTACACTGGGCATTGTTAACTTTCAAGTTCATAGAAATCATGCAACTCTGATTTCTCTGGCAAAATGCACATCAGGTTCTGAGGCTTTGCCCGTAGCACCTCCTCCTTGGAGGACTTGACATCACCTAGGGGCATCTCTGCTGTGTGACGTCATTCATCATGCAACAGCGCTTGAGGTGTCAGGAATATTCTGCGGGTTTCTCTTTGTCCTAACAGTTGTCTAGAAGAGGTCAAAACTGGAAAGACTTCACCAAGCCCTTTTTGTACTCATTAGTCGTTAAAGATGTGGCTACATTTTTTGACAGCGCTTGACTTTCTCCCTATGTTCCATTTCTGTGTTTCATCCCTGAATTTGCATAAGAAGAAGCAGCAGAAGAGAATTGCTAACCATTAATGAGTATTTTAATAGGTGCTGGGCTCTGTCCTACATGTGATAAAATTTAAGCTTCAGAACAACCCTAGGAGTGAGGAGCTTTTATTATCCCTGCTTTATAGGAAAAGCTGAAGCCCAGAGAAATTAAGGAACTTACCAGGATAGCGTGGTTAGCAAGTTACTGTGGCAGAGACCACTAGTTAACTCCAATCTCTTTTTTTCTCATTCTTCCCTAGTCATAGAACTACAGAAATCAAGGTTGTATTGACCACTATTGGCTGGGTCTATAGCCACCCAAATACAGATTATGCGGTAGGGCGAATTCTAAGATGATCCCCAAGATTCCCACCCCCTCAGGGACATGCCCTGTATAATCCTCTCCTCTTGAGCGTAGGTGGGACCTGTGAATGTGATGGTCTCTCCCTCAATTAGGTTACATTATAGGACAGCAGTAAAGGGATTTTACAGATATAATTAAGATCCCAAATCAGTTGACTTTGAGTCAATCAAAAGGGAGATTACCCTGGGTGGGGCTGGCCTAACCAGGTGAGTGCTTAAAAGGGACAGGACCTTTGCAGAAGACAAAGATTCAAAGTCAGAGAGATGCTCCTGCTGGCTTTGAAGAAGCAGTGCCATATTGCGGAGAGGGCCATGTGACAGGGAATAGCAGGCAGCTTCCGGGAGCTGAGAATGGCCTCCAGCTGACAACCGTTAGGAAAGTGGGACTTCAGTCCTACAACCAAAGGAACTGAGTTCTGCCAACAACTAGAGAGCTGGGAAAAGCACCCTGAACCTCAGATGAGATGACAGCCCGGGTTTGATTTCAGCCTGATGAGACCTTGAGCAAAGGACCCAGCTAACCCATGCCCGCATTCCTGACCCATAGAAACCGTGAGATCATAAATTTGTGTTGTTTAAGCCACTACATTTGTGATCATTTGTTACACGGCAATAGAAAACTAACACAGATTACATTTGCCAAGCTCGTCTGCAGCTGGGTGTTGCCATGTGACTACGTTCTGGCCAATAGGATTTAGCTGAAGGGATGTGAGCTATTTCTCTTCCGTGCCCACCCCCTCCCGTCTCCCTTTCCCTCTTCCTTCTGGCTGGAGTATGGATGTTGTGGCGAGCCATCTTAAAGCATGAGGATGCAACACCCTGAGGATGGTGGGGCAGCAAGATAAGAAGAGTCTAGATCCCTCAAATTACAGGGTTGCCTTACCAGTCCTGAACTGCTTACACCCACACCATTAGGGGAACATGAAATAAACTTCCATCTTGCTTGTTGAAGACTCTGTTATTTTGCGTCTGTGTTACAGGAACTGAAGCCATACCCCGCCTAACAGTGGCAGAGCTCAAACTGAATCCAGGTATCTGACCCCAGAGCCCATTCGCTTAGCCCCTGCACTAGCCTGCCTCCCCAGCAATATATGGCATCACAGTAGAACTGGAACCCAACATTGTTAGAGCTAGATGGGATTGTACGGGTTAAGTCAGTCAAACTAGTTAAGCAGACAAGGAAGAGACACTCAGATCACCTTGGGTGATGAGAATAATTGCAGGGAAATGGGGTGTCACAGGAAATTGCCTCGTTGACTTCGCATCCCAGTTCTGAGACATATAGCAACCTCATGGAGACTCAGATCCATCACTCAACATCTTTGGTTGGTACCAAGCTCAAGCGACCTGCCAGCTTTCATAGCATTAACCTTGAAGAGAAGGTAACTTGATTTGCTGAGATTTCCACCAATCAACTAAGCACCTTGATTAAGCAGGCACCTCAGTGTCCTCTGACACCGCTTGTGTCCAGCACAGACTTGGCTGCCTGTTGCTTCAGCGCGTCTGCCCATCCAATCAGCTGTAGCCAGAATAAAATTGGGTTCACCTCAGACCCCTGACCTGAGCCGTAGATGAGATGCAGGAAGGAAGAGGTCTGGGCTATGTTGTTTGACGGAGGAACTGTGTGCTCATGGCTGCCACTCCAGTACTGAGACATGGCTGGTCTCTCATTTTATGGAGGAAGACCCCAGAAAGGAGAGAGACTTGCCCAAGTAAAGCGACCAGTTACTTTCCCGCTATCCAAGACTGAGGCTGGTCTACATCCCCCTACCCAGGCAGCCCTTGTGGTCACAGCTTTTCTGCTTCTAGAAGCCATCCCTTAGGTCGCCTGAATTTACATCTGACGGCATCTCCAGCAGAGCACTCTGTCTCCTGTTTGTTTGTGACAACAGCGTTTAGATTCTTGTCACTTCCTGCAGAACATCATTTCAGAATTCAACAGACACATCGCATCATACAAAATGAAGAATCGAGCAATGATCAGGTTTTTAAAATCCCTTTCTGACTTGAATAGCTAAATAACTCATCGAGTCTCCATTTTACACTTGCTGTTTTGATGTAAATTTGACTCTGGTGTGTTTACTTTTCAATAAAGTCCAAAATTCAAAACAAGCCAACAGAGAAACCCTCCTGGTATTTCACAGCCTCAGTAATTTACTGGATCTAACTTAAATCTCTCTGAAGCTACCTTAAGTCCTTTGGTGCCATCCTCTGGAAACACACAACAGCCGGTGTGGGGCCGGGGGAGTATTACAGTGAAATAGGTACACGGATCTTGATATTAAAGTTTTCTGATTCTGCAGACTGCAAACATGCTTGCTTTCTGAAATCGCACACGGCTTATACTGCCATTCTTACAGTTCAAGAAAAAAATCAAAGCATAAAGGAAAACCAGCAGCATTTTAAGAGATTTAGCTTCTGCCTGATGCTTATATCCACTTGCTGGGGCCAGGAGGAGGTATCATATTATACAAGGTCTCTGGAAACACTTAAATTTCAGAAAGATCTGCAGCCTCAATCCAAGCTTCTAGACAGAGTAGTGAGGGTGTAAAAGCAAAATGTTGACCTGATTTTCTCCCACATCACATTAGGGTAAACGGTTTGCCCCCCTCCAGGTCCAGCCTCCACCAGACTCTGCGCCTGGGAGGCTGACCCACCTGCACAGCCTCAAGAGATTCCCACACCCTCTGGCTTCTGATTGAGATCTACCAATGGCAGTGTGGTGGTTAATTTTATGTGTCAACTTGGCTGTCCATGGTACCTAGATGTTTGGTCAAACAGTATTCTAGATGTCTCTGTGAAGATATTTTTTTGGATGAGATTAACATTTAAATCAGTGGACTTTGAGTAAAGCAGTTTATCCTATATAATGTGGGTGGGCCTCGTCCAATCAGTTGAAGGCATGAATAGGAAAAAGACTCACCTTCCCCTGGCAAGAAGGAATTCTGTCAGCAGGCTACCTTTGGACTCAAACTTGAACTCTTCCCTGGGTCTCCAGCCTGCTGGCCTACCCCATCAGATTCTAG
Source organism: Diceros bicornis minor (assembly GCF_020826845.1). Taxonomy (NCBI): domain Eukaryota; kingdom Metazoa; phylum Chordata; class Mammalia; order Perissodactyla; family Rhinocerotidae; genus Diceros; species Diceros bicornis. Next base: position 10,106,258 of record NC_080776.1, on the reverse strand, counting down.
ACTTGCCAAGTCTCCACAATCATGTGAGCCGTTTCCTTAAAATCTCTCTCTGTATATATGTATATGTCTGTCTGTCTGTGTGTCCGTATGTATGTACACATCCTGTTGTCTGTTTCTCTAGGGAACCCTGACTAAGACAGGTAGCAATGGTAGGAAATCAGAGGGAGAAAGAGGAGCAAACATTTATCCCCAGCCCTCCCCTCTGGGGTCACCACAAAGGTCTCCAATCCTGCTAGGCGCTGTCACCACGCAGACCTGGCCATCTCTGATAGGGCAACCACACCCTCCCCTTGCATCGTCAGGCCTGCAGGTGATAATCAAGCCACCTCACTAAGCCTGGAGGACTGCACTAACCCTTAATGGCTTCTCTACACTGCTCACCCTTTCATAAAGAATCCTTTTATTAAACTCTCCTCAATTAATCCCACTAAGTGCAGGCTGGGCCCCTGGCTGACACACTGTATCCAGAATGTGAGAGCCATTGCAAAGTTGTTGTGGCATTCAGGGCCTTCCTTTGTCCGACCCAACCTCCCTTTCCAGTGTCATGCTCCACATGTCCATTTGCTCCAAAAGACTCATGAGACCCCACACACAAAACACACAGCACTTCTGCCACGCCACCTGCTGTCCCTGTCACAGTACCTTAGCGCCAACTCCTCTGGCTACTCCCTCTGGATGTCAGCATCCCTCATTGCCCTAGTCACATCACTTAACAAGAACAGAAGAGTAACTTGAAAACTCATAAAACCTGGGAGCCACTGTCCGTGATGGCTCTGCCCTATTTCATCATATCCCCCACTTCTGGTCTGTTTCAGTTTGTTTATTGTTGTTGCTTTTCCATCCAAGACGCCCAAGTCCCCTCTCTCCCCTATGGTCATATCCATAGCCAAGTGTTACAATTTCCAGAAAGGCACAGAAATCTGTCAGAGTGACTGCCTCACTTCGTTGTCACACCATTTGCTGGAGAATATTTGAGTAGGTGTGGGGTTCTTATTTTGTTTTGTTTTTAAATTTTTTAAGACCTTCCAAAGGCTTTGTTTTTTAAAAAAAAAATAAACACCATAGGGAAAGTAAAGAACAGTATAGGTTTCAGTAAAAATTATGCTTACTTGTTCTCTTCTTCTGGATTTTCCTATTGTGTTAAAAACAGTAAGACATGTTTTTTTCAGCCTGCCACTATGTCTACCACAGAAATCACGAAAAGCAACGAAAAATGGAAATGAGCAACATGACAAAACCAGTGCCCCTGAGGTTTCAGCTCAAAAGCAAAATGGAACACATGAACCAAGGCTGTGGCAGTGCCTACAATTAGCATAATCAGCATCAATGAGGTGTCAAGATATCAGAATTAATGGTCCCAGGTCAGCCACCCAGGTAGTGGCCACGTAGTCCAAGTACAGAAAAGGGGAGTCCTGTGGTCAGACAATGGATTCTGAAATTCTAAAGGGAGAAGACAGAGAGCAAGGTTACAAGCCCACCAAAAGGCAAGTTGTACACATATGTGTTCAAATAGTTAACACCAGGTAAGTGGGTTTTTGAAAACCAACCCGTCTTCCTCATCTGAACTAGCCAGTGAAATTTACCACAAATGACAAAAGAAAGGGAAAGGAAGACTCATTCCCTCACCTCCTCCCACTTGGGCAACTCTCAGTCTGAACCTCCCACTACCACCAAGGTCTGAGGAAGGTTCCACACAGCCCTCCTCTCAGGAGAGGGTTAATTTAAGATGTAATAACTCATAGTGACATAAGCCTAACGATGCATACCCCTCACCGCAAAGGAGGCTGACCCTGATCCCTGGTGTTCTGAGTTCTTCAAAGATGGATCTTAAGCACTCATGCACATTTTGCGTGCCACGTCACACTGTATCTGCGTTAATTTTACGACGAAAAGAATATCGTCCATTTCTTACCAAGTAAACGGCAACCTTTTCCGGGACAGGTTCTGTGCGCTATGTTTATCTTGGGCTTCTCTATCTCTGTTGATATCACATGGCAATTGCAGAGGCACAGATTTAAAATATCAACTCTTTTGAAGGTAGTCGTATTTCAGAAGTCTCTTGAAGCTAGAAAAACTGGAAGAGTCAAAGGAATGCATCTCTAATGGTGAAAAGACAGTCAGCTGGCCTAACGCTTCTGGAGAGAAGATTTTCGCTGTCCACTCGTCTCCACCTGCAATGATGTTGCCCCTGGGCCAACCTGGGTCCTAGACTATCTTTCTAAAACTGAATATCTATTTCCCTCTTTCAAGCTCAGGAGGGGTAAATGATGAGTTGCCCTTCTTCATGCAGGGGAAGCACGGAGCCCTCCCCCAGACGATCTTCTGAACTTTCCTTGAGCCTCTCTGTGGCCTCGTACCAAGAGAGAAGCTGGCATAGACTGCCTCAAGATCATCGCCTCATGACATGAACATCAGCAACCACCTCCTCCATTTTGGTGTGAGGCTAACTGTGTGCCTCATGCCTCAAAATGACCAAAACACACAATCGACCAAAAAATTTAGGGCCTGGCTGGCAGGACCCATTTCTTAGAAGCACAGACCGTCCCTCACAGCTCAATGGCTGGCAGGGCAGTCCTAATGCCATTTATCTGCCCACACCCTGGCAATGCCTGATAGCAGAAATCAAATAAACTTTAATGGTTAGTTGGCACAAATAGGAACTCAGTGAACGTTGGCTTTATAAGAACTTAATCCCAACCACTAGGGTCATCTCCCAGGGTCCTCTCCAGCGCTGTCACAGGATCATCTATAGGGTGTCCTGTGGTCAGCCTGTGACAACACCTCCATAAATCTCAACCAAGCACTGGTTCCCACCCCTCTCCAGGAGACGAGTCCACCAGGATGGCTGCTTCCTGGCCAACGTAGGTCATGTCCCAATACTTGTCAACCCTGTTCCTCTGCGATGCCTTCTCTACCACCACACCACCCTCAGGCTTCAGAATCAATTGTTAAAGAAGTCCCATCATCCCTTTGCCTCTGGCATAAGAGATCCACCTCTAGAATATGTGAGGTCTGTCACATGAGCCTCAGATAGAAACTTCAGTCCTTCCTCCACATGAGGTCCTGCACAGTCACTGACTTAGTTTGTTTTGGGTTTATTTGTTTGTTTAGAGGTTTGATGTTAAAAAACATTAATTTTTTAAATGCAGACATTGGAATTGCTACAATATTTATAACTCTGTCTTGGCTTTGCTTCGTTTTCTAATATATCAGAATCCTCATAACTGGAAGTAACCCTGACCTCTCAATCTTCTGAAGAGCCCATCTTCTTAACTGAACCATGGGGATCCATGCAAAGGGATCCATGTCTGCCATGCTCACAGCTGCACGGTACCTGGCTGGTAGTAGGCGATCAATAAGCATTCCTTGATTCAACATCGCTCGGATGGCAATCGATCCACATTATTTCTGAGCTCAGGTACCAATGAGCAGGTTCTTTCTTTATTAATTCACGCCAACACTCTCAATCCTAAGTGATCTCTCTTCTTCTTAGTGAAAAGCTGCTTTCACTCACACCCCATCTTCATCCTCTAATCAATACACACCACTAGCAATCTCCCCCTTTCCTGCAGGATAGTCTTCACCGCCAACCCTGCAAAGGCACCAAAATGGCAATTTTTCAGTTGTACCAGAGCATGAAAAACGTATAAGCCCACACAGCAGAGCACAACCCACATTTAAGTATTGAACACTTTCAGATACAGGAAATTCAAACACTATCCTTTATACCTAAAGAAGAGGGGTTGCCTACAAACCCACAAATCTTTCCCAGTTTACCAAGTGTGATAGCTCATCTCTAGAGATGGCCATCATCAATTTCTCCCTCCTCCAATCAGGAAGTGAAGTCTATACCCCTGTTCCCTTCAGTCTGGGCAGCTCTGACCAATTGAATAAGGTAGAAGTGACACCGTATCAGTTCTGGGCACAGCCTTTTAAAGGACTGGCAGTTTCTACTTTCTCCCTCTTGGAGGCCTGAGCACCTGTGTAAGAAGACCGGGTTATGCCACTGGACAGAGAGGCCACGTGGGGACATCACTAATGTGCCAGATATGAGAGTCAAGAAACCATCCTGGATGTCCCAGCCCTCATCATTTCAAGTCGTCCCATTGAGGCCCCAAACATTCTGGAGCAGAGATGAGCTGTCCCCACTGTGCCCTGTCCAAATATCTGACCCACGGACACATAAAAAATAATAAGATGATTGTAGTTGTAAGTCCTAAGTTTGGGGGTGGTTTTTTATGCAGCAATAGACAACCAGAACACCAAGAAAGGCTCCACGTTAATGAAAGACTCCCATTTCCAAGTTAGGAATTGCATTTGTATGCAAATAACAAAGACAGGGAAATACTGGTTTAACCATACTAGGGTTTTATTTTCCCTCCTATAACAAGAAGGTAAGGCTTCCTGCCATTACTTTGACAGCTCAGAGAGCAGGTCTCTGCAAATCTCTCATCTTTCCATCATGCAACCAGGATGTCTGTTCCATGTCCAGCCACTAGCATTCCAGGCATCAGGAAGGAAAAAGAGACGGTGCTTTTAGTAGAAAAGCAAAACTTCCAAAGAACACCCCAGCAGGGATTTGTTTATTATCTTACCGGCTAGAACTGTGTTGTATGGTCACTCCATACCAGGGAGACTGAGAAGTAAAGGTTTTTAACCGGCAATGCCCACCCTGAACAAAACTGAGGTTTGCTTAGAAAGGAAAGAGAAAAGAATGATGTTGGAGAGGCAACTAGCTGTTTATGCCACAGTCAATAAGGAAAGCAATGACATTAGTCAAAATCCAGAAGCAGAGCAGGCTTCTGGGTCAATCCAGTGATGTCATCAAAGACAAGGAATTTCCCATCTCTCCGCTCTGCTACTCGCAGCATTGGCCTCAGCCTAAGGCCAGGTCTCCTCCACTTTGTGGGATGGCTGCCAATAGCAGTCAGGCTACACGCCTCCTTGTGCATATCCAGCAGGAGAGTCTGGCTTCCCATCCACCTCTCTTAAGAACAAGGAAGCAAGGGGCCACTTTTAAGCATAGACATTAAACTATGCTTGGTACACATTGAATATCTTTCCCTATTCCAGAGCCAACAGGAATCTCATTGCCAACAAGGGCTTTCATTCGCAAGTTTTGGTTAGGCTAAGACTGCTCTCAGTCTGCCTGGGTTTATATCCATCCTATCACTTTTCTAGCTGTATGTCCTTGAACAAGTTACTTAGCCTCTCTGAGCCTCAGTTTTCTTGTGTGTAGAAATGAGTAAACTAATAGTATCTACTGGCATAGGTTTCATACAAGGAACAAATAAGACAATACATGCAAAATACTTAGCATGATGCCTTGAAACCAGTAAGCATTAAATGGATACTAGCGATCATGCTTATGCAGAACAGTTTCACACAGACCCTGAGGGAGTTTTGCAAACACAGAAATAAATGTAAACTAGTGATGCACAATCCCTCCCTTCTCCTTTCTTTGCAATTTTAATGATATCAACTTCCAGGCCCTGGAAGACCCAAGATATTTGTTTTTACAAGTCCCTCTTCGGAAATGACCTGTTCCTTCCCTCACACTGCTACAGGTAAGCTTGAAATTCAAACCATTCCTCTAAAACATGGACTTCTCTGAAAAGATATCTGCAAATTTACTACTAAATAATCCATTGAAGGACCCTATAATTAATCTAATTCCATCATTACCACATCTCTACCAAACATATCATTAAACAGCTGAAACAGTGCTTTCAGGGTTTTTTTTTTTTCCACAATTTATTTCAACAAGAATCTAAGCACCTAATAACCCAATCAGATTATCTGTGCAGTAATCTCGTCCGCTGTACCATAGTCGGCACTTACAATTACCTGGAAAAGTAAATCTCCAGTATTTTTTCAGTTTGAACAATATAGACAGAACATAAAACATATTCTACAGTAAAAACTAATTGTTAATGGTTATTAACAATAACAGTTGGTATTACTTAATTTACTAGCTGTAGGTACCGTGCTAAATGCTTACTAACGTTACGGACAGTTACTATTATTATGCCCATTTTACAGATGAGGAAATGAGGACCTAAGAAGTTAAATGACTTAGTTATGATCAGAGTTCCTAAGTAGCAGAATCAAGATTAGAAAATCCAGTTCTGTTCTGACCCCAGAGCACAAGCGCATGAATTGCAAGCACACTCATCTACGACGCCACCTCTTTAGAGAAACTTCTGGAAGATCTCAAAATTTTACATCAGCATAGAAAGCACAATAGGGGCAGAAATCATAGGGCTTGGAGTCAAACTGGATTCAGTCTGTCATTTATTCTTTGTTAGTTGCGTGAACTTGATTAAGTCACATAAACCTTGTGAGCCTCGGTTTCCCCATCTCAAAGGCTGAGAGGAGGACGGAGCAAGCGCAGACGTGCTCGAGCAGTCTAACGCCCACCACACCACGGGCCTCAATAACCATTCATCTCCCTTTCCGCTTCCTCTCCAATCCTCATACTCTCCTTTGAGGAAAATCAATCATTAAAGCAAGAGTTATGACTGGTTCAGGCCTTCAGCACATTCTAAAAATACACAGTACTCAAAAGGTTGTTGCATTAATGAATGCTGATAAACAGTACAAGCAGATACAAATCAGTGCATTTCTTCCAGCAAATGCCTTATTAAGAACTCTCACTTTAATTATTCAACAATGAAACCCAGCATCAGACTTCAGTCCTGTCCAGTATCTGTGGTGCCTCCACTCAGGGCTACACTGGTCACACAGCCAGGCCCAGTCCCCTCCTGCCATGTACCTGTGAGACTGGAACCAAGAAGGAGTTCTCCTAAGAGGTCAGTTGCCCAGGAAGGGCCTGGGGAATGAGAATCGGGGGTGTACTCACCCGACTTAGGAAGAAGTCAATTAGAGTGAACATTTGGTGGCTCTGAGCCATCCAGCACTTCTGAACATCTCTTCGGTATCTGAGGAATCCCCGCCTTGTGAATTCCCATCTCCCACTGTGGAAGTTAGATACTGCCTGAGTCACATTGTTAGCAAAATGGCGACAATAATCCTTTTATCCCCACTTGCCCATCCCTTTGCAATGTGACTTTGCTGCTCCTCCCATCATCATTAAAAAAAGACTGTCCAGCTCAGCCCAGCCCAGCCCAATCTGCTAGTTATATGATCACGAGCAAATAAAATAGTTGTTTTAAGCCACTAAGTTTCAGGGCAGTTTGTTACACAGCAATAAATAACTGAAACACTTCCTTTCCAACATTCCTTCCAGCTAGAAAGAAAACATGAGGCCTAGGGTCCACCAATGAGACACACACACTCACTCCAGGCTTTGATCAGAAGTTAGCACCTTGAGGAAGCATTCTGTCAAGAGTAGACGCAACTATGCTGGTTTCCAAGGGGCAGCAATGACATGTCCGTGGCCCAATGGAGGCAGTAGTGGTGCTGCCCATGAACCAGGTGTGAGGATGCCTTGGGGCACCATTTCTGGCTATGTGGCCTCCCAGGCTGGTTTTCTGGCTCTCCTAGGGACTTCTGAGCTCCCGCCTTAGTTTGAGTTCCTCAAAAGCAGAGCCTAAGGCAAGGATGTGGGTGCAGGTAGTTCATTTGGGAGATGATCCCAGGGAATCAGGAGTGAGGGAGAGCAGACAGTAAGACAGAGAAGGAGGAAAAGTCAGTAAATGTGAGTAAATGAGGCTCAGTCCTCCTGGGGACCCACTGAGGAATCACGCAGAATGTGATGCAGAATTCTCTCTCCCTCCAAAGGATGAGTGTCTGAGGCATCTATTCTCGGGCTTCCAGCCCCCATTTGTTGAGGTTTGCACCTGGAAGCATTGATTTCCACATATCTCCAAGCTGTCCTATGTAAGAGCTGGGTGAACTTTGTGGCTTCAGGAAAAGCTCTGAATCAGAAAAGAGGCTAGAGATGGAGGACACATGAGGTGGGATGTAATCTGTGTGCTGTGGAACCAACCACTACAGCCATAGCAGAAATCAGAAGTGGTCAAGGAGATGAGACATGAGCACAGAAAGCTACCAGTCATGCTAGGCTACTAACATCCAGCCAGATGCTAACAACTGGCTCTCCAAGGGAAAGATGGGAAGGGGGTTGTGAATCGTACTGTTTGCCAATTTCTGTGGTGTAAATATTCCTGCCACATGTGATTTCAAGCTACCAATGTGACATTGGACCAGCTCACAAAGTTCCTGAAAATTTAACAATTGGCTCTCAGGAACCATTATGACCTGGCTCTAGCTTTTCTGTTTAAGCTAATGTAATGTTTTCAAGTGAAAACCCGAGCTAAACTAAAATCAATGGCAAGAGGGAAGATTACACATGTTGGGAGGCAAGAATTGGGCAAAGACCAACAGTCTGGCAACATGGGTATGCCTTCTGGCCTCTTTTCTCTGACCAAAATGACACTAAACCTTCCCCACATCTCAGGTCATAATCCCTGATCCCCCAACTAGGGAATAGAGGTCTCCCAAGAATGTCACTGCAGTCTAGGCAAGAAATTTGAGGGAAAGGGCTGGGCAGACATTAACAGAAACTCTTCCAAGGATAAACCATGTTCAATGCCAGGAAATTCTTCTTTCCCTGAAAATCAAATCCCTTATGTACCAGTTTAAATTTTTTTCCACCAGTTTTTTTCTTAGTGGAGACAGAACAATTGTCCACAACCTTCTACAGAGTAATCTTTCAGATACTTGAAGGCTTTTCTTCTCCAGAGGAAATAGTCTAAGTTAGGTTGGCCTCTGTCAGAAATTCAATTTTCTGATGCCTTAGCCTTCTCTGGGGCTTTCTTTCTAACCTTGCCCAACTTCTACCTGACCTTATTAGCTGTAGAACCCAGACCCAGATCCAGGCTTCTCGCTGAGCTTTGACTGCAGAGAAAATAGGGAAGAAAAGGGTTTTTCTTTGGACCTGTGCAGCCTATGGTTATTTATAGATTCCACCGTCATTGGTTCTCTTTCCAATGCAGTAAATAGCCAAAGCAGGGCAAGGAGACAATTGTAGGAACAGAAGAGGTCACCTTCCTGATTGTGATCATGTCACCCTTACAGATGGAGCAAAGGCCTCCTGACCAGGGATGACAGCTCATTTCTTGTGTGCAATAGGTCATTTCTCGTACCTCTCCAATAGGAGTCCTTACTTTCACATCCTGCCCTACCACCACTAGGGCACACCCCAAATCCTACCTGCATTAAGCATCAGGACCCTGGAACATTTTTAAAATTCCCAAAGGCACACCCAAGTGAGAGAATTTAGTAAATCTTGGAAGGGACACTAACCTCAAGAACAGGTCACAAAAATCTAAGGCATTTTTACCTATCTCCCTCTCACTAATTCAAGGATGCCCAAATTCAGACCCAAAAGATGGCCTAAAACAGCGCTGTCCAACAGAAATATGACACAAGCCATAAACATGAGTCACAGACGTGATTTTACATTTTTTAGTAGCCATAGTTTGAAAAAACCAGAAACAGGTGAAATTAATTTTAATAATATATTTTATTTAACCCAATATATCCAAAACACTATCATTGCAACATGTAATCTATATTTAAACATTACTAATGAGATATTGTACATTCTTTTTTCATACAAAGTCTTCAAAATCTGGTGTGTATTTAAACTTAAAATACATCTCAATTCAGACTAGCGAGAGTTCAGGTTCTGGTGGCCACCGTATGAGAGAGCTCAGGTTTAAACTACTGATCTCAAGGTGTGGTCCCCAGACCCCACAGCATCAGCATCACCAATTTTGCATCACTTGTTATCAATGCAGAATTTCAGGCCCCACCCCAGAACTACTGAGTCGGAAATTCAGGGCGCAGCCCGGTAAGTTGTGTTTTAACAAGCTCCCCAGGTGAGTCTGACACATGCTCAGTTTGAGATCCATTGGTCCACATGCTGTCAGATCAGAAATGCTTAATCTGATTTTAATTCATACTATCACCAATGTCTAATGGGGGATATGAGTCTTTAAGAAACTAACTCTCCCTGTTTTCCTGTTGCTAAGGAGCCTAACATAGAAATTTGGTTCCCATGAGATATATTCTTTATTTTTGCTCCAATTAAATGAGTTTTCCACCAGCGAGCTCCTCTTTCTCTAAGGATCCATTTTACCCTTCTTTCCTCTTTGTCTTTGCATTTGACTCTTTCATCTTCTTGATATTTTACCATAACCACAACCACACCTACTTTTCCATATATATCTAGGGTTGTCCGATTTAGCAAATAAAAATACAGGATGCCCAATTAAATTTGAATTTCAGAGAAACAATGAATAATGTTTTAGTATAAGTATGTCCCATGCAATATTTCCCAGAAATTGCAAGGGACATACTTACAGGAGAAATTATTCGTTGTTAATTTGGAATTCAGATTTAACTAGACATTGTATTTTATCTGGCAAATCTATTCGTGTCCCCCGACACCTTCTGACTCCAAATTCCTCCAGTGACCAGACAGACTATAAGGGTCTCCTGGGTCAGCTAGGGTGGGCCCTGCAGAGGAGCAGCACTGACTCGGAGAACTGCGGGCCTGTGTCTCATTCCCCGACAATAACTCTTGATAAAACCAGCTGCCCGAATGTATTCTTTGGCTTTCCAAGGATGGGTCCTCTGGCTTCAAGTGAATGCCAGCTGCCTCTCAGGATCAAGCTCTCATTTTTAAAAAGTCAGATCAAACAAAGAGTGCACTGTCAGTCAATCAGAGCCGCACAAATGCACCCACTTAGCTCCCAGCTCAAATGGGGCCTCCAGATTTGTGCTATTGAAGAGGAAATTGGCCTCACTTGCTTCGAAACAGCCCCAAAGTGGGGAAATTAACACACAAGACGCCAAGTCATAATGAAATCTGGCAACAGCAGTGGGTTGTGTGGCATCATCCAATTACAGCAAACATAGACACTGCCCAGGGAGAGAAGACAGTCTGGAAACCCAGCAAAATTAGGACCCTGCACCGTAATTACCAGCAGAGAGAGGAAATTTGTTAGGATGTTACAAAAATTGGTGAGTTTGATGAATGCAAACACCCCAACAAATGCATAAGATCACGACTCCACGGAGTTCCAAAATCAATTTTCTCAATACATACTGGACTCTGATCTCCTCGTGTGGGCAAAGCCCCTAGAAAGCTTGCCTTTCTATCACCTCTTCCCTGAGCCCACTGCCACCCACCTGCAAACCCACAATGTCATTCATGAATGCATACCTGGAGGAGGCTTTCTGTCCCTTTCACTGACTTGGTTCTTTCCCCTCCTCTAGACTCTGGGAGCCATAGCCACCAGGATGGAGCCAGGAACAACATCTAGAAGGCCTTAACCTCGCCTGGTAAACCACAGTGACACCAAGACCCTGGGGAGGGAGAGAACTTGGGGGTGGGCATGAGGGAAACAGGGAGGAAAGACAGGGAGATGAGAGAAAAGAGACTCCAGATGCTCATCCAACATAAATCCGTATGAACTGAAAACCCAACTGAGGCCGAAAGCAAAGAGATGTGGCAACCCACACTCTGGACTCCTTGTGGGTTTGTAATCAGCTAACATTGTTTTATTTTGCCCTCCAATCTCTTCCATCCCTGGAGGAGCATAATATGCGGCTGCAAATGAATAAAAAGGGTTATGAAACCTGATTGTTTCAGTTCACCATTCCGTCTTGGAGCTATCTTTAAAATGAATGTGGATTTCAACCTAATATCAAGAGAAAAGTGATTATATTCAATTATCCTGTTAAAGGCAGACCAGTTCATTTGATTTTTAAAAGAAAAACACAACAATGCACAAAAAAAGGGTTAAATATCAACTGAATAAAAATGATAAGCTTATACCATAAAGTCGCCTGATTTTCAGAGGCCAACAGAAAATAAAATAAAAATAGAGCACAGATATGGGTCTCCTGTAGATGATGTAACAGGAAAGAAGAAAACTGTTATTTTTATAAGCAGAGTGTATTTTGAGCCAGGAAACTTAGGAGGAAGACAGAATTTCTCTTAGAGAGAAAACTTTTCTTTTGGTTAGACAAACATAACAAAATATTTGATTATGGAAGGTGGGGCCCCTGGAAAAAGTTTAAATAAAGGGAAGATAAATTGTTCTAGCTGGGTAAGTAACAGGAATTGGGGAGTTTATTGGTGGCTGCTTTCAGGTAACTGAAGGAAGAGATGTGGGGAAGATGAAAAGGAGAAAAGAGTTGGGGAGGGGAGCCAATTGAACAAGGGAGTCTGGGGTCCTAGAAGGTTAGATAGTTGCTTAACTCTCTAGAGAGAAAGTTTCATGATGGAAAGGGCCAAGAAATTTTGAGACAGGGCTGTGTAACAGTCAACAAAACATCTGTAGTTCTGCAACACGATCCCAAATCTTTGGTAACACCTTATATGCAAGAGCCTTGGGTTGGAGGAACTTTGTGAAATGGAATGGGAGCCTCATGCTATGTTCAAGATGTGTAGGGCAGAAAAAAAGAGAAAAAGGAGGCAAGACATGCATGAGAGCAAGAATTTTAGCAGGAACAGGAAATCAGAGAGAGAGGGAACCACAAGAACATAAGCCTTGTTCAAAGATACACTGAGACATATTAAAAATTTTAAGAGTTCATTTGAGCAAAAATCAATTTGAATCGGGAAGCATCCAAGCTAAGCAGATAGAAACAAGCTCCGGAGAGCTGTATGAAATGAAAGACTTTTATGGGCAGAAGGGAGCAGGAACAAGGAAGTTATACTAGGCAAAAAGCAGATTGGTTACTGCAAGGTCACTTTCTTTTGGGGGTGGCACGGGTCTATCAGGCAGAGCTCACTAGAGCTGATCAGGCGATTCCTGATTGACTGGCTTATGATTCCATTTCTGGAGAGCCAAAACTGTAATTAAGTTAAATCTCGGTTTGGTGACATGGCGTTTGGGTTAAGCAACTCCATTTTGGGCCTGTTGTCTGGTTTTTAACAGCCCTTTGGAAATTTTCAGAGATACTAGGAAGAGCTCCAGACTTCCAGCAGGACCTGAGATGGGGGCTGGAAATAATGCTTTTCTATTCTAGATAAAGCTAACCCCCAAAACTAGAGAGATCTGATTTATACCTCCAGAATTGAAGCTACTAAATATTGGAAGGAAGGAAAGAACTACGAAATGAGGAAGGGAGAGGGAGGGAGAGAGGAAGATAAAAAAGAAAAAGAAAGAAGTCTGATGACCAAAAATTTTATCTGGCATCAGTTTAGTCCTGAAGGATACACATAATTTAGATAACATGGATAGGACAAGTAATATTGGTACTGATAAAGGGAAAAAGTAAAATGTAAAATAAAGCAGGTGAAACAAACACAAATAAATGTTGTTAATTACAGTATACAGAGGCAGGATGTTAAGCAGGTTAAGAAGGGGCTCTCAGGTCAGACTACTCAGGTTCAATTCCCAGCCCCTCCACTTCCTAACCACATGATCTTAGCAATTTACCTAGCCCACTCTGAGCATTTTCCTCACCTGTAAAAAGAAGATAATAATACTACTTTCCTTATAGAGTTGTGGAAAATAACTGAGATAATAATGTATGCCTATTTTAGTTCCATTTCTGGCAATGACACACTGGATTGTTTCGGACCAACATTCCCACTAAGTATAATCAGAATAACGGAACAATTCCTTTTTGCAGCAGGAAAAAGACTCCATGGATCTTTGGGGTTGCCTCCTGGACCCAGACCCAACGTCTCCCCTTCCCCAGCTCTTCCCTGAGTACAGCTGTGAGGAAAGGGTGGAAAACTAAATCAGTTCCCACCCCACCTGCCCCCATATGAAAGTCTGGCATTGCCCACTGCAAAGCTTCCATTGCCAAAAAATACTTCTTTCCAGAATTCCACTGGAGGAGAAATGTGCGTGCAGTTTCTTCCTAGATGTCATGGCTGTTTTCATTTTTTTTTGTTGTTGTTTTACAAGAACTCTATTCTCTCTGAAATCTGTTTACACACAGAGAGTACTTTTTGGTAATAAGAAGCCTGGCAGGTATCACTTACTTAATGCGTAACGTAACGGTGCTTTACTGAAAAAAAAAAAAAAAAGTCAAGGTCGAGGAAGGAAAAGACATAAAACTAGGTGGGGGGTTGCAAGAGGTGGAGGGAGAAAGATGAAATAGAAAAAGAGGGAAAGAGTAAGGGGAGAAGGAGAAAGGGAGCAGAGAGAAAATGAACCCACTGGCCAGCAGCCTGAGAGTTGATGCCAACCACTTGTCCAGGAGGAGAGGAAAGGACACAGCCACCCAAAGCCAAGGTACAGAAGACCCCAGGTCTATCAACATGACTTTGTTCTTTGGTCTGAATTCTGGTAAGCACCCAGATTCTCAGACAAACCCATATTCACATGCAACTATAACAAATGCACACAGAGTATTTAGTATTAACAATGCCATTCAAAAGAAATTCCTAGGGTTTTCTGGAACTGTTTCTGCATTCAGCATTTTTTAACCAAAGATATAAAACCAAGGTTCTGGCAGATTTTGTTCATCCTCACAATGACCCTGGGAGAAATATGAAACTTTTACAATTGTTCACATTTTTTGGTCTCACGCTGAAACTTGTATGAAAAATAAGAGGCCTTGTCCGATAAACATGACCCCAAATGCAGAGCGTATCGCTTTAACCACAAGATAACCCTGTTTATCATGGTGTGGTTAGAGGGAACATTTGTGTGTATCTGTGTCTGCGTCTGTGTGTGTGTGTCCGTGTGCCTGCGTTACTGTGTGCGTGTATTTTAACACTGAGCCATTTTACACAAACCTTCTCATCTGCTCCCTAAGATTTCTCCAGAGCTCTAAGCAGCACATCAAGGTGCTTCGCTGGGTAAATGACTTCCTGGTCTTTACAACGAAAATCACCTGGTTTAGTCCAGGGAAAAGCAAGAAATCTGCAGGGACTGTGCTCCAACGCTGAAACCTGGGGACCTAGAGCTCAGAACGTGGCTGCAGTGGGTGAAGTCACAGTTAGGTCTCTCAAGCTTGATAAGATCAGGTGAAGAGGTGCAAAGACTGCTAAGTCCTATTCCCGATGCCGCGCTTTTCAACAAGCAGGATCTAATCAAGGAGACTTCCCACCTCTTCATCTGTTTTTCCAAGACTTTTGTGCCTACTGCTATTAACTTCTGCTAAAATCTGCGGGCTAACATTTATTGTTCCTCATTAAAATAGAGAGAGTACACAGATGGAAAACATGAGTATGAACACAAGGGGGGTTATCTTGTTAGAATATAAGCAACTTGTGGGAAGAAACACATTCCATAGTCAACAGACCACTTATGAGTGCTTAACGATGTGTTCTCTTCCTGGTTCTTAGTCTACAGAGAGCAATGTGATCAAGGATTTGTTCCAGACATCTTGGGAGGCTCTAAAACATAAGGCATAGCTTCCATCCTCAAAGACCTTAAAGTCAAGTTGGGAAGACAAGAAATAAAGATGTGAAGAGTTAATTAAATAACAACACAAGTTAATTAATAACAACAAAGCATAAGTCATGAAGCAATGAATTTTTAATTTCCATATGAATGGCACAGCTAATGAATACCTCAGGAGTACATAGAGATTACTTCAAGCTGTGGTGGAAATGAAAACTTTCATGAAGGAGGTGGGACTCAAGCTGGGCCTTAAAATTTGCATGAGATTTGGATTATAATCAGAGTTTACTACCGGCGACGTGCTATGTGATTCAAATACAATATCTCCTTCCATAGTCCCCAAAGCCATGATCGGGTTGATATTATTGTCTCCATTTTGCAGAAGAGGAAACTAAGTCTCATTAAGGTTATGTAATGTTGCCCAGGGTCAGAATTGGAACCCAAGTCTAGCTCTGAAACCCACACCCCCATAACACATCGCAGGGCTATTTGATACCTTGTAAAGGTTTAAACAAAACCCAGAGATGGAAACGCATAGTGGCCAGGGTGCACTGAGCATACTGGTCCAGCACCCGTGAGAGGGCAGTTGGAGCCCTCGAGATGGAAATTTCTGGAAAACAGAGGGATACAGCTGAACACGTAGGTGGAGTGAGATTTGCTTATATTTACCAAATTGTAAACAGTGGTTATTATCGTGGAAGTGAATTATGAAGGCCTTAACTGTTGAACTCAAAATATTTCTACTTCTTATTCTCTATGTGATTCAGCACTACTGAATTTCCATTTAAGAAAAATGCCAGACCTCCAGAACTCTTAATTCTGAACCCAGAATAATCTACATATGGTTTTGCATAAGTGTGCATATGGAGTTCAAGAACTCCTCCTCCCCTTGGCTACAAGATGTTAATTAATTGACTAGTGCAACCTCCAGCCGTTCCCTTCTCCCTTGCTGCCTCTGCTTCCTGCCCACCAAGGTGCAGCTGTGTCACTCCAGGAAGAATCGGGGGCCATTCTGGCAGAAAGCAGTTGGGGCTGCTGGTTATCAGTCCCAGCTCTGAGGTTCGGGAGGAGAGACCCTGCCCCACCTTGTCAGGAAGAGTGACAGTGAGCACCTGGCCCTGGGATCCCTGCCCGCCCTCCCTGCAGCTCAGAGGCAGAGAGGAGGTGTCCAGAAGCCCTTGGACTTTACAACTTGGGAGAGGAAGAGGTTGGGGGAGAAAAGTCAGCCTCGGATTATCCGCAGAGAAGAAAGAAGAGAACACAAGAAAATCACTTTCAGACTGGGCCTTGGGTAAGACTTTCAACTGTTTTTCCTTCTCTTTTTTCCTCAGACAGTGGGGACTTATGGGACTCAAAGCTCCACATTATCGTGGTAAATGGATAACACCCCTTCTTTACTTGGAAGGGAACTACAAGTTCCCCTTCCTTCCAGGAAAAGAGCAGTCCTGCAAGACACCCGCCATCAACTTCCGGATGCCTTGGCAGAAGTCTCCCTTACTATAGAGAACACCACCCAAATTCCATCCCCTTCGGTGCCCACCCTTGATCCCACCATCTACACAACCCAATGTGGCAATCAGGTCCTGTCATGCCTGTTTTCCAGAACCAGCAAAATCCTGGGTTCTTAGTTCCTAGAAAGCCAGGCATGCACACCCCTCTAAACCCTATTAGCACCTAAACCGCCTCCCCACTCAGCTTTTCTTTGTAGATGTGAGAATGACTTCAGTCAGAGTGTTACCTCTCCTCTAGCTCAGAAAATGGAATGCTCAGAATAGTAAAATAATTTTAGCAAACAGTGAATTTTAGCAAATAGGGGGTGGTGACACAGGGGACAGGAGGACCTTCTTTCTGCCCCCAAATCACATCACACTTGTGGATCACCATAAGGCTGATCTTGAAAGCAAATCAGCTTTAATTATCTTAAGATATTCTGGCAGAAAAAATGTTTGCTCAAGAATCTACAGCCCTGAGTCCTAAAGGATTAGTACAGGAATTATTGGAACCAATATTTCTGAGGAATCAGCTTTAAGTATTTGTCTTTTGACAAGTCTGTCAGTGAGTAAGGTTTGGTTTGGGATCTCTCAGCTGGGAATTAAACTATATCCATGGTGTTAAGCAAAGAGTCAAAGGATGGCCATTATTTAAAAACATTGAAGAACTTGCAAAGCCAGAAGAGAACAACTATTAAATATACAGTTTCTTCCTTAAAAATAAATAATAAGCACTATCATTTGCATAAACCATTACCATTTATGGCCTGATTAATATACAACAAAACAAAAATCATGCATATTGCCAGATTAACTTTTAGCATTTATTTATTACAACCCTGAAATGGTTATGCAAATGTATTCTTAGTCTTTCTCTTCCCCCTACCACAAAAGCATATTCTAACTTTCCTGACTCAGTTTCTTCTCCTCCTCTCTTTTTGAGGAGGGCTCTGCCATTGCCAGGTTTGTTCTTTGGAGTTTTGGGGAAGCAGAATGGGGACGGGGAGGGGAAGAGCAAGGGGTGGAAAGAATGAAGACACCACCAAGGCTAGACCTCGTGGGAGTGATTTTCAGAAAGTTTAGAGGAGAGCAACTCTGGAGAATCAAAGGCATGTGAGGGAATTATTCAATAGGAAAGGCAAATTTTTAGAAGCATTGCTGTGGACTTTGTATCCAATTCACGATGTTGGGAAAAAAAAAAAACTAGAGATAGTATAAAATTGAGTTTTGGTTCCTGGACTGTTTCATTGACTACAACTTTGAGACTGGACCACATGTGGCCACAGTTTCAGTAGGGTTGCATGTGCTAATCCTCCTTAGCTTGTATTTAGAAAGCCTTTGGAAGAGAAATTGCTCTGTAGCTACAAACTCTACCCCTTACCTCCACCTCCATCAACCAAGAGCCTTGCAATGCTACTATATTCCTCCCTATATAGACATTGGGTTGGGTATTGTGTTTGCTTATACAACCAGTTAAGTCATTTCATGAGAGTGAACTGTAAGTTAATGAAAATAGATCAATGCTCCCAGGGTGATTTGGGTTTTAAGCTTCCCTCTCAAAGTGGTTACGAAGATTAAGTGAAATAATGCAGAGTGCTTATAAAGAACTACGGTCATGCGTCACTTAACCATGGGGATACGTCCTGAGAAAAGTGTCGTTACACAATTTCGTTGTTGTGCAAACATCATAGAGTGTACTGAAGGGGAACAAAATTTGCCACCCCAAAATGTGTCTCTTTAACGTGAGGATGATTTTAGGCTGATTATTTTTAAGAAGCAAAAGACTCGGAAAGTTTTTCTTGTTACTACCCCCTTAATTACCTAAAAGAATTCAAATTAAAAAACCTGTCTCAGGAAGCGAGCTATCACCTTAGCATAACATGAACTGGGTGGTGGACAGGGAGGAACCTAGAAAAGCCTGTTTGTTGGGCTCCCCTCTGTGTTCTTCTGTTTCTATATGGCCAAACAAACACATTTTCCAAACGTTTGCTTCTTTTCACCTAGCTGTGAATTGCCTTCCTTCCCTTTGAAGCCCCTGACTCTCCCCACCCCCAACATCCTCTTTTGTCTTTACCTGAGGATGGTATTCAAGGTCAGAACTTCTGCCATTTTGGTGAGTTACTCAGTTTTCCTGGGTTTCTCTCATATATACATGTTATTAAACTTTTGTTGGTTTTTCTCCTGTTAATCTGTCTCCTGTCAATTTAATTCTTAGACCAGCCAGAAGAACCTAGAAGGGTAGAGGAAAATTTCTTCCTTTCCTACAGTAGTTACACAAACCTAGATGGTACAGCCTACTACACACCTAGGCTATAGGATATTAATCTTATGGGACCACTGTTCTGTATATACGCTGTCCGTCATTGACCAAAAATGTCATTATGTGGTACATGACTGTATATGAATGTGACATCTCTGACAATCGATCTTAGATGGCAAACTTTGCAAAAAGATCTTGAGGTCTGAAGCAACAATCATAATTGTTGAACTGATCATTCAGATCTCTATCAAAACTTCAGGAAAATGGAAGCAAATATATTCTGTCTGAGTAAAGCTCTTGGGTTGGTCTGACTTCTTTTATTTTTTGTTTTGTTTTGTTTTGTTTTCTTTTGTTTATTGCAGTAACATTGGTTTATAATATTATATAAATTTCAGGTGTACATCATTATACTTCTATTTCTGCATAGATTATATCATGTTCACCACCCAAATACTAATTACAACCCATCACCACACACAAGCGCCGAATTATCCCTTTCGCCCTCCTCCCTGCCCCTTCCCCTCTGGTAACCATCAATCCAATCTCTGTCTCTATGTGTTTGTTTATTGTTGTTATTATCTACTACTTAATGAAGGAAATCATACGGTATTTGACCTTCTCCCTCTGACTTATTTCACTTTGCATAATACCCTCAATGTCCATCCATGTTGTCAGAAACGGCTGAATTTCATCATTTCTTATGGCTGAGTAGTATTCCATTGTGTATATATACCACATCTTCTTTATCCATTCGTCCCTTGATGGGCACTTAGGCTGCCTCCAAGTCTTGGATATTGTGAATAAGGCTGCAATGAACACAGGGGTGCGTGTTTCTTTACGCATTGGTGTTTTCAAGTTCTTTGGATAAATACCCAGCAGTGGAATAGCTGGATCATATGGTAGTTCTATCCTTGATTTTTTGAGGAATCTCCATACTGTTTTCCGTAGTGGCTGCACCAGTTTGCACTCCCACCAGCAGTGTATGAGAGTTCCCTTCTCTCCACATCCTCTCCAACACATGTTGTTTCCTATCTTGTTAATCATAGCCGTTCTGACGGGCGTGAGGTGATATCTCATTGTAGTTTTGATTTGCATTTCCCTGATAGTTAATGATTTTGAACATCTTTTCATGTGTCTGTTGGCCATCTGTATATCTTCTTTGGAGAAATATCTGTCCAGGTCTTTTGCCCATTTTTTAACTGGGTTGGTAGTTTTTTTGTTGTTGAGATGCATGAGTTCTTTATATATTTTGGAGATTAAGCCCTTATCAGATGTATGGTTTGCAAATATCTTCTCCCAATTGTTAGGTTGTCTTTTCGTTTTGTTGATGGTTTCCTTTGTTGTGCAGAAGCTTTTTAGTTTGATGTAGTCCCATTTGTTTATTTTTTCTATTGTTTCTCTTTCCCAGTCAGACATGGTGCTTGAAAATATGTTGCTAAGACCGATGTCAAAGAGCGTACTGCCTATGTTTTCTTCTAGAAGTTTCATAGTTTCAGGTCTTACATTCAAGTCTTTAATCCATTTGGAGTTAATTTTTGTGTATGGTGTAAGGTAAGGGTCTACTTTCATTTTTTTGCATATGGCTATCCAGTTTTCCTAACACCATTTGTTGAAGAGACTTTCTTTTCTCCATTGTATGTTCTTGGCTCCTTTGTCAAAGATTAGCTGTCCATAGATGTGTGGGTTTATTTCTGGGCTTTCGATTCTATTCCATTGATCTGTGTATCTCTTTTTGTGCCAGTACCATGCTGTTTTGGTTACTATAGCTTTGTAGTATATTTTGAAATCAGGGAGTGTGATACCTCCAGCTTTGTTCTTTTTCTCAGGATTCCTTTAGCTATTCGGGGTCTTTTGTTGTTCCATATAAATTTTAGGATTCTTTGTTCTATTTCTGTGAAAAATGTTGTTGGAACTTTGATAGGGATTGCATTGAATCTATAGATTGCTTTAGGAAGTATGGACATCTTAACTATGTTAATTCTTCCAATCCAAGAGCACGGACTATCTTTCCATTTCTTTGTGTCGTCTTCAATTTCTTTCAGCAATGTTTTATAGCTTTCAGTGTACCGATCTTTCACCTCTTTGGTTAAGTTTATTCCTAGGTATTTTATTCTTTTTGTTGCAATTGTAAATGGGATGGTATTCTTAATTTCTCTGTCTGCTACTTCGTTGTTAGTGTATAGAAATGCAACTGATTTTTGTATGTTGATTTGGTATCCTGCAACTTTACCGAATTCATTTATTACTTCTAAAAGTTTTCTGGTGGATTCTTTAGGGTTTTCTATATATAAAATCATGTCATCTGCAAATAGTGACAGTTTCACTTCTTCCTTTCCAATGTGGATCCCTTTTCTTTCTTTTTCTTGCCTGATTGCTCTGGCTAGGACTTGCAGTACTATGTTAAATAGGAGTGGTGACAGTGGGCATCCTTGTCTGGTTCCTGTTCTTAGAGGGATAGCTTTCAGTTTTTCACCATTGAGGATGATATTAGCTGTGGGTTTCTCATATATGGTCTTTATTATGTTGAGGTACTTTCCTTCTATACCCATTTTATTCAGAGTTTTTATCATAAATGGATGCTGTATCTTGTCAAATGCTTTCTCTGCATCTATTGAGATGATCATGTGATTTTATTCTTCATTTTATTAATGTGGTGTATTATGTTGATTGATTTGCGAATGTTGAACCATCCCTGCATACCTGGAATAAATCCCACTTGATCATGGTGTATAATCTTTTTAACGTATTGTTGTATGTGATTTGCTAGTATTCTGTTGAGGATTTTCGCATCGATGTTCATCAGTGATATTGGTCTGTAATTTTCTTTTTTTGTGTGTTGTCCTTGTCTGGTTTTGGTGTCAGGGTAATGTCAGCTTCGTAGAATGAGTTAGGGAGCTTCCCCACCTTCTCAATTTTTTGGAAGAGTTTGAGAAGGATAGGTATTAAGTCTTCTTTGAATGTTTGGTAGAATTCAGCAGAGAAACCGTCTGGTCCTGGACTTTTATTTTTGGGGAGGTTTTTGATTACTGTTTCGATCTCCTTACTGGTGATTGGTCTATTCAAATTCTCTACTTCTTCTTGATCCAGTTTTGGAGGGTTGTATGATTCTAAGAATTTATCCATTTCCTCCAGATTGTCGAATTGGTTGGCATATAGCTTTTCATAGTATTCTCTTATAATCTTTTGTATTTCTGAGGTGCCTGTTATAATTTCTCCTCTTTCATTTCTGATTTTGCTTATTTGTGCCTTCTCTCTTTTTGTCTTGGTGAGTCTAGCTAAAGGTTTGTCAATTTTGTTGATCTTTGCAAAGAAGCTGCTCTTGGTTTTATTAACTTATTCTGTTGTTTTTTTAGTCTCTATTTCATTTATTTCTGCTCTGATTTTTGTTATTTCCCTTCTTCTACTGATTTTGGGCTTTGTTTGTTCTTCTTTTTCCAGTTTCTTTAGGTGCATTCTTTAGGTGCATTTAGATTATTTATTTGAGATTTTTCTTGTTTGTTGAGATAGGCCTGTATTGCTATAAACTTCCGTCTTAGAACCGCTTTTGCTGTATCCCATAAATTCTGGCATGTAGTATTTTCATTTTCATTTGTCTCCAGGTATTTTTTGATTTCTTCTTTGATTTCTTCGTTGACCCAGTCGTTGTTCAGTAGCATTTTGTTTAATCTCCACGTATTTGTGGCCTTTCTGATTTTCTTCCTATAGTTGATTTCCACTTTCATACCGTTGTGGTTAGAAAAGATGCTTGGTATTATTTCAATCTTCTTAAATTTATGGAGACTCGTTTTGTGGCCAAATATGTGATCAATCCTGAAGAATGTTCCATGCGCATTTGAAAAGAACGTGTATTCTTCGGTTTTTGGATGGAATGCTCTGTATATATCTACTAGGTCCATCTGTTCTAGTGTGTCATTTAAGGCGAATGTTTCCTTATTGATCTTCTGTTTGGATGATCTATCCATTGGTGTAAGTGGTGTGTTAAAGTCCCCTACTATTATTGTGTTACTGTCTATTTCTCTTTTTATGTCTGTTAATAATTGCTTTATATATTTAGGTGCACCTACATTGGGTGCGTAGATATTTAAAAGTGTTATATCCTCTTGTTGGATTGTTCCCTTGATCATTATGTAATGCCCTTCTTTGTCTCTTTTTACAGTTTTTGTTTTAAAGTGTATTTTGTCTGATATGAGTACTGCTACCCCAGCTTTCTTTTCATTGCCATTTGCGTGGAGTATCTTTTTCCATCCCTTCACTTTCAGTTTGTGAGTGTCCTTAGGTCTGAAGTGTGTCTCTTGTATGCAGCATATATATGGGTCTTGGTGTTTTATCCAATCAGCCACCCTATGCCTTTTGATTGGGGCATTTAGTCCATTGACGTTTAAAGTAGCTATTGATAAGTATGTATGTACTGCCATTTTTTAACTTTTTTTCTCAGTGTTTTAGTAGTCCTTCTCTGTTCCTTTCTCCTTCTATACAGAATTGATGGTCTCTTTAGTTTGACCTATGTCTGGAAGCTCTACTCTTTAACTCCCCTCCTCCCTCATTTTATGTTTTTGATATCATATCTAACCTCTTTTTTGTGCATTTGTATCCATTGCCCTCTTATCATGGAAATAGATCATTTTTCCTATTTGTGATCTCTTCTTTTCCCCTTAAATCAGTCCCTTTAACATTTCTTGTAGCACTGGTTTCTTGGTGACACACTCCTTTAATTTTTGCTTGTCTGGGAAATTTTTGATCTCTCCTTCCATTTAGAATGATAATCTTGCTGGGTAGAGTATTCTTGGCTGTAAGTTTTTTCCTTTTAGCACTTTAAATATATCATGCCACTCTCTTCTAGCCTGTAAGGTTTCTGCTGAGAAGTCAGCTGATAGCCTTATGGGGTTTCCTTTGTATGTAACTTGTCTTTCTCTGGCAGCTTTTAGGATTCTCTCTTTATCTTTAATTCTAGACATTTTGATTATGATGTGTCTTGGTGTGGGCCTCTTTGGGGTTATCTTGTTTGGGGCTCTCTGTGCTTCCTGTACCTGGATGTCTGCTTCCTTCCTTAGGTTAGGGAAGTTTTCATCTATTATTTCTTGAAATAGATTCTCTGCCCCTTTGTCTCATTCTTCTCCTTCCAGGACACCTATAACACGGATGTTAGTATGCTTGATGTTGTCCCAGAGGTCCCTTAGACTGTCCTCACTCTTTTTAATTCTTTTCTCTTTTACCTGTTCAGCTTGGGTAATTTCTTCTAGTCTTTCATCCAGCTCACAGATCCGTTCTTCTGTATCCTCTACTCTACTTTTGTGTCCCTCTAGCGAATTTTTCATTTCCAGTATTGTATTCTTCATTTCTGATTGGTTCTTTTTTATATCTTCCATTTCTTTGTTGACATTCTCACTGAGTTCATCTATTCTTCTCCCCACATCAGTGAGCATCCTTAACACTCTTAGTTTGAACTCTCTGTCAGGTAGGTTGCTCATTTCTGTTTCACTTTTCCTTTTCTGGAGTTTTGTCCTGTTGCCTTACTTGGAATGTATTCCTTTGCCTCCTCATTTTGCCTCTTTCCCTGTGCTTGTGTGTATGTATTAGGTAGGTCAGCTACGTCTCCTGCTCTTGGATAGATGACCTTATACAAGTGATGCCTTAGGAGTCCTGCAGTGTGCTTCCCTCAGTTCTCAATGTTCCAGGGGTGACCCCTATGTGGGCTACGTGTGTCCTTCTGTTGTGGCCTGTTTGCTCTCCCTGTATGTGCCCAGGTAGGCCGAGTTATGCTCCTGGCCAGCTGTTGTAATGCTCAGCTGTTTGTAGTTGTTGTGGGACCTTCAGTCTCTTTATCAGGTGTGGGGAGCCCCAGCACAGTTGGCTGCAAGTTCTAATACCACATTTGTGTTGCAGTATTTCTTTTAAGTGAGTAGGCCCCCAGCGTGGCAGGTTGTTAGGCTCAGGGGCTTACAATTGCTATAAGCCTCCAGCCTTTAGGTCTCTTGTCAGCTCTCTGAGGATTGCAGCTGGGTGGGGCTGGCCTCAGGCACAGGAGCACCCAATTGTTTCAGACTTGGGAAGGTGGGGCAAACACCCTATGTGGGTCTTTGAGAAGCACAAGTCTTCTGCAGCTGACAAGCCCTGCTGCCCACAGGTCCACACACACAGTCAACACAGTCCTGCCCTGTGTGCGCGCCCCGATCTCCCGAAGCAGACCCAGTCTCTCCACCGCGGGAGCCCCACACAGTCTGCCACTGCCCCACACTCTCCACCCACTCCTTGTGCACGCCCTGCCCCACTGAAGTCGGCTCAGTTGCCAGGCTGCAGAGAATCCAGTCACCAATCTATGCAGGCCCACAAGTTGCCTGAGGGCTAGTTGCTGGGTGGCGCCAGTCTCTAGGGTGAGCTGCCCGCCCTGGCTGACCTGGATTAAATCAGTGCTCTAGTGGGTGGGGCAGACCTGAGCTATCAGGCCCCAGGGAGAACTCCAATGGCATCTGTGTCAGCACGCCCACACCAGGCCACAACAACGGCTGCCGCCAATGTCCCAGTCCCTGGAGAGGTCTCACCGAGATGCACTCAGGGCCTATCAGGTGAGTCTCTTTTCACCAAAGCACCGTGCACCTTTCTTTCTGGTGATCTTAGGATGCTTTCTGAGGCGGGTGAGTTTGCACGTGGGCCCTTTAAGAACCGGTTTTAGTTTCTTTGTGAACCAGCTTTTCTGGGGGTACTCCCCAATGTTTTAGTAGCAGGCAAAGTCAGATATTACGCTGCTGGTCTCGATTGTGCTGGGTCCACAAAATGCCTACAGCAGGGGCGCTCTCCGGCTCAGGGCCCCCTCCTCCAGGGAGGCTGCGTACCTGTGTGCTGCTCCCGGGCAGCTGCGAAGCTGGCGGCTTGTGAAGGTGGTGTTTTTTCTCTCCAGAAGGGAGCCTCTGCCTCTTCCACCTCAATTAGGATTGTCCCTTGTTGCAGGAGTTCCTCTTATCCAGTTTTCAGTTCTGTCTCAGGGGTAAATTTTCCATGAGTAGTTGTAAATTGGCTGTGTCCGCAGGAGGAGGTGAGTTCAGAGTCTGCCTACACCGCCATCTTGACTCCCTCCTCACTTCTTTTAAATTGGGGAGGAAATCTGACTTAAGCCCCATACTACATATTGAAAGATTTTTGGTTGATTCCCAAGGGTCTTCTGTGGTCACCCATCCCTCATATTTCCTGTTTGTGGTGATCTCTCAAATTGTCATATCTCCCCTTCAGGGGTCACTCTCTTCTTTGTGTCCTGTACCAAGCTGAATGTTAGGTGCAGCACTTTTCTTGTTAAATCTCCAAAGCACCACCCATGGCAAAGCAGTTGCATATTGCAAACAGATGTTTTAACTAAAGATTGGGGATTCCAGAGGGAATTATAACACAACACCACCAACAATTGCAAACTAGAGCTTCTGGGCCATTTCCACCCCAGGGTCTCCCTGAATGGACAACTGTCTTTCTTAGCATCTCACTCCTCCACCAAATGGCTTCTGTCTCTTCATCACTCCCCTCCTCATTCATTTTTCTGTGTTCTCTCACCTTTATTATGCAGAATAATTCTGATGTCCCTTTGTCTCACCCCGTTTCCAAATCATGCTTTGGGGGAAGGGGGTGGGGAGACTTCATCTTTCACACCAAAGAGGCCATTAAAATAGTTTTCTAAACAAAGAGCCATCTCGCCTAATGTGAAATATGCCACCGATCTAGTACTGCAAACCAGCTGCAGTCCATTCCTGCTTTCAACAGAGATTTTCTTTCTTCCCACTCTATATGCACGTGCTGGCAAAGGAGAGGGAGGGGCTTGAGGAGATTTTCTTGAATTATCCAGACTATTCCTTCCACTTAGTGTTTGATTTTACATGGCCAGAGAAAGCCTGAGTGTGCTTCAGCTTTCCTGCTGTTTTCCATGTCTGTGTAATGAGGGAACAGCTGATCCCTGTTTTTAAGAAATCTGGCAAAAATAGCCAATAGCTTAAATGTGCAAATTGAAGTTATTCCACTGGCTGAAATTGGACCAATGGCCAATTAAATGGCTCTGTAGAAGCATACACTATATTCATGTTGGGATCCCTCAGCTGAGAAAACAGCTGGAGGGAGTAACTGCAGATCAGCCACGAGAATTCTGCTGAACCTGTTTCTTGACAATTAACTGCAAGAGTTAGGACATATGGTCCTTGGTCTGAACTTTTAAGGGATTACAAAGAATCATGGTATGGGGGGATGAGTGACAGCAGATCTGAGTTCAAATCTACACACTGCCTCTTCCTAGCATTGGGACTTTGGTTACTTCATCTGGAAACTGCCTTAAATCATTTCTGGAGCAAGACAGAAGATGGATGGATGGATGGATGGATGGTTGGATGGACGGACGGACGGACGGACGGATGATAGGCATTTACCTGTAAAAAGGAGATAATAATGGCCACCCAGCATATTTTCGGGGGTTATTGAACATCTGAAAGAGCTTGTACTATTGTGGACTGGGTATTTTTTCTTCTACAGCCAGAACAGACACTAGTGTTAAATTTTTCTAGAAACATACATCCCAATGCATTTCTAAAGGGCCACTACCAAGGGAAGTTCTGTGGTTGCAGACAACACCTCTTAGGAAGGAAGCAAAAGCACAGCAAACAAGCTCCCTCCCCACTTCCCCTGCCAGTTCCCACCCCTTCTGATGCCCCCTCCAATATTCCACATTTGCCATCTATCATCGCCCACTCTGTCCTTGTTTATCCTAAAGCAGTACTTGTTAAAGGCTCTATGACCACTCCAGCTATTTCCTTTGAGGATGATAACACTGCAGCCATAGCTTCATTATTATGCTGATCGAGCTTGGTCTGAGCTGCTTTCATACCTGCCACATTAAAGCTCCCGTGTAGGAGAGGCCTCCAGAGCCATTTGACGGCACTGGGTGAATCTTAATGAAAGATGAGTTCTGAAGAGTTGTTTTTGAACCCCCCTCCCCCAATCAGGTAAAGGGTCCCAGCTTTCACTGCCATAAATAAGTAAACAACCAAACAAACAAGCAGATCATAAAACATAAATGAGAGAGTGCAAAGCTCGGAAGAAGAAAAAGGGAAGGAGACCCATGCACAGCACAAATCCCTTCCATTGTATGGTATGCATTGCTCTTTCAAGGCGAGCATAATTATCTCCATTTTAGACATGAAGAACTTAGGCCTCCTCATTGTGAGAAGACTTATTCAGGGCCTTACCACTCCTCAACAACAATGCTCTGGCACCCTTCTGCATGCAGGCCAACCAGGGACAGAACTGGGGAGCTAACTTAGGTCAAACTGCTGAAGATTAGAAACTAGAAGGTGATGGAGCTGAGACTTGAGTTAATGGATGCCTTCAAGATCTGAGCCCCAGGAAGAGGAAAAGTGCACAGCTGTCTTACATCCTGATGAAAAGATGTTATCAACAACCCTCCTGCTTGCTTTGGCTACTTTTCAGGAGTGTCTTATGGAAAAGCGAAGGACGAAGACTTGTAGGTCCCAGAGGCATTTCTAGACAACTCGGAGGGAATGGGTGAAGAAAGACCCCTGTACCGGCAGCTTCAGGGTGTGTATGGGAGATGAGTCTCCCTTCCTGGCTGTAAATCAGGGAGCTGGGCTAGAGGAGGAGGCCTGAGCCACTCCCATCCCTACATGCCCGAGTTCCACCAGGGGAGCTCTCTGAGCAGCCCATCTCAATAACTCCCATATATCCTAAAGGATTCCCACTCCTCTCTGCTCCAAGCCCAAAGAAGAAATCCTGAAACCAGCAATGCTGCTTGCTGCTCCCATGAGGTAGCTATAAGGATGTAGGGGAGCAGAATAAGCTACCCAAAAATGTGTCTCTTTGGCTTGATTATTTTTAAGAACAAAAAACTCTAGAAGAAACTTCAACCTTTCCCCTAACTGCCTAAAAGAATTTAAGATAGGGGGCCGGACTGGTGGTGCAAGCGGTTAAGTGCACGGGCTCCGCTGTGGCGGCCCAGGGTTCACCAGTTTGGATTCCGGATGCACACCAACGCACTGCTTGTCAAGCCATGCTGTGGCGGCGTCCCATATAAAGTGGAGGAAGATGGGCATGGATGTTAGCCCAGGGCCAATCTTCCTCAGCAAAAAGAGGAGGATTGGCAGATGTTAGCTCAGGGCTGATTTTCCTCACAAAAAAAAAGAATTTAAGATAGAAGCTATCACCATAGATAACTATAGTATAACATGAACTAGGTGTGATAGACAGGGAGGAACCTAGCAAGGCCCATTTGATCAAAGTCCTCTCCACGTCCCATTGTCTTTGCAAGACATGGCAAACAGTTATTTACCAAACATTTGCTTTTCCATCTCCATGTGAATTGCTTTCTTCCCCTTTGACATCCCAAACCACTACCCTCAACATCCTCCTTTGTCTTTAACTGAAGATGGTATTTAAGGTGATGGTTTCAGGCTTTTTGGTGAGTTACTCAGATTTCCTGGGTTTCTCCCATGTATACATGTTACTAAACTTATTCAATTTTCTCCCATTATGCTACCACATGTCAATTTAATTCTTAGACCATCCAGAAAAACCTAGAAGGGAAGAGGAAAATTTCTTCCTCCCCCACAGCTACAATAGTCCATATCTTCCTCACTGAGAAGTCTGTGGTCCCTAAATCTTTCTACTCAAACCTGAACACTCCTCATTTATATTAGGTATATAGTTTAATTCTTCCTACTAGAGAAATAAAGATTCTCATATGTGGTGGGCTACCCAAGAGTCGTCCCATCCTCTTCTTTCCTTGCTGGCAGATGTCTGCATATTCTCCAGATGTTCGCAGCAACCCTCCCTTCCTTCCCTGTGTCTTCAGCCAAGGCCACTCCCCTCCCATCCAGGAGTAAATGTTAAAAGTTGATTAGCTTAAACCAGTCGTGTTGATCCTATTCATGTGCCAGTGATAGATTTAGGCCCAGGCATAGGATGTAACCCTGGCCCATAAAATATAAGGACAAGACTGTTGTGGGTCCTTAGAAAAGTTTCCAGTGTTCTAAAAAAGGGACATAAGCCAGGGACTTTGCCCTCTTCCTGCATTTGAATGTGGGCAATACTTTGAGCTGTGACAGCTACAGTGAAACTAATCATATCAGCAGAGCCAAAAGAGTCATAGAGAGGCCAACAGGAACCTGACGTCTCTGAGCTGCTGAATCCATCAGCTCTGGAGGCACCTACTGCTGGTCTTCTTGTTATGTGAGATAATGAAATTTTCATTATTATTTAGGTCGTTTTTATTTGGATGTCTTGACACTTGTAAATAAAAATCGTCCTAATATACCCCCTTGTTCCTTTGGAACAGAATCCCTATTTTGTTTAGGTAACCTATACCCCTACATAGATTATGAGATGAGCTAAACTATTGCTGATAGTCCCATTTCATTACTGGGGATTGGTCTAGGGTGCAAATGTGACCCAAATCTGCAATGAAATGGGATGGGAGGTCTGCCAGGAGCTTCTAGGAAAGGTTTCTTCCTTTAGGGAGAAAATACACAAGAAAAGGAGATTTTTCTTCCCCTGATGGATATCCTCATGCTTGGGTATCCCACGCATGCATCTACAGTGGCCATTTTGCAGCCATGAGGGATGCCAGTCTGAAGACCAAGGTAACACGCTGAGGTTGGTGAATCCCTAGTGTTAAAGAAATTTCAAGTTGGGTTTTCTATTACATGGCCAGGTAATGATGAGCTTTAGCTTAAATCTGGTTTAAGAATGGATTACTTATAGTTATCTATCCTGTCACTTGCCTTCCAAATGCTCTCTTGAGTGGAGAGGAAGGGATAGCATAGAACCTGGATAAATGGAATTTGCAGACATTCATATCCCGCCTGTCTAGGCCACAGGAGTAGTGAGCGCCAGTTAGGGATGTACCATTAATACTTGTGGCAATCACAAATTACTGTGGTGCTCGTTAGTTTTTATTTTATTACCACTTCCATTTTCTTTTTGATTTAATCATCGCTAAATTTTTTATAAGGAAGAGGGAAGACAAGGATAGATTGAGAAAGCCTGTAAAATGCATTACATCTTTAAAAGATGGATTTTATTACTCACATGCTTGTAAAATGCTTTCATGAATATCAAGTCCCCTCATACCTCTCCCCCACCAAGAAAAGAAAAGAAAATTGTTGTGGTGCTATTTGCTTTATTTTCCTGCAAAATGGCTTGGATTGTGTGAAAATCTGGGTGGACTCATTGTCGGGTATCTGGTGTATGACGATCATCTAAGGTGTGTATTGGGACAGAACGTGACCAAGGACCACAGACCTGGCCTCTGGTCAATCAACCATTCTGACCTTGATTTCTACTCATTGGGCTCTACCAAATGCTCCTAGACCAAGCAGTCAAAGATAAAGTTGGGGAAACTATCATTTTAATTTACAAAACTGTGCATGGCTGCCATTGAACATCCATAAATACAACTATGCCAGATAGCTATAATCAGCTCAGCAAAAAATGTATTGTCATCCTTTATCTTCTTTTCCAAACAGACAGAAACATCACCTATACAAACCAGTTTGATCATTCTTTGGACTAGGTTGACTAATGTGGTTTGGGCCTGCAGAGGCTTGCACAGTCAATTGTCAGGTCATAAAAGGGGCTCTAATGCAGAAAAAAAGATATATGTAACTGATGCCTAAGAAGCCGAGAGTTCATGCTTTTGAGAGACAATATAGTAGAGCGCAAAGAGCGTTTGTCCAGGACCAAAACATCTGAGTTGTAGTTCTGATTTCATCAATAAGTAGCTGTACGTCTTTGCCAAGTCACTTTGCCTCTCTGGATCACTGCCTAGTCTTGTGTCCCCCAAAAAGACATGTTCAAGTCCTAATCCTTGGTACCTGTGAACGTGACCTTATTTAGAAATAGGGTCTTTGTGAAACCAGCAAACAGTTAGCCATTGATGATTAAGCAGCTAGTAACTATGGGGAATTGGAATTGGTCACCTCAAAATATGTCTCCACCTGAAAGACACTTTGGCCCCCACCCCCACTACCTGACCAAAAGAGTTTGGGATGGGAGGCCTGCCCCCAGAACAGGCCATCACCCATAGACATCTCTGGGTATCTGGGAGGGTCCTTGCTAAGCCCATTCTTAGCTCTGGTTCCCCTTTGTAAGATACATTTACATTTGTAAAGGATATCTCCATTTGTAAAGGTATCTTCTTCCCTGTACCAGGAAGAAGGGGGGATGGCCTTACCTAGAAACTTATCAGAACAGAAGGAGAGGACTTAAATCTGCATGATAAACTTACCCGTTGTGAACTGTGCTGTTTAGGCAATATGTTATCTGACTCCCACTAGGTTCCTATAGATGACTTCTCCCTGGAGCCTGAGTCACCATTGTAACGGGTGTTTGATCTATTTTTTTCAGGAATTGGAACCCCTTGTCTACTTCAGGCCAGTTGAGACCACCAACCCATCAATTGGTCCCATGCAGATATATGTCTGATAAGTGACTTTTTGACATCAAGAGGTTAAAACTCCACCCTCAGAGCATTCTAACGCCACCATTCTGTGAACATGCCTCCTACAAAGAGGCATGAAGCCTGACCACGCTTGCACAGATCTTCAGTAACCTCATCTCTCCTCACCTCCAATCATTTCGGACCACCTTGCCCCTGCCCCATAAATATCCCTGAGTCCTTATTTTCGGGGAAGTTGATTTGAGATTCATTCTCCCATTTCCTCACTTGGCTGCCTTGTGATTAATAAACCTCTCTCTTTCTGCAATATCATCGTCTTGGTGTTTGGCTTTCTGGGCGGCAGGCAAAAACAGACTTGGTGTGGTAACATTTGCGGGTGTAATTAAGTTAAGGATCTTAGGATGAGATCATTCTGGATTTAGGATGGGCTCTAAATCCAACGACTGGTGTCCTTCTAAGAGAAAGGAGAGGGAGATTTGAGACTGAACACAGTGACACAGAAAGAAGAAGGCCTTGTAAAGACAGGCAGAGACTGGAGTAATGCATCTACAAGCCAAGGAATGTCAAGGATTGCCAGCAGCCTCCAGAAGCTAGGAGGGAGGCATGGAACAGATTCTCCCTCAGAGCCTCTAAAAGGAACCAACACTGCTGACACTTTGATTTCAGACTTCTCGCCTCCAGAACTCTGTGAGAATACATTTCTATTGTATTAGGCCACCTAATTTGTGGTACTTTGTTACAGCAACCCTAGGAAACTAATACAAACTTTCCAGTTCAGACATTCTACCTGAAAGCATCAGTTTGATTAGAGTCAGATCTCTCCATTCTGTGATTTGGGGTGGGGTTGCAGGGTAATAAAATTTACCAAAAAAATGAAGACATCTGAATCCTTTATTTTGAGGTTAAAGTGAGGAGTGGTGCTCAAAATTTCAAATTCTTTTTCCTTCCTTTTTTCCATCTAGATAAGGCACTAAAACGCTCAACAAAGCGTTATTTTAAAAAATATTCTCAGCCTGTGGAAAACAAAAGCAGTCTCAATCTAAGTGGAAGATCTATAATTCAACCAGGACAATCAGCACCTGCATTTATTTACGTTGTGATGAGATTCTAGTAAAACCCCATCTTGGGACATGGAGAATAAAGTAAGCAAAAGGGATGCTCAGTTCAGCAAGACTGTTCGATCTTCAGAAGTTTCTCCTAAAACTTAAAGTTTATAACTCAAGAACGAATTTTGTATTCAAGTTGGTGGACAGCTGGAGACAAATATGATACCGCACCCATTCATCCATCCATTCAGTTATTCATTCATTCAACAAGTATACTTGAATCTTCATCCTGCACCAGGAGCTGAGCTCAAAGCTGGGGATATATTGGAGACCAGAGAAGACAAAAGCCTGGCCTGTTGGAGGATCAGGAGGTGGGAGGAGGCAAGAGGAGATCAGAAACAGGATTACAAATTGTGATCAGTTCTATAAAATAAATAGTGCAGAGTCAGACAATGATAACAGGGAATCTGAGATATGGGAGGGCTTCTCCATGGGTGTAGGATGTAAGCCTATAATATTTAAGGTCTGAAGATGGAAAGGAGCCAGGCAGGCAAAGAGCAAAACCCAAGTCTGTGTTTTATTAAATGTTCAATGGGAAGCTGCTGAAATGTTTTTAGCAATTGTGTTTAAGGGGCAGCAATAAATGTAGGGGATCACTAGGAGGCTCTGGCTATAATCCGGGAGAGAAATGACAGAGCTTTGACAAGGCGGTAGCAAAGCAGAAGGAGAAAAGTGCATGGCTTGAGAGGCATCTCCAGTAAGAGGCAGTTAGGAACAGTTTACTTCAAACCCGTTGGCATTCATTTCTGGGCCACTCAGACTGTCCTGTAGGTGAAATCACCAAAGAGAGAGGCCCAAGCCATTAGCCTTCGACTTGCTTTTAATCCAACTAGCCAGGGAGGGAAAGGAAATGTTCACACAAGCTAACCCTTGGAATATGAACTTGGACCCATTTAGGAATCTCACAGGAAACCCAAATTATTGCCTTTGAATGGTGACACTATTGCTCCATTTCAGAGACCTGAGCTTAACAGCTACCAAAGAGGCCAAGGCAAACTTAATCAGCATTCAGAGAACAAGGGTGGTAATGCTGTGCTGCCAGAACATTCCAAGAAGGATCAACACACATGAGGGTGTGGAAACCAGGAGGAACAGTAGCAGATATGGGTCGTTAGCCTGGAAATGAGAATGCTCAGGGGGCACCTGAGAGTTGAATAACTCTCACAAAGAAGAGTCTGGTTGTTCTGTGTAGCTGTCAAGCACCCAGCTGGGACCAGTGTTAAAAGCTGCAAGAGGCAACTAAATGAAGAGGAACTTTCACACCGTCAGAGCAGCCACGGTGTGCTGGGCTGCCTGGCAGTGGGGATTTCTTCATCTCCAAAGGTGTTCAGGCAGACAGGGGAAGACTGCCTACCAGGAATTTTGTAGAAGGACTGATATATCTGGTATGGGCTGGATGGTCCCTAAGGACCTATTAATCTTCCTTTTAGCAGCTGTTCGTGGGTGTGATCACAGGGAACCATCGGTTGGAAAAAGATCCATTCCTCCGAAACATTCCCCAGTCTTTTGAAAGAAGACCGTCCAAGACTAAATTCTTTCTTCCCTCTCCTGCGCATTGCACCAGCTGATACTACAAGCCCCATAATAACAAAGTTTCTGCCGAAGAACTTGGCAATATTTTGGTCTCTCGATTGTTCCTTTCAAATGCTTCCACTGCCGAGTGGAATCAGGCCTCTCACGGCAGCCTGCATAGTGCCTCGCTCACTAACCTTGCCAGGTGAGGAACCACATCAAAACCTTGTCGTGTTGCAATGCCTTTCCCCAAACGATGCTAAGTTGAGGCGCGCTCCTGGTGCACATATGAGGCATCATTAAATCTCATGACAGGATGTGAGCGAAACATCAGGGGCCTTCGGGGATCAAAGAAGTA
This sequence comes from Diceros bicornis minor, assembly GCF_020826845.1. NCBI lineage: Eukaryota > Metazoa > Chordata > Mammalia > Perissodactyla > Rhinocerotidae > Diceros > Diceros bicornis. The sequence goes on along the minus strand of NC_080776.1, from coordinate 10,070,750 downwards.
CAACACAGTTGAAAAGCCGCTCTTTAATAGGGGGGTAGGAGCAGGAAGTGTCCCTTTGTTAGACAGCAGTCCTAATGACTTCTCGTTGCTTTCCCCATAAAGGCTGCCTAATTATGTCATATATGTCTGCACCTCACATTCAAGGCCCCCTCGGTGTCTGGGTCCCCTACTGTCAACCTTGCAGCCCTTGAGGTCATAAAAGCGAGAAAGTCTGCTGCTGCAGAGCTGGTTTTGTAGCTGGTTTTCCTAGCTTTGGACATATAAACAATCTCTCATTATATTTTAGTGGTCAAACCAGGGGGTAAGGGGAAGAAGAGTCCTTCCTCAAACGGATCCCTGCTTATTTCATCTTCTTTCACTCCTGTGGGACCATCACTTTGGTCTTTAAGATTAGAGATGGCATCTCATTTTCAAACAGAGACCCAAACTGTATCTCAGCAGTAGGTACACTATATATCCAATTTTTCAGCTCAGCCTGTAACAAGACTGGAACTAACTGGATTCCTGGCAGTCTTACAGGTGCCACAATGGTCCCTGAAGGCAGAGACCAGATGGCCAGATGGGCCACACCACATCCCCAAAGACCTCCCTCTTCTAGGTCCCTGGCAAACACCCAGTGTCTGGACCACCCACATTGATATTTAATTAGATACCTCCTTGCCTTATGGTTTGTCTATTCTCGTATGCATCTCTCTCTCCCTAACTTGCTTGAAAGCCACTTACGAGGGTTTGGTTTGGTTTTGGTATACCTCCGTAGACTCCAATAGTGGGTTATGCAAATAGCAGATAGATGGATGGATGGATGGATGGATGGTGGGATGGATGGACAGATGGATGGTTGGATGGATGGACGGGTGGGTGGGTGGATAGACGAAAATACATACTACCATGTTACAAATCATTAAATACTATTTTAAGATGTGAATCCACAGACTCCCGAGTAATTGTATGATTGCTTTGATCACATCTGCCATATCCGAACCTTAATTCAGAAGAGCCCTTGCCTTAAAGTTAATTTCTGTCACAAGAAACTTTTCTCCCTAGTTCTGCACACTGCAGCAACTCATGAATATTCCAACATCATAAATCTGAACTCTGGCCTTTGGAAAAGACACATGAAAAACCTCCCTGCTAGAATTTTTTTTTTTAACTCTTACATAACCTGTTTCTTCATGTCCCCCTGCAGACCGTTGCCACCCATCATAGCTACCAACCAATGGTGCTGGTGCCACGGAGTGCCAGCGAGTGCCACCCACTGCCACCTGGCTTTGGGGGCAGCATAGCATAGTGGACATCCTCCCTTTGGAGTCAGACAAGTCAGAGCTTACACCTGCCTCTGCCACTTTCGAGCTGTGGGGCTTTGGATGGAATATGTGACAACCTCTCTGAGCCTCGGTTTCCTCCCCTGTAGATTAATCTTTTCCACTCTGCTGTTGGAAAAGTTTTAGGAGATAATGTGCATACAAGCCTGGCACGCAGCAATCTGCTCACTCAGGAATCACTATATTACTATTCTCTGGTGGAACAGTGTGTTCTTCAGGATTCACAGCAACTAAAGGTGGATGCCCACCTCCAAAAGACATATCCAAAGCACAAATACATCAAGCTGAAAAATACATACTTACATAAACATTTACGTGTAACGAAACCAGCCAGCAAGCATCGAGTTTCTGTGAAAATGTTAAAAAAATGTTCAGATGCAGAATCCCATCATGATTTGACTCCTGGTTCCAAATGGTTTTGATGTACAGCACCTTCATCAGGAAAACAAAACACAGTCATGAACGTTGCCGTTTACTTAGGGAAAGATGGGTACGCGCCACTTCCTCCCTCCCCAGTAACAAGGCAACCACTCTGCTCTGGGAAGCAGGCAGGGAAGCTGTAGCTTGACCCTGCAGGTTGTTATTGCTCATGATAAGGTTTTTGACCTACTCTGCCTCAGCTTTCTCACCTGTGAAATGGGACCATGAATACCTTGCTTTGTTGTTGTATAGTTCAGAGCTAGTACACTTGCCAGCACAAAGAAGGCATTCAACTAACGTTTACTGAACTGTTGCTGTTTCCAGGAAATTGAAGTCACCCTTGCTGGTATCCTATAGGATTTTAAGTCTTAAGTTTGTTTCAACATTTGAAAAGATATTAAAACTCCAGCTTCTTTGCAATAGAGTTGCAGGTAGATTGGTTGGGTGGGGGCTGGGGGGCTGTAACAACTAAGAGGCAAGAGAATAGAAACATCTGATGTTCGAATTTGCTCCTGAGAAGAAACTCTTTTAAGATTTTGCTTGTTGTGTTTGACAGGTTGTTGTTGTTAGGGCCATCACAAAAGCTCCCCAGTATGTGGTCCATTTGGGAACAATAAAAGAACTACAAGGGCCAGAACCGGCTCCAAGAAGAATCTTTTTAGTTTCTCCTTTGAAGCCAACATTAGATTGTTGGCACTGGAACTAAAGGCTGCCTCAATCTGGAGCTGTGTTTTATCTCGAGATGCAAATTTGCCCTGCAAACACACAGAAAGCTCTCAGGTTGGAGCAACTCCGCACCGCACTGCTCTCATGCCACACTCTCACAGGGCTCTGGGAGACCCTTCTTGCTGCTGACTCTAGCAGGAAAGAGAGAAAAGTCTCCTTCTGGAGCCCCACCTGCCTCCCAGCCACCGAGAGGGGAGTCTGGGGTCACTGCTCCTTGGGAAGCATGATCCAATCCTAGCCTCCAGCTAGGCCACAATCACTGAGCCAGCATTGAACTCTACAGGCGTTTAATCCAACTCCTCTCCCAATGCAAGAAATCTTTCCACCATCACTCTGACTGGTGGTCCTACAGTCTCCCAATGAACTCCTCTATTGACAGGGAGGTCACTCCTTTGCAACCAAGACCGTTCTATGTTGAGCAGCTCTGACTGGAGAAGTATTTTTATAGTGAGCTGAAATCTGCCACCATATAAGTCCTACTTAGTGGTTTTAGTTCTGCCCATTGGAATACTAAGAATAAAATAAATTAATATCTCAGAGGATCAAATGATACTGAGTTTACCACAAACCCAAATATTTTCCATTTTGAGTATAAAAAAAAAAGTTGCAAAATCCATATGGCTCTCTGTGTCCCCTTCCCTTCCTCTCCCTGCTTTAAAAAATATTTATTAGCTTCCTTCCTTCTTTTCTCTCTCTCTCCCTCCCTCCCTTCCTTCCTCCTTCCTTTTTTCCCTCCTTCATCAAAATGCCATTAGGCAGCCCAAATGACATAGGAGGCCTGGGGGAGGCTGGCTCAGGCTGGTGTCAGGGTCCACACACAAGGGGCAGAAGTGAGGGGGTCCAGAGATTGACTACATAGAGGGGAACAGAGATAAGGGGAGCTAGGTTTCTCACTATCAAAAAGGAAGTGCAAATATGGAAAGGGAGAAAACTAGAACAGACTCTGTGATGTTGGATTGGAATTGGAAGCATTGATACAAACTCATGGTTTTCAATAAATATAGACGTAAATTTGTGTCTATTATATGATGTGTGATTTTGTAGCTCCGTCCATTGATAAAGCCTGAGAGCGGTGACATCTCACTAGCAATGAGCACATCTATGGCCCAAATCTTGATTTTGAAACACTATTCTCCATTGACTGAAAGGAACCAGAACTTCTTGGAGAAATGGCTGATTCCAGGGCAGCGTTAAGTAGAAGAAATGCCTGGAACACCTTGTGCTGCCAAAAAGTAAGGAAGTGCTCAAAAGAGTCACAAAATCCACATTTTGGAAATATGTCAAAAGCATGTAGGAGCCAGTTTGAATGGGTTCCCACTGGCCAAATCTGGAAAAATTAGAGCATCAAAATAAATTATGATAGTAATAGATTATAGCCATTGAACAAAAAAATAGGAACCCATAAATCCACATGGAAATATAAAATTTTAAATGAATAAATAAGAGAAGAGAAGGGAAGGAGAAGAAAAGCTTTGCCCCATGGTAGAAGGGCAACCACTAAATGGAGGAGTCAGGGTATTAGAAATTCACCATTTGGCAACCACCACAGTAACAATTAATTCAGGCGAGAGATGTCAAGAGATGCTACAACCAGTGGCTGAAGGTAGAGCGAGGAATGAGATTTTACACAGTGTCAAAGTACCTCCACACAAAACATTTACTAAATACAAAGAGGAAGAAAGGATCCGTGGAGAAACCTGCAGACACCATCTTAACCAAGTGATCCAAGTTAACACCACCAACAACAGGACCAATAGACATCATGCACCTACCACCCAATAGAACACAGCATTGATGATATTCTGGCTAAAAATACATAACCTGGGTCTAATGGAGAAGGAACAATGGACAAACACAAATTGAGGCACATTCTACAAAATAACTGGCCTGTACAGATCAACGTTTTCAAAGTCATGAAAATCAAAGAAAAAGGAAGAACTGTTCCAGATTGAAAGAGCTGAGAGGGACATGACAACCGAGAGCTACTAGCAATCCTGGACTGGATCTAGTACATAAGGGACGTTGCTGGGACGTTGGCAAAACTTGAGTGGGGTCTCAGGGTAGAAGATATACAGGAGTTCTTTGTCCTATTTTTACAAATTTCTGTAAGTTTGAAACAGTTTAAAAATAAATGTTTTTTAAAAAATTCATATACTCCAGTGCTTTTTGAAGTTCCCCCCTTAAGAAAACACTTTCAACCTAATGATACCTAAAATTCCATCAATATAGTTTCTACCCACTCCCACTCTCTTCTTACTGAGACTTAAAACTTTGAACTTTGTTAAAATGCAAGTATCCCCAGGAGAGGTAATATTTTAATTATTATTTATTAATAATTTATTATATATTTATTAATATTTATATTACCACTCGTTTCAATAGTGTTTCCCAAAGCAGCTTGCGATATATTAGATCTAAGAGACTTTTGTTAATTGGTATTAAGGAAAAGGAGATTTTTGTTGTTGTTGTTGTTAAAGAAATTTGGAAAACACTGAGTTATGCAAAGTTTCTTTACTGCAGGACCCCTCAGAGCCTTTAAGAAGTTGATGTGTATTTAAACTGGCCTGAGGGGAAATTGCATTTAGAATTATTTGATCAGTGCACCATAGGTTCCAAAAAAGATATTTCGGAAAATGCAGGCTGACAGATTCCAATCAGCAGGCAATAAAGCATTGAGAGTTTGGGCTCTGGTGTAAGATGCCCTGGGTTCAAATCCTGGCTGCCCCACTTAGTAACTGGATGGCCTTGAGCAAGTCAATTAAACTCACTGTGCCTCGGTTTCCTCATCTATAAAATGGCAGTAACAAGAGTTCTTACCTTGGTGTCATGGGGATAATTAGACACAACAATAGAGATCAAAATTGTTGCACAGTTCTTGGCGAATGTTTGCACTGCATGTTGTTCTTATTCCTGCTATTTTTATTCTTTCTTTGGAGGCTGTTTGGACTGGAACAGAGCCTAAAGGGATGGGGACACTACAGAAGGCCACCAAGATCAAGAGAGGAGGGAATGGGCAGCAAGAACTAAGAAGCCGAAGGTACTCAAGACAAACTACCCCCCCCCACGCACCCCAACTTTGAGAGTATTGCTGTTAAAGCTGCCTCCTACACATCCATCTAGACTCCCCCAAAAGTCCATGTGTGCTGTGGGGGCAAAGACCCAGCCAGACAAGGCCAGACTGCTCCATCCTTCACCCAACGAGAGTACCTATCTTCTCCAGGGAAGAACAAGAAAACATTTCCCCCTTTGCAAATAATTGTTGCTACTTGCTTCTCTGTAAATACATTCAAGTGGTCCACTGAGTTAGCAGCAGGGGCCTGCCCCTGGCCCATTAGCCACTCCCTCCTGTGCCACAGGAAGGAGGAAGAGGGGTTTGGAGAGCATGGCTGCCTGCCAAGTGGGGTCTTCCCAGCCACAGCCCCCTGCCCCAGAGTCACCACTGAGGAGCTGACCCCACGGAGCTGTCAGCTCACCACAGCCGGGCTTCACCCACGCTTCAGAAAATGAAAAGCTTTATTAAACTTTCAAGTCCAGAACAGATGTGTCCAGACATAAATATTCAAAAGATCCCATCTGTTAGGTAAATCGTCTTTCGATGTAGTAACGGAGGGACCGTACATTAGTGAGACCCCGTAGCTCTGAGAGCCCAGGAGTGTTGGAAATCCTGTGAGCAGATGCTCCTGGAATCAAAATAAAAGAAGCCTGAATAACAAAGAAAACTCCAGGCAAGACCAAGCAGAGGGGAATTTCACTGCCACACCAATCAGGGCCTCTGTGGGGCCAGGAGCCCCGAGAGAGATGAGGCTAATGATGAAACCCCAAAAGAGTGCATGGGGCAGAGGGAGGGGGTGGAGAGAAAATAACCAAATCCCCCCACACACACCTGCAAGCTAGATTTTGGTTAGAGATGAGTTTCTCCCTGTGATGGCTATAACACATTTCTTGTCCCCCAGTCAGTTCACTCCTTAGGGAAGACACAACCACTCTCGGCCTGGGTCCCTCATTGGAAAATTACATTCCTGTGCACACACTTTATGCAACAGTCCACACTGAGCACTGTGGAATGGAACGATTAATAATCAAAATAATAATAAATCACTGACACTTGCAGAGCCTTACTCTGTCAGGCACTGTTCTCAACACTATACATTGACTGACGCATTTCATCTTCCCAGCAACCCTCCAAGGTAGACACTACTATTATGCCCATTTTACAGATGAGGAAACTGAGGCACAGAGAGACTGAGCGATTTGGCCAAGGGGTCTTGGACGGGGAGCGCTGAGCCAGGATTCAAACCCATGCAAACTGTTGCACAAGCTAAGCGTGTCACCCCTACACTAAGATGGTTTAAGAACAAGAGGCAGAAGTGCTTCCTGCCAGGAAGAAGCTCACGTTCTAATGTAGAAAAGTGCAAGACACATTAGGAGACCAAAGAGAACATGTACACAGCTGCTTAGGAATCCTGCTCCACAGCGTAAAATGGGGTGCTTCAGTAATGAGGCTGCTGGAGAGGGAGGTACCGACCCCCACCCTCCAGGTGGGGAACCCAAAGCCCTCAGAAGGGTTTGCCTGCTCTGTGTCCTCACTCCCCAAGTGAAGCAGCCAGGCTGAGCTGCTCCCTCTGTCCTGAATGCACTTGCGTTGCCTCTCTGTATTGCTCACCACCTGCCTTCAGCACCATCCCCTCCTCCTTGCCGGCCACAGTCTCCCCCACAGACTCGAGCCCTCAAGAATGCACCCACCCAGCACGCTCCCTCCCCCTCTGCGGTCCTCCAGCACCCATGGCACGCTCACTCTTTGAACATATGTTTTCAGTCTTGTGCGGTCGGATATCCACGTGCCTAACGTGGGCGCACTTCCACACACGTACCCCTATGCTCCAGCTCCACCCGGCTTCTCACTCTCCCAGAACACAGCATCACTATAATCACAATTGCGGTTTGGGTCAAAGAAGCCTTTTCGTTGTAAAATATAGAATTCCAACCAAAACCGGTTTAAGCCAAAAAACTTTAACAGGGAATGTATTGGCTCCATTAACAGACGTTCAGGTGTGCTGAAAACCTTGGGGTAAACACGTTCAGCTGGATCTAAATGTTCAAGCAGGGTCCATCTCCTCCCAGCTGGCCCCACACCCAGACAGGTGCTCAGGGCAACCCAGGAAGATGCTCACCTGCTGCTTCAAGCTCACATCCCACCAATCTAGCAGCCCCAGCAGAGAGAGGGGTCCTCTTCAGAGTTCCAACAGACTGGGGTCAGGTGCCATCTCTGAACCAGTCACTGCTGCCAGGGGAATCAATGGTCTCACTGGCCAAGCCTGGGTCATATGCCCACCCCTGGGTCTCACAAGGAGGGGCGGAGGGAGCAGCCCCATCAATATGGACTGACGGTGGGTGAAGTGTTTCCTCAAAAGGAACTCTGAATGCTGTTACCAGGAAAAGGGTGAATGAACAGCGAGCAGGCAGACACTACAACATCAAAAACTACAATAGCCAAGATGTGGAAGCAACTAAGTGCCCATCGACAGATGAATGGATAAAGACGATGTGGTGTATATACACACAGTGGAACACGACTCAGTCATAAAAAAAGACAAAATCATGCCATTTGCGACAACATGGATGGACCTTGAGGATATTATGTTAAGCAAAATAAGTCAGACAACGAAAGACAAATACCATATTTTTCCACTCATATGCGGAAGATAAACAAACACATGGATAAAGAGAACAGATTAGTGTTACCAGAGGGGAAGAGGGTGGGGAGAGAGCAAAAGGGGTAAAGGGGACATATGTATGGTGACAGATAAAAACTAGAGTACTGGTGGTGACCACAATGCAGTCTATACAGAAACTGATATAATAATAACGTACACCTGAAATTACACAATGTTATAAGACAATATGATCTCAATAAAGTAATTTAAAAAAAAAAACACTAAAACTGATGTCCACTGAATAAAACTATTTCTTGAGTGTTTACTATGCACCCAGGATTGGATTAACACTACCTACAACTGAAGATTAAATGATATATTTTAAGAACTTCACCCAGGCTGGGTACACAGTCAATGCTCAGTAAGTGAGAGCTACAGGTGACTGGGTAGGTTCTATCATTGTCCCATTTTACAGAAGAGGAAACTTGGCTGAAAGAGATTAAGTCATTTGTCTCAGGCCACACAATTCTGAAGGGCCAGAGATGCCGGTTTTCAAAGCCTGCTGGTACTCGCCTCCCTTCCCAGTCTACCCGGGAAACCAATCAAGACCCAGCTCCAAGGGTCAACAGCATCCTTCTGTTGCATTTTGTACATCCCTCTACAGCACCTAAAGCCCCATGTGGCAACACTTTATTTTCTCCATGCTAAGACACATATTTTTTCACCTTTCAAAGTTTCTGAAATTAAAGCTCAATGTACATTCTGTTACATTAATTAAACTGTATAATTTAATTCTGTATAATTAAAGCGGTAGCATTTCTTTTATCCCCAAAAGCTGTTTTTAAATTAACATTGCATCTTACACTCAGTCTGTCATATCATCAAGGAAACGTGGTATTTGTTCATAGATCTAGACTAGACTGTGAGCTTCTTAAGCAGGAGCTTACTCATTTCGTGTCCTAAAGACTTAGCACAAAGGCTTTCATATGTGTATTAATTAACCCAACTAGTGTTATTCAAGAAGAGACGTCTTTAACATTCATTCACTCAACAAGTATTTATTAAGCATCTACTATGTGATAAGCATTGCATAGGAGGTAGAGATATAATGTCAAACAAGCCTGGTGACATCACACATCTTTGTTGTGTCTTAATCGGGACAGACATGAATCTGAGGGGCAAGAGCAGAGCCATGCCCCAAAGCTAGCAACTTATGTGGGTTGGGTCGGGCCAGAGCAGAGAAGCCAGGGGGTTGCAGAAGATGAGAGTAGTTAAATGTGAGTTTGCAAAGATCTTAAAATACACGCTGAGGAGTTGAGATTAAAGGTGGGAGGCAAATGGGAGCGCCTGCCGATTGCTGAATGGACGAGCGACAAAATCAAAATAGCACTCTGAGAAAATTAGCCTAGCTGTTGGGTATAGAATGCACTGGGAGGAGTCAGGCTGCAGGTGGAAAGGCCCGCTAGGAAGGAGGCTGCAGAAATCAGCATGGGAGGCGATCAGAGCCTGGACACCCAGGGAGGCTTGGCTGTGCCAATGACTCAAGAAGGTCAGATCCCAGAGATAGAATTGCCAGCCCATTCTGAGAAGGACAGACCTAGCAAGGAAACAGTCAAAGGTGACTCCAAGGTTAAATGCTTGAGAGGCCAAGATGCTCCAACACCCATGGGCAATAGAGAGGGCAAGATGCTTAGGAGGCCAGGTTTTAAGTGCCCTTGGGAGACCCAGCCAAAGAGAGAGGGTGAAGGTCAGGGCTGGAGAGCAAGAGGGAACATGATCCACATCCACTAAGCCATGCGCCAGATATGGGTGTACTTGTCCAAAAACCAGAGAGAAACCCTTCTCCCTTCTGGGCCTGGAAAGGCATCTCCATCTGCCCTTCCTGACTCAAGAGAGGAATCAGGATAGACTCACTACTTACATCTTTGTTGTAAGTTGAGTCGACAATTAGGCAGAAGACTCAGACTAGGACAGGGCTGATTGACATAACCTTGAGTCACTGCAGAAGCAAGATAATCAATGAAGATTCATTAAGTGGCAAAATGAAAGGCACAGAGCCTAGGGTCAGACAGAGCCCAGGCTCAGTCTCCAATCTCCATGGAAGTTTATTGTCCCCCTATTGTCACATTCTCAGCAACTCTCATTAAGGCTTCAATGTTCACTCCAATTTTGGGTCACGCTCTACTGCACTTTATGTGGGAGGGCCGGGGCTACAAGGGTATTTTTGAATTTGGTGATTCTCAGGACATAAGCCTTCCAGATGTTAAACAGGACTAATGAGCAAATGAACACAAAGTACCTATAAAATGCCTGGCACATAGTGTTGCTGTTGTTAGTGCCATCGAGTTGATTCCTAGTGACCCTGCATACAGAAGAGCAGAGCCCTGCCTGGTCTTTCTGCACCATCCTCTCACCTTCCAGCGCTACATCAGACAATGCTCTGCTGCCATTCATAGAGTTTTCACGGCCAATTTTTTTGGAAGTGGGTGGCCAGGTCCTTCTTCCTAGTCTGTCTTGTGTTTGGTTGTAAGGGTCTAGGAGAGATGAGAGAGAAACACAAACTCTGGTACCTGCTCTGAAAGAGACTCACGAAATGAACAAATCTCGCCTTAAATTGCCACAGACTCTCCTTCAATGCTGATTTTTAAAACAGGAACAAAGACCCACCTCTCCACTCTTCTACCTTTGTAATGGTGACTTGATCCTTCCCGTTAAATGCTTAATTCAGTCTAGCTACTGATTAGCGTTGGCATTTTCTAGGGTGATATACATTTCCAGCTTCCTGGCATTTGCGACCAGACAGAGCCGACCCCTCTTCCTTCTCTGATGGTCCAGGTGGGGTGAGCACAAAAGCACATCTCTTGCCCACGCTTCTCTGGGTGCTAGGAAACGAGAAGAAATGTCTCCTAAGAGTAGAGGCAGGAACCCTCATGCATTGCTGGTGGGAATGTAAAATGGTGCAGCCTCCGTGGAAAACAGTATGGTGACCCCTAAAAACATTAAACATACAATTACCACGTGATCCAGCAATTCTGATTCTAGGTATAAACTCAAAATAATTGAAAGTGGGACCCGAATAGATATTTGTACACCCACGTTCATAGCAGCATTATTTGCAATAGCCAAAAGATAGGAACATCTAAATGTCCATCAATGGAGGAATGGATAAACACAATGTACTATATACATACAACGGAATATTAGCCTTAAAAAAAGAATGAAATTTTGACACATGCTACAACATTGATAAACTTTGAGGACATCATGCTAAGTGAAATAAGCCAGTCACAAAAGGACCAATATGCATGATTCCACTTATATGTGGTCCCTAGAGTCGTCAAATTCATAGACACAGAAAGTAGAATGGTGGTTGCCAGGAGCTGGTGGGAGGGGGAAAATAGGGAGTTATTTTTTCATGGGTGTGAGGTTTCAGTGTGGGAAGATAAAGTTCTAGAGATGGATGGTGGTGATAGTTGCACAACAACGCAAATGTACCTAATGCCGCTGAACTGTACACTTAAAAATGAGTAAAATGGCATATTTCATGCTATGTGCATTTTACCACAATTTTTAAAATGTTAAAAAAAATTAAAAACAGTAGAGGGTCTTAACGCTGCCCTCTCTCCTGCACGTCAGCTTTGCAAGGCAATTTCAGAGTCATCGCAAACATGCAGGGCCCTCTACTTCAACCTCTGCCAAGTTCTTCAGTCACCTTTGTGCATTTTCTTCCCCAGAGTGGCCACCCAGACTGTGCTTGAACACTGCCTGAGCCAGGAAGCTCACTCCATCACTAAGAAGCCTATTCAACTCTCGAACGGCTCGGCTCTCATCGCTGACAGTTCTGGAGGGTGGTACCCTTTTCTTTCGCACACTGCTCAACCTTCCCTTAATCAGATTCCTGGGAGGAAGCTCATTAGTCCAACCCCCCTCTGCTGTTTTCCCACAAAAAGTAGAGACTCCAGCCGTTTTATAGGGGATGTGACTAGACCGGTGGGCACCTGTTTTTCTTTACACTGTTAAAATGGGGACGCATGGGGAGCTGATGTGTTAGCCAGACTGCAAAAGCTGTCAGAGACTAGGTGCAGGAATTCGCCTCTGGCTTGTAGATCAGTGGCAATGCGGATTCCAGTTTGGGGAATGGCCTTGAATCTCCACTTACACAGCTTTTGGAGAAGACCCACAGAGTTAGCAGAATGCTCCTGAAACACAAGCCTGCCCACGGCAATGGAGAATGACAGAACCAGGAGTCTAGCCAAGAGAAAAATGAAAACATTTGGACATGGGGAGCCTCTGCCAATTTAAAGCTGCCTTGATCAGACCCATAAGGAGAAAAACAACAAAGGCTGTGCCCCGTACAGAGGGCAGAGGCACCCACCGGGACACGCCCTCCCCTCATACTGGGGAGGGGCACTAACCAGCTCTCCCATCCTTCTGCAGAAGCCAGCAGACCAGGTTATACCCCTCACCTATCAGGACAGGCCCACAGACGCAGCGAGACGCAGCGCCCTCCCAGACACACAGCCCGTGGTCAGAACAATCGGGCTGCTTCCATGAAGCTTGAACTTGGAAGGTCTTGGCACTTTGCAGAACTGTTTGTTTTGGGGTGGGGGGAGATGATCCGGCTTTGCCATAGGAAAAATCTAGCACCTCCTGGCCATCCACTTTGGTTTCTGCTCTGAGCTTCACAAGCAAATGATTTGAGTGGTCCAGAGATTCGTGTAGGCCAGACCCCGAAAAGACCCCCTAGAGCAAGTACTCCCGCTCCTGGTTTTGTAGGTGAGGCCCAGAGAGTGGGTGCCCCCGCCTGTCACTGGGGGCAGAGCAGGACTAAGCCCAGTGCCTGGCCAGGCAGGTGACCCACCCCAGGCTGTATAACTCATCTGCTAACACCCATAACAGCTCTATACAGTCCTTCCACATCTGTTAGTCCTTTAAGGATAAAGGCTGAGAATTAACCTTGCTCCCTATTCCCCGAAGTATCCTAACCAGTGCTGAATGTGTGGTCGGAGCTCCATAAATTCTTTCTGAATGAGGGAATCCCCACGACGGGCCCAGGAAGGATATAAGGCAAGGATTAGTGTTCTCACTTACAGAGGAGGGCAAGCCCATGGAAGTTCCCCCAGAGTCAGCCCGGCGGGGAGGGGTCAGGTGAGCCTCCTTTCGTTTCCCTGTGATGACATCAGATAGAGAAAATGTGTATATCCTCGTGCACTCTCATTAGCTGTACTCAGCTGTACACAGGTCGCTAGGAGTCCAAACGGACTTGACAGCACTAACAACAACTCTTGTTAGCTTGGGTGCCATCTCTAGAGTCAGGCTGAGGTCCCTTGACATCCTACAACTTTATAGTTCTACATTGTCTAAGCCTCCCATCCATGCATATCGTCTCCCCGTGGGACAGTCCCATGTCTCAAGGACAACAGCTTTCTCCACTAGTATTATCTGCCCTTTTCCACTTAATGCATAAAGTAAGGCAGAATTCCTCATCTCTCCCTTAATGCCCCCTCCTTTACTATCTTCCCAAGTATTGCTGGTGCCCCTTTGAACAAGAAACAACACGTCGTATTTGCAGGAGGCATTAAAGAAGCAATAAGTAGGTTTATACATCGTAGTCCAGATGGCCATGTTTTGTTGACTGCTCTGACGTGGAACCACCTTTCTCAGCAGGAATCACATTCCCAACGGGCATTAGCCAGAAAATAGCCAGCCTGGTGGCTACCCATGGCCCCAGCACAGGGTGAGTCGAATTCTTTGGGGAGCTAGGTTTTAAGGCAGACGTTTCCATTTCATCTTTATTTACACTTTCCTTCCAAAATGTGTATATCTCCATTGTACTGATGTCTTTCCTCTCTAAAGTTCTGTGGACCTTGGAGGAGAGATTGCTGTTTCCCTTCTCCTGTCTGCCTGGTGACCAGTCAGCCCCCTATTCCTGACTTGTTTTTAACACCCTCTTTGGTCCCTATAAACAGGTAGAACCTTCTTACTATCAAGAGCCATCGCTCCACAGACAAGATCAGGGACCACACATAACACTCACTTTTGGCTGACTGTATTACTTGGCTCGTTTTGGAGAAAAGAGAAATTTCCAAGTTTCTCGATTTTTAAATTAAGAATAGGGAATGCGAAACTTTATTTTCAGTAAACAGAGCCCAACTCCACCACTCATATAAGATATGGTAGCATACACTCTGTTTTCTAATTTGACTTTGTTTCTCTTTATTTATTCCCTCCATTCGAATTTTCTCAGCTATTTATATTATACTATGGCATGTACTTGGGTGAGAGATCTCAAGTCATTTTTTTTAAGTTGGGATGTAAAAAATACATAAATTTGATTCATGTCACAAAAAATAAGAAAATATTGCATTTTTGTAGTATAGGTATAAATATGGCCAGTGAAAGGAAAAGGAAAGGAGGGGAGGGAAGGTGATAGGAGAGACGAGAAGGGAAAGAAGGAAAAATAAAGTGTCAGAGAGCAAAGGGGGAAGGAAAAGAAGGAGAAGAATGTTGGGATGGGAGAACCAAGTCTCATTAGCCTTGTCTTCCTGAGAGATAACACAGGAATGCATGCATGCACACGTGGGTGCACACACACACACACACACACACACATCTTCCCATTGGGTAGAATTCTGTCTCCTGCCCACTGGTTCTCCGGACCTAACAATAAGAATTGCTACTAATATTCAAGGCCTACTATGTGACAGGTACTATGCATTCATGATTTACAGTCTTCCCAACAGCTCTATGAAGAAGGAATTTTGCACTTGAAGAAAGTGGGCTCAGAGAGATAACATCATTGCTAAGGTTGTATTGTAGTGGACGTGAGCTGTTCTCGTCAGTCCGGCATCCATATCCTCTTCTTTGGTAACAAAGTCTCACTTTCCCTTTGGGAAAACACTCTCCTGGCCAATCAGCATAACCCATCCCCTCGCCACCAAGACTGATTCAAGGGCAAACACATGATCCCATCCAGGCCAGTGAGATTCAACTCTGAGAATTTGATTCAAAATATTTGGAAAGAGGATTCCTTTCCACTGGAGGAGAAAATGAAGCAACATAGAAGAAGGAGGAGCTAAGGGTGGAGAAACAGAGAAAGAGACCAAGCAAGAGGCAATTCTTCACAAGTCTCTTGAGCTCCTGGATACAGCTGTGCCTGCAGTTCCACTTTGGGAAGCCAGTAAGTCCCCCAGCAGCACCACCACCACCTCCCTTTTTATTTTTTTCAAACTAGTCTGAATTCTATCACTTGCAACCCAAGGAGTCCTGACTAACATTCGTCGTGTGTGAGCAGCTGATTCGGACCAGGCTCATCTGACCCCAAAGTGTGTGCCCTCCCTCTCCCACCACACTGTTTCCCTAGAGCACAGTGGGTCTGGCAAGCCTGCCATCCTGACTTCATTCCCTCTCCCCGGAAATCCGTGCTCCTGGCTACGCCTCCCACCAATCCAACATCTGCTGTGCCCACTCATCCCCTGGAAAATGCTGTCTCAGAGCAAAATGAAGAGTCCTCAAGCAAGAGCCTGGCACAGCTAGACCATGTAGTTGACACATTAGTGGGAAATCTGAGCCATTTGAGTGGACACCTAATTGTGCTCGTTGATTGTAGCAGGAAAGGCTGGGATGCTAAAAAGATAATTGAGACAACTTGTCTCAAAGAAATTAAAATCAAGACAAGAGTTAGATCAAGCTCAGGGTGCAAGGTTCTCCATCCCTGGCAGAGAGATTTCTAAAGAGGAAAAAAGCTAACAGGATTCAATCCTAATACTACGGCCGAGTTTAGGGGACATAAATCTAAACCTAGGATCTTAGACATGGTGGGAGCTTATAAACGATCTGATCCAACATCACCCAGAACCAGAACCCCTTGCCAATATCCTGAGCATTGACCATCCAGTCTTTGTTTGAATCATCTCCATGACAGGAGAATCACTACCTAATGAAGCAGTCTATTTCATTGCTGAACAGCTCTGATTATTAGCAAATTCTTTCTCAAATGATGGAAATAAGAATGATTAATGTGTGTGTCCCCCTCCTTCACTCTTTTTAAGGAGAATTTTGTCTTTGCCAGCTCAGTTTCTGGGGCAATGGGGAGAAAAAGAAGGACAGAACTGGAAATGCAAAAATGGGATATATGGATCAGAAGTTGGCATAGAACCAATAGAGGCAGAAGGAAAGGGAAGAGGAAGAAAATAAGGAAGTCACAAGGGCAGGGTGATGGGGAAAATTCTTGGTTTAGAATAGGAGTGAAGGAGAGAGGAGTTTGGTGGGGTGGAGAGTGGAAAAATAGAGAATGCCAGAGATGGGAAAAAGTTTAACACATCTTGCTGTACACTAAAAATATATTTACTTCCCTTGACATTCTTCTCGGAGATACCCGTAAAGTTTTAATTTAATTTAATTGCTTTTGTTTGCTGGACTCTTCCTCAAGAGTGCAATTCTCTGCCAAAGATACACCACATGAGGCCCAGTTTGGGGTTGAATTACAATTATATTAATTTCAAATCTACTTCCTTGTAAATCCCACCCAGGTTATAAGGGAAGAGATGCAGGGACGAAGACATAGAATCAACTACGGACCTGGGACACAGGATGGAGACTTAATTATAAAAGAGATAAAAATGAAGTTGCTGGAAGTAGAGCCTGGTCAGAATGGGAGTAGCAGGAAGGATGACCCATTTGATGGTGAATCACCCAAACTAAGTACATTTCCTAAGGACACTGTGAGTCCCAACAACTACAGGTTGAGTCAAGCGTGGAGAGAGGCAAGCCATGGAGATGGGGCCCCATGCAGTTCATTACACAGGGGTTTGTCAGGGTCTTTCATTGCAAGCAACAGAAGCCGCCTCTTCTCAGCAGAAAGGAGTCCAGGGGAATCAGCTCCCCAATGAGTGAAATTTGACCAATGGAAAATGGAAGAAAGAAGGTGGCTGGCCAATAAACTCCCCATCCTTTATCTCCTCTATGGACAACTCTGCTGTGTGGTTTCTCCTTCAAGTGTGGTTTTTCTTTCCAGTCCTTCCTAGAAAGTCCACATGCCAAGCAAATGCACCTAGTGAGTGATGTGCTGTGTTTCATTGAGATTCATTGGGAAGTGATGACCAGTGTAATCATGCATTGCATCCCAGTGTTTCACGTCTTTCCTTGAGTCACTTCTGCTTTTCCTCACCCTCACTGCCCTAAGCTTGCACCTCCCAAATAAAGTGTCAGCACTTTAACCCTCGACACAGGCTCTGCTTTCTAGAGAATGCTAGAAAATTCTAGAGAACTCTAGGCGAAGACTTCCGTTATCTTGATTCTCAGCTTTAATGCTTTTTCTACCACCTTCCAACACCAAATGTTGCCTTCTCTCCCCTCAAAATATATGTGGGCATGTAGTATAATTTCTCCCTGATGCTGAGACCAAATTGTTTAGCCAAGCTCTTGACCGCCTCCCAGGTGAGCTGATAGAATTCCCCTCAGGGTCTCATCCTCCTCCTACAGAAGCCATTAGTAAATCTTATGTGAGAATTATGAAGTCTTCTTTCCTGACTTGTTTGACATTATGATTCCTTGTCTCCAAACTCCATGGATGTCTACATTAAAACACTCTTAACTTCAAGCCCTATTCATCATCTCTCTCTTTTTTCTTTATTCCTCATCTCCTTTCACTCATCCCAATCTCTCCTACTCATTCCCTTACTCAAGTAATTTCTCTATCACACTATCTCTGATGCCATTTTCTTTCTTTTTGTTTTTGCCAAGCCTGCTAAGCCCCTCCAGCTTTTCAAACATCTCTTGAAATTCCAGCTTTCTAAAATGTCTTCCTGAAAAGGCATAGCAGCGTCTGGTTACTTCCACCACTCAGTTTCAGAGTTAATAGGATATGACGCTCCAGACAGCACACCCTGTACATATAACCCAGAACTGGTAGACCCGGTGCTCCCACAGCTCCCCAGACACACCTGCGTTAGAGCACTTATCACTGAGAACTGTAATTGTTTACATATTTGTTTCCCCAAGTAAATTGTGGACACCTTGAGTGTCAAGAGCATGACTTATGTATTTTGTATTTCCAATACCTGACACATAAGAATACTTCTTTAACGTTTGTTGAGTAAATGAATAAATGGATAGAAACATTTACTTACATGGATCAATTGCTGTTGCAACAAGTTCCAAAAAACCCATTTGGATTTGTTGGTACTCTGGAATAGTTTCATGTCAAATACTGTTTGAAAGATGTGAGATACCAGTTAGTAAAGAAAAAATTATTATAACCCAATGGAAAAATCAGAAAAGACAGCTAAAGGCAATATATCAAAATATAAATACAAGTGACCAATAAGCATGAAAAGATGCTCAACCTTCACTAGTAATCAGAGAAGTGTAAATTAAAATAACAAATATCATTGGTGAGGCATGGACATTTTTGTGTGTGTGTGTGAGGAAGACCAGCCCTGAGCTAACATCCAATGCCAATCCTCCTCTTTTTTGCTGAGGAAGACTGGCCCTGGGCTAACATCCGTGCCCATCTTCCTCTGCTTTATATGGGACGCCGCCACAGCATGGCTTAACAAGCGGTGTGTCGGTGAGCACGCGGGATCTGAACCGGTGAACCCTGGGCCGCTGCATTGGAGCGCGCGTACTTAACCGCTTGCGCCACCAGGCCAGCTCTGGCATAGACTTTTGAAAGGGCAATTGGGCAGTGTCTATCAACGCTTAATTTCTTTTGATGAGGCAATTCCAATTCTCAGGACCTATCCTGCTGAAAAACCAGCAAAGATATATACATATATGGGTGATTATTACAGCACTGTTTGTAACCATGAAAAAAACATGGAATATTTTAAATGTTTGTTGAATAGAGGAACAGTTAATGAATTATGGATACTTATGTTATAAAATATTAAATGAGTTTAAAAGGATAAGATAGAGCTATATATTCACAGAAAGCCTGCCCAGATATGTTAAGACAGAAAGAGAGAGAGAAGAAAGTCTCAGAACAATATGTATAGTATGATCTCATTTATGTGAAAAAAGAAATGACCCCTGTGTGTTTATATGTAAATGCAGAGCGATACTCAAGAACTCCAGCATTGACAGTGCTGCTTACTCCAGGGAAAGGGAGGGGGACAGAGCCATAAGGGGAAATGGTTGGGGGGAACACCTACTTTTCATTCTATATGCTTCCATGTTGTGTGAATTGCTTACACTGAGCATATGTTCATGTACTACTTTTGCAAGTTAAAAAGATGACTGACTGATGTTATGTAGACATCACCCCTGTGTCAATTCTTTGAACCACTGAACATGCGAGCTGCAAGAAACCTTTGTATCGTCTACTCCGGAAGTTTGCAAATGGGTTTCCCAAGGGTTCCACAGACACACCCATATGTGGCAGAAGCCATGCTTAAATCCATTGCACATTAACTTGGGCTTTAGGGAGTTCATGTTTCATGCAGTCCTCACACCAAAGCTGCTCTGTTTAACCAAAAATCCTCTGAGACTGCAAGATAGACTATCAAAAACAATTACCATTTGCAACTACTCACGTGTACGAAACAGGACTTTCTCAGTGATGAACATCCAAAATAATATGCAGAGTTAAATCTGATACTTAAGCCTGGATGGCAAATGTTAACCATAACCCTAATTTCAAATGTTTATATTCATCAGAATAGCCCCATTGTTCTCAATAATTGAGTTATTGTTATAATAGGCAAATCTATAAAACATATTTATGCTAACAAAATACTATTTCTTTAGTTTATGTTGAAATCTATATATAGAAGAAAAAAAAGATTTGAAAACCACAGCTCCAATCCAACCTGCTGGTTTTTCAGATGAGGACACTGAGAAGTGAGGTGGGTGACTGGCCAAGATCCCACAGTTCACTGGTCAGAGACGGCCTGCTGAGCCAGCCCTGAGCCACAGCTCAAGCAATAAGTGCTCAGTAATGACCTTCCTATAGTCCGTGTGAACCAAGTTCTTTTCACACGTTATCTAATCTAATCTCACAGCAATCCAGTGGAGGAGAGGTTGTGATTTTGTCAGTGAGATAAATGAGGCTCCAACAGGTCAAATAACTTTCCTTTAATTGAACAACTGATAAGTGGAGTGGCTCAGCCTCCAAAAAGAGACTTCTTCCCATGACATCACTGAGTCAGATCACTATGGGGATGGGGAGATGGGATGGCTTGTCTCTAGTCCAGATTATAAACTGCCGCTCACAAGGCCGTTTCCACAAAGTTACTAACAGAGCTCAGAGTCGTACAGAAAAGATGCTTGCTGATTAGCTTTCCAATCCCTAAAGATCTACTCGCCATCTGCTTTGCATCTAGCCAGTACTCAGAGCAATAGACATATAAAAATGTGCTTGAGTGCTGTCCTAGTCAGAGCTCCTGGTTGCATGAAATATAAACTAATTTAGTTTAACTTAAATAGAAAAAGAGTTCATTGGAAGAATATCAGATTGGAGGAATTACTAGGAAAACTAGAGAGTGCAGCTTTGAAAACAGGGAGAAACCAATGGAGGCCAAGCAAGCAGAACAACTTCCAAAAGCACGAAAGGCAAAAATCAGGCTACAGACACCACACACGACCCAAGGGTGGACAAGCTACCCTTGAGTGTGGCCCACCAAGCTGGCCAAGGTACAGAAGCATACTGCTTATTCTCATGGTTGCCAACAAAAGACACCATTTGTTGCTACCGCTGCTGCTGAGGGAATTAATTTTAAACTGGACTCTATCTTATTACGACTCTTTTCAGATTCAAGGTCTTAGATACAAGCATCTGATTGGCCCAGTGTAGGTTACAAGCCCAAGCATAAGCATCTGATTGGCTCCGTAGAGGTCACACACCTGAACACTAAGTGCCAGGAAGCTGGGAGAGGAAATTTCTCCCCCTCTGGTTTCCATTGTGGGAAGTGGGACAGGCCTCCCTTCATGTATTAGTTATCTATTGCTGTGTAACAAATCATCCCAAATTTAGCAGCTTAAAACAATAAACATGTATTATCTTACGCAGTTTCTGAGAGTCAGGAATCTGGAAGTGACTTAGCTGGGTGGTTCTGGCTCAGAGTCTCTCATGAAGTTGCAGAGAAGATGTTGGCCAGGGCTACTGTCTGAAAGGTTGAGAGAGGCTGAAGGACGTGCTTCCACGGTGGCTTGTTCATATGGCCAGCTAGTGATTGGCAGGAGGCCTCCATTCCTCACCACATAGACCTCTCCATCCAGCTGCTCATCACATGACAGCTGGCTTCCCCCAGAGCAAGGGATCCAAGGGAGAGCAAAGCAGAAGCCGCCATGTCTTTTGTGACCTGGCCTCAGAACCACATACCATCACTTCTGCCATATGCTATTGGTCACACAGACCAACCCTAATACAATGTGGGAGGGGGCCACTTAAGGGCATGAAGACAGGAGACAAGGATCACTGTTGGCTGTCTTGGAAGCTGGCTATTATACTCGAGTTTCCTAAAAACAAGGAAAGGTGTTAAGAGACTGGGCAGTCCATAACAGCTACTGTCCATTGCAAGTACCTCCTAGGCACAGAGGCTGCCTTCAGGTAGTTGGCACTTTGATAGAAGAAAATGCTAATAACATATAAAACAATATTATCTCAGTTTAATATAAATAAGTGTCAAATTATATCTTCCCTGGGTAATATTATTCACTACTTTGAGTTGGGTTACTTAAAAACGGAGGTAGGATGGCACCAAAGACGACTTCACAATTCTGCTTGGACTCAGCCCTAGAAATAACCATTTGCACATACAAAGCTGAGATTCAATAGAAAAATAAATGTTTCCATTTTGAGTGTGTTCCTAGGTGTTCTTTGTTCCCCTGGCAGCAATAAGCCCAGTAATTGGGGTAATCCATGACCTGCTGAGGGGTTCCAAATCTTCAGACTCAAGCTCATTAGAGTTCTGCTTTCATGACAGACTTTTATATATCTGATTGCAAATTAAAGGAAGCAAATATCTTGAAAAGCTGGCCAGACCCAAAGTACAGAAGTATAAAGCATCTTCTCCTTCCTTTTCCCAAATCACTTCTTTCTTGGGCATGAAAATACCCAGCCCATCCTCTCCGGGACCTGACTTGCATCTGTTCTATTCCTTCCCTCCAGGCTTAAGTTTCCATCCTAATACTTTCTTTCTACTCCCTTTATTCAAGATGAGATTGCCTCTACATATTCCTAGAGAAGAAAACAAAGGGGTTGGGGGGGGGACTTCTTATATGTTTTGTTTTCCTGTACTAGACAACCAATGTCATTCTCATCATTCTAAGCCAAGTGCCTAAGAGAGAATGGAATCAGTTTTAAAAATCAGGGTATCTGGGGTCCCTTTTGTACTAGAGTCCACAGCATTCCTAGCCTACTCTAAGCAAGAAACAAAAGGTATCTTTAAGTTTTTCGTCAAACTAACCTGCACGTGACAAGAGCTGTAATCAATAAGTAACTTAATAAAGTGGATAAAAATTGACCCAGGAGAGAAGTGTAACATTCTATTAAGCAAATTCAGCCCAGACCACTCTCAATCAGCCATATCAAGCTGCAAAACTCAGAGACCCAAGTCTCTGTGGGAGAAGCTAGGCCAATATTTTAAGCTCAAACTCCTTAACTTTGTACTAACAACAAACCCGGAAAAAAATGATGCCCTCTAAATCTAAAAACAGAAAAAAGGATAGAGAAAGCAGGGGAGGGGCAAGAAATATGTAGGTTGTAAGTTACACACAACTCTCAAGGAATAAATCTGTCTTTCCTGAACTAGACAAATGCTTACACCCACCAGCCCAGCCACAAACGATCCTTCATGAATACTGAAAGAGGAGAGGGAAATATTCAGGTCACAAATTTATCTGATTGAAAGTCAGGAACTAAGCGAAGCCTGCGGAAGTTTGATTTCTTTTTCATTAATATTGAGGGAGGAAAGAAAATACTCCGAGATGCCAGGTCCCAGAGGAAAGGGAAGCATTGCAGGCTGCAATATTTTTTTTTTGAAATTGCATGAATAACACCATATAAATATTTTCATTTGTGAGAGAAGTGTGATTCCGTGTAAGACTTCTCATGAATAAGTTCTGTGTATCCAAAGCACATGTCCATTGGAATTCCAGAAGCATTTCTGCCGCTGTACCTGAGCACCAGCCTCTCTTACCCATCCACAATAGCCAATCAAGAAAGCAATTCTCAAAATTACTTTGAGAATTGAGCTGAAAGAGGATATCAAAGGGCTGAGTTTTGCAGCGCTTTGACTCAACTTGAACTTACAGGGGCCATCAAACCTCTACTCATATAAGGTCCAGACAAAGAGATGAAAAGTGAGAAACAATGGCAGGCTGATACCCAGGGTAAATTATTTTATGGTCATTTCTCCTCCACCCTGGCCCCTCTCAGAAAGAAATCACCTAATCAAAACTACTTCTAATTGTTCCATTTGCAACTCAATTTATTGTGGATTTATTGCAAGTCTACTATGCTTTAAGCATTCTAGGGTACAAAGGGAAAAAATGCCTAAGACAGGTCCCGCCCTCAGGTTGCTCCAAACTGTCCAGCGTCTGGGTGAAGGAGAAGCAGCTGGGAACCCCCAGGAGCCCCCTTGTAGATGGGGAGTGGAGGGTCTGCCAGCAAGTGGATGCTGCCATTCACACCTCAGGTGTTTGTAAATGTGGCTGAGTGGAAATGGCAGAGGGTTAGCATCACAGGAATGAGGGTCCAAGTCCTGGCTATGCCACTGAATTTGAGAAAGGAATTTAATTTATCTGAGCCTCAGTTTCCCCATCTATAAAATGGGGAGAAAAATACTTATACCATGAAGTTTCATGGAAACAAGATAGCATATACAAACTGTTAGGAAAGGGCCTGAAACCAAGCAGTTCTGAGTAAATGTCAGCTACTTCCCCTCTTTTCATGAAGAAAGGCTTTGGCAGGGGCTCGAGGCCGGCGTGAAGCAAACGTGAACTCTATCCTCCACCCCCTCGAATCTGGGAGGAGGTCACCTGGACCCAGCAAGGAAGATAAACTCCCCAGCCCACTCTTGTCCTATCAGCTCCCCTGCTCACTGCTGCAGGGCTGAGTAGAAAAAGAATCCAAGTGGGGAGAAATTGGATGTAACCCTGGGAAAGTTGACTGAGGCATTTCAGAAAGTGAAGAGGTAATGTGAATAGACAGTTTCAAAGCCATTCCTCCTCCCTTGTAAGTGAACTAGGCAGCCTCTTGATTCTCGGGGGAGGGGAGGTCTCTGGAAGGAGCCCCTCACTCATTCCAGGCTCACTGAGCACACACAGCAAAGACACTGGGTGGATACAGGCACAGCAAAGACGTGGTCCTAGTGCCCAAGGAGCCTATCAGTAAGACAGGGAGAGGAGGCCGAAATGGATTAAAAGTTACAGTGTCTGCCATGGCCATTCCATTCTAAGGGAGCACCCCCACCTAGCCCCCACCCTATATGCTTTGTACTGTGATTCCCTCTACCCTTAGCCGTGGAAGATGGAACTAAGAGCATTTGAACAAATGAGCCAATTTATAGGTTTGCCAAGCATATGTGATATGACCCACCTATAAGAACACATCCATCTGATACTTGCTCAGAAATGTTAACCGACAGAGGATTTTAACAGTGGGAGCCAAAGTTGAAAAGCTGTAACGTAGAGAACAGCACCTACATGGACCGTGTGCAGGCTAAAGACAGGAGATTGTGAAAAGTATGAATAAGAAGGCAGAAAAAAATGTAGGCAGTGTAGGTTGTATCTAGCTGTCAAGGTCCTGGCAGGAAATGGACTGTACGCTCAAACTGAGTAATTTGAGAAAGATGGGATAAGGAGATTACGTTCAAAGTTGGGGGCAGGGCTTAGGGAAATTAACAGTACCTGAGAGCTGGCAACAGTGGGGGCTGTTACCACCCCAAGGCCTGATGTCATCAGATCAGGAGAGGGGAGCTGAATGGAGAAGGTTGCCTTGGGCAGAGGTGGCAGCCAGCCCACAGCCACCCAGCAGGAAAGGAGCCAGGGGAACAAGTCCTCAACCTCACCCTCCTGCTGCCACCTATTCTCCTGCACTGCCTCAATTGGCCAAACCAAACCAGAGCCAGTGGGCAATCCATTTGGGTGTAGACAGAAAGGGTCCTCCTCGCAGCACACTTTGCCCCGAAAGATATCAAAACTGAATTTGTGTTGTGTCGCAGCTGGTAAGGCCAGGCCCACGCTCACCGCAGGCTCCTTCCCCGCCAATGAACGGTGGGACTTGTTTTAACCAATTGGACTTAGACCTATGGAAAGTGCTAGTTGTCGATCCTTAATGGTCATTACCATCCTGAAACCCACTTACTAAGTCTTTAAAAAAAACCTGACTTTTCCTCCTCCGAGAACAACCCAGTGAATTTATTCACTGGTGTGTGTTCATTTGCCTGGCAAGTTAATAAACTCAGTTTCTATGTTTTAGCTTTATTGGTCTTTGTTTTACATGGTTCAGCCTCCCAGGGCACAGAGCAGGGTAGGGAAGGTGAAAGGTGGATCTGGAGGGGTAAATGAAGCTATTCAGAGTGGATGCTGGGGGAAAACAGTCAGTAGAGGAAGTAACTAAAGAGCAGACAAGTGGAGCAGCAGAGTCCCTGAAATAAATGATGGAACATGGAGTCAAGTTCACAAACTCTTGTGTTCCCCAAAGCCACCTTGGAGCTCCAGGTCCAATCTCCAGTCCCGTGCTCTTGAGTCTGGCTCTTTGGTTGTGTCTGGATTCCCATGCAATTGTTCCCTTAAGTACCAAGACGTCCTTGACACATAGGCCATCTTGACTGCTTCTCTTGAGTTTCCCACGTGGAAGCTCTCCTCCCCGCCTGTGGTGTTTCTCCAACTCCTCCCAGGGACTCAGTGGGCCTCCATTGGAGGGGTTGAAGGTAGGGCATTCAACAGTTAGGATGCCCCCTCCCCACTGAAGTCACCAAGAAGGTGGGGTAGGCAGCCCACTACCCCTTTACACTCTGTCCATTCAGACTTCCAAAAACTTCTACACCGGGCTGGGCAGATATATAGGAAGTTCTTTATTGAAGAGTTGGAACAAATTGCAAAAGGCAATGATAACATAGGAGAAGACCAGTAAAGTTCTTAATAACTTAATTGTTCCCCAGCATGATCCAAAAAGAAATGCAACATGGTTTCTTCTCTGCTCCATCTTGGGAGCCAAACTCAGAGGAAAGAAGACCTCTTATTTTTTTTTTTTTTTAATTTTTTGTTTATTGCAGTAACATTGGTTTATAACATTGTAAAAATTTCAGGTGTACATCATTGTACTTCTATTTCTGCATAGATTACATCATGTTCACCACCAAAATACTAATTACAACCCATCACCACACACATGTGCCGAATTATCCCTTTCACCCTCCTCCCTCCCCCCTTCCCCTCTGGTAACCACCAATCCAATCTCTGTCCCTATGTGTTTGTTTATTCTTTTAACGCGTGCCCCTTGGTTACTGTGATACTTCATTTTAGAAAGACCAGGATTAAATTTTGTTGTTCCCCTTCCAGGGAAAGGGATGGACTGGAGAGGGTGTTGTCAGATTCCCCTAGTTACACTTATAAGAAGGCCCAGAATGCACGGGCAACCCAAGAGAAGTTTGGCCCTTGCAACCAAAAAGCCAGACTCCAACCCGAAGTCCTAAGGAAGGAGAGATTACCATGGGCTAGCAAGTTCCAGCCAAAGACTCAACTAAATATACCTTCTTAAATCAGCCTCAGCATACAGACAGCAAGTGGGCGGGGGGTCAGTAATATGGTATAGTCGACTCAGGATTGAGGGCAAGGAGGGGTTAATTTAAGTTGACACACGCACTATTTAATCTGCCATTGGAAATTCTACAGCCAAAACATGTGGAAAGCAGCTCTGTGAGCAATATTTTACAGAGTTTTCGTCAAAGAAACTCTGCTGCCTGCCTCTCTTGGGCACATTTCCCAGGAAAGAAGAAAGGAAAAGCACACAGGGATGCCCTCTGTGTCCTTGACTCGGGTGTGTGTGTGTGTGAGAGAGAGTGTGAGTGGGTGTGAGAGTGTATGTGTGCATTTGAGGGGACGTGGGGGAGGAGAGAAAACCACTCCAAAGAAGAGAGCCCCAAGAGAAGATGCAGTCAATCCATGTTGGAGAATAAAGAGGAGCTCAGGAAGTGGGTGCCGGCAGTGGGGTGAGCTGTGCAGCCTGCTCCTTGGGGGTCCCTCTCAAGGATATAAGAACCCTGATACCAGCAGCAACACCACCTACTCAAGGCCTGCTTCACTAAAGATGGCCCCAGGGCAGGTCTCACACGTGGACAAATCAGGGAGTCACGTGGAGGCCTAAAAAGGGGCCCAGCTGCTCCCCTAAATTTTACCTCCTCCACTGACTTGCCACAGTGCTCCCAAATTTCCCACCAGGAAATTCACCTCTGTCCACGGATGATCTCTGCTCCAATGCAAATATCCTGAATATCTGTATTAGTGGTTCTCAAACATCAGCATGAAGCATCTGAAGAGCTTGCAAATCACCAGGTGTTGGCCCCACCCCCAGAGTAGATCTGGGGTGGGGCCCGAGAATTGACGTTTCTACAAGTTCCCAGGTGATGCTGCCCTGCTGGTCCAGGAACTGCTTATTGAGAACCACTGGCCTGCAATGGGAGACGCTGCTGGTTTCATTGGACTGACATCTGTCACTTGGCAGGGAGCAGCTACTGAAGGGATTGACACCGGGGCTGTAAATTTCAACAGTGGAAGGCAGGAGACGAGCCTGGGGGAGGTGCACTGCTCTGCAGTGAGCCTCGTCCCACTGGAGGACCAGCGTGTGCCAGCAGACCCTGCGGGGCTGGAAGAATGTGGTGGGGAATCAGGTGGGAGGTGAGGGGGCCTCGCTCCTTGCCTTCAGGAGGGCACACTGCCAGCCTCTCCCAGGCGGGAGGGCAGCCTCTGGTTGCCGTCTGAAGTCTTGGACTGGCAGATGTGGAGAAGCTCACGATGGGGCTCCAGGGCCACTGGTTCCTTCCCTTCTGTGTCTACTGTTCCTGTTCAAAGCGGCTTCTCCAGACTCAGCCTGTTTACACCAACACTGCAAATGAGGGGCCTGCATGTGACTTCCAGACATCTGTTTTCCTTTTGCGTGTTTTTCATTCGGATTCCTCTCTCCTCCCTCCTTGTCTCTCTCTGTCACAATGCAGTTTCCCAGAAATAGAATTCCGACAAGCTCCAGGAAAATCCGAAGGGTCCGCTCGGTTTAAACTACAATTGAAAATCTTCCTGCTTGATTCACCCACTTTGAAACGGAGAGCACACCTTCTTCGGAATCCAAGACAAAAAGGCTACCCTCTTCTCCCACCCACACAGTACTGCAGGGTTGTTTCAGGACTGCAATTAGTAAGGGCTCTTTGGATTTTAAAAACGGATTTCTAAATAATACATGTGGTAGTTTCTTTTCACAGAGAATAGCTTTTAAAGGTCCAATTAGCTACTCCTTTGCATATTAAGGAATTCTATCAATCAAAAGGATTCTAGGGGGGCCGGCCCGGTGGCGCAAGCGGTTAAGTGCACGCACTCTGCTGCGGCAGCACGGGGTTCGCCAGTTCGGATCCCGGGCGCGCACCAATGCACTGCTTGGCAAGCCATGCTATGATGACGTCCCATATAAAGTAGAGGAAGATGGGCGTGGATGTTAGCCCAGGGCCAGTCTTCCTCAGCAACAAAAAAAAAAAAAAGAGGAGGATTGGCAGATGTTAGCACAGGGCTGATCTCCTCACAAAAAAAAAAAAAAGGATTCTAGGGGCTAGGCCAGTAGCGTAGTGGTTAAGTTCACATGCTCGCTTTGGCAGCTAGGGGTTCACAGGTTCGGATCCCAGGCACGAACCTATACACTGCTCAGCAAGCCATGCTGTGGTGCTGTCCCACATACGATGTAGAGGAAGATTAGCACAAATGTTAGCTCAGGGACAATCTTCCTCAAGCAAAAAGAGGAAGATTGGCACAGATGTTAGGTCAGGGGCACTCTTTCTCACCAGAAAAGAAAAAAAAAGGCTTCTATGGATCAGACCAGGAGCAAGGATAGAACTTTAAAAGATCAGGAATAATCAGCTGACCAGTGAAATATATTAATCACAGCTTGATACCTATACAAAGAAGGCAGCCTTGCTCTGGGTCCTGATGCTAAAAGACATCAGGAAAAGATGGTGGCCTCATAGAGTAGTGGAATGGCCTGGCACAGCACTGGCCAAATTGAAACCTGCTTCAGTCCGCAGCTCTTTGGACCCAGTTTTGTTTTGGGCAGCTCTTTAAGGAGAACAGTAAAGCTGTGAGCCCAAACTCCCCAGCCCCCATTCCCAAACCCCCATATAGAGCCCTTCCATGACCAAATGGTCATCTTGTCCCTGCTTACACATTCACAGGGATGCCCATAGGCAGCCCTTTTCCCCCATTCATCATGTTAGTTTTGCTCATAGTAGCATGAGCTAAACTAATGCGCACACACACACACACACGCATGCATGCATACACAGCATCTATCTTTCTCCATCCTTGCAAAGCTGCAGTCATCATGAAATGGGTTCAAATAACAAAATCACTGTTCTGTATATTTCTTGGCATTTACAGCAACACCTTGTCAGGTTTCCCCAAACCCATAAATACTCTGTCACAAAGGTCCCCCTTTATAGCCCGGTGTGGAGGAACTCAGCCATCTGCTTTCAGGTTTCAACCGTTTCCACTTATCTTCCACTTTGTTTTATGGGAAGGGATTAGGCCTGGATTTCCGCAGGTGCCCGGGTTTCACTCTACCGCCCGTCAGTTTTTCCAACTCTGGCCAAATGTGGAGGCTGATAAGCAGAGTGCAGACACTCATCCTGCCTAACGAATGGTCCTTGTCAGTGAACTTTAACCTCCTTGGTGTTGCCCATTATGAAGCACATCCTTCACTCTCTCAGGGAAAAGCCAAAAAAAACCCAGCTCTGGAATGATGCGACCAAATGTTGCAATTCAGCAAAGCGCAATGACCGTAGAATCCCTCAGCATGAAGGGACACTTCATCTGTGGATGGTTCTTAGGTTCTGAGTGAACAGAATAGCTTCACGCGCTTTTGGAGAAACAAGGAGATACGGCAACAAACAGCAATAGCGTCCTTGAACAAGGATGAGAAGAGTCCAAATCTACCACCTGGGTGCTGGGCAGGTGTGCTTGTGGGTGAAGGGAGAGTCAGTCCTACAATGGCTTACAGCAGCAGTTCTCGAAGGGTGGTACCCAGACCAGCAGCTTCAACATCACCTGGATATAATAAGCTCTCCGGGCGATTGGGAGGCAAGTCAAAGTTGGAGGAGCACTGGCTTAGCGTCAGAGTGGGATGGCACACGTTGGCCCTCTGTAGCTGGGAGCCTGCGTGGCCTAATGGCGCAGAGGTCACGGATTTGGAAAGTCCTAGATTACAGTCCTGGTTCTGTACCAGCTGGCAATCTGAGTCAGTCACTACACTTCTTGGGACAGCTGTAAAGAAGATCCTAGTTTTCCAATTTGACTGCACATTGGAATAATCTGGAAAACTTTTTAAATACTGAAGCCCAGGTCCCACCTCTAGAGATTCTGATTTTGGGTATGAGGTGCAGCTTGGGCCTCGGGATTTTTAAAAGCTCCCAGGTGATTGTAACGTGCAGCTAAGGTTGAAAACCAGCGCATTTGATGGTCTTTAAGGTCTTACTCTAAAACCCAATTATTTGGCCAATTCTATGGCTCTAGATAATTACTAGAAGTAAAAACAATTTTTAAGCTTAAAGCTAGGACATTCCCAAGGACTGATTTGTTTTATTATATCCCTGACTTAAGCAGGTTTAAGAATAATAATAACTGAAGGCTCTGATTAATTAGGTTCCAGTTAACTGAAGTCTTACACTAATACATTTCTTTTAGTGGATTTCATATTTCATATGGGGAGTTTCACAGCATGGACTCTATTCCTCATCAGAATCTCCACTCTTAAATTTTACTGAAGCAAGTTGATGACTTGCCTGTCTATTTTTTTCCTTGGACGCCAAGTTATAAATGTATAGTGAGTTCTGTCCTCTAATACCAACTTATGATCCTTTTCAAACCTACACATTCATTGAAGTCAGAGGAAGATATTTAAAAATAAAGATGAACTGTTTTCAATCTTCCTTCAGAACCACTGCATTGTATTTCATCCCTTCCTGTGTGGATTTCTTGCTGTTTTATTTGGGAAAAGACACTGCGGTTTGGTTTCCATTGACTGACCTATTTAGCTTCCCCACTTTGGATAAGTTTGGCTAGGTGAATCAATTTATGCAACCTCTAAGTTGTCACTCTTAGTGACAAGCAAAAAATTGAAATTTGCAAACCGTTAGCTGTTAAGATGGTACATGAGATTTTAAGATTTGTTAAAAAAAAAAGAAAAACTCAGCAGGTCAGATTAGGAGTTCTTGAAAAAAAGCTTTCTCTATATATACATGGTATATTTTTAAGACAGTTTTGATAAATTTAATAGGAATGAATGCATCTCACCCTTATGTGAAACTGAATCACTGTCTGTGGATCCTTCAGGAACCAGAAGCCGCCTCCCAGTTTTTCACTCAGGCCCCATGGTGTTCGGGGATTGCTCTTTCTGAACATCTGCTTCATCCTTCTCTATCTGAGGACCAGCTTTCTCTGATTCCCCACACTCACGCCAGAAGATGGCAGCCCACCACTTTTGAGTTTATAACACTCAAGTGCAAGCAAATGGCCCCCAATTAATGTGACTCTCTCAGTTACAGCTCTGAACACCCAGGAGAGAGGATGTGATGGCCCATCATAGGTCAGGTGTCCACACCTGTTTCAGTCTGTGGCCACTGATGGGTAGAAGGACATTTGTTAAAACATGGCTGCCATCACCCACAATGTTGGAGAACAAGAAGTAAATCTCAGAGAAACGAAAGCATCAGGAATCGGGCAGATTCCCCAAAAGGAATTTCCAACCATTACACACTTATTTGAATAATAGAGTTTCAGCAGCAGAGACCCATCTGAGACCCATCTTTATTCCTCCAAGTTGAGCTTCTGTCATGGCTATCAGAGGCACCACCCCCACTTGCACCCTCCCATGCCTCACTGAGCAGTTGGAGGCAACAGACGAGCCTGCGTTCTATATTGCCTCAAGCATAACTCATATGACAAAGACCGATAGTTATCCCCAATATGTATTTCTTCTTCTCCTATAAAATTAAAACTTATAGTTAGGCAGACGGCCAGTCAGAATAAAGATTACATTTCTTAGCCTCCTTTGCACTAGGTATGGCCATTTGACTAAGGTCTGGCCAACAGAGTTTGAGCAAAAGTGATAAGTGCAACTTTTGAGCCATGATCGTAAAGCAAAGGGGATCTCCCTCTCCTCATCCTCCTTCCTCCATCTCATTGCTTAGAGCATCAACACGGTGGCCAGGCATCTCGGATTGTAAAGACGAGAGAACACTCTAAGGTTGGCAGAGCAACAACATAAAAAGTACCTGGGCCCCTAAGGACATCAGAGAGCAGAGCCACAACATCAGCTTTGACCTTTTATGTGAGAAATACATACAGTTCTACCTTGTTGAAACCACTGTTATTTTTTATTTCTGTCACATACAGCAGAAACTATGTCCTAACTGATACTGCTTGTACAATCATAAAGTTCTAGAATTTTAGTGTTATAATTTAGAAATTATCCAGTCCAACCCTTCATAGTACAAATGAGGGTTTAGCAACCAAGAAGAGAGTTGGTTGTCTCATCACACATTTGGGACATGCCTAGGTCTTCCAACCCCTCCGCACCTCACTCTCAGCTCTGGAATTTTTTCATCATACTGCATTGATCTTCTCCACTAAGTAGGTAACGAATATTTAGCAATATGATCAAATTTGGTTTTCAAAAACTTTTTCCCACATAGAAGATGATGTGTAAAGAAAACAATGGCAATTCCCTCCTTATAAAAGGCACAAAGAGTTCTGATTATGGGTCTGCCTGCTTCGATTTCTTTACAGCTCACACTTCAGATCCTCACTGTATCTCCACTCCCTCAAAGTCAGATTCAGCACACAGCAGGTGCAGTGGGGCATACAGGAAGACACTTCATCCCCCTGGGTCTCTCATTTCTCCTTGGAAGTATGAAATTGGGGTAAATCCATTCGACTCTGAAATTCTAAAGTTCTGTTAAGGTCGCAGGCTCTCCAGTCTGCTCCTGACAAAAATGTGATTTCTTTTGAAGCCATTTCTCACTTTCAAAGGCCATATCTAAGCTTTTTAACATAAAGGCTTCAAGGCCATGTATCCCGTGCTCCCCACTGCCCAGACCTCAAGAAAGCCCTCCTGGCGCAGAGGAGATGGGATAAGATGGGTAGAGAGACAGGAGCCAATCACTCCAAGCAGCTCGTGTTGTGCTAACCTGTTATTTGCCCTGTTCCTTCAGTTTGTTATTTTGTGGAATAGGATGGAGACAGCTGTGGTTCACTGTACATCTTGAAAAGTGGGACCTTCAAGAGCAAAGATGGAAAGGACAGAGCAATCACGACACTGCTTTTGGTCTGTCCTTCTCTTTGCCCTTCTTGGTGCTTACAATAATAGAATCTGGGTTTGGAACGCCCATGTTCACCCATTATGTGGAAAGGAAAGGTCCACATAGAATCCCCAAACCCACACAATCTGATCATACCCACCCCCCACCTTGGACTCATCACTTGCTTTTGGAAAGAAAAAACTAAATACATGGGGAGATGAAATCAGAAAAAAATGGAAAGGGCCCCAAAAATATATTTTCCTCCACTTACCAATAGTAAGACCAAAGATCAGAGAAGGAAAATCAAACCAGAACTCCACAGTATACATATAATCATCTACTTCCTGCCTTTAAGAATAATTAAAAATGAAGCCTTTAAATACTTGACTCTTTTTTACTTCTTTGCTGCCCACACTTTAGCTCCTCACTGTACTGTCTGTCGTGTCAACTCCCTGCAAAGCAAGATGTAGCCCCCAGGACCCCCTCACAGGGGGACTGATGCTAAAGCAACAGCAGGCTAGGACGGAAGCGATCACACCTCCACCAGAGAGAATTTACAAAGCCCTTAAGGAGGGCTCCGAATCCCTCAGTCAGAATTGGGGAGACAAGACCAACAGCTCAGTGAGACCTGGGGAAGTGTTCCCTCTCTGTCTCTGGTGCAGAAGAAGCATCTGGATTAAGCTACATTAAGCCTCTACCGTGGAGAGCTGCCCACGGTGATCTCCTGTGCAATTCCGGTCTCAGAACATTTCCCAGTCCGTCAACCAGGCCCTAGGGAAACATGAGTATTTGTCCGCTGGGCACTGAGGAGGAAACTAAGTGCCAAGATGCTGCACAAAGCCCCAGCCCAAGCATCTCCTTGGAGTCACAAGATGCCAGGCTCTGCCAAAGGGAAAACAGAGGGGCCTTTCCAGGACAAATGTCTCCACGTGAAGGATGAGGGTCTCCAAGGCAGGCTGATTTATCCTCTCTCTCTCGAGTATGCCCCCTCTTCTCTTTCTAAATGAGAGGTTGACTGGTTGTGCTCCAAGTGGCTGAAGCAAGGAGGGATCAAGAGCTGCAGCCTGGAGCACTTAACACATACTATCTCATTTAAACCTCACAACCACTTGAGAGCTGTGCATGACTCTTATCCCCATTTTACAGATTTAGGGAGATTAGGGACTTGTCCAAGATCATCTGATCAGTCAGTGATGAAGTCAGGATTCTAACCCAGATCTGAGCTCTTCACTGAATTATAAGACCTGCCAGAGCATAGAAGTTCATCTACAAAGCGGCTCTGTGGGCCCAGGCTCAAGTGTATGTCATTGTCCCCTAAGAGGCTGTGGACGACAGAGACAGCATGTTACCTTCCACCTGGGAGCTGCTTTTCTCCCAACACTTTTGCTACACTGTGCTTCACATTTTGGGAAACTCATGACCAGGCTAATGAATTTTTTCTCTAGGTTCTTGTTTTTGAACACTCTCAATGTTAAAGAATACCAGTTCCCATTCTAGGAACTATTGATGATTTATATCATTGGGTTTCTCTACACATTTCTGAAAACGTTTAAAATACAAAAGTTGAGTTTATGACATTGTCTTTTTCTCTTGTCACACAGAATCTCTCTAAAATGATCCATCATGTCCACGACTCACCGATACTCAGATTTTCCCTTAAAAAAAACTAAATGTAAGACCTCTTTTGCAAAGGGCAGCTCAGATTTCAAAAATATGCCAGGAAGATTTTTATGTTCATACATTGGATCAAGACCATGGTTTAATGAGTCAGTTCAGCCCCACATTTGCACCAGCAGGCGAGGGTCTTGGGGACCATGGAGCCCCCACCCTCACAGCTTCTGCTCCAACCCCCACTCCCCTGTTCCACAAGTTGATAACCAATTGCAAATAACTGTGAATTATAATCTTTCCCACATAAGAAATTGTCTTTATGAAAAAACATTATTCTTTACCCACTTGAGATAGCTACTTCAAATTTCAAAGCTAATGGTTAAAAAATGCTAAGGAGGCAAAAGCAATCACGAGGCAGCGTTAATTACACCTGGATCAAATTGCTAATTAAGAATAGACCCAGGAAAACAAAACTTTGTCCAGCCAAATTGAAATCTAGATGTGAGTTACAAGCTGAATTCATGGCATTTAGCCTTTCAACTGCAAGTCATAACACAATTTCAGGAAAATGCCTATAGAGGACGAGCAGCCCCCAGGATGTCATTTGCTACAGCCGAATTCTAACATCTCTATAGGGGCAACATTTTAAACTGCGTGGATAACGTATTAAAATAGCCTCCAGTTTCATAAATTCAACCTTGCCAGTATTTGCTAACACTGAATTCTGAGAGTCACGTCATAAATAAAAATTTTACAAGCTGCCGCCTCTCCTTTAAACTCAGCATGGACCATAAAAAAATTATGAAGTTATATCTCTCCAAAATGTGCACAGTCTCTGGGGCCAAAGAAGCCTTAGCAGATGAAAGAGGAAGGTGTGTGGTCCCTGGGGAACAGGGCAGCCTTTTACCCCACAGCCCAGAGTCCACATCTTGTAACTCCTGCAGCTTCGCCCTTAAAATGAAACTGAGAAGCTGACAGATACCAACAGATTCCCAGACTCAAAGAGAAGAGGGTGTAATAACCATTACCACGAGCTTCTAGTGCTCAGCCGCGATCTTGAAGGCATCAATCCATTCCAGCTGTCATCAAGTTGGCCATGTCTCAGTAGCTCAGGCGGAGGGGATGAGGGTACCCCAGTGTGACTGGAGGCTCAATAAAGATGCTGTAAACTGGATTGCATTCATTCATTCATTCTTATACCACTGATTTACCAAGGTCTGCTCTGTGCCAGGCAATACAGCGTATAGCATGAGGACTTCTGAATAGCTCGAAGATTCAAACAGGCTCCTGGGGCCAGCCCTTGGAAAATCTGTGTTAAGAACAGAGCAGGTGGGGAGCAGCCCAATTTCCCTTTGCCCCCTTGGGGCTGCTGCTTCCACCCTCTCCCTCACTCTCTTCAACGACTCACTCTCTCATCAAATCTGCTTGAGAGAGTACCTGATGTCAATCACTTACACCCTAGTATAAACTATGTGACTGTTTTTCCTAGTAACAGCTTCCATTCTGTTAGGGTTTACTCTGCGTCAGGCCCACCATGCTGGGAACTCTCCATACATTGGCTCATGTCACCCCCACCACTATCTGTATGGGATGAAGCTTAGATTAGCAGGGGCTGCAGAGATCTGTGTGCTTCTAAGTAGAGAAGCCAGTGTGAGCTTCATAAAAGCTCTGTTCAACAGCCACCATAGCTTTCCCACCTCACTCAGAGTCAAAGCCCCAGGTGTCACAGTGGATCTACAAGGCACTGCCCCATTGACCTCATCTCCCTGCCCTGCTCTGTGAGCTCCTGGAACACACCAGGCAAAAGTCTGCCTTAGAGCTTTTGCACCAGGCTGTACCCTCTGCACACTCACTCCTAGATCCCAGCAGGGTCACTTTCTCATCTCCTCTAAGTCTTTACACAAATGCTACCTTCTCAGGAGACTTTCCCCAACCACCCCGTTTAAAATTGCAACCCTCTGATGCCCCCCCCATCACCCACAAACACACATACTCTCTATCTCCCTTCTCTACTTTATTTTTCTCCATAGCAATTATCACCATCTAAAACATATGATTTAGTTGTTTCTTTTGCTTATTTTCTCTGCTCCAGCCCAATTGTAAGCTCCCAAGTCCGGGGTAGTTTGTCCATTTCTCACTGCTGTAATTCCAGGACATGGAAAGCAGGCATTCAGTCAATGTTTTTTGAGTGAATAATCACATGAAGAAATCACTGAAAATGTACATTCCCTTCATGACTCTGTGGCCTTTGAGGGCATTTCTGATGGGGCATAATACCAACGGGCTTTAGTGAGGCAGTAAGACTGGACTGGCCTACCAATTCCTTCTCTTCTACCAGGCCTTGTTATTGCCCCATTTTTCCTTGTGTGAACAGAGAAGGTCCATGTGTAGGAGAGAGGATGGCTATAAAGTGCTGGGAGATTACTGTGGCCCCTTTTCAAAAGCCATCCACAATATCATGTGATTTAAGGGACACGAGAGATCCCTATCTGCAAAATAGAATCTTTCTTTCCTCTCTTTGGCTCTTTTTAATGGGCTGGAGTTCGTTCCCAGAGTCATCAGGAACTCAAATAACGTTGTCTACTTTTCTTTTTGTATTGTAAGGCAACATCATTTCAGTTTATCAATCTTAGAGGAAACGAAGGACTTTCCTGTCTGGTATCCACTTAAGAGTCCCAGAGAAGCATTCTGATTGGCCCAGTTTGGTCATCCCCGTGCTAAGCATCACGATGGGCTGGGTATGGATTTTGTGTCCATTGCTACAGCCAAGAGCAGAGGCAGTGTCCCTAGAATGACTTGACAGAGGGAAGCAACAGTTCTCCTTTGGGAGGTGGACCGCTGGAAAAGGAGAGAGAAAAAGGAGAGAAAGGCTGATGGGGAGATAAAACTGAAGGAAACCAGAATATTTCACTCCAAAATATGGCTCTTTGACAAAAATTATTTTGAGCTAAAGGCACTCCCCTTTTTATTCCTGAAAGCAGAAGATAAAACCCCCAGATGGAATACGTCCTCCTGGAAAGAAAGTAACATCCTGATCATCAAGGACGGGAAGTTGAGACTGAGAGAATTCTGTACTAACAGATCTTGTTAAAATAATTCTTATCTTCCTTTAGCTTCCCCACATAGTTTAGTTAATTTTCCACAATTGCCTCTTTTTGTTCAACCTAGTATAAAAGCATTTGGTTTTGCCACTTCTTTGAGTCTTCATTTCCTTATGAAGGTTCTCGTGTCATTAAAACTTACATTAAATGAATTCGATGCTTCTCTCCTGTTAATTGGTCTTATGTCAATTTAATTCTGAGGCCCAGCCAAAAACTCTAAGAAGGTAAAGGTAAAATTTTTCCTCCAGTACAAAACCAATGGGCAACCAGTACAGTGGCGCCATATCCAGCCTGATTATAGTGACAAACAGCGTCCTCCACATTGAAGATTAATGGTCCCCGCAGTCTTAAAGTCAATGCAAGGCTTTCAGTCTTCCCTCCCCTCACCTTCCCAAAGATGCTACTTGAAGTCCCAACTTATAAGTGACCTGAGAATTCGA
Source organism: Diceros bicornis minor (assembly GCF_020826845.1). Classification (NCBI taxonomy): domain Eukaryota; kingdom Metazoa; phylum Chordata; class Mammalia; order Perissodactyla; family Rhinocerotidae; genus Diceros; species Diceros bicornis. The sequence goes on along the minus strand of NC_080776.1, from coordinate 10,031,977 downwards.
TGACACCGTAATAACGTTTGTATATCACTTTATTATTATTCCATATATTTAATTATCTCACTTGACTCCTCAAACTAGGTTTGTAATGTGGAAACAAGTTCAGAGAGCTCAAAAAGGTTCATAGAGCTCAAAAAGGTTAACTTCAAAGTCACGGGGCTAGCAAACATCAGAAGCAGAACACACACTCAGGTCTTCTGGCTCCAAGTCTGTGCTCTTTGCTCTAATTATTTGCTCATTACAGAAACTTCAAAATAATATGTACTTTATTAAGTCCGAGAGCTGAAATACTGTATTTTAACATATATTCAATGTCATGGGCATATGCTGAAGATAAAGTTTTTTCCTATCCCAGAATTTGACAAGTCAAGGCCTGGACCCTCAAATCAAGAAAATATGAAAATATAATATTTTCACATTTAAGACAGAAAAAGCTTTCAAACATCTCTTGGGACATAGATGCAGCATCAGTAGCATTCGATTTATAGAGCTGTGCCTCCAACCCTATCCTTGCTTTTGTTCATTCTAAAAATTAGCGTGTCATTCCTGATGATCTCCTACACCTCTATTTACAAGTAGCTATGCATTCCACTCAGATGACAATCTTGGGATCCAGCTGTTGCTTCTCCAGCTGACAAAAATCTCCACGAACCCCCCAAAGTGCTAAATTACTACCTCAGTCCTCTTTGCTTAACCTCAAACTGGGTCACCCTCTAATCAAGAAAAATGAATGACTAGCAACATATTTTTCTTTCCCTCTTAATTAGAGTAATTCCACGCTGGCAGTAATTCTCAGACTGAAATTATGCTAATGACAAAGTTTTAATTCAGAGAAAAGGGACAAGCCATCAAAAGTAACTAGCCTGTACTATTCCTGGTTAACCGCTAGTCAAGAGATCAGGCCAGTGGCCAATTTACCAGGAAGGTAATGAGGTTCCAGCTTCGGGGCCCCTCACATAGCTTGGCCATTTCCAAGGCCCCGAGTGATAAGTTCACATGGTCATACATTTTGTAAATTTTTCAGAAATAAGACACTTTAACCACAATTGGTTAAGATTGATCTCTCTTTCCATTCTGACTTTTCCTCCACCGCACTTCCCCTCAGATTGGGTGGCACTGGAGCGGCTGCTGGCATTTTTGGAATCCAGACAAGGGAGCTTGGGATTCCTGTACTTTGGGTTTGGAGGGCTGTATGTATGTAGTGCGGTATTTCCATGTATAGATAAGCGAGTGCTGGCTGTCCTGGCGTAGAAAGGGCTTTCATGAGTATCCTACCACCTACTGGGCCCAGTGAATCAGATCACAGAGGGGAAAAGTCAGAGGTCACACTGCCTTAGGTTACCCCTATTGGACAAAGTACTTTAACTTCCAGACCCTCAATGTCTCATCTTTATAAGGAGGATAATATCATCGCCTATTGACGTTATCAAAGATTGACGTGATTTATTAAAATAGACTATTATTATTAACACTAATGTTACTTACTCTCTATTAGGCATGGTGTTACTTGCATAACATACATTATCTCAATTAACCTCAGGCCTAGAGAAATGGAGTAATTTATTGAAAGTCACACAGCTAATAAATTGAAGATCCAGGAGATGAATAGGAGCAGTCTTTCAACCACTATGCCACATGCGGGCTCAACACAGATGCTCAATATTATTATTAATGGCTAACATTTATCTGAAGTTCGGCCAAGCCAAGGCCAGGCGCTCACTGGAGACTGATGGCAACCAAGCTCAGACAGAAGATCTAGGCTACAGTCCAAGGATCAAGACAGGTATCATAAAGTGCAGGTACGTACCAGGAAACAACTACCATGCGCCAAACACAGTGCTAGGCATCTTACATATATTTAATGGGATCCTGTTACATTCATTAAATCAGCAAAAGAGGTTGGAAAACAAAATTATAATATTCAATGCTGGCAATACTTTGCCAACCTGCTACACACATTTATTCATGTCAGGTATGTAAATTGCTACACTCCTGGAAAGCAATTTGACGATATGCATCAGGATCCATGAACATATTCATAGCCTTTGACACATTAATCCCACTGCTGGAAATGTATCCTAAAGAAATCTTTGAAAGGAAGCAAAAGAGCTATTTACACAAAGATACTCACTACAATGTTATTTGTGATACTGAAACTCTGGAAGCCTCTGAAATGACCAGAGGGGAACTGATAGGTAAACGATGGCACATATCCCTTGATAGAATAACATGGGCTCATTAAAATGATTCATGGGGTGTATGTGAGAAAATGGACGAGCACATTATATGTGAAAAAGGACTCGATGGCAATTACGTATTTTTGCAACTATGTATCCATATGGATAATGGCAGGAAATAAAACCAAACAATTGTCTTAGGGTGAGGCATTATGGGAGATCTTATTCTCCTTATACCTTGGAGTGTTCTTATTGTGGTGATAAATCAAAGTTGGAGGAAAACAGAACCGGCACAGGCCGGCCCAGGTGAGAGCAGCAGTCAGAGGGATACAAGGCAGAGCCAATCAAGGATTAGACAGTTTCAGGCAATAGCTTAGCCTTGGTCTGCCAGCCAGACCATGCCTCTGGCCTCTCCACTCTCCGATCAGGAGCACTCTGGACAAGAGCAGCACCCCAAATTGCTCTGAGTCTCAGTTTCCTTAATTGTGCTATTGTACCTAAATGCACTATTACCTATTTTGGCCAACCTCACGGGGTTATTGGGAGGGTGCATTCAGATAATGCTGTTTTATTTCCTTTAAGAACATTTTGCAGAGTCAATGGTATGGCTCTCTCCTCCCATTCCAGATCTGAGGGTAGAACAGGTTTAATGGCTGATGCCTAAGTCTCTAGCTCTAAGTTCTCAAGCGTACTAGTCTGGCTGCCTCACACACTGTTGCAAATCACAAGCCCAAATTAAGTCATTTATTGTGACACTCTCTCCAGTGTACTTTTCCTGGCACGCTGGCTACCCGCCCTCTTCAGGGACAAAAGAAGGACCAATCCCTTCATTCTCCCTTTTGAGTTGCCATTGAAAGGAGAAAATACCATTCTCCTGCCTAGCTATCCTTGACTCGCACCTTGGTGGATGCAGAAGCCACCAGGAGCCAGCTCTGAAGCCACCCAGGAACACCATCACTGTGAGCTGACCCCCACCCCCAATTCCAGAGCCTCATCTCTTCCTGGTCTTGCTCCCTCCAGGGTCCCCAAAGCTAGTGATGGAGTGAAGCCTTTGAGCAGAATGGCCTTCCTTGGTTGCTGCCTAGCAGACTCCAGCCATCTTAAAGGCCCAGCACAAACATCACCCTAGAGCATTGTTTCTCAGCCTTGCACTCTTGCCATTCAGGGCTAGATAATTCGTTCTTACAGCAAGCTGTGCATTGTAGGATGTTTGTCCTGTGCATTGTAGGATGTTTAGAAGCATCCCTGGCCTCTACCTACCAGATGCCAGCAGCAACCCACACACACATACCCAATTTTGACAATCAAAAGTGCTTCCAGGCATTGACAAATGTCCCCTAAGGGACAAATGGCCCCCCTGCCTCCTCCACCCCACTGTAGGATTCTCTCTTCCATCTATTCACTCCTGTAGTATATATATATCTATAATATATAAATATCTCCCTTTTGTCCTTGTCATTTCATTTTATGGTTAATTCTCTACCTGTCTCTCTCCCAGGGCAGACCTTAGTTTCCCCAAGGTAGAGGCTGTTTCCGGAGCATCGTTACATCCCCAGCACCTAGCACAGGGCATGGCATAGAGCAGGTGTTTAACAAGTCCTGCTCCTTAGGAGTTAGGAGTTCATTGATGGCTTAGTGGATCCCAGGACATTTCAGAGACAAATAGAGATGACCTTGACCTAAGGTTGGAACACTTTGTTCCCTCCCAAACTGGGGGGGGAAGGAGAACTAGATAGTATGTGCATTTATTGGTGGCAAAAAAAAAAAAAAAAACTAGACTGTCTTCTTTTTGCTGACAGAGATGTTCAAGAAAGTTTGGAGTTGTGGTGGGGATTCCTTTCAATAAATTTCTAGTTTGAGATCTTGCTAAACCGTACCCATGGGAACTGAACTGCATAATTCCAAGAGAAAAGATAAGAAGGAATACTCCCAAAGCCTCAGGGCATTGATTTACAGTTGGTGAAACTCTCCCTAAACCTCACCTGACATTGCTTACAATAAGATGTCCTGTGAGTCCCCACAAGGGACTTGAACAAGTGAAAATGTGCGTACCCTGGACGTGAGGGATTTGGGTGAGCCACAGGTTAGAGGCCACCATAATCAGGGACATGAGGCACTGGAGTTCAGAGTCGGATTCCAACGAGATGGATGCTGAGTTGTCTCAAACGCTCTTGAGAAGAAAAAACATGAGAAAAAGGGGATTTACTTTCTGTTGGATAAGCAATACCCTTCCCTCCAGCAAAATCTATGTAAATAACCTTGATATAGAACACCTCCAAAAGAAATTGACCTTCTCACAGATGAATGGAGCCTTTGAGGAATTTTCTTAAGATTTTAAATGAGCTTGGAGAGTCTGTAGAAAGGATCTCTACCCCACCCTGGCTGGATTAATGAGCCAGTATGTGAGTGCATGCTCACATGGACCCCACCTCTTCTGTGGTTCATTGTGTTGCCCTGCCTTTATGCGTGGGACTCAAGGAAGAGAAGTGGGTGGTTTCAGTGGAACCAGAGCCAGCACAGGGGTTAAAGAGTCCCTCTTCCCCAGGTGTCCTCTGCACATTTGGAGGCCTATGCCCCCTCCCACCAAGCTCCGGGGTGTCTGAAGAGCCCAGGCCCAACCCCTTCCCACTTTGGCCTGGCAAAACCGTGTCCTGCACAGACCTGCTGGCCCCAAAGCTTCTTGGCCCCTTTCTCCAGCAGATCTGAAAACAACCTTCAGGTGGGGAACGGGACTAAGCAGCGGGTGGAGACTGGGCTGCATCCAAGAACTCCCAGGAGGCCCCCTTAAGTTAAACCTGCCTGTAAAGGTGAGAGCAGGTGTGGTCAGCAAGGGCCCTCAGCCCCCAGATAAACACCTTCTCCCACCACTGAGTATGGAAATCCCCCATGAGAGTTAGGGCTCAGACAGTCCATACACTAGGGAGATGTAAGAAATCACCCTCAAAACACTCCTCACTGAGACCATCTGCCCCTTCCCCAGCCCTTGACTTCCCTTTCTCAATGGTGGTACCTTCTCATCCTTCATGCTGGAGGTCAAATGCCCCCCCCTCAGAAAGGCCTTCCCGGGCCAGCCCCGTGGCTTAGCGGTTAAGTGCACGCACTCCGCTACTGGCGGCCCGGGTTCGGATCCCGGGCGCGCACCGACGCACCGCTTCTCCGGCCATGCTGAGGCCGTGTCCCACATACAGCAACTAGAGGGATGTGCAACTACGACATACAACTATCTACTGGGACTTTGGGGGAGAAAAAAAGGAGGAGGATTGGCAATAGATGTTAGCTCAGAGCCGGTCTTCCTCAGCAAAAAGAGGAGGATTAGCATGGATGTTAGTTCAGGGCTGATCTTCCTCACAAAAAAAAAAAAAGAAAAGAAAGGCCTTCCCTGTCCACTCTGTCCTAAGTTAGTCTCTCATGGGAATCGTGATGGTGGTTCCCTGTGCACGTCCTTCAGGACCCCCCCTCTGTGCTGGGGACATGTCTCTGGTGTATCTCTCTCTCCCACTCAACTCTAGATTCCCTGGGGTCAGAGATCATGCTCATCTTGCTCACCTGACCTACGCCCATGCCCAGCACAGTGCCCGGGGCATAACAGGCTCTTTACAGATATTGTTAAATTCATTCATTCATTCGTTCATTAACCCATAAAGACTCTTCTCCAGAGAAGGTGTTTACCAGTGGGTAGAAAGAGATAAGACAGTATAGTTTGCCAACACCAGGTGTGCTAGGCTTGGTCTTCCCGGCTTCATGCCACAATAGGTAAATGACTGAGCATGCCCACAAACCAAACATGTGATTCCTACTTATAATATAGCCCATGGTTAATGCAAGAACATGGTACTCTTAGCATGGTGTGACCCTGTACCCAGAGCCATAGTAATAAACCCCAGGTTAAATGGCTTGCTAAAGGCAATTGTTGCAACCAAATAATAAGGCTAGAATTTCAGAGGAAATTCTATGAATTCTAGACAATATGGATGAGACCCAGGAATCTAGGAAAGCCCAGTTTCAGGGCTTCTGCCAACCTGTAGGATCTCCACCTGGACAGGTTGGTAACCAGCATCACCATTTGAGCGCCTCTCTCGTGTTGGAGCTCAATCTGAAATCAGCTCGTATCTTTTGCTGAGACCTCTTTCCTCTAAACTCAAGGCTGTAAAGTGTAATTTGTAACAGACATATCTAAGTGTCCATTCTTAAAGCCACGCTGTTAGACTAACCCAGAGGGATGAGAAGAAGGGAAGAAAACATGCAAGGTTAAAGGAGAAAGACACCAATAGATTCTTGAAAGAGTTTGACGAAAAACTCGACCGAATGTGCCTGGCGCTTAGGATGGGACCTGTACCCCCTGCTGCACTGGGGAGCTAAGGAACAACAACAAGGAGAATGGAATTCTGCATTCCCAACCCCACTTCACCCTCCATTCTCATGGGTCTTGCTTTTGTCCCCCCCTTGGATTAATATGCAGGAAGGCTGGTCTTCTGAAACATGTGTAAAACCACAGTGTAACCTGGAAATTGAAGAACAGACCTTAATAAATCAATCTGAGACAACTCCTGGGTCATGACTCATGTACCCAAGTCCAAATAGTGGATCTGCAGTGACTTTTCCCCCTCAGAGGACATGTTAAATCCGCCACACATGAACAGGCTACCTAATTCAGTAGCCAATTAGGACACAATAATAACCATGCCTCCAAATAAATCTTAAAGCACATTAAGTTTGGGTCCATTGAATATTAAAGCTCAACAGGTTTCATTAATTTCCTGAATTTACTTGTTTATATGAAACTGAACGTAAACTCTGTTTGGGTGATAATCTCTTCGAATCCCTAAATCCCACTTCTGGTTTTCAATCTCAGACAAATGAAGGAAGAAAACTAAATTCCTCAACTTTAAACTCCAAACATCTTGGCAACTTTGGGTGGAATGAAGGTCTCAGATGCGGTTCTCCTTTGTCTCCCTCCAAATTTCTAAGCTCCTTGAAAGGTTTCTGGATGATAAACTAAATATGGCACAAACTCCATGGAGCACAAGCCAGGGAGGTCTTGGCCAAGAATTTTTAAAAATGGTAGTGTCAGCCTCTACTAAAGAATGTAGGGATTTTTTTTCTTTTTTCACTTTTTTTTCTTTAATGTGGCATTGGTATGCAACATTCCTCAAGTGGATCTAACCAACTGCAAATAACTAAAGGGCATTTTGAATCTTATTAATAGAGCTGCTTTTCTTACTAACAATACAGGCAAGCAACAGTGGCCTCTGAATTTAACCCATTAACATCTGAGCCTTTCTAGCCTCAAATATGTGTGAAATGTCACAAAATTATAAGCAAGAAAGCATCTAGGCAAAAACACAGGAGAACCAGTGAGGCAACTCGAGCGAGTTTCCTTGAAAATTTGTATTCTCTCCATCCCAACCACAACATGAAACACTTGGCAAAGTAACATTTTATTATTACCTGAGTCTTTGACTCTCAACTCCACATGCAGGGGCACCATTTTCCTAAACTAATTAGGCCTCAATAATCTCCAATCAAAGTAGCATAAGGCTGATTCTCTCTATTCCCCCAAAATCTTCAACCAAGGCTCAGATCTTAACCTATTGATGCAAAGGTAAGCAGAGGCAGTCTTATGCACCTGCTCTGCATAACAATCACTCCAAAACTTAGTGGTTAAAAACAGCCATTTTCTTTTGTTAGTGATTTTGTGGATCGTGAATTAGGGAAGGGAATCAACTGGGTGGTTCTCACTCCAGACCTCTCCTGCAGTTGTAATCAGATAGTTGCTGGGTCTGCTGTCATCCGAAGACCCAACTAGACTGGATGTCCAAGATGGCGGGCAATTGATGCCGGCTGTCGGCTGGAGCTCAGCGGGGGCCATTCCTTGAAGCAAGCACCTCCACATGACCTCTCCAGCAGTTCAGGCTTCTCCCAGATGGGTTCTGAGACAGAGCATCCAAGAGTAAGTGTTCCAAAAACAAAAGTAGGAGCTACACAACTTCTTCTTACCTCACCTCAGAAGTCATGCAGTGTCATTTCCATTGCATTCTGTTGGTTGTGAATGGTTCACTGAGGCCACTAAGATTCGTGGAGAATTTGTTTCACCTCTCAATTTGAGGAGCATCAAAGAATTTGTGGCAAGTTTTTAAACCTGCTACCATCAGAAGTGATTGCCCCAGTGCCAAGGGCAGAGCTGGTCTAGGCCACAGCTCCCTCAGGCAATGCCATCCTTCTTCACATATACTATGTTGTCTAGCAACCTTCTGGCTATCCCCTGGGAATCCAGGTGACAGTTGCTTTCCTCTATGATTCCTATGTATCATATGTTCCTTTCCACATGTACTCCTAATCCTGCCCTGGAGACAGCTCAGGGAAGAGTGCACAGGGTAGGGCCACGGTGTACAGTTGCAAAAGTCGGACACCACACAAAGGCAACCAGCAAAGGTGTGCACCCCTGCCTATTCAGGCACATTGCTCAAGGTTGTGTCTACCCAGAGAGGCTTTTTTGCCTAATTTTAACCAAGATACTATGTAGGCTAACAGCCCTGGGTGCTCAGCTATGTCTCAGAGACTTTCAGCACCCACGGTCATATACTCTCTAGTTCCTCACTTTCTTGTCAATACTGCTGTGCAGAAAGGTGAGAGGAAGGACAGGGAACGTGTACCCACTGCTCTGAGGTAGGCAGTGATGCCACCAGAATGTACGAAGTGCTGGCGGAGTGCAGATGGGCAGAGGCTTCTGACTGAGGAGGGAGAGAAAGGCTTTGTGCAAAGATAGCCTCTGAAAGAGCAATGAGGATGCCTATGATTGAGTTAGTGAAGAGGAGAGGGAGTAGTCGTTCCTGGCAAAGGGAACGAAAGTACAAAGGCATAAAGTGGAAGATATAATCCAGGAGTGGTGTAGAGAAGCCTTTGGTGGGAGCGCAAATTAGCACAGGGAGCAGGGAGATTAGGCAAGAGAGAGAAGTTAGGCAAGCCCAAGCTTCTGGGGACAAGGACCCTCTCCTGAGGTGCAGCAGCTCCTCCTGGTGTCCCCCCAGCTCCCCTCAGATTCCCCTTAGGTTCATGCGACCCTCCCCCAGCCTGCCTGTGCTTTGCTTGGCCACATCTGCAGAGGACTGCCCTTTGACCACACTCGCGGAGGCCCGGAAGTACCTGGAATTGATGGGGGAGCCAAGGCCTGCCAGGTGAAGAAATACAAGAGCCCGGCACTATTGCCTTGTGGCAGGGCAAACTCTGTGGGTGATTTCTGCACCTGGTTACCCACAGGTCCGGCTGAGGCTGGAACATCACCTGAATTCTCATCCTTGCCTGGCTTCCTCTCCTTTCCTGGCCCACTCCCCCACTCTCTTACTTGTCTATCCTGGGAGAACATCCTTAATAGTCTCTTCACATGAGCACATGTGAAGGAACCCAACCTGAGACATGAGGAAAGTGCCAATGATCATTCTGGTTTGATTTTAACCTAATTAGGCCTAAGTAACCTCAAACCAAAGCGCCATAAGTCTGACCCTGACTATCCCTCCTACCTCCACCCCCACCCAATCCCCAAAAAAAGCAAGACTCAGATCTACCTCACTGCAGCAGGAACACCCAGCAGTGTTGGTTCCAATCTCATCAGGGCACATGGAAAGAACTAGAATGGCTTTTCATGGTTAGTGTCCTCTTCACCTGTAGAATCTCAATAGCCACAGAGGAGAGAGGCACCAGTCACCATGCTTTGCCTTAAACAGGACTGATATTCAAAATATTTAACAGCATGGCATAGGCACCAACCAATTAGCGTGGATGGCAGCTGTAAACCATCGATATCCCGTGATTCTCTAGTTCTTCTTGGTCATAAAGATGACCTTCTATAACCTGTAGGTCACTACAGCTCAAAGACAACATCTTAACCTTCTTTACCACTTCCCCAGGGCCAGGTTAAAATAATCCCAGGTCTGTTATTTACCATCTGGGTGCCCTCAGACAAGTCATTTACTCTTCTGAGCCTTTATTTCTTCTTCTGTAAAACAGCATAATAATAGTACCCTTAATAGGGTAGTTATGAGGATTTAATAGGTGAGGATTTAATAGGTAGTTTAATGGGGTAGTTATGAGGATTAAATGAGATAATGCATAAAAAAATTAGTAGGGGTAACCTAACGGGATACAACAAACAGATCTTAAAATATACAATGCTTCAAACACAACACGTTTCTTGTTCACAGGATACACCCAGGAGTATGAACCAGGTTGGCATTGGCCTTACTCTACGTGGCAATTCAGGGACCCAGACTCACTCCATCTTGTGGCTCTAGGGCTGTGTCATCACCTACATCCAGCCAGCAAAGGGAGGGGGTGAGGAGGATACACACCCGTTCTTTTATTTATTTATTTTTGTAATTGAGGTCACATAGGTTCATAACATTATATAAATTTCAGGTGTACATCATTATATTTTGACTTCTGTATAGATTGCACCATGTTCACCACCAAAAGTCTAGTTGCCATCTGTCACCATACACACGTGCCCCTTTACTGCTTTTGCCCTCCTCTAGCCCATTTCCCCTCTAGTAACCACGAACCTGTTCTCCGTATTTACGTGTGTGTGTGTTTGTTTATCTTCCACATATGAGTGAAGTCATATCACACCCATTCTTCTAAAGGGCTCAGCCTGGAAGTGGCACACATCACTTCCCCTCACAGTGCCATGGAGGGACTTGATCATACCTCACTGCAAGCAAGTCCTCGACATGTAATTTAGCCGTGTGCCTGGTTACAGCCATAGCCCTCTAGGTAAAGCAGGGACTGGATTCTGATGGCCAGCTTGCATTCCTTGCCCCCAAACTCAACAAATGTGAGCTGCTGTTGTCATTATTGTTCTTTTTGTTGGGTAGGTATGCCAGTAGGTATTTGCTGGTTGCTTGAATGATTCAGTGAAAAGGAGGAAGAAGAAAGAAAGGAAATGGACATTACAGGGTAGAAACAAGAAGAAAGAAGAATAGAGGTGAGTTGAGAGAGGAATGTGTAAAAGGATGGTACACAAGACGCAAGCTGTCGAGGGAACCGCTCACGCCCACTGCGTCAGGAAATGCTACAACCAGACTCCTCTTGGGACTTTTCACCAAGACCCCAAAACACGCTCACAAGCTAGGTGTACCAACAGTCACGGCGCCCAAACAGTTTGCGAGTCCCCTTATGATCACCACACTTGCGGGGTGGCAGAAAAACTGTCTCTTGCCTTAAGCTCCAGGTTGTTTTAAGTAGTCAGTCTGAACTAATTTGCCTTCTCAGCTTTGAGTGGGTTAAGGGCCAGAGGAAAAAGTCTGCCATTCTAACTATATCCAAGGAGTGTGCTAAACTCTGGTGGATGGTAATTAGCATCCAACTTCTTTACTCTGCCCATACAGTATTTTCAAATCAATTGCTCAGCATTAGTGATTCTGCTGGGATTGATTTAATAGCCTAATATGAAGTCTCAGCCCTTCTGTACAGGTTAATTACATGTGGTCTCATACATTCTAATTTAAAATACTGCCTTTGCAATTATCATCAGCACTAAAACGGAGCAGTAGTAATGAAGCTGGGCTAGAATTTTTTTCCAGAAGTAATGAATTGAAAAACTGAAATGACTTTTAATTTCTTTGGCACTTACCATTTCAATTTCTCTTCTCTTCTGCAGGAAATATAAATCAGGGTCTCTTCCTTGTTTAAAATTGTTATGAAAACAGGGAAGATTGACTTGAAGAAAGCAGAAGTCTTTGATTTTGAAACAGCCAAGACTTAACTACCTGGATTTTGACCAACCCCAAGGTCCCCTTCCCCTATCCTAATCCCCCAGTTAGGAATGTATTTATGCATAAATTGATGTATTTGACAAGCTCTGACATGGTGTTTACTGTGTGGCAGATGCTGTTCTAGAGCTTTATAAATATTAACAACTCTATGAGGTACTGTGTTAGTTATGTAACAAAGTATCCCAGAATGTATCGGCTTCAAACAACAAACATTTATTATCTCACAGTCTCTGTGGGACAAGATTTGGGGAAAAGCTTAGCTAGGTGGTTCTGGCTCAAGGTCTCTCACGGTAATCAAACCATTGGCCAGAGCTGCAGTCACCTGGGCTAGAGAACCCAATTCCAAGTTCATCCACGTGGTTGTTGGCAGGTCTCAGTTTCTCCCCACGTGTAACTCTCAACAGACTGCCTGAGAGTCCTCACTTCATGGCATCTGGCTTCTCCTAGAGCAAATGATCCAAGAAAAGGAGAAGCAGAGAGAGAGAGACAGTAGAGATGGAGAAGAAAGACAGAGAACAAAGTTGAAGCTGCAGTATCTTTTATAACCTAATATCAGAAGCGGTGTACCATCACTTCCGCTGGATTCTCTTGGTCACACAGGCAACCCTGGTACAATGTAGAAGGGGATACACACGGGTGTGAACACCAGTAGGTGGAGATCCCTGGGGGGGGGGCTCAGCTGGCTACCACAGGTGGGTATTATTATTATTATTCCTGATTTACAGATGGGCAATTGAAGCACAAATAGATAAAGTCACTTGCCCAAGGTCACCGTTAACATGTAGCAGAGCCAGGATTTGAATCTGGCTGGTCATTCTGCCTCTAGAATCCAAGCTCTGAACAACTACACACACATAAAATGGTGTGCCCTCATTTAATTTAACACAGGGTTCAAGAGCAGCTTACAGGCCAGCCAACAGTGTTTGTTCTAAATTAATAATTGATGGAAAACTTTTGCTGAGGGTAAAAGATTTAAACTACTCGTTATCATCATACAACGCTCCTTAGTGTCCCCTGGTCTCTGCTGTGTGAGGTAAAATACTCCCATATCCTGGGAATTCCTTACTTTCCTGGAAAATCAACCTAACAGCCATCACTATTACTAGATTCTTTCTAAATATTGTACTCATATTGCACCACTAACCCATTGCTTCCTGTTCAAACCTCTGAGGAGATAATCACTGTCAGCTCTGTGTGAGGACACTGCTTGTGCTAAAACCTGTTATTAGTCACACTCACCCTTCACATCCAAGCCCCACTGCCCAGTCCATCCAGGGGTCCCTGGCACCAGCTCTGGCTTCAGAGACGTATCTGTACATCTCTGACATTGTGGATCAGACTGGATCGCAGACCTGGGTCCAAGAAGGAGGGTATATCAGGGGACCTTCCACTGGACAATAAAAGGGATTTTGCTAGCCAGTTTTCTAGGCACTTCACATATATTATTTTATTCAATTCTCTTATACCCTAAAAATAGAATAATGATAATCATAGTTCATAGCTAGAAGAGATTGCGATCTTACTGTGTGCCAGGCCCTATGCTCAGTGCTTTATATACATCAATTCATTTTATCCTCATGGAAAGCGGAGAGGTAAATTTGATTATTGTTCCCACATTACACATAAAGAACCTGAAGCTCAGAAAGGTTAAATGGCCCAAAGTCACACAGAGCTGGGATTCAAACCTGAATATGTCTTACTATAAGAGCCATCTTCTTTCTGTCTGGACAAGAAGACACAGGGACAGGGGCACGGTCCTCCAGTTTTATGCAGGGCAGCTGGGGGCTACCCCTAACCTACCCTGGGGCCTGTCGTTTCACGTCCACGTGGTCCATCAGAGGATTTTTCTAAACAAAGACAATTCCTTCTCTAAAAGAGATTCTGGGGCCGGGTGTTAAGACGCCTTTTTTTTTCTTTTCTCCACTATCAAATAAAACAATATATCAGGGGGTTAGCAAGCCTTCTTAAAGGACCAGATAATAACTATTTCCAGCTTTACTTCTGGGCCATGTGGCCTCTATCACAACTACTCAACTCTGCCATTGTAGCAGAAGCAGCCGCAAACAATACATAAATTAATGAGCATGGCTGTGTTCCAATAAAACTTTATTTATGGACCCGGAAATTTGAATTTCATATAATTTTCTCAAGTCACGAAATATTCTTCTTTGAATTTTTTTTCAACATCGAAAAATGTAAAATCCATTCTTAGCCCACCGGCCCTGCAAAAACAGATGGCCGGAGTTTGCTGATCCCTACAATGTACAACAGAGGAAGTCAGAAATTCTCCCCATGAATTGAGTGCCTTGGATTTTATCAGATCAACAAAAAGCCAATTCTGGGGAAACATCTTGTCTAGAGGGATTGTTCTGAACGTAAATGTGCAGGGATAAAACCACATGGATAAAGTAATTTCTCTCTTTTCACACACTTCCTGGCTGGAAAAGTCCATGAGGGATGTGATGTACACTCACCAAATCGTGCCTTTGTGGCACGGGCTTAGATTTCCACCTTCTCTCTCCTGTTAGATCATAACAAGAGCTGAGCCCTATTCACCTGTGTGTCCCCATACAGTCCCATTCAGGCCTCTCCCTGAACCTCAAACACACCCATGGGACATGTTATCCAAGCCAGAGAGAGAACCAAAGCCCTAGCAAGGATTTTTTTTCCATTTTGTGGGTTCTTTTATGTGAAAAGTTTAACAAGGGTATAGAAATCAAATCACATTTAGTTAAGTATTTAATAAAGCATCTTATTTTAAAAGAATAAAATTATATGAAATTGGGTGTATACTGGAAAATCCTGAACACAGAACCACCATGAATATTAACAAAGAAAGAAAGAAGAAAGGGAGGGAGGGAAGGAGAGAGGAAGGTAAAAAGGGAGGGAGGAAAAAAGGAGGAAGGGAGAGGAGGGAGAGGGATAGAGGAGGGAGGGAAGGAAAGAAGGAAGGAAGGAAGGAAAGAAGGATGGAAGGAAGGAAGGAAGGAAGGAAGGAAGGAAGGAAGGAAGGAAGGAAGGGAGGAAGGAAGGAAAAGGCAGAATATAGACTATTTCCTATCAAGTTCTTCCCTAACGTATTCAATAATTTATTTAACAGAGAGCTGCTATATAATAAAATAAAATCAATGATTCACTCCATGTCATTTTTGAATAATGTACTATTTTCCAGAAATACCATTTTTACTTCCTGTTCAACTGCCTCTTACAATAATAAGGGAAATTACTTATATTTATGTATATGTCCAGGAAGGCATGTTTCCAAATTTTAAGAATATCAAGATTACGCTCAGTCTTTTCATTCAAGGCATTAAGCTGCCCCTGGAACATACGATAAGATAACCAGGCTTCCCACAATACACACTACAAGTTTCAGTGACAATGGAATCAACCCCACTAGACAGCGGGTTTGGGAGGGCAGGGACTGTCTTATTCATTTTTGTCCTCTGCGGACTAGAAGGCATTTGATAAATGTTTGTTGAATGAATGAAAAGTAAATGTGAGAAACATTTCACCTTAAGAGAATTAGAACCTATTTTCTAACAATGCAATAGCACTTGAACAAGACAAGTGTTCTTGGGAGATAAGAGACACCATAAGAACTGAACAGCAAAAAACAAAGGGGAATGTCGCAAATGTCACAGATAGCAGAACCGGCAGGGTATTCCTGAGCTTAGAACAAATGCTCCCCGTAAGAGATGACTTGATGACAATCCATCTAAATTCACCTCTTTGCCTAAATGAGAAAACAAAATCTTAAATTTCCCCAGGCTTAAACAGGGCCAAGTTAGAATCAATATTTTCCGGTATGAGGAGAAAAACAAGCAAGTCAAAATACCACTGTCATATCAAAGCTGGAGCTAGCGTCAAAGTCATGGTTTTATTTTGCAAAGAAAATTAAACCAGGCCACCAACATTAAAAATAAAAATAATCACTGTTTCTGAGTGTGCTTCTAGGTTGTTCCTCCAGCTAATATTCAGCTCATTTCAGCCAGAATGATCTGATGCTTTTCTGACCTCCTGACTTTGTCTGAGTCTCAATCAGTTGCCACCAAATAAATACCAGTCAGAATGGAAGAGGCATTAGGTTCTCTGTGTGTAGAAATCAGTGGGATTTCCCAGTGAGGGCATCCACAGGGTGGGGAAAGTGACTTTGGTATTGGGGAGAAGCCACACTCCCTGTGCAGTTGTTAATCCGAGCACCAGGGTGAAGCCTCACCTCACTCAAGTCAGATGAACCACTTGACAGATGGGACAGAGCTGCCCATGAGGCCATGGGGCTGGCCCTCCAGTCTCCACTGGGGCCTGGCTTTGGGAGAGGAGGAACAAATGGGGCTGTTACTTCTTACGTTACACACGTCTATACATATTTTCTTTACAAGTTTCTTTTATAAACATATAAAGTATATGCCACTTTCCAGCTGTATGATCTGAGAAAAATTATTTCCATTTTTTCATGCAACCTATTCCATGGGATAGTTAAGAGATATGGCTGAGACTGGCCAGCTAATCTCCAAGTCCATTTCCCCTTCCTCCTGGGTGCACAGCAAGACTACAGTTCCCAGCATCCTTTGCAGTAGGTGTGCCCATGTGACTGAGTTCTAACCAATAGAATGTGAGTGTATGCTGCTTCCAGATGTAGCCCAAAAAACATTCACTTGTGATCCTTCACTCTCTTCCCCCACTACTGTCTTCTTGTAGACAAGCACAGTGACGTTGGAAATAGTGTGCTGAAGATGGCAGGGCCACAAGACGGGAGAGGCCTGGGCTCCTGATGACTCCTTGGATGACGGCCACCTACCAATCATGAACACTACCTCAGACATTGTGTTAGTTTCCCAAGACTGCTATGACAAAGTCCCACAAACAGGGTGGCTTCAACAGCAGAAATTTATTGCCTGGCAGTTCTGAAGGCTAGAGGTCCAAGATCAAGGTACAGGTAGAGTTGGTCTCCTCTGAGGCCTCCCTCCTTGCCTTGTCAATGGCTGCCTTCTCCCTGTGTCTTCACATGGTCTTCCTTCTGTGCGTATCTCTGTCCCCATTGCTTCTTCTTATGGGGACACCAGTCATATTGGACTAGGGCCCACCCTAATGACCTCATTTTAACTTAATCACCTCTTTAAAGACCCCATCTCCAAATACAATCACATTCTGAGGTACTAGGGGTTAAGACTTCCATATATGAATTGTAGGGGGGGACACAATTCAGCCCATAACACATGGCCATGCCCAACATCAATGGGACAGGAAAGCAGACTCCACCCACCGTAGCAAAGATGGAAAAAGAAGCAAGAACTGTGAGCAAAATATTGTCATCTGCCACCGGAGACAATGATGACACAGTGTGATAAATACTAAGATGGAAATATAACACCATAGGATAAAATCCAAAAATATCTGGCATTGAAACTCCTCCCAAATCGGACTCAATTACCCGTCCTTCCTGATCTCAGCTTTACTGTAGAATAGCACTAACCTCCTGCACAAAGGGGCGAGGACAAGTACAATGTGATATAGTAGAAAGAGATATATCTGGATTCCTAAAACTTGTTACTTTCTACATGATACTCTGCTTTCTCATCCAGCCTGAGCCAAAAACCATCTGCATGATCCTGGGAAAACCATACTCTCTCAGCATCTATAACCTGGTTTCTAAGATGAGGAAACAGACTCTAAGGTCCCTAAGATTCCTTGACCCCATTTCTTTTCTTTGGGATGTGTGTTCCACAGAACATTAGTCTCAAGAGATGCCATGCAAAGAAATGTTTCCATGAGCAAATACATTTGGAAAATGCTGCATATGATATCCGTTTCCTAGAATACCAAAGATTATGAAAAGTCCTACAATAAAAAAAAAAAAAAAAAAAAAAAAAAAAAACCTGTTTTACTTCAACTGTTTCCCAGATGTATTTGGCCTCAGAATTTCTCTTTCTGCCCCTTGTAACATGGCCCAGAACCGATGAAGTTCTGGGAGTTATCCCTAAGTACACACAGACTTGGAGAGTTGGATGTTTTTAACGTCTACATCCTGTTTCTCCTCCCTGTACCCAGAGAACATGGTGCTCTGTGAATTCTCGCATCTAAGCCAGAAAGTCCCACAGACTATGATGCGGTCACATCTCACAGGCCCCCACACGCCACAACTCAATCTTCCCCATTCTCTGAAAGTTCCACAAACAGGACAGGGAACGCGCCAGGCATCACACGCCCCCATTGGTCCATGGGGACTCCGTGCACTTATTCCCAGTGTTACTCAAAAGAGTTTTGCATCTCCTTTTTTGGGGATTCTCTTCAGTCTGCAGCGTGTTTTCAAAATATCTTTAGTAATGGCATATCTGTGTCCTTTGTGGGAGAGATTTGAGTTTTGGAAACAATGAATGTCTCCTGAAGCCAAGTTTGGTGAATAAGTTGGGTGAGGAAGCTGAGAAATACTGTTCTGCATCAAAAATGGAGAGAAAAATTCACCTCATCTTTCAGTCAGGCCCATGCTCCTCTGGATCCCAGGTCTCTGGAACAAGAACAGTCGTTCCAAATGAGATTCCCATGCCGGAATCTCCACACACCATATGCCGAGCGGTCTGTGGCTCCCTTGAACGGCAAACAATTATGTCCACTTGTTTGTTTTGCTCCTTTATTTGGCCCCTTGTCTGAACAGAGATGCATAATCCAGTGTTTCTTGCATTGTGAGTTCTCCTGGGGCCATTCATGTTTCTGTTGCCAGCTATTGTTCTGAATTCAGAAGACTATCCCCAAATTGCACATACGTGTCTTTAATTGAGCCGGAGCCATTCTAATGCCTCCCTTTCTTCCCCTCTCTCCTTATCCCCTGCACATGATCATGCTGTCTCTCTCTGGCTTTGATCCCAGGGCAGGGATTGTTTTGTTTTTTTAACACTATTCCTGTTATTCAGTAGTCGGCTTGTGCTTTTACTTTCCTTCAAATAACATTTCATTGCTTTAACACAACTTTTTTCAAGGAGGCAGAGGGGTGTTCTTTGAAGACCCAAATTATCCTCAAAGCTGGTCTCTCAACGCTGCTGAGATTTGGGCTGAGTTTTAATAAGTAGAACATGAAACAAAAGAAAGAAGTTTTATGCCATCTTCTCTGAGAGCATTTTAACTGTGGCTATATAACCAAAGATTGTCAGAGCGAGAAGGTAACGTAGAGGTCATAGATTCTTAGTGGGTTCCAAACTTCTTTAGCTATGAAACTCACTTCAGACAAAATCTTTCCGGATCCCGAATATTAAACAAAAGCAACGAAGAGTTCTCAGGACAGTTGAAATCTTCAGATTGGCTTGAAATGCTTCATTGTTTACAGATCTGAAGTATCTGAAACTCCTCCGCTCTTGGATTTTGATCACAGCTTAAAAACAGAGACATTTTACTGATGACAAAGTTGAGGTCCAGAGAGACTCAGCGAGTACTTAACAGAGCAAGAAATAGAAACTTTGCCTCTTGGTTCCAGGTGTAGCCCTATGACTGGCTGTGCATCTGAAGCACTGGGGAGCTGGTTAGAAACACAGATTTGGGGGCCCCAGCCTCTGAGGATTCTAATTCAGTAGGTCTGAAGTGAGAACTTAGAATCAGCATTTTTTTTAATATGTTCTTTTTTTGTCTTTTTTTTTTTTTTTTGGTGAGGAAGATTGGCCCTGAGCTAACATCTGTTGCCAATCTTCCTCTGTCTGCTTGAGGAAGATTGGCCCTGAGCTAACAACCGTGCCCATCTTCCTCTATTTTGTATATGGGATGCCGCCACAGCATGGCTTGATAAGCAGTGTGTAGGTCCACGCCCGGGATCCGAACCTGCGAACCCCGGGCCACCAAAGCGGAGCACGCAGACTTAACCACTACACCACCAGGCCAGCCCCTAGAATCAGCATTTTTTAAAACTTCCCTGTGAGTGCTGGAGATCCAGATTTAGGACCAATGATCTGTACTATCCAGTCCTCCATGCGCAAGCACCAAAGGGCAATAGATTGTTCTTAGGAAAAGCAAACAACCCAACCCAGAGAAGAGCCTAGATTTGTTCATGATATGATCATTACTACAAATGAAAGTAGAGTGAATTAAGACTTTGAATCAGGTCCGAAAATTAATTAGTGGATTAAATGGGTTATTTACAAATCACCACTCAGGACTCTGACAGATATTTTGCGTCCCTAGATAATCGCTTGGCATTTTATAGGCACGATCCCTGAACAGTGTCTTAAGATTGCTCACGCTTTGCCTTTTACGAAGCGGCTTTCCATGCATTACCTTTTTCAGGCCATTCAACGACCCAATATATGAGTAAGACAAGTCTTATTTTTCCCTTTTACAGACTATACAACTGAGATTCACAGAAGAGAAATGGCCTGGAGGAAGGAAATACAGCTTGTAGGGCTAGATCTAAAACCAAAATCTTGGATTCTGAATCCAATATGCCTCCTTAATGCATCAAAAAATAATCCGTATTACCAGAGCTTCTTTTCTGCTCACTCCAGCATAATCACAAATGGTATTATAAAATGGAAAACTCAATAACTCTAATAGCTATTAAAAAAAACACTATTGATGCTCACAGCCAGGGCCTTATGATGTTTATTCTAATGTCCTCATTTACTACTATACCATCATTGTAAAATGAAAACCGTTCAACAGAATTGTATCCTTTGACTTTCCGAAATCAATTTCCACTTAGGCTAGGATGTACAGTAGTAGTAGGTTAAAACTCAAACTTGGGAAGACTCCACATCGCAAATTATTCATCAGTAACAACAATAAAAAGTCAATATTGATTTCAATTTTAAGAGGAAATGGAACTTCTTAGGAATCAAAGGAAAAGCTCAAGAAATGTGAGCATTTCATACTTGGGTTCCATTCAATGGAACCAGGTTAGCTACGGCCTAAGTGATTTGATGTTTTTTCTTCTTATAATCAACTTTGCATCAGCAGACTACACGTGGATGCTGCAATTCACTTTATTACCCTGGCTCAAGTCCTTGCTCTATTCCAGGGACTTATCATTTCAGTCACATGGACGTTGCTGTTGTCGCCCAATTCTTTTTAGACATGAGAGGGGAGCAGATTGCTTTGACTGAACTTTAGGACACCCCACATTTCCCATATGTGGAGTCAGCATTGCTCCTTCCCAGCAAGTCGGGAAAATCCCCTGGGCGCCAAAATCTTTGCCAAGCAGAAGGGAGTTTCCTAGCCCCTCCAGTGAATCCTTCCAGGTTCCTTCTTTCTCCTGATCTTTGCCCTATATCTCTGTTTAACTGACCCCCTTAAAAACAGTTCTAAGGGAGTTGCTCTGCCCAATATTCAAATGTACTATAAAGCTACAATAAATAAACCAATATAGCAAAGGTCTAGGAATAAACAAATAATCTCAATACTCATTTTGTTTCTTTGTTAGCACAATTGTTCCTCCCTCTCCCCCTCCTCTTCCCCCTCTCCATCTCTATCCCATTCTTCCCCCCCATCCCCTCCCCCTCTCCCATCCCTCCCCATCTCCCTCTCCCTCTAAACGGTGCTATAGGAGTATGAGTTCTCTTTGGCTCCCTTCTGAACACCTAAAGCTTAGAACAGGACAGGACCAGGGTAACGCTTCACGACTATTTGTTGAAAGACTGAAGGACAGGTTGGTACCCCAGTTCCAAATGGAAGAGGAAACGTTCTCTGCATAATAAAGGAGGGAAAGGAGACAGAAGGGAGTAGCCAGTGATAAGGACAGAAGGAGGGGGCAAGCAGGGGAAGGGGCACCAGAAGAAAAATGCCAAAGAGGAGTTGTTTGTTGTTGTTATTTTTTAATGGGAAGTCAGCCTTCCTGTGACTCACTAATCTTTAGTAAAACCACAGCTTAACAAAACACATGCAAATCTACCATATTAACTATGTGGAGGAGAGGGGATGGGGTTGGAGGAGTACTATCTTTGAGTTTTTATAACAGGCATATATTCATGTATTTGGGTGGACATCTTCGACCAGGGATACTAAGATTCATTCTGTGAAAATAACTGCCCAAATTAAAAAAAAGACGTAAAAACGACGTTCATCCCCGAGTTATTTATAATAGTGAAAAATAGGAAACAACCCCAACGTGCATCGCTAGAGGACTGGTTAAGTAAATTAATGTCATCCATGCAACTAGATTCTATGTGGCCATTTAAAAAACAGGGTGTGGATTTTTATATATTGTTATGAAAACATATCCACAGAATACTGTTAAGGAAAAAAAAAGCAGCTAACAGGACAATAGTATGCGTAATATGAGATGACCTGAAAAATATAGAGATACTTGCATAGGAAAAAAGTCTGGAAGAATATTAACAGTAGTTAGTTCTGTAAAGTGGCATATTCCCCCAACTCGACCTCTCGAGGCAACTACTTACTTTCAGAAAAACTGTGTTCTTTTTTCCAGAACATACAGCTAAATACACTGTAATACATTTTTGCACAAATAAAATACATTGTTATTTCTCCACCCAGCTATCCAACTTCCTACATAAAAAATTTCATTTCTTTAGCACAAAAGTGCCTCATCTGTTCCAAGTGTTGGCATTGCAGAAGGATTCGAATACAGGGTCAGATTCAGCCGATTTTAAGGCCAGAAATAACTGCCCCTTTCTGTCAAATGTAGAATGCCTAGAGACGACCAAAGGTAATAATTCAACCATGTAGATTAAAGATTTGCAAGGTAATTGATGGAGAAAGCCACATCTTGGAAGAACATAAAATCTAAGTCACTAACTTGGAAATAGCCAGTTCAAGTCAGGGAAAATTACAGCCTCACCGCATTCAACAGGGGAAGAGGCCCCAGGAGAAAACAGGAAAGGTGCTTATAGCTTCTTATCTCATCATCCAAGCCAATTTCTTTACCACGGTTATGACAACATCACAGCCACCTCTTCTGCTTCCATGTGGGCTGTTACCAGGGCAGCAACTTCTCCCACCTCCCCATAATGCATGGGGAGAATGGAAGATGGGAGTTCAGGAGTTTTTTCTTCCCAGAACCAGCATCACCAGTCCCCACTCTCCTAGGTTCACAGGAGAAAACAGATTCCCAGAAAACTCTGAAATCGTTCCTTTGATTACAAGCCTTGCGAGACGGAGAAAGAGAGAGAGAGACTGAGAGAGAGGAAGGGAAAAATGAGGGAGGGAGGGAGGAAGATATCCATTCTCTCCTCCAGATACAACAACATCATGGCTGAACCTTTGTCAAGAGCAGAAACTGGTTTCACAAACACGACAGATCTGAGAAACAAAATCGTCATCAGCTCATATGTTCCACCCATCCGATGTGGTTATAAAAGTAGAATAGCCTCCGGATAAAAACCTGGTCTCTGAGATCACGGGCCCTACTACAATAAAATCTCCCTGTAACAATTTAGACCCAGGTATATGGAAAACACTTCACTTGCATAGTTTTTCCCAAGTGTATTAAAATTTTTGTTTCACCCACAATAAAGCCCATTTTCTCCCAGAAAGAGATGTGAGAGGTTTAATAAGGGAGGGGCTTTGTGATGGTTTCTGACTCAGTTTATGGAGACCAGTTTTCTCCTGCACACCAGGGACCAGGGAATCCTGCAAACATGGAGAAGGTCATCCTCTCTGCGTTTCCCATGACTCACCCTGGAACTGAGCCTAGGGACACCCTTGGCACAAACTTCTGACCCCAGAGCTAACCCCTTCCACAAGCTGCCTGCTCTAGAGGGCAGTCCCCTGTTATTCCCACAAGGACACAATTAAGTATGAAACCTAAGAGTTCTGAAAATGCACAGGGAACAGAGTATTGTTTAAGCCTCCCCTTTCTGGGTGCTTTTTCTTACTCTAGGCACTCCAGACCCTTTCCACACCAAAACTTCCTCTCGGGAAATGACCTCATGTCAGTCATTCACACTTTAGTGAGAATTCAAATAGCTCCCCTTTCAAAGGCATTTTAATTTATAGCCCTTCTAATTGTGAGAGAGAATATTTTGTTTCTTAGAGGAATCACAGGCATACCTGATTAGACCCTTTTTGGGAGTGGGAGTGGCAGTGAGAAGGGAGATTTTTCTAGTTCCTAATATCTCACCATTTTCTGAATGGATACCTAAAACAAACATGCCCAAAAAGGAAAAAGGCCGCAGAAGCAGAGGTGCCCTTGAGAGAACTGGTTCATGGTCATATCAGAGAGAAACCCATTTTCAAACAATCTCTTTAAATGGTTGCCTCCCACACAGACCAGCCCCATCTCTGTTCCCTAACAACACTACTTATTTCTCTGACACTGACTGAGCACCCAGCTGGAATGGATCCCAGCCTCAAGGAAATATGGGCTCCCTGGCTGGAGAATAGACACGGCACAGTACAGTCACCTGTAACTCTCAGTGATGGGTTGCATATTTACAATTATTTTAATTACACTTGAAAGGACAAAGATCAGGAACAGATGTCAGACATGTGAATTAAAATTAATGATCATTCGTTAATGGAGTCAAGAGCCATACATCATTTTATTAGAACCAATCCTTAAGGCCATATGGAATCTTTTACAATGGAGCAAATCTTTATTCTCTTTAGCATATTAAGAGTTTGATTAATAAAATGCAGAAAACAGGCTTGTCCAAGTAAAATTTCCTCTTATTGTTAGTAGTTACCAGTTAGTATAGCAACAGGTATATATAACTGGATATGTTCCAGTAAAGTGGGTATACAAATGTTGACCAGGATGTATTGTCCTTCCTTCCTTCATTCATTCATTTATTTAACAAATGTTTATTGAGTGCCAAGCACTATGCTACAGGTAGAGATACACTAGTGAACAAAAACAGAGATGGCCCTGCCTTCCTGGGTCTAACAGTGTAAAGGAAACAGATATTAACCAAATAATTACACTCACAAAGGTAAAATCGCAACTATAGAAGGTGATAAGCATGTGCAAAGGCTCTGTGATGGAGGGTATCCTGGAGCACGCAATGAAAGGACCAGAAGGCTAGTGACTGGAAAAATAAGCCTGAGGAGGGAAATGTGAGAAGAGGGTGAAGGGGCAGGTAGGGGTTTGTAGGCCACAACTGGAGTTTTATCTTTTTCCTAAGAATGATAGGAAGCCAGCAAAGTGTTTTAAGAGGGAGAGTGGCAGGGTCAGAATTTTGAGATCACTCTGGCTAGGGGTGAGAGCAGAGTGGATGTGCGGACACCAGTTAGGTACATTTGCAGTGGCCCAGGTGCAAGATAATGGAAGCAAGAGCAAAGGGAGGGAGGATGTTGGCAGAGAACTGGTCGTCGGGCTCCGGTGAAGGTGAAAAGGAGACAAGTGGTTAGATTCAAGAGACATTTTGACGCTATCCAAGACCAGGGAGTGGATTGGATGGGAACAGTGGTGAAGATAAGCAAGGGGTCAGTGGATGGCTCTTGGGTTTCTGGCTTGCAGAACTGGCGGGATGGTAGTGCAATTCACTGCAATACAAAGTGTTAGAAGAGGCCCAATTAAAAAGAGAAGGTTCTGGGCCGGCCCCGTGGCTTAGTGGTTAAGTGCGCACGCTCCGCTACTGGCGGCCCGGGTTCGGATCCCGGGCGTGCACCGACGCACCACTTCTCCGGCCATGCTGAGGCCGCGTCCCACATACAGCAACTACAAGGATATGCAACTATGACATGCAGCTGTCTACTGGGGCTTTGGGGAAAGAAAAAGGAGGAGGATTGGCAATAGATCTTAGCTCAGAGCCGGTCTTCCTCAGCAAAAAGAGGAGGATTAGCACGGATGCTAGCTCAGGGCTGATCGTCCTCACAAAAAAAAAAAAAAAAGAAAGAAGGTTCTGGGGGCCAGCCCGGTGGTGCAAGCAGTTAAATGCATGCGCTCTGCTGCAGCTACCCGGGGTTCGCCGGTTCAGATCCCGGGTGCACACCGATGCACTCTTTGGCAAGCCATGCTGTGGCGGCGTCCCATATAAAGTGGAGGAAGATGGGCATGGATGTTAGCCCAGGGCCAGTCTTCCTCAGCAAAAAAAAAAAAAAAGAGGAGGATTGGCAGATGTTAGCACAGGGCTGATCTCCTGACAAAAAAAAAAAAAGAGAGAGAGAGAAGGTTCTGGATCTCCTAGAGATAGGTCTATGCACACCCTTCTCTGATCATACCACTGCAACAGAACCATGACTATAGTGAAGAAGATGGTGGAGTTAAAAAGGAACAGCCAGCGTGGCCATCTTTACTTGATCAAGTTTCCTCATCCCCCTCCCCTGGGGGTATTAGCACTGGAGAGGATTTGGGAGATTATCCAGCCCCACTCCCTCACTTCACAGCTGAAAGAAGAGATCTTGCCCAATACCACCAAGCACATGGGCAGAAGCTCCAGGGCAGCCCAGAGGATACCCTTAGAGAGAAGCCCTTGGAGAGCAGTCAGTCACTCAGCAAACATGGCCCTGACCAGCTGGGTGCCCAGCACCTTGCCAGGTGCCATGGAACAAAGATGAGACAGTCACCGGCCCTGGAGAGGGAAGGCATGCTACACGAAGTTTGAACCCACTGTGACGTGGTGTGATGGAGAGAGATTTGGCGGGGGGTTGGGGGGTGCGGGGGTTACGGGTGTTCAGAGGAACAGTGACAACCCCCAGGAAGGAGGAGTCAGAGATGAGTTCCTAGGGTCACCACCTGAGCTGAGTTTTGAAGAATGATGAGGGGTGTTTGTTTCCAGGGAGAGGAAACAGCAAGACAGACAGTATAGAGGCTGTAAGCAGGTTAGATCCTTGTGCTCCCCCCTCTCCCTCTCTCTCCCCTCCCCCTCCTAGTTTTCCTCCCCCTCTTCCTCTTCCACTTCCCTCCTCCTCCTCCAAGATCCTTCCTAGCATAATCCCCTCAAGAAGTTCAGGCTTTTGGAAAACAAAGCCAGGAAGAGCATTTGCTTCTCTGCAGACAACTCCCACTTTCTGCCCAGGAAACACAAACCTCCCCTCGGGTTGAGCAGAGTTCTGATCTTCTTCACAGGTGGACCTGGGGTAGGAGTCATAGTGATGGGGACAATAGAGCAAGAACAAAATGCCAGTGAATATCTCAATATATTAGCCTTCCACGAATGTTCTAGAAAGTTCATCTTGACTGCAATATGGAGAATGTATTGGAGAGAGGAATAGGAGATAGAACTGGGGAATTGAAGCATTTTTCTGTGGGCAGCAAGTAGATATTTGAACAGGCCTGTAACATCAAATCATCCCACGTAATTTGCCGCCCTATTCCCCTCCACAGGGAGCTAGAGCAACCCAAATAGGGCATCAAATTAGGAAAAGATAAATAGGGAAGGCAAGAGAGAAGTAGATTGGGTTTCCACGCCAACGGCAGCTAAGGATGTGGAGATGTTTTCTCCTCTCTGAGCTCTGAAAACCCCAGACCTCCATGCCCTCGTGGATACGTGGGGAGGAACCAACCTACCAACCTCTCAGGGCCTTCATTTTCGGGGACCGAAAGGGATAACGGGTTAGCACGAGCCAGCAGGTTTTGCTCTGACCCAAGGGCAGCACTCAAAGTGGGTACAGAGGAGGAGCTCGCAGGTTGAAAATAATGATGTGACAGCAGACGGCAAAGCTTTGCTCTAAGCTAATCAGAAGCTGTTGGCTGCCTCCATCAACAACGTCCCCACTACACACAACCTCACCCTCTTTCCCTACCCCTTACACACACACACATACACACACACACACACCCTCATTTAGGGAACTTAAAGAGGGCATTGTCCCCATCCCCTCTCTCCTCAAAGCCATTGCTCTTAACGGACACCAAGTGCCCCTCCCCTGCTCAGCCTACTTCACTCCCTTCCTCGTTTCTTCCCTTCCTTGGGGCTCACACACAACGAGGAAAATTTAAGATCTCCCCCTCACAAAAAGATGTGGGCCCCCACTGTGGGAGAGTGGGGGTGACCGTGTGGGAGAATTGCTTGGGGGTTAGGACCCTCCATCCACAGAGCCGACAAACAGCGCCAGTCCCTCACAGGTCAGGCCCCTGGAATACATTGGCCCACAGGACACGACAACAGGATTCTTTGGGGACTGATCACCTTCTCTTTCCCATCCTTGGTTTTCGGAAGCGCCATCTGGAATGCAGTTTGTGTGGTTCTCCCTTTTCAAATACAAAGCAAAAAGAGTTTCTGAGATGGAGCTGTTGAGTCCCCTAGAAGCATTCCTGGGAGCGAATACCCTGGGAATGAATACCCCAGGGCCGGAGCAATCAAGCCCCGGTCGCCAGGGCTGGCCCGGCTGTTAGCAGGCTCAAGTGTAATTTAGGGCTGTGCTTATTAC
Organism: Diceros bicornis minor; assembly: GCF_020826845.1. NCBI lineage: Eukaryota > Metazoa > Chordata > Mammalia > Perissodactyla > Rhinocerotidae > Diceros > Diceros bicornis. The sequence goes on along the minus strand of NC_080776.1, from coordinate 10,003,785 downwards.
AGGCTCAGACCTTGTTTGATGCACTGGAGTGGAAAAAAGTTCCCTCTCTGCATGTGGCCATGTCCTGTGTGTCTCTCGTATCTTTAACAATGTAAACATCAGAAACAGATGGGGAAATGCAGGCCGGTGCCAGGCCAAACAGCGCTCACTGCAGACAATACACCATGGTGCCAAGACAAATATGCTCTGTGGATATCACTAATTTATAGCCCACTGGAACCAAGCAAAACAAATAACAATTAAGGTCCAGAAATCTTAAAATGAATAACCTTTCTGTACACAAACTCAATGCCACTATTAAAAGGCCATCAACTGCGACGAATATACGAAACGTAACAATGAAATCCCTCTTACGTGAATAATTACTGGATAATTACCAGGAAAGGAGCATTTCTCTAGTTTGTAGAGTCTCTGGGTTTTGCACACTGCGTTTTGCTTTTGCAGAGCACAGAGATGCTTCCAAAATGCCTTCACAGACTTCGCATCATTGGGATGACACCACAAGGGGAAGGAGTCGGGAATGGCAGGCCCTCATGTCCCCATTGATCAGATGGGACAACTGTGGCATAGATGGATGAAGACAATGGCCCAGTCACAGTGCTCTAATGGACAATACAGCATCTAAAACTAGGTCTCCTGACTTTCTGTCTAGTGTTCCTTCCACCAGCGTGCATAGTCCTCCCCCCCCACAGCTGCAACCCCCACACCTCTCGCCCCTTCCCATTACATCTCTTAACTACGGAAACAGGTGCAAGAAAGCTCTTAGACGCTGAATGGGCGAAGCCAGGGGTACAGCAGGGACCCGGCCATTGCAATGGCAGGTATCCTTCCAAGCCTTCAGTCCATCACCTCTCTCCACCTGCCAATGCAAGTGCCTTAACAGGAATGAAGATTACCTATGTAGCCCAAGCTATGAGCCAACTGGCAACTGAATGGCTTCATATTCAAACCAGGTATAAGCCTCCCCTTAGGGGTCACAGTTCAGTGCAGGAAGTCAAAAGAAGAATCCACTTGAAAACGTAGCCCATTCCCACTCTCTGCCTGCAGCTCACCCACCTGATGGCTCACTCACTTTACCTGGGCACAGGCCAGCAGCAATACTGCCCATCACGTGAGTCCATATGCAAGGGATCTGGCTCCCACAGGCGAAGGACCCCGGACTGCATATGCTACATGGCTCTTGAGAGTCACCGACAAGCACAGTAAAAGCCATTCTTTGCCCATCAGATTCGCAGAACATTTAAAACACTGATCATTTTAACTGTGGTGATGGTATAGAAAAGCAGGTACAATTATAAACTGTTAGGAGGAGAGTAAATTGATACAATACGTTTAAAGACAGTTTGGCAATTTCAATTAAAATGTATTAGGTCAAACCACATGAATGAGCCAATATTTGACCATCTTTGACCTAGAAAACTTTTAAGTGGTTCAGCCAAATACCGTGTGCACACCCTCCAACTTTGCATGTCCACTTCTTTGTAGCTACCCTAGACAAATGTTGGCACATTTGCACAAATATCTCACACCAAGATGTTCACTGGAACATATGTATGACAGTTTGAAAACAACCTAAATTCCCATCAATAGGAGAAAGGGAAAATAAACCATGATGGATCCCTAGCAGAAAATACTATGCAATGGGTAAAAAGGCAAATATTTTCAACCAATATATTGCAAGGAAAATAAATTCCACAAATAAATTGATATATATATATATATATATATATATATAGCACACTGGAACCAAGCAAAACAAATGTATATATGCAGAGAGAGAGAGAAAAATGGAGGAGGAACTCATAGGGTAAAAGAGACATATGAGATATATTAACCAATTGCAATGTGTGGATCTTAACAGTCTCCTGATTCAAATAAATAATTTTTTTAAGTGTGACAATGGTATTATGTTTATACTTTTTAATATGTAGAGATACATAATGAAATATTTATGGTTGAATGCTATATCTGGGATTTGCTTTAAATAATAAAGGAGGAGAAAGCGAGTGGGATTAGATGTACCAGACTGGGGGGGTTGATAATTGTTGAAGCTAGGGAGTGAGGTACATAAAAGCTCATTATATTATTCCGTCTACTTTTGCATGTATTTAAAATTTCCCATAATAAAACATCAAAAATAAAGAAAGTACCAGCTCCTAAACAGAAGATATAGTTCTATATGTAGTGTCAAGGAAAGAACATAGTAAGTGAAATATCAACTTGTGGTATAATATCACATTATGATACATATTACATTATGATACCAGTTCTTTAAAAAATAAAAACACAAAACAAAACTACACACACACACACCCCAATGTAAATGTATTTCTTAAAGTTCAGAAGGTTATACTGTAGACTAACCTGTTCACCGTAGTTACCACTAAGGAAGAAACTGGGATTGGAAAGTGAGAGGTAGTTGGTTGAGGAGAACTTTCCTTTTACCTGTGGTTTGCGTTTTTGCAAGAATATATTAATGTACTACTTCGTAATTTAAAAAAAATAAGCATCATAAACCACAAAATTTTAAATGGCATTGGGGGAGTCCTCAAGCTGTTTCCAAACCGACTCCTTGGCAGTGGACTTCACGGCTGAAGAACAGCGATGAGCTGCATGTGGGTGCCGGTGATGGAGGGTTGGTTCATTCCTTGTTTGTGAGTCACCAATGTCCACAAGGGAGGAGAGAGAGAAGAAATTGACCTTTTACCAAGCACCTGCTAAGTGCCAGGCACATTTCACATCCATCATCCATAATCTTCATAATAATCATGGGACAAACCACTACAGTCCAAAGGCGAGGGACGTCCCCAAGACCATTCAGCTAATAGTCCATCGAGTGAGAACTCAAATCCAGGTCAGACTTCATGGTCCGTGTTCCTTCTACCACAGCATGCTGCAGACGGTCAGGGTCCTCCCTGTTTGGGGCTTCCCCTTTGGCCAAGCAGAGCAAGGACGCCATCACAGTGACAGTAGAGGAGAAAGAAGAGAACTGCCACATGTGACAGGAAAGGGAAGGAAGAGGAGCCAGAAGAGCAGGAGGGGTACAGGAGAGACGGAGATGATGGCCACGGCTGTTGGCGGTCGGGCCTGGTGACTGACCATCACTGCAGCCACAACCAGGAGCATGGTGCTGATGGTGAAGCTACCAGGCTGATAGCGATGAGCATGATGGTGAATTTGCTGGTGGTGAAGAGGGGTGATGGGAAGCAGGATCTGCTCTCTCATTGGCTTATCAGGGTAACTCTGAGACGAGGAGGATGGAAGACGCAGCAGAAACAGTGCTGGTGGGCTCAGAGCTGAAGACAGTGAGGTGACCGTGGTGAGTGGAGGCCACAGTGGGAATGATTTTTTCAGCAGAAGAGAGAGTCTCCCTAACAGGGAGAGGAGTGGGAAGGGAAGGAAAGAGGAAGAGAGAGAAAGAATCAGTGCCAAGCTTTTATGAATGCAGCACAGGCAGCCCTCCTCCAGCTCTTGGTAGAAATTTCATAAATAAAAATGTATCAAGCCAATTCCTCAAACATGCCCGTCTCTTTCTCAGACCTTCCCAAGAGCAGTTTCTTTGAACATTCCCCATGTCCACCCTCAGGGGGGCTCCTCATCCTTCCAGGCTCAGCTAAAAATGCCACCCCCTCAGAGAAGGCATCCTGTCTGCACTAAGGAGATGCCACTCCAGCTGCTCTCCCTCCCTCCTAGTTATTACTTAGAGCGTGGATCACATTTTGTAATTATTTATTCCCTTGTCCATTTGTTAATTAGCATCACAGAGCATCCTAAACTCCATGTTGGGGAGGAGGGGCACACAGATCGAGTTGGTTTTGTTTATCATTCTCCCAGCACCCAGCAAAATGTCTGGCACAAAATTGGTGCTCAATAATTTTTTGAAGGGTGGATGGATGAAGAAAGAAGGGAGGGAAGGAGGGAGGGAGGGAAGGAAGAGAAGGAGAAAGGGGAAGAGAAGGGAAGGGGAGGAAGGAAGGAAGGAGGAAGGGAGGGAGGGCGGGGAGGGAGTGAGGAGGAAGGGAGAGCAGGGAAAAGAGGAGGGGAAGGAGGGAGGGAGGAGAGAGGATTGGAGGGAAGGAGGGGGTAAGAAGGAAGGAGGGAGGGAGGGAGGAACAGAGATAGGGAGGGGGGAGTGGAAGGGAGAGAGGGAGGGAATTCTGATAATTCACTTCAGTTCTCTGCTACCCAAAGGCAAAAGGTACCTGGTAGGCAAAGAAAATTTCTTTGAACATTTCTTCCAGTAGTATCTACTCCAAAGTAAGATTCTCAGTTTGGAAACCTAGGCTGTCACCCTTCACTAAGCTGATTCTTCACTGGTTTATTGGCACCCATCTCCCCGCTACTATCCAGGATAGAGAAGAACTGGCTGGAAATCGCATGTTGGATTCTGCATAGGAAGTCAAGTGCACAAATGAAATATTATTCAGTTGTCTGAGAGCTGCTAGACTACATTCTAAGCTGGTTTCCTAGGGTATTTATAACTGCCAAAACAAGTTGTTTCAAAAATAAACGTGGTATTTTTAGCCCAATGTCGTTGATAACCTGTTTAGTTAAGTCATAAACTCAGCTTGGAATCAGCAGTCTCCCCAGTCACCCCTGGCTGCCAGGAGTCCTCTTCAGTGACTGGATGCCAGCTTACCAAGGTGAGGGGACCCAGGCCTGGCTGCCCCCAGGAGTTTCTATACTAACCCACAACCACAACAACCACGGGCAAAGGAAGTCCAGCCAGATCTCTCTGGAAAGCAAGGCTCAGCTTCTGCTCCCTTCCCACCCGATGTTTTCCAGCTCCCTCTGTGGGTGGCCAAAATCAAAGAGTGAAAGGGAAGTGACAGCAAAGAGAATGGAAAAGGGAAAAGAAGTGTGAGGTGGGTGGAGGGGGTACCCAAATGCTATGTCTGCAGATGCTAAAGGCAGCCAAACAGCGGAGGTGGAAAAGGAAGGCGGGAAGGCGGAGGGGAAGGTTCCTCCATGACCAGAAGCACGTGACCCACCCTAGGGTGTAGAGGACACTGTGGGGACCCACACCCTAGATTTGAAGCCTGTACTCCTGGGCCAGAGGTTTCTGGAAAGTGATGCAAGAACACAGGGAACCTCAGACTTCTCTCCAGTTTTTACCAACATTTTCCTCTCTGGCTGCTGTTGCTGCTGTTGCTGCTGCTGCGATGAAGATTCTCAAGAAGCAAGAGTGGTGAAGAGAATGTGCAAAGGCATTGGCATCAGACAGGTCTAGGTTTAAACCCCAGCTCTGCCACTTACTAGCTGTGTGAGCCTGGGCAAGTTACTTAACCTCTTTTGGTCTCAGTTTCCTCAACTATGAAATATGGAAAATAATAGTAGCTGCCTTCCAGGGAGGTTGGGATAACTAAACACATTAACATTTATGAGGTGCCCACCAAATGGTAGAAATAAATGGAGACTCTTGTTTCCATCACCCTTCCACCTCCTAACCCCAGACCTCTCTACTGTGTGACTAATTTCCCCCTGTTATCTTAAGTGCAGGGGCAGGGTGGTTAAAGTTTGGACAAGGACTGTGGGAGGAGGGGAGGGATGGACCTAAGAACTATTGTCACAAAGAGATCAACAGGACTGATGATGATAACTGCACTAAATGTCTGAGGCTCAGCTGGACCTGATTTCAAATCCCACCTCTACCATTTACTAATTGCGTGGCCTTGGCAAGTGTATTAGTTTCCTATGGCTGCTATGACACATTTCCACAAACTTAGTGGCTTAACACAACACAAACTTATTCTCTCACAGTTCTGGAAGTAAGAAGTCCAAAATCAGCTTCACTGGCTGAAATCAAGATGTTGGCAGGGCTAGTTCCTTCTGAAGGCTCTAGGGGAATCCACTTCCTTGTCTTTTCCAGCTTCTAATGACCACCTGTAGTCCTTGGCTTGTGGCCTCTTCCTCTGTCTTCAAAGAACATCCCTCCAACCTCTGCTCCGTCATCACATCGCCTTCTTCTCTGACTCTGACCTACCTGCCTCCCCCTTATAAGGACCCTTGTGATTACACTGGGCCCTCCCGGATAATCCAGGATGATATCTCCATCTCAAGATCCTTAATTTAATTACGTTGACAAAGTCTCTTTTGCCATATAAGGTAGCATTCACAGGTTTTGGGGATTAAGACATGGACATATTTGGGGGGCCATTATTCAGCCTACCACTGCAAGTGAACTAATTTCTCTGAGACCTGTTTTTCTCACCTGTAAAAAGGAAATGATATCTACTGTGATGGCTTTTTTTTTTTTTTTTGCAGGGAAAGATTCGCCCTGAGCTAACATCTGGTGCCAATCTTCCTCTTTTTTTTCTTTTTCTCCCCAAAACCCCAGTGCACAGTTATATATCCTAGTTGTAAGTCCTTCCAGTTCTTCTATGTGAGTTGCCACCACAGCATGGCAACTGACACATGGGTGGTGTGGTTCCTCAACCAGGAAACAAACCCTGGGCTACCGAAGCAGTGAAAGCACCGAACTTTAACCACAGGGCCAACAGGGCTGGCTCTGTGATGGTTAATTTTGTATGTCAGCTTGGCTAGGCCATGGTTCCCAGATATCTAGTCAAACACCAGTCTAAATGTCACTGTGAAGGAGTGATTTTCCATGAGATTAACATTTAAATCAATAGACTTTGAATAAAGCAAATTACCCTCCCTAATACGGGTAGGCTTCATCCAGTCCGTCAAAGGCCTTGAGAGAAAAAAGACTGACGTCCCCTGAGAAAGAAGGACTTCTTCTTCCACTGCCTTTGGACTCGAGCTGCAACATCAACAGTTCTCGGGGTCTCCAGCCTGCCAGCCTGTCCTGCAGATTTCAGCCTTGCTAGCCCTCATGATCGCATGAGCCAATTCCTTAATATATATACACATACATGTATATATGTATGTGTATATACACATATATGTGTGTATATGTATACCAATAGGATATATATATATATGTTATGTTTCTCCAGAGAATCCTGACTAATACAGCATACATCTACCTTTAAATTATTGTTGTCAAGTTTCAATGAGACAAAACATGCACAATGTTCAGTCTCCAGCATATAAAGGTGAATGAACATTAACTATGGTGGTTGTGTCTTCTTTTTAAACACTAAAAAAAAAAAATGCCTCCAAATGTGAGTTATTATTATGCCACAATGGACACGAAGGAAGAGTAAGACCGAGACCAGCTCTAATTGTTCTTTAGAAACTTCCCTACACCCTGGCATGGAAATTGCTTGGAGCACTTTCAATGCTCCCCTCTTTGTCCCTAAATTAGGGTGGTGCCCTTATGGAGTCATGTCCTATGAATTTAAGATGAGTTGAGAGCTCCGAACAAGCCACCACCTCTGGAGGTGGCCCACAGCCTTCCTCGTGGCTGACGTAGCCATGGGAATGGAGGACAGAAGTCAAAATAGACAGAGACGTTTGCCCACAAGGAAATGTCCTGAAGTCATGCCTCTCCGTCACAGGTTCAGGGGCAGGACTAATGTACCAAGTGTGCTGGTCTCAGAGATGAGGGAGACTTCCCTCATGAGCAATCCATTTCCTCCCTGACCCAGTGAATGAGACAGAAGGAAGGAAGAAGGGGGATGGGAAAAGAAAGAAAGAGTATCCATGTGTGGACAATGCTACGGTTGGCAATGCTTGCATCTCAAGACATACTCACAGCATCACACTACCGAACTATTCAGAGCTGTCCTACAAGGACCAGCGTTTAAAGAGGAAACCTGCTAAAAGGTCAACAGAGAAACACCTTAAGGCATCCTCTCTTCGAGTTGTCATAATTTAGCAGCCGCCCAAGTGTATTTACAGGAGCTCGCTGGGGTCAAGCATATGGGGCTGTTCAGGAGGTTCAGCACCTCGGCTCTGGAAGGTACTGCATGTCTCCCCTTCCATGGGAGTCACAGAAGCTCAAGTTCATTGAGCTGGGTGGCAGGGGTGTCTTAAGTTCAAACATTGCAGCAATTTGTATGGTAATTTACTCTGCATTGTCATCCCAAAGAAGCCCTCCTAAAAGGTGAGAGAAAGCAGCTCAAATGTTTACAGTCTGCTTGACACACTGATCTCACCCTTCCTCCTGCCAGACAGAGGGAGGGGACAGAGGATGTGGGTTTTATTGTGGCAGCTGGGGTTCCTTGACACTGATCAGTGGAGGGGCTGGAACAAAGAGGGTAAAGTCATTATTTGGCTCCACTGTAAGAAAACTTAACATCGGAAACCATTTGTGATCAGCTAGAAGTCAACCTTTCAAGCAGTAATAACAATAATGTCTTCCATTGGTATAATGCTCTTCACTTTTCAAAAGATATTTCTATTTATTGTCTCTGGTGGGGAAAAGAAAGTTCTATATCAGAAGTGCTATGGTCTGAATGTTTATGTCCCCCCAGACTTCATATGTTGAAGCTCTAACCCCCAATGTGATGGTATTTGGGGGTGGGGACTTTGGGAGATGATTAAGTTTAGATGAGGTCAGGAGGATGGGGTCCTCATGATGGGATTATTGCCTTTATAAGAAGAGACCAGGGCACTCTCTCTCTCATTCTCTTCCTCTCTCTCAGCTCTCGCTCTCTCTCTCCACCATGTGAGAATACAACAAGAAGGCAGCCATCTGCAAGCCAGGAAGAGAGCCCTCACCAAGAGCCTGACCACGATGGCACCTTGATCTTGGACTTCCAGCCACAAGAACTGTGAGAAATGTCTGTTGTATAAACCACCCAGTCTGTGGTAGCTCAAAATCCCACTGGTGCCAAACTCAAATTTTAATACATCCTATCACTTCATTTAGCCCAAATAAGCAGATTTTTAGCCATTTAGAGCCTACCTGCTTAGCACATCTAACATCTGTTAGCCATAGATAAGATAAGCCCCAGGGCTATAAAGGGCCCCCGGCTGGGCCACTGCTGCTCTTCAAAGCTCTCTGACCCAGGCTGGTGAGCAACATCATTTAGACACCTAAACTCCCTCCCAATCCCCCTCTCTAACTCTCCCCCAGGAGCTCCCTTGCCTTCCTCCCTTTCTGAGTAGTGACCCCCATGGCATAGCCTCTGGACAGTCTCATGTTGGAAGGGACTTCCTCCACATGCACACCTGTCAAAGCATCACCCAAATAAAGCCTGAGTGTGCTACTGTCACCTCGTGGTCATATCTATTTCCTTGAACAGCCCCAAAATCCCTTGAACTTCCTAAAACCAGTGTCTCAAGGAGTAAAGCCAATACAGGTATGGCCTAAACCTCCACAGCCAGATCCTTACCAGAAACTGGACCATGGGAGGCTCCAACCTCCCTCGAGAGGGGGCTGGCCAATGGCAGGCCCAACGTCAGGACTCCAGCCAAGTAGAGAACTATGCAAGGAGGGAAAGCAAAGAAATCATGCATCGTGGTTGGGCGAAGGTGGGACTCAGGCTCTTCCTTGGAGGTACAGTGGCTACAGCCAAGGCTAGGGCAGAGCAGGGGTTGAGATGTGCCTTGCTGCCAGATATTGCTACACGTCAGACACCTAGAGAGAGTCTTTGGGAGGGCAGGATGCTGCTGCTGCTGATGATGCCAATGATGTTGATGATGGTGATGGTCAGGATGATGACAACAGTAGTGGTGGTGATGATGGTGGTGATGATGATGGTAATGATAATAACGATGATGTTGATCTTGATGAATGATGCTGATGGTCATAGTGATGATGACAATGGCAATTGTGATGACAGTGATGATGATCATGATCCTGAAGATGATGATAATGTTAGCTAACATGTATTAAGCACTTATTATATACCAGGCATTGTGTTAAGCACTTAACATGCATTATTTGATTTAATCCTCACAGCAACTCTATCTGCTTGCTTTCCTCCCACTTCAGGTATGAGAAAACTGAGTCTCAGAGAGGTTAAGAAACTTGTCCAAAGAAATGTTGGACTCAGAACTCAATCCCAGGCAGCACTCCCCAATTCCATACTATCATAAACAGTGGCCCTACGACAGAAAAGGCAAAATTTGTCCCATGCCCCATTTCGAAAGTTTCCCAAACCACACAGTCTCCTATGAAAAAGAAAAAAGGAACATTGAACACGCAACACATAAAGGTGCTTCTAACATCAAAGAGGCTTTAAGCTCAGAAGCTATGTCTCCGTGACCCCTGAACATCCAGGTGCAAAATAAAAATTTCAGCCACCTGTGCAAATGTGCAGGTTCTACACTGTGGGCAACACCCCCAGAATAGGGCTGTATAAAGAGCATAGCATCATTGCATATCAAAGAGGAGCATTAGGAATTAATCCACCCAGGAGTAACAAGCTAAAAACATGCATTTTGAGAAGGCACACACGGCCGGTGACAGCATCAACCAACCTGTCAGACATACAAGCAGATAGAAAATTCTAGCTTTCCATTAATGGAAGGGTACTTTGTTTTACTTTCAAATGCCTCCAGAAACAACCTGCTCAAGGTGGGTGGCAAGCTACATTTCATACCCTAAGGGGAAACTGTCATGAAAGATGCTCGTGCCTTCACGGAGCAGCTCCCAGGGAGACGCAAGAAAGGAGGCGAAGACCAGCAAAACCCACCTCTGAACCACTGCAGCTCAGAGATTTGTGCCTCTCTCTGTGATCTAGAAAGATAAAAGCAAAGGCTTCCTTTATAAAAAGCCCAGTGTAATAACAGGAAATTGACATAAACCTGCGATGTAATTCAAGACATTGTTCTATTAATTCCTATCATCATCCGATCATTTCCTCAAATCCATCTTGTCTCCTTGGCTGGATTAGAAGCTCCTTGAAGCCAGGAATTCCACGATTCATTGCTCTAATTTCCCCCACAGTGCAGAGGGAATACACACAGCCACCAGTTGTTCTAACAATGAAAATGAATCTTTTGCCCACATTGGAGGCTCCTTGATTTACTTAGAGCCAAAGATCGTCATTATTGAATCTATCCATTTTTCCCATATTGGTGAGCAGTTAATTGCAAACTGAATCATAATTTCCCTTAGCAACAATCTCATGATTGGAAGTTATGTTGCTCATCAAGAATTCAGCATCAAATCAATCATAAATATGACTACAATCATTTAACTAGAATCCACAATCATTTAGAAGAGTGAAATTATTCTCCAAGTAGGAGAACCTTAAAGCTTGAAAGGACTTGAAAGATGCTTTAGTCAGCTGCCTTTACTCCACACAAGCAGAAGCAGAGGCCATGGGAAGGTGAGCCATTCCAAGCCACCCAAGGAAAGAGTGCACAGCTGGGACCTGACCTCGAGCCTATAGGGTTCTCTCCACAACACCCTACTGTGACCCTTTGGCAGTCACATAATGTTGGCATTAATATATCATCTTCATTCTTTTTATGGGAGGTCCCAAAGTACCCACTTCAACAGCCCAACTCTACCATATCATAAGTCAGAATTCCCCAAAATGTTTTCCTAATATTCACCCACCAAATGTTAACAGATGTTGTGCTGGAGACTCAACTGTATGTTTTTAGCCTTCACTACCGCCCTTCTGTGTTGAATTATGGAGGAGCTGGGACCCCAAAAACTACATTTCGCATACCCCCTTGCCAACGGGCTTCCTGTTAGTTTCTGCAAACGGGGGAAAATGGCAGGGGATTCCGAGACGAGAGTGTGTATTAATTTTCTATTGCTGCTGTAACAATTTACCACAAACTTAGTGGTTTAAAACAACACTCATTTATTATCTCACAGTTCTGTAGGTCAGAAGTCCAGTAGGCCTGGCTGGGTTCTCTGCTTAGGGTCTCACAAGGCCAAAATCAAGATGTTGGCCAGCTCTGGAGGCTCTGCAGGAGAATCTACTTCCAGCTCTTTAAGGTTGCCAGCAGAATTCGGTTTCATGAGGTTGTAGGACTGAGTTCCCTGAGGTTTCCTTGCTGGCTGTCAGCCGAGGTTGTTCTCAGCTTCTGAAGGCTGCCCATATTCCTTGGCTCATGGCCTCCTTCCATCTTCAAAGCCAGCAATGGCACACTGAATGCTCTCATGCCTCCAATTTCGCTGACTTCCCATTCTGACTTCCTCTTCTACTTTTAAGAGCTCATGAGATTACATCGGGTCCAGGCCAGGTAAACCAGGACAAGCTCCTTATCATAAGGTCAGCTGATTAGTAACCTTAATGACATCTGCAAAGTCTCTTTCACCACATGACATATTCACGGGCATGACACCAGGAGGCAGAGATCACGGGCACCAGAATTCTGCCTATCACAGAGGGCGACACCCCTCCAGGAGATAGCTGTGGGCCCCAGGGTCCTTCCACAGACCCAGCACTCACAGCTCAAGCCACTTCATCTTCCCAGCACCAGGACTTAGCACCTCCCCAGTGAGTCCCGCCACGAGCTGCATCCTACCGTGCTCTGTGCCCCTTGGCTGGTTGCAGCACCCTGTGGGTTACCCCCAGGATTGCAGAAACAAGTGTGTTCCTTGTCCACCTTTGGGGTTGCAGCTACTTCCTGCAGTTGCTAATCTCTGGGTTATAATACCTTTTTGGCTCTTTCAGCTCTCCCCACACTTTTTAAACTAGATCTCTGTAGTCAGTCCTCTCTGAATCACCTAACTTGTTTTCTTTTTCCCGAGCAGACTCTGAGTGGTGGAGGTACCATATGACAAAGCATCCCATGGCCTTGGGAAAGACCAGGTCAACCAAAGTTAAGCAATTTTTCTTCCTGCAGGACTTCTCAGAGCATTGAATATATTAATGGGCATTGTGAATATCCAAGAAGGGGATCTAGCATGCACCATCACTGTTTCCCAAACATGTCTGTCAAGGAACCCTTGTTTTAGAGAGCATCTTGTGGGCCTAGAGAGCGTGGAACTTCAAGAAACACTGTCAAAGTTGAAATTCTCTCAAGTTGTCACGTTAGCTCTAATCAGCACTAAATATTTGATGAACAAAAATTGTATCTATATTTTTAGAATTCTGAATAGCATTTGGGAGTTGATTTTGACGGCTAGGGAAGTTAAAACTCATAGGTTAAGTTTTTCTCAATCAGTTTCCTATAGCCACTTTTCCTCTAGGATTGAGAGTCATACCAAAATGTAAATGAAAAAGTCATTCTCAAAAATAGCCACTAGTAAAGAGGCTTAATGAGGCCAGGTTTCCTTCTAGCTCCTTCTCGCCCTTAGGAGTCTTAACTGTGAATGTGTGTAAAGCAGGCTTCTTCAAACTCCCTCTGCTTGCTTCTCAGTGTTGTTTTTCTCCTCCTCCTGCTCCTCATCCCTTCACTGCTCACCTCCCTTCCCTTCTCTCCAGAGGACAGCAGAGGGATAAGATATCAAGAGCAACCTCAAAGGAGAAACAGAACACCAAAGAAGCCACAAAAGGCCCCACAACAGAACGAGGGTTAAAGAATCCACCCCCACCTTGGTGAATTCTCATGCAGTCATTAAAAATGATAATTACGATGACTCTGCAGCAACATGGAAAAAATGCTTATGATATAATTAATGCTAAGTGGAAAAATGCAGAACACAAAATGATAGCTACACTATGATTACAACTATTTAAATTATATGTTCATGGGGACAAAAACTGGAAGAGAACATGGAAAAAATAAAAATAGTTTAATTTGTCAGGGATGACAGTGGTATCATGGGTGAATTTTTTTTCTCTTTATATTCAGCTAATGGTTCTGTAACATTGAGCAAACTGTGAAAAACGAAAATAAAAAACAGACTTAAGAATGTGTGGAAGTGGGAGAGGGTAGGCAGTCATTCTTGTGTGCCTGAGGCTGAGAAAGTAGGATCTATATAGAAGGATAGGAATAGTCAACCAGCTTTTTGAATCAAAATGCAACTTGTTTTCTTGCTGCTTAAAAAACAGAACGTTGTGCTTCTAAGTCACCAACCAGGTCCTGCTTGGGAAAGCAAGTTTTATGTTCCTAAGGGTTTGGGGCTGTAATCTAAAGGGCGATTCCATCCTCCCTAATTGGGTCTTAAGGGTCGTGGTGGATGGAAAACAATAAGAAGAGAATAGGGCTTTCTGTTGGGTGTGGGTGGGAGCTGAGAGAACTGGGAGGAAGGACTAACAGGAAGGAGCCTGAATGGGGCCTGTTCACCAAAGGTCACATCCCAGAAGGTCGTCTAAGAGGATCTGTAGCAAGGAGATGCCAAGGGAAGGATTGCACCAGCCACAGGATCTCGCCAGCCGATCACCCCAACACCATGTCGGGGGATACTTGTGCATCTGCTGTCAGAACACCCACCTCCAGTGGTCCACCTATGACAAGAGTGCCATAGTGCACTGCCTGGGCCTCGGGTCTTAGCACCTGTGGACTAGCAAGGCTGTGGAGGGGCCACACTGAACATGTAGAACATTCGAAGCTGAGCAGAGGGGAGCACAGGCTGGACAAAGCCAAGGAAGAATGACTCTTGGGTGCTCTTCTGGTCCAGGAGACAGGATGAACCTGTGAGAGTGAGTGGGGCTCCCTTAATTACACTTTGGAGAACAAGGCAGCCTGGAGGGACACGGCTGAGAATTCATCCTGGGGAATGGAAGTGTGGGGTGCTCCAAGCCAGGCAGTGTGAAGGGAGGGAAAAGGAAGGATTGCTTGTTCCAGGCCAGTGGGAGCCTGGCCATGGGGATAGGAGTGCTGGCAGGCCCCAGGAGGAAGAATTGTGTGACAGCCAGCAGAGCATGGACCAGAGAGACCCTGAAGCAGGCAGGCACCGTGGGGATCAAGGAGAGAAGCTGTGGGATAGGACAAGCCCAGAGCCCAGGCATCTGACCACTCTCTGGGCTATGTGCTCTTGTGCCCACCCATTGCCTGCAACAGAGGCACTGCTCAGATGCTAAACTTGGTCCGGGGCGAGCATTCCAGCACTCAGATACCCGTCAGGTGTACCCAAAGCTTGAACCACCAGCAATGTCTGAGTTCAAAAAGGTAAGTCACGAAAGTAATGTACACAAGGCAGTGGTAGGCTGAATAATGACCTCCCAAAGATGTCCCCATCCTGATTCCCAGGACCTGTGAATATGCTACCTTCCATGGCAAGAGGGACTTTGCAGATGTGATTAAGGCAAGGGACATTGAAATGGGGAAATTATCCTGGATTATCTGGTGGGCCCAATGTAATCACAAGTGTCCCTGTAAGAGTGAGGCAGGAGGGTCAGACCCAGAGGAGATGTGACAACAGAAGCAGAAGTCACAGTGATGCGAGGCCCCAAGCCAAGGAATGTGGGCACCTTCTAGAAGCTAGAAAGGGCAAGAAAACAGGTTCTCCCCTAGAGCCTCCAGAAGGAATGCAGTCCGGCCAATATATTGATTTTAACCCAGCAAAACCAATTTTGGACTTCTGACCTCCAGAACTGTAAAATAATAGATTTCTTTTATGTTGAGCCACTGTGTTTGTGGTTATTGGTTACAGCAGCCACTGGAAACTAAGACACAGCAGTGAAAAGCAAAAACCCAGAAAGGCAGCAAGTAGAGATCTTTAAACTCCGGCTGCTGCTGCTCCTGGGGGTGGTGGAACGGGGGACACTTGATAGTGATAGTAATTTACACAGAGCAGCACGGACTTCTGAGTAACGTGAGAAAGACTCCCAGGAAGCACTCAGCCTGTTCGGCATTCGTTCCCGCCTGAAGCGAGTTAAAATGTATTGAGTGGTTATTGTGTACCAGACCTTGCATTATGTGCCTGACATATCTTGCCTCATTTAATTCCTCGAACAACTCTATGATGCAGGCACAGCTGGTATCACGGTTTTACAGATGTGGAAATTGAGGCTCAGGTAGGTGAGGTTATATACCCAAGCAGGGGAGCAGGGATTTGAACTTGGGCAGCCTGACTCCACAGCCTGAGCTCTGAACCGCTATATTACGCCGTGTCATAAAAAGAAAAGAGCACTAACTCCACTATCTCCCACACACAGCAGGAGCAGAGAACATGTATCCTGTGCAGAGAGCTGCCCTCCTGAATTAACTACCTGGGGACATCCACATATCAGCAAGTGAGCACGAAAAGGGCTGGCTCTCTAGAACCACAAACCATGAACGCCATACAACCTAGATAAGATATTCTCTGGGCTTTGAAGTCTAAGCTTAACAATCTAAATGTCCAAGAATATAAGGGATTGATTGACTAAATCATGGTTCATCAATACAATAAAATACCAGGCAGGTTTTTAAAACAATGATGTAAATCTATATTTATTGACATGGAGAGATGTTCCTAATACATCACTAAGTCTAAAAAGCAAGTCACTAAACAGCATACACAGCATGAACACACATAGACACACATACACAGAGAAAAGGTCTATAAATACATATACAAAAAGCATTAACAGTGATTATCTCCAAAGCATAAGAATACAGGTGATTTAGTTTTCTCTTCCTGCTTGCTTATCTTTTTGTAAATTTTCTACAATAAAGAGACAGTGCTGCATGAAAAGATGTTCAAAATCATTAACTATCAGGGAAATGCAAATCAAAACTACAATGAGATATCACCTCACGCCCGTCAGAATGGCTATAATTAACAAGACAGGAAACAACATGTGTTGGAGAGAATGTGGAGAGAAGGGAACTCTCATACACTGCTGGTGGGAGTGCAAACTGGTGCAGCCACTATGGAAAACAGTATGGAGATTCCTCAAAAAATCAAGGATAGAACTACCATATGATCCAGCTAATCCACTGCTGGGTATTTATCCAAAGAACTTGAAAACACCGATGCATAAAGATACATGCACACCTGTGTTCATTGCAGCCTTATTCACAATAGCCAAGACTTGGAAGCAACCTAAGTGCCCATCAAGGGACGAATGGATAAAGAAGATGTGGTATATATACACAATGGAATACTACTCAGCCATAGGAAACAATGAAATCCAGCCATTTGTGACAACATGGATGGACATTGAGGGTGTTGTGCAAAGTGAAATAAGTCAGAGGGAGAAGGTCAAATACCGTATGATTTCCTTCATTAAGTAGTAGATAACAACAACAATAAACAAACACATAGAGACAGAGACTGGATTGGTGGTTACCAGAGGGGAAAGGGGGAGGGAGGAGGGCGAGAGGGATAATTCGGCACGGGTGTGTGGTGGTGGGTTGTGATTAGTATTTGGGTGGTGAACATGATGTAATCTATGCAGAAATAGAAGTATAATGATGTACACCTGAAATTTATACAATGTTATAAACCAATGTTACCTCAATAAACAAAAAATTAAAAAAAAAAAATGGGGCAAAAGAGAGACTTTGGGGAGAAGGGATGCTGATAATTCTGTTTCTTGATCTCAACGATAATGACAGTTGTGCTCATTTTATAAAAATTCATTGACCTTTATGATTTGGGCAATTTTCTGCATATATATTTATATTTCACTGAAATTTACCTCAAAAATAAAATTAAAGATTGCTAAAAAGAAAAAAAAAAAAAGAAAGCGCTGGAATAATGTTCAAAGGTAAGGAAACTGAACTTTAGTAATTGCAAGCAATGATAAAAATATCATGAAGTAATCTACTACCTGGTAGACTAAGTACTGATACATTCACATAAATTTCATCCTCACTACCGCCCAGTAAGGTAAGGACTACAGTCCCATTGGTTCAGATTTTTTTTTTTGATTTTTATTGATATTTTAATGGTTTCTAACATTGTGAAATTTTGGGTTGTACATTTTTGTTTGTCCATCACCCCGTATATGACTCCCTTCACCCCTTGTGCCCACCCCCCACCCCCACTTCCCGGGTAACC
Organism: Diceros bicornis minor; assembly: GCF_020826845.1. Lineage (NCBI taxonomy): Eukaryota > Metazoa > Chordata > Mammalia > Perissodactyla > Rhinocerotidae > Diceros > Diceros bicornis. The sequence goes on along the minus strand of NC_080776.1, from coordinate 9,986,087 downwards.
ACAGTCCAGTTTTCTCTGTCCATGTGTTGGTTTATATTCCACATATGAGTGAGATCATACAGTGTTTGTCTTTCTCTTTCTGGCTTATTTCACTTAACATAATATGCTCCAGGCCCATCCATGTTGTTGCAAATGGGACGATTTTGTCTTTTTTTATGGCTGAGTAGTATTCCATTGTATATATATACCACATTTTCTTAATCCAATCGTCAGTCGAGGGACACTTAGGTTGCTTCCACTTCTTGGCTATGGTGAATAATGCTGCAATGAACATAGGGGTGCATAAGCCTCTTTGGATTGTTGATTTCAGGTGCGTTGGATAGATTACCAGTAGTGGGATGGCTGGATCATAGGGCATCTCTATTTTTAATTCTTTGAGGAATCTCCATACCATTTTCCATAGAGGCTGCACCAATTTGCATTCCCACCAGCTGTGTATGAGGGTTCCTGTTTCTCCACATCCTCTCCAACATTTGTTGTTTTTTGTCTTGGTGATTATAGCCATTCTAACGGGCGTGAGGTGGTATCTTAGTGTTGTTTTGATTTGCATTTCCCTGATGATTAGTGATGTTGAGCATCTTTTCATGTGCCTATTGGCCATCTGTATATCTTCCTTGGAGAAGTGTCTGTTCATTTCCTCTGCCCATTTTTTGATCGGGTTGTTTGTTTTTTTGTTGTTCAATTGTGTGAGTTCTTTATATATTATGGAGATCAACCCCTTGTCAGATGTATGTTTTGCAAATATTCTCTCCCAGCTGGTTGGTTGTTTGTTCATCTTGATTCTGGTTTCATTTGTCTTATAAAAGCTCTTTAGTCTGATAAAGTCCCACTTGTTTATTTTTTCTTTAGTTTCCCTAGTCTGGGTAGGCATGTCATCCGAAAAGATTCCTTTAAACCCAATGTCAAATAGTGTGTTGCCTATATTTTCTTCTATGAGTTTTATAGTTTCAGGTCTCACCTTCAGGTCTTTGATCCATTTTGAGTTAATTTTTGTGAATGGCGATAGCACATGGTCCACTTTCATTCTTTTGCATGTGGATGTCCAGTTTTCCCAACACCATTTATTGAAGAGACTTTCCTTTCTCCATTGCATGTCCTTAGCACCTTTGTCGAAAATTAGCTGTCCGTATATGTGTGGTTTTATTTCTGGGCTTTCAATTCTGTTCCATTGATCTGTGTGTCTGTTTTTGTACCAGTACCATGCTGTTTTGATTACTATTGCTTTGTAGTATGTTTTGAAGTCAGGGATTGTGATGCCTCCTGCTTTGTTCTTTTTCTTTAGGATTTCTTTAGCTATTCGGGGTCTTTTGTTGCCCCATATAAATTTTAGCATTCTTTTTTCTATTTCTGTGAAGAATGTCATTGGGATTCTGATTGGGATTGCATTGAATCTGTAGATTGCTTTAGGTAATATAGACATTTTAACTATGTTTATTCTTCCAATCCACGTGCATGGGATATCTTTCCATTTCTTTATGTCATCGTAGATTTCCCTCAATAATGTCTTGTAGTTCTCATTGTATAGGTCCTTCACCTCCTTGGTAAGATTTATTCCTAGGTATTTTATTCTTTTTGATGCAATTGTAAATGGTATTATCTTTTTGAGCTCTCTTTCTGTTAGTTCATTATTAGCATATAGAAATGCAACTGATTTTTGTAGATTGATTTTGTACCCTGCAACTTTGCTGTAGTTGTTGATTGTTTCTAACAGTTTTCCAACAGATTCTTTAGGGTTTTCTATATATACAATCATGTCATCTGCAAATAGTGAGAGTTTCACTTCTTCGTTACCTATTTGGATTCCTTTTATTCCTTTTTCTTGCCTAATTGCTCTGGCCAAAACCTCCAGTACTATGTTGAACAGGAGTGGTGAGAGTGGGCAGCCCTGCCTCGTTCCTGTTCTCAGAGGAATGGCTTTCAGTCTTTCCCCGTTGAGTATGATGTTAGCTGTGGGTTTGTCATATATGGCCTTTATTATGTTGAGGTACTTTCCTTCTATTCCCATTTTATTGAGAGTTTTTTATCATAAATGGATGTTGTATCTCGTCAAATGCCTTCTCTGCGTCTATTGAGACGATCATGTGGTTTTTATTCTTTGTTTTGTTGATGTGATGTATCACGTTGATTGATTTGCGGATGTTGAACCATCCCTGCGTCTCTGGTATAAATCCCACTTGATCATGGTGTATGATCTTTTTAATATATTGTTGTATTCGGTTTGCCAATATTTTGTTGAGGATTTTTGCATCAATGTTCATCAGCGATATTGGCCTGTAATTTTCTTTCTTTGTATTGTCTTTGTCTGGTTTTGGTATCAGGGTGATGTTGGCCTCATAGAATGATTCAGGAAGTGTTCCATCTTCCTCTATTTTTTGGAATAGTTTGAGGAGGATGGGTATTAAATCTTCTTTGAATGTTTGGTAAAATTCACTGGAGAAGCCATCTGGTCCTGGACTTTTATTTTTTGGGAGGTTTTTGATTACTATTTCAATCTCTTTACTTGTGATTGGTCTATTCAGATTCTCCATTTCTTCTTGGTTCAATTTTGGGAGGTTGTATAAGTCTAAGAATTTATCCATTTCTTCTAGATTGTCCAATTTGTTGGCATATAATTTCTCATAGTATTCTCTTATAATCCTCTGTATTTCCATGGTATCCGTTGTAATTTCTCCTCTTTCATTTCTAATTTTATTTACTTGAGCCTTTTCTCTTTTTTTCTTAGTTAGCCTGGCTAAGGGTTTGTCTATTTTGTTTATCTTCTCGAAGAACCAACTCTTTGTTTCATTAATCCTTTCTACTGTTTTTTTGGTCTCAATATCATTTATTTCTGCTTTGATTTTTATTATTTCTCTCCTTCTGCTGGCTTTGGGCTTTGTTTGTTCTTCTTTTTCTAGTTCTGTTAGGTGTAATTTAAGGTTGCCTATTAGGGCTTTTTCTTGTTTGTTAAGGTGGGCTTGTATCGCTATGAGTTTCCCTCTCAGGACCGCTTTTGCTGCATCCCATATGGTTTGATATGGCATGTTATCATTTTCGTTTGTTTCCAGATAGTTTTTGATTTCTCCTTTAATTTCATCAATGATCCATTGGTTGTTCAGTAGCATGTTGTTTAATCTCCACATTTTTGTCACTTTCCCAGTTTTTTTTTCCTGGTTCATTTCCAGTTTCATAGCCTTATGGTCTGAAAAGATGCTTGTTATGATTTCAATCTTCTTAAATTTATTGAGGCTTGCTTTGTTTCCCAACATATGGTCTATCCTAGAGAATGTTCCATGCGCGCTTGAGAAGAATGTGTAGTCAGCTGTTTTTGGGTGGAGTGCTCTGTATATGTCTACTAGGTCCATCTCGTCCAGTTTTTCATTTAAGTCTAATATTTCTTTATTAACTTTTTGTCTGGATGATCTATCCATTGCTGTAAGTGGGGTGTTAAGATCCCCTACTATTATTGTGTTGTTGTTGATTTCTCCTTTTAGGTTTGTTAATAGTTGTTTTATGTACATTGGTGCTCCTATGTTGGGTGCATATATATTTATAAGTGATATGTCTTCTTGATGGAGTGTCCCTTTTATCATTATATATTTCCCTTCTTTGTCTGTCTTAACCTGTTTTATCTTGAAGTCTACTTTGTCTGATATGAGTATGGCAACACCTGCTTTCTTTTGTTTGCCATTAGCTTGGAGTATTGTCTTCCATCCTTTCACTCTGAGCCTGTGCTTGTCTTTAGTGCTAAGATGTGTTTCCTGAAGGCAGCATATTGTTGGGTCTTGCTTTTTAATCCATCCTGCCACTCTGTATCTTTTGATTGGAGAGTTCAATCCATTTACATTTAGGGTAATTATTGAAATATGAGGGCTGAATGTTGCTGTTTTGTCACTTATTTTCTGGTTCTTTTGCATTTCCTTTGTTTCTTGTCCCATTTGTTTTGGGCTGCCAATTCAGTTTGGTTGTTCTGTCTTATGATTCTTCTAGTTTTCTCTTTGTTTATCATATGTGGTTTTAATTTGATTATTTGTTTAGTGGTTACCTTGAGGTTTGGGCGAAAAATCTTCTGTATGAGATAGTCCATTATCTGATAGCCTCCTATTTCCTTATACTAAGTCAATTCAGTCACTTTCCTCTTCCCCTTCTAAGTTGCTCTTGTTATACCTTATTCTATCTTGTGTTGTGGCTGTGTGTTTACAGTGATGAGGTTAAATTTATTTTTGGTGAATTTCTTCCTTTGATCTTTGAGTTTAGTATTTAAGTGGTTGCTAACCTATTCCGGTAAAGATCTACTATTTCTCTGATTTTGTCTACCTACTTTTCTCCTTACTCCAAGCTTTGTGTTCCCTTTCTCTTCTTGTTTTCAGGCCTGAGGGCCTTCTTGAGTATTTCTTGTAGTGGCGGTCTCGTGGCCATGAACTCCCTTAGCTTTTGTTTATCTGGGAGAGTTACTATTTCTCCATCATATTTGAAGGATATTTTTGCTGGATAGAGTATTCTTGGCTGAAAGTTTTTGTCTTTTAGTATTTTGAATATATCATTCCAGTCTCTTCTAGCCTGAAAAGTTTCTGTTGAGAAATCCGCTGAGAGCCTGTTGGGAGTTCCTTTGTACGTTATTTTTTGTTTTTGTCTAGCTGCCCTTAATATTGTTTCTTTGTCGTTGACCCTGGCTAGCCTTACCACTAGGTGTCGTGGTGAAGGCCTTTGTCTCTTAATATATATAGGAGTCCTGTTGGCTTCGCTTACTGGTATTTCCTGCTCCTTCCCCAGATTTGGGAATTTTTCAGCTATTATTTCCTTGAATAGGCTCTCTGTTCCTCTTTCCCTCTCCTCTCCCTCAGGAATACCTATAATTCTTATGTTACATTTTCTAATAGAGTCCGATATTTCTCGGAGTCTTTCTTCATTTCTTTTTAGTCTTAGTTCTCTCTCTTCTTCCATCTGGAGTATATCTGTATTCCTATCCTCTAAAGTACTAATTCTTTCCTCCATATTGTCAGCTCTGTTCTTTAAAGATTCCAGATTCTCCTTTATCTCCTCCATTGTGTTCTTCATCTCCATCAGCCCTGATAGGTTTTTCTTTATGATTTCAATCTCTTTTGTGAAGAAACTCCCAATCTCATTTAATTGTTTGTCTGTGTTGTCTCGTATTTCGTTGAGTGTTTTTATGATAGCTATTTTGAAATCTCTGTCATTTAGTTTATGGATTTCTGTGTCTTCGGGGTTGATTTCTGGGTGCTTGTCATTTTGTTTCTGGTCTGGTGATTTCATATATTTTTGCATTGTGGTTCCTGTGTTGGTTTTGATTTTCCTCATCCTGGAAGTCTCTGGTTGCAATTTCCACCTGCCGCCACTGTCTGGTGGTAAAGGGCTGTGTAGTCTAAGCCCCCTGCGCTCTGCCCCAGTTTTTCTGCTGAGATCCGCAGTTTTGTTTTGTTTTGTTTTGTTTCTTTTCCCCACTGCGATCCACGGGTCCAGTCCAGTTTATTCAGGTCTGCCTCGGACCGCTAGATCTGGTCGAGCTGCAGACTCCGGGTTGCGGGGAGGGGGGAGCTCTCTCTTTTGCCCTCTGGGTCCCTGACGTGGGAGGCTTCTCGTTTGCCCCTCTTTATCCGCTCTCTGGGTTGCTCAGATGTTGATGGTAGCCCTGTGGCTCCTCTGAGCCCTCTGTGCGGGAGTTTCCCACTGGCTGAGAGAGCCCGAAGAGCTACAGTTTCCCGCCGAGGGCCGCCCCTCCCCCCTCTCTGGGAGCCGCGCGGACCGGGATCGCTGATCTGATGGGGAGGGAGCGGAGTTCTCCTTACCTCTCCCCACTTCCTCCAGGGGCCCAGCACGTTCCGCTCTCAGATGTGTGGCAGTGTGGATCCCTCCGCTCCAGCTTTTCACTGTCTGGGATTCCGTTGTTGGTCTGTGGCTGTTACTTTTGTTGTATTTTGTGGGGGAAGAATTCACGGGAAAGCTCACTCCACCATGATGCTCCAGATTTTTTTAATTGAGGCTCAGAGAGGTTAAGTAATTTGCCCCCAGAGTCACCCAAGCTGAAGGCATTAGGCTGGGATTTAACCTGGATCTGTCTAGCTCTAAAGCTAACGCTTTCTCCGCTACGTGACTCTGTGATATTTTAGCTCCAGAACCATGAGGGTTTCAGGTAAGCAGGGATGCAGAAAGAATCACAGTGGACAAGAGGATGTTGAGGGTAAAAAAGAAGAGGATTGGAAAGGGCCAGAGTGCATTACCCCCACTGCCCCAGGTTAATGGTTCACCAGTACGCTAGTGCTACCAACGTTTTGGGTGCAATAATTCTTTGTGGTAGGAGGATGGGGGAGCAGTCTGTGCATTATAGGATGGCTAACCGCATCCCTGGCCTTCACCCACTAAATGTGGTAGCACCCTCCTAGCTATGACAACAAAAATGTCTCCAGACATTGCCAAACATCCCCTGGAGGGCTAAATCACCCTTGGTTAAGAACCACTGCCCCGGAGAATTGCTGTCACCAGGATGACACAGAGGTGGTCTCGGAACATTGTTTGTTATTTACTGTATATATTCATGCTTCAGCCAACCGTACAGTTCACTCCGCTAATCTATCCTCCTCAACTAATCCTTCAGTCCTGTACATTCTGAGATAAAACAGCTCCTTCAGGCATCGTTAAAGACAAATGTCCTAATTGGTGAGCCCCAGGTGACATTCGCGGCTATTATCCTAATCTCCAGAGAGGACAGAAAATTCAGTTGCACCCGTTCAAGAATGGCCCTACAATGGGCCTTTTGCCTCCCTTTTGTGGGGGTCCATCCACGCCCCTGCATTCCCTGAATTAAAAGCTAAGAGAAGCTGGTTTTTTCTTGTAAATACCAAGCTGTGCAGTCATTACAAGCATGCTCGGAGATAATCAGGGCTGACACCTGCTGTACGTGCAGGCTTTATTGGAGACCACCCACAAAGTCAACTCAATGCAAAATGACACTACTAAGTAATCTAATTCCAAAATGTAGATTTCATTCCAACAAATTGCACACAAGTGGTCTCCTGCTGGTTTAACTGTTGCCCGGAAAGGCAAACCCAACTGAATCCGTGGCACGGATGTTAGCACAAAGTATCCAAACCATACACAGAAAGCACATGCCCGGCTGGGACCATACACACTAAGTGTCGCAGAGAGAAATGAACTCCTTACATATCGAATTAAAAGATGATTGGAAGATGGGGTAGACCACAGCACCTTTGTCCTAACTCATTTCCCCTTTGATTCAAAGACCAAAAACAGAACGACAAGATGAAGAAATTAAGTATTTTTCCCTTTGCATCAAAGACTCTTGTACAATTTCCTGCAGGGCCATATGTTTTGAGATGAACCAAAACTTGAAGGAACTCACTCCCTGACTTTATCCCCACTCAGCAAGTGTACGTCTACAGCTCCAAAACACACAGTCCCCAACCTCCAATAGAAGGGCATTTAGTTTACCCCACATTGCCCCCGCCTAAAAAATATTAGATATATAATTTAAAAATTGATGAAAACTAAGATTTTTTTTAAGTTTCAGAGGGTAGAGTTTGACCATAAGTTCAGTGTGAGCCAACAGTTTGCCATGGTTGCCTAAAAGGTTGGTACTATCTTAGGATGCATGAACAGAGTTTGCTGCTTGGGTTAAGGGAGGTGACAATCGTAGGGTCAGGTGATCTGACCACATGTGGAGAACAGGTGTTCTCAGATTCACACTAAGGTGGACATCTGCGGTGTTTGGCCCTCAACATCCATTCAACTCTTTAGGTAGCAGCACACTACGGTGTGGTATCATCTTTGCGTAGTAAAATCTGACCTGGTGCTTAATGAGGGAGGGGCAGCTCAAGTGTCTACAACCCATGTCTGATTCACATCCTCGCCAACTCATCATGCTAAAGGCAGGAACTATGTCTTACCCCTCCTGTCTCCCCCTAAGGCAATGAAAACTGTACCAGGCAACAAATAAATGGCTATCCTCACTGAGGCTATGTCTCTACATTTAGAAGCCAAGCCAAAAAAAATAAATAAGTATGCTATTTAGATCAGTGATTTTCAAACTGGGGGTCACAACTCATTAATGTTTTGTTAAGTCAGTTTGGTAAGTCTGTAACCAGTATCTTTTTTTCGTGTGTGTGAGGAAGATCAGCCCTGAGCTAATGTCCGTTGCCAATCCTCCTCTTTTTGCTGAGGAAGATTGGCCCTGGGCTAACATCCGTGCCCATCTTCCTCTACTTTATATGTGGGATGCCGCCACAGCATGGCTTGATAAGTGGTGTGTAGGTCCACACCCGGGATTTGAACCTGAGAACCCTGGGCCACAGAAGCAGAGCGTGCAAACTTAACCACTATGCCATCAGGCTGGCCCCTGTAACCAGTATTTTTTTAAAGAAAAAGAAGAGAAACCTTCAGAGCACCCCCTCCTGCTTTGTAGAACATTGGCAACCCCTGAAATCCAACTCTCCACCCACTCTGTACTGCGCCCCACAGCTGAGCATGGCTGAAGAAGACCATATGACCAACACCCACCAGTCTCAATGTAATTTATTTTCAGGGCCTCACCCGGGTCCTCATGCTGCCTGGCCATGACACTTCATTCCCTCATCCACTCGCCCTGCCACCCACCTAGATGACCATCCTCTCTCCTTGGCTTCTAGCACCTCCTCTCCCATCCCCCATCTTAGCTGCTGACCTTGCTTGCTACCTCACTGGGAAAACAGAAACACTCAGAAAAGAACTGCCACAGTCTCCCACCTCCACTTCTACCCACCCACCCGCATCCACTCCCCTTACTGTGGATGGACCATCCTTGCTCCTAGAGAAGGCCAGCCTCCACTTGTTCCCTGGATCCCACCCACTCCCACTCAAGGACATGGCTCCAACAACCCTCCCCTTCTCTCCTACATTATCAAAATTTTCCTTCTCTACTGGATTATTCCCATTGATTTGCTATTTCTCCCATCTTTAAAAAAAAAAATCTTTCCTCACTCTACTTTCCCTCTAATAACCACCCTATTTCTCCACTCCGCTATATAATAAAACTCCCTGTAAGAGTTGTCAGTACTCCTTTGCCAAAATCTCACCTCTCATTCTCTTTTATTCTCCAATTACATGATGACCCCCATCACTCCACCAAAATTGCTCTTGTCAAAGTCACCAGTGACATCCATGTGGCTAAACCCAATTGTTAATGCCCAGTGTTCGCCCTACATATCATTGGACATGGCTGCTCCCTTCCCCCTCCTTTGCTCACTTGGTTTTTAGGCCATTGCACCCTTCCAGTTTTTCTCCAATATTGGCCATTCCTTCTCATTCTCCTTCATGTTCTTCTCCTGATCTCCCCAACCTCCTCATACTGGAGGGCCCAGGGCTCAGCATTTGGGTGTCTTCTCTTCTCTACATGCCCCACTCCCCTGGTGATGTCATTCAGTCCCAGTGGATCTCAATCACCCACTGATGATTCCCAGATTTCTACCTCCAGTGAGAACCTCTCTCTGAACTCCAGACTCATAAATCCAAATGCCTACTCATCCTCTCCATTGGAATGTCTAATAGACATAAGCAATACTGATATCTTGATACTCTCCCACCCCAACATCTGTTCTTTGGTAAAGCCTTTCCCATCCCAGTGGCTGGGAAACTCAGCCCCTCCAGTTGCTCAGGCCAAAAATCTCAGAGGCAACTTTCACTCCCTTTCTTTCACACTCTGAAACTACCTTCAAAATCTACCCAGAATCCCACAGGTTCTCACAACTTGTAGCAATACCCCCACACTCCAAGTCACCATCCTTTTTATCTCAATTACTTTACCTTGCCTCTTTACTATCTACCCCCAACAGAGCAGTCAGATGGAGTCTATTAAAACATGTATCAGACCACGCCACTCCTCTGCTCAAAACCCTCCAGTGGTCCCCGGCTCACTCACTGCTACATGAGGACACAGCTTAACAGGATTCTTCTAAGTCTCATCAATTCTTCCCCCACCTGCCTGAGGGCTACAGAGATGCCACTTGTTCGTGGCTCCCTGAATAGATGTGATTGATACAGACAATCTGTTTATTAGCAACTGTTACAGCCAGCTAATCATTTCATTCATAAACGACCAACTAACCTTCATCCTGGAATCCTTTTGACTAATTCAAGTCAGGTGTGATCCTGTGACCTCCAGGTGAGCAGAGGGGTATCCAATTTGCCACCCCCAGAGCCATCCATCCCTCTGGCTTCAGAGTCCTGATGTTCCATGATATTCCTTCCCCCAACAAATCTCTAGTCACCCAACTCCACGCAGGTGCGCGCCTCAAATCTGTAGCTGCAGCAGCTCCTGCTGGCATCCGTGCAGCTGTTCCTTTTCATGAGCCTCTTTTGTGCACTGACACATCTGAAAAAAAGAGGGGGAGCATATTGAATTTCAGATGAACCAGCTGGCTTGAGACAGAGGAGGAAGAAAAAGATGACACGGTCAATGGGACACTTTTCATGAGAACATAGTTTCAGAAATCCATGTCCATCCACAGTGTTGCACAGTGATAATCTCGCCCCTGAGATACGGATTAATGAGAGTCTGCCCACAAAGATACATGCTTTTCAAATATCCCTCCAAGTCTGGAATGCAGAGACAGCTCAGGAGCTCTGAATCCGGACACCGCCACTATAGCCCACTCTGGTTTCAAATTCACTTTGCTTTCCTTCTTGTTGTAGTTTTTATTTTTTCCAGGTACAGAGATTGGTTAAATGGCCACAACATACTCTTCCCTAACAACATCAGTGCTGCCTGCTTGAGGACTCAGTTAACTAAATTGGCACTGGGGCCAACATGCGACTTTCTGACCTTGTAATTGCGAACCTGGAGCTGTTTGTTTTTTCAGAAGTGCCTAAAATATGTGGGACAGGTATAAAGTTTCCATTTAAGCCAACCTCTTGGGTTTATTCTGATCTAAACAGACTGCTTCCCACAGCTGGGCCAAGAAGATTCCTTCCAGTCCCATCTTTAGAAGCAGTCCCAAGCTTGGAGATTTCCAAGATGGAACGTTGCCGTGTCTCCTCTGTGGCAAAATCTTAAACCAACACTTCTCAGTGCCAGGAAAAGAGCAACCTAGCCCAGGAAGAAATCAAAGCTGCATTTCCATTACACAACATTATTAACATGGTAGAAAAAAGGAGATCATTTTGTTAATGATCAAATATACAAGCTTCAGCCAATTAAAGATTTGAAGCAAATAACCGTAGCTAGAATCCCTCACTGGAGCTAATCATTACAGCAAATGACATTTGAAATCCTTTTTTTTTTCTCCTAACTACAGGAATTGAAAGTGAAAACAAGTCGCCAGCATAGCATGTGATCTTCTGAGCTCAAAGTGTACTTGCTCCAAATTGGAGAGCCTTGAACTCAAAAGGGACACTACCTTCTTCTGCCCAAATTAGCTAAATAGAACTTGCAGTGAAGCTCCCTAATCTAATGTCTGCTAGCAAGAACAACTGAGTCCTGGAAAAGCTACAGAGAAGTGAGTTAGGAGCTGGAATACAGCAAGCTGCAACCTCAGTTCTTGTCCTAGCATCATCTGTCAATCATTTGTCCAGTTGGTCCAGTTGGTTAACAAGAGCAAACCAAGAGACCAAACGGAGTTAGCTCTGCTCAAGCTTTCAGTCCAAGATTGCACCCCTCACTTGATCATTCATCTTAAAATACAAGCCCCTACTCTCCACGGAGCAGCCAGCCCATGGATGCGGAGGCAGACAATTCTCCACCTTTGTTAAGACAGCTCAAAGGTTTTCACTATTGATTGGGAGCTTGGCATCATCAGAGTAAGAGAAGAGAATGCCACTAGGGATTCTAGATTGGTTAAATAAAATATGGAGTGAATACCCCATTCAAAAGAGGCCCCATTTTCATATTTTAATGCAATAGGAATGCATTTTGTACCTAACAATTATTCATGTTTAATGTCACAATAATAAACCTTTGCATTTTTATAGGGCTTTACAATTTGTAAACACTTTCACACAGGTTAATGTTTTTTTAATCCTATTAGATGGTAAGGCAGACATTATTATCCCACCTCACAGATTAAATAAAGAAGAAGAAGAAACTGAAGTTAAAAGAGATCAAGTAATTTGCCCAAAGTCATGCTATGAAGCAATTAGAGGAACACCCGGGTCCAATCCCAGGCGCTCACCTCTACACTTACTCTATCCTTGATGAGTGGATTTTGACACCCGCCCCTGGAGAAATACCAAAAAGTTCAAAGTTGCAACTCTCATCAATCTCATGTGTGCAGATGAATCGGAAGGAGAAGAAATATGGATTTTTCCCTCCCTGTCCCCACCCTGACCCCAACCAAGCACAGCTGTGTCCATATGACTATGACCAAAGGACTAAAAAGTCCACTGCACCAGCCACTTTAGTTATTATTAACTCAATAATTCTTGCTTCCCATCCTCCCTTACCCCACTGCCACATCTACTCCCCAGAGTAGAAGTCCCTGGAGGGCAGGGACTGGGTTATACTTACCTCGTGATGGTCTGCTGTGCCTAGTAGGGTTTCTTTCACTTACCAACTGCTTATTAAATATCTGTTCCTTATCAATCTGGAGAAGTAAGAGTTTATCCCAAGGGAAAGAAGGGATCATGGCAGGGACAACTTGCTTCCTCACTAATCATCATCCACTAGATTTCCAGGCTGCTCATGCTCCTCTGAGAGAACATAAGAGATAGGACCCCATGGTCACGGGATGAAGATGGCAGTCTACCTCGAAGCACAGCCTCTAAGGTTTGAAACTACCTATTATTTTCTATCCAAAGGATTTTATACATGCAATACCCTTTGCTACTGAAACTAATAGCATATAGGAGAACAAGTCTTAGATGCCACTCCAGGGGGGTATATTAGAAGAGGTCGCTCATCTCTAAGGCAGTTCCATGACTTGGACCAGCAGCATAGCACCTGTTCAGAACACTGAAAGGTTATGGGTAGACAGGGCACATAGGCATAAACTGCAAACCTGGGTTAGGTGGAATAAGGAATATCAGGAGATGCCATCAATTAAAGTAGGAATGGGAAATATGTGCCACCAGGCAGTCTCTTCTTTGACCTGTCCATAGCATACATGGGCACAACACCTTTCAACCCAGCCAGGGACTCTCACCCTCCTAGATAGCACATGTCAAGTGGCCACCACCATTCAGTTGGGCTTGGCAAGCAAGATGTCACCCATTTGCCATCCTTGTGTTTAAGACCATTTCTTCTTGCTGGAAATGAGCATCTCACATGTTATGTCTAAATCATGGTGTTTCCTCATATTCCTCTGATTGAAAGATTCCTGACATTAGATTAACAATCCAATTCTGATCTTCTGGATTCTTGACCTCAACTCTTGGGTGCTATTTGTCCCTTCCCCCTCACCAGGCCCCCACATCCACCCTCAGACCCTGACTTCTGACGAGGGCTTGGTGATTTGCTCCAACTCCTGATGCCTGTTCTGCCTGGCAGCCTTGTCATTCCGTCCCCTGACTCAGATTTACCCATCCACCACTGAGGATCAGTAGAAAGTTCCCTGACCAGGTCAAGATTCCCCTGCATGACTGCATTCCCTTCACAAGGTCGCCGAAGAACTGACATAGGCACGGCAGAAGTGGAAAACTTCCAGTCTAACAAAGGAGAAAGGGAGAAGCTAGTGATGGTTCACAAAATCTCCCTCTTATGGAGTGTACCTGACAGTTGGGCCCCATCTTTATCCCTTCAGAGAAAGTGAAAGATTCCAGTCCTGGCTTTTTCTGCTTTATGGTCAAGTCTCTGCCTTCGAGGTAAGGAGCAGATGTTTCTTAAGCTCCTAGGGATTTATCGGCCTTGTTCACACCTTCAGCAGACAGTTCATTGCAGATTTAATTTATACCATTGTTTCACTGGTGGGACAATAACTCTTGCTCCATCTTGAGTCACAAAATGGCAGTGTGAAAGAAAGTCAGAGCCTTGCCACGCCCGCCTCTGCATCTCTGCCTGCTCACTTCCTCCATGTGCCTCCCTTCTAGCACATTTCATATATTCTCTGCAGCCAGCCTCAGATTTGCGACATGCTGCCAAAAGAGACTCCCATGGCACCAAGAGGAAAACACCGATCGAGAACACCAATCGGGAAGCCAACGTGCTGGGTTCAAAGCCCAGTTCTGCCAGCAACTCACCAGCCAAATCGGTTCCCTCTCTGGGCATCAGTTTATTCATCTGTGACCTGAGGGGGGTTGAGCTTAATGATTTATAGGGTCCCTTCCAGCTCCGACATTCTATTAAACTCTAGTTTATTTGTCAAGGGAAGCTTTCGCCCTCCACTCAGATTGTATCATCCGATCTTCCCACAATGCCCCTCTGTTCCTCCCCCACCATTTAGCTTAACCAACAGAGGGAGAATCATTCCCAGCTGCTGGCAGCCTCATCCAGCTGCCATGTGGGGAGTTTTGTTATGCCTGTTTCACAGCGGGTCATGTCAAGTCAACATGTATTTCTTAAGTGCCTGTGACAAGCCCAGAGAGAGGGTGGAGCCCTCTGAGGCCTCAGTGACTTTATCTATGAAATGAAAGGCTTACACTCGCTGGGCTTCTAAGGTGCCTCCCAGCTCTGAAGTCCTGAGATTCGGGATTATGCTGGGGGAAGGGAGCCTACGCCCTAGGATTGCCAATTGCCAGCCCTACCCCTGACATGGCCCAGGTCCAGCTCCTTTCAAGCCTGTGCACCTGGGGCCACACGTGGGCAGAGAAATCCCAAATCCAGCTGTGACCCATTCGGAGACTAGGGAATGTGCATGTGTCACAAACACAGTCATACCTGCAACACTTTTCCATGGCTAAGTCCCAGGCCTGCCCCTCCCCAGCCCCCAGCTCTCTGAGTCACTCTCTCCTGAGTAGGGGAGAGGCAGATGCTTGTCTAGATGGAGTGATTTGAAAGTCCCCACACACCCGACAAATATCTCTCTCACAGACCTGCCTGAAATCCTCATCACAGGCACTCAGTGTCTTTGCATTCAAGCATCTTGCTTCCAGAAGTTTCCCATTAAATGCAAACATGCACAGAAGAGTAGCACGTACTCAGCCTTGTACCTCTCTTCCCAATGCCACTCTCTCGCCACTAACATTCACCAGTTCCCATTGATATTCTCCCACCCCCAAAAACCACTTGACAAACACAAGAACTTCCCTCACCAAGAAAAAGGAACAAAATCCAAATTTATGAAGGAAAAAGTAAATAAGAATGAGGAATAAACAGTTAGGTATGTTGCCTGACTTCCACCCTGATTTATTTTATGTCCTCGACAACTAGCGAAAGAAAAAGGATTGGAGAAGAAATTAGTTAGAGAAGAAGAGAAGGATAAGGGATAATGGAATGGTGATTTTCAAACCCACTGTGTTATTAGGGTTTTTAAGGAATAAAAGTTCTCACTTTTGAGAGTCATAAAACCCCATCACAGTTTGTTTGACTTGGCTAAGTGTACCTCTCCTTAAGTTACTGCACATGTTTATTATTTAAATTTAAATGAATAAAAATTAATTTTGAGTGGAGAAATTTTGAAGGATAAGTGTAGATACACAGATGGAAGCCACAGATATACCGAATTAGGATGTGTTCTCTGCCCTTCCCACAGAGGCCAGAAGAAAAAGTGGCGTCACCCCTCATCGAGCAGGTTTTAGGCCACATGAGGGACGTGCCTGAAGAGAGAGTTGTGAAATCGGAAAGGGGGAATTAAAGACTGCAAGGACATTTCTTTTTTCTGTAAATATTTTTAAAACAGAATCAGGGGCCGGCCCGGTGGCGCAAGCGGTTAAGTGCACGCGCTTCGCTGTGGCGGCCCAGGGTTCGCAAGTTCGGATCCCACCCGTGCACCGACGCACGCTTGGCAAGCCATGCTGTGGCGGCCTCCCATATAAAGTGGAGGAAGATGGCATGGATGTTAGCCCAGGGCCAGTCTTCCTTAGCAAAAAAAAAAAAAGAGGAGTATTGGCAGATGTTAGCTCAGGGCTGATCTTCCTCACAAAAAAAAAAAAAAAACAGAATCAGTTCCCATTTGTTATGGACTGAATTGTGTCCCCCCAAAATTTGTATGTGGAAGCCCTAACCCCCAACATGATTGTATTTGAGACAGGGCCTATAAGAAGGTAATTAAGGTTAAATGAGGTCATAAGGGCAGGCCCTAATCTTATGATGTCCGTATAAGAAGAGGAAGAAACCCCAGAGATTTCTCTCTCTTTGTGTATAAGCACAGAAAAGAGGCCAGGAGGCCGGCCCCGTGGCTTAGTGGTTAAGTGCGTACGCTCCGCTGCTGGCGGCCCGGGTTCAGATCCCGGGCGCGCACCAACGCACCGCTTCTCCGGCCATGCTGAGGCCGCGTCCCACATACAGCAACTAGAAGGATGTGCAGCTATGACATACAACTATCTACTGGGGCTCTGGGGGAAAAATAAATAAATAAAAATTAAAAAAAAAAAGAAAAGAAAAGAGGCCATGTAAGGACACAGTGAGAAGGCGGCTGTCTACAAGCCAGGAAGAGAGGTTTCACCAGAAACTGAATTTTCCGGAACCTTGATCTAGGACATCTAGCCTCCAGAACTGTGAGAAAATAAATGTCTATTGTTAAAGCCATCCAGCCTGCGGTCCCTTGTTATGGCAGCTCGAGCTGACTAACATGTTTCTGCCCGCAGGAGGGAGTAACCTGGGTCAGCCAACAAATGGGGATTAACTACTCTTCTAGGCACTGGGTTTATGGCAGCAAATATGACAATGTCCCCAGCGGGAGTGCGACAACCTTCACACAACACCTCTAGCCCAGGGGTTCTAGAATCCACGTCCATTTTTCTAACACGCAGCCTCCAGACCTGCATAGCTGCACCTTCTTCAGAAGGGGGAGGAGCAGTGCTCATTATCTGGATGAGGAAAGCAGCAAATAAATGACTCTGTTCTCTCGCTCGAACGTTGCTCAGCAGTGGTCCAGGTGCAAAGCAGGGAGTCCAGATCGGACCTGTCAAGAAATAAGAGGATGATGCTGCGGAGAAACCGCAAAGAGCCGTCGTCCCTCACAAACCTGAGGAGGCTGGGCTGCCCAGGTGGGTCTGCAAATCTGAAATGGCTTCTGGAACCCAAAGGACCAGTAATGCGCCTGATGGCTCGGGATAGGCACAGTGCCGGGAAGCCAGAGGAAGAGGGAAGAGGAAAATGTGGGATTTTCAAAGGAAATTTGGGCTAGCGTGGGCTTAAAGAAAGGAATCAGACCGTGCCTGAAAGCTGGGACAACTTGCCTGTCTTTTGAACAAACTCTGGTTAAAATTAAGAGCAGAAATCTGTACTTGATTAAAAAAAAAAAACTTGTGTTTTAAAGATTTTGAGGGAGGAGAAGGACGTCAGGCTTTCTCTTTTTTAACTAGTAAGTATTTGCACCAAAAAAATTCCAAAGTGTGCCACTGTTAGAATGAGGTGATGTGGGTATGTTTCAACTAGTAGTAAGAGGGGCACAAGAGTTCCGGCGTACTGGTAAGTCGGCAGGGGCTGGGGCTTGGCTTGTAGGGTTTGCCAATTTCTGTGTTGTAAATATTCCCACCAAGGCTGATTTCAAGCTACCAATGGTTTACAAATCAGCTTGCAAAAATCCTGCCTATTTATCCACAGCCTTGGCAAGCCAGACCAGCTGGCTCTGGTATACTTCTGCAAGGCATGCCGGGAGGGCAGGTAGCAGGTGACCGGCACAGAACCAGCTGGGAAGGCCAGATCCCCAGCAAGCAGAAAGAGGAGGACCCCAGAGGGTGATGTCAAGAGCACAGGCAGATTTCTCCTCTGGGATGTGTCACCTCACGTGCATTAATGGAGGTCTACTGGCACAGTCATTCATTCTACTACCCCACTTCCTGGAAGGAGAAAGTGCGCATCTGTTCTTTAGGGAACACTACCTCATCCCCTGTACTCTGCAATTGTGCTACGTGGGGCCCAAGGGAAAAGCAGCAGCCACAGAGAATCCCCAAACCCACTACATGTTACACTTCTGAAATGCCAACAAAAACTTTGATTTACAGGGGGAAAAAAAAGAAAGGGAAGGATCGGAGGGAATTTCATTCAGAAAAGATTTTCACCAACCTTTGCAAAACCAGTAAGCCCAACCTTCCCAGAGACCCCAGAAAATGCCTATTATTACCCCCTATACAGGGAGGAAGAGAAAAGGGATTCCAGAAATCCATTTTTGGATTTGGCCAGACACATGTGGAGTGTCCCCACCCCTCCCCGGCACAAGGCAACAGGCTGGGAGCAATTCCATCACTCACCTACCCCTACCCTTCTGTAGGTGGTACCTATGGACTGACCGGTACTCTGGACACTCATGAATAATCCACTTAGAACTTCATTCTGTAGTCCAATGTTATTCTTCAAATGAACTACAAACATGTGCTTTTGTTTCCAAAACAAAACTAAAAGCAGAAGCTGGAATTGGGGCGTATAATTCTCTAGCTTACCCTCCAGTACCTGGCTCTGGACTCCATGTTTGGTCAATGTTCAATGCATCCTCTCCTCGTCCTGTTTAATTCTTCCTCTTTCCCCTGCAGAAACTCACCAGGGGATTCTCTCTGAGGGCTCTGATTTCCTCCAGGGGGTTATGACAACCTACTCTTTGGTCCGTGACTGAGAGAACGGGGCAGAATTTGAGCTGGCATCAGTGAATAATCACTGGCAGTGAATAATACTTGATGAAGTGGATTAACTAAAGAATAGGATTATTATATGTAACCTAAAGGTTCTTATTGTATGTATGCAAGTTATCCATTTAAGAGTCCAGGTAGATAATATATTTAAAGAGTGCATACGTAAGAAGATACAGCCCGTGTGAATGATGCATATATTTCCACCAGCCCTCTGGCTGTGCTTCCACCTGAAAACTCCCGCGTTTCCTGGAGTAGGAAATCAGAGCTAAGAAGCCATTTCCTGGGAACGATAAAGGAGAAAGAGTGACCTCTGCTGGTGAAAAGAGTTGTTTTACTCTGGTTATTTTCCCCAACTCTGCAAAGAAAAAGGTGAGCCGAGAGTGGGAGGAGGGAAGAGTGTGAAATATCCTCCCTGAATAAATGATCATTTTTTGCACCCTAGTCATTTTTACAATCTCTTCAGCAAAAGATCATTGTTCGTTTGGTTCAAGAACTCTCTAATGATGTGTAGACATGAGATCCAACTAGGTTTTTATTGTGTTTAATAATTATTCTCTAGAAAAAAATAAAGAAATGCTTTCATTGGTTTCATCGTTTCACTCAGTAATTTATTTTCTTTTCTTTCTTTTTCTTTTCTTTTTTTTTTTGATATTTCATGAATAAAATGAAGAATTTGAAACCAATTTTGAAATGTAGGGACTAAGAATAAACGAGCTATTCATGATAGCCAACATGCAGAAGCAACCCAAGTGCCCATCAAAGGATGAATGGTTACAGAAGATGTGGCATATATACACAATGGAATACTACTCACCATGAAAAAGACAAAATTGTGCCATTTGTGACAACATGGATGGACCTTGTGGATATTATGCTAAGTGAAATAAGTCAGAAGAGAAAGACAAACACTGTATGAGTTCACTCATATATGGAAGATAAACAAACACACAGATACAGAGAACAGATTAGTGGTTATTAGAGGGAAAGTGGGTTGGGGCAGGGCGAAAGGGGTAAAGGGGCATATGTGTATGGTGACAGATTAAAAACTAGACTATTGCTGGTGAACATGATGCAGTCTATACAGAACCTGAAATAAAACAATGTACACCTGAAATATACACAATGTTATAAGCCCATATGACCTCAATAAAGTAACTTTTTAAAAAAAGAATAAATGTTGATCTCCATAATATATAAAGAACTCACACAACTGAAAACAAAAAAACAAGCAACCCGATCAAAAAATGGGCAGAGGAAATGAACAGACACTTCTCCAAAGAAGATATACAGATGGCCAACAGGCACATGAAAAGATGTTCAACATCACTAATCATCAGGGAAATGCAAATCAAAACAACACTAAGATATCATCTCATGCCCGTTAGAATGGCTATAATCACCAAGACAAAAAACAACAAGTGTTGGAGAGGATGTGGAGAAACAGGAACCCTCATACACAGCTGGTGGGAATGCAAACTGGTGCAGCCTCTATGGAAAACGGTATGGAGATTCCTCAAAGAATTAAAAATAGAGATGCCCTATGATCCAGCTATCCCACTACTGGGAATCTATCCAACGAACCTGAAATCAACAATCCAAAGAGGCTTATGCACCCCTATGTTCATTGCAGCATTATTCACCATAGCCAAGAAGTGGAAGCAACCTAAGTGTCCCTTGACTGACGATTGGATCAAGAAAATGTGGTATATGTATACAATGGAATACTACTCAGCCATAAAAAAAGACAAAATCGTCCCATTTGCAACAACATGGATGAGCCTGGAGGGTATTCTGTTAAGTGAAGTAAGCCAGAAGGAGAAGACAAACACTGCATGATCTCACTCATATGTGGAATATAAACCAACACACGGACAGAGAAAACTGTATTGTAGTTACCAGGGGCAAGGGGGGTGGGGGATGGGCACAAGGGGTGAAGGGAGTCATATATATGGTAATGGACAAACAAAAATGTACAACCCAAAATTTCACGATGTTATAAACTATTAAAACATCAATTAAAAAATTAATTAATTTAAAAAAAAAGAATAAATGAAAGTACAGCCCCCAAATGTCTCATTAAGGTTTGTATTTATTTGTTAGAGAAATGCACAATTTATGAATTAAAAATAAAGCATTTTCAAATCGTCTCTACATTTTACAATTCAATGTTTTATGAAAAACCTGAAACAAGTTACTTTGCTTTAAAGCTCAGCAATGCTCAGAACCCAATCATTTCCACAGCCCTCTCCTTCTGTTGCTTGATTGTGCCCCTCTGTGTCTTTCATCACCTCTGACAAGCAAAGAGCATGTGCTCTGCTCCTGGCTCTCTGCGAGTGTTCAATTATCAGTCAGATGGTCCCTGATCAGAGACGTCCCTTTGGTCTCTAGTTTTGCCAAGTTTAAAGCAAAATACTTTTTCAAGTTTTCCGGAGAAAAACAAAGCAAGAGCTTTTAAACATCCTAATTGTGTTAATTGTCTAATGCTGCTGCACGTGTCATTATTATGTATGTGTAATCAGGCTTGTTGCGGGAGGAAAGAAAAGGGGACACTCGGGAAAGCAGGCTTGGAACTCCGTTCAGATTTATATAAACTGGATTATATTTGGGGGAACCATATATCTTTTGGGGACCACGCCTGTAAAAGACATCAGTACCCAGTATAATGGAGCATGTGATCTATCTTTACCAATAAAATGTAATATTCAAATTAAACAATGTGTTTATTTAAATGCGTGTTTTATGCCTAATACAACAAAAAATTGGATTTTTGTCAGATGCTTTTCTTAGGCCAGAGCACACACTTCCCTCCCACTTCTTTTGGTCTGATGAGAAGACAGACAATTTCTTGGTCAACACTTCTTTCGAAATCTGGCAGAGAAGACAGAGAAGGGGAAAGAATAAACTTAATTGGTTGGGCTGCTGTCCTGGGCCTAAAGCGGAGTAAGGAAGCAGAGAAAGACAGTAGCAGAAACAGTTCAAATAGGATTCATGCCATGACCCCCGCACACTCTTGCTTTTTTTTTTTTTTTTTTGAGGAAGATTAACCCTGAGCTAACATCTGTTGCCAATCTTCCTGTTTTTTGCTGAGGAAGATTGGCCCTGGGCTAACATCTGTGCCCATCTTCCTCTGTTTTATATGGGACACCACCACAGCATGGCTTGATAAGCAGTGCGTATGTCCATGCCTGTGATCCAAACCTGCGAACCCTGGGCCACCGAAGTGGAGCTCGCTAACTTAACCGCTACGCCACCGGGCCAGGCCCTCTCTGGCTTTTTTACATCATTTAATAAATGTATTCATTCTTTTCTAAGAATACCAAAGAAAGGTGAAATTCCTTGAAAGCAAAATTTTTTGTTTTATGAAAAAAAATGTAGACGTTGAATTAAGACATTAGTAAGCACTAAATGTTAGCATTTATTTAAATGCCAGTACGCATTCAAATTTTTAAAAAAATAAACATAAGACTGAAAATTCAAGTGGTTGGATTTAATATTAATGACAAGAAATAGTAATGCGTGTAACGGGAGAAACATATTCCCAAAACTATATCTATATATTTCTTAACAAAAGAACACTTTTCAAGTATAATCATTCAACAGACAACCATTAATTAAGTAGATCTCTACAAGCGCTCAAGTCATTTCTTTCATTTCACTGGTATTTATTAATCACCTGCTGTATGCCACACGCTGTGCTGTGCATTAGGGAGACAATGGCTAATAAAGTCAGACACCTCTCTGGTCTTTCTGGACCTTACACTGTCATGCAGGAGCCGGGCATCAATCAACTATTCACACCAGTAGATACAGAATTACAATAGCGATGAGTGTTACAACCTAGAGGTAGATGGTGCTACTGGAGCGTTGTTTTTCTTAAACTAAAGAATTCTGTTCTAAAAATCCATCTGCTTCATGGGCAAACCCAACATTGTCCAATTCTGGTCCAGGGCAGAGAAAGCTCAACTCAAAAAAACATAATCAACACTTTATAGACACAACGTGACCAAGCAAACTCTGAGGTTCTTGGTCAAAAAGGTGCCTGATTCCATCTAAATGTATTTGTAAAGCAGTGCTTCTCACTCTTTCATGTGCACAGAAATCACTTGAGGATCTTGTTCAAATACAGCTCCCAAATCTGTAGGTCCAGGGCGGGGCCTGAGAGTCTGTATGTCTAACAGGCTCCCAGGTGATGCTGATACTTCTGGTCCATGGATCATACCCTAGTGGCTCCTGTTGAGGCCAAGAGGCTAGAGTAGCATGCCTGCTGGATCCCCATCCCCACTCCCCCGTCCTCATCAATTCCACAAGAAGAGAAGAGTCAAGAGGAGAACATCCTGAGAAGCCCCTGACTTTACTGAGGTCGTTTTGGACAGGTGCTTTTGGAGTGGTGGCCTTTTCCTGAGGCAAGACACAGCCCAGCAGGATTGTGGGAAGATAAAATAGAAGAATTGGTGGAATTCTGCTCCTGCTTCCCCCAACCCTCCCCTCATCGCCTTGCAGTAAACAGTACCTTCCCCTTCCTGCTAAGACATAGAGATCTGGTGCAGATAGATGTCCTCAAAAGAAACAGACAAACCAGGGGGAACCACCTGACCCCCAGAAGTTATTTCCATAGCGCTTGTCCTTCAAACAGCCAGGGCTGGAGCGTTACAATCTAGTAATCATGTCTTAAACTTGGCTGCACATTGGAATCACCTGGGAGCTTTAAAATTACTGCTCCTTGGATTCCACCTCCAGGGATTCCAAAGAAATTGGTCTGGAGCATGGCCTGGGCATCGGGACTTTTGAAAACTTCCCAGGTGATTTCAATGTGCAGCCAAGATTCAGAGCCGCTGAATTCTGAGTCTCTTGTGAGTCTGCTTCTCTCTGGGGGACAAAGGATGAAGACCTGACCAGAGGGTTTGTTTTGTGGGGTAAGGAGCAGTTGCATGTAATTTTCTGACGTCAGAGCTCTAGACCCTGGGGTTGATCTACCCCTATCCCCTGAGTTCACTGGGGTTCTGCCTTTCCCCATATGCACTGCCTGCCTGAGTAGCCAGTGCCCTAGGAAAAAAATGAGCACACAAAACAAAATAACAAGATACTGAGCAGGACAGCCATTTCAAAATGAAAACAACCTCTTGGATTATGGAGTCCAACAGAAGCAGAAATATTAAAACATATGGGCCAAGTTTTTTTTTTGTTTTTTTTTTGTTTTTTTGTGAGGAGATCAGCCCTGTGCTAACATCCGCCAATCCTCCTCTTTTTTTGCTGAGGAAGACGGCCCTGGGCTAACATCTGTGCCCATCTTCCTCCATTTTATATGGGACGCCGCCACAGCATGGCTTGCCAAGCAGTGCGTCGGTGCGCGCCCGGGATCCGAACCAGCGAACCCCGGGCCGCCGCAGCGGAGCACGCGCACTTAACCACTTGCGCCACCGGGCCGGCCCCAGGGCCAAGTATTTTTAATCAGCCTGATAAATATGTTAAAAGATACAGGAAAGAATTAGTAAGAAGAAGAAAGAAAACAAAAAGAATCAAACAGAAATATTAGTAATAAAAATATAATAATAGACGGGGGCCAGTCCGGTGACACAAGCAGTCAAGTGTGCGCATTCCACTGCAGCAGCCCAGGGATCGCCGGTTCGGATCCCGGGCGTGCACCGACGCACTGCTTGTCAGGCCATGCTGTGGCAGCGTCCCATATAAAGTGGAGGAAGGTGAGCACGGATGTTAGCCCAGGACCAGTCTTCCTCAGCAAAAATAGGAGGACTGGCAGATGTTAGCTCAAGGCTGATCTTCCTCACAAAAAAAAAAATATATATATATATATATATTAATAGAAATAAAGAGCAGAATTGACACTACTGAAGAATAAATTAGTGAATTGGGAGACCACGTTGAAGAAATATCCCAGAAGGAAAAAGAAAAGGACAGAGAAATAGATAATATAAAAGAAAAAGAAGATAGACATAGAGGTACTAACATCCAGATAGCTAGAGTTCCATTAAAAGAAAAAGAAAAAAATGGAGAGGAAGAAAAATTTGAGGACATATTGAAGATCAACTTTTATGCATTAAAATATATGTATATAATCAGGAAAACATACACCTAGATGTATAATAATAAAATTTCAGAATTTTTTTTAAAGTTCTGAAAGCCGTCATAGAAAGAGCAGATCACATACAAAAGAACAAAAATCACATTGACATTAGCAATATTAGGTGCAAAACAAAAAAAGATGGATTAATGTTTTCACAGAATCAAAGGAAAAAGAATTTAGAATCTAATATTTTATATTCAACCAAACTGTTATTCAAATATTAGGGCCAAATAAAAATATTCTCAAGCATACACGATATGCTGCAGAAAGATGTGCATTATAAATAGTTTGGGTTGAAGTACTATGGGAGAGAAAAATTAGGAGATTCTGCAAGAGATTTGGGGAACAAGGATGATCAAATACCTTGATAAACTTTCTTAGTGCTTAAAAAAGAAAAAGAAAAAAGCTAAGGCCAAAGAAAAAGAGAAATTACATGTATAACAATCCAGAATTAAACGCCTAAGTTATATCAACATGACAGGGGTGGATAGAGGAGAGAGCAAGAAATCTTCAATTTTCACCTTAGGCACACTTAGGGAGATATAGATATATCATTAAAATTAAAAGTCAGGAAAATAAGAAAAAGCATCATTAAAGAGATGCAAACTGAAAAATGAAGATGATAAAAATAGGCCCATGTGTGTCATTTATTATAACAAAGGTAGATGGACCAAGCTCAACAGTTAAAGACAAGGGCTGACAGATTGGATTTATTTTTGAAATTCTGATATGTGCTATTTACAAGAGACATACTTCAAACATAAGGATATGTCTTTAAGTCAAGAGCATTATTAGGAATAGAGTTCCCTAGCAATTCCACTCCCAGGTGTAAACCCAAGGGAAAATCATATGCATGTGCAACAAGTGAGGCAGACAGACTCTCAAGTGGCCCCCACTCTCCCTGCTCCCTGGTACTTATACCCCTGGGCAATCTCCTCCCCTTGAGTGTGGGCAGAACCCACACTTGCTTCGGACCAATACAATATGGCAGAGATGTTGGGATGTCACTTCTGTGATGATGTCACATAAGATTATAACATTTATCATGCTAGCAGACTCTCTCCTTTGCTGGCTTTGATGAAGCAACCATGCTGGGGAAGAATTGAGGGTGACCTCGGGCTAACAGCCAGCAAGAAACTGAGGCCGTCAGTCTGACAACCTGCAAGGACCTGACTCCTGCCAGCAACCACATGAGCTTGAAAGTGAATCCTTCCCCAGTCAAGCCCTGAGGTTAGCCCACAGCCCTGGACAACTCCTTAACGGCAGTCTTACAAGGACTTGAAGCAGAAGACCCAGCTCAGCCATGCCCAGACTCTCAACTCACAGAAACTGTGAGATAATAAATGTGTGTTAGTTTAAGCCACTAAGTTCTTGGTAATACTGTTACACAGCAATAGATAAGTAATACAATAAGAGACATATACAAGAATGTCAGTGGTAACACAAAACAATATAAAAAATCTGGAAACAGCCAAATGCCCATCAATAAGAGAGGGGATGAATAAACTGTGGTGTATTAACCTGTTAGATCATTACATTCACAGCCAGATGTCACAATATGGATAAATCTTAACAATTTAAAGCTAAGTGAATAAAAATAATCCCCAAAAGATTACCACAGCATGATACCCCTTTATAAAGTTAAAAACAATTAAAACAATTTATTTTGATTTAATTGTTTAAATCAAAAATATATATTATTTATAAAGTTAAACATACAAAGATCAAGTTATTTATAAAGTTAAACATATGAAGTTCTGATAAAATTAAACACTAGGTTCTTATAAAGTCCTACATAAATTTACCACATGACACAACAATGCCACCCCTAGGTATTTACTCAAAAGAAATGAAAACATATATCCACACAAGAACATATATGTAGAATGTTTATAGCAGCTTTATTCATAATTGCCAAGAACTGGAAACAACCCTGGTATCCTCTAACTGGTGAATGGAGATGCAAATTGCAATATACCCATGCACTGGAATACTACTCAGCAACAAAAAGGAATGAACTGTTGACACACGGAACAACATGGACGAATCTCAAACGCATTACACTAAGCGAAAGAAGCCAGACTCAAAAGACTACATACTGTATGATTCCATGCATACGACTTTCTGGAAGAGGCAGAACTATAGGGATAAGAGACTGATCAGTCAGTGCCGGGGACTTGAAGTGGAAGGAAGGAACTGACAACAAAGGAACACAATGGAGCTTTTTGGAGTGATGGAACTCGTATATATTGATTTCGGTGGTAGTTATACCACTGTATTCATTTGTCGTTAACTCATAAAATTATACACTAAAAAGGGTGAATTTTACTGTACGTAAATTATTCCTCTCTCTCTCTCTCTGTATATGTGTATATATATCAATTAAGTGCCCCTTTTGACAATCTTCTGAACCAGATCGTCCACCCTGCCATGGCCTCCAGCCCTACCTCCTATAAGAAGAGCAAAATGGGAAGCTGTGTCATTGGAAATGTTATGGTTAAAACTACTGTAGAGAATGGCCTTGAAAAAAAGCCCCACTTTGAGAGTTTCAACAATCAAAGTGATGTATATAAAAGGGACTCAGGAAAATAAAGGAATGAAGGTTGCTTTCTTTGCCTTGTTGATGGGGGATGTTGATGACTTTACAATTGTAAACCTGGCTTCACTCAAGTCAGGAAGTTACTGCGACATTGCCCCACCACCTGCAATACAGGGAGACTCCTCCCCAGATCAGCAGCCCTATTTGCTCCAGGTCCCCTTTGCCTTGGAATAACCCAATAAATGGCCCATTAGCAGCCCACAAAGAGATTAAGAAACACTTCCATTTAAAAGAATGCACTGTTTAACAAAACGATCCTTGAATCAGAATGTTCTGCTTCTGCTATCTTTTAGGAACCAAAGGAGCAGGGGTTTTGAGGTCACAGTCAGCCTGACCATATTTTGTTCTTATCTCCCTATTTTCTACTCCGTAATGAAATTTAAATGGCTTGCTATCGCTAAGTAAATAATTGGCGCCGTAAAAGCCTTCTGGAAGCTTTTAATTGTGTCAAACCAGCTCTTCAATTCTAAACATTCGTTACGACCAAGTGATATTTAGAGCTTTGGGTGTCTTCTTGGCAGATGGAGATAGGAACACAAAATGGGATTAGAAGGTCGAAACTTCCCATTAATCATGGCGGTGCTCCTTTATTCAAAGATCATGAAATGCCTGAGATAATGTCTTTAACTTGGTGGGGGGAAGGGAGGGAATCTGACTGAGAAGCAGGCAGTCTGGATCTTAGTTCTTTTTAAGCTAGTGCCCAGCTTCATAATTTGGAACAAGGCATTCAGTAACCTCTTTGGACCTCATTTTCCTCCCGTGGACACTAGACTCTGCAGCCAGGGTGTCCCCTCCCCACTGTCCCAGGTCAGGTACGCTAGTGGGCAGTAGGCTTACCTGTAAGTTCCAGAATGGGATCTCCCCATTCACCCAAGCAGCTATATGTCCAGAGATCCACTTTGGTCTTACCAGTGTTCTAGGGACATTGTGGAGAAGTGTCCCCACAGGGTGGCCAAACTACGTGGCATGCAAGAAAGACTCCAGGCTACTGCTGCCAGCCCACGGTAACCCAAGACAAAGCATTACCCAAGACAAAGGTTTCCGTGATCAGGTACCATTGGAAAAACCAGGTGACAAATCAAGCAGATGTCTTTACCACAGGACTTCCCAGAGCCTTTACTTGCTCATGTGCTCTGAGACTTTTCTAGAAGGAGGTACAGAAATATTTGAGCAAGGAATCCTTTTTTCAAAGATCAACACTCAGGTCTGGCATGGCTTACAAACACTGGTTCAAATTTATGATGCTGTTTATTTTCCATTCCTTACCCTCTAATCAGGAAATACTCAACTCTGGCTGCAGAGTTAGCATCAACTAAGCTCATTACCTGGCCTCATCCCCAGAGATTCGTCTTTAATTGGTCTGGGTGGGGGGGCCTGGGCATAGGTATTATTTTCAACTCCCCTGGTGATCCTAACATGCAGTCAGCATGGAGGACCATCAGCTCAGGAGGATCGAGAGGGTGCCTCCTCTTCCCATGCCTGTTGTAGAGCATTAAAGGGGAGCACTGGGGATCAAACCCAAAGAAGGGTTCATGTCTCCACCCAGACTCAAAACCACAAGATCCAGAAGCCCTACCTACTGGGAGAATCTCCTTGGAAAATCATGAGTAAGTGATGCAGCATTTCCTAACAGTTCCTACTCAATTGGGATTCTAGCCCTAATCATCTCTTTAAAAACCCTGTGCAGTTTTCCTTTCAAAATGGAAATAACTTTACTGGTTTTCTGGTTGTAAATTTAATGCCTGTTCACTGTGGGGAAACACACACACACACACACACACACACACACACAAAAATGTAAAGCAAAAAACAAACAATTGTTCTTAAAACCCCCCACCCACCCACCCACTTCGAGCATTTTGGTTTACTTCTAAATCTTTCTATGTTTTTAGCATTGTTTTGTAATCTGGTTTATTACTTATCAATATTTCTCCAATGTCTTTCCATCTCAATATAAGTAAAATGACACCATCATTTTTAGTGGTCCTATCGTATTCTGGGTATGCCATAAGTTATTTATCGATCCCCATGTCAAGTTACTCTAGGGTTTGCCATGAGCGAAGGGAGAGATCTTTGCACAAGTTATCTGATTGGTTCCTGAGAATAAATTCTTAGAAAGTGGAATTGCTCCGTCCGAGCCACCTGAACTCACTTAGTTGGGTCTCCTGTTCCACGTCCCCGTCCAGGGAGCACTCGCCCCTCTCATTTCCCCATCCCTACTCCTCCCCGCCTTCTCCACTCTCTCCTTGTTCACAAAGTATTTTCTAGCTGGTCCAAGTCCCTCTACCTTTTATCAAATTTCCTTCAAGCTTTCTCTCTTAAAGCCAATATTTTACTTCAGAAAGCCTTCCTGCTTCTGTGCAAATCTCCCCTTTCCTTGCACCAACTAGCTCGGTTCAGCCTGGAGGTCTCATCCCCCAGCAGAGGTCACCAAATCCTCTTTAAAGGAACAAGCAAGGAGGCAGCAAGCTAAGACTGACCCTTCTGGAAAGCCTACCCCACACCCCCCAATACCCACACCCCCCCCATTCCCATGTATAGCCACACACATCCCACACCAATACCCCCACACACTCACCCATCCCCCATCCTCCCACACCCACATCCACACACACACAGCACCCCACACACATACACATACACACACACACAGCACCCCACACACATACACATATACACACACACAGCACCCCACACACACACACACACACACAGCACCCCACACACATACACATACACACACACACAGCACCCCACACACACACACACACAGCACCCCACACACATACACATACACACACACACAGCACCCCACACACACACACACACACACACACACACACACAGCACCACACACACACACACACACAGCCCCTCCACCATCCCCACACAGTGCCTGTGCTTCCCTAGTTGGCAGCACTTGTCACTCTGTGTTAGAATTGTACATGTCAGTCTCCCCTCTGGACACTGAGTCACTTGTCCCCGTCATTGCTGTGCCTCCCGACTCCAGCACAGTGCCTAACCTGGAAGGCACCATCATGGCTTACTGAAACGGTCTGCTGTGAAAAGGCCACATTTTTCCAGGAAAATCTCCAAGCTGTATTCCTAATATTAAAAGTAGTAACCATGACCCACATCCCCACATTTTGCCAGAAAAGACACAGCCTCAAGTCCGTACCTGGGCTGACTCGCATGACCTTGCCACTAAAATATCCCGAGAGCACCAGAAACCAAAAGGAGCTCAGTTTTTCTTCCTGGCCTTACTTTTCCCCAGAACCCCCTGACCCAGCCTGGCCGGCTACAGGGGCAGAAAGGCCATGGACAGAAACCCCTCCCCGTGCCAGCCGGGCTCCTGAGTGCCCCTGCAGACAAACGGCCCCTGTGTTCTGTTCACTTAGGGACGTTCCACGAATCATAAGCTCATTTATTCCACAAGAATTTGTGACTGGTAACACTGGTAAAGCAGAGGGACAGAGTCCCAGCCTTCAAAGAGATTACATTTCAGGGGAACCCAAAACTAGAAAACTAACACAACAATTATGAATTTTGATGAATACTTTAAAAAGAGGCTAAAATGAAGAAGGTTTGTATTATTGATCACCCTCGATTAGGGTGATCAGGGAAGGCCATTGGAAGAGGTGAGATTGAAGCTGGAGGAGCTGGCCCTGTGCCTGCAGGGGGGTGGGAGGGGAACATCCTTCTTGGACAGGGAACAGCACCCTGAGGTGACCCTGAAGTGGGAAGGGCAAAGGGCACAGCATGGTTAAGGCCTGGAGCCTGGTGAATGATGGGGAAAGGGGCAGGAGGTGAGATGGGGGGACAGGCAGTGATGTAACATGTATAGTTGGGTTCATAAGTTCTAAATTATCTGTCAGAATTCAGAGTCTGGTTGGTTGATATCATGAAGTTATCCGGATTCAAAATTATTAAATATCTCGGGGGTTTTTTACATCATGTTTACATGAACATAAAATTATTCTCTTTGACTCTTCAAAGTCTCTCAAACCATGGTCACGTCAAGACAACCCCCCTGGATAGAATAAAATTGGGACAATATGTTGAGGGAGAATCACACAAAAATTCTCTGAAATTTGAATTTTAATGTGTTTTCAATTTATTTTAATTAAAGAAATAAAGCACATCTTTCCGTGTCATTTTAGTATTTTTTCTTGCTAGTTTCAACTTTTTAATTAAAAGATCTTCCCGATTCCTCAGTGAAGGGGGAAGGATACAGGAGAAAGTGAAGCAGGAAAGAGAGCCATTTTTACAATTTTCAAAATAGGAATGTGGACCCTCCCCTCCCGCCCCCACCACCAAATAGGGTTGCCTAAACCTCCCACCTTCGGTTCCCGGTACCTATTTCTGTTCCTGTCTGGGGACCACTTCCATCCACGACTTCTTTTGATGGAGGTATTTTTGCCTCTGTGTTTGTGTCTGTTTGGCCCCAAAGTTAGAACAGACCCAGGCAAGTGTTGGCGTAAACAATGTCTGACTGGAAAGGAGTCATAAATGGGGAGCTGTTTTCTGCTTCAGGGAAGGGAGGGTCGCACTGGCTAATTTGAGATGTGTTATTGGGAAATACGACAACATTCACACAAAGTCTTCCTTATTCGGTGCTGTTTGTGAATAAAACGTGCATTGAATCCTTCTGAGTGCCGCCTTTGATACCTGCCTCCCAGCAAGAACACCTCCACCTACCACTGGGCTTCAGGAAGTTGTCTCTGTGGGTTTCCAAAAGTAACTTGAACCTGAACACCGGGAGAGGGAGGGGAAGGCACGGTGGGATGGAGAAGGCACAATTCTACTGCGAACTGCCTGGATGAACATCCCTCAGTCAACGTTTTTATTCTTACCCTGAAAAATGATTCCAAAAACAAGTCTTTTTGAAAAAAATCACTTTGCAAACACATACTAAGGTCTTAGGGAGTTTTCAACATTGCCAGGAACTATAAGAAAATAAAGAAAAGCAAGCCATAATAATTGGCCTTCAAGAATGTTTACTGATTGAAGGTTTATTGAAAGGTTCTTGTCATCTAATGGAGGGCGGTTGGGTGAGGGGCATCTCAATGGGAAGGCAGTCAAACGGCAGGATATAGCTAACCTAAGAGAGGTATCAAACGCTGTGGGACTCCAGAGAGGAGAATTCTTCACTCATCTGTGAAGATCAGGCATGGCTTCATAAAGGAATTGTCTCTAAATTCTGTTCTGCTCCTTATGCCTCAATATTGAGGAAGGTTTCAAGAGAGCTTGTGCTTTGCCAGTGTCAACTTGTCTTGTCACTCAAATTGCAAAGAAACGTCACTGAGTTTGCACAAGTACAAGAAATTTCAGGGTTCTGAAATCTTCAAAAGAAAGACTGGGTTCTAAAATTTCAAGATGAGCATGCCAACCAATGGAACCCAAACAAGGTATGGGGGATTTTTAACACTGCCTTTGCCATAGCCTCCACTAAGGATCCTTTGTGGTGTCGGGTGCCATATGTGGGCAGGAAAAACACCTCAAAGCCTCAGGGAGGGTCCTCCCACATCTAATCTGGGGCTCCATAGCCAAGGTTCCTTGTTTAGTAAGAAAGAACATAAAATAGCCCAGTGCTCATGGCCAATGGGGAAACATGCTCTTTCCAACCAAACAGAGCCCCTGAGAGTTCCTTTTAGACAAGGAGCATCACGTATGTGGCAAACATCTAGATAACAGCCCATTCCATACCCCAAGCAGACATCACAAATCAATCATGGCACTCATTCTCGCCAAGCCCAGATGCTGCTCTGGAATCCCTCTGGACATAGGACTCCAGGAAGTCACTAGCAATCAACAGGAATTGTCACAATGGATGAAATCCAAGGGCCATCTCTATCCTCAGCTTTGCAGCAGTTCACCATAGGGGGCTTGTCTTCCTACGAAAGAACCATGGGGCAGGTAGCAATTAGGGTTTTGGGCCCTGAAAAAAGCCTTACTGAGACAGCCCCGCAAAAAGCCTTACAGAGACGGTCCCGCAAAAAGCCTTATGGAGACATGAGGCAAATCACGAAGATGGCCACATCTTCTTAAACAAAATAAGTTGTTATGTACAATATCCCAAAGCTTGCTGTATAAATAATACTCTTAAATTTTGGTTGACTCAAGTTTGAGTTTTAAAATAGGTATAAATATATCAAGATTCCAACTTTCAGAGCAATTAACTTGGGGGGTGTTAAGCCACTTTACACAAAGAGTTTGCCAAAGATATCTTTAAATGTCAAGTTCCTCACCACCGAATGTGTTAAAGATTCTTAAGTACAGGGAAGGGAAGGGAAGGGAAGGGAAGGGAAGGGAAGGGAAGGGAAGGGAAGGGAAGGGAAGGGAAGGGAAGGGAAGGGAAGGGAAGGGAAGGGAAGGGAAGGGAAGGGAAGGGAAGGGAAGGGAAGGGAAGGAAAGGAAAGGAAAGGAAAGGAAAGGAAAGGAAAGGAAAGGAAAGGAAAGGAAAGGAAAGGAAAGGAAAGGAAAGGAAGAAGATGGTTGGATAAACATATATCCCATCTGTGAGGCACCACGGCCATTTGAAAATGAATCCCAAACGACCATGAAGCAGCTATGAGAAGATATAACTCTATTTACAAAAGTCTTATCTATACACACTCCTTCAGAAACAGCTGGATTCTTTGCAACCATCACACACTGGGCTTGACACACAGGGCCTGGTTGCGGAATAGCTGTCCAGCGTGAACCACAGGCCGAGGATGGAAATAACCTCATGGAGAGGCAGGAAAGGAACTGGTCATTTATAACCGAAAGCTCAAATTGGGACGTGTCCAAAAAGCACAAGGCAACTGCTCCGAAGTAATCCTGAGGTTTCCACCCAATCAGAGAACAGTCATTCTCATTCAGTGGTTGTTAAGGTAGGTTGGACCAGGCCCAGTTTACTTAAGAGCAGGGGTTGTCAAACTCCATTCCCTGGAGGTGCCTCACGGCTGCCCACCTGGGAATGGGAGGTGAAGTAGACAGGACTCGAAGCCTCCCTCCAACAAATACACACATGCTTCAATCAAAAGCATCTTCCATGTCTTCTACGGCTTCACCATGGAAGATTTCATTTGCAAAGAAAGGGTTTCACTACCAATAAAATTGTTTTTTCTTAATTACTGATGTTATCTACTCTAAGCGGTCAGACATCAACATGGTCCCCAGAACGAAAACCAACGAACAGAATAGAAGGGAGATAAATATTCCTGCACCAAAGCAAGGCTATGCAAGACTGATTTTATTTTTCACTTTTTATTTGGAAATAACTTTAAACTTAGAGGCAAGTTACAAGAATAAAAAAGTAAAAATGCCTGATTTTCTTTTATCTGAATCTACCTGTTGTTAACAGTTTATCCACGTGCTTTATTTGCTTCTTCTCTCTTTCTCTCTCTCTCTCAACTTCTGTATATATATATTTTTTCCCTTAAATCATTTTAAGGAATGTTACATACTTCATGGCCACTTACCCCTAAAGACATCAACTGTATTTCCTGTGAACAGAGGCATTCTCTTACATAACTATAGATGGTTATCATCTTCAGTAAATTTAACATTGAAATAATACTTGTTTCTAATCTGCTGTCCATATCCCATTTTTGTCAATTGACTCAATAATGTCCTTACAGCATTTTCCCCTCCACTACAGAATTCAGTCTGGGGTCAGAGATGGCGTTTAGCTGTCACATTCCTCCTTTAATCTGGACCACTTCCAGAGTCTTCCTTGGTCATCCATGAGAAAAACATTTTTTAAGTATAGAGCGCCCCTCTCGCCCATTTTTAATAGAATGTTTCTCATTTGGAGTTTGTCTAATGTTTCCTCGTGATTCTGGTTATATCTTCTTGGCCGGAAAATGACATAGATGCTGTTGTGTCCTTCTCAGGGCATCACATCTAGAGGCACATGGCGCCCACCTGCTCTCATTGCTGATGCAAATTTTGATCAATCAGTCAAGATGTCAAATTTCTCCACTGTATAATTATTATTTTTTCCCCTTGGCACTAGGAATCCATCTGTGGGAGATACTTTAAGACTATATGAATATTCTGTTCCTCATCTCAGTTTCCCCCTAGATTTAGCATGCATTGATGATTCTTGCTTGATCTAATCTTTACCATGATGGTTGCAAAATGCTAACTTCCAACTCTAGCACCTTCTTCCAATTCATCAGCTGGCATTTAGCATTTCACCGTAAGCAGGAGCCCTCCCTTCTCCCCCATATATTTACTACTAATAAATCCATTTTTTATTATTATGAACTCATGAATTCCTATTTTTAATGGTTTATGATTCATTATCGTACTTAATTATTTTAGTATTCAAATCGTCCCAGATTTAACCAGTAGGATTCCTTTCAAGCTGACTCCTGTGTCCTTGTGACATGCTCCCATCTCTGCTTTAGCACTTGCTTAATTTCTAGCACAACAAAATATTCCAGGCTCGTCTCATACCTACCCTTCCCCAGCCCTGGAATCAGCTGTTTCTCCCAGGAGCTCTGGTTCCTTTTAGTGGGGAATCGTGTTAGAGACCAAGATCTGGTCACTAGGTGTGCTCAGTGCTACTGAGGTGTTATTGCTTCTTAGCCCTTTCAGCAGACAAAGCTAGGTAATACATGTTTGTATATACATATGCATACATGCACACATGCATATATATGCAAAACCACATACATATATATTTTTTATAAATATGGTACACACTGATACCTCCAATTTCAGTCTATCCTAGTAGGGCTCTTTTTGCCTTCCCTCATTCCCTGTTATGTCCCTTCTTCCCTAGTAAGAACCATGACTCCCAACAACAACAGTGCATCTACTCTTTTGCTCAATCCTAAAATACATATAAAAGTGTTTCAGAATCGCTTTTCCTTCCCACTACAAAAAACAAGCCTA
Organism: Diceros bicornis minor; assembly: GCF_020826845.1. NCBI lineage: Eukaryota > Metazoa > Chordata > Mammalia > Perissodactyla > Rhinocerotidae > Diceros > Diceros bicornis. The sequence continues at coordinate 9,949,875 of NC_080776.1, read as the reverse complement.
CTGGGCCGGCCCCGTGGCTTAGTGGTTAACTGTGCATGCTCCGATACTGGCGGCCCGGGTTCAGATCCCAGGCGCGCACCAACGCACCGCTTGTCCAGCCATGCTGAGGCCGCATCCCACATACAGCAACTAGAAGGATGTGCAACTATGACATACAACTATCTACTGGGGCTTTGGGGGAATAAAAGGACGAGGATTGGCAATAGATGTTATCTCAGAGCCGGTCTTCCTCAGCAAAAAGAGGAGGATTAGCATGGATGTTAGCTCAGGGCTGATCTTCCTCACAAAGAAAAAAAAAAAAACAAGCCTACTAAAAAGAGTTCAGGATTTGTGTGCAATTCTCTCCCCCCCATGCCCCTACCTAAGACTGAGGGTTTATAGTCAAATACTGTGTTCATAAGTAACTTAGATTAGCCATTTCTTTTTTTTCTTCCTCTCTCTTCAGTACGGCTATGGTATTCATTTGAAATACAATTGGGTGATTTGTTTCAGTTTGCTTTCATTTTGGGGCATTTTTCCCCTTCCCATCCTTATTAATTTTACTTTTGAATATGTAGAACATTAACATGCTTCTGAAGGTCAAAACCACGCAAAAAGTGGGCCCGCCCAGTGGTGTAGTGGTTAAGATTGCACACTCTGCTTCGGCATCCCGGAGTTTGCAGGTCTGGCTCCCAGGCGCGGACCTGTGCACTGCTTATCAAGCCACTCTGTGGCGGCGTCCCATATAAAGTAGAGGAAGATAGGCACAGATGTTAGCCCAGGGCCAATCTTCCTCAGCAAAAAAAAGGAGGATTGGCAACAGATGTTAGCTCAGCGCTAACCTTCCTCAAAAAAAAAAAAAAAAAAAACCCTACGCAAAAAGATACACTCTGAGATGTATTACTCCCTCCATATCTCTTCTGCCCTATTCCCCCCCCACCTCTTATAGGTAATCAGCTTTAATGTTTCCTGATTTATCCTTCCTGTGTTTCTTTTGTAAAGATAAGAAAATATATGTTTTCTGATTTTCTTTCTTTCTTACACAAAAGGTGGCATATTATATATGTTATTTTGCACTTTGCATTTTTCACTTAACAATATCTCCTAGAAATCACTCACTATCAGTTCATAAAGATCTTCTTCATTCTTGTTTATGGCTGTATAGCACTCCATTGTACTTGAGTACCATCATTTTTTCAATCAATTTCCTATCTTTGGACGTTGAGGTGGTTTCCAAAGTTTTTGTGATTACAAATAATCCTGCCTTGTGATACCTGTACTTTGTATATTTGTAATACATAAATATAGTATGATTACAAATACAAATATTTGTGCTTGTAAATGAATAACTTTGTGTATTTGTATTTTCATATTGTTGGAAATATATCAGGATAAAGTCCTAGAAGCTGGATTTCTGGATCAAAGGATAAATGCATATATAGTTTGGTTAGATATTACCAAATTTCCCTCCATAGAAATTGTACCATTTTTCATTTCAACAACAATTTATGAGAATACTGGTTTCCCCCATAGCCTTGCCAACAAGTGTATTGTCAAGTTTTCAAATTTTTTGCAAATCTGATGGGGCAACGTTGGATTTTAAAGAAAGGAACATTAAAGATTTATAGTGGAAAAATAAAAACAATACATAGAAAGATCATGGGAGAGAATGGGGGTGGCAGGGATGAGCTAATGTATTTTGCATTATAAATACATAAGCTAGGGATTAAGAAGTACAATGAGATGAAAGAAGGAAGAGAATGAACTAATAAAAACCCACATTATTTCTTGATCTCTGAAATTAAAAGGATTGTTAAATTAACATTATACGCAAGCAAGGAGAGTCAGTTTCATTGGGCGATGAATGAGTTCTGGAGTCGCATATTTGGATGGGAATAAGGCCAAAATGCATTTTCTTCCTGTTAAAATGCCAAGATGCATTTGCTCCTTCCTGTGGAAAAGCCACCTCTGGACTCTGTATATATTTATTCAATGGCATTTATCTCACCATATTACAACTATTTATTTTCAAGTCTGTCTTCTCCCCCAGTTGGTGAGCTTACTGAGGACGGAAGTACATCTTATTTCTAGCTGTACCTTTAGGACAGAATAATTACAGCTGAGTTTGATCTCTTGCAACTAAATCTTAGTTGAAGGAAAGGAAGGAGACATGGAATGGGAGGTGGAAGTATTCAGTAACAACCTAGAATGGAGGCACCATGTATCAAAACATCGAGGTTGGTTCCAGTGTGAGATTTCTGTTCAAGGAAAGCACTTTTCCCACAGCTGACTTACTGTAGCTTTTCAACAAGACATTTTCCAAACGTACATTTAAATACAAATTCCCATCAGAATAAGATGAGGATGTCACATCCCAGGGATGATGGCTAATGCCCAGTGAACAGAAAAAAAAATTAGAAACTTCATGAATTTTGTCAAGGTTAATATTTTGGTGCCTAAGTAAATCTCCAAGCTTTGATTACAACTGTCAGTGCAGAACGGCAGCATGGTGAGAAATGAAGTCAGTGGGACTCAATGAAGCATGAAATTTAAGCACAGAATCATTTACTAGCAGGCATTAATGACTAATAAGGCATCATTATCACTAACGTAATAAATAACTAAACTGGAGAGCTTGCCAACACTTTCACATGTTAATTTTTTGGATCCTCATAGTCTCAGGAAATAAGATTTGTGATGATCTTTTTACAGAAGGGGATCAGGTCTGATATACTTTATCCAAGATCACCGGGTCCTGACTTTCTGAAGTCTGTGGCTGTACACTGCAGGCCAAAGGAGCTGAGTTAAAACCCAACAAGCGATTAGAATTGACTGGAGAAATAGGAACCGAACTCTAATTAAGGAATTTGCTAATTGCCCTTCTCTCTGCAGACATTACTCCATTCTTGGTCTTTAGCCCTGACATGGACTTGACCTCAATCATGCTTTCTGCAAAACAGCAATGGCAGAGAATGTTGCTTCCAAGGTACAGTTGGCCACAAAACAAATCCCTCTGTCCTTTCTAGAGCAATATCCCCAAGCCCTAGGAGCACAGAGCTGCCCACTGAGCCCCGGAGACCAAGTTAAGAGCTCCCTGTCTTGAATCTGAGCCCACCTTCCTGACGTCCCATCCCAGCTTTCCCAGGCATGAGCTGCCCAAGGCTCTGGGCCTCACCAGCTTCTCTCTTGGCTGTTCCTTCCTCTCTTGTTCCATTTGGACCTGGTAACACAAGCTCTGGGCAGTTTACTTCCTGACCCACTGGGAATGTCCTGGGATGCAGCCCCAAAAAACTGCCCCCCCAGGCCCGACAAGGCATTGCCAGTGCTCAATGCCCACCCCAGGCCAAGCCTTGAAATTGTCAACAACCAAAACAAGGGACAGGTCGTCAGCACTTCCAGTGCTCTTCCAAGCCCACGTGCAAACACCAATTCAACAAGTTTTCTTTACCATCTACCCCTGAGCACTAGAAAGTTAAATACACTCAATGGAAAGGGGGACTAACGTGGAGAAAAGACATGATACGAGCATTTGAATCTAAGTATTCCTGTGTCTCTTCTCGCCCTTCTTTGCTGTCACAAGCACACTAGTTAAGGGTACATGTTCTGGAACCAGCTGCGTGGGTTCAAATTCTGGTTCTGCTACTGTTGGTATCAATTTGGGCAAGCAACTTACCCTCCCCACGGCCCATAATAACAAAGAGTGTGTGTGTGTGTGTGTGTGTGTGTGTGTGTGTGTCTGTGTGTGTGTGTGTTGAGGAGATGGAGGGGAAGGTTGAGACGAAACTTGAATAAATGTGGTATTCCATGTTCTCCAACTGAAAAATTCATCTTAAGAAGAGTAGTTAGAATCAGATCAGGTTCATCTCTAATGAAGCCCTTTAAGTGAAATTGTTTGGACTTGTAACCAAGGCAAGAAATTCTACCTTTGGAAGGGAAACGTTTATTTTATAAGATGGGCTATCAATCCCAAAATAATTACCAATGGTTAAGGAAAGATTCAAACCAATTAGGCTTTCTGTTCAAGTTGATTCCATCCCATTTTTCAATGCCCTTGTGAAGTCTTTATGTGATCCAGAGCAAGTCCCTCCCAACCGCAGGAGGTCACAGATGAGAGGGTCGGCCTGACCCGGGCTTCATGCAGAGCAGATGTCCCTGCTTCATGCCAATTAGGAGGCAGGAACTGAGCTCTCCAGCTCTGGCCTCTGATTATCTGTTTATGTGAAGTTATATGTAACTGGAACCTCTTGGAAAGCTAAGCCGTGTGGAAGCCATTTAAAATTATTTCACTTCTAATTATAAGCCAGATAGAGCTGTTTTCATGCAAGGAAAGGAACACTTCAGAGACTGTCAAGGTTCAGGACATGCCATGGGTGACAGGTGGTTGAATATTTGAAGAACACTTTGTATCCAAGATAACCTTGACTAGAGGAGTGAGCAGGGGAATTTTAAAAGAAATATGAACTTTGCATACAAAGTTAGAGCACATGAAACACTTACTCAGACCTCGTTTTAGAAAACGTATTGGCCAACTAGGAGCATTGGGTTTCTTTGGGTGGCCACAGGGTGGCCAGGTTGGACTGTGGGCTTTGGTGCTGGACAGAGCTAGGCCAAGTAAACTTAGGCAAATTGCTAAATCTCTCAGAACCTGAGGTTATTTATCTAGAGATGTGGGAAATAATTCCTACTTACAGGGTTGTTGTTCTAATGAAAGAATGTGTGTGAAACCACCAGCCCTGGGTTTGGCATACGGCCATTGCTCCACTACACGACAGCTATTATCCTACTTATTATTATTATTATTGTCAGTCATAATTATATGTTTGGAATAGTAGGTCAGAACAGGTCTACAGCATATGACTAGCTTTGCTTAGGCAAGAAGAGTTTACAAAGGCCTGGGAAAACTGGACGAGAGAAGTGCAGTCTCCAACTTCACCACTGTTACATAAATCCCAAAGCTTTTTACCTTTTCCCATCTTCTTCCCAATTCTCAGCTCTTCTAGGCAGAGTAGTACCTCTCAGAAATTCAGCATAGAGAACAATAATCAGAAGTAATGGCCAGGAGATCAACTTTCATGATCTTACACGAAAGCACTTGCCCAGCTCAAGAGTTGACCTAGTAAGCTGACCCATCACAGAGTCATAGAGGCTAGAATATGATTGGACCAGACGAGCACGCTGGACCCCAGGGAGAAATGGTCACATGTAAGGGACATTATTGACCTACAGTCCCAGATATGACCAACCCTGGTGTGGAAGTCTGCCCATTAGAAGTTTAAAGGACTGTAAAAGAAAAAAAAAAAACAATCATTTCAACAGTACTCGATTGCCTCATCTGATGAAGCCTGGAGGTAGCTCCTTGTAAATCCATTGCACTTCATCAGATGCCCATAAATTTTAGACAAGTCAGTTGGCACTTATTTTCAAGGCTTGACAGGATGTCTTGGCTTAAAGCTTGGTAATCCAACCTACATGTGAAAAAAGGATAAGAGATGTAAGTCAGAGGCAATATTCAAAATATTTTGACAGCCTGTATGACATGATACGAACCAATCAGGCATGAGCCCTATATCAGAAAAGACACCATCCTTTTCCACAAATACTGGTCCAACAGGACTGGTGTGTGTTAGCTGAGTACCCTGAATGGAATTAACTTTTCTTCACACCAGTGGTCAGAAAGTGCATTAACCAGCTAGCACCAGTTTTATACAAAAACTTGAATGCCAAGTTTAATCCTGTGTGATTGAAAAAAGCTGAGCTCCACATCCGCCAAAACTGGGAGTAAATGCAGAACTCAACAGGCTTGTAATTACATGCAATACCTCGATCAAGAATGACTATAATACCATTTTACTACACAAAGGAGAACTACTGAGTTCTATCCACAAAAGAAAGCGCTACAAAGATTCTTCTCTCAGTGGGATAAAAAGAGTACGTCACAGCATATATTTTTTCCGTAATTAATTTTTATGAAGCCAAGCATAAAGGATAATACACCTGATTTCCATATTTTTTTAACATGCCCTGGGGGAGTTCTAGCAAACCAGAAGAAGTAGGAACAATGATGGGAGCCATCCAGATTTCAGCAGATAACTAAACAGATAATCCTAGTGTGAGAAGTGAACTTGTTTTGGGATCCTTGACTGCTCTTTCTCTCCCATCCCCCACCGCCCATTCCCCATCAGGCAAAATCACCTTAAAGAGATGAGGCTTTCCTATGACAAAGGCCCCTAGGAAAGTCACTTGGTCTTTATCTCATGACTAATATCCCTCATTGTTAGAAAACCCTGCCTCACAATGAAGCCTGATGTAAAGGAGATGACCAGCCTTCTGACTCACCCATATTTCCCCAGGGGGCACTTCCATGCTTCAACCTCTCTCAAAGTATGGGCCCTTGAGCCCCCCTCCATGACTGAGTTAGTGGGTATCACTGCCTGCAGGGACCCTTGAAAGAGACTTGGGGGCACAGCCCGAGCAGGTGGGAGGGGCAAGTGAAGAATACGGTGCCAGGTGGCAGGATGCCCATCATCACAGCACTCTCTCTCTGCTCCCATCTGCCCCCACTTCCTGGACTGAAAGCCAGCCCTAGAATTCAGGAACCACGTGGACTCAGCTTTCACTGAGTCATGGACCCAGAGCCCCAGGCACCCTCTCTTCCCCAAGCCTCCTCCCAGGATGGTATTCCTTTCTCCTCCCAGACTATGGTCCCAAAATGTCTGGTCACACCACCTTTTCTGGAAAATGGAACCACCCATCACCTTTCTCAGTGTCTACAGGGGTTCTAGATCTCTTCATGGGGCTAGTTTCAGGGATTCAAGGATTTTTTCTCCTTAAGACAACCAAGGTATCTTTCTGACCCTCTCTTGCTAGAACAGAAGGAAAAAACAGATTTAATCTCCAGTAGAGCATACAGCTGCATATACGGTGTACACTTTTTTAATTCTCTGTATGGTGGAAGTAGAGTAAAACTGATGAGTCTTCTCCGTGCAATCCTTAAAAATTATTGTAGAAAATCTCCCCGTTATTCTTTTTTCTTAACTTAGAACCGAGTTCCTTTCCTTCACATGCCAGATAATTCAGATCAAATCCCACCAGAGCAAATATAATTAAGTAAATGTTCTACATAAAGCAATTTGTTTTTCATTATGAAATGCCAATTTGAAAACAGTAAATTTTTATTCCAGCAGCTTTATAGTCACACCAACTATGGATGGATGCCTCATTTAAAATTGGTAGCAATTTACTAATTAATTAATTGCATTAAAGAGTTTACAAGGTTGTTCGCTGCTATTTCTGATAATTGCTGGTCTTTCATGCAGGGTATTTGAAAGTAAAAATACACTGGTACTTATGGGATGTGTGTTTGCACCAAACTAATTCAATCTAATCCAAGAAGAGGGGTTCTTTTCAGTGCAGAAAATATCAAATTTGTTGCAAAATCCTAAAAGCTACGTATCACTTTTGATTCCCCAAGTCACTCCATCTCCCTTTTTCTCCCTGCTAAAAACTTAAACTTTGAGGGCTCAGTCTGGTGGCTTAGTGGTTAAGTTTGTGTGCTCCACTTCGGCAGCCCCGGGGTTCTCAGGTTCGGATCCCAGACGTGGACCTACACCCTGCTCCTCAAGCCCTGGGGTGGCAGCGTCCCATATAAAGTAGAGGAAGATGGGCACGGATGTTAGCCCAGAGCCATTCTTCCTCAGCAAAAAAGAGGAGGACTGGCAACAGATGTTAGCTCAGGGTTAATCTTCCTCAAAAAAAAAAAAAAAAACTTCCTTGACAGGCTGTTGACTTTAAGATTGCGATTCCAAATGGAAAATAGGATACTCAAGCAGTAGCTATAAACATAAGGAGATCTGCCCTCAGTTCCCTGAATTTGGATACAAACACCACAGCCTCAATTTCTGATTTGCAATTGTCCTTCACCCCTGACCTTGGTCTCTACATTTCTCTTTGGAAGCTGAACCCCATGCTCAATTGGGCCCATCCTGCTAAAGACAAGCACAGAGCCAGACACACAAGCTTCGAGAAACCAAATTGTGGGTCTAAGCTGCTCATCAGTGGAGCATCAGACCTACTGAATCAGAATTTCTAGGAGCAAAAACCTAGCAATCTGCATTTAACAGGAGGCTCAGGCTGAAGTGTGAATGCCAGAGGGGCAAGACAGGAGATCACGATGCTGTGGTTGAAAGGTCTCCTGCAAATGTCTATGCAGGGGGTTCTTGGGCATCTATGTTCTGATTAGATTCCCTCATCTGACCATAGTGCAAGGCCACACTGCTGTGCGTGGCAGTGTGAGCTGGACTTTAAAGGACAGGCCCTTCACAAAGCCAATGGTCCTAGAACAGGACGTTAAAACTCAGTAGGGGGCCAGCCCTGTGGCTTAGCGGTTAAGTGCACGCGCTCTGCTACTGGAGGCCCGGGTTCCGAACCCAGGCGCGCACCGACGCACCGCTTCTCCCACCGTGCTGAGGCCGTGTCCCACATACAGCAACTAGAAGGATGTGCAACTATGACATACAACCATCTACTGGGGCTTTGGGGAAAAAAAAAAAAGAGGAGGATTGGCAATAGATGTTAGCTCAGAGCCGGTCTTCCTCAGCAAAAAGAGGAGGATTAGCACGGATGTTAGCTCAGGGTTGATCTTCCTCACAAAAAAAAAAAAAAAAAACTCAGTAGGTAGGCTTGAGATAAGAGGCAAGGACGTTGTTCTTTGTGGACACTGCACTCTTAAGCTGGACTCTAAGTAATGGGGGTGGACTCTGGGGGTGTTCCCGGGTTATCAGATAGAGGAAATTGACTAGGGCCACCAGCTGAGGGCTGCAAAGAGAGGCACCAGAGACAGAGCCGCTCCAGCTGCCGCCACAGCTGGCCACCCGTAGTAGCTCTCTATGTGTAACTCCCTTCATTGTTCCAAACAAACCAGCAGTGATATCTGAATCATACTAGTCTGGTCTCAGCTGTGCTTTAGGGAAAGAGCTGTGTCTTTTCTAGGCAATCAGGGAGCAGAGCCCAGGGTCTGGTGGGTGATGACAGCAGTAAACAATCCCCCAAGAGGAAGGCAAACCTCCAGAGACGAGTTGGAAGTGGAGGTCCAGGAGTTCCTCCATCCTCGAGAGTGCCATCTTCTGATAAACTTGGGGTGTGAATGTAATAAGAGAAAAAGGGAAAGAGCTAGAAAAAGGCTGGGCGGGGGGTAGAACCATGAAATAGGAGATTTGTGTGGCCATCTAAAACACTCCCTCCTCAAGAAGGGATGATCCAAAACCACTGAGAATAAGCGAGATCTCACCTTCCACGAGGAATTCCAGAAAGAAAGGAAGGAGAAAGGTTGAGAAAGAGTTAGCGGAGCAAATGGAATTAACTACAGTGAAAATGGAGAACAAAGCAGCACGTGAAGCACCAGCTTCCTGCCAAGGAGGAACCACACATGAGCATCTACATTGACTGGGTCTGGGAGCTACACTCAAGCGTGGCTGCTCCTACAGCATGAGCTAGAAGGGTGATTTTCCTCCCCAAACACTGACGGTGTAAATAACCACGGCTGAACAGAGTTGATCTTAAACAAAACTATTATACCAAGTAGTTTAGCTGGTGCCAGAGGAAGAGACAGGAAAAAGTAGTTATGAGGGTCTTGACCAGTCCTAGTTGGGCCATCCAGAAAGGACCTCCTAGGCATGGTGTCTTGGGCAGACGGAAAAGGAAAAGACCCCGAAGGGGTAGCTGAGAGTTACAGATGGAGAAGGTGATACAGGTGCTCCATTCCACCCATCTTCCTAACCAAATGATTGCAGTATCTTCCTAACTGGTCTCTCTGCTTGCTCCTCCTTCCTGCCACCTCCTTCCCCAAGCGATTCATCCTGACTGCTAGAGTTGTTTTTCTTATTCACAAACCTGACCATATTGCTCTCCATGCTAAAAGCTCTGCAGTCGCTTCCCTCTGCCTTCAGGATGGCATCTGAACTCCTCAGCATAGCACTCGAGGCCCTCTGCAATCTTGCTGCAACAACATAGCCCTCTCTCCCTCCCCCTTTCTCACCGGCAGAATGACTCGTGTCTTTCTCAGAGAGCTAACACGGCGCCTTCAATGGCAGGAAAGTGTTGGGGAACTGGGCCAACAGCAGCAGCAGGCCCTGAGCTATGAATGGCCTCGTGGGCAACAAGGCCTCACGGTGAACCACAGGGACCTACAGGAGACTATCCCCAAGGCGGGAAGCATCTACAGCTCAACAGAAGGCAGACCCAGAGGCAGGTACTGGACAGCGGCATTTGGCTTAGCTCTAGCCATTGGCTCTGTGGCAGCCACGGGAAGGTGCCTCGCAGACCTCCAACTCCAGGATGCATAATTCACCAAGGGCCCCAGCTACCGCACTTAGAAATAGAGCGCCCCCAAGGCCACACTTCCCACCAGCTGCTCCCAGCCAATGACTGAGCACCGCAGGGATGCCAAGGCAGGTCTCTTCCTAGGCTGCTGTTGGCTTGGGTTCTGAGACTCCCCAGCATCTTTGCTGACCCTTCTTTTTTCCTGCACAGCAGTCCAGAACGTTACCACCCTACCTTCCCTCCCTCCCTCCTTCACTCGGGTCAGACTTGCACCACGTCTGACAGCTCTTCCCCCATTTTCTCCCACATAGGCGGTTCCCCTAATAAAGTCCTTGCATATTTAAGCCTATCTCTGTATCTGTTTCCCCCAGGACCCAGAGGAACACAGCTTTCAAGAAAGCAGGAGAGCAGTCGTGTGTTTGGAACCTGGGACTCTCGGCCCCTCATCCTTACATCCACGGAAAGCTTACTGTGTACCTGGCGCTGTTAGGTATGGGGGACAGGAGGGCAGTGCTCCCAGGAAGGGGCCGGTGGGGAAAGGAGCTCAAAGTCAGGTCAGAATCCACCAGAGCCCTGGGAACTGCCAAGAACCTGGTATGGCTCCACCTCAGACCCTAACGGGAGGGAAAAAGAAAACCATTCCTGATACCACCCACTCTGGGGAACATTCTGCACCTTTAGTAGACTGGCACGTACGTGGAGAACACCTAGCCAGTTTGATGGACAGGACCCACAGGTAAGATAAGGCAGAAGAGGAAGCTGAAGGATCAGAAACCATACAGAACATAGATCTCAGCATAAACCCAGATGTAAAATCAAGCTGAACAATTGAAACAGTTTCCTTGTAACAGGCCTTCATCATGAAAACCCATGAAGTCACCATCAGTCAGGTGCTCTTGTTGAAATGTTTTTTTTAATCTATTTAGACCTTTAATGAAAATGAATCCTGTGGGGTGAGAAAATGGTGTTAACCATCAATGTCACCTAATCGTGGCTAATAAGGTTTCTCATGCTTGTACTTGACTGAGGATTAAGACGCTGATGGCAAGTTTATTAAATGAAGTCATTGTAATAACACACCCGGCTACCCCTGCAAAGTTCTGCTCTGTGGTTCGTAGTGGGTATCATTTAACTAAGAGCATCAGGCTGATGGGCATCGATAATCAGCCTAATCCACCTTTTCATTATGATCTGGTGGATGTGACAAAAAGGAATCTCAACATGATCTGAAGGCAAGTTGGATCATATGAGTGACAGCAGAAGAATCTCTTTATCCCATCAAGAAAACCAAGGGCCCTGAAAGTTGTGAAATCTTCACATCTGTCACTAGGTGGTTAAACACCCCCAAAGAGCTTTTACAAAGACAGACCAGTAAGAGAGCTCACAGAGAAAAATATGGGGCTTAGGCCAACCTCATCAAGCAGACTCTATGTTGCAGTGCAGTGGCTCAACCAGATGTTGGACGCCACAGGAATTTTTAAAGGTCTTCTGGTTGGGGGATTGTTGCTAACAGAGCTAGCTCCAGGTAAGCCGTGGATAAAGCAACTTGTGTTCTGCAGCTCCCTCCCTTCCCTTTTCCCATGCTGAAATGCCCTCCCCCATCTCTGTTCCAACATTCTGATTCTAGGAGCTAATAAGAGGAAGGAGAGGAAAGGGTAGGTGTTAAATGTTCCATCTCTTCATCCTCTCCCCATCACCACACACCCACCACAGAGGGGGTTTGCTGATCGATTTCTAAGAACAGTGACGTCTGAATTGAACTTGTCCCCTGTCCTGCACGTTAATCACCCTCTCATGTCTCCAAACACTTCGTGCAGATCTGCTCCACCTGGGCTTTGTCACCAGTGCAGGGAAGGAAAGAAGGAAGAAGGGTGGCTTCCAGCAGAGGGTGAAGCCAGTAGGTAAGAGGTGAAGGCAGTTCCAGGAGAGAGCATGAAGGCGAGGAGAGAAGGGTGAGGACGAAGACAGTGCCACGGGTCAACGCAGGCGTTGAGGAAGGCGACCTCTAGCAAATACCTAATATACACAAAGGAGAAGGCTTGGGTAACATGTATACTCCTAATTGTCTGTTTTTTTTTTTTTTTAATTTAATGCTATAGTGTTCATAATCGAAATGAGGGTTGGTTTGTGATAAGGTAGGCTTACCTGAAGGATGGTACTTTCCTTACATTTAGGTTCATACACTCCAAAAACGTCTGACCTTCCCAGATATCCCCAATATAGTTTCTAAGTACCATAATGTTTGTTAATAATCCAAAGCATAAAAATTAAGACAACCTGATATGAGAGCAAAGTCTTCTGAGGGTTTTAATCTTAAAAGTGGAAAGCTTTACCATTAAGAAATAAAATGGAAGGACTGAAAGCAAACACAGCCTCAAACAAGGGACCAGGGCTCAGAGGTTAAGATGCTCATCAAAGGTCACACAGCAGAGAAGAGAATGCAGGAGCCAGGTCTCTGCTCAATGTGTGCAAAATTCTTTCTACTGTAATCTGGCCTGAGGGTGTGTCCTTGCCTGTCCTCTGAAAAAAAAATGACTCACTTTTCAAGTTCTCAATATTTGAGACTAGAACTTCTGTAGAACAGTAAAGCCTTCTTTAATATTTTTTTAACAAAATTGTTTTCTCTCAGGAGTCTGTTCTGGTCTTCTCTCCTGCCCCTCCCTTCTCCATACCTGACTCAAGCCTCTGGATTTATTTAGTCATGGTTGGAGTGAAGAGAGAGGGGTGGAGATGGTATAAGAGAGTCTCTAATAAGCATAAGCTGGCTGGCTGCTAAATCCTTTTCAAGAATTGAAGCTTTTGCTGTCTCACTGCTTTTCAGCCAAATTACAGGGACTGATGTCCCAGATGATTAGGTCTGTGATGAAAGTGGTTATAGAAGCTATTTCAGAACCTACGTGGTTCCCACTTAAATCAGAACACAAAGACCTGCCCAAGATACTCTATCTAAAACTATTTCAACTTGTTACGGTCTTCTGCACATGTCAATATTCTCTCCTTCGCAAAGGTAATCAATAACTAAAGAGAAAAAAGCAAATCTTGGTGAAAAAATATATTTGGCAACCTTTGGCTGTAAAAACACTGCTTCAGTTCTGCAACCTTCAGTGGTATTCGTTGGCCCTAATGAGTTGTGCTTGGTTCTACGTATAAGCTGTCCTCTGAACTATTTTCATTCTCTGTGTTTACTGTTGAAATTGAATTTTTTTATTCCCATGCGTGCCAAGGATGTTATTATAGATGATCCAAGCTCACGCAGCATAAAGTGGGGTTAAGATTTGATAACAATCTGATTTAGTTTGATCATCAGAGGTCATTGAATCCATTCTTTTAGTCCCAAATGCCCATTTTCAGGTCCGAGAGATCCCAAATAGCTCTGAAAATCAATCATGTTAACTGGATCATAGCCAAACTCCCAACACCCTGTCTGCTGCAGAGACCTCGCCTAACTGTTGTTAACAGGCATGAATTATTACGAATGAGTTGCCACGTGCTTCTGAATTAGTTCATACCTTACTCTATGCAGAATTTTCCAGAGCGAAGCTTACACACTAAGACGTTAACCACAACAACAAAAGAAAATAATTGGTTTGGATGGTGTTTTCCTCCATCATGATGAAAGCTAAAACAGGTGAGTATTTAGAAAATGGTCAAGAACTCTATCCATAATCCTTGAGATAGCTGCTTGCTCCCCTCTCTGTACCCTGCGATCCCCTTCTCCACCTGTTAGCCCAGGGAGAGAAGCAGATTCAAAGACAACTACATCACACCTACTTTTAGCAAGTGGGATTACTCTTTCCACTCGGACCATTAATAACCCCTAATGGAGTTTTGTCTCCTGCCCTGAATTCACTGCAGTTGGGTATAATAAAGAGTTTAGGAAGTAGCAAGTAAACGCCTTTAATACCATGTGCGAGAGGCAACCACATCCTGAAGAGGAACGAGCTAGCTAGCGTCTAAGGCTGTGATAAACGTTCCCCCGCTCCAGCTGCAAGTGAATTGCTAGAAACAGAGAAATCTTGAGAAGTATGAAATAGACTAATAAATGTTGGTGCCCTTTGTCAATGAGAAAGCATCTAAATCCTTGTTGTCATGGTTACTTTGATAAATGTAAATGCAAAAATTCTAAAATGCTCCCTTGTGATGAACAAGACATTCACTTACAGGAGCCCCACGAACTTCTAACTGTCCTCCACCTGCTCAGGTTACAACTCTTCCTAGGAAAGGCCTCAGATCGCGGGGAAGCCATTTTTTGTCCTTCAGAATTCCTCAGCGGGCTGAATTTGATGCTCTGCAGGGCTCTCTGTGACTGAGCAGGCCAAGGATAGAGGAAAAGTGGGATCCTCAAGAATACAGATTGAAGAGGAAAATCTCCCAACTTCTTACATGTGACCAGTAAGAGAGGGGTGGGAATATGCTAATGGTGTGCTAATAAATGTTCAACAACTTCTCTCCAGGGGGAAAAAAAGTGCATATATGGCTATATTACGTATATAAGTTTAATATAAATTTTACTGATATAAATGGTGTATAGCACTCATTTATCAATATTAACAAATTATATGATACTCTTTATTATAAATTCTATGTAATCAGTGGACTCACATAATGGTTTGTGATTTTTGCTGAATTCTTGTACCCATAGTCAACCTCCGGCTGCAATTGACAAACAAGTATAGTTACCACATGAAAGTTGGTTGATATTTTCCTTTACACTAACAAGTAAAAAGAAAGTGAAAGAATGAAGACATACGTCAGAACTCGACTTGCTCATTAACAAGACGAGTGACTTCCTCGCTGAATCAGATGAGTTTCAAATACTCAGAGAACGTCCTCAATGTTTTGTGCTATTCTCAATGTAACAGGTACAGACATGACATACTTTCTAATTTTAATATGCATTATTCACATTTTCTCTATTACTTTCTTAATTCTAGGCAGTCAACAAATCAAAGACTCAAGCCCTGATTTGCAGTGTTGGTAGATTTCCAGTGTGTAAATCTCCCGCCATTGCTGATTCCAAGCTTCCAATGATGTCATGGATTGCAATCGGGAAGGAATGTGCAGTAGCACTCCATACTGATAAAATAGGCATAAATAACCTCAAGATCAGAGATGATAGCAGTGAAATGTAAAATAAATAGGAAGTGGTGAGTTTTGAGTATTATATATAAATTTCTATATATATATATAAGTTTATGTAATTTAATTTTTAATAATGGCTGTGTTTAATAACTGGCTCGCAAAATTCCTAAAAATTCAATGACCAGCTGATGTGACGAACAAGCAGGTATGAGACACCTCTGGAGTGCACCCAAAAGCACATCTGTGGGGGCTGGACTGTTTGAGAGGCTGAGCATTGGAGACATTCTTATACACGGGTTTTAGGTCTTAGGGAAGTTGTCTACTGCGAAATAATAGAAAATATATATTGGCTCTGCCCCCAGTTCCCAGCACAGAGCTCCTAAATCCCTTGTAATTTCCTAAGTGGTAAGTGCACTGGGAGCATCTTTTGTTCTACTATTTGGTCTTTGACCCCTGTTCCTGACACAGGGCTCCTAAATCTCTTGGAATTTCCTGGGTGATAGGAGGGTTTTTATTCTAATGAGGCCACTCTTGCTTGGCTTCTGAAGAGCTCCTGAATGAGGGTTGGTCACCAGAAAGACCATGCCATGATTAGAAGCTTGGAACTTTCAGCCCCAGCGCCCCGTCCTCCGAGAAGGGGAGAGGGGCTAAAGATTGAGTTAATATTGATCGTTCCTATGTGATGAAATCTCTACAGAAATCCCAATAGTATGGAATTTGGTGAGCTACCAGGTTGGTGATCACATCCACTTGTCAGGAGGGTGGCATACCCCAACTCCATGGGGACAGAAGCTCCTGTGCTTGGACGCTTCCAGATGTCACCCTGTGTACCCCTTCATCTGGCTACTCATCTGTACCCTTTATTATATAATAAACTGGCAAATGTGTTTTCCTGAGTTTTGTGAGCTGTTCTAGCAAATGATCAAATCCAAGGAGGGGGCTCATGGGAACCTCCAAATGGGACAGAAGTTGTGGGTAACCTGGAGACCTACCACTTGAGATTGGAGTCTGAAGTGGGGGGCAGTCTTGTGGAACTGGGCCCTTAACCTGTGGGGTCCACGATAACTCGAGTTAGTGTCAGAATTGAGTTGAATTGTAGGACGCCCAGCTGGTGTCACAGAGTTGGTTGATGTGTGGAAAACCCACATGTCTGGTGTCAGAGGTGTTGTAAGTGTGGTAGTATTGTGAGAGTAAAGGAGAAACAGGAAGGGTGTGGTTTTACCTGTACACTTATTTTTTGGCCCTATTACTTGAAATGATGGTTAAGGTGTGAAGAAACTCCTCTGAGCTCCTGGCCAAGCTTCTGAACATCTTTGAAGGTTCTTCCTAACTGTCAGTGCTAATCCTCATGTATGATCCTTCTAGTCCAACAATTATATCTAAACAACTTTGTTTTGTTCTGAATCCCATCCATTTGAGAGGTGGGGTTACTGAGCCTGGCCCGACCTTCTCTAACACACGCCCTGAGCCCATGGTCTCAACAGCTTGGCTCCACCATGAAACAACAGTCAGCTGATCAATCACAGGAAGATGGGAAAGTTGGAGGATACCCGAATAATTTCATGATATCATTCAGGGGATACTTGATCTAGGAAGAGGAGGCAAGGAATTAAGATTCATGGACCACGCTGGAGAGCTTCTTCAGTTGGACTCGCTGCAATACTCTGCCCACCAGAGAAGCAGAGGAGAGGGTGAGCAATCACACAGAATGGTGCCCAGACCCTTAATTTATGGTTTGGCAGAATCTAGCTACCACCCCTTTCCCTTCATGGTTCAGGAAAAACGTGAACGTCAAAATTACTGTAAGTCAGAAGGCGTCTTATTTGACGGACTTGGAAGATGGCACGGCTCTTCCATAAGGCCCAAGTCACCCTTGGGAGCAGAGGGCTAATCTCACACACAGCTTAGGAAATCCTGATGATATTTCCTACAACTTCAAAAAATTATCAACATCTAAACACCCAACAAGAGGGAAGTAATAATCATCATGAAAGTCTGCTAAGAGTAAGGCTCTAGAGCCAGAGAGATCAGGGTTAAAATCCCTGCTCTCCCACTTACTAGCTGTGTGACCTTGGGTGAGTTGCTTGATATCTCTGAGCCTCCATTTCCCCATTAGTAACATGGGGATAATCACATTACCCACCTTTTAGGGTTGTCTGAGGATTAAATGTTTTATTTACCTAAAGCAATCAGCACATAGCAAATATCCAATATATTAGCTTTTTTAAAAAGTAACAAGAGGAAGCATCTATAGTTAGGGGAAAAAAGCATAAAATACAACTTTACTTATATTTCTGTAGTATATTGGAAAAAATGGCCACAACATTTTGTAGCTCCTCTCATCAAAAGGTAGAGTCCGTTTCTCCACCTCTCAAATATGGGCTTGGCATGTAACTGGCTTTGGTTGAGGGACTGTTAGTGAAAGTAATGCAAACAAAGGCTTGATAAATAATTGTACAAGTATTTGATAATTACTTCCCCTCTTGCTGATGGGAACTCTCCTGCCATCGTGTGAACTGCCTACTGGATAACGAGAGACAAGTGGACCACATCCCCGTGTCATCATACCAACTGCCAGACACATGAGTGAAGCCATCCTAGACTATCCATGCCCAGCTAAGAACAGCACAGAATCATGAGCAAATCAAATGCTTGTTGTTTTAAGCTACTAAATTTGGGAGCTGTTTGTTATGCAGCAAGTGCTAACTGATACAGTTCTGATTACAGCTATGTAAAAATATGCGTGCATTTTAACAAGATCTAAGGGATACTGAGATAAAAGACTCTTGCCCTCAATTGCTCACAATCTTTAAGTGAGACAGACAAGTCACAGATATAGATATTAAAATTCAGTATAATAGTTGCCAATATGTTAGGGTGGTGTTAACAATGAGAAATTTTTTAGCTGTCTTCTTATATTGTGATCAGTTTGTTCATACAATTTTTAAAATTAAATTTAAAAAGAGTAACTTAAAACTGTTAAGCCATCATCTTCCCAGAGTCAAAGCTCCAAGGAGGCAGGAAGATGTAAAGTCTTCCCGTGTGTACCCTCCTGAATCTGAGGAAGAGAGCCAGCCTAGCCAAATTGTTTCCATTACCCTGAACCACCCCGTATCAAAGTCAGGATTCATGGATTTACCCAAAGTCATCTACATTATCATTTCAATTAAACATATGGCTGAGTAATCTAATGAAGAAGTCTTGAGTGATGACCCCGGAATCAATAACATCTTTCTGGGCTTATCGATTTAGCATTCTCCATGCAGTAGGATTGATTTATGTCCTCATATTTATTTTGATAACTCAATGATAGCTCCACTATTCCTAAATTAACGTCATCTTTTCTTCAGGCAAAAATTTTTTCTAGGCAAGGAAGAAATCTTACATCGAACCAAAGTGATTTTGCTAAGTAATTCCATGGCTAACAGGATGCCATACATCAAAGAAAACCACATATTACTATAATTGTAAATCATCCTTGGCATAGAAAAATACAACAGTATTTATTTGTCAGAATTGTGATTGCATCGTGCAGGGCCTCTTCCCTCAAAATTAATATCTTCCAATATAAACTCTGTTGTCTAATGTGCAATTTCCTAAACGCAATAGATTGTTCTAAAACTCTATTAATTTCTATCTCCCACATCTTAAGGTTCCAGAGTGTGTGAGATGGGTAGGTCCCAATTCCTAATTAGCATTATCTTATTGAACGAGATAAACCATCATCTTTGGGCAAGGAATACGCATCTCAGGCATACACAAGCAAGACAATGCCACGTAGTCAATGCCACGTAAATGGGTATATTTGCAAATGCTTTTTGAAAAAAAACAGTATTTGCCAACCAGATCTATAAACTAAAGGAAAGACAGAGAAATTTTCCAGTAAAGGGATGTCAGAAAGGGATAGTCAATCAATCACCAAGTCTACCCAGTTCTCTCCTTCTGCCCAGCCTCCATCCAGTCCAGGGAAGCATCGCTGCTCACTGGCCGGCTACAACAGCCTCCTAGCTCCTCTCCCCACCACCACTCTTGCTTTCTCCAACTCATTTTCTTCATTGCAGCAAGAGGCATCTTCTTTTTTCAAAAATGCAAAGCTAATCATGACATTACTGCCTACCCTCTTCCCGTGACTCTCAGAATAAAGAGAAATAAGTTATCTAAGTGGTCTACCAGCCCTGCCTGCCTCTCTTACCTCCTCTGCCCCGTCCCTGCTCTCTGCCCCTGCGGCTGGGCTTCTCTCAACACCTCCAACACGCCCCTCGAGTCCTGCCCACATGCACTGGTCCCTCTGTCACTCTCTCTTTGCCAAGCTAATCTCCACCATCCTATAGCTCAGGGCTCAAATACCACTTCCCCAGGAAGTCTTCCTGAGCCCCTAAATGGGTCAGACCCTAAGACATGGGTCCTTCAGCAACCTGCTCCCCTCCCTTCCAGCCCTTTGCGATACTCTGGTTAGTTTTGTCTTCCCTGTGAGACTGTAGCTCCTTGAGGATGGCGACAACGTCTGCTCACTCTCCCCTGGCCCTGCCCGCACCTGGCACACTCTGGTGCTCTGCCCACGTTTGACGATTCTTGACTGAGATGGGGCAGACCAGTGGGGACAGGGAGTGAGGAGCAGGATCACGCACCGGGGCCGGGTGCTTGATTACATCCAAGACACACCAAGGAGCACTGTGTGGCAGGCGGGGCCAGGCCAGCAATCTATAAATGTCTCAGGTGCCATTATTAACATTGATCCACCATCCCAATTAATTAAACTATTCATTTGCGAAGAACTTCAGACCAGCATACAAGTTGCAAAAATATTACAAAGGAGCTCCTATATAATCTTCATCTAGATTCACACCCTTGAGTCACCTAATTCATCATTAATGCTTTGCCATGTCTGCTTTATCTTTCTACATGTAGGTGTGTGCTTATGTATGCACTATTATACGCATTATATATATGCAGTCAGCACTCCATATCCGCGGATGCGGAACCCGCAGATACGGAGGGCTGCCTAAGGAACTTGAGCATCCATAGATTTTGGTACTAGGGTCCTGGAAGCAATCCCACGCGGATACCGAGGGATGACTGTATATATATTTTTTTTCTGAACCATGTGAAATAAGGTGCCAACGTCATGACCCTTCACCCCTAAATCCATGCATCTCCCAAGTACAAGGACATTCTCTTCCATAATCACAGTGGCAATTATCAAATTCAGGAAATTTATCACTGATACAATGTTATCATCTAATTACAATCCACATTCAAATTTTACCAACTTAATTCTTATATTTAAACATCTTAAACAACTACCAATTGAGTACAGCTAAAAGCTTAGTCAACTGGACAGAACCCTGTCTCAGAAGTTCGCCAGAAAAGTATGAAAATATCCCCCAGTAAGACCCCAAAGCTGGGAAAGTTTCAGGGAAAGTAAAACCGCTGGGTTTTCTCTGAACAGAAGCAAACCAACTCTGAGCACAATTCCAGGATCAGTTTGGTCTCTTGAACATCCTGCAGAGACAACCTCCATGGGCTTAAGACACTTCCATCTGATCAAATCCATCATTAATGCATTGCTAGATAGGTCAATAGCAGAGCCCCAGCTCCTTCCCAAATGTAAGTTCCTCCTCCCTCGACTGGACCAGAGTGAGACATGGACACCGAGTTTAGAAGGGCAGCGACAGCGGCCAGCTGTAGGACAAGCACAGCCAGGGGACACCTGGTAAATTAAATGGCCCAGGGGAGGCAGCTCACACTCGCAAGCGCAATTTAAACTATTTATGATCGCTGATGGGCCCTGAATTAGTTATAATTTCTTAAGGAAAAGATCTTGAAATTATCACAAAGAGAGGACTGAAGACGGCTGCTCGGTGCTCACTGGAGGTCACGGAGGAGAATGAGCTATTAGTCTGTATTAAGGAGGCGCGGGTGCCATGGTAATGGTGTTCTAGTGTGTAATACAAATGCGGGCGGCTCGACCTTGACCGCCATTCAGCTCTGGGCACTTCATCTCGAAAGGAAATAGAAGAGGCCACAGGGGGGCCACGGGATGATTCGAGCAGCGGCGAGGGCTCCAAACCTCTAACTTTGGAAACGTTTAATTATACAGTCAGCTAATTAGGGAGAAGAAAAGGGAAAATGGACAGAGGTGTGGACATGGGAAGAAGCGGATTCAAGGGTGACTGAGTGAGGCCCCGAAGGTTGTCAATTAGGCTTTTATAAAACATCCGTGAGGCTGCTTTTCAAAGAGAATTTTTAGTGGATTCACAAATTCTTTTGAGGAAATAAAAGGCTGACTCGGCCAAGCAGTTAAAACACCTACGCAAGTACGTGCCTGTTTGGAATTGACAAAAAAAAACTTACTTTTTTTAAATCTATAAATTAACCATTTATGAACTGTGTTTTATCCAGAAAACCGGATGGAACAGAGTTCTGAATCCATCATTTATGGTTGTCAGAAAAATTGCCATCAGCTAGAAAGGGGGGTTGGAATACTCACTCTAATGTCCGAGTCAGCAAAGCACCGTGGGCCAATTCCAGCCTGTTGCCTGTTTTCATACCATTGGCAAGCTCAGAATGATTTGCACATTTTAAAATGGCTGGAAAAAATCAAAAGAGGAATAGTATTTCATGACACATGGAAATTACATGAAATTCAATTTTTTGTACTCAGGAAGTTTTGCTGGAACACGTTAGTTTCCGTATTGCTTACGGCTGCTTTTGCACAATAACAGCAGAAATGAGTGGTTGCGGCAGAGGCTGTAAGACCCACAAATCTAAAATATTTACTTTCCGGCCCTTTGCAAAAAAAGTCTGCCCACCCCTGCTCTAGTGTGTTGTGAGCGTCAAATATTTTCAGCCAAGGCCCTGGACGGTCATCAGGGTGTTGCAGTGTCTGGTCTGCAGCTGAAGGATCATTGACATCTATTACCAGGGTTGGGGGCGGGGGGCAGGAGGTGAGTAGCAGGTGAAGATGCCCGTAGGAATGAAGGTAAAGAGACCAAAGGAAGCTCCAGCAAAGAGGACCACACACCACAGCAGACCCCAATCAGGGCTGCCCAAGCACCTGCTGGACTCTGCAGAGGCCCCTTGACCACCAGGAGTCAGATGCTCAGAAACTTGACATCACAGCAGCACTGGGTGGGTGGGAAAAGATTGTTTGTGCCCCAGACCCTGTAGAATACCTTATTTGTCAGTGAGATGTCCAGGGTGTAAGACACATCTCAATTTTACGGAAAGTTTTTTAGGAAAAAAAAATACATAAATTGTAAGGGAAAATATGAATTCATATAAATATAGTATACAGCATTGTGACTCCGTGAAAAATAATAGATTTTTGATATGCAGTCATAGTCATATGCATTCCCTAAAAAGAAAGCGAAAATCACAGAGCTCAAAAGAAATATCTTGGCATCTGTGAATCTATAACATAAAGGGCATTATCCAAATTCTTCAAGTAACCTTGACTAGTCACTTTGCTGTACTCTGTCAGACAATGCACAGAGTTTTCATGGCTAGTTTTTTCAGAAGTTTCTTCCTAGTCTGGAAGCTCCGCTGAAACCTGTCCACCATGGGTGACCCTGCTGGTATTTGAAATCTCGGCGGCATAGCCTTCAGCATCACAGCAACACGCAGCCACCACAGTGTGACCCCCGACAGATAAGTGGTGTGTTCCCCGACCGAGAAACGAACCCTGGGCCACAGCAATGAGAACGCAGAATCTTAACCACTAGACCACTAAGGCTGGTTGTTTTTTGATCAGAAGAGGATATAAAACTTGCACCTTCGCTGAGATGTGTGTTGCCATGCTCTGCCACTAGGGGGCAGCATGACCCATTATTTTACCTCTTTTTCAGCTTTCCAAGCATCCCTAAAACCGTGTGTTAGACACACAGGAAAACTTGTACATATAATATTCTATATTGCATGTATTATATATAATATATTCTATAACATACATTATATAAAATATAATCAAATGGTATATTGCATATACACCTTGGAAGAAAGTGGAGAATGGATCCTATGCACAGGTCAAAAAAGTAAGTCTTGCTGGAACACAAAGAATTCAGTTGGAATTCATGGGTTCTAACTAAAAGAAGGAGAGCAGTGATGTTCCATGTTAAGGAAGGAGTAGGTATATGAGAGCCTGCCCACTAGAATTCTCCAGAAAGGGCTTGGACCATCTAAAAGGCTGAGTGGCCATTGACGGGCCCCTGGAAGGAAAGGAAAGGCAGGATAGAGTCCACAGAACATGCAGAGTCAGCAGCCAAGAAATCTAAGAGATGCAAAAGCTAAACCAGAAACCAAGAGACCGTGACACACAAAACCAGAGGCCCGAGACTGAGATGACGCGAGAGAGCCCCGGGCTCTTCAGGTGAGTTCCGAGCTCCAGGTGAAGCCAGGTTTAGAGCCCAGGGTTATAAACAGCAGCAAACGGATGCTCCCGATAGCTCAGGGGCTCACATATTTAGAATCTCAAAAATGTGTCTTTAAGTCCATTTCCAAAATAAGACTAGGAGTGGTAGAAAGGAGATTAAAATTCCAGCCTGTTCAGACATTCTGAAATATAAAACTCTGAATGTTTTGGGGGAGTTAATCCGGAAAACATCTCAGTCAGCTTCTAATACCTGCCTCTGGCGTGAAGATGGGAAGCACTGAAAATGAAGAGCTTTCTGGAATCTTGAAATCTGGACAGGAGGGGCAGATCCCAGTGTGGGCGCGAACATCCCTCTGCTGAGGTCAGGACTAAAGTTACCTTCTGCCAAGTCCACGGACATGAAACATCCTCATTGTGCTTTTCCCGTGAGTCATTTCATTTAATCTCCATAAAAGACCGATGTGTAGATGCTAATATACCCATTGTACGGATGAAGAAACAGACTCAGAGAGCTGAAGTCTCTTGCCCAAGGTCACAACAGTGAGTGATGGTGGCAACCCT
The DNA here is from genome assembly GCF_020826845.1 of Diceros bicornis minor. Classification (NCBI taxonomy): domain Eukaryota; kingdom Metazoa; phylum Chordata; class Mammalia; order Perissodactyla; family Rhinocerotidae; genus Diceros; species Diceros bicornis. The sequence continues at coordinate 9,925,565 of NC_080776.1, read as the reverse complement.
TAAAACTGAAAACTCTTCTCACTCCAGAGTTGTCTGCTCTTTCTGCTACTAGAACTATTTCTCTAAGAGCCAAGAGGCGGGTAAGAAGGCAAGCTACAACAAGAGCAAAAGATTAGTCTATAATAAAAAGAAAAAGAAACCCACATAAGCAATGGATTTTTTCCAAAGGCTGATCAGGAGTCTGGGGTCACAGAGAGCAAAAGAACAGACATAAAGGGAGACAAAAAGATTGGATTCAGAAGGCAGGAGGGAGAAGAGGGCACTGGACTCAGAAGCGTCCCTCCAAAGCAGGGTTGGGGTGCCTGCCGCATTTGGTGGCTGAATGTTCTGGGGCAGTCTTTGCTTGGCCAAGGAATGGAACCAAGAAAAGTGCCCGGGACATAATATGAGCTCAGTAAATAGTTGGGGAATGAGCGCAGGAAGAAGGTAGGTTTCTCGACTTGTTTAGTGGCAAAGGACTGCAGTGGGACTCGGGGTTCCAGGGACCGAACAGAAACAATGAAATTCAGCACATCCACATTAGGTTTCTCCCCTGAGCTGCACAAAGCCCCATTCTTTGCCTAATGACTTAAGCCGGAGAGTCTCTGCCCTGAAAGGTTTCCAGCTGGTCAGAGAGGAAGCAGTTCTGTTTCTGCTGTTGATGCCTCAGTCGAGGGAGGGGCTACAGGCAACCCTAGAGGCCGGGCCCCCAGGCAGGATTCCTCAAGGCTCCGGGGAGACAAGTCACGACAGAGGCCACCGGCCACCATCCAGCACCCTGGCCGAGGTGGAATGCCGGATGCCACGCTCCCCAGCCGTATTTGGTTCCATTTCAGCCCTGAGATAATGAAAGCAGCCTGGGATTTGCTGCTTTTCTCGTCCTTCCTGTTACTTTCTTTGCTTCAATGTGAGAGAGAATGTGAGAGAGAGATACGTGCCTTAACGCTAAGAAAATGGTCGTGCATTCAACAGGAAGGCAGGTGGAGGAAGAAAAAAAGATACGTGTGAGAGAAATTTCTGGCAAAGGTGGCCTGGTGAGAAAACTTGTAGTGTCCTCCGCAGGGGCTGCTGACTGCACAGCATGGCAAGCCCTGCCTTAGTTCAAACTCGTCACCATTTCCGTCAAGGAGGGGAGGCAGCTGCCTCAGATCGGGGGATCCTGAGACAAGTGCTCAAGAACACTTGAGCCCTATTGCTCCCTGATCTAGTGGTACCTGAATACATCGCTTCTCAAGGACTACTCACTGTGGTTTTTGTCTACCCACTGTCTTCTGATGCCCTGGGGAACTCATCCCTCCCTCCCCCTGGACCCCTTGGGGCTGTCACACATGGCGGGACATGGCAGGTGGGCCCCCCTCAGGCTTTCCATCCAGAGAGAGCCCCCCTTTCAGACTCCCTGTCTGTGCTGCATCCATCAGGCATGACCCAAGTCAGGCCAATGGTGGTCTTGACATATGCGCATTACAAGTCCAAACTCCTCTTACTCCAGAGGTTTCTAAGCTGGGAGAATGTGAGTCTAACCCTGCTGCTGGTTATCTTGTCTGCTACTGAAAGACAGCTCTCCAAGAACAAAGCCAGACAGAAAAAGAGCTAAAAAGACAAGAGAGACAAACTCCTGAGGATGTAATTTACATTCCTGGATCCAGACAGGCCTGAAGCCGGTCCATTATTGGATTCCCAATCACATGAGTAAATAACCATCCTTTGTTGTTCAATCTTGTTTGAGTTTGCTTTCTGCAACTTGGGAAATTGTCGGCAGTAATTCACTGGCGGTCCCAGCTGTATCTAGCTTCCCACTTCTGCCTCTGCTCGAACTATAGCTTTTTCCGCCCATCTCTACATATTGAACCCTAAAGGCTTTTAAGTCCCAATTCAAATGCCACCATCACTTTCTCCATGAAGCCTTTCCTCACCCCCACCTCATGCCAACTCATGTCTCCCATCTTGACAGCCCCCTGACACTTCATCTGTATTTTTCTGTGTCCATCAGAATGACATTCTGCTGCAGGGAATGGAAAATCTGTCTTGCAGCAGCTTAGATAAATAGAGATTTATTTTTCTCCCATAACAGCTGCCAGCTTTTATTCGAAGGCCTCACAATATCAGGGACAGCATCTCCTCAGTGGCCTTTGTCCTAGGCTTGTTGCCTCATGGTTGCAAGATGGCTGCTGAACATCCAGGCATCATATTTGCCTTCCAGGCAAATCATATTTGCTTTCCAGCTTCTTCTCTCTTTACCAAGAGATCAAAAGTTTTCCTGAAATCCATCAGCAGCCCTCTGCTTACTAACTCATGCCCCCAAACCACATCACCAACAACTTTTAGTTGCACTGGAGGATAGGAAGCAGAAATATAACTCCCCCGGTCTCTAAAGGGGAGAAAGAAGTTAATAATGGCTGTGAGGCCAGGCCACGAAGATCTACCCTGCTCTCTTAAGCCCCTGGTCACAGCAGCATCTTTTATTACAGTTTTTCGCTGCTGTACTCCCTCTGGGAAGAGGCTGAGTTCTCCATCACTGCATCAGTTGCAGGGCCCAGCCTAGAACGCTTGGATAAATAGATGCTAGGTGAAAGTGTGTGCTGCTTCTTGCTCTGGCTCATGGGGCCACCTGGTGGGCTGAGTAGACGTGTGGCTGCCGTGGGGTAATTAAACGTGCGTCCTTCTTTGATCTCTGAGCTCTGCTGTTTGAAATTCATCTGGTTGGAGTGGGAAGATCCCAGGTGCGTGTGTTCCTGTGCCTTGTCTAATCATCAGAAAGGGTTAAACCATTTCTGTTTCAGGTCTCCTGTGATCAAGAAAGGTTGCCTGGCAGGAGTGTCTATTTGATGCCTTAAAGGTAAGCAATTGTGGGAATTAAGAATTAGCTCGCTCTCTCTCTGACTATCCCCTTGATATAGTTAGAATAAAAGCAGCAGTGACATTGCCAATGACCCAGATGTTGGAGAAACCTTGGAATAAGCCACAGAGGCCCTTGCCTCCAATCCTATAATATTGCATTAACATGGGCTCAGCCCGCAGAATTGGATTTAAATCCAGCCCTTGAATGCTCGCCCTACCTCGCCCCTTCCCCACACCTAATCTCATTTTGTCCTCAGAGTGTTGAAAATAATGGCAATGTGGCTGCCACAGAAAGTGACTATGTGAGCATTTTTTACATTAGAAAGGCTCTTCATAAAGTAAAAGTGCTGTAAGTGCTGAAGTCTCTTCCTTTACGTTCCTAGTGCTGAGTGTATCCGTCTGCGCTGGGTTGTTGCATCTAGATCTGCACAGAAACACGGGACAGGAGCAAGTCAAGACGGGGACATCTTTATGGCCCGAACCCTCTCCCCCACCTTCACACATACGTGTCAGTAAAATAACAATTAATCATAATAATGGCAGTTACCATTTGTTAAGCACTTACGTACGACGTGCTAAGAACATTGCACACATGGCTTCGCTCAATCCTCTTGACCTCCCTAGAGGCTGGGTACCATCATCATCCCCATTTTACAGGTGAAGTAATGGGGCTCAAAGAGGTGAAGTCACCTACCCAGGATCCCACAGCTAACAGGTGGGGTGTCTGCTCTCAGACCCACAGAAGCCCCCATTTTACCTGGGCCTCCTCTGTGTTAGTGTTGGGCATGGTTCTCAGCCAGGTGCGGTGGGAACTTTAGGGACCCCTGCCCAGACCAATTAGATCTGAATCTCTGGGTACGGGGCCAGGGCATCGGGAGTTTTAGCTCCAACTACACTATAGGTGAAGTGGAAAAGGCACCTTTCTTGGAGTCGGACCTCTGGGGTCACGCGTTCCGACACCACACCCAACTAGCTGTTTGACTTTAGGATGTGAGGACTGCCCTGCCAACCTCACGAGCAGAGGAGCCAATGGTGCAAACACACCATGTGAACTCTAACGGGCTCTCTGATAGGTGACAACAGAGACAGACCCTGGCTCGGGGCAGGGAGGCTGGAAGCCGGCTGCTAGGGGAAGTGCACAAAGAGCTGTGAACCTGTGGCTGGTCCCTGCACCCACGGATTTGTGGATTCACCCAATCAACATTCACTAAACCAGCACTTATCATGTGCAAGGCTGTCAGCTGGAGAGGGAGGAAGATAAAAACTTCCTTCCGTCCAGAGGAATCGTCTTGCAGTTCCCTGTCTTCAACCCATTTGTGATCTAACTGGGGAGAGCTGTTGGCATAAGAAAAACAAGAGCCATGTTTACATCAAGTGCCAGATGAGGGGCCCAGAGCAGGAGGAATTCAAGAGTCCTAACAGAGAGTGATCCCCAAGGTCAAGAGGCTTCACGCAAGAGAAGGGACTTGAGCTGGCCTTCCCAATGTCAGCACAGACTTCCCACCGGGCTGCAGAACCCAATATGTACCAGTGGGTCCAGGAGAATCTGCCCCATCCCAGGTGGCCTCCAGCCCCAGCAGGGCTGGTAGCTCATCTTGGAGTTTGCGACCCAACGCTCACCATGGGCAGAAGGGCCTTGACGGTGGGAAAGAGAACCAATCAGAAAAGCCAACCGTCCTTAGCATGTGGGTAACAGCAGGACAGCAGGCATCTTCCGCTCCATCAGAAGACCCTCAGCAGACAGAAAGACCCGATTTTCTCATCTGATCAACCAGGACCACGGTACCTCTTGGAGCCATTGAGAAGATCAACCATTACAACGGCCACCAGCTCCACCACTATCGTGGCGTTCCCTCCACGGGCCAGACGCAGTGTTCACCACTTTACCCACTTTCCCACCTCAGTGAATCCACCCAACGATGATGGGAAAGGTGCCAATATTATATCCCATTTTCCAGAGAAGGAAACTGATCCTCAGAGAGATTAAGCCATTTTCTCAAGGTCACATAACTAGTCAATAGCACAGCCAGCTCAAGCTGAGTCCTCCCAGTTTCCAAAGCCCATACTCTAAACCAGCCACACCACACAACAGGAGTTAGTACCCTGGAGTCTGAAACTGCCAAGGAGTCCGGGGTTAGAATTCAGAGATATGTGAACTTGGATGGGGAAAAATTATACCTTTATTCAGTGGCATTCTGGGGTTGAGGGCTGGGGGCAGTGGGAATCTTTGGCCCCTGCAGGGAGGTTTTTTATCACTGATACTGTTTAAAATCGATGGTGCATAATGATAGTAAAAGCAAGACTGATTTTGATTTTGTTATTGTTTTAAAATTTGTCACAGAGCATGTACCCTTCTTGGCTGCACTAACCTCTAACTAAAATTTAGCATTTCCCTCAACTATAAATGTAAACACCTCCCACGGAAGTATTAACTGTACCCGGGATTTTTGTCACCAATAGAAATTGCAGACATTTTGGACCACATTACAGTAGTCACAGGGACCTCCCAGGTCCCAGTACAGTCTGTACTCACTGCTACTTCAGAATTATGATGGTTATGAGACTGCTGCTGGGTCTTGTTATTTAGTGGGTTAATACAGAAAATTAGCTGTTACTACATTCACTAATTTGTTTTGGTTTGGGTTTTGGTTTTTAGATGGTGTTGGTTTGGGGTTTGAATAGCCATATTTCAATAAGTTTGGTTTCCTCTGTAATCCCGCGTATTATAAAAGGAGCCCCTGGGCTCCATCAGACTCACAAAGAAGATGAAGAGCACCTGCTACCCACTCTCAGAGGTGAACATTCTATTTAAATGCTGGACATATTATAATCTTTGAGCTACCTTACTTTCCATATATGTGTCTTATTTCCCCAAATAAACTACCAGCTCTTGACAGCATGGATTAAGTCATATTGTTCTTTGTTTCTTCCATAGGCCCTTAAAAAGAGTAGTCATTCTACCACTGTTGGTTGATTGACTGGCTGATGGAACTCCTTCAAGCTTCAGTGATCTAAACCCAATATCACATTCACTGAGCAGGAGATGAATAATATGACAGGAGGAGGAAAGGTATTGAGATTAAATCTTCCGTATGATTGGCAAACCCTGGAGGTGGGGTGCTGGAGCTTGCTTCTTAGAAATAAAACATAGCTCTAGGATAAAAAAGGTCCATTGGAATTTTCCATCAAGGCTGATAGACTAGGGCAGAGTGCCCACATGTCACGGGAACCAAAGCAGACTTCAAGTGGGAAAATACTCGTGGGCAAGATGGTATCATTTTTGTACATACTGGAAGACTTATAAAATGAAGACAGACAGCCTGGGATCCTAGTTTTTGCAAAGAGCCTCGCTCTACACAGAACATTATACAACTACGAACTCTCTGGTACTAAGGAGTTGAAGAAGGTTCTGGCATCCTCAGTTGTAGTTGATATCAAAGACTCCAACAGTTCCAACTGTCTTTGTTTTGTAATAAAAACTCAAGACTGCATGGCACAAAACAATCACCATTTTCTCTTGCTCACAGATTCTGTGGGCCTGGATTTCAGGCGCCGTGGGGATGACTCCTCTCTTCTTCGTGATGTCTGGGGCTTCCAAGCTGGCTTCTGCAGGCACATGTCTGGCGCCTGGGCTGGGATGGCCAAAGGACAGCCCAGAGCACGTACATGTGGCCTCTCCATGTGAGTTGGGCTTCTCACAACATGGCGGGAGGGGACTTCTCAAGAGGGGGTCTCTGGAGAGCAAGCATTGTGAGAGGACCAAGTGGAAGCCACATGGCCTTTTCTAGCTCTTCTGCCATACTCTACTGGTCAAGGCGGTCACAACCTGCCCAGAATCAACAGGAAGGGACATAGAGCCCACTCCTTGAGAGGAAGAGTGCCAGAAAACTATTTTATAACCACCACAATGACCAAGCCAACATTACTGCTCCCAAGCTGAAAGATAATATCTAGGGCCACAAGTGGGCCAGACATGGGGTGGTTCTCACCTGGTGGGAGAAGAGGGCGTCGTGGGTGGCCCCAGCAAACCCCTCAGGGTTGTCTCTCAAGAGTGAATCCACCAGGCACCCCAAAGGAGTCTCGGCCACCAACAACACTTCATAAATGAAAAAAATCCTCTCCTCATGGTAACCCACCACCCCACCCTGATTGCCATTCCTGCTACATATCCCTAAACATCCAAGTCACCATGCAGTGAAAAACCTGCTCCCACAAAGCAAGCTCTGCATGCTGGTGTGTCTCATTGTTCTTCTCTTAAGACACATCATTCACGAACGCTATGTTTCTGAAAAGATACCCTCAGCTGTCACTTACACAACAGAACTTGACAAAACAGAGCGCTCCAGTGGTGTCTTTGCCTGGGGCAGTATGTGCTAATATCTTGGCACAGGCACCTTGAACTACTCAGTTTCCCAGGAAAGTTCCATCAGCTGGAAAGTTCCAAGGGGTGAGCAAGATCATGGAAGAGTGAGTAGGGGAAGCTTTTCCTTTTCCCCAAGAAAATAGAACCACCTTCTCGTCAGTCAAATGATGGGAGAGATCTACGGAGCTACTCCCCAAAATCAACAAGAAGAGAGGAAGCTTGATGCTATGAAAAGAAAAGTACTACACATAGAAAGAAGGGACGTGCTACCCAGGACTAGGAGAAAAGGGCATTTCAGAGAGAGAGGAAGGCAGGCACGGAGATAGAGAGGCAGGAATGTGCCATGCTTATTCCCAGAGCATCAAGATGGCTGGCCTACCTGGAGTGGAGGGCTCGGGTTTGGGAGTTGTAGAGGACATTTGTTAGTTCATCTAACCAGAACAGCACCCCCACCTTCTCTGGGAAACAGCTCCTCCCCCGTTTGGTTCTCTACAGCCCTGGGATGGGCATGTGACCCAGTCAGGGCTAATCCCAGTAACTGGTCCCTTTGACATCAGTGATTGGTCCAAGGATGGGTAAGGGACCCAGCCAGGCCAACCAGAGCCCATGCTCAGGAATGTTTCCAACTGAAGTTCTTGGGAAGAACTCACTTTTCTCTCTGCTCTTGGGAGGAGAGGCAAGAGAATGTACAGGGGTTGTGAGCCTAAGCTCTTCAATCAGAATGACCCCAAATCCCAGGCCCACCTCTTTAACTGGTTTTGTCTTCAAGGCTCCATTTCCTCATCTGTAAATTGGGGATACCCATGCCCAGCTCATAGGGTTGTGCTGAGGATTCAATGAGAATGTATGTCACGTGCTTAGAATAGTGCCCGGCTCTTACTAAGAGCTCAATAGATGTTTGTTATTACTTTAAAGACAACACCTCCAGAGCTGCCTACACCATAGCACCAGCTTTAGGGGTAAATCAGTCCTCAAAGGAGGCAGGAATGAGCAACCCAGCCTTCCCAGAGCTTGGTGACAGGAGTCAAGAAATTCTCCTTTTTTAACTTAAGCTGGTTTGATTTTGACTTCTTTCACCCGAAAAGTGCTTAAGTGGTTAAAAAAAAGAGGGGAGGCAAAATACACTACTTAGAAATATAGTCATAATATGCTCCCCTAATTACATAATCAGTCCATTAAAATAAGACTAGTTTTGTGGCTATTTCTTTTTTGTTGTTCCTTTCCCAGAAGATGACTTGCTAAGCTCCAGAGAACACAAGTCAAGCTAGAGGAGGTTCCAAGAAGAAGTTGGGATGGGGATAGGGATACATGTTATAGATGTGGAGAAGACTAAGTGGTCCACCAGCCTTGTGGGTTCCAAGCCCTAAGAATTCCCTCTCCCCCTACCACCCCTGAGTCACACGCCTCAAACCAACGAGAGCCCAAAGTGCTAGGTCAGAATTCAGGTTTAGTATCCCAAATCATAGGTGGAATCAGAGAAGCAGACTCCTCATGAGAAACCAAAATGAAAAACTGAGCAAATAGAAGAATGCCCACTTTCACCACTGTAACTTAACATTGTGGTGGGAGAATAAAAGTCATAAACATAAATAAGAAAAATTATCATTATTTACCACTAGTTTTGACTCTATACCTGGAAAACCAAAGAGAATCAAGTTAAAAAAAAAAACTTAAAATCGATAGGAGGGCTGGCCCCGTGGCTTAGTGGTTAAGTGCACGCGCTCCGCTACTGGCGGCCTGGGTTCGGATCCTGGGCTCGCACCGATGCACCGCTTCTCCGGCCATGCTGAGGCCACGTCCCACATACAGCAACTAGAAGGATGTGCAACTATGACATACAACTATCTACTGGGGCTTTGGGGGGGAAAAAAAGGAGGAAGATTGGCTATAGATGTTAGATCAGAGCCGGTCTTCCTCAGCAAAAAGAGGAGGATTAGCACGGATGTTAGCTCAGGGCTGATCTTCCTCACAAAAAAAAACAAAACAAAACAAAACAAAAAAAGAGGATAGGAGGAGGAACCAGCCTAGAACAGAAGGGAAAAAAAAAAAGTCGATAGGAGAATTCAATAAGGTGGTTATCTATAAAAATTGACATATGAAAATCAATAGCTTGCTACATACACACAACTAATTTGAAAATATAATGAAAGAAAAAATTCCTGTTTAAAAAGTAGTAACCAAAAACCATCAAAAATTCAAAGCAAAACCAAAAAGAGCTAAACAGAAACCTAATAAGGAATGTGCAGACCCTATTATGAAGATAAACTTTAAAATTCTAATGAGGGCCTTACATACATTTTTAAACACTGGGCAGATGATGAGGCAGAGGGGGAGAATATGCATATGGCGCCAGAGAGTAGAGATTAGAGAAACTAGATGAAAGAGAACACGGAAGCAGAGGTGGGAAGGCAGAGACTGGAATTCTTGGGCCAACTAGAGGTGATTGCAGGTGCTTTCCTGGGGTGCCCACAGCTCTGGGCATGGATGGGGAGGAACGGATGCCCACTCCCATCTCTGAGTCACCACTCCTTCTCTGGGGACATATTGCACACCAGGACCCCAAGATTCAGGGGGAGACCTGGGGACTGAGCAAGCCAGCAAAGGTGGACACCGGGCAGCAGAGGTGTTGCTGTCAGCAGAAGCAGCATCCCATCCCAGCTGAATGAAAATCAGACACTCTGTTTTAAAACATAGATTTTATCATTATTCAGGCATGGTGAGGTCAACAGATCAGAAGAGGACTGCCGTTGAAAAGATAGTTTGTGTCTTTTCAACAAACGGTGCCGGAACAATCGGACATCCACGTGCCAAAAAAGGAATCTGGACACAGACCTTACACCCTTCACAAAAATTAACTCAAAATGGATCACAGACCTAAATGTAAAACACAAAACTATAAAACTCCTAGAAGATAACATAGGTGAAAACCTAGCTGACCTTGGCTATGGTGATGACTTTTTAGATACAACACCAAAGGCACAATCCATAAAAACGATAAATGAGAAGCTGGACTTCATTAAAATTTAAAACTTCTGCTCTGTGAAAGACAACGTCAAGAGAAGTGAGAAGACAAGCCACAGGTGAGAGAAAATATCTGCAAAGGACACATCTGTCAAAGGACTGTTATACCAACTATACAAAGAACTCTTAAAATTCAACAATAAGAAAAAAAACAACCAGATAAAAAAATGCGCCAAAGACCTTAACAGATATCTCACCAAAAAAGATATACAGATGTCAAATAAGCACATGAAAGGTGCTCCACGTCATATGTCATCAGGGAAATACAAATTTAAACGACATTGAGATGCAACCACACACCTATTAGAATGGCCAATTTCCAGAACACTGACAACACCAAATGCTGGTGAGGATGTGGAGCAACGGGAACTCTCATTCACTGCTGGTGGGAATGCAAAATGGTGCAGCCACTTTGGGAGACAGTTTGGCAGTCTCTTCAAAACTGAACATACTCTTACCCTACCATCCAGCAATCAGGATCCTTGGTATTTACCAAAGGAGTTGAAAACTTATGTCCACACAAAAACCTGCACACAGATTTTTATAGCAGGTTTGTTGATAATTGCTAAAATTCAGATGCAGCCAAGATGTCTTTCAGTAGGTGAATGGATAAATAAACCATGGGACATCTACACAACGGAATATTGTTCAGAGCTAAAAAAGAAATGAGGGCCGGCCCCGTGGCTTAGCGGTTAAGTGCACGCGCTCCGCTACTGGCAGCCGGGATTCGGATCCCGGGCGTGCACCGACTCACTGCTTCTCCGGCCATGCTGAGGCCACGTCCCACATGCAGCAACTAGAAGGATGTGCAACAATGACATACAACTATCTACTGGGGCTTTGGGGGAAAAAAAAAAAGGAGGAGGATTGGCAATAGATGTTAGCTCAGAGCCGGTCTTCCTCAGCAAAAAAAAAAAAAAAAAAGAGGAGGATTAGCATGGATGTTAGCTCAGGGCTGATCTTCCTCACAAATAAATAAATAAATAAACAAATAAATAAATAAAAAAGAAATGAGCTATCAAGCCATGAACAGACATGTAGCAACCTTAAATGCATATCACTAAGTGAAAGAAGCCAATCTGAAAAGGCTACATACTGTATAATTTCAACTATAGGACATTCTGGAAAAGGCAAAACTTCAGAGACAATAAAAACATCAGTGGCTCCTGGGTATTTATCCAAAGAACACGAAAACACTAATTCAAAAAGATATATGCACCCCTATGTTCATTACAGCATTATTCACAATAGCCAGAACTTGGAAACCTATGTGCCCACTGACAGATGAATGGGTAAAGAAGATGTGGTATATATATACATAATTGAATACTACTCAGCCATAAAAAAGATGAAATCCTGCCATTTACAACAACATGGATGACCTTGAGGTTATTATGCTAAGGGAAATTAAGTCAGATGGAGAAAGACAAATACCGTATGACTTCACTCATATGTGGACAATAAACAAACAAACACATAGATATAGAGAACAGATTGGTGGTTACCAGAGGGGAAAGGGTGTGGGGGAGGGTGAAAGGGGTAAAAGGGCACATGTGTATGATGATGGATGGCAACTAGACTTCTGGTGGTGAACACGATGCAGTCTATACAGAAGTTGAAATATAATGATGTACACCTGAAACTTATACAATGTTATAACCAATGTTATCTCAATAAAAATAAATAAATAAAAATAAAAAGATCAGTGGTTACCAGGGATTGGGAGTGGATGAATAGATTGAGCACAGAGCACCTTTAGGGCAGAGAAAATACTCTGTATGATACCATAATAGTGGATACATGTCATTATATATTTGTCCAAACCCATAGAATATACAACACCAAGAGGAAAATCCTAATGTAAACTATGACTATGGGTGATTATGACGTGTCAGTGTAGGTTCATCAATTGTAACAAATGTACCAGTCTGGTGGGGGATGTTGATAGTGGGAGAGGCTATGAATGTGGAGGAGGCAGGGGGTATATGGGAAATCTCTGTACCTTCCCCTCAATTTTGCTATGGATTTTAAACTGCTCTAAAAAAAATCTTGATTAAAATATAGCAAATTAGGGGGCCAGCCTGGTGGCGCAAGCGGTTAAGTGCGCGCGCTCCACTGCGGCAGCCCGGGGTTCGCCGGTTCGGATCCCGGGCACGCACTGATGCACTGCTTGTCGAGCCATGCTGTGGCGGCGTCCCATATAAAGTAGAGGAAGATGGGCATGGATGTTAGCCCAGGGCCAGTCTTCCTCAGAAAAAAGAGGAGAATTGGCATCAGATGTTAGCTCAGGGCTGATCTTCCTCACAAAAAAATATATATATATATAGCAAATTAATTAATTTTAAAAAGATAGTTTGTTATACTCACAGATCCCAAGAGAAGGGGGCACGCCACACCACCAAGGGCCACATGGGGCAGCACCAGGGGCAGTCAGGAGGCAGAGGGAGTGAGGGGAAAACAGGGGTGAGAGACTTTATAGTGGTTTCCACGTGAAGAAACAGATGAGGCAGAGTAGGCAGGCTGGTTTGAATAATTTCAGCAGGCTCTAGGACGTGGGGCTGTCCCCATTTGTCTGGTACGTGGCCCTGGGGTGATTAGGGCAGTGGTGGCCTAGAGCGCAGGAGTTTGATGCAGCAGGTGGTTGGGGTGTGGGCTCTGGATTGGTGGGTTTGCAGGTGAGTCATCTGCTATCTCTAGGAATTAGCCAGCCCTGGCAGGGGCAGTCTCTCCAGGGTCAGCAAGGCCCCAAGATGTCAAAGCATCAAAAATACAGACTAAAAAGACATGGTGAATACACCCTCCCATCACATCCTCCCAGTTCACAGAGCATTTTCACTTTTATGAGCCAGTATCTTCTTCACAACTTCCCTGAAAGAGAAGAAACCTGGGGCAAATATCCGTGTGCCCAGTGTTCTAAAGCTCACCCTGGAAAAACCAGCTACCCAGGGTCACACATGGCTCTCTGGCGGCAGATTCCGGACAAGAACGTGGATCTTCAAGGCAGTTAGTTTTTCCTCTACAACACTCAAGAGACAACTTTATAAATATGTATCCACTTGTTTGATATAAAACATGGAGGAGGAGGTGAGGAATCTCCCATTCTGATCCAGTTGCCTAAAAATTCGTGACTTAGCAATGAGCTAAGGGTTAATGGCCCTGAAGCTCTCCTTTAAAATGCAAATATCATCTAGGAAAGTTGAGACACAAACCATCGTCTTTCATCCATCCCACAACCTAGAGCAGTTTACCAGTCACAAACTTTTCTCCGTGCTGCTCAGAGAATGCTAACTTGGGACGTGGCTGGACTAGACACTGAATAGGGTGGGAACGGGGTCTGGCAGGAACATCTGTGTTCTGGCCTCAGTGTTTTCACCTGTAAAACAAGTAGGGCTGGATTTGATTATCCATAAAATCCTGAGGTCCACGCCCCCCTTCCATCAGAGGTAAACTCTACCTTGTACATGTCTCGGGCACCCTGGCCCAATGCTGTCCCGCCCCGGATCCATCTCTGACTTTTAATTCAAATCTCTTTGTTCTGTCAGGCAGCTGTTTAGGGTTTTTTCCTCATTTAACAGGTAAAGCTTTCTGAAGTTCTCATTTAAAATAATTTGATATTCAAGCGATATGTGTGTGGCTGAAAATCATAAAATTATTCATTTGAAAGACTTCCCCTTTTTTCTCGGATACCAATTGAACTGTGTAGCAGTTCCCCCGAGCAAAGCTCGCTGCCTAGAAAGCCTTCTTTCAGCGATGCTTTGCCACCATCACTAAATTGAGTTATTCCGACAGCTTTTGATGCTCCGGGTTTTTTTTTTTCCCTAAGTGTTCGTATGAAAGCTGAACAGCAACATAATTTAATTCTTCAAGATTTACTTTTTAATCACCAGGGTGGTTATTCGGGAGGTACAGGGAGTTGACCCCATTTTCTCAAGTTGAAATTGACTTAGGTCAAATAATTCTTGGAATTTGAATTAGGTATTTTTCTCCTTATCAGCAGGAACTTCAAGCTTCATTTTCCAGTAGCTGGGAACATCTGTGCTACCCAGGAATCAGATGATTTGAGGAAACCAAATGTGGGCAGAGAAGGTATTCACAACTCACTGAATCCTATCGGCAAAATTCTTCACGACAATCTGAATTGGTGTCAGGGTACAATTGTGTTAGGTGTCTGAATTCCTTTTACAAAAGGAAAATGAGACAATTATCAAGGACTAAGAGTGTAATCAAAATAACACAACCATTTTTCTGTTGAATAAGAAATCTTGCTGTAAACGCTATGGTATATTATTCCAGAATAAAAAACATTTACCGGGAGGGGATTCTATTGAAAAATCTGTCATGGAAAATTAAGGGCCGTCTTCCCCTTACCTCCAATGTGCACCCCCAGCATTAAAGTCTGATTATTGGGCCGGCCCGTGGCTTAGCGGTTAAGTGCACACGCTCCGCTGCTGGCGGCGTGCACCGACGCGCCGCTTCTCCCGCCATGCTGAGGCCGCGTCCCACATACAGCAACTAGAAGGATGTTAAACTATGATGTACAACTACCTACTGGAGCTTTGGGGGAAAATAAATAAATAAAAATTATAATTTAAAAAAAATAGTCTGATTATTTATTCAATGAGCAAGGGACAAATCTATCTATTATAAAGCACCCTGCTTACATCAACAATGTGTTTCTCCACACAGGGACTGAGTTTGATTATATAAATATTTCCATATGGTTTGCCAATTACTTTTAGTAATAAAAATGCTGACTTAGGTTCCCCCAATGGAAAAGGATTCTCTGAAAACTGATTAAAGAAGCAAAGCCAGGGATGGGTTCACTTAAATATCAAGGACCTAAGGCAGAGCCTCCCTCGTGACATCCACCTGCAGCTCTGCCCCTCAGCTGCCTGCAGATTCATACCTTCATTTATTTGACCGTCTGGGCACCCAGTGAATTAAACTCCATGGCTGTCCAGCTGTCCTCTAATATTTCCAGGTCAGGATTTTTTAGGAAGACAAAGAAGGGCTGGGGCAGATCCCCAGACCTGATCCCCAGGAAGATGTGAGTTTCAGAGAAGTCCTAGGGATTCAGACTGGACCAGGGTCTCATGAGATTTTCTCCCTCAACCAAGGCAACCAAAACATCCCCAGCAGGAGAGAGAAGACTGAGACACTCTTATATCAATTCAATAAATACCTCCTGAGCACCAATTATGTGCCCAGCACTGTGATCATAAGATGACACAGGTGACATTCCAGCACACATTAAGCACTTGGTATTTTTGTGTATGTGTACGGAAGATTAGCCCTGAGCTAACATCCGATAACAATCCTCCTCTCTTTTTTGCTGAGGAAGATTGGCCCTGGGCTAACATCCGTGCCCATCTTCCTCTGCTTTGTATGGGATGCCGCCACAGCATGGCTTGACAAGCAGTGCATTGGTGCGAGCCCTGGATCTGAACAGGCAAACCACGGGCCCCTGAAGCGGAACACGTGCACTTAACTGCTACACCACCGGGCCGGCCCCGGCACTTGGCATTTTTTGAATGAAGAATCAGCTGAAGAAGAAGGCAATGTGAAGGGGAGAAATGAACAGAAAGGCGTTGAGCTCATAGTAATTGCACAGAAAACATTTGAGGAGCTAATGACTGGCTGGGTGGAGAAATGAAAGAGAAGGGAAAGTGAATTACCGCCCCAAAGGTTTCGAACTTTGGGGCCTATCTAACAGGAATACCATGGGTGCAAATAGGGAATTCGGAGGAAAGAAGTCAAAGATAATTTAGTTTACAGTAATAGGAGGACATTCTGGTAGAGACAGCAGGCCACCTCTCCTCACACTGAACCGGTCCAGAGCTGGCACAAACTGCCCTTGGATGGATCCCCAAGGCAGCCCCCAGGGGAGGATTCTGGAGGTCCAGGTATAAAGTTATAGAAGCAGAAATTCTCGCCAGTGGGAGTTTTATTAAAGGCCTTTATTTCAACCACCCATATAACCTATTGATATATGGCTTACATTACCCAGATTTTCCTTAGATGGGCCCCAAGTCTACCTCACTGAAATAATCCAGTTAGATCATGTCATTTCCAGAATTTCACATTTCCATCTTTTTTAATCTATTTGTCCATGGTATCTAAAAACACATTTCAGGTCTTTGTGCCTCCATCCAATTTTCCCCAGTCTTCTCCCTCAATAGAAACAGCTGATGTTCATTCAATTTGCCTTCCTAAGACATGGCAGATCTGATCTTTCTCATTTGGGAGAAGTGGGGAATCTGGTGTCTGGAGAGGGAAGCCACGAATAGGGCTTAACCAAACCCTGTCAGTTGTTCACAATTGATCGAAATGATCAGTTTTTCACAATTCCACTTTCCAGTGTAGTGTGACACACACACACCCATTGTCCTGCACTGATGGTCAGAGTCTGTCTGTCTCCCCGGGAAGCCTCCATCCCAGTGGTCAGAGGAGGCGGGATCATGGAGAGGGTGTGGGCAGAGGATGGGCAGTCACTCAACTGACCCGGTGACGCATCTCTGTGGCCATTCACAAATGGAAAGGCAAGAGGAAGCCAGAGGGAGCTTCCTGTGAAGCACTGTCACCTGAATATAAAAATGCCCAAATGTATCAGCAATCACGACATTGTTGTGCTGGAAGATCTTTAGACAAGATCACCTAGTCTGCCACTTCTGTCGGTCATGTCCTGCCTTCATAACTTACGCCTTCTTCATTTTCACCTATATCTACCATTTTCTTAATATTTTTGTTTAAATCAACTCACATTTTATTTAAATAAAGTTACTTTTAAAAAAATCTTTATGTACTATTAGAGAAAACCAGTTTCACTTGCCATACAAATAGGAGGTAACCGTAAAAATAAATATAATGAGAGTCTGGCCTGGTGGCATAGCGGTTAAGTTCACATGATCCACTTCAGCGGCCCAGGGTGTGCGGGTTCGGATCCCGGGTTTGGACCTACACACAGCTCGTTAAGCCATGCTGTGGCAGCATCCCACATACAAAATAGAGGAAGATTGGCACAGATGTTAGCTCAGGGACAATCTTCCTCACCAAAAACAAAATTAAATTAAATTAATAAATATAATGAAAAACAGTATGAGTACATTCTAACTAACTCTGAAACCAAGCCCTGCTCTCTATCAAAGAGAGATTAGCAGGTGCCGAGAGAGGTTGTTAAAGATGTATTATCACCAAACCGAGACCTTCTCTTTACCTAATCAGAAGTACTGAAAATGACTTCACCATCATAGCAATGAACCCTTATATAGCCCACTGGGCCAGGCACAATTCTCATGACAACCCCAACAGGCAGGTATCAACCTTATCCCCTTGAGAAATGTGGAAACTGAGACACAGAGAGATTAAGTAACTTGCCCCAGGCCATTTACCTAGTCCATGGTGAAGCCAAGATTCAAACCCAGCCAGGGTGACTCGAAACAGAATCCCTTTCTCGTAATGTTACTTAATGTTGTGCATCCCTCACCTAAAATCCCCTTCCCTTAGCAACCGCTGATCAAGAGCAACCTGAATAAGAAGGGAAATGTGCCAGGCACAGTTCACACATTTAGAGTCAGGGCGAGTATTCAGTACACCGTGACCTTGATCAAAACAAATCCTGCTCTCAGGATCAATCTGCCTTATTAGCATGTTACCTTCAACAAGTATTTCTTTTACAACTCACTTGTCGTTTCAGTTTCTAGGTGAACTCTGCCTGTCGCTCTGCTTCTTGTTCAAATAATGTAGTCCTTCGTAAAAGGAATGGGCACATTTCAAGATGCTTGAAGGTTTAATGCTGAATTTTTAGCTTTATCATCTTCAGGCTTCACATCTTATCACAAGATTACTGGAGGGAGAAAAAAAAAAAAAAAAGACAACCCACCTGGGTTCCCTGAAAGAATTTCCCTGCAATTCTTTCAGGGAAAACATGACAGAGGCAGGAAAAAGAAGACTCCGAGCCTCCCTCTGTCTGAGACCTGATTAAAGAGGCAGCGGCAATTCCAACCGTTTTAGAATTATTGACCGACAAGGTGCCTTTGCTAATCACTAGAGCCAGGGTTGGCGACTTAATATACTTGTGTTTGGATTAGTTAATAGTTCAATTCCATGAAGGTATGATTTTAAATCCCAGAACTGCGGGCTGAGCTCTAATTTGCAGCTCAGGACTGTCTGTGAAGTTGTCATTTACAGTCAATTTCCTCAGAGAGAAGGGGAGGGGAGAGAAGAAAATGAAAAGGAGTATTTGAATAGCAAATGAGCGCTTTCCATGGCCTATGTTAGTCCCTGGAGAATCACAGTGAAGTTGAGGGCACACGCGCTGAGACCACACACCACCCCCTAGGAGTGGCACATTCGTTCTTTAGAATCTAGAGGGTCCTGATGGTGGAAAATGGGTGAGCTTGATCCTCCATCCAGCTTCACCACCCATCCCTCAGTCCCTGGTGCCTGCCCCACCCCCCGCTCGTCTCTCTGCCTCTCCTGGCTTCGGTCCTGTCCAAACCTCTCAATTAGTGCTCCTAAAGCCACCTTGATCGTGTCCCTGGTGACGAGAACTGGTTTCTGGCATAGTCCTGCCAGCCAAAATGGGGCCCAGAAAAAGACTCTTTCTAGAAGCTGCATATCTAGCTTTGCTACCTGCTAAATGACCTATATAAAAAGCCAGGTCCTTGCTGAGGCTAGAGCCAGGCTGCCCCCTAACTAGACTGTGTTTACAAAATGCATGCAGAAACAGGGTAAAATAAGCACAAAGGCAGCGAGGGGGAGGGATTTGGGGTCATTTACTGCAGCCAGTGGCAGCCTGTCCCTTGGATCCCAGCGAGGAGAACGCCAGCTCCTTTTTTGGCAACAAGTCCACGTGTCCTGATTCACAGCAGTGGGGTCCTAACTCGGGACTCGAGCACCGCAGAGCCCCCTACCCACCGCCTTAGCGTTAATAAACCACTGTTCTCCTCGATGAGGCAGGATGGAGCTTTCTTGCTCTCTCCCAAGCTAGAATGATAACAGGGTCACCCCACGGCTTTGGTGAGATGAGAAGCAAGAGACTCCAAGAGCCTTAACGCGCTTGACTTTCCATCTAAGAGGGGACCAATATTGGCAAGAGAAAGATGCTCTCTTGTGGGCCTTCCACTCTGGGATGGTCAGAAAAGCCAGGCCCAGACCCAGAGGCAGATCTTCCGAGAAGCTAATGAGGCCCCCTCTGAGGCCCTGGGTTGGGGAGGGTGCTCGGCACGGACAAACAAGGTCAGTGGTTTTGTAAAATTTGCAAAAGTAAGACATTTTTGTATTCTTTTTCTTAAAGAAGTCACCCAAGATAGTGTAAACTTCAGGCCCCATAAAATCCAGTTCCATCTCTGCCCAGACCTGGGACCACGCCCCCAGGCACCTCCTCCTGCCCATATCCTCCCACCCACTGATGCTAATCGGCTGACACACTGACCACAGAAACCAGAAAGTAGAGGAGGGAAGAGGGGGACTGAGGGAGAGGACAGAGTCAGAGCAGAGGAGGAAGGAGCCAGGAAAAAGGGACGTTCTGAAGCATCCCCCACCAAGAGGGCCTCCAAGGGGACTGGTGAGCAGCAAGGCAGAGAACTTTTTCCCAAGGTACTTTGGACTCAGAGTGTAGTCGAGGCAGCAGAGGGTACTGGAACCAAACTGCCTGGGTTCAATACAGGCTTGACCACTCACTGACTGGGTGATCTTGGGCAAGTTACTTGACCTCTCTGTGCCGCAGACCCAGATCATTGGTCAAATAAAGGAGTGGCTACCTCATTGGATTGTGAGGATTGAATGAGCATATGCATGTAAAATGCTGAGAACCGTGTGTGTCATACAGAAAATGCTAGATGGTGACAGTACCTTCTTGTTCTTTTCAACACTAAAGGCATAGCTAAGATATTCTGTAAGGAATGCCAACACCATACATTTTGTCACTCGAATCACAAATGTTGACACTACCTTCCTAAAAAGCATCAAGAGACCAGTTCCCCTCACCCCTGTGCACTTTCCCACCAGCAGGAGAGACCTGTCCGTCTCCCAGCATCGTTCCCACTCGCTCTCACACAACTGCCCTGTCCGGCTGGCGGTCTCCTTTCTCTCCAGTGATCAAGCCACGCCCCTCTCAACCTCAAACCATTTCCCCATCAGGAACGCCTTTCAGCCTCCTCTCTAAATCCAAACCTCTGAACTCCTAGGACACTCAAGTATGTCCTTCTCTTTCATTCTTCCACTTAATGACAGCCCTCTGGCTCAATAAATAAAGTATCGCTTTGCATTCCATGCTAATCATCATCTGAGCTTCTGCCAAAAAAGGAGAACATAGAAAGGAAGATGCACCGTGGTGGTTGTTACACATATCCCCTCATTCACTCATTCGTTCATTCATTCAACCAATGGTCATCGGATGCCCATCAGGGCTTAGATTCTATAGGGGGGTGCAGTGTTATAGAACAGTAGGCATCAGGATCCCCTGGTGGGATTGTTAAAACACTGATTCCCAAGTCTGGGGTTGGCCCCATGAATTTGTGATTCTAACAAGATTCCAGATGATTCAGATGCTGCTGGTGCAGGACCACACTTTGAGTAGCACTGCCACAGAAGGCAGCCCTCACTGGGTGATTGATTAGTGATGATTAATAACTCACGGCCATCTCCCAAGCACTGTTCACTCACCCTTGCGTGCATTCATGCCTGCCTCGGGGCCTCTGCACATGCTCTTTCCTCTGTAAGATTCTTCAACCACCCCCTGTAGCCACCCACCTCCCTCCACCCTTCCTTACATAGCACACTTATCCTCTTCAGAAAGTCTTCCCACCCCCACACACGTATAACACACGATAGTCTTGTTTCTGCTCCCTATTTGTCTCTCTCATAGAACTTTTCCAAATCTGTATGAGGTATTGTTTGTTCACTCACCTCTCCCATGAGAACAGAAACTCCACGACAGCAGGAACAATGTCTGTTTTATTCTTCTGTGTGTCCCCAGTGCCTGGCACAGAGCATGGAAACAGTAGGTGCTCAATAAATATGTTGATCCCTTAACTAATTCCTTTGACAAATATTTAATGAGTATCAACTCTGCGCCAGGCTCTGTTCTAGATGTTGGGGTACAACAGGCGACAGAACTGGCTGAAACACTGGAGCATTTCATAGGGGAGACTGACAATAGTCAATGAGCATAATAAATAGCTGAATTGTATAACATGCTGTAAAGTCTTAAGTGCTGGAGAAAAACAGGACAGAACGAGAGGAGCAGGCATGATCAGAGCAGGGAGCTGGGCTGTGGGCTGAGATTTTAAAATGAGTGGGCAGGGTGGGCCTCTTGGAGAAGGTGAGCCAAGACTCGGGAGGGAGTTGAGGGAGTTTGCGTATCTTTGGAAAGAGCTTTCCAGGCACATAAAGTCCCTAAAGCAGCACTGTCCGGTAGAACTTTCTGCGACGATGAAGATGTTCCATATGTGCACTGTCCAACACAATAGTCATTAACCACATGTGGCTAATGGGAAGAGAATTGGGCATTGCAGCCCTAAACATGTGAGGGACGTTGAGAGCAGGTGCAGCGGAGACAGTGGGGGAAAGTAAGAGCAGATGATCTCAGAAAGGGAGACAGGAGCCGGTAGGACCTTGTTAGTCATCCCAAGGACTCCAGGTTTTATTCAGAGTAAGATGGGTGCCATTAGAAGGTTCTGAGAAGAGCAGTGATATGATATGATTTATGTTTTAAAAGGTCCTCTGGCTGCCGTGTTGAGAATAAACTGTAGGGACTGAGGGTGACACACGGAGACAAGTGGGGAGGCCAGTGGAGGCGGGCAGGTCAAAGACGATGGCAGATCAGAGCAGGATAGTAGCAGTTAAGGAGGTGCTAAGTGTCAGGTTCTGGATATATTTTGAAGATTGAGCCCAAAGGATTTCTGGACAGGTGCTGATTAAAACATATATTAAGCTCCTAATATATGCCAAGCACTAGCTATGTACTTCTTCGAAGCCAGATTTGCCAAAGAAATGTCACCCAGATTTTGACTGATACCAGCTTTTCCTAAGACAGATAGCACTACAGGGCATTTCTCACTTTGAGTGTCCTACAATTGGGTCTTCAAACACTGCCTCTTCAGATCAGAGCCAATATAGCCTACTGGCACTGTGAAATTTGTTGTTATTATTATTCACCCAGCATCACTCCATGGTACGTACATTAAGAAAATAGATGACTCGAGTTCTCCATAAATCCTTCATTCTCCTGTTTTATTCCCCTGTCCATCACCTCCTCATTTAGTCTTAATATTCAGGTTTTGCATTCAAGGCCAGGTCAGCTCTCTGGAGAACTTCCATCACCCTCCTCTCACATCTGCCGGGTCCTCCTCCTGGGACACGCACAGCCTGAGGATGGGAAATTGAGTCATCCGTCTTCTGTAACCATATGGATAAGATGTAGTCATTACCGTTGTCGGCATTGTTGTGCTTCGGAAGCTAATTAAGACAATTAGCTATTAAATACCAAAAACAATTAAGCTAATTGAAATAAACCATATGCAGTTTACACCCTTGCATAGATGAAAAATTAACATGTGGCTGGATGGTGGCACTACAGACATGCTGGTGCCAAAATAAATCAGGATATATGGGAGCGAAAGATGGAGGTGTCTTAGCACCCAATCACTTTCCTACCACAAATTGTCTCTCAAAAACATTTGGCTTGATTTTTTGGAGGTTTCTTCTATATTGAAAAAAAAAGTGTATTCCTTCCCAAATGTTTCTTTCAGGCTGTAAAACAGCAGAATCGTGCTGTTATCCTGCCTCTGACTCAACTCTGTGGCTGGCTGCATTCCAAACACTCAGAGGAGAGAAGCAGCTGACTCAGGCAACCTCTGAAGAGTATCTGTAAGTTAACCAGGTCTCTAGGTGGAAAGGGGTTTCTCGTGGTTTTAGGTTGTGACTGGCAGTTTTAGACCACATATATAAATTCCAAATAGAGGCGAGAGGGGTAGAGAGCCGGAGGAGGGAAGAGAAGCCACAGAGACCAGGGGAGGCTCTGTAAATAGCATGTGTTTATCTGGCATTTTGTTGGCTGCACGTGCCAAAAAAACTCAGCTAGAATTTACTTCAGCCAAAAATGGAATTTAGCTAGGAAGGACGAGCTGCAGGGAACAGGGCCTCAGGGGCTCCCAAGGACTCAGCCCAAATAAGACCCTGCCTGTCTGTCTCATCTCTGCCTAGCTCTGTGTCAGCCACACTTTGGCTGCAGAGAGGCCCTCTCTCTGCAGGGAGTGTGGATGCTGCCAGTGCCAATTTAGCAACTTGTCCATGCAAGCCACTTGACCAGTCACCATAGCCACAAGATGGGATAGGGTGGTTGATCAGATTGGTCTCCATCCACAGGCCCACCTCCCCCCACTCACATCCTCCCTATGGCCAAACGGAAAAGCATGGGAAGGAAAAGTTTGCTGGAAGAGAAAAACCAATAGCTACACGGTCCCTAGATCGGGGTGCTAAAGAAAGGATCAGAATTTGACGGAGAGAGAGTAGAGAGGATGTTGACTAGGGAAAAGTACAAAGATAACTGAGCACTCACAGGGTTCTATTTTTTTGTAGTTCCGCCATCCTGCCATTTCTCCACTGAATATTCAAAAAACAAGATTATCAACAGCTGGGATTCCATTCTCCCAGTATCCTCTTCACCTACGGTCCACAATTACTTTGTATAAAATGAGAGTAGCAATGAAGTAGAGAGAAAATACCCTAAAGAAGAGCCCCGCTTCCTCCTCTCATAACTGATCTGAATCATTATCCATTTTTTGATGGACTTTTGATTTCTTTTGGTGGTGGGGGCCCAGTCTCTAAACCCACTTCCCATGTTTGGGAAATTCCTTGCCTTATAAGTAGCAGTGTCTTGGTAAAAGTTAAACAACCTGCTTTGAATGGAGGGGAGACCTCATTTGCAGTGTTTGCTCATTTTTGTGGTGTAGATACTCCCACTATGGCTGATTTCAAGCTAGCAATGTGATGTTGCCAAATGCAGAATTGGAAAGAGAGGCACAGTAGCACATCATTACAGAATATTCCACCATACTGATAGTGACAAATTTTGAGTATTTAATACCTTTGTTTTTAATATAATGTATTTAATTGAGTTTATGTAATTTACTTTTTTAAATTAGGTTTTTCATTCTGAGGTCACCATCACAACTAGGATATTGACCTTGACACAGCCAAGAGACAGAACAGCACCATCACAATAATGACCTTTATGCTGCCCTTTTATAGCCACCCACCTCCCTCCTACCCACATCCCCTCCTTAACCCCTGGAAACCACTGACCTGTTCTCTATTTCTATAATTTTGTCACTTTCAGGATAACATATAAATGGAATCATACAGTGTGTAACCTTTGGGGATTGGCTTTTTTAACTCAACATCACTTTCTGGAGACATACACAGGTTATTGTGCGTATCAAAAGTTCATTCCAGCCCCAGTGGCCTAGTTGTTAAGTTCAGCGCACTCCACATCAGCGGCCAGGGCTCGGTTCCCAGGTGCGGACCTACACCACTCATCAGTGGCCATGCTGTGGTGGTGGCCCATGTACAAAATAGAGGAAGATAGGCAACAGATGTTAGGTCAGGGTGAATCTTCCTCAGCAAAAAAAAAAAAAAAAGTTCATTCCTTTTCATTGCTGACTAGTATTCCAGTTTGTTTACCACTCACTCATTGAAGGACTTCTGCATTGTTTCCTGGTTTTGGCTATTATAAATAAACCACTATAAACATGTGTGTGAAAGTTTTTGTATACTTACAAAAGAACATAAGCCTTCATTGCTCTGGGATAAATGCTCAGGAGTGTAATTGCTGGGTCATATGGTCCTTGCATGTCTAGGTATTTAAGAAACTGCCAAACTGTTTTCCAGAGTGGCTGTCCCACTTTACCTTCCCACCAGTAGGGTATGAGTGATCCACTTTCTCCATATCTTCATCAGCCTTTGGTGTCGTCACTATTTTTTATTTTAGCCATTCTGATAGGTGTGTGGTGATATCTCGTTGCAGTTTTAATTTGCATTTCTCTAAGGGCTAATGACACTGAACCTCTTCTCATGTGCTTATTTGCCATCTGTATATCCTCTTCAGTGAAATGTTTCTGTATGTGTTTTGCCTATTTTTCAAATTGGATTGTTTGGTTTTGCTGTTGAGTTTTGGGAATTCTTTATATATTCTAGATACTAGTCCTTTGTTAGATACGTGGTTTGCAAATACTTTCTCCTACTCTGTAACTTATCTTCTCATCCTCTTGGGGTCTTTTGCAGAGCAAAATTTTAAAATTTTGATGAAGTCCAATTTATCAAGTTTTCCTATTATGGATCATGATCTTGTTGTCAAGTCTAAGAATGCTGTCTAGCCTTAGATCTCAAAGATTTTCTCCTGTCTTTTTTTCTAAAATGTTTTTGGGGGAGTGGGTGAGGAAGATTGGCGCTGAGCTAACATCTGCATCAATCTTCCTCTATTTTGTACGTGGGCTGCCTCCACAGCATGGCTTGATGAGCGGTGCATAGGTCCACGCCCGGGACCAAACCCATGAATCCTCAGCCGCCAAAGTGGAGCATGCGAACCCAACCATCATGCCACTGGTTTGGCCCCTCTAAAATTTTTATAGTTTTAAATTTTACATTTATGTCTGTGATCTATTTTGAGTTAATTTTTGTGTAAGGTGTGAGACTTAGGTCAGGGTTCGTCTTTATGCCTGTGGATGTCTAATTGCTCCATCATCATCGATTGAAAAGGCTATCTTTCATCCATTAAATTGCTTTTGCACTTTTTGTTAAAAGTCAGTTGGGCATATTTGTGTGAGTCTATATCTGAGGTCTCTATTCTGTTCCACTAATCTATGTGTCTATCCCTCCACCAATATCACACCGTTTTGATGACTGTAGCAAGGTAATAAGTCTTGAAATCAGGTAGACTGATTCATCCCACTTTATTCTTTTTCTTCAAAATTGTTTTAGCTATTAGCTCTTACACCTTTCCATATAAACTTTAGAATAATCTTGTATATATCTACAAAAAAACTTGCTTAGATTTTAATAAAAAATGCATTAAAATGAGTCAGCCCTGATGGCCTAGTGGTTAAAGATCGGTGTTCTCACTGCTTTGGCAGCCTGGGTTCACTTCCCGGTCACAGAACCACACCACTCATCTGTCATTAGCCATGCTGTGACAGCGGCTCACATTAAGAACTAGAAGGACTTACAACTAGGATATACAACCACGCACTGGGGCTTTGGGGAGGGACAAAAAAGGAGGAAGATTGGCAACAGATGTTAGTTCAGGGCCGATCTTTCTCATCAAAAAAAAAAAAGATTTCTTGCATCTGTATTCATGAAGGATACTGGTTTTTAGTGTTCTTGTTCATATTATTTTTGTCTGGTCTTAGTATCAGGTTAACACTAGCTTCATAAAATGAATTAGGAAGTGCTCCCTTCTCTTCTATTTTCTGGACAAGATTGTGTTGAATTGGTGTTAATTCTTCTTTAAATGTTTAGTAGAATTCTCCTGTGAAACCATCTGGGCCTGGAGATTTCTTTTAAATCAAGAATTCAATTTCCTCAATTGTTATAGAGCTATTCAAATTCCCTCTTTTATATTGAAGAAGTTGTGGTAGTTTGTGTTTTTTGAGAAATGGTCCATTTCATCTAAGTTGTCAAGTTTATATGTACAGACTTGTTCATAGTATTCCCTTATTAGTCTTTGGATGTCTGCAGGGTTGGTAGTGATATGCCCTGTTTCATTCCTGACAGAGGTAATTTTTGTCTTCTCTCTTTTTTTACTTCAGTCTAGCTAGAGGTTTGTCAATTTTATTGACTTTTTCAAAGAAGCGGCTCTTTGTTTCATTGATTTTCTCCATTGTTTTTCTGTTTTCAGTTTTATTGTTTCTGCTCTTATCTGAATTATTTCCTTCTTTCTGTTTGCTTTGGATTTACTTTGCCCATCTTAATTCTACATTCTTGAGGTAGGAGCTTAGATTATTGATTTGAGACTTTTCCTCTTTTCCAATGTAAGCTTTTAGTGCTATAAATTTCCCGCCCAGCACTGCTTTGGCTGTGTCCCACAAATTTTGACAGGTATTTTCATTTCACTCGGTTCAATACCTTTTTTTATTTCCCTGGAGATTTCCCTTTTGACTCATGGATTATTGAAAAGTGTGTTGTTTAGTTTAGAAGTGCTTAGAGATTTTCCTGTTATTTTTCTATATTGATTGATTGATATTGATTTTCTAGTTTGATTCTGCTGTGGTCAGAGAACAAACTTTGTATGATTTCAACTCTTTTAAATGTGTTGCAATTTGTTTTATGGCCCAGGGTATGGTCTGTCTTGGTATATGCCCCACAAGCACTTGAAAAGAATGTGTATTCTGATGCTGTTGGGTTACTGTTCTCTAAATGTCCATTTGATCCTCCTATTGGTCAATAGTGTCGCTGACTTCTTCTATATCTTTGCTGATTTGCTATCAATTGTTCTATCAATTGTCGAGATGAGGGTGTTGAACTCTCCAGCTATAATTGTGATTTGCCTGTTTCTCCTTTCAGTTCAATCAGTTTTTGCTTCACATATTTCGTAGATCTGTTGTTTGGTGCATACACATTTAGGATTGTGAAGTCTTCCTAGTAGATTGACTCTTTTATCATTATATAATCTTCCTCTCTGTCTCCTACTGCTGGGCAATGGTGAAAGTTCTCACTAGGCCTCCTCTGAGACCACCCAGGCAGAAGGGAAGAGGGGGCCTCATTACTGCTATGTTGGGGTGAAGGTCCAGGCCCCCTACTTGGCCTTCTATGACACCACCCCAGCAGGGGTGTTGAGGAGCCTCGTCACAGCCCCTCAAGGTTGGAAGTCTAGGCTCTCCACTTAGCCTTTCTTAGCACGGGTGGGGATGGGGCCACAGTTTTCTGTGGTCTTTGGCGGTTATTGTCTGAAAGTTTTCTGTCTTGCTCTGTTGCTCCTTTCCTGGTCCTTTGGCCAGAGAGAGCACACTTTCGTTGGAGCTTTTTTGTCTGCGCTCATTGGCATTTCTGGGGTTGCCAGTTCCTTCAGCCTCCTATTTGGGAAATATGAGGCAAAAGGAAATCCCAGGGAACTCACCGATGTGTTGGTCCTCCGTTCCAAGGATCCTAGCCGGTCTGCCTTCTTCTCTCCTCCTTTCAGAGTCTTCTTGTGTTTCTTTTATATATAATGTCCAGGGGTTTTAGTTGTACTTTGTAGGAGGAATGGGGAAAAATACACTACTATAATTTACTTTTTTATAATGGCCGTGTTCAAGAACCAGCTCGCAGGTCCCTGGAATTTTAACAATCAGCTCTTGTCAGCTGGCTCCGACACACCACTACTATGAGTCTCAGAGGCAGTCAGCGCTCACCTCCCACCACAAAAGCTAAAAATGCCCCCTACTCTCATTGCCAGCCTTCCCCGGAGCTTGAGCACAGGCACATGGTGTAAGCTTAGCCAATCAAACGCATCCACCTGAGACCTTGGACCAGGCACTAGCGATGCTGAGAAGCAGGATAGTGGAGACTCCTTCTGGTGGCCACTCCAGGGGCAGCCATGACAGCAATACTGAGGATGGCACCCACCACCAGGGGCTTGAACTGTGGCATCGTTTGCTCAGTGGTGGCAGCAGCAATCTCACCAAATTTTTTCCTATGGTAGATCTTTCTTGGTGGTTCTGGGCAATACCACTTCTGAGTTGGATTTTCCCAGTGGTTCCGGGAGTGGCTTTTCGGCAGCTCGGTTTCTGCTTAAATTGGCAAGAGCCGGCTTCTGTCGGGTGCAAATACTAATCCTGATTGCCGCATGTTCCGCTGGCTCTCAGCCGCAAAGCCCTCTGGGAAACAAAAACCTCAGGCTCTACCACAGACGATCCTTATTCTTGCTCAGAGGAAACGATTGGAGGAATAACTTACAGCTAACAGAACAGCGCAACTCAACCTAGGAGGGCTTGCTGAGAGGGGCTCCTAGGAGCCCAAAGCCGTCACGATTTAACCCACTATCTTAGCTGCCAAATACCCTCGTCAGCTATTCTGATCCCCCACACGGTGAGTGTGCACTTAATTATAGTCTCTCCCTGAGAGATGAGCAATCTGGCATTAGGTGGAATACACTAACTCACCTGACCTTGAGAATACGACAACCCCGACACTAAACTCTTATTTTCCCTTCTCCACTTCCCACTCACTCTCCTCCCTCCTGCTCCACTGAAGACCCAGTCACTGGTTAGAGGGAAGTTTTTATGTCCTTGAGGGTGGCACAGAAAAGACCATTCAGAGCTTTACTTGGGTCTCGAAAAATTAATATTTGATTTATTAAATGTACAGACTCAGAAATTTATGGCTCTTTTTTAAGCTTTTAAAATCAGCTTAGGAATCTT
Organism: Diceros bicornis minor; assembly: GCF_020826845.1. Classification (NCBI taxonomy): domain Eukaryota; kingdom Metazoa; phylum Chordata; class Mammalia; order Perissodactyla; family Rhinocerotidae; genus Diceros; species Diceros bicornis. Next base: position 9,895,967 of record NC_080776.1, on the reverse strand, counting down.
ATTATTCTATTTATAAGTCTAGCAAATATTAACAATCACTTTGAGAGGGTTTTGATTCATGTTTAGTCCCATTTATATACTTAGTTAATTAAACCTCTTTAACATTTTAAGCAGCATTTATAAATTTAATATATTCAATTCCTTTTTAAGTACTTCATCTGACTGACAAACCTTCCCAAGTGCTAAAGTGACTCTTAGAGATTTAATAAATTAAGCATACAAAAAACAGTGCAGCTTAAATTCTCTTAAATTTCCAATCTATATGTAAACCGGGATTTCAACTTAAAATCACAAATCTCAATCAATTATTCAAGTACAAATATTAAAGTGGAGTGCTGAGTAGTCTATTATTCTAATAGCCAAATTCTCTTCAAAATAGCATGTCCATAAAGTATCATTGCTATAGACTGAATGTGTCCCTCTAAAATTCATATGTTGAAATCCTAACTCCCAAGGTGATGGTAGTAGGAGGTGGGGCCTTCAGGAGGTGATTAGGTCATGAGGGCAGAGCCCTCATGAATGGGATTAGTGTCCTTATAAAAGAGACCTCAGAGAGTTCTATCATCCTCTCTGTTATGTGAGGACACAGCGAGAAGATGACCATCTACGAACCAGGAACTGGGTTCTCACCAGGCACAGAATCTGCAGGCACCTTGATCTTGGACTTCCCCGCCTCCAGAACCGTGAGAAATAAATTTCTGTTGTTTATAAGCCACCCAGTCTGTGGTATGCTGTTATAGCAGCCTGAATGGACTAAGATACTCATATACACACAAATTCTTTTAACTTGAAAATATTAAAACTACAGTTTTGATTCCCTTAAACATTTGCATGCTGAATTTTAAATTTTCCCTGGACTACTGAAATATATACCCATAAGGGAGATAATTTCCTTCTCAGCTGAGATTGCTAATCAACCAGAGATTTTGGGTGGGATGCTGACTGGATCCTCCTTGATGATTCTATGGACCCATCAAGCCCATTCCAGTCTCTAATTTCCTAACTTCAAGATGGAGGTGGCCGAGGAGCCCACTCCCTTAGACACGAGTGAGTGATTTTCAAACCAGAGTCCAGTCCATAACCCCCATCCAGGGCCCACATCTGATTTTGCATTTATTTGACTCTAAAGAATCCTGCTTTCTCTTCATATGCTTCTTACCTCTTAGGATTGCACAATTCTTATGGATATTAAACTTTCATCTAATTGAATTCTGGTTGTCTCTCAGAGCTTTGTCTGATTATTCAGTCATGACTCCCAAAGTCATTCCCCAAGGTCATCGCTCAGCCCCACCCCCTCACCTTACCTCCCCCCTGTCGTCCTTGAGTTCCTCATTCCCCTGGGAAGGGAAAAGGGGCTCCTCCAGGGTCTATTTTCCGTGTCACCTGGTAACACTAAGGAAAAAATTCTTAAGCCTGGTAACTTCGCCCAGAGGTTGTTTGGGGGATAACATGGCATATAGCCTCCTGCTTCCCACCCTTCCTGGAGCAGGCACTGCAGCAGTCAAGGTCTGTTGGAAAAGCGAGGTCCACACAAGAGACGCCAGAGCCAACCCTTAATCTCCCAGAAGGATGAGGCAACATGACCAAGGTCACCAGCTAGTGCCTGAGGTGAGGCTAGAACCCAGGACTCCTGACTCCCAGCCCCGTGCTCTGGCCACTCAACAGCAATGCCCTCCACAAGAGCAAAGTCAGCAGAGGCAGGAAGGAGCTCACCGATCGCAGGCCCAATCAATCAGCCCAAACGTTAGAACGTGCTACGGAGAGCTTTTTGGTGGCTTGGTAAACAGAATAGAAAGAGGCACGGTTCCTGCCCTTTCTAACGTAAGTGTGCACACCATGTATTTGTACTTCCATACTAAGGAGAAGCGATAATAACAAATCACTTTCAGCTATAGTGGGAATGGGAGGTAGCACTGGCTCCCAAAAAGCAGAGGCTGGAGGAGAAAAAACAAGACATAAGGGTGGCCTCCAGGGGTCCGGCCTTGGGGAAAGCGCTCACAAAAAGCCCTGTACCCAACAGGCCCTCCAAAACCCAGAATGAAGATGCTCTGGTCCCTCCATCATCAGCATTTTGAAGAACCACTGCGAGAGCAGGAACAGGACAGCTAAGATGGAATACTAACCCTCCTGCTGATTGGAGCCCCAGGGCAATCTCTCAGGCTCCCCGTCCATCCCCCTTCTTGCCTCCTACAGTTCCTGGGGCTCTGATGGCACTTTCTCTTTCCCACTTGCCACTGTCTACTCATCGGCCTAGTATGCAAGATGTAGGATCACCAACATCTCTCCCTCCAGGTGGCTTGGAAAGAAACCCACAATGCCTCTTTGGGTTTTGAGGGTATTATTACCGACAGACACAGAGAAAGTGACAGCTGTGATTGAAACTAACAAACATGAGAACCAAGACATTTTCAGAATTCTTTAAAAGTTCTACTGGTGTCACCCTTGGCCTCCACTGCATCCTTGACCTCTTGGCCACTCCTTCTCTGTCACCTGCTCACTCTTATGCCCTTCATGCATCCCTGTGACCAGGCACTGTGGGAGGCATCAGGTGTTCAAAAAAGGCTCAGACTGGGTCTCCACCCACCCTATGGCCTAAGGGGAGACAGACAAGCACAGGTTACGGGTGTGCAGTGGGAGAGGGGCTGGGGCAGGCATGCTAAGGGAGCCTCAAATGAAAGTCTTGTGTTGCATGCTCCTCGATGCTCCCTCCTCCCTCCATCATCCCAGCAGCTCCCAGCCCCTGCTCCATCCCCAGCTGTGCCCCACCTCCTCTCCGCCCCTCACCTCCCATGGTCCTGGCAGCCCTGTCCTGAGAGCTCCCTCCTCCTCCTCCTCCTCCAGGTCCCCAGATCCAAGTGTGACTCACCCCCCACCCAGAGAACACCCCAATGGCTGTCTGCTCAGTCAGCATTTGATAAAAGGGTTGTTCAATAAAAAGAAACATTTCCAACTAAATTAAAAATAATCCCAGCAGAGGGCTCAAATATTAAGTCTTCCTTCTAGAACATAAACCTTACAAATATTGGAGTTTGCTCTTTGCACAAGTGGTGAGTCACGCAACCGATCAAGTTCTCTTGCAGACAATCTTATAATTTATTTATCTGGAAACAAAACTCCTCACTTTGGGCTTCATATTTGCCACACACTGGATTCAGTCCACTGTTTAGAGCTTGCCCAGAACCTGTTTTATTGTTGTTTTCAGCAATGGCTTAAGCGCCAGCCGTATGGGCAGCCTTTGGCACCAGTGCCCTTGAATTCTATTTCGCCTTTCCGTGGCTGCTCAGAATTCCCTCTGAGAGCTCTAAGTGTCAACAGGCATGATCATGATTTGAGTCACCTGATGCGATACAAGAAGAGATGTCAAACAGGCTGCCAAACGGGACACGTTATTGCCAGGTTCTGTGCCCTAAAGGAGGGGCCCAGGGCAATCCAAGCAGATGGTCTGTGAACTCTGACAGCCAGAAGCTTTCACGAGGGCATCAGAGGTCTTGAGTGAGCTGAATCCTCAGTGAGGAACAAGAAAACGCCAGCCGCCCTCTTTGCTCAAAGTCGAAGGATGAGTTAGCACTTCTCTGGGCTGAAGTGGGCTTGAACTTGTCCAAGGATAATGAAAGCTTTGGGCAGCCGCCAAAGATGTGGCCATAATCCCACTCAGAAAGCCACAAGGGGAGGGGTAAGCTGGAGACGGGCCGGCTATCCTCCTTATTGGAGGGTCCTGTGCCACCTGGCTCGTGCCCACTTGCTAAGCTGCTTCCAATCTAAAGCAGACAGCAGCAAGGTCTGTCACTTAAAAATACTATGGCCTCTAACCCCTCATTAGTCTCCCAGAGCTGAGCCACCCGGGCCAGGGGTGGGGGGGGACGCTCCTCTCCATTGGTTCCCCTCTACATGTGGAAGAAGGCCGTGGTCAAGCTACCCAGCCCACCACTAGAACAAGGTTGAAGGTCAGTGAAGAGAAAGTCAAAGGAAACACAGGGGCGACAAAGGCTTTCAGACATATTCTGAATGGCCCCAAATGAAAGGATCTCTGATTGTCCAGGCCCTAAGCCAGGCTGGTTGCCTTCCTATAGGCTCACCACTGTCCCATCTTCCCTTGTCTTTCTCTCTTCCATGTCCAACCTGGCCCGCACTGTCACTCTTTCCTCTCCCATCCCTCAAGGTACCCATGCCCAGCAAACCTGTGGGTTGCTGCAGCCCCCTCGGTCCTCTCAGAGCCTCCACAGGCCTCCACCCCAGGTGAGGAAGAATTCCCCCTAACCAGGCCCAGCTCAGTGTGTGTGTTGACCAACTCTGGCCTCCAGTACTCAATAAACAGCAGCTGCCTTCCCTTTGGGGGCGGTGGGGGGGACAGGGAACGAAGGGGGCTTGCAGTGGTCTTCAAGGCCCCAGGGTCTCAGGCCTTATTCATGTTCTTCCACACTGGGTGACATGTTCACTAGCAAGAGGTTCTACCTTTCACTGAAACTTTTTCACCTGTTGATCTGAGGCCTCAAAGTCTCGTTTTACACGAGGCCACCCTAAACCCGGCAGCCAGGACTAGGACTCATTGCCTTCTCAAAAGCCCCACCCTCGTGGTTTTCACTTTCCAGTTGAGGAACGCCCACAGTTCTCCGCTATTTGCCAAGCAGAGATGACTGACACAAGCTGTGTCCAATGAAGAGCGAGCCTTCCTGGTTCAGGGGCCCCCTCCCTCTCAGGGGCTCAGGAAGAAGCAGGCTTCTTCCTGTAGGGTCTTGGCATCTCCCAGAGCAAAGCAGGGAGCCCGCCCACACCGAGGCCCACGAGCCCCAGGCAGCCTGACCGAGGGCTCGGAAACAGAGTCTTGTGTGCAGAGCTCTCAGCCAAGCCCGTGCGCGTGGCCCCAGCCATCCCCGCGTTTGGAGTCTGCTCTGCACACACTTATGTTCTAGGTTTTTGTTGGACCTCCCCTTTGTTCCTTGGCAAAGTTCCCTCCTCTGGAATCCCACCTGGCCTTGGCCAAGCTAGATTTTGCCCTCACATAGACCAGGGGAGTCGGAGGCCAGATGCTGCTAGAGGCCATCGTGGCACCAGGGACCAAGGGGGCCGGGGCGACTGGAATGAAACACTTAAACCTGGGTGACAATCCGGGACAGCTGGATGCGTAGCTGGAATAGCATCTCTTCGTCATGAACACAACAAACAGCCTCACGGTGGTCTGTGCCTTCTGACCAGCGTCGGGGTCTAGCTGACGACCTGAAGGCCTGGGAGGAAACTGGGAAAAGAATAAGGAAGAAGCAAGGCCAGCTCCGGAGGCAACAGCCAGGGTGGGGCTGAGCGATCCCGGCTCTGGATGCTCAGAGCCGCCCAGAGCTGTGGAACCCCACGGAACCGCTCTGGGCCCCTTGTCTCCCGAGGAGGAACTGAATGTGCTTGAATGGGATCTTTGACCACAGCGGGTCCACCAGGTGGCAGTGCTACTCCGGCCGGGTCGGGACAGAGCCTGCAGTGTGCAAGAGCGGTCACCAGAGGGCATCACATGGACAACCGGCTCCACCACGCTGCTGGTTGCCTAGCAACTGTGACGCAACGGGTTCCTTTTGCACCCTCTTCAAGGCCTCCCAGGTTATTTCTGGCAAAACGGACTGTTGCACAAGGAGTGGCCTCAGGAATCCCAGAACTGCCTCTCTTTTAAGCCGGGAGAATCTAAAATGGTCCAGGGACCCCAAATCCAGCACCACCCTGGCGTCTAGGGGATTTGGGCTACTGTCCCTGCTCCTCGGGGTGCCAGGGATCAGGAAAAGAAAATCAAGGTTTTCCACTCCCCTCTGCAGCCATTGGGGACGCTCTTATGTCCCCAGTGGCTAAAGCCAAGCAACCTCCTCCCTCTGCCCTCCCCACCCTCCCCCTTCAAGCAGGGGCTGGATTAACAGCATGAGAGCTTCAGCCAGACCTTGAGCCTCCTGCTCTTCAGCTGTACTTGAAGGGGCTCCAGAGGGGGAGTGATAAGGCCCAGCTCTGACGTTCTGTGATCTTGATTCTCTCCCTTTCCCCCAAGAACTCTCTGTCCTTGCCTGAAACTTCTCCCCGGGTTTTGATGACCCTGGAAATAGAATTCTTCCAATTCTTCCAATTCCAGGTGGCTAAGTCTGACCTGAGAAACCAGAGATGGAACCAAGAAAGTGGGGCAGACACAAGACAAGGAGTGTGGTTATGATGAGCTCGAAGCCTGCGCCGGTCTGCTCTGTGAAAGGGCCCGGGTGAGATGAAGTCAGCGCCCCGCCCCAGGCAGAGTCAGGGGGCCGCTCTGGCCGTGGCATTGGTAGTGGTTCCAGGCCCGTCTCTGGGTCATGGGGAGCCCGCTGGCCCTGGGGCTGGGCTCTGACGGGGCCCAGGTGTCGGTCACTAAGGTGTCGGGGTCTCTGAGGGGCACCACGGTGGAGGGTCACACGGGCATGTGCAGCTCGTTGTACTCATCCTGGCCGTCCTCGTCGAAGTTCGGTTCAGCATCTTCCGAGTCCAGCTGCAGAGGGGAGCAGAAGGTTGGGAGAGGCGGGGAGGCAGACTCGCCCCTCCCGTTCCCCAGCTCCTCCTCCGGCCAGCAGCCCTCACTGCCCTCAGACCTTTCCAGGCCTCACGGTCTGCAGGTCCCCAGGGGAAAGCTCTTCCCTCTGGCCAAAATTTTCGGGTCACTCCCCCAGTGACACCTCCTAATAATAACGACAGCAGCTACCACACATGAAGTACCTTCCTGGGGCCTCTCCTAGCTCCTCAGTGCCTTTGTACACACCAGGTTTGGGTGGATGATTTTGTAAAAGATGCCCCTTCCTCTAGCTGACCCAAACAGGGCTCAGGACAGATTTCAGCGCCACCCCACCCCACCCCCACTCATCCCTCAGCGGTGGGCTTTTCTGCAGGGCACAACCTGCACAGCTGTCTGCAGCAGCCCTGTGCTCACTTCATACCAAACCATCGCACACAGCGCTTTACCTGGATTAGTGTTTAATCCTGACCACAATCCTGTGAGGGAGAATGGATCATCAGCCCCATTATACAGATGGAAGTCAGATTTCAGCTTAGGTACCTTGCCTGCGGTCACGTAACCAGCAGGTGGCACAGCAGAGACTGCAACCCAGGTCTCCCGGATTCCAGCCCCCCACTCCTGCCCCAAGCACATCCCTTACCGCCTGCAGCTCCCTGTCCTGGAAGAGCCGGGGCAGAAGACAACGCCTCAGAGGCACCGTGAGCAGCAGCAGGAAGGGGAAGGCAAGCGAGGCCGCCGTGGACTTGACCACCCAGAGCAGCGCGATGCAGCCCAGCTGGATGCAGGTGAACAGGTGCATCCGCCACGTCTTCACCTGGGGACCGGGCATCGGGTCTCAGCACACAGCGCCCGGCCTGCTCCACCCACATCTTTGGGGACGCAGCTCCCCAGGTCCCAACTTATCCTTCATAGTCATCCAGCCCAGGGATCCCTCGGACCCCCTCCCATCTCCCCATCTCCCCACCTCCACGCCTCCTGGCCCCACCTTGGTCACGTAGGGCTGCTCGGGATGGTGTTTGGCTGGCATGAGGATGAGCAAGAGACGCTGGGATAGCTGGATACCAGACAATGACGTGACCCCCATGTACAGGAAGATCCCAAAGAGCACAGCCAAGGGGATCCGGCGCAGCACAGCCCCCATGACGATGGACAGGCCTGGAGGAGGTGACACAGACCTACGTGACCCCTCAGACAGCCCCGTGAGGATGGACGGGGCTGGGGGAGGGGACATAGACCATCTGACTGATCAGCTGGGCCTCATCACCACAAACAAGGGTAGAGGGAGCAGGATAGAGATCCAGGAAAGGGCTCGGGGAAATGGGGCTCATGAGTGTCAGGAAGCACGTTTGGAGGGCAGGATGGGGGCCAGACATGATGCATTTTGAGATTCAGAAGGGACCTGGGTTAAGCCTGGGATAGAGAGTGGACATAAGGCCATGGAACCCATGGCAACTCTGGTGGGGGCGGCACTGGGGCCTTGCAAGGTGGACGCTCACCCACAAGGCTGGCGATGAGCACACCAGTGACCCGCTGCTCCCGGACCTCCTGGATCTGGGGCTTGTCACCTGGCGCGATGGCCGTGCGCATAACAGTCAGCGCGTTGACGTGGGTGACCGAGCGGACGGTGGCAGCTGTGAGCCAGGGCAGCCCAAACAGCCCACAGAGCCCGCCCAGGGAGCCGATCAGAAGCAGGTCCAGGTGGAAGCCGGAGCCTTTGAGGAGCCTCCGCGCCTTCTGGCTGACAATGAGGCTGCAGGGAGAGGCCGGGAAGTAGGGGTGAGGGGCTGGGTGGGCAGGGTAGCGGCAGGGACCCGGGGAGCGGGGAGCATGTGCAGAGAAGAGCCCTCCCCGGGATCTGCCAGCTTCCTCTTTCAAGTTCCCAGATTGAAGTTCTCACATTTAAGCAAATTCGAGCCAAGTTCCCATACTGTAGATATTTAAAATACCACAAAAGCCAGATGCCAGATCTCACCACGTTATTGTGGTTTACCCAAAATGAGATACATGTGAGCATCACTGGGTGACAGAACATACTGCCGGAACGTTCTGAGGACTGGCAAGTGCCACCTTGCACGTGGGGCAGCGACAGACGTCTATCACGCCAAAGCACCACAGGGAAACCGTGGCCCAGACGCATGTACCCCCCTGCCAAGCCCACTGCTCCCCACTCCTCCCCCAGAGCCCCCCAGCCCTCTCACGCAGTGATCTGTGTCTCCATGAAGATCAGGATGAGGACGAGGAGGGCAGGGACAGCGGCTGCCACCATCATCCAGGGCGGGAAAGGACGGGCACTGCCCAGGGGCGGGATGAACCACGTGCGCTTATGTGGGGAGGTCACCGAAAGCCCCGTGGGCACCGTCAGCTTCTGCACGGCCGGCAGGAAGACAGGGTTCAGGGACATGGCCTCCCCACGCCAGGAACCCCATGCAGCAGCTGCTCCCACTGAGCTCGGCGTCCCCAGCACCAGGGCTCCAGGGAATTTGGGTGTGAACAGGTTTGGGGGAAATTCGTTTTGCATCCTCCAAAGTCACTGTCCCTCCAAGCGTCCGGTAGAAGGCAGGGAAATGACATAGCTCCTCCCAGAGCCCTGGAGCTGTCAGGAGACCTGCTGTGGGGACAACTGTCATTCTGCCCCCAGCCCCACACCTGCTCCTCGAGGATTCTTGACTAAGGGTCACACACGTGGCCTCAGACGCCCTGGCTGGCCTCCTCAGCTGGACCACACAGCCCACCCCCCGCAGTGGGGACCCAGCAGGTCCTGGCCACTCCACTAGGAAAGGTGGGTTGCAGCCCCGATGCTGGCTGCTGGGGCAATGGGGATGTGTCGTGGCCTCTCTCTCAAGGCCCTGGGGTGAGCACCAGCTTCCAGAGGGGGTCGGGGCTCACTCACCTGTGTGTAGGTGTCTGTAATGGAGTAATCCACCAGGACCATCACCAGAATGGAGATGGGGATGCCAAAATCCCCGATGATACGGCGAGCCTTGAGAGACGGGCCAGTCAGGGGAAGGGAGCAGAAAGCAGAGGTGAGGTCGGGACACGAACATGGGGGCTATTAACCCCCACCTCTCTTGGGTCTGAGCTGGAGCCAGAAGTCCCTCAACCTGTCCCTTTAAGCCCCCCAGGTGCCAGCCCAGCCCAGGAGGACATTCCTCTCCTGATTAAACTTTTCTGGGCTTCTGATGGGGATGGGCGCTGCACAGACTTGGTTTAGGTCCACGGGCTGACGAGGAGAAGGGGCAGCCCCTCTCTGGAGCAGAGCCTGGTGGTGACAGCAGGAACTGAGGGCACCCACGGGGGCTCCCCGGGCCCAACACCTGGCAGCCACGCACCTTGCCGCCCAGGAAGCGGCTGTTCCTGAACTTGCGTAGGAAAAAGGCGATGAGGAAGGTCCCAAGCATGAGGATGAGGGACAGCAGAGCCGTGTTGGGCTGGTTCCTCGGGCCTGGTGGCCCCTCGGTGGGGGGCAGGGCGCTCCCATTCACACCCAGCACAGGCTCCAGTGCCCCCGCAGGGGGGTAGAAGGGCAGCAGTGGGTGCTCCGTGAACACCTGTGTAACCGTGAGGTGGCCCTATGGCTCATCTGAGCAGGTGACCCTGACTTCATCACCATCAGTACACCTGCGAGGGAGAGGGCTGGCCTCTCATATACCTGACCAGACAACAGCGACACAGGACATCCAGCTACATGCCACACACACGCACCCCCCTCTACAAACAGTGACCAGAGGACACCCAGCCCCGCAGCACTGACGGTGCCCCCTCCATCACATACTGTGCAGGGGAATCGTGGAGTTCCAACCAGCACCTTCTGGGTCTGACTCCTCCCCTTCAGCTCTGACCTGGCCCTGGGTGTCCCCAACCCCCACGCCCAAACTCAACGGAGTCCCGCTCCTTGTCCCCTTGGCCCCCAATGCTCCGCCGCCACTCCCTTGCTCTCCTCCCAGGGCACTGCCCAGCCCCCATCTCCACCCACCCCCACGACCCCTCTGGACCCCCACCTTGTAGAGCTTGTGGAAGGTCTCGTAGATGAAAATGAGTGAGATGAGGAAGGCAAAGATCTCCTGCGTGAAAGGCGAGATGTAGCGGACCAGGAAGCTGCCTTCAGCGGCCACCAGGGCAATGACGAAGACCACCAGCCAGAGGCCAACCCACACCCGGCCGGTGAGGTACTCCAGGCCCTGGGCGCGGCAGAACTGGCGGTGGGGAGGGAGGGGTGGTTACCCACAGTGGTCTGCCCTGGACAACGGGGCCCCAAGGGGTGGCGGGAGGTGAACTCCAAGGAGGAGGAGGGACCCATCACCAGGCTGAGGGACAGGAATGGGGCAGGTGATCTCTGGGGAGGGGAGGCAGGGCTGACACCTTGAAGAAGGCTTCTTCGAAGACAAGCAGTGGCCCCGAGAAGCCGACCACAAGCAGCGGCTGGGCCCCCAGCAGAGAGAAGAGGACACCAAGCACGGCCGTGGACACGATCAGCTCGGACACGCCCATCAGCCCCTCGGTCTTCTCCCCTGGGGCGGGCAAGGGTCAGCGGGACGGCCCTGGCCTCGCCCCTCTTCCTCATCTAGCTTCCCCTAACCTGGGGACCCACCAAGAATGGAGCAGCCCAACAGAACTACAGATAGGGTCCCCCACCACCCCATCCCTCTGCCCCTCACCACCAGCCCCCCAAGGTGATCTCAGGATCCCCCATCCCTCGCACCCCGCGTGTCCCTTCTCATTCTATAACCCCCCAAAAATGATCCCTGGGAGCCCCTAACCCAGCAGCTCCTCAAGATCGTCACACCGGAGACTATCCCCCCCCACCCGTCAGCCCCCCGAGGTGATCACTGGACCCCCTCACCTCTCCTCCCCACCCTCCTCCCCTAGCACCCCCCCGGTGATCCCCTCACCTCTTCTCCATCCACCTCCCCTAGCAGCCCCCCAAAAGCGATCCCCTCCCCCTCACCTAGCAGCCCCCCGAAGGTGATGGCAGGGCTGAGGGCAGCGAAGTAGATGAAGAGCACAGCGGCCACGCACTGGGAGTGCAGAGCGTCCCGCAGGTCACTGGGGTAGTGTGGGTACCGGCGCTTCACGTCCCGGACGAGCCCCCCAAACACCAAGCCGGTCCGCAGCAGGGGGTCATCTTCAGGGGTCGCCTCGGAGCCCCCCAACTCCAAAGACAGCTCTAGGGGAACACGGGGCTGCTGGAGCAGACCACACCTCCTGCCTGGGGACCCAGGGCTGCATCCCTCCCAGCCTGGGGCACGGTGCAGAGGCCTGGGGTCAGGGATGGGAAGCTGGCACAAAGGACTCGGAGTCAGGACAGGGCTGGGTCACGGCCTTAGGAGCTGTGCGGGGAACGTGTGTGCGGGGGGCTCTGGCCCCTAAAGGGTCTGACCTTTCCCAGGGGCCACGTAGGCGCCCGGGGTGGTCATCTCAACTTTAGTCTGTTCGCGCTCCCGCCGCTTCCTCAGCAGCTCGCGCTGGAAGGCGGCCACGGAGCGCAGCAGGTCGCGGCCCTCCACCTCGGACGGAGGGATCACGATGCTGCCGTCCAGGAACTCGCTGATGGCGCTCAGGAGGTCCTGCCGGTCGTCTGCCTGGTAGGCAGCCTCGTGAAACAGCTGGGGGCAGGAGAGGCAGGGGATGAGCAGCCCAGGGATCCCCTAGGAGGGGGGCTTCAAGGAGGAGGTGTTGGGCCATCAGGGAGCCGGAGGCAGGGTGGACACTCAGCCACATACACAGCTCCAGTGCAGTTGTTAAAATACTGACTTGCATCCCTGCTGGCCGGCAAGCAGCCACAGCCCTGACCCCCCGTGCCCTCTACTCCCCTGGGTACCTCCAGACTTTTCCACAATGCAACGACTAAAGGGGTCCCACCTGGCACAGCAGGGGCCTCCAGAACCATTCTGATTGGAGGGCGCCCTCGCCCCACAGGTTGGTAAGTATTTCCCACGTCACCCCCCGGTGGAGGACCCTCCTGTCCAAGGCCAGGAGAAGCCACAGCAGAGACCACCACATCCAGCCGTCCCACTCAGGCCTCATGTCGCATCTGAAACGTGGGGGAGGTCTGGACTTCTTCTCCCCCCGCAACCACCTCCCCCTCCCAGAGCTCCAGCTCAGAGCTCCCTTTCCTCCCCTCCACCACCACTTCAGGGCGCTGCCTCCGCCCAGGAGGGCCTCCAGCCCCCTTGCATCCATGGGCACCACCAGAGACAGTGAGAGGGACGGGGAACGAGGGCCTGGGGGGAACGGGCCTAGAGAGCCCACCTTGTCAGACATGAGGGTGGCGATGGAGCGCCCGAGCTCGTGATAGTCAGTGCTGGTGTGGCTGGGCCCCAGCATCACGAAGAGGAAGCGCACTGGCACAGGGACCTCAAGCACAGACTCCAAGAGTACAGCCTCGTTCAGTCGCACAAAGGCTGCTGCCGGCTGCTCCAGGAAAGGCACACAGCCTGAGGGGAGAGTAAGGCCCAGGGCACTGAGCAAAGGCAAGAGGTCAAGGCAGGCCCTGGAAGGGAGATCTGGGGCCATCATGTACAGTTGAGCAGGTTGTGCCCTGCATAAAAAACCCCAATCTAAAGGAGCCCTATTCATTTATATGTTTGCATATTTATTACAATTTACTGACAGGTGGAAATTAAGGGTCTTAAGGAAGGGATGCTTTTTTCTAATCCTCACAAAAGAGCTATATGGACTAGCAGCAGTCCAAGAGAGCAGAAAACTGGACGGGAAGCAGGCAGAGGATGGGGCAATAAAGGGGGCGGGCAAGACCGGTTGTGAGGAAGAGCAGGGGCAAGCTGGGGGCCTGGCTGGGGATGGAAGAGACCAGAAGACCACGGCGGAGGCACCCACACCCCGTGGCCCCTGCCCACAGCGCTCGGCCCTCCTCACCCACGAGCACAACGGTAGCCTCAGCATCCTCGGGGATCTTCTCCAGCAGCTTCAGGCTCTTCCCCCGGTGACTGTCTCCCCCAGGCATGTGGAGGGGCTTCTGAGGACGCAGAACTGGAATAGGGCTGGGACCCAGACCGGAGGCCGTGGCAGGCCCTCCCATCCCTTGCTCCAGCCTGGACTCTGCCCTCCACCCCCGGATCTGGGTCCTGCTTTCTCCCTGCTCAGCCAGGGTGGGGACTGTTCTGCGCCCCACATTAGGGGGACCAGCCCGGGACCTGGGCCCTCCTCCATCCGCCCCACACCTCAGCCTTATCTTGTTTAAATGGCTCCCCGGGGTCTGCCCCATCATGCCATTTAAACCTCCTGTTTCTCCAGGGCAGGGGCCCTCGTGCACGTCTCTACAGACACCCCCACGTCTACGATGGTGCCAGGCATCTGCTCAGGGAAGCCGTCAGTGGCCTCCACTGGAACTGGAGGCCCTCCCAGTCCCCCAGCCCAGGTCAGAGCAAGGCGACTGACCTCCTTGGCATCAGGGTCGTGAGGCCAGAGTGGAGCTGGCTCCCCCAGGTCATCAGCCATGGTCGGCACCGCACCATCAGGGCCGTGACTGGGGGTTGGGTGATGATTCCCCAGGACTGAGTTCACGCTGGAGCTGGACGGGTTTCGGGGAAAGAAGCCGCTGTCCTTGTCATCATTGGGATGGCTGGGGAGGGCAAGGCGAATTAGGAGGAGAGGCCCTTGGTGGACTGAGGTCATAAGGAAGTGAGAAATGGAGGATCAGGGCCTCCATCCCTTCTGCCTCAGCATAAGAAAGAACTTTCTAATGGTGGGTACTGCTCAAAGATGAATGAAGAATGAGCTCCCCGTCACTTGGGGTATTCAAGCAGATGCTGGAGAGTCTGCTCCTGGAGGGACAGCTGAACCAGAAGGCCCCCTCCCAGGCACCCCAGCCCGGCACCTGTGTTTTAGCAGCAGGGTGCGAAGGACGCTGGCCCTGTCCTCCGGCCGGATCTGGTCAGACACGATCATGGTCTCCACCACGAGGTGTGCAATGCCCGGCAGAGTGGTCTGCTCCAGGTCCAGGAGGGCAGCTCCTGGGGGTACAGTCAGGGGAGGGGCACGGTCCCATGAGATAGAAGAAAACCACCCCCAGCCACCCTGCTCCCCCCGGGCACACAGACGTGCTGGGCGAGCCGAGCGCCCGAGGTGCCCAGGCAGATATACAGTTCCAGAGGACCAGAGCCCAGGCGGAGAGAGGAATGTGGAAAGGGAGCGGGAGGGCGAGGCACAGCCCCTCCTCACCCAGGGAGGGGAGTCATCTGTTGATTTACTGGCTGTGGACTGCTGCCTCGTATGCCCGGGTACCAGCGGCACAGCCCCGCCCCTCGGAGCTCATGGCTGCGCAGGTGGTTGGACTCCCAATGACAGCCAGACCTCACCTGGGCCCAGGACTCCAGGGAGGAGTCCCCGGGAGCTGGGCGGTCTGTGAAGAGGGCGGCGTGCAGCCCCAGGGCCAGGCCCACAGGGCCCCTACCGTGGGCGATGGTCCTCCTGAGCTCCAGAAGGCTGCGGAAGGAGAGAGAGGCTACATGGGGCTTCCCCCAGCGCTCCGTCTCCTCCTCCACGTCCTCCTCAAACTTGATCCAGCGGGCCGTCTCCCGCCAGTGGGGCTCCTGGCTGCGGTCCAGCATCAGCTCGTTCAGCTCCACAAACACCTGGGGGGGGCGCCGAGCGTGAGGGCCGGGGGCCGCCAGGCGGGACTGGCTGTCTTGGGCACACGGCGAGTGCCAGGCACGGAGGAAGGGAAAGGAGGCTGTGGGGAGGCCCACCCCGGGGCTCCTGTACCTCGTGAGGCCTCCTGTCCAGCTTCTTCTTCTTCTTCTTCCTGCGCAGGATGGGGGCCAGGCCCCCGGGGCTGCCCCTCCCGCCCTGCGTCCGAGACAGTTTCTTTACTAGGTGTCGCCGCACGCCAGGGTTGTCCTCCAGCCGGTGACCTGCGGAGAGAGGGGCTTGGTGGTCCCAGGGGTCCAGTTTGGGGCACAAGGTCATGGTCAGCCCCTCCAGCCCCCGGCTCTGCCCAGTCAGTCTACTTGGTGGCCATTTCACAGATAAGGAGACTGAGGCCCAGAGAGGGGGAAGGACTAACCCTAAGTCACACAGAGGACCACTAGCCAAGCCACAGTGAAAAGGCAGACCCCAACTCAGTCCATAGCCCCTGCGCGGCCACTGCCTCTCACTCTGGAGTACCATGACCCCCAAGCCCCCAGCGCTTTCCCTGTGCCCTCTCTCGGCACCCACATCTCCCCCCATAGGTACACATCCCCAAAGACTCAGGCTGAGCTTCTCTCCCTTCCTCCCTGCCTGCCCCTTCTAGGCCAGCAGCTGGGGCAAGGCCAGCAGCCCAGTTACTCACAAGCTGGTCCCCCTGCCCTGGGGCTCGGCTGGGCCCTGGGGGACTCCCTCAGGTCATAGTCCTCAAGGTCCAGCACAAACATCTCTAAGTCCTCTGAGGCCAGCGAGTCTCGAGGGCTGGGAATTGGAGCCCTCCCGGGGCCCTGGCCCTCTGCGGCCCTGGGCCCAGGGCTCGGTGCCCCGTTGGGCTCTGTGACCTCCTCCAGCGGGCTCGTCATTCTCCCAACAGCTGAGGCCTCAGCCCCTGCTCCCTCCCGGAGCCCAGGCTCTCCTGAGAGGTGGGAGCCTGGACAGGAGCGGTCTGCGTCCAGCCAGACCTGGAGGTGGCCAGGCCTCCCGACCCCGACGCCCCACATCCCCAGGCCTGCTCCGGGCTGCTTCTAGACCCCACTCTGGGTCTGTAAACACGCCCTCCCCCCGGCCCCCCCATCCCGCTGCCACCACTGCTGCTGCCATCGGATTGTTCCTGTCCCTGTCCTCAGGCCCTGGCAACTTTCCATGACGTACTGAGCTCAAAGCTCTCCCCCCACCCCCGCCCACACACTGTGGTTCCAAGGAGGAGAAGGGCGGGGTCGGTGATGCCCCTGGCCTGGGCACAGAGCCCCGGGGGTGATGACAGGTGGCACAGAAACCAGGGCGCTGATAAGATGGAAGGAATGTGCCGAGATCACAGCCAGGCCCGGCCAAGGGTGGTGGGACGGGAGTGAGGGGCCCCTGACATGGGGAGCAGCAGGGCCTGGCAGAGGGGCTCAGACTCGGGGGGCTGGTTTCAAGGGGGTGAAAAGAGTGTGTCCCGAGAAGAGGAGCTGTGGGGGAAGGGGGATAAAATGATGCCTCCAAACACCACGTGGAAGAGGGGGCCGCCTTATCCAGGGGTGACTCAGAGGACAGAATCAGGACAGAAGGACAGAGGGAAATCTCAGCTCTGGCAACCAGAGAGGCGGCCTGGTGAGAGAGTGAGCTCCCCGTCACGGGCCACGTGCCAGCAGACAGGGATGCTGCAGAGGGGACTCAGCCCGGGTGGGGAGAGCATGCAGCCTCTCCAAGTCCCTCACAGGCTGGGGGGGGCCGTGGGGGCTGCCACGGGGTGTCACTCACTCTTCATGTCGTCCAGGTCCGCGGAGCCCAGCATCTGGGCCTCCGCCTCGTCAGTGGGCACCTGCTGCTCCGGGCCACCCGGGCTGCCCAGGGCACTGCCTGGGCACAGCCGCTCCCGCAGGTCATAGCTGGCCAGTGGGCTCCAGGGCCGGCTCTTCTCCCCGGTGACTCGGGGGGCCCGGGCCCGGGGGCTGGGGGAGCTGAGGAGGCAACATGGCAGCCTTGGATGTGACAGGGAAATGCAGTGGAGAAGGGCCAGGTTAGGGGGTTCCCTTGGCCTCCCACAGCTTGGGGTGGGGCCTGGAGTGGCCCCCTGGACACTAAACATGGGCTCCTGGGCAGAGAAGGAAGCTCATCTCCACCTTCCTGCCCCCATGGCGCTGGTCCCCCTTCCTCTCTATCCCCAGCCTCCTCTTCACTCTGACACCCTCTCTGCTGGAGGACTCTTTCCCTGTCTGCCTTCCAGTTCTCTCCTGCTTGTCAATCACGTGGACAGAGAAGGGGCGCGCCCCTCCCCGCCTCCTCTGCCCCTTCTCCTCTCCTCCTCTCTTCTTCTCTGGGGTCAGGGCTGGGGACACTCCCCAAGGTCAGGAAGGAGCCTGGGACATGTTCAGGGCCAGGCCTGGGCCAGTACCTGACCAAGTGCTGGGGGCTCTTGTCGGAGTGCGGGCCCATGGAGGGCAGGGGCTTGGTGAAGGCAGCCCTCCCCGAGAGGCTGGGGCTGTCATCCTCGTCACTTCCAATGGAGAACTGTGGACAAACCAACCAGACAGATGGACAACTGTGCCCCGGGCCCCTGCCCCGACTTGGCCCCCACCCTCACTCAGCCCGGCCCAGGCCCTCTGCCGAGTCCTCCCCGAGCAGCCAGCCCTCCTGCAGGGCCAGACACCTACCTTTGCTTTCTGTGGGGACCCCGAGGCGGGGGGCTCCACAGGATCTGCCTCAGATTCCCCTTCCTCTTCCTCCTCCTCTTCCTCCTCCTCATCCACTCCGGCTCCCCCCTCCTCCTGGATGGGAGGGGTCCCCTCGGAGGGGGGAGCAGAGGTTTTCTCCTTCCTCTTCCTCCTGGTTTGCCGGGCGGAGGTGGGGGGCAGTCGCCGCAGCTTGTGGGGCGGAGGCAGGCGCGCCGAGAGCGGGTGGTGGGTGTGGTGGGATGTGTGCCGGTGAACTGGGGGTGCAGGAGAGCTGGTTGGGGCCCCCCCAGCAGAAGGGGGTCCCTCACCACCCTAGGGGCACACACCTTATTCTAGCTCAAGACCTCAAACAAGGGCACCCTAGTCCTTCCTCCAGAGCCAGGCTCCCCCCAACACCTGTGTCCATGTCCTGTCATGGGTAAGGCCTGGTAGAGTGGGGGAATGGGAGTAATGGAGAGGGGAGGTCATGAAAGGGGGCTGGGGGAGATGGGGAGACATGATACAGCAAGGAAGGGAAGGGTAGAGGCAGAAGAGCTGAGGAGAGGAGATGAGGAGGCAGAGAGCAGGGCCAAGGGTATGGCAGAGCTTTGGGGAAGATGAAGGTCACCGAGGGAGGCCTCAGGCCCATCTCCCTAAGTCTCCCCTGCATCTGGGGCCCGGCTCCCCTGGCAGGCGGACAGGCGATGGGTGAGTGAGGCAGGATGACTTAACATGGCATGGTAGCCCCGCACAGCGTCCAGCACAGCGTCCAGCACAAGATGGCACTGGGTGACCAAGCCAGTGGTGAGCACGGTGATGGTGGCAATGAAGGTGATGGTGGTGAGGGCGGCCACACTAGGGGTCCCCGGGCTACCCACACTCAAAGTCCCGCTCGCTGTAGCTGCGGCTGGGCTTCTCGGGGTCCCAGGCCGGGGGCTTGCTGATGAGGTCCCCAAACCTGCTCACAGCCAAGGTCTTGCCCAAGTCATCATCCTCCTCCTCCATGTCTGGACTCAGAGGGGGCTCCTCCAAGGGCACCCGGACCTGCAGGCTCAGACAGCCTCTCCTAAGGACCCTCTGACCCATGAACAGCCCACACCCACCCCAACTCCAAGCCCTGGGTGGGGGCGGGGGAGGCCAGCAGGCTCCATCTTCCACAGCCCCTTCTCCCTGGGCCCCAGGCTTGGGTCAGCATCCCAGGCCCCCCGTGCTTGGGAGAAGAGGGGACAACAGATCTGCAAAAATACCAAAAGGCCTCCTCTTTCTCTATACCCCCCAGCCCAGCTACTTCCCTGGATCTGGGGTCCCCAGGGTCGGCCAGAGGACGCCCCTCTCCTCCTCGGGGTCTCTGCCCCTCCTCGGGGTCTCTGCCCCTCCTCTTCCCACCCCCGCGCGCGTCAGTCACCTGGGGTAGGGGGGAGGCGCCCCCGGGCGGCGGGATCACTCCGTTGGCCATGGCCGGGGTGGCGGCTTGGGAGGGTCTGGCTCACTGAGGGCCCCGTGACCCGGGTGAGAAGAAGGGGGCGCTGCAGAGACCCAGCGGGGAGCCCTGGGGGAGGAGGGCGGGGTCAGGATCCTCGGGCGGCCGCCCTCCGCCCCCTCCCTGGAGCCCGATCCCCCGCCCGCCCCAGCGCCCGTCGCAGGCCCCGCCACGCGGGACGCCCGGGGCCCCGGCCCTGGCCCGCCTCGCCCCGCCCCGCCCCGCCCTGCGGTACCTCGGGGCTCCGGAGCGTGTGGGGCCCGGGCCGGCCGCCGCGCCCCATCTCCCCCCCCGCGCTCGCTCCCGGGCCTGTGGCCGCGCAGGGCCGGACGGCCGGGGGGCGCCCGCGGCCGCGATGAGCCGGGCCGGCCGGGCGGACGCAGGCGCCGGAGCCCGCAGCCCGCGGCTCCTCCTCCTCGCGCTCGGCTCCGCAGCTCCGCCGCCGCCGCCACCGCCGGGCCGCACAATGGGAGCGGGCGGGCCGTGACTCACCCCGCCCCGGCCGGCCCGGCCCCCACGCGCGGGCCCCCGCAGGACCCCACCTGCCCCGCAGCCCCTTCTCCGGGCGCCCCACGCATTGCGGGGGCCGGGTGCGCGGCCCTACAGTCCCATGATCCCCAGATTCACTCCCCACCTTGCTTTGAGCCGCCCCTCCTCTAAGAGCCCTGGAGATGACACACCCCCACCCCCCAGACACAAGTCCCTCCAACGTTGGCAACTCAGCTCACAGACCCAGGGAAGCACCCACCACCTCCCCCTTCAGTCCCCATATAGCCCCAGATGCCCGGCGTCTGCCATCAGGCACCAGCCAACATTTGACCTTGGCACATTACCTGCCCTCCCCGGGCCTCGGTTTCCTCATCTGTAGCCAGTGGGGCGTGGAAGAGGAGTGTTCCTAGTCCCATTGAGCTCTAAGATTCTGTGGCTCCGTTTCCGCATCTCCTCTCCCCCAACCCCCACTCCCTGAGGTCACATCCTTTTCCAAGGGCAAAGGTCTTTGGAAGGAACTTCAGGATCCCAATTTGACCCTCTGGGATCTCGCTGAAACTGGGCACCTAGCACGAGGCCATGTCCATAACAGCCCCTCCATAATATCTGTTGAGTCCATGTCCCTGAATCCTTAGGAAAACATAAGAGGATGGGGGGTGGGGGCCCCAGGATGGAAGTGATGGGCAGGGGAAGGTGGAACCGGCTGGGCCCAGGGGAGGGAAACAATGCCTGGGGGGCGGGGGGGACAGGACGCTGAGCATGGTGGTGCTCTGTGTGGGGAAGAGGTTTAACCCTGTGACCTTGGGTATGTAATTACCCTCTGACCCCTGCCCTCATCTGGGTTTCAGCTCAACCCAGAGGAAGATTTCCTACCTTCAGAGCCGCACAGGGGGAGAGGGGAAGGGCGGCTGGCATCTGTTGAACACCCACGTTGCTTTGCATCAGCAGCCCCTCTCCAAGCCCATCTCAGCCTTACCACACCGAGATCCAGGGAGGCTTGTTAACCTGTCATGCTCACAGCCGGGAAGCAGGCTGCCGACAGGGTGTCCTTGGTGCACAGAAGGTGACTGTCCCAGCCACAGCCATTTAACCACTTGACTGTCCAGGCCTCTTCCCCTGAGAGAGATGCGCTTGGCCTCCCTGTCTCAGTGTGTTGAGAAGGTGGAACAAGACGCCAGTGTGGGAGTCAGCTGTATAGAAGCAGAGCCGTGCCCCAAAACTCCGGATGTGAGACCCATCTGTTATGGGTTGAACTGTGTCCCCCCAAAATTCATATGTTGAAGTCCTAACCCCAAGTACCTCTGAAGGTGACCTTATTTGGAAAAGACATAGTCACAGATGTTAAGATGAGGTCAGACTGGGGTAGGATGGGCTCATTTTCCAATATGACTGGTGTCCTTATAACAAGGAGAAATTTGGACATAGATGCACTCAGGGAGGACCCCATGTGAAGACGGGAGTTCTGCTGCTACAAGCCAAGGAATACCAGAATCTGGGAGAGGGGCCTGGAACAGATCCTTCCCTTGCACCTTCAGAGGGAACGTGGCCTTGCCAATATCTTGATCTCAGACTTCCAGCCTCCAGACCTGTGAGATAATAAATTTCCGTTGTTCAAGCAACTGTTGGTGGAACTTTGTTATGGCAGCCCTAGCACACTGATACCCCAGTGCAATCCCTTATTGCTCTGAGCCAGGTAACTCGGTTCCAGGTCTCTACCTTGAGTGCTGTTTTGGCAGGGCCTTCGTGTCCTCTGAGATACGCAGGAGCCTTGGAGCCTCTCCCAGTCGGGAACATTGTGGAGAGCTCTCTGGTCTTCGCTCTACCTGCCACACCTGGTCCTGCTCATAGCCCCAGACCCTGTCTTGCAGCCTGTAAAGTTGGACAGCAGCTACTTTAATACCAAGACAGGGGCTGGCCCGGTGGCGCAGCAGTTAAGTGCACGCACTTTGCTGCAGTGGCCTGGGGTTTGCAGGTTCAGATCCCGGGCGCGCACCGACACACTGCTTGTCGAGCCATGCTGTGGCGGCGTCCCACATAAAGCAGAGGAAGATGGGCACAGATGTTAGCCCGGGGCCAATCTTCCTCAGCAAAAAGAGGAGGATTGGCAGCAGATGTTAGCTCAGGGCTGGTCTTCCTCACAAAAAAGAAACAAAAAATACCAAGACAGCCTGAGGAGGGTCTTGCCAGCCTGAGACCCCTATGGACAGGGCCCTAGACTGATGCCTTAAGGGCACCACTGGACTGGTCCTCGGAGGCCCCTCCCCACTGCAGGGAGCATGCTGAGCACATGCTCGTCTTCATGGAGCCCTCAGATTCCCATCATCTTCCCAGCTGGGGACTCGCCCACCCCACCCACAGTTAGCAGCTTTAGTCCCTAGCCTTGCAAGCCCCTTTCTCTATCCCCCGTCCTCTGGGATGATGGAGTGAAATCTCCCCTCGAAGGATCTTTAGAGGCCCATGTTCCTCTCCCCTTTCAGGGTGGAGGTGGACATGCTGACAGCCACCAGTTGTTTCATACCAGCTCATCCCACTGGACATGAGTGTATGCTTTCATGGTCCCACTCAGGTCTCCTGGCATCCTGGAGGCTTTTCCAATTTGTCCTACTGCCTCCAGTGCACCTGGAATTATCAGTCCCCTACAGAGTGTTCCCAATGGAGTCTCCATTCCTGTGACAAGAGTGCTCCTTGCATGCACAAAGGATGACCACTGTGTGTGCGTGTGTGAGAGAGAGAGAGAAAGAATGTGCCTGTGGCTGCCCTGTCAGCTCCCAGCTCAGAGCCTGTAGATGCTCACGTGGTGACAGGAAAGGTGACAGCACAGGCAGAAGCTCAGAGAACCTCCCTTGCACCCTCCTTCACAGGCCAGTCTGACTTGAACGTCCCCACCCTGCAAGCAGTGGCCCCAGGACGCCTGTCTGGCACATGCAGCACCACCAAGACCTGTCTCATGCGTCCAGGGGAGCACGAGCCATCCCATCACACCATCCTGATGTGGAGACACAAGCACACCGTTCTCTGGATTCCTCATGAATGGGCCAGGAGCGCTCGGGGGTAGGTTCCTCTCACGGCCATTCCCTGGAATCACTGTCTTGGGGTCAAACATTTGGGGAACTAGATTGATGTAGTAGATATTTGTCATCTGTGCCCATCCAAATCTTTGAAAACCCTCTCTACATTTTGGTCATTTCCCATGAGTCCTGTCTCTCCAAGGTAGAACCCACATGCCCAGACTCCCTTGCAGCTAGGGCACACACACATGACCTGGGTTCCACCAAGCAGACTTACCTGTGCAAGACCTGAATTCTGAAGTGAGCGATGTGCATGAGATACTTGCGCTTCTGTGAGCATGAGCTGGAGGCGTGTGGGTCTCTGAAGGCGGCAGTGCTGGAGGTTTTAGTGCTCAATGCGAGTAGTGTTGCTGCTAGAGACGCTCTGATAATGTGGCTGGTCATTATTCCTAGTTCTCTATTCCTCCCCAAAATATCACCTAATATTTCATTATTTCCTTTAATAAATTCCTTTCCAGCTTAGAGGAGCTGTGGCTTACAACTCAACATCCTGACTGACAGAATCAGGGATATGGGCTCTGAGTCCAGGGCACAGGCTGAGCAGGCACCAGGCACTAGAGGTACCAATATCAGGGAGCTGGCAGAGAGCAGGTGAGAGAACGACTTTCTGATTTGCAGGCCTGGGTAGCCCCTGCCTCTCTCATTACTACGTCATTCCTCACCTTCTTCAATCTTGATAACAATGATAACTTCACTACCTGAAATTTAGGTAGTGCTTTCTAGCTTACAAACCACTTTGATACCCATATTCTCATTAGCTCACAACAACTTCCTGAGGTAGAGCGTCTTCATCCTCTTTGACAGGTGAGAAAAATGAGACTCGGGAAGTTTAAATGACTCATCCAAGGTCCAAGGCTTGTAGGCAGCGTGGCCAAGAATTGTCCAAGGGCTTCTGGTTTCATGTCTAATATTTATCTCCATATACCAGTGCCTCGCCCCCCCACCACCACATCTTGATGCCCTCCCGCAACTGTTGAACCTTCCATGCCATGCGCACAAACTGAAATACACCATTCACTTCCCAGATGAAGTTTTTAAGGAGACTTCATTTTGCTACCAGAGGCCGGAGGGAGAGTGGTTAAGCATGAGGCATCTGGAGGCAAGCGGTCTGAGCTCACAGCCCAGCTCTGCCATTTGATAACTGCATGACTTTGAGCAAGCTGTTTACGGTCCATGAGCCTCAGATTCCCCACCTGTAAAATGGCGATAATAACGGAGTTGTTGAGGGGATGAAATGAGTTCATTGCGTAAAGCACTTAGAACGGTGCCTGGCAAGTAATGCTCCGTAAATGTTAGTTTCAGTCCTACTACAAATTGAAGACACACAAACACCGAAAAGCCCTCAGGTAACTTGCAATATGAAAAATGGTGAAATGTACACACATAAAATAAGTGGAAATTGGCACACACGTAAAAGGGCAATAAGTCTTCCAGCCAAATTGAAGATACCAACCATGCAAATTCAAACAAGACAGAGAAAGCCACAACAGCTTTTTCCTCCACCCGGGTAGATTCCAACACTCCTTGTCCAATGAACCAATCTTTGCATTTGTAATCCTAACTTAGCAGGCTGAAGAGTTTCTGGAAGATGGTAGGGTGTGAGTTCAGGTAGCTCCCGGTTGTCACTTAGACTGGCCTGGAATTCCCTCTGACCAAGAGTGTCTCTTCTCTGCTCCCCAGAGCAGAGCACCCAGGGCCATTTGCTGGACTGGGCTCGTGGGAAGACCTTATTTTTACAAGAGCAGAACACGGCATTTTAAAAACCCAGACTCTGGAATTAGAGATGCTATATATAAAGTACCACTTCAAGGCTTGGCACACAACAGGTGCTCAATAAATGTCATTCTTGTTATTTACTATTGTTATCCCTCCACAGTGGCTCATCCCCTCATAATCCACATGTGTTTCTCAGTGGTCCTGGACTCAGCTTTGAAACCAATCCAATCAGGACAGCACTGCTCCCTGTCCCTGAGGGTCCCTCACCGCTGCAGAGCCCACCTTTCAGCTCCAGACGCACGGATTCGATTGCGGCTAGGATGCCATTTTGACAGATGAGTGTCCTTCCACTCTCCTCCCCCAACCCCACCCAAGCAGGTAGCCTGCTTTGAATTGTGTTCTTTTGGGGGAATGGGGAGGACAGAAAGCCTGAGCCTCTCTGCCTTTTGTTCATCCAGAGCTAAAGTCTCAGGAAACCTAGGGAGGTTTGCGGAGGAGGAGAAAGAAAGGGGGACCAAGAGTAGATGCACAGTCTTGGCCAGAAGCTGGGGAGCGGGTGGAGGAGCGAGCCTTTGGCCTCGCCAATCAGCAAAGCAGAAGGAGGCTCCCCTAAGATGTTGTGACAGGGGGCGTCAGTGAGTCCTGCCAACCCCACGGGATGGGGGCTTGAAATAAAAGGTTGTTTTGAAAATGTCATAAAGGAATATTTCAGGCATACCCAAGTGTGTAAACCAAGACTCACACATTCACTCGATTCTCTGCGCCAGGTGTTGTGTATACATCGGTGAAAAAAATTGACATAGTCCCTGCCCTCGGGCAGCTTACAGACAACAAACAGGCAAACACATAAATTTATAATTACGAAACGTGCCATGGAGAGAAAGCATAGTGTAGAGAACACCCAGGTGGCAGAGTTAAAGACGCACTCTGTAAGGAGCGGACGATTAAGCAAAGACCTGAAGGACACAAAAGAATCAGCCATGCAAGGAAGGGTGGGTCGGGCAAGCAGGAGAGCAGAAGAGCTCGGGAAATGTGCATGCTTCCCGTGTGGCAGGAAAGAACCGGATCTGCAAGGATGTTTGGGTGCTGGGGATCTGGATGGTGTTTTTCTGGTAGAATGCAGTATCTCCAGAACGTGGTGCCACAGGGGACAGATTTAAAAGGACTAGAGGCTGAACCAGGGTGCGCATTCTAGAAGGTCTAAGAGGCAATACAACGTCCTGGAAAGAGAGAGGGCTCAAATTTGAGAGCAGCATCCCCTTGGTGAGAATCACCTTTCTTAGCCTCAGCGTCAGCTTCCTCACCTGGAAAACAGATGGCACTTTTCCTTCCGGGTTGTCCTGAGCGCCATAATGTGAATGAAATGATTAGTACAAAGAGCAGCACAACGCTGGTGCTCCAAAATGGCCGTTATTACGATATTCTCCTGCTGTCATCTTACCCCTCCTTCATGACCCAGCTCCAGGGCGCCTCTCCACTCCCTCACTGCACTGTGAGGCCCCTGAAGCAGGAGCATGTCTGATGCCTCCTTAGATTCCAGCCTCATCTTCCCACACAGAGCCTGGCACACTTTAAAAGCTCAAGAAATGTCTGCGGACTTGAAAGCAGTGCACAAGTAATTATAGTAACTACTAAACTGAAGAATGTTTTTGTGGAGCACAGAGAAGTCACTGAGTCCAAGATGATCAAATGACAAAGGATGAGCCAAGATAAAACATGCCGTGGCTTGCTCACATCCCCAGCAGTGTCTGAGGTTCCCTCTGCGGCACAGGGGAGAAATGTCCACTCACAAACACACGGGCAGTAAGACACAGGGCATTTCTAGGCAACAAAGCGGGTCATAATAGCTAACAGGCAGGTTTTTCAACCAGCATTTATGTAATACTTCATGGTTCACATAGTGCATCCACATACATCATTGCACTCAACAGTTCTGTGAACTGAGTAAGTTATTGATTAGTTTCATCCCTTTGCCGTAGACGAAGGTGGCAGGGATCAGCAAGGACTAGTCGCACGTGGTTAAATAGCCACAAAATTAAGACATAATCCTGGACCTTTTGGATCTCAGTCCACTGTGTCTTTTCCTGTATGACAACCACGCCACACTGACTTTTGAGCAGGTCGATGCAAACAGTGCACACAGCTAGAGATGGGCAAAGCATAACACACAGAACTGTGGCTGAATTTCCAACCACAGCAACCAATCAGGGCAGGAGCTACCACAGCTTCTTGACAAAGGAGGAGGAAGGATGGCATCCCTCACTCCACGAGAAATGACTCATCAGCAGAGAGGGACCCTCTCCCATTGAGTAGTAGAGATGGGTCCTTGAAGCTGACCCACTCCCCGCCTTCCAAAGGATTCCTAAGGAATCAATGTTTTACCGTTCAGTTTGGCCACTGACCCCCCAGAGCCTCATAAATATTTGTAAATATTATTTTTGAACCATAATATATTCAGAGGGTTTAAAAACACTTTTTAAATAAAAAGTAAACAAACCTCAATATGACTCCTGTCCCCCTTCTGCCTTGCTCTCATCTTCAACCCCCACCACCAATTTCTGTTTATCCCTCTAGAATTTATACAAAGAGAAGCAAACATGAATATGTATTTGATCCCCTCCCACCTTCTGTCTACAGAAAATGTAGGATAGTGTTGTTATGCAGTTTCGGGGAGTGAATCCTTTCTCTCCACCGCTTCAGGCCTCCACAGCCAGCAAGCCCAAGGCCAGGCAGACGACAGGCGATCAATAAGCGCTTGCCGGAAGGGAAAGGCCAGATGGAACGGACAAATCGATCTCTGGGGACAGTCCAGGGTGTGTAAGGCAAGTTCCTGATGACTATATCTGTGCACACGTGTCAGGAACAGAGCAGTCCCACCGGCTCAGGGTGCGCAGGGTCTGAGGAGGAAGTGAGTTCTGGCACCTTCTCCTGGTGAGGCGCAGAGCTAAAGGTCAGACACTTCCAGGAGTGGCGACGGCCTCACCCTGGACCAGGTCCTCGGTGGGCAACCCCAGCACCTCTGTCTTCTGGGTCACCAAAGAAACAGCACCCACAGGACAAGGGGTGCAGAGGACTTGGTTGAATTGTTAAAGAAAACAAAGATGTTCACAGAGATTTTAAGCACAGAGATTGAAGCAGCTCCTCTTTCAACCGCCCCAGCCTCACACTGCTTTGCAAATCACCCTAAAATGACGGGATTATTCTGCCCCATCTGAACCACGACATGACGGGGCTTCTGGGGAAACGCTTGTCAATGGGCCCGGGCTCCATGAAAGGCAGCTCCGGGCCAGAGGCTGAGAAGGCCTTCCTCAGGACAGCACTGGCTCCAGTTTGCAGATGGTGCAAAATCTCTGACAGGGAAGGGGTGTGCACACGGCCAAGAAAGTGGACTAATATTTTTGGGAAGTTTTAATTTGCTTCAATTAAAAATTCAGGCCAGCTCCGAGTAAAACAGAAGTAGGTGAACTTGTTTTTTGTGCCTCTGCACAGTCCTTTCTGGGCCCTTCCACGCTTCTGCAGGCCTGTCACCAAGGGACCACCACCCCACCCAGCATCTCCCAACTGGCCAGTTCCAAGATTCACACCATTTCCTCCCCACTCTCCCACTGCCAGACCAGACCAGGGTCCTACTGGGGAGGGGAGAGAAAGAGAAACCATCCGGTCTGGGGCCTCAGCACCAGCCTTCCAGGTCTGGGTCACATCTATACGCCGAGGGCTCTTTTCTTGAGCTAATTGGCTCTGCATCCTATGATCAAAGGAGGGTGGGAAACACTTGGACGATCAGATGCTGTGAACAATGCACGAACCATAGTGAGGGCTCACTAAGCCCTAGCTGTTGGATGATTACCTTCATCATTATTTAGAGGGATTCCTCTATAAATGTTCAAGGGAGCTTTAAATACTAGCCCCACCACCCACTCCCTGCCGTCCTGGCCCAGAGAAGGTAGCTGCTTTCACGGGGGTAGTTTACGAGCTACTGGGGAACCCCTCCTGCCCTGACACAAGCTCTAATGGGCTCTGTGGTAGGACCTGGGTCCTATTCTCTGTCAAGTGAAGAAATAAATAAATTCATCCATTCAGTGTATTTATGAATGAATATGTAAGGAACGTGTTTCAGGACAGGAACAACGCTGACCCACCCAGGGCTCAGAAAAGGCAGCTAAGAGTGGGCCCTAACTGACCTGCAGCCTCTTCCCCCAACCCCCACCCCGGGGCCCAGCAGTTCTCTGCCCTCCTCGGAATCCAGGGGCCCGGCAGGAGTGAGTGACTGTCTTCCAGAGGCACTGATTGTTTCCCACACGATTCCACGCTCCCGGGCTCCAAGGTTTGCAGAGGGCTGGCTGAGTCAGGGGTGGCACTGGGCATCCGGAGGATTTAAGTCTTCTCCAGCCTACTACAATCCACCCCCCCAGGAGGTCCCACCTTGGACTTCCCCCAAACAAAGCTTTACAGTGAGGTCTGACCAAGTTATCAGAACTCATCCCACCACCAGGAACCCTAAGTCAAAGGCCTTCTAGACGAGGGAAAGGAGAAACCCTCAGACACCGTAAAAGAACGACCCCTTGTCCTCTAGGCCCACACCTTCCAAATCTTTCAGTGTTGACCTTTCCAACGGTAACAGATGGGAATGCCAGAAATAGAGCAGTCCCCTAAATTCAGGTACGCAAAAATATAACTTTTTTCTCTGTAACTCAACTTTACCCTGGTAATAAGCCCCCATTTCTAACCAACAGAAAAGTTAACCTGATAACGTTAAAGTAAACTCAGCCCAACCAGTGATCTAAACTCGATGAATTCAAGTCTAATTTGGTCACATCCCCATCTGGGGGCTGGGCCCAGATGCCCCACTGGCATCTGACCTCCGTGCCCCACAGGCTCCTTGGGACCCCCTCCCTTCTCCAGTCAAGAGAAATCTGGGCAGCTGTCACCAGCCCTATCCTGCCAGGTCCTTCCAAACTGCCATTTCCATCTGCCCTGGTGGCATGGGGAACATCTGACAGGCCACTGTCCTCCCTAATTCCAAACAGGGAGCAAGGCTCAAAGCCCCCCTACCCTGAGAGTCCCCCAGTGTCAAGGGGATTGCTCCTACACTGCTTCTAATGCTCTTCTCTAAGACCCCTTCCTCTCCCCACCCCAGGTTCCTTTATCCGTTCATGGTCCCTTTCAGATCTCCTCTCACAGCTTAGCCCTTTCACTTAAAACCTAAAGATCCAGCATCTTTGTTCTCTCCAGTTCAGCAGGGAGGGGTGAAAGTCACCCATGAATTAATACTTCACCTAACAACTCACCACAGCCTGGAGGAAAGAGAACCTCCAAATACAGCGCATCTGGGCCTGCGTGTCCTGGACGAGCCTAGGACTATTCAGGAGCTCCCCAGCCCAGGGCAGGGTGGGCAATGGTCCCCCTGTGAGTGGGGCCTGGCACACAGGCCCATCCATGGCAGGGAAGGGGGAGGCAGTAGAGCCCAGTGGTTTGCTGACAGCCCAGGCTTTGAAGTCAAACAAGCCTGGACTCACCAGGTCTCCTCCATTTACTGACATGATCTTGAGCAAGTCATCTGACTCCTCTGAGCCTCAGTTTCCTCTCCCGGAACAAGATGCCACCCACCTCCCAGGACCCCTGTGAGGAGAGGATACTGTCATTAAGCAGTTAGCTCACTGCCTGGTGTGCCAACGCTCCCTACATGTGACCCACCCATTGGTACCCAAAACCACACACACACATACACACACACTCAGCTGGAGCCCTGCTTTTGGGCTCAAGGGCAGCCTGACTTGTCTCCACTCCTTCCTCCAGCCCTCTTCCCAGGGCCTCTACACAAACATGTGGGTGCCTCTATTCCCATTGTGTTCATCCTTGGGGACAGGAAACAGATCCCTACTCAGGCTGGCTCCAGTTGGAGAGGAGTTTACGCGGTTAGGACTCTTTCAGTGGCTCATACTTGGTTCAAAATAGCTTAAGCCAAAAAGAAAAAAGGAGGAATCTCCTTTAGCCCTCATAACCTAAAATTCCAGAGGTGTCTGCCTTCAGTCACAACTGGGCCCAGGACTCCAGGGACACCAGGACTCAGTCCTGCTGGCTCCACTTCTCAGCTCTGTCTTCCTTTCTCTGCATGGTTCCACTTGCAGGAAGGCTCTCCCCTCATGGCCAGCAGCTCCAGGCTCATCCTCTCAACAACACTCACAGGGAAACTCGCCTCTTTCTTGGTTGCTCCAGCAAAAGGCCAGGACTCGGTTTGGTAGGCCAAACCGGGCCCCATGAGCATTCCTGAACCGATCACAGTGGCCACAGAGACAGGTAAAGGAGTGGGGTCAACCCAACCAGGCCCCGGGCCAAGTGAGGTGGTGCTGAGAGAAGGCAGGAGCGGAAACCACCAGATGCCACCCCGCCTCCAGAGCCCAGCTCCACATAGCCTCTCCCCAGTCAGCCTCTCGTATGCAGCTCCCATGCCAACAGCCCGAGATCCTCACTAGCTCCCAAGTGAAACTGGAGAGAGGGGGGCTCTGATTGGCCCAGCTCCATTAGGCAGGGAGTTCCCACGCCAGGCCACGTGACAGGTGCTGCCATTGAGGACTGCTGCCCGTGGGGGTCAGGAGTACCACTTGATCCCACCAGCGGGGGCGGAGCAGGGTTGGAGATCAGGTCTCAGGTTCAAACAAGGCCGCCTGGTCTGCCCGTGCGGGAAGAGCGTTGGGCGGGCAGGTTCTGTGAGAAGTGGCAGAAACGCAGGCCTCACGAGTGACACATCTCAGTACGCCCAGGACGTCGGGAGTGGAAACAGCTTTATTGATACCTGAGAACAAGTGCAGGAGAAACGATCCGACTGACCACTCGGCCTGTCCCCCCAGGCCAGATCTTCTAGAGGCCAGACCATTTCTCTGGCCCTTCCCTTGGGCCGTGGGTCATTTGGGGCCTCCCTAGCCAGCGCCCAAAGGCTGGAGAAGTCCACCGCCAGAGTCTGGAGAGAGAACATCTGCAGCCATGGCTCCTGAGGCTGCGGCGGGGTCAGTGGAAGCCTCACCGGTCAAGGTCTAGAGCCTCTTGGGTCACAGTCCGGAGTCCAATGGAAAACAGCTCCTCCCAGGGCTCCCGGATCCAGGCCAGCAGGGCTGTCAGCTGCTCTGGACACACAACGCGGAGGGCCCAAAAACTCTCCAGCCGGGACACCTGGAGATCAAGCAGCAGGGGAGTGAGGCGCACAGAGCGCAACCCAGAGCGGGAGGGGAGGTCTCGGGGACGACCCTCCGCGGCTCCTTGGCTCACGGCCCCTTCCCTTCCCCAAGCCTGCCCCATAAAAGATCCCGACTTGGAACTTTTTAAACAGAACACACTCAACACTTACTGAAGGCCCCCAAAGGGCTTTCACATTTACTATCCTGTTTCTTTAATCCTCCCTGTTTTCCAGAACACAAATTATGGAGTCAATTCCAAGGAATTGCTCGGGGCTCAGTTCCTGGCTCCACCACTTGTGACGCGGGCAAGTTGGTTAACATCCCCTGATCTGTAACAGGACTAATAATAGTACCTCCTCATGCGTGGGTTTTAAAGATCAAACGACTGGCACATGGGCCCACTACAGGCCTCCCAGCTGGCAAAGGCTGGGCTCCAAGTCCGGGGTGTTTCCACTGCCTACACCTGCCTCCGTCTCTACTTGCTGCCGTCTAAACCCAGTGGGCCTCTAGCTTCTTGCACCCTATTTCTCTGTGTTTCCCCACCACGACTGCCCATGGCAAGGTCCACACTGCCCCTAATTCCTAGCCTTCCTAGACCCATTTCCCACACAGCCCACCACCTCTGCCCCACCACACACACATACACGCATGCACACGCACACACCTCATCGTAGAAGACCAGCCGCAGCTCCTCCGGGGCCGTGCGGTAGAGCAACACGGAGCTCAGACTGCTGAGAGGCTGCTGCTCCCGGACACGCATGGAAGGGCCTGGCCCAGAGGGTGGGGCCTTCTCAGAGGCCTCTCCAGATGCTGCTGCAAGAGGCGGCTCTGCCTGGAACCCTACAAGGTCCTCATCCAACAAGTACAGGGTGGAGAGAGTCAGCAACAGGGACACAGGGCAGGTAGCAGAGCCTGGAGGGCAAGAGGCAGGGTGAGGCCCAGAGTGGAAGGTCACAGATGAGCCCAGGGCCAGCGTCCCCGTGCTGCTCGGGAGAAGAGGAGCCAACCACACTGAGGGGGCCACAAAGCAGCCTGTGCCTTGGGGCCACGGCCTTCCCTGTTCCAAACTCCAGGCATCTCTAGCCTCCAAAAGCTCTAAGGCCCAAAACAAAGGGAACCTGCCCCACCACCCACCCACTCAGAAAGAAGGGTCCGCTCTCGCCTTCTCCAACAGGATGAGGCAGAGCCAGCAGACCCAGCCAATCTGCTCCACCTCACAGAAAGCCTGGGCCCGAAAGCAAAGGTCTCTGGGCAACTGAGGCCCCAGGGCACCTCCTGGCCCCACCCAGAGAGGCCAGGAACACTAAGACTGTCATGTGGGTATGCCCACCAGTGAGAGGAAATGCAGATTCCGAGAACTGAGAATTGCTACAACGGCACGCAGAGGCGCTAGGCGGCCGGGCCAGTGGCCTGGGACAAGATGGGGGACAGAGGCCTCACCTTCAACCAGGAAGACCCGAAGGTAGAAGAACCGGCGAGGCTCGGAGGAAGAGTCTCTTTCCAGCAATGGCCTGAGGGGAAGGAGTGGTCAGCTGGCGGGTGGGAAGTACCATGAGGGGGGAGAGCAGGAAGGAAGGACCGGGCCTAGATCAGGAGGCATGGGATAAGGATAGGCGGCAGGCCCAGGTGCTCAGGGCCGGACTATAGCTGGGGCTGGTGGAGAGAGGGCCTGTGGTCCAAGAGCAGCGTCTGGGCACCAACCCCGGCCTCAGGCTCCTATCGACTCACCAGAGCCGGTGCTTCGGGGTTACCTCCTCCTGTGTGGTGCTAATGCTGCTCCTCCGGGTTGAGGGCAGAGACTGCAAGACATCTGGAGAGAGCCAGCAAGGACAGGGAACCCTCAAGCCTCCAGCTCTTCTATCTCAACCTCTCCACCTCTGAACACCTTCCCATTCTCTACACTTCTAGATTCAGAAACTTCTTCAAGGGATCAGTCCCATCACCTGTCTGTCTCTACTGTGGGAGCCAGACATGGGGCCCCTCAGCCCCACCCTCCCTGCCCGCTCCCAGCCCTCTCTCACCGCTGAGCTCCTCTAGGAAGGCCCGGCAATGCTTGGCATCTCGGGGCAGCAGAACACAGCTGCCCGCTCCACCCGCCCACTCCAGCCGCAGGCTCTGTCCTGCTAGGCCCAGCTCTATGCCGCTCAGATCCTGCAGGGGAACAGCCAGGGTTGGCTGTAGCCAGCTAGCTGGAGGCCCGCTGTGGAGAGCGAGGGGCAGAGGGGCAGAAAAGAGTAAGACTGGAGTGACACCACAGGGGGCGGTGACCCTTCCCTGGCCACAGCCCCGCTCACTCACCAGATCTCCCCTGTCACCTTCAACACATAAAGCCTGTGGTCAGACACAACCACGAGACACAGAAACTCCCCAGGGTGGCCTGCCAACAGCAGTGGCACCTAAGGGGAAGAGGACATTGATGAGAAACAGGAAGAGAGGAAAGGGATGGGCCGACAGAGAGCCGAGGTACTTGCGACGGCACCTTCGGCCTGACCCTCCGCACACTCATCCATCCCAGCCTCTCCACCGCCCGCCCTCTATCCCACAGCCCCTGCCTGCACTCAGACCCACGTCGGGCTCTTAGCAGGCCTCCAGCCTGTCACCTCGCCCCTCCAGTCTGCCCTCCACTCTGACAGACGGTTCTAAAACACATAACCGATTGCCATTTCCCTGCTTCCAGCCCTTCAGTGGCTCCGGCAGCCCTCGGGATCAAGGGCAAACTCCTTGGCAGACACATGACATTGCTCCTGAACCGGCCCCCGCCTGCCTGTTCAGACTCCTCTCGGGACACCTGCCCCCCACACCCCACATCTGGCTGCCCCTACCAGGGGCAGTGCTCCCCACCAGCCGCTCTCTCCAGCCTCCACGCAAGTGCTGCTTCCCAGACCTACAACATCCTTTTCCTCCCTCCTCCGGAACTCCTCCTTCAAGACCTGGCTTAGCCATCACCGCCCCCAGGAACGGTTTCTGGCCCCCTCAGGCTGGATCCAATGCTCCTCTAGGGCCTCAGCCTGAGCCCAGCCTTGCATATCGCATGATGGTTGTCTGTTTCTCACATCAGAATATAAGATACGAGGCAAGATCGGTTCATTTTAGATCCTCAGCGTGTAACATACAGCAAGTGCTCAACAGAGAGGGTCCAATGACACTGCGTGTTTATAATAACGACACGAGCTCCCATTTACTGAGTGCCAGGTGCCGTGGTAAGCAGCCTACAGACACGAGCCCTCACTAATGCTGCCACCCTCTGTAAGGCAGGTGTCATCATCTCCGTTGTCAAGGGTGACAACTGAGACTCAAAGATCAAGGAATGTCCACACAGCAAGTAACTGCTGGGGCCGAAACTGGAAGCCAGACCTGGTGGTTCCAAAGTGACTGCTGTGGTGGAAACAAGTGGGTGCCCTGCTCAGTTAGGGGCCCGGGCAGTGCCAGACTGGCACAGACCTTGACGCAGCACTGGAACTCCTCCTGGGCATCAGTGAACACCTCCACGTCCAGGAAGAGCCGGAGCCGGTGGTCCACAGAGCGGAGGCCACAGCGCTCAGGGGCTGGGGACAGGCGGTGGGCAGTCAGCCTGCCCTGGCAGCCCACGCTCCATCCCCAGCTCCCCATTAGTGCCCCTTCACCCCCAAAAGCCACTCCTCTCTCCTTTTGCCTATACTCACGGGGACTAAGGCTCCAACTGTGGTGGTCATGGGAGACTGGTGCCTGAGACGGGGCACTGTCGGCCCTGTCGCTGTGGTCACTGCGGCCAGGAGGGTCATGCCCAGCACTGGGAGATGGCGAAGGAGCTGGCGATGGCTCTCCCTTTCTCCGCTCCATGTTGGGGGTGCCCAGGGACAGAGCCAGGAGAACCACATGATCACTACCACAGTTCGGACACACTGCAGGAGATTCTGGAGGGAGGGATGCAAGTTTCTGTGAACACCCCCCACAGTACCACAACCCCCCACCATGCTCATAATGCTCCCCCGAAGACTCGGACTCACCCGAGTCCACACCTCCAGCTTCATACATTACCCACCACTCCCATCCCACTCGACTCCCGGCTGCCGACCAACCACTCCTCATCCCAGTGAGATAAGCAAACCCAGACCCTCGGCCCACAGCCTCCTCAAAATACACCCTGCCTTCTCATTTCAGGCCTTCTCAGAGAGGGCCAAACTCAGCCAGGCCCTGCTCTGGTCCCCGCCCACAGCCTCGGGCTGATCAGGTACTTCAATGCTCTATCAGCAACGTCTGAAAGCCCCAAATCACAGATTGGGAAGGCAAGGTGCCAGACACGGGTCAGATTCCAGGCTCCATCACTTAAAGGCTGTCATCTAAGCAATGATGACAAGTCACCTGAGCTCTCTGTGCCTAGTTACTCATCTGTAAAATGGGGATGATGACAGTGTCTGTCCTACAGAGCTGTCAGGAGGAGTGAAGAGAATCAGGTAAAGAATCCAGGACCCAGATCAGCAACAAGAGAAGACACATCTTCACAAGGCTACAGTGCTCTGGGCATGTGCGAGACCCTTTGACGGTAGCGTCAAATCTTGCCCTATTCCACTTTGCAAACGAGGAAAGCAGAGATCAAAGAACCGACCGTCCTGCCCAAGACTGTACAGCTGCGGGCGGCGGCGGCCACTGATGGAGGACCTCTGTTTTGAGCCGGGCACTGTACCTGGTGCGTTTTTGTCACATTTAAATCTCCTAACAGCACCATGGGGCAAGTTCACACTCTTCTCTGTTCAGATGAGGTAACCAAGGCTCAAATACAAGAACGGAGCACAAAGAAACGCTTGTTGATAAGGCCACCATGAAGGGACCCTAGGGACCACATGACCCCATGAAGTACACGCAGGGTCCGGGAGCGGGTGGGGCTGTGTCCATTGCACACACTGAACTGCTGGGCCTCAGGGTCCTGCAGCCACCTGGGCAGAGTCAGGGTGGGGGATGGAGAGGGTCCATTTTCTGAACAAAATTGAAACCCCTGCTCCAGCTGCTGCCAAGAAGAGGACAGTGGCTAAAAAAAGTCATGGATTTCAAGAGAGATGTTATCAAGAATATTCCTTTCTTCCTCTTCAATGCCTTCCAAGACACTGCTTTTCCCCTGGTCTATGATGGAAAAATCTCTCTTCTTAAAGAACAGAATGTGCAGAGATGCCACGAGGC
This sequence comes from Diceros bicornis minor, assembly GCF_020826845.1. Classification (NCBI taxonomy): domain Eukaryota; kingdom Metazoa; phylum Chordata; class Mammalia; order Perissodactyla; family Rhinocerotidae; genus Diceros; species Diceros bicornis. The sequence goes on along the minus strand of NC_080776.1, from coordinate 9,859,107 downwards.
CCAGCTCGATATCAAGCAGCTCACGAGGTCAGTCAAGGAAGGACAGTCTGAGCCAACTCCCAGAGCATCTTACTTCCACAGCCCAACTCGCTCAGAGGGCAGCATGCAACTCGATACTGCACGGAGGGCTCAGGGGGTTTAGGGGGTTTCTGAGTATCAGCCAAAACAAGGGGGAAAAGACTTCAAGTTATGAAACAATAATGAGTGTGTTGAAACAATTACAGAGATTGTATTTCCTGACTTTTAGAGAAAAAAAGAAGAACATAATTTCACTCTTTCTACTTTTTTTTTGTAAAGGTAGCAGGCAGATGGTTTTATTCTTCCCCCAGGTGGAAAAGCTGGCCCCCACTCTTTTCTTCCCTGGGGTTCCCCCTCCACACTCCCCACCTCAAAGCCATTTTCCCTGAACGGTGGGAGGTGCGTGGGCAGGGGGGCAGGGCAGCCTTGCACTTACCTGTCTTCCCCCACACAGGCCTCCAGCCTTCCTCACTGTCCAGTCCCAGCCTGGGCTCCTCTGGCTTGAACTCGTGGCGACAACGCAGACACTGGAGTCTGCCCGCCAGCGGGTCCCTTGCCTCCCCAAGCTGACGCTGAGCCACGCTGGCTGCTGGGCTCAACACAGCAAGCAGTTCCTGCAACAGGCCGGCCAGATGCAGGTGTGAGCAGGTGGACCCGGCCCTCAGCCTTCCCATCTTCCTGCAGCCTCCCGGGCCCCGAGCCAGGGCCCCCCGTCACCTGGATGGCCGCGTGGGCATCAGGCTCCAGCACCACATAGCGACGCCACTGGCGGTCAGGGCAAATGTAGGAGAAGCGCAGCACGAGGACGGGGGCTCCGGGGAGCGGGTCTGCACCCTGCGCCGGAAGGGGGGCCCCAGTGCAAGAGAGCGGGGCAGGGGTTAGAGGGATTAGGGTTATACTGAGAGTGTGGAGGGAAACAAGAGCTCTGCACTCTGTTAAAATGATTTTGCTGACATCCTCCAGTTCAGAAGCTCTACTCCTCAGCCCCGCCTCCCAAGGGGCCTCAGCCACATCTTTGCCCCTCCCAGCTCCCCTCCTCGGCGCCAAGTGCCAGGAGAGACTGTGAGGAACACGCAGCCCAGAGCCTGGCACCCAACAGCCATGTTGTCAGAGCTGGCTCCTGAAAAGGGCCCAGCAACTCTTCTGGAACGGCCACTCCCCCCACTCACCTCGGGCACTGGTTCTCTCCGGGTTGGGGTCTCGGGCTCCACCTCAGCTGCCTCCAGACTCTGGAGCTCGAGCCGTTCCAGGGTTCGAGCCGCTTGGAGCTCCACCTCAATCAGGTGGCCAGAAGTGATCCGGAGAAAGCGTTCCCGGCCCCGAACGCCCTCAGGGCCCTCCAGGGGACACACCAACATGGGGCGACAGAGCTCCGCTGAGGAGACGCCAAGAGAGAGACCCTGTAAGGAGGGAAGGTCCCCAAGACTCTGCCCTCCCGTGGGGTGGCCCTCCATCCAAAAGGGGTCAGCCACCCTGTGTCTGGGTTTCCCTAACTCTCCCAGACGCACCACCATCACTGGCCCCAGCCTTCCCCATGGCCAATGGGTGCTCACCTTCTACTTCACTCTGCTCCTCCTCCTCCTCCTTTCCTTCCTCCTCTTTTCCCTGTTCTTCCATCTCCTCTTCCTCCTGTGGCTCTGGTTCCACGCTGACTTCCTCTGCCATTTCCTCGGGTGACTCCTTCTCTGGGGGCGGAGGGCCAGGTGCAGTCTCTGGGCTCAGGGCATCTGGGCGCAGGGTGCTGAGGGCAGGGGTCTCGGAGGCAGCCACAACGGGGGTCCCAGAGGTCTCCAGGTGATTCCTATACTGCAGCCAATCACGGCCGAACCGTTTCCGGAAGCTGTTCATGAGTTCAAGTTCCCGATGCTGCTGCACAAACCATCCTGGGCAGGTGGGAAGTGCAGAGCTTAGCAAGCCCACACCCCACCGCAAGCCGACGGCGCAGCCTCTTCTGTGAGTGTTCCGCAGGGTGAAGGAAAAGGGTCTGTAATGTGTGTGCAGTGGGGGCGGCGAGGGGGGAGTCAGAGGGAGGCTAAAGGCTCCCCTCAGCAGCATGTCCCAATGTTCTATGGAACATTGTGGTCATGTGCAATTCAGAACTGCACGTCACGGGCTGCTCTGGGAGCGTCACAACCCAACACAGCATATTTAAGGTCCTGAGAGGTCCTGGAAGGAGGACACCTATTTAACTTTGTTTAATCTCGCATTTCCCAAACGCAGCCGGCCATGGAATCCTTTCATTATATGACCTTGCAACATCTCACAAACTTAATGTTCCTTGAAAGCACTTGGGAAAACGCGGCCCAAAGGAGCAGTCTCTTCTCCTTTCCCTAAACTAAAGAGAGGAACGAGGGAAGAGTAAGAGGCCCTCCGCCATGCTCCACTCCACCAGAAGTCAAATGCCTCCTAACTAGAAGGTTGGAGAGTGCTGGATGGGGCGTGGGGACAGGGGTAGGGCTGACTCACCAGCCGGGGAGGGGTCCAGAGTCCGGGGCTCTGGGTCCGTATCACTGGGTTCCGAGATACTGGCCCGCCTCACACGGACTCGGCTCTGAGGTTGGGTAGAAGGATGAAGTTCTATGAAAGCCAGGGCCTCCTACCCTGCCATCCACGGCCACCACCCAACCTACCACAAACACCCCACCTCCAAGCAAGGTGAGGCTTTACTGCTCCCAGGCCACCGACAACCCAGAGCCCCGTAAAGGAACCCGACCCCGGGCACAAGGCAGTCTACGACTTCGTTTACCTTCACCTTACGAAGTGGGGGCTGGACCGCAGCACTCCCTGAGGAGAGGCTGTCACTCAAATCCGGGCCACCTGAGGTTTCGCTGGTACTCCCCACTGGCCAGGGCGGGGGTGGAGCCGTGGAGCCAAGCCCTGAGGATGTGGAGGTCTGTGACATGCGTGACAAGAGGAAGGAGAAAGAGGTCGGAACCAGGGGAGCACCTCTGCCCTGCACAAGCTAGCCGGGAGACGGGACCTCCTTTCAGGCTGAGCAGGAAGACCCTTACCCCAGAAACCCATTTCCCTCAGCTTGCGCCCTCCCTTCACGTCCTCCCAAATCAGTCCTCACTCTCCCACTCCCATCACTCCCCACAACACTTACCTGAAAATCAGTCAGTACCAAGACCTTTCCATCGAGAAGGAACTGAGCAGAGATAAAAGGGGAGGGCAGTGTTGGTGGTGGAGCGCACGCCCCGGGGGAGCTCCAAGCCAGGGTGGGAGCCCTCCTCGTCCTGTAAGGACCACCAGGCTCAGCAGGCTGTAACAGCATCATAAGCAGGGGGGTCCAGGCCTCGGCCCCTCGCCTAGGGATGGGGTGGGGAGAGGCCAGAGGGGGTGGGGGCGGGGTAGGACCGGGCAGGAAGGGGAAAGCAGCGGGACACGGAAGATCACTCACGCCGGGAGCAGCATCCTTGGCCCGGGGAGACAAGTACTGGGCGGTGGCCGCTCGGTGCGCAGGGTGGAACCACAAAGGGTTCCCCTCCAGGTAGAGCTGAGGGCAGGAAGAGGAGCCTGAGATGGGCCTTGGGCCTCCATGGATGAGGACGGGCACTGACCAAATGAGCTTGGGAGGGAGAGCACAAACCTGGCTCCCAGGTCCTTGAAGCACCCAAGTCTCACCTTGCGGAGCTCAGCCAGCAGCCACAGCGGCGACAGCTCCCGGTGTCCTTCCAGCAGGTTGTACGCCACATCCAGGTGCCGCAGGTTCCTCAGCTGCTCCAGGCCTGGGGCGGAGGCGAGAAGGGAGGACGGACGTGTGGGTGATGGTGGGGTGTGTGGTGTGTGCTGGGGGAGGGCACCGTAGAACGACAAGCCTGGGCCCCCTGAGGCCTGCCCATGAGTCCGCATGAGGCTCTGGAGGCACATGGTTCCCGGGCCACCCTGCCACACTGAGTCTCACACTGCCCCCATTCCCCTCCATGTCTGCCCCACCCTCTCCGACTCCCTGGTCCCCATCTCCCCCACTCACCATGCAGGCTGCGGAGCTCATTGCCTCGCAGTATCAGGGTCGCCAGAGCAGCCCCCGAGGGTCCCATTCTTGGCACGGAACGCAGGTGGTTATAGGAGATGTTCAGGTGGTGGAGCTCAGACAAGTCCTGGGAGGGGGTGCAGGGGACAAAGATTCTCTCCTTGAGCAAACTCCAGCCAGGCTCTTTTGAGCCCTCTCCTCAATCTTGGCCTATAAAGACTGCAGAGACTCTGAGCACAAATGATTTCATCCACCCCTCCACCCCCCACATTAAAAGACTTGAACAAATACTAGCATGGATCCTAATAGCTCAAAGCCACATCCCTAGGATGACAACTCCAGTCCCTTACGTTCCTGCCTAGAAAAACTCAAGGCTGCCAGAAGAATTTAGTTTGTTCCAGCAATGCCCGAAGATAGGGCCCCCATCTCCCAGCCTCCATGGGAGGGTAGGAGCCTAACTTCGGCAAGCACCAGTTAGCAAACCCAGATGGGTTTCACATAGACCAATGCCCCTTTCCTGCTTTTTGTAAATTTCCACTTCCTTGACTGACTTCAGAGGAGCCTGACTAGAGTTTGGTCAAGGACAGAATCTGGTCAAGGCCCTGCCGCTCCCCCTCCCCACTCCCGTACTCTCCCTTTAAAACGCCCAGTTACCTCTGCACAAATGGAACTTGGGCTCAGTTCACAGTGAATAGCTTAGTACTGATTAAAACAGTTTTACTAGTGATTAAATATCACAATAGTTTATGACTATTGCAATAGTTTTTTACTGATTAAAATCTGTTCTTACCACTTTAACTCATGCCCAGCTTTGTTTATCATTGATGGGGAGACATGGGAGAAGGGTTCTTCATCATCATCATCACAAAAGCCACCCTTTTCTGAGCCAGGCACTAGGCTAAGTAACATCAGACACTCCTGACAATCATCTCAAAACTACAAAAGTAGGTGAAGAAACTAAGAGGTTAACTAATTTCTCCCAAGTCACACAGAGATTAGGAGATGAGATTTGAACACTGAGTTGTCTTATGCTAGAGCCTGAGCCCCCAAACAGTACTGCTTCCCAGGATGTGGCTCCACCTGGGGGGGCAAGAGCAAGGTGGGAACAAAACTAGGTTCAGGAGAGAGGGTTCAGAGCAGAATGATCAGAGGCCCCAGGGGCGCTGGGCACGCCAGGCTGCTCATACTCACCATCAGGAAGCCCTCGCAGTCCTGGACTTGATTGTGGCTCAGGTTCAAGAAGCGCAGAGCTGACAAGAGACGCTGGGGAGATGGGAAGAGGAGGCAGAGAATCGGACACCCCCAGGCAGCCAGCTGGCCCTCTTCCCTAAGGCCCTCCTGCCCACCCCTGTCCCTCCCAAACTCCCTTCCCTCTGAGGCCCTCACCAGGGAGCTGTCTAAGGCAGTCAGCGCGTTGTAGCTGAAGTCAGCAGAAAGCAGAGCCAGCCACGGCAGGGCGGAGCAGAGGTCACCACCGCAGGCCGAGAGGATCTCCTGAGACAAGGTGTTCGGTTACCTCCACTTTCCCGTCCTCCCCACCCAAGGCCACACTCTATCACCACTCATTCATTCGTTACATACTAAGCTCGGTCTGGAGATGCAGACCTAAAGAGAGGCCAGGGCCCTGGCCCCAAGGAGTTCACTGTAGGGAGAGTGGGGAGGCAGACACCAGAGTATTTAATACAATATGGTAGATGTGACCATAACTACACAGACAGGCAGAGAGTGCTGTGGGAGCACAGCAGAGGCAGCAGGACACTGTCCAGAGGGAGGAGGCAGGGAAGACTGCAGAGGAGAAGGAATGTCAGAGCTTGGTCCTCTCTGTCTCTCAGGACAAGGCGTCTGGGCCCACCCCTCATCCTCCTTACCTCTAATGCCTGGATGCTCCTGCTGCAAATCAGGGTCTCCAGCTGGGAGTAAATGCCACGGAGGCCATGGAGGCAGTGGAGGGGGACACCTCGGAGCTGGGACAAGGCAAGGGAACGGAGGGAGAGAGACAGAACTTCACAGAAGACAGAGGGCTCACCCACTTCCCCTCAATGGGAGGAGGGAAAAGATGACAAAGCCAACTGTGGTTCAGGGAAGTGTTAAACGGAAAGAGAGTGGATGCCACATTACTGCAGAGCAATGGGCACACTTAGGCCTGGTCCCCCCCCCCACCAAAAGAGGCCATTTCTCTTTCTCCATCCCCAAATGGCTGCCTCAAGCTGGCTTTTGTGCACCAAAATCCCCTAGCGCCCCATACCTCCAGCTGCCGAAGGGACTTGAAGGGAAAAATCTTGATAGGCCCTGGGAGGCCAGGACCAGGGACATGGACCAGCTAAAAGAAAAAACACTCAAGTCATTGAGGCCCGGCACATCTCTCTTTCCTTGGCTTCTCTTCCTTAGCACTGCCACCAGTGGCTCTCACATCTGATCTGGGCCCTGCAGATCTTGCACCCGTGCCCGGCCCCCCAGCCCCTGCCTCCACTATTCTCTTGGGTTCTCTGTACCACTGCTCCATTCCCACCCCAGAACCTTGAGTGAAAGCGTTTTCTGCAGCACATCGAAGAGGAACTGAAGCTGGAGGATGATGGGGGAGTCGGCGGGGTGGGAGGGCAGGGCCACAAAGCCTGTCTGGCCAGGGCCCCATGGCCCCAGATGTAGCTCGAATACGTGGTTCAGCTGCTGCAGTGTGGCAGTCAGCAGGCTCAGGGTGCTACAGCCAGATAGGACCACGTCCCCTGCAGGGAGAGACGCAGACAGGAAGGACGACATAACAAAAGGGTCTTTCCCTTTATTCTAAGACTTTGTGACCCTGGATACACCCACTCCAATCCATATTGTACACCTTCCACTGCAGGATCCAACTTGCTATCTCCTCCCTACTCAAAAGTCTTCAACGTCTCCCCTCTATCTTCAAAAAAAAAAATTCCTAATTCTTCAGCCTGATATATGTGATTGCGTCATGTAACGACTCCAACCAACTTTTCCAAATTTTCTTTTACCATCTGCTCAAAAGAACCTGGTCTCCTCACAGTGCTGGAAATACAGTCAACTTGGTTCACAGCTCTCTCATTTTCTGATACATCCCCTTCCACTCTGCCCAGCTTAAGACCCTTCTCCTCCAGGCAGGAGGAGATCTTTCTCCTCCTCTCAATACCCAACACTGCTGAACTTTTACGCTATAACCACTCATGCTACATAAAAGTTGATTGGGTTTTTTATCTTTATTTCTTTTTCTGATTGCAAAAGTAACATGCACGCTTACAGAAACTTTCAAACAATATTAAAATGCATGGCATAGAAAGAATAACCACTCATTACAGCACTGAGGTATTGTTATTGCTCTCCCTGTTATAACTGCTCTCTCCAATAAGACCGTCATCCTTGAGAGCACCTTTTGGTCACTGCACCTAAAAAAGTACAGCTACAAGGTAGGTATGGAGAAATCTTTTTTTAATTTTTTTTAAAAACAAGGATAGAGTCAAAGGATGTTGCAAAAATAGTAGAGAGGTACCTATACTCTTCACCCAGTTTCCCCCAATGGTTACATTTATATAAATAGCAAGACTAGGAAACTGACGTTGGTATGTGAATGTACTATAGTTCTATGCCATTTTGTCATATGTGTAGATTCCTGTAATCCCCACCACAATCAAGATACAAAACTATTCCATCACCATAAAGATCTCCCTCCTGCTACCTGTTTGTAGTCATACACACACACACCATCATCCCTAACCCCTGGGGCCAAGTCATATTTTTGCTGAATAAATTAACAAATCCTGCCACTTTGCATGAAAGATTTTCTATGTACTAGACACTGGAAATACATACAGACATGGTACAAGAACTCTTCCCACCCTCAAAGAGCCTCCCAGTCTACCAGAGGAGATAAGACGTGTCCATATTTAATAAAACAAGCCATAAACCAAAAATGTTATAAAGAGAGATTCCACAGATGCCGTCCATGGGAGTGCAGAGTGAAGGAAGGCAGCTAACATTAATTGGGTAACATGTGGCAGAGGACTGTGTTACCTCATTTAAACTTCATCGGAATCTCCTAAAGAGAAGCACTATTGACCAGCTCTCACAGATATGGAAATTGGGGCTCAGAGAAGAATATTGGTTGAGATCATATAACTGGCAGGAAGTTGCTACCTCTGTCTGATCTCAAAGCCAAGGCTTGTTCCACCACAACTAATGTCAACCACATACTGAACAACTACTGTGGCTCCACTGTGCCCAGGCACTGAGGGAGAAATTACAGTAACAACAGCTACCAATTTCGAGCACTTACTATATATGCAAACACTGTACTACATGCTTTATGTGAATCAAAATTAATCCCTACAACCTGTAAGGACAATCATTATGCCATTTTGCTAGTGAGGAAAACTGAGGCTCAGGAAACTTCAACGACTTGACCAAGTTTGAAAGAGAGCTGGGATTCTAGTCCAGGTGGGTCTGACTCCAAATCTCGAGCTTTAACTATACTAAGCGCCCTGCCACACAGCAATGATTATGACCAGTCCCTGGTAGTAACGATCACCTTCCCTCTGAGAGTAGCAGAGAATGCACAGAGGAAGCAACACTGGAGTTTGGTCTCGAAGGATGATTCAAGTTTAGACTGTCAAAGACAAAGGCCACTGCAGGCAAAGGTACCAGAGCGAACAAACCCGGAAGCAGTAAAGAAATGAACTGACACCCGAACCCTGGTGACTCTAAACAGCTGTAACTCTGTGACCTTAAGGGGGCGTGTCTCTGGAAGGCAGCGAGCACCCCCACCTCGCCCCAGCCCCAGCGCAACCGGAAGTCCACTCACCGGACTCCCGCAGGAGCCCCGCGAGCTTCCACACCAGGCAGTCCCGCGGGGCGGTCGTCATGGCCACAGGACGCTGGGGGCGGAGCCTGAGGAAAGAGGAAGCGGAAGAGCCTCAGGTGGGTCGTAGAGCCAAAAGCCCAGGACGTCCGCGCAAACCGAGGCCTCGCAGGGAGAAAAAAGCAAGAAAGAGAGCAAGGAAGAGCGTCCTCCTGGGTGCCCGCTGGAGAAGCATAAAGCCTAGTCAACCAGACTAACCCTCCTGTTTGGTCCTCCCACCTCTCCGCAGCTCGGCACCTATCAATGATGGACAGGAAGTCCCACCCCGGAAGGAAGGCCAGCCCGCGGGACGACCGGAAAGCACGCCTCGGCTGCCGGAAACCACGCCCATAGTCGTGCAAACGTGTCGGGCGGGGGCGGGGCCGGCAGGGTTCGAGCGGGGCGGGCCCTCCGCGGTGGGAGCTGCTGGTCTCGGACCCGGTCCCCGAGCTGGGCCCCCATCATCCCCGACCTGCTGTGGGCCCCGCACGGCCCGGGACGCCCTCTCGGCTCGCTGCGGCCCCTCCGGGCCAGTGAGGAAAACCTGACTCGTTGCAGGCTGGGCGGGGGAGCAAAATTTGGAGAAATGGAATTTTCTGTTAGTAAAAGACTCGTCCAAAGCGAACACTCGTTTTCCAATTAGAGGAGAGCGTGTCTGCCATAGAAGGGAGTTTCTCGATATCTGTTGAAAGAGCTGAGGCTGACGGAGGTGCCCCCTCTGGGGTTCCTTTGATGCTTTTTCCTTAATCTCCCTCCAGATTCGTTTTTCTTTTTGCCTTCAGCGGTATCAGACTCTCACATTGCGATTGGTAACGCTCCACGTGTACCTAGTCCTTTGTTTTTACTGTGTTTCGTCTCATTACACCTGCATCTAAAAGTTGTTATTATCCCGGGTTTGAAAATGAGAAAACAGGTTCACAGAGGCTAGGTTACTTGCGAAGGTCGTTCAATTAGTAACCGGTAGGGCAAAGACTGCCAAAGTTTCTTGGTTCCAAGTTCCCATTGTAGCTTTCCCCGGGTTCCTGATCAAATAAGGACGTCAGCTAGTGAACTAGATTAAGTAAAAAATGTAACAATTTCTGGTTTTCAGGGTGGGGTTTTTTTGTTGTGTTTTTTAATGAAGTGCGTTTTCTGGTGAAGAAATCAAAATGAATTGTAAGCCAGTCGAGAGTAGGAATATGGTCATAGTCATCTTTATCCCAAGTTGCAAAATTTGAGAGATCTTATTTTCCTAAGACAAAATATCTGAAATGGGGATTTATACCTCTAAACCACACAGTTTAGCATTTAGGGCATGCTATGTGATCTGAGCCAATATCCTAAAATGCAGTGAAGTGAAGTGAAAGTGCATCATGAACAGCAACAAAGCAGGATATAAATATAAAGTAAGAATAGGAGCTCAATATATTTTTATTGAATTATTAATCCCATATCCATGATGCTTGTCAGGCCCTGCTCGTCAATCACCTGGAACTAGGGAGGGAGGGTCCTCTGATACTGTTACTGCCAACTCTAACCCTCTTAGGCAAGAAGAGACAGATTCTTTGGAAGTTCCTGACATCGCAGTGCTTTGAAACCTGTTTCAGGCATGCCTCCCCAGTCCACAGAGTTTTTCTGAGAATTGCTCCATTCATACCGGTAGCCCCTGTAGCCAGATTTGCTCTACATCTATTGCTTTCCAGAAATGTAAAAGGGGGACAAAGAGAGCAGCAAAGAAAGCTGAGCTACAGAGGGAGAGAAAAACACATCCACTGAGAGAAGCAGCAACAGGAGACCAAGCAGTTCTTGTTTCCAGCCCCCTTGTGAGGCCCACTCCTCTTTCTGTCCTTGGCCTACAGGGGAGGCCTTGGCCGCCTTCCAAAGAATTCTCCCTTTTTTTTTTTTTTTGCCCAAATTGTTTTGAGTGTATTTCTGTAAATTGCTACCATAAGAACCTTGACTATGACAAAACCTTTTTAAAAAATAAAAATCTGAAAGGAAAAAAAAATTATCCCAATCACTATAACAGAAAAGAAAAAAAAAGAGAATGTACCTAGAACATTTTAAAAGATATGCCAGATCTGTGTGAAGAAAAACAGAGAAATTTAAGGACGTTAAAGATGACCTAAATAAGCAAAAAGATACCATGTTCCTGATGAGAAGATTCAGTATTATAGTGATGTCAATTTAATGCAATTTCCCTCAAAATCCCAGTGGAAAGATTTTGGAACTTGACAAGTTGATTCTAAAATTCCTCCAGAAGACTAAACACAGGAGCGCAGCCAAGACATTCTGAGGGGAAAAAAAAGAACAAGAGGCACTAATAGGGGCCTTGCCCTACCAGACAGCAAATGTCCTATAAAGCCACAGTAACCAAAGCAGCCTGATACTGACAAAGAGATAGCAAAATATTGATAGATCAGTAAAACACAATACAGAAACAACCATGATTACATGGCGATTTTGTTACTATACATGATAAAATTGACTTTAAATTAATGGTATACATATGATTTCACTCATATGTGGAAGATAAAAAAACAAACACATAGATATGGAGAACAGATTTGTTGTTAACAGAGGGGAAGGGGGATGGGGGGAGAGCAAAAGGGGTAAAGGGGCACATGTATCTGGTGATGGGTGGAAACTATACTTTTGGTGGTGAACACGATGCAGGCTATACAGAAGCCAAAATGTGATGATGTACACCTGAAATTTACATAATTTCTGTAAACCAATGTGACCTCAATAAAATAAAATTAAAAATTAAAAAATTAAAGTAAATAATGGTGTAAATAATGAATTGTTCAATAATTTTGACACAACGAGCTGGCCATCTGGGAAAAGCTAAGTTCCTTCCCTCACACCATGCACATTAGGTTCCAGAAGAATTAAAGAGCTAAACTTTTTTTTAAAAAGTAAATCTAAGGACTCTTTAGAGTTTAAAGTTCAAATTCACTTCTTAAAGAAGTACTATCTTTATCAAAAAGGCATGCAATACCACCTCAAAAAATTTATCTTTAGAAAGAAATATGTATGTCCTGCTATTGCATAATTTCATATTACCGTGGATGAAATTGTGTTTCTCAAAGAAATGCTGTGATATCATGCTCTTAACTTATAAACACTCTTCTGAGTTTTATTCCCCAAGAGTAATACTCCACCTAAAATCAGAAATGTGCAGCTGAACCTTTAAAGCACATGACCAAGACCTGCCAGCACAGCAGAGGATTTGGTACTAGAGAGGCATGTTCCTCTGCCTCAGGCTCCAGCCACATGTTATTGTGTAAAGAGAGAAGGGACTTGTAAGCAGCTGCCACTGGTAGCTTCCCTGCCACCCCTCAGTTCCCTCTGCAAAATGCTTATGATCAAAGGAATAAGGAAAGGTGAGCTGGTTACTAGCTTAGGCAGCAGAGATGGAGGGAAGGGAGGAGAGGGTATCTTCATACAAGAATGACAAAGTCAGCTGCCAGAGAATATAGACCTCAGCATCCTGGTCCAAAGCCTGCTTGTTACTGATACCCTGGAGCCTGCAAGCCCGCAGGGGAATAGAAGTAATAGTTCATCTTTGGGACATGAGCCATTGTCCTGGATCTGGACCTCACCCCTCTGATGCAACAGCCTCTTACAGCAGATTGGATGACTGAGACCTAAAGATTCCTCCGAAATGAAAATTTCACACTTGAAATTGGGTTGTGAGTGGGGAGGGTGAAATTGAATGATCTATTTGTTTCATCAACTAGATATCTTCATAGAGAGGGAAAGGGGGGCAAATGGAAGAGAATGAAGAGGTATGAATATTACCTGCAAAAATAGGTTTTGGTAAAAGAGTTTGTACTACAGAGCAGTCTGTGTGCCTGACACCCATGGCCCCAGGCTTGAGTGGTCAGAGGCAGGTCTTTCCACATAAGTTACATTGAATCTCTCGGCTCTGTTACCAGACCTAGCCAGAGAACACTGGCCCAGGAACTGACCCAATCACCAAAGTCAAACATATGAGACAAATCAGCAGCATTGGAAGAAGTCTGGCATAAGAACTCTGCATTAGAGCGTGACCGAGCAAGCCCATGAGAGCCTCATTCCGGGAAAGACTGAACATGAAGCATGTGGAGGGAAAGCTGGAGAAGCAGAAGCCAAGCTCAACGCAAAATTAAGAGAAGCCAGGGATGGCTGACCAAAAATGAAGCGACGAAATAACAATATTCCAGGGCCGGCCCGGTGGCTTAGCAGTTAAGTGCGCGCGCTCCGCTACTGGTGCCCGGGTTCGGATCCCGGGCGCGCACTGACACACCGCTTCTCCAGCCATGCTGAGGCCGCATCCCACATGCAGCAACTAGAAGGATGTGCAACTATGACATACAACTATCTGCTGGGGCTTTGGGGGAAAAAAGGAGGAGGATTGGCAATAGATGTTAGCTCAGAGCCGGTCTTCCTCAGCAAAAAGAGGAGGATTAGCATGGATGTTAGCTCAGGGCTGATCTTCCTCACAAAAATAAAAATAAAAATAAAAAAAACAATATTCCAGTGACCCGCAGCAGCTCTGGTCACCCATCCTGAGAAGACTTTGCAGTTCTGCACAAAATAAGCTGAGGGATGCCCTGCGTGGCTTTATAGTAAATCTGTGGTCCCCGAGAGTGCCTTTAGTTCTTTTCACTGTCTGTCCTGGAAACCCGTGGAATCATCTGAGAAAGGATTAGGAAAGGCTGTAAGCAAGATGGGGACCTTGTGCTTAATTCAGAACACAGAAAGGAACAGATGAGGTGAAGACGACATTTCCCAATCAAGCTGGTTGGAAAAGAGCAGGAGCCTGATGGAAATGTGAGTGGAGGCAGCTGTGGAGAAGAGCAGACCGCAGGCAGGATCTTGGAGAGGAAGAAGAAGCCTCTGTTCCAGGCATAATCCACAGAAGGCCTGTTGGCAAAGTCAGGTACATATGAGACACCTGTCTTCCATCTCAGGCCTCTTCGCACACGGGGCTGGAGGGAGGAGGGAAATGGTCCGCAGCAAGGGAGGAAGCTGCAGATGGAATAGCACTAAGACCTGCAGTGTGAAACGCGAGTCAGTGGCAAAAGGAAAGAGAGAAGAGTGAGATCAGAGGGCTTAGGGTCTCCAGGGCCACGGGAAGGGGGAAGGCAGAGGCTGCTCTGGAATCTCAGAGCCTCTGTAGAACTTCAAAATTCGAGCAGTCTTCCATTCATGCGACAAATATTTACTGGGCCCTGACTGCATACAGGTCCTGTGCTGGATTCCCGGTAAATAAAGGAGACAACAATGTGGCTCTTATCCTCAAGAAGTTGGCAGTCTGGCAGAAGGACAGACACCAACAATCACATTTCAACATTGTGTTCATTTCCTATTGCTGCTGTAACAAATTATACCAAACTTAGTGGCTTAAAACAACACACATTTATTATCTTCTAGTTTTGAAGGTCAGAAGTCCAAAATGGATCTCACTGGGCTAAAGTGAAGGTGGCAGCAGGGCTGTGTTTCCTTCTGGAGGCTACAGGGGAGGATCTGTTTTCTTGTCTTTTCCAGCTTTGAGAGGCTGCCCACTTCTCTCGCTCATGGCTGCCTTCTCTCTTCACAGCCAGCAATGGCCAACTGAGTCTTTCTCACATCGATCACTGTGACGCTAACTCTTCTGCCTTCCTTGTCCACATTTAAGGACCCTTGTGATTACAGTAGGCCCATCCAGGTAATCCAAGATAATTTCCATATTTTAAGGTCAGCTGATTAGCAACTTGAATTCCATCTGCCATCTTAATTCTCTCTTGCTATGTAGCGTAACATTTGCACGGGTTCTAGGGATTAGGACGCAGACATCTTTGGAGGAGAGGGCCGTTATTCTCCTACCACAACCATGATGCATGTTATGGTAGAGATAGTGCTATGGGAGATGGTTCCAGTCCAAGATGGCAAACTGAATACATGCTGCAGCCTCTCCCTCCTATTCCAAATGGTTAGAAATAACAGAAAAGACATAGAAATAAGTAAATAAATTCATAATCACTCTGGACAACAAAGAGAGCCCTTGGTCGACCAGGAACCGTGAAGAATCCCTGAAAGATGGATGGCAGGTGGGAACCGATCAGAGAAGAACACCACAGCCCAAAATGTGCATAGCAGTAAACTGCCACAGGACTTGAAAATAGCACCAAGAGCACTCAATGGCCCGAGAGGGTGGATCGTGGGAGCTCCTGGGTGCTCATTGATTATTCAGGGTGCCACCAAGGCACCACCAAGCATGTCAACCACTGTGCACACACTCCCTCTTGTCCCCTGGGGTAGAAACTCCAGCAGGATTGTCTGCCTTCGGGTGGGAGCTGTCGATATAAGATCACTAGGTGGAGAGAAAGGACAGTGTTCCTGGTTGCTGGTGACACCCAGGGGGAAAGAGAAGTGCCCACTTGCAGAAGATGTGCTGCCAAAATACCCCAGCCATCAGTATACTGCCTGCCGTCAGACAGTTACTGACAATAGATTATGATAGACACCATGACATTGTCTCATACCCTTTTTGCTAAGGAGTATACAGAGGAGAGGGCAAACAGTGTAGCAGGGAATCTCAGATAAAAGATGAGCTTCCAACCAATAATTACCCAACATTGGAATAAAGTCAACGTCTTGAAAGAGATATCAAATCCAACGTATAGAAAAACTTTCACCCAGTGAAGCAGCCCAGAGAGAAAGAACAGGACTTGAGAATAATTATAACATTCTAGGACACAAAAAGATATCACATTCATTTTTTAAAAATCAACTGAAAAATTGAACATGATTATGAAACAACAAAAAACCCTCAATAGAATGATCAGAATGGGCACAGGACTGGAAAATAGCACCAAGAGCACTCCGTGGCCCAAGAGGGTGGATCCAGCTAAAAGGTCACGTGTGACCTGGAGGACTGAGCAAACACGTTTTTCTATCACAAAGCACAAGACAAAACATGGAATGTATTTATCAAAAGAGAAAGCTAAGATAAGCAGAGCACCAATCTAAAACTTTCAACATCAGCTAACGAAATTTCTGAAGTAGAAAATAGAAAGAACGTGAGAGGAAGTTTTATTCAAATAAGTAAAAGAAGAAAATGCCCCAGAATTGAGGAAAACCATGAATTTTCAGTTCCAAAGGGCCCACCAAATGCCAATCAGGATTCTTTTGTAAAACTAACATGTAGATCAATTGTGATGCAAATGTCACAGTCAGGAGGAAATCCTGAAAACTTCCAATGAGGGAAAAAAAGATGAACTACAAATGTATGAGAATCATATTGACATTAAATCTCTCAATGAGAAACAGAATGCAAGAAAAAAGAGAGAGAATTTTTTAAGGGTCAGAGGAAAGATATCTTTGAATCTAGAATTATATACACAGCCCAACCATCATTCAAATGTGAAAATAAAAAGACTTTTTCAGTTGGGAGGTTGACAGAAAGTTTATCATCTAAAGACTTACTCTGAAATAAGTAATAAAAGGAAACAGATCAGCACTAAGGAAAATGAATCCAAGAGGAAGAAGTGAGAGGCAAAAAGCAATGGTGAGCAAAGACTTTAGTAAATTTGTTCAAACAAAAGAGTAGGACAAATTAGACACAGACATACCAAAAAAGAAAAAAAGAAGGGGAGGAAAAAAAAGAAACATTAAAAAGATAAAAGGCCAGGGAGCTGGCGGAAGATGGCAAGGGCAGCGCCTAGCCCACAGAGTAGAAGAGGAGGTCTTCAGGACCCCCATCCAGGGCTCAGGATTTGCAGAATTTAAGAAAAATGTGAAGACCTTGCCAAGAAACCTGAAAACAACTAAAGTGATGAGGTATCAAGAAATAAATTGGCCTTGGCAGAATTACATGAAGATGAAGGGAAATGCAAATCCTCCAAATCTGATAGACCTGAAGTTATAGTCTTTAGAAGCTCGTGAGCACTACCTCAGAGGTTGTCCTGCTACTGGGGTGTGTTCATTTGGTTCAGGCGCTGACCGCCATGGCACTCCGTTGTAAGGTTCTATCCAAGTGCACAGGGGTACGGTGGATGACATATAACTTGACCTTCAACTGGGAAAATTGTGAATGCACTTTTCAAAGAGGCGAGGGAACACGGGACTGTCCCTCTGAATGAAGCCACAGGAGCTTCAGGTGATGATAAATCTAAATCATTTACAGGTGGCGGGTACAGACTGGGTCATTCCTTCTGTAAGCAGTCTGAATACATCTATGGAGAAAATCAGCAGCAAGATGTTCAGATTTTGCTTAAACTGTGGAGCAACAGTTTCAGTTTAGATGATGGAGAATTGAAACCTCACGATGACTCAACAAATGCTCACTTTCTGGAGTCTGTTAAGAGAAGGGTGACTCTCATTGCATGTTTGCCTGAAATTCGGCAGCTTATATTAGAAATCCTTTAAAGTGGCATTACTACACACAGAAGATTTCAAAAGAGACTCCCCTGGAGCTTTAGTGACTGGTTCATGGTGGCCAAGTGAATTTGGATGTGGAGGATCATCAAGATCAAGAATACATAAAACCTAGAATCAGGTTCAAGTCTCCTAGTGGAGAAAGGCAAAAACTTGGAGACCCTCCACCTGAAATAGTCAGTACACCTTCCTCCCCAGAAGAGGAGAAGAAGTCAATGCTTAATGTAGTTGTTCTTACTGATGATTCAGTGCCAACGACAAAAATTCAGATCAGGTTAGCAGATGAGATACAAAGAGTCAGTAGTACACACAGGATCTTGGATGTTGGGGACTTTATTGTACAGTTCCGTCCTGAATTTGCACCTCTTGACTTTATTTTTGTGACTTCATTTCCAAGCAGAAAGTTAACTGATGAAAGCCTGACACAAGATGCAGATGTTCTTAACACTGTGGCACTCCAGCAACTAAAATAATATTGCTGCTATCCAGGAAGTAGCAGGCAGGAAAGATAATGTGCCATATTAATAAGAAAATACTTCCAGCACAAAAACAATCAAATTGTTTTTATTACTTTTACAGACACATTTTGGTTTTATTCTTATTCTATCTTCCAGACTTAGTGTAGATTAATTTGGACTACATCTTGAGATAAACATATTTGAGTTTTTTAGTTGCAGGGCTGGCTTATGTTGATAGCTTTTAAATAGCCAGGCAAACAATTTGCTACATGTGTAGTGTTAACATAATATTTGTTAGCAGAAAAAAAATGAATAAAACCCTTTTTGATAAATGCATTTGGTAGAATTTGCACTAAAGTTTCTTGATGCCGTGTTGATCAATAGCCATTAAGAATTCTTTTTATCAAATAAATTGAAAGTGTTTCTGTGGGCTGGCCCTATGGCTTAGCGGTTAAGTGCGTGCGCTCCACTGCTGGTGGCCCGGGTTCGGATCCCGGGCGCGCACCGACGCACCGCTTCTCTGGCCATGCTGAGGCTATGTCCCACATACAGCAACTAGAAGTTTGTGCAGCTATGACATACAACTATCTACTGGGGCTTTGGGGGAAAAAAATAAACAAAAATTTTAAAAAAAAGTGAAAGTGTTTCTGTGATATATACTGAAAAGTATCTATATTCTGATTTTGAAATAGTTTGGTCATGCAGCAATTATTTCTCCTGTTAAGATTTTATGCATCCTTTTTACTTATTGATTTAGTATATTACTAGTATCCAAAAATACAGTTTCGCATTTTGTATTTTATAGAACTGTGACCATCATAAACTAGAAACAAAAAGACATGAGGGTCAGCAATTCTTGAGAAGATGTGGTGAACAGCACTTTAAAATCCAGTAATTACAATCCCTCTCAGAGCCTGTCTGCATCACATTCATTTATTCATTCAACACATTTTTTTCAGGGGACCTACTGTATATACTAAACACTGTTATAACTGCTCAACCTAGAATATATTCTACTCCAGGAGGAAACTAGTCTAGAAATTTAGGAATGTATTTTCTATCAGACATACTGGATCTAAAGAATGACCAGCATAAATGTTTGCATTTCTGCTGAAGCCAAGTCGTTCCTGAATGAGGCAAACTACATCAGGAATGCTAGAAAAGCTTTTTCTTCTTCCCAGATACCACTTCATCTTTGGTCACTACTCCTGATTAGTTCTCTATTTCTGCCTTAGCAATTTACTACAAACGTAGTGGCTTAAAATAACACAGGATTATGATCTTACAATTCTGTAGGTTATAAGTCCAACATGGACCTTGCTGGGCTAAAATCAAGGTGATAGCAGGGCTGCATTCCTTTCAAGGGGCACTAGGTGAGAATCGTTTCCTTGCCTTTCCAGCTTCTAGAGGCTGCCTGCATTCCTTGGCTTGTAGTCCCCTTCTTCCATCCTCAAAGCCAGCAACGTTGCATCTCTCTGACCCTTCTTCTGTCATCACATCTCTCTTACAACAGCCAGGAAATGTTCTCTGTGTTTAAGGACTCGTGTGATGAGATTGGGCCCACTGGGTAATCCAGGATTATCTCTCCATCTTAAGGTCTGTAGTAACCTTAATCACACCTGCAAAGTCACCTTTGCCTTGTAAAGTGACATATCACAGGTTCCTTCTTGAAGCTCCAGGGGAGAATCTGTCCTTTGCCTCTTCCAACTTGTAAAGGCTTTTAGCATCCCTTGGCTCATGACTGTATCACTCCAATCTCTGCTTCTGTCCTCACATCTTTTACTACCAACTTTGATTCTCCTACCTCTCTCTTAGAAGGAACACTGTGATTATGTTTGGCCTACCTAGATAATCCAGGATAATCTTCTCATCTCTAAATGCTTGACTTAATCACATCTGCAAAGTCCCTTTTACCATATAAGGCAACATATGCACAGATTTGGGGATTAGGACATGAACACTTTTGGAGGGCCATTATTCTGCCTGTCACAGTCCACATGTGCTCCAAAGATTCACATCCATCCCAAATAAATTCACCCCATCCAAAGGTGCTCAAAAGTCTTAAGACATTACAGCATCAACTCAAAGTGCAAAATTTGATCTGAGTTTCACCAGTTTAAAAGTCCCAAACCTCATTTAAATTATCTAAAACAAGTATGGGTGAGATTTTGTGTATGAGTCCTGGGGCACAATTCTTCTCCATCTGTGCACCTACGTACCTACAAAACAAGTTATGTGCTCCCAAATGTAATAGTAAAACAGGCATAGAGTAGCAGTTATAGACATTCCCATTCAAAAAGCAGAAAATGGAATGCTAAAAGGAGCTAGTGATCTCAAGCAATTTAGAAACCCAGCCAGGCACACTGCACTCATTGGGTTTCAAGGCCTAGGAATAGTCTGTGGCTCACAGCTCCATCCTTTGGACTTGTGATTCCCTCTCATAGTCATCTTTTCTTTTTCATGAAAGATGGCACATGTTTGTAGCTGAGTAATTTTATCAGCTTGTTTCCTGATGGTAGAATTTTGGAGGGGTCCAGCCACCTTCTTTAATTTTATACTTTATTCCTTTCAGCTTAAGATGAAAGTATTTCTGCTAGTATAAGATTCTCAAGAAACTTGTGGGTCTCCTGTGTAGGTCATGGTAGACAGGAGGCTTCTCCACAGATCTTTCCTAGATAACCTCATCTCTATTATCAGCTTTGTATGAGATGGCTGAGGGGAGCTATGAGTCACACACTTAAATTCTTCAAAGAGCCTTTTGTGTGACCACACACTCAGACCTTATCTTTCTGCGATATTAGCAAAAGGTTGTATAGCCACACCCTCATCCCTTCCTCTAGAGCAGGCGTTCCTGACAATGAATCTCTTATTTTAGTGTTTTTTGCCATTTGGGTAGACTGAGAATTTCCCAAATCATCAAGTCCTGGTTTCTTTATATTTAACAGTTCTTTCCTCAATTTATCTATCTCCGCTCACATTTTTCTGTAATCAGCAAGAAGAAAGCATGTCACACCTTCCACACTTTGCATGAAAATCTCCTCAGCTAAATATCTAAGTGTATCACTTACACCTTCTGCTTTCCACCTAACTGCAGTACACGATTCAGCTAAGCTTTTTGCCACTGTGTAACAAGAATGTCTTTTCCTCCGGTTTCCAATAGCATGGTCCTCACTTCCTTCTGAGCCCTCACTGGCAGTGCCTTTAACGTCTTTATTTCTTCTAATGGTCTGTTAGCAATAATTTAGATTTTCTCTATGGTGCATTACATTTTGCCTACTATGCTCCTTACTTCCTCAAAGCCCTCACTAGCACTAGCATCCACTATCTACTAAGAGTCTGTGCAAAGCGCTCTTGGCTCTTTCTGTCATGCTCCTCAAAATTCTTCCAGCCTCTACCCACTGTCCAATTACAAAGCCACTTCTACATTTTTAGGTATTTGTTACAGCAGCACATCACTTCCCGGTGTCTAGAAAAGCCCATTCTGCCTACTCACTGCCAGTTGACTTGAATGTGTTAATAGGAATTTAGAATTCACCTTTCTCCAGGGCCTCTGGTTATTTCACGGAGGTGAATTTACCTATGCTAGGGGTTTTAATACTGGGAGTGCTAACAGAACAGGATAAAAGTGTTGATCCCACCAACACAGAGAAAACTTTTTCTCAGTGTCATAACATAGAGGACAAAGATTATTTCTAAGTCTTCCCCTCAGAATAGGAAGGCTTGCTCCTTTCTATGTATTGAAAAGGACTTGGATAATAAATAATAGTCAGTCTCAGTTCAAAAAGACACCCAGAGGGGCCGGCCCCGTGGCTTAGCGGTTAAGTGCGCGCGCTCCGCTACTGGCGGCCTGGGTTCAGATCCTGGGCGCGCACAGACGCACCGCTTCTCCGGCCGTGCTGAGGCCGCGTCCCACATACAGCAACTAGAAGGATGTGCAACTATGACATACAACTATCTACTGGGGCTTTGGGGGAAAAAAAGGAGGAGGATTGGCAATAGATGTTAGCTCAGAGGCGGTCTTCCTCAGCAAAAAGAGGAGGATTAGCATGGATGTTAGCTCAGGGCTGATCTTCCTCACAAAAAAAAAAAAAAAAAAGACAGCCAGGGATAAATTACATTTTCACTGGAGCAAAGTCATCGTCCTAAGGAAATAATTTATTGAAAGAAATGAACATTTTAGGGGCCAGCCCGGTGACATAGTGGTTAAGTTCGTGCGCTCTGCTTTGGCAGCCCAGGGTTCATGAGTTTGGACCCCAGGGCACGGGCCTACATGACACTCGTCTAAGCCACGGTGTGGCGGCGTCCCACATACAAAATAGAGGAAGATTGGCACAGGTATTAGCTCAGGGACAGTCTTCCTCACCAAAAAAAAAAAAAAAAAAAGATAGTGAGAGAGGAAAATAAAGTCAAAGACAGCTCTTAGAACATAAAAGAATTGCATCACAATGCATCAGGCAGGATACCATTTCTGGGGGAGAAAAGATGATTTCTACAAGAAATATGTACGTGTGTGAACTCAAAGAAATATGTCTGGTGGGATACTTACCTCTGTGTAGGGACTAGAATTGGGAGAAATGACCAAGGGGAACCTCAGCATTATTTTTAATATTTGAATCTTTACTGTGGGCACGTCAATCTCTGTGTTATTTATGAAATAAAAAACAAGTAACGTTTTTTTGAAAATCCACGTTAAAAAACAAAGTGCCCAGGAGGCAATGAGAAGAGAGTGGCTAGCTCTGCCAGCTGGGAGTCAGGGGAAGCCACACAAGAGATGACATCAAAACTGGATCTGCACCCACGCATTGGCTGAGGAAAGAAGGAAGACTGATGACATGGCAGCTTGAGGATAAAATGATGTACTTGAGGAACAACCAGAGATTGTATCAACGGAGTTTGGGAGCTCGTGGTTTGGTGGAGAGAGGAAGGCAGCAACGGGTATGAGATCAGGCTGCAAGGATGGGCTTAGGGTCAATTGTAAAGGGCTAGTCTACCACACAACACAGGTGGAACTTTGTGTAGTCAACTTTTTAAGCCACCTAAGGGACATGATCACAAAAGAAGTCTCCTTTGGCAGCCAGGCTAACCTGGACTGGAGAGGTAGGGAGTGACTGACTGCTAGAGAGCCGTTGAGGAGGCTGCTGCATTGCGCAATCAAGAATTGCCTCTGGGGCCAGCCTGGCGGCGTAATGGTTAAGTTCACATGTTCTGCTTCCTTGGCCCGGGGTTCACAGGTTCAGATCCTGGGCGCGGATCTCTCACTGCTCATCAAGCCATGGTGAGGCGGCGTCCCACATACAGCAACTAGAAGGATGTACAACTATGACAGACAACTATCTACTGGGGCTTTGGGGAGAAAAAAGGAGGAAGATTGGCAACAGATGTTAGCTCAGGGCCAATCTTCCCCAGAAAAATAAAAAAAAAAAAAAAAAAAAAAAGAATTGCCCCTAAGTGACAAAATGGTGTCTACGTAGGGAGAGAGAAAGGGCTTGATTTGAGAGATCATTAGGAGGAGGAACCCACAGTACTTGCCACACAGCATCTACCCCACCTTTTTGTGATAACTGTACCCTACTTTGGGGATACACCTGTCTTCACCTTTAGCCCTTGTGCTTAGGCTCTGGGCTCTGGGGGTAAGACACGTGATCTAAGTCATTAACTCATTCTGTTCCCTCAGCCACCTTTCCTGGAGGAGTACATGACCCCAATCAGGGCAATCAGGCCACCAAGACCCAGTCTGGGACTTCTGTAAGCAAACGCCCTCCTGCTAGACCATGTGGTGTGATGATGGGAGCCTGGAGCTGCCCAGGTCACCATGGACTTGGGATGGAGTCGACCGAGGGGAAGCAGAGCCTGTAGCTGGATCCTGAGACAACTTTTGAGCTCAGAATCAAGCCATACCTTAGCCAGCTGTGACCGTGGACTTGTCATGAGCCAGTGATTATTTTATTTTATATTATTTCTTTTATTTGGTTTAAGTCAGTTTGAGTTGTGTTTTCTGTTCAAACTGACTCTGAATTAAGAGTATTCAGTGTCCCTAATGATTAGCACTGGGAATGGGGAGCACCTCTGAAGTCTCTTGGCATGCTCTTAGTCTCATGGCAAAGAGTGAGGACAAAAAGATGTCCTTACTACTGTCAGCCCCTCTTAGGGAGCGGTGGACGTATCTTCCTGATTTGCTAAGTTAGCAGAATCTAAGGCCCAGAGCCCTGGAAGGGTTGGCCCAGACCAGTGTGACTCCCAGACTTGAGATGTCACAGATTTCAGCAGCAAAATTACAAAGAAAAATCTTAGGGACCAAATTAGAATTTCCAAGTTTTAATTTTGTTAAGTAAAAACTTAAAAACAAAATAAATAAACCACCACCTTCTACTATCACCATAATATCATAAAAGAAATACTACTTTCACATACACACACACACAGAAAGGATAACCTTAGAATAGAGGACAGTCCTTTAAAATAAATACTTTTGGCTTCATGAAAGACACT
Organism: Diceros bicornis minor; assembly: GCF_020826845.1. NCBI lineage: Eukaryota > Metazoa > Chordata > Mammalia > Perissodactyla > Rhinocerotidae > Diceros > Diceros bicornis. The sequence goes on along the minus strand of NC_080776.1, from coordinate 9,834,941 downwards.
ACCTTATATTCACTTTTCTCACTCCATCTCAGATGTGTAAAAACTTTTTACTAGCAGCACCAATCTGCTACCTGGCCTAGTGGAGAACACTGTGCCCCTCAGTAGAGTGTCCCCAGCCCTCAGATCTCATCCATAGCCCTGGGACAGGGAAAGTCTGGACAACACAGGGTCCTAGGCAGCCCCAGCAGGAAGAAGGAGGATCCTGAGTTTAATAGGAGGATTGAAAATCCCAGGGAAAGATTTGGCTCAGGGTAGGAGGATCTGGCAAGGGAAGCCAGACAGGGAGAGAGTGGCGCTCAGACAGGCTTGAGGAAGATCTATTCCCACCACTAGCCCAGCCCAGCCAGCCCTCCCACAAGTCCACCACGTGAGTAGGGCCCCCAGGAGCCCTGAGCACACACTGGTTGCAATGCCGGGTATAGATGAAGGTGCTGGGAGAGACTCAGGATTAGGAATAGGCAGGTTCCCACCTCCCAGCAGTGGCAGCCTCCTCGGGGGTTCAGTGTCAACAGAGACTGAGGCTGGCGCAGGAGCGTGGACGTGGGCTGCTCTGGCGGGTTCTTGTGCTGCAAGGAACAGAAGCTCATTCAGTTCGTCTCAAGTAGGGGGAATGTGTTAGCCTCACGGTGACAGGATGGGATTCTCTCCCCCACACCCCCTTCCCGGGGCAGGCGCTTACCTGCCCGCCGCATGGAACTGGACTTTGACAAATCACTCTGTTAGCATAAGTACACACTGTGGTTGTACAGTCAATATCAGACAGAGCTCTCGAGTTTCAGTCTGAGGGACCTGAACATCCCCAACCCTCCCCCTCCACACACACACACATCTCCCTTAAAGGGAAACTGGATGGAACCAACTGGCAGAGAGCCAGGATCCTGGGGCAGGCGGGTGGATAGTGAGACAGAGGGGAGGATGAGGAGGGCGGAATAAGCAGAGAGGAAGGCTGGGGAAGTGGGGTTCCCGACCTCCAGTCAAGGTGGGCAGAATGGACTAGTATGAGACCAATGGGAAAAAGACCCTTTGCATGCTGCTCCGGACTCTCTGTGTGTACACAAAGTGTGTACACAAATTCACACAAGAGCACACGTTTGTCCAGCAGTAGGTTCTGCCTTTCCATGCTTCCAACATCAAGGACTGAGTTAAGAGGCTACAGAAAGATACACAGTGTGCATCAAAGGAGCCAAAGATTTCAAGAACCCAAATCCCAGTACAGCCAGGCCTCGCAGAGGCTACAGCAAGACCCAGTGATAGGTTCAAAGGAGTCCAGGACCCTGGCAAATTGAAACCCTCAGGTCTTCATTCTTCCACCTCTCTGCCTGGTCAACCTTCGGATGCTGCCAACTCATACATCTCTCCCTTACTTCCCACCCAAGTTCCTGAGAAACCCAAGATCTGACCAGCTCTGAACATGTGTCTCAGTGGGGCCCCAAGCCATGGTCTCTGGCCAGTCTACGAATCACCTGACCTTGAGCTAGTGTCCATCAGCTAGGGCAGAGAATGGCAGGGGAGGGGCTATGGCCACCGTGGATGCAGGCACTGAGAGCAGTCGTTGCCTTTAGGTGTGGCAGGGCAGGCCACCCAACTGACATGTCAGGTCCGGCTTGCAGGAGGGCCAGTTCTGTCTCCAGTGTGGCTGTCAAGAGCCTGGAGCACCTCTGTGTCATCCCCAAGCCTTGTGGCTTCCCACCAGATGCATATCCAATCCCAGCTCTTGAACCTCAGATCTCCAAGGTCAGGTGAGGCTGAGTGACCTGAGATCCCACAATCCCATGCTCCCGGGGTCCAGACCTGGCCCCCGCCATATCAGAGAAGCCTGAGAATTCACGCCAAGTCATATGCACTACGCTGTTTATTGTCACATGTTACCCATGGGACAGCGGTGGGACGGGGGAGGAGCCTTCAGGCAGAGAAGTGGGAGGAAGGGGGAAGTAGAAACCATCAATCTCCCGAACTCTGCCCTTCCTCCCAGCTGATGGTGGGGGCTTGGCCCCCCGCAGAACTCTCTTAGATGCAAGCACAGTGTTGTGTGAGAAGGTTGGGCACCATCTCGTACTTGAAGGAGTAACCTCCATCCGAGGTGGTGCGGACACGTAGGGGTCTCATGGTCCCCGGAAGAGAGGCACAGCAGGCCTGGGCCCCTGGCACCAAAGAAAGGGGCTGGACAGGGGTGGGGGAAACCCCAGGGACCGGCAGGGGCAGGTCTGGTGGGGCAGGCAGCCCGCAGCCACCGTGACAATAGTGGAAGATGAAACTGGGAGGGTGCACGATCCACCGGTCCCAGCCCAGTTCCTGGAAGGAGATGTTGAGAGCCGCTCGGTGGCAGTTGGCGTGGGCAGCCGGTTCCTCTGGAGGCCTCTGGAGCAGGCGCAGCGCGGCGGGAGACCACGGCCAGGGCAGTGGAGGAGTCGAGCGCCGGGCTCTCTCCCCTCCACTGGGCGGCCTGGCCCGTGTGTGGGCCACCAGGAAGGGTGTGGCCTCAGGCCGGGCTGAGCAGGAACAGAGAGGACAACGCAGCAGCAGCACCAGGACAGGGCGGGTCAGCAGAGGAAGGGCCGAGGCGGCCAGGTGCAGCACAGCCCAGCGAGGGGGTGCCTGGCCCAGTGACATGGGCACAGCCATGGGACTCCCGGATGACAGTGCCAGCAGGCCTAGCAGGGGCCCAGAGCTATTAGAGGCTGCTGTGCCCTGCCTGTCCAGTCCGGTGTGGAACCACAGCTGGGCCGAAGTCACCTGGCGGCTGCGTGTGTGCTGGGACGGCCGGAACACATACGTGAAGAGGCCCTCTTCAGCCTCCTGGGCCCACTCACCAGCAGCTGGCATATCCTCACATCTGGCACCTACAGGAGACAGAGGGAAGGGAGAGGGCAGGCCTGACTGGCAGACTGGGGAGCCTTCCTCCTCGACAGAAGGGATGTGGCTGCCGTTCATGAGCCTGCCAACCACTCCATTGAGTGCTCTGCCAACTTGGGGCCTCCCTCCAGTCTTGGGAGAACTGACAGAGGCTCCCCATTTATTATCTCATCATTAAAGGACTTAAAAAATACAAGATGTTGCCAACTTCTCTCTGAAGTGGTTTTACCAATTAATATTCCCATCAGCCGTGTGTCAGAGGCCCTGCCGCTCTCTACCTTCACCAACACTTGGAATTGTTCGTTAGACTTAAATTTTTCTTCATCTGGTAGTGTGAAATGGTACCTTGAAGGGTCTGTACACAGGCATTTGTTGTGTTACTCTTTATATCTTTTTACATGTTAGAAATAGTGCCTGATAGGGGCCGGCCTGGTGGTGCAGCGGTTAAGTGCGTGTGCTCTGCTTCAGCGGCCCAGGGTTCACAGGTTCGGATCCCAGTCGCGCACCAATGCCCCGCTTGTCAAGCCATGCTGTGGCGGCGTCCCATATAAAGCAGAGGAAGATGGGCATGGATGTTAGCCCAGGGCCAATCTTCCTCAGCAAAAAGAGGAGGATTGGCATGGATGTTAGCTCAGGGCTAGTCTTCCTCACCAAAATAAAAAAAAAATAGTGCATGATAAATTCTTTAAAATAATTCCACTTTTAATGGATGGCAACTAGGATTTTGGTGGTGAACACAATGTAGTCTAAACAGAAATTGAAATATAATGATGCACACCTGAAATTTATATAATGTTATAACCCAATGTTACTGCAATAAAAAATTTAATTAGAAAAAATAATAATTCCACTTTAAAAAGACAGGTTAACACCAAAAAGAAGAAAGAGGAGAAGAGAGACTATAGCTCAGGATAGAGGGCAGCACGTTCTAAGAAAGTGCAGCTGGCATCCTGACCCTGATGGGTACATGGACCACAGTGAACCATCATGGATCAGCACCAATAGGACTGGCGGTTAGAGCTATAGTGTTACCTGGATTATCTTTATCTATTATAAACCTCACAACAACCGATCCATTTTGCAGATATGGAAACTGAGGGTTAGAAAGGTGAGTGACATTTAACTTAAGCGGCCAGGCTGGGACTCTGCCTGATCCCAAAGCCACACTTTGACTGACTGTGCTGCACGGGGAGTGATGAGCAGGGAGGCAGCCGGTCCTCTCTAAGGGAAAGGTGGGACAGATTACAAGAAAGTAGATCCAGAGGAGGGCTTTATTGGTTCGGTCCATGGAACATGGGGACACACACAGGGAGATGAGAAGGGAATTCAAGAGAAGATGGACCGGTTTCCCAGAAAAGTTTCCCAACTGCTCTTTCTCCTACATCTCTGATATCTCTCAAGTCTCAGCTACTTGGGGCTAAAGGAACAAGGTTTGGAGCAGGGAGCAGAGGCAGAGAAAGAAGGGAAGGTGGCAAGAGGGGGCTCATGCCCAGATATCTCCGTCTCTAGGGACTTTTGGTCTCCCAGACGAATATCTCCCAATGCCTCCTATGTGCCATGCACTCTAGATACACCATCTCACTTAATCCTGAGAGGTAGGCATTATTGCCCATGTTACAGATGAAGACACAGAGGGTCAGGGAGGTTTAGTAACTGGCCCATTGTTGCAAAGCCAGTTGAGTGAGACCACCCTGGCTTCCAAGCCCACACTGAACCATGCTGCTTCTCAAAGTCGCCCTCCAAGATCCCCGCCCTCGTTACCTGAAGCTGGGAAAAGGATGGCCTGGGATACATCCTCCTCCTCGGGCTCAGAGGCCCTCCGCACGGAGCCTCCCAAGGCATGTCTTCGGGGCAAACGCCTGACTCCAGGATCCCCACCTTCCCCGATCACTGCCGGGGGCCCCAAGGCGTCCAGGAACAGGGCCCTCACCTTGGCCAGGACAATTTCCCGGTCCAGCTGTGACCCCTGGCAGCCATGCCCAGCCTGTGGAACCAGGAGCAAGAGGAACAGCAGTGGCGGCTGGGACACCATCGCTCACCTGGGCCTGCCAACAGTGACCCCACTCCCTGCCCTGCGCCCCTTCAGTCAGGGTCTGCCCAGGGCCTCCCCACTCCCCATCCCACCACCCGCCCTCTTCTACCCTTCTCCCTGGGTCTTCCCCAGCCCTTCCCACACCCTGCAGTCCGAGTTGCCCCTGCCCGTGGCATTGAGACCTCCTATCTCTGACGCAGATGTCTGTGGCCCTGAGCCTTATCTCCCACTCCCGCCAGGAATGTGGGGGAGGGGGCTGGTGAGGGTTTTCACCCCAAGTGACCTGACCCACACAGACAAGCCTTCCCCCTACACACACTCACTCCACACACACACACACACACACACACACTGCCAGTCACATCGGAGCACCCAGCACAGAGGTGACATCAGGTGTGACAGGAGCCTGGCAGCTGGGGTCTGTCAGCTCCTAAGAGGGTTATTTGTCGGGAAGACAGAATGTGCCAGCCCCTCAGACCTTCTGGGGCCCCTTTCACCCAAGCAGCTGCTGGACCAGTCCTGGGGGAAGGGCTGAGGCTGGGGCTAGAACTGGGGCTAGGGCGGGGGGCAGGTGGTCCCGCCTGCTCTATACTTAGCCTGGAGGAGCCAGCCCGGGCTCTTGTCCTCCAGCTGTGTCATCAGAGAATATTTTTGGGATTGGCAGCTGCAGGCGACTCTGCCACTCAGGCCCAAGCCTGGCGGGCGGCTGGGGACCTGGCGGCTGGAGGGGGGAAGGAGGAGGGGAAAGAGGCCCAGGCTGGGGGAGGGGGCTGGGAAGGGAGGCTCTCGGGAGCAGGAAGCCAGGCCGCGGGCAGGGGAGGCTGCGGGGCCCCTCGCCGTAAAGGCAAACAGGAAGGACTGCCCCCTGAGCTGCGCGCTCCGGGCCCGGGATCGCCGCCGCCGCAGAGCTGCAGCTCCGGGCCCAGGGTAAGGAGGCGAGCCGGGAGCGGGCGGCCCCGGGAGAGCTCGGCGGCTCCCCGCGCCCCGTCCCCAGATCCGCCCCGCCTCCCGGGCTCCCGCCGCCGCTCCGGGCCTCCGCGCGCCCGCAGGCCGCCCGCGCTGCCCCCGCGCCGCGGGGCCGTCTGCGGCCGGCGCGATGAAGGCGGGCTCGGGGGATCAGGGGAGCCCCCCGTGCTTCCTGCGCTTCCCGCGGCCCGTGCGGGTGGTAAGTGGCGCCGAGGCCGAGCTCAAGTGCGTGGTGCTGGGGGAGCCGCCGCCCACCGTCGTGTGGGAGAAGGGCGGGCAGCCGCTGGTGGCCTCGGAGCGCCTGAGCTTCCCGGCGGATGGCGCCGAGCACGGCCTGCTGCTGAGCGGCGCGCGGCCCACCGATGGGGGGGTCTACGTGTGCCGCGCCCGCAACGCGGCCGGGGAGGCCTACGCGGCGGCCGCCGTCACCGTGCTGGAGCCGCCGGCCCCCGAGCCCGAGCCCCAGCCCGCCGAGCGCCCGCTGCCGCCGCCCGGGGCTGGAGAGGGCGCCCCGGTGTTCCTGACCGGGCCCCGGTCCCAGTGGGTGCTGCGGGGGGCGGAGGTGGTGCTGACGTGCCAGGTGGGGGGCCTCCCCGCGCCCACGCTGTACTGGGAGAAGGACGGGATGGCCCTGGACGAAGTGTGGGACAGCGGCCACTTCGCGCTCGAGCCGCGCCGCGCCGAGGGTGGCCCGGGCGCGAGCCTGGCGCTTCGCATCCTGGCGGCGCGGCTGCCCGACTCGGGCGTGTACGTGTGCCACGCCCGCAACGCGCACGGCCATGCGCAGGCCGGCGCGCTGCTCCAGGTGCACCAGCCCCCCGAGAGCCCCCCCGAGGACCCCGACGAGGCGCCCCCGCCGGTGGTGGAGCCGCTCAAGTGTGCGCCCAAGACCTTCTGGGTGAACGAGGGCAAGCACGCCAAGTTCCGCTGCTACGTGATGGGCAAGCCCGAGCCCGAGATCGAATGGCACTGGGAGGGCCGCCCGCTGCTCCCCGATCGCCGCCGCCTCATGTACCGCGACCGCGACGGCGGCTTCGTGCTCAAGGTGCTCTACTGCCAGGCCAAGGACCGCGGGCTCTACGTGTGCGCCGCGCGCAACTCGGCAGGGCAGACGCTCAGTGCCGTGCAGCTGCACGTCAAAGGTACTGCGGCGCCCCCAGCAGCCCGGGCCTGGAGAGCCCTCCAGCGCCCTCCGGGGTCCTCCTTACTCCATCGCCTCTCAGTGCCCAGCGCCGCCCAAAAGACGGTGGGGGAGGGGAGACGGGCTATTAAAATACAATTTCCAGCCCTCCTCCCACCCCCCAGGGATTCAGATTTAGCAGGTCTCCAGCGTACCCAGGAACTTCTTAGCAAACCTCCCCAAGTGATTCTGAGGCAAGTGGTGGAAAACTACCCTTGATAAGCGGCTTTAAGGAGTGATTGATGTACAAACCCAGAGGGGCCTAGATCTCTTCTACTCCAGTGGTTTTCAACCTCTTTATTAATTCACTCCTTCTTCCCCAATGGAAACCCCATCTGGGGCCCCGATATATAAAACAGATAAAAGGAACATTTTATCCGTGTAAATTTCTAAATCCAAATGTATAACACATACCTCTAAAGCCAACCAGTGAGAACAAGGGGGCTATTTTATTGATTACACTCATTTTAAGTGGAGGCTGTGTTCATAACCGGCTCTCCTCTGTGAGCCTGGGGAGAAACACCTGCCTGCAGGCCTCACATTGAGAAACTCCTGATTCACCCCAAAGGTAAGCTTGAGGGAGGAAAAATACTCTGGCATTTTTGACTATTCTTTCACTAAACTGCTGTTCAGGTTTGAAAGAAGAGGAAAAGAAAGGAGAGGAAATTTATGTTTCAAAGCTGAGTCACCAGCAATATCTAATAAATGCTTACGTTGCTGGTAAACAGAAAATTCAGGGGTAAAAAAGAACACCCCAAACTCACACCGGAAGTTAAAGCTCTCCATGATAGGACTTCATCACAAGTCGAGGGATTGTACATTTTCTAGTTATTGCCTAGCTTTTTCCCTCAGAGGAGAAAAAGTTGGCAAATCTCCTGAGCTCTGCCTGGCACGCCGTCAAGCACGAGGCACCTGTGGTGCCGTGGTGGCCTCGCTGGTACAGTTTGATGTGCACAAACTGGCCGGGCCGCGTTGAACCCTGACTCCATTGGGAGAGAAGCCCAGCAGGAGGGCAGAGCTGCAGGATGAACATGCTTCTCCAGCAGCCCAAGTGAACCCACTGGTCATTTCTGTCATTATGCTTTCTTTTTATAAGATGCAATTTTGAAAATGGTTAAAGTTGTTAAAAATGAAATTCCACTCAGACCCTTGCAGAATTTGTGAGGTGCCTCTGGCAGAGCATGCCAAACTTAACCACTGATTTTCACAGTGTGAAAATCACTAATGTGGGGCCGGCCCCGTGGCCTAGTGGTTAAGTTTGGCGTGCTCCACTTTGGCAGCCTGGGTTCAGTTCCCGGGTACAGACCCACACCACTCGTCGGTGGCCATGCTGTGGCAGTGACCCACATACAAAATAGAGGAAGATTGGCACAGATGTTAGCTCAGGGCCAATCTTCCTCAGCAAAAGTAAAGAAAGAAAAAGAAAATCACTAATGTGGTGCATCTCTTTCCCCCACTTTACAAGTAAGGAAACGGAGGCCCAGGATCATTAAAATGGCCTTGCTCGGGTGATGTGGCTAGTGAGTGTCAGGGTCAGATAAGAATTTAGGCCATCTTCTCTTCTGGTGATTTTTCTGTGATTCCACAGTGCCTGCCAGCTCTGGGAGAGAAGCAAACGGCATGAGCTAATGTGGGTTTAGGCAGCTCAGGATGCCAGGAGGAGTCCTTCGGGTCTGGCCCTCTCCAGAGCCTTCTCTGGTCTTGCCCCTCTCCACAGAGCCCCGCCTCCGGTTCTCGAGGCCCCTGCAGGACGTGGAGGGCCGGGAGCACGGGATTGCCGTGCTGGAGTGTAAAGTCCCCAACTCCCGCATTCCCACCGCCTGGTTCCGCGAGGACCAGCGGCTGCTGCCCTGCCGCAAGTACGAGCAGATCGAGGAGGGCACCGTCCGGCGCCTCATCATCCACAGGCTGAAGGCAGATGACGACGGCGTCTACCTGTGCGAGATGCGGGGCCGCGTGCGCACCGTGGCCAACGTGACCGTCAAAGGTCGGCTGGCCAGTGGGAGGAGGCCAAGGCTGAGGCAGGCAGGTGCCCAGATCCCAGGCTGATGGATTCCCGTCCGCGTCTCAGGGCCCATCCTGAAGCGGCTGCCGCGGAAGCTGGACGTCCTGGAGGGAGAGAACGCAGTGCTGCTGGTGGAGACACGGGAGGCTGGAGTCGAGGGGCGTTGGAGCCGAGATGGGGAGGACCTGCCGACCACCTGCCAGAGCAGCTCTGGCCACATGCATGCCCTGGTCCTTCCGGGGGTGACCCGAGAAGATGCTGGCGAGGTCACCTTTAGCCTGGGCAACTCCCGGACCACCACTCTGCTCAGAGTCAAATGTGAGGGCATGAAAGCCTCCGGGGAAGACTCCTCAAGGCTGCACAGGAGGGCCAGGGCAGGGGGTGACCAGAGGCTGGGTTAGCAAGGGGGACTAAGGTGGGAGGGCCGTGGGAGCGGGGCTGGAATGCAAACCCTGCCTTTGTCTCAGGCGTGAAGCACAACCCCCCAGGACCCCCCGTGCTGGCAGAGATGTTCAAGGGCCACAAGAACACGGTCCTGCTGACCTGGAAGCCTCCCGAGCCAGCTCCCGAGACCCCCTTCATCTACCGGCTGGAGCGGCAGGAGGTGGGCTCGGAAGACTGGATCCAATGCTTCAGCATCGAGAAAGCCGGCGCCGTGGAGGTGCCGGGCGACTGCGTGCCCTCCGAGGGCGACTACCGCTTCCGCGTCTGCACGGTCAGCGAGCACGGCCGCAGTCCCCACGTGGTGTTCCACGGGTCTGCTCACCTCGGTGAGTTGGTCCTGCCAGACCCGGCCCGGTGGCAGCCGTGCCCCAAATCACGCCCTCCCCATCACCCCTCCTCCCTTCTCCAGCCCTCGCTCCCTGTTCTCTATGTTCCTCCAACCTCTGCCGTCTGATGGCTGCACTCTGTCCCCGTCGCAGTGCCCACAGCTCGCCTGGTGGCAGGTCTGGAGGATGTGCAGGTATATGATGGGGAAGATGCCGTCTTCTCCCTGGATCTCTCTACCATCATCCAGGGGATCTGGTTCCTTAACGGGGAGGAGCTCAAGAGCAGTGAGCCGGAGGGCCAGGTGGAGCCTGGGGCCCTGCGGTACCGTGTGGAGCACAAGGGCCTGCAGCACAGGCTCATCCTGCAAGCCGTCAGGCACCAGGACAGCGGGGCCCTGGTCGGCTTCAGCTGCCCAGGCGTGCAGGACTCTGCCGCCCTCACCATCCAAGGTTGGTGCTGGTGGGGACCAGGGTGGGCAGATAGGGTCAAGACACAGAAGTCCTGTTGGCAAAATGAGGCAGATGCTGTTCCCTTTTCTCACGTCTGGGCCGGGAGAGTAAGGAGCACCTGTAGTGGGCTCAGAGAGAGGGCTCCGTGGTCCGGAAGGCCGATTTCAACCCATGTGCAATGTACAGGGGACCTCTTGTTATCTTCATCGGCATCGTATCCAAATTCTCTGGAGCACTTTGTGGTTTATAGAATTCTATCACGTTTATCATCTCAGAGACATGGGTCCTGGCCCCTAGTTCCTGACTGCTTCTTGCCCTGTTGTGTAATTGCTGACATATCAGAGCAGCTTCCCATGTGCCAGGCACAGTCTGATCATTTCCATATAGTAATTATCACAATCCTCTCAACAGCCCTATAAGTTAGGTTCTTTTGTCATCCCATTTTACAAATGGAGAAACTGAATCACAGAGAGGTTAAGTGACGTGCCCAAAGCCACAGAGCTAAGGAGTGGTGGTGCTAGATTATGAACCCAGGCAGTCTGGCTCCAGGATCACCCTCTGCCACCTGTGGAAACAGGGAAGGAGAGGGAAGGAGGCATCCCTGAGGAGGACGGTTCTAGGTGGATGTCTCAAAGTTCAGGGTGCACGCTGGCATTTGCCAGCTCACCATTGCTGGGGTTTGTAGGGCCAATCAAGGAATTCCTCAGCTCCCAAGAATAGCACCTGGGGCAGTTAGCTGCCACCATCCCATGAAGAGGGCAAAGTGAGAAATAACCAGCAACCAGAGCAGCGTTTCCAAAATGAGGCCTGGGGTCAGCGACATGAGAATCCCCGAGAGGGCTGACTAATGCAGACTCCTGGCCCTTGCACGCTTGGGAAAGGGCTGTTGTCTAGGAATGTGCATTTTTAGCAGGCTCCCTAAGAATTCTTAGGCACCCTAAAACCACTGCTCCCAAGAGTTGGTGGGGAGGCCTGAAACTGTTTTTCAAAAGTCCAACAAATGCGTGGACGGCGGTTGTCTGGCCTGACGGCCCATGCCCTGCACCAAGCCCGCGCACCGGAGGGGGTGCGTATCCCAGGCGCAGCACAACGAGGCACCGCATGTGACTGCACTTCTCCCCACTCAGAGAGCCCGGTGCACATCCTGAGCCCCCAGGACAAGGTGTCCTTGACGTTCACGACCTCGGAGCGGGTGGTGCTGACCTGTGAGCTCTCCCGGCTGGACTTCCCAGCCAGCTGGTACAAGGACGGGCAGAAGGTGGAGGAGAGCGAGGCGCTGGTGGTGAAGGCAGACGGGCGCAAACACCGCCTGATCCTGCCCGCGGCCCAAGTCCAGGACAGTGGCGAATTCGAGTGCAGAACGGAGGGGGTCTCAGCCTTCTTCAGCGTCACCGTCCGAGGTCAGAACCGTGGCGGCCGGGGCTCCTCTGGCTGAGGCCGACTCTGGGGGCCGTGCAGGCCCTGCCCCCTGGTCTGCCTGCTTGGGGGTCCCTTCTGGGGAGAACCTCGTGGGCTGGGAACATGTTTTCAGATCACTCTGCACTTGCTTCTTAATTCTCCCGTGCACCAACACCCTCCAGCACACTTGCCCCCACATCCCCTCTGCTGGGGGTGGGGGGAGAACTAAAATCAATTAAGGGAAGGAAGGGAGGAACTCACATTTTTGGGGCCTCTCCTGTGAGCTAACTACTATGTGATACTTCAGATATACACTATTTCCTTTAATCTTCACAGATGAAGAAACTGAGGCTGAGAAAGGTTATGTGACTTCAGTATTATACAGCAAGCACACACCCTAGCTGGGTTCACACCCAGGACCGTGCTTATCCTACTGCCCCAGGTGGTCAGGGTCAAAGGGAAGCTTTAAGTGCAGTGGTCCAGTGGTTCTCAGAGGCCAGTCTGTGGTCTGGCTGCCTCAGAACCACTCTGGAAGCTTGTTATAAATGCATATGCCCAGGCCCCCCCAGACTGCCAGAGCCAGAATATCCGGCAGAGCCTGGCGGTCTCCTCTGGGAAGGCAGCTTGGGAACCATGGATCCAGCTCATCTCGCTGAGTGGAAATCCTGTTTCAACCCCATTGCCAGGAGGTTCTCTAGCCCCTGCCTGAATGCACCCAGTGATGGAGAACTCACTACCTGTAGGGAGCAGCTGAACCGCTGTGGCTCCGCTAGTCATTCCCAGTTCTTACTCATCCTCGGGCTAGCATGGCAGGGGCTTCCTGGTGAAAGCAGCAGCCAGCGTGGCCCTGACGTGGCCTGTGATAGTGACCACCTCTCAGCCTAGACGAGGGCTCTCTGCCTCCCTCCCTCTGTGTCCGCACCCAGCCACCTCTGACCCTCTGGGGACCCACGGAGCATTAAGGGTCCACATGATCTGCCATGCCTCACCCTCCATGCCCTCAGTGTCCCCTGTCATTGCCCCAGAGCCCCCTGCACAGCATGGCCTTAACCCTCCCAGTGTCCTCCGCGGAAGAGACTGTCCCGGCCAAGCGGCCGGTGTGGACTCATGTCTCCTGTGTGTGGGGTGTCTGTGTGACCCCTGCTCTGCTCTCCCAGACCCCCCGGTGCACATCCTGGACCCCCGGGAGCACGTATTCGTGCACGCCATCACCTCCGAGTGCGTCATGCTGACCTGCGAGGTGGACCGGGAGGACGCCCCCGTGCACTGGTACAAGGATGGCCAGGAGGTGGAGGAGAGCGACTTCGTGGTGCTGGAGAACGAAGGGCCCCATCACCGCCTGGTGCTGCCCGCCGCCCAGCCCCCGGACGGCGGCGAGTTTCAGTGTGTCGCCGGAGACGAGCGTGCCTACTTCACCGTCACCATCACAGGTGGGGGTCCAGGCAGGCCCAAGGGACAGGGGAAACTGGCGGCCCCCCAGGCAACTGTCACATTCTCACCCCCGGGCCACAGTTCCCAGCCCCTACTCCCCTCCCCCAGGCTGGTCAGATGCCCCACCTTCTCCCTGACTCATGGTCTGCACCCTGAGGTTCAGTCACCCCAGAAAAGGCACTGTCATAAACACACTGGTCACGGCTGCACGGGGCACAGGGAGGCCCTGCCTTCTCCATTCTCCCGAAGACCCTGCCAAGGGAGACCTTTAGGGACAGCAGTTCTACTGCAGGGCAGGTGGCCCAGGCACTAGAGGGGGCAGAAGGTCTTAGAGGCTGGCGGGAGACCCCAGCTCCATCTGGGCACCCGACCCCCCTCTCCCCGGTCTCACCCTTCATACCGTCCCTGTCCCAACCCAGAGAATATGGAATGTGTCTACAGCAGAGGCTGACACGTGGTCCCCCCTGCGCCGCCGTGCCCCTGATGTCCTTTGGTGACTGTGGTTGTGTCTCCAGCTGTGCGTGGAGACACACTCCGAGGGAGGGCCCTCTCCTTCGACACGTGACCCACTGTCCAGGAGTAGGGAGCAGGCGTGGATCAGAGAGGGCAGCAGGGTGCGTCGGCCCCAGCCACTGATGCCCAGCCATGCTGTCCCTGTCCAGACGTCTCCTCGTGGATCGTGTACCCCAGCGGCAAGGTGTACGTGGCAGCCGTGCGCCTGGAGCGCGTGGTGCTGACCTGCGAGCTGTGCCGGCCCTGGGCCGAGGTGCGCTGGACCAAGGATGGTGACGAGGTGGTGGAGAGTCCCGCGCTGCTCCTGCAGAAGGAGGACACCATCCGCCGCCTGGTGCTGCCCGCCGTCCAGCTGGAGGACTCGGGCGAGTACTTGTGTGAGATCGATGATGAGTCGGCCTCCTTCACCGTCACTGTCACAGGTGTGGGCCCACCCCAGCTGCCCAGGGCCACCAGAGGACAGTCCTGAGCCCTTGGGGGAGCTGGCCACACACCCCTAGCTAGCACACTGGGGAGGAGGGCGGAGGGGCTGCGGGTGCATGTACCAGGGTTCCCTGCCCGGAAGAGCCCGGGGCCCCTATTCGGGTAAGCAGGCTCCTCCTCGATGCCCAAGTCCAGGAACAGCCGTGCTCCACCGGCTCATTCACTGAGCACTTTCTCCGTGCCAGGCAGTGGGCCAGGGGCTGCGGGTCACTGGTGCGTAATGCAGACACGGTCCCTGTTCTCTGAGAGCCGCCAGTCTAGCTGGGGAGGCAGCCGTTAACCAGGGATCGCAAACAGGCAGTTCCTAGGGCCCCATGCAGCCCACAGATGTGTTTTGTTTGGCCTGCAGAGTCTTATCAAAGTCAGGACAGTTCAAATAACAATCCGGAGTTATGCGTCCTCTTGAAAAAGCCGAAGACCCGGCGCCTCTGGTCCCGCTTCCCCCCGTGGCGACGAACAGCTGGCGCTGAGTAGGAGCAGCCCCCATAACAAGGGGCCCACATTCCTCTGTCCCACACCCCTACCCTGCCATTCCTTTTTGCCTCTCCCCAGACCGCCTCAGCCACTTACCTTACCTACCTGGCCCCCGTGGGCATTTCAGTTAGCGACCCCTGTGTTCAATCAATAAACACACAAATAAATGTACAGTGACACCTCGTGACAAGTGCTGTGAGGGACGAGGGCAGAGGGCTCGAGAGAGCAGAACAGGAGAGTCAGGGAGGGCCTCGGAGAAAGGCACCACACCACCCGCCAGAGCCAACCCTGGGCTGGGCTCTGGATTCTCCGCAGCAGGCAGGCAGATGCGCCCGCTTCCCTCCAGGAGCACACAGCCTGGCAGGAAAGGCAGACACGGCAGAGGGTTAGCGTGTGTGTGAGTTGTCGAGTGTCACGACAGGGTGCAGTGGGAGCCCAGCTAACCAGTGGGGCAGCAGGCAGGAAGTGCCTTCAAAACGGATCCGTGGGGCAGGGGCTGACTTAGCTAAGTAGGGGTCAGGGTTTGGGCTGGAGGTGGGGGGAGAATGTTCGATGTGGAAAAGCACAGGACAACTGTGGAAGTGATGGCGGTTCAGCGCCAGAAGCTTTGGGGCTGCAGCCCACAGGGCCAGTCCAGTGTGTATGTTGAGGGGAGGCGTGTAGGGCTTAGGCAGCTCTGGGTGGCACAGAAGAACCCCGCTGACTGCAAAGAAGTGACCATCCTGCCGCTGGCACAGTCTTGTCGCCCTCTCCCCTGCCCTGCCCTGCCCTAGGCTGAGCCACTTAGGGCCCCCCACTCCCTGCACCCTAGATAGGGAGCCTGGCACACACAAGCCACGAAGCCAAAGAGGCCTTTCTGCACGTGCTCAGTCCTGTAGTGAGTCCCTTCATCCTCTCCCACCCCAAGCCCTGGCTAGACAGAATGGGCACAACTGCACACACTTCAGCCCACACCCGGCCTCCCCACCAAACACCAGATTCCTCACTCGGAAGTTCACACTAACACTACCTCGGCCAGGGACCAGAGAGGGCCAAGTCCGGCCAGAGCCGAGGTCCCACGGCTGTGCAGGTTTCCCAGCCCCATCACTGTACCCTGTCCTCACCCCACTGCCCCCGTCCCCTGGCCCACCCCTCAGGCAGCCGCACTGTGCAATCTACCGACCTTGCTGGGCCGCAGAGACCCAGCCTGCTTCAAGCCGAGTTAAGGAGGTGGACTGCGGAGGAGGAGGGCCCAGCGTGGGCTGCTGAGCGCGTCTGCCCATGCGCGCCCCTGCAAAACCCGCGCCCGGGAGGCTGCAGTTGCCCAGCCAGCCACAAGGGGGCTGAAGGCTAAAGGAGCACGAAAGTGTCCGGGAGACGTGAAAATTCTGGGGGACCCCCGGGGAGCGTGGAGAGGCCCGGGCTCAGGGCGCCGGTCGCCTCCGATATTGACATAGCCCCCTTTCTTTGGAGGACTGACCACTTTCGAGCAGTTGGAGATGAACTCCCAGAATCAGCATGCAGCCTCCCTGGGGAACTCTCAGATAGGTGTTGGCAACTCTTAGCCACAGATGCAAAAATCATTACTGAGTTCCTGTTTTGACGTGGAATCCCCGCCACTGCTTGCAGAGTCGGAGCCTCCCTCTAACAGACAGTAGTTCTTCCTCTTGCCCCAGAGTAGGTGTAGCCAGCTGTGTGACCGTAAGGGAGTTGCTTAATCACTCTGTGCCTCAGTTTCCTCATCTGGAAAACAGGATAAAACAACACCTACCTCCGAGAATTGCTGTGAGGGTTCAGTGTGTAAAGTGCTTAGAACTATTCCTGGAACCTTAGAAGCGGTACATAAGGATTTGTATTACAGATTCATGATCCCTTACCAAAAAACTCTCAAATCAAGAGGCTTTTGCTAAGTTTGGTGCTCAAAGTCATTTCAGTAAAACCGGACCTTAACTGCTGGAAGCTATTTCTACTCTTTAATTATCCTGCTTAGGGTGAATATATCTACATGTTACACTGCAGAAATGTTAATGCGATTGATTGGGGGGGAGCCCCAGCGGGGGCTACGGGGGAATGTGGTATATGATAAATGCACCATTTCTGGAATCTGAAGCCTTCTGGATTCTGTTTCATCTCTGGCCCCAGGGATTTCAGAGAACAGATTGTGGACCTATTGTTCCTCATTATTATTACCCTTATTACCCTTATTATTGTGGTAACAGGGACATCATGCTGCCAGATGGCTCCAGGAAGGCTGGCGGTGAGTTTGTGACAGCCTGTGGTTGCCCCCACTTGCAGAGCCCCCGGTGCGCATCATATACCCCCGGGACGAGGTGACCTTGATCGCCGTGAGCCTGGAGTGTGTGGTGCTGATGTGTGAGTTGTCTCGGGAAGACGCTCCCGTGCGCTGGTACAAGGATGGGCTGGAGGTGGAGGAGAGCGAGGCCCTGGTGCTGGAGAGCGACGGGCCCCATCGCCGCCTCGTGCTGCCCGCCGCCCAGCCCGAGGACGGTGGCGAGTTCGTGTGTGACGCCGGAGATGACTCGGCCTTCTTCACCGTCACCGTCACAGGTGGGCAGTCTCCAGCGCGCCCTTGGGAGCTAGAGAGGTAGGGGGTTGGGAGACAGACACCCAACCCTCCCACTTCCCACACTTAGGGGCCCCCACAGCCTTCCCCTTCCCCAGCCTCCTCTCCTCCCCCAGCCTCCTCATCCTCAGCCATAAGAGAGAGAGCCCGGGCTTGCCCAAGTCGGGTGGGGACAGCGACCAGAGGCCTGGTGGAGACAGCTCAGCAATTAGGAGCATTCATTCATTCAACATTCATTCAACAAATACTTATCGAACTACTGTGTGCTCGGCACTGATCTAGATGCTGAGGGATGTGGTGATGAACGAATAAGACAAAAACCCCGTGTCTCCGTGCAGTCTCAGGAGGGTGACAACAAATAATTACAATAGATGGTTTTTCAGGTGGTGATAAGTGCATGGGAGGCAAAGCAGAGAAAGGAGATGGAAAGTGGGGAAGGGCGGGAGGGGTGTGCACTGGGGTCACATAGGTCTGCGTGTGAGTCTGGGGCTATCTCTTCCCGTCCACCTGACCTTGGGCAAGTCACTTCCCTCTAAAGAGGCCCTGGGGCCTCATCTGTAAAGTGAAGCCAACAGCCGGCCCACCCGGCGCACAGTAAGTGCCGTGGCTTGTAGCTGGTACCCTTCCGAGAGCTGCGCTGCGAAGGGAGTGGGCTGGGAATTGAGCGGGTGAGGTAGGGAGGCCTGCCGGCTGAGTCGTGTTCCCCTCTCCACCCGCCCACCAGCCCCGCCAGAGAGGATTGTGCACCCGGTGGCCCGCTCCCTGGACCTGCAGTTCGGGGCTCCAGGGCGCGTGGAGCTGCGCTGCGAGGTGGCCCCTGCGGGGTCCCAGGTGCGCTGGTACAAGGATGGGCTGGAGGTGGAAGCGTCAGACGCCCTGCATCTGGGTGCCGAGGGGCCCGCCCGCACCCTGACCCTGCCGCACGCCCAGCCTGAGGACGCCGGGGAGTACGTGTGCGAGACCCGTGATGAGGCCGTCACCTTCAACGTCAGCCTGGCTGGTGGGTGCTCCCGACCAGCCCTGGCTGGGGAGGTGGGGCACGCCCGAGCTGACACCCTCGCCTCTCTGTCCAGAGCCCCCGGTTCAGTTCCTCGCGCCAGAGACAGCCCCTGGCCCGCTCTATGTGGCCCCCGGGGAGCCGGTGGTGCTGAGCTGTGAGCTGTCCCGGGCTGGCGCCCTGGTCTTCTGGAGCCACAATGGGAGGCCGGTGCAGGAGGGTGAGGGCCTGGAGCTCCACACTGAGGGCCCCCGCCGCATCCTCCGCATCCCGGCCACAGAGCCGGTCCACGCGGGCCTCTACACCTGCCAGGCTGGGGCAGCCCCCGACGCTCCCAGCCTCAGCTTCACGGTCCAAGTGGCTGGTGAGTGTCGCCTGGACCGAAAGACTGAGCTGCGGCCCAAGCTCAGGAGTTCCCCACCTCCCTAGCAGGCCTTGTCCACCCCTTGCCCCACCTCTCTCAGTGCCTCTCCCCATCCTGCCTCCCCCTGCCCTCCTCGCGGCCCTTGAGCCCCTCCCTCCCGGTGACCCCCAGCTCTGACCCCGCAGAGCCCCCCGTGCGGGTGGTGGCCCCCGAGGCAGCCCAGACGCGGGTTCGCAGCACCCCAGGCGGGGACCTAGAGCTGGTGGTGCACCTGTCCGGGCCGGGGGGGCCCGTGCGCTGGTACAAGGACGGGGAGCGACTGGCGAGCCAGGGGCGGGTGCAGCTGGAGCGGGCCGGGCCCAGGCAGGTGCTGCGGGTGCGGGGGGCACGGAGCAGGGACGCCGGGGAGTACCTGTGCGACACGCCCCAGGACAGCCGCATCTTCCTCGTCAGCGTGGAAGGTAACAGCGCACCCCTCACCCTTCTGGCCCTGGCACCCCCTCCTGGGCCCCCCTCACCCCTCGCCCCCACCTCACTCCCTCTGGCTCCAACCCATACAGGCACAACTGATATATGGATGAGGGCTCAGGGCTCCCTTTTCCAGGAACCCTCAAATAGGAGGCATAGCCCTGTGGCTGGAAGCCGCTGCTCTGAGGTCGACCCCTTCAGTTTCCAATCTGGATGCTGGTTCCCAGTAGCTGTGTGACACTGGCAGCTTACTTAATCTCTCTGAGCCCCAGCTCTGAAGTAGGGGAATAGTGCTTGTCTTACAGGGCTGCTGCGATAATTGATTGAGACAGATAGAGTCCATGGCAAATGATCCATTACTATTAGAGAGTCAGAGAGGTGGTGCCAGGCCAGGACTGAGGGGAGTTGGCTAGGAGTGGCCGGGAGTTGGCATCTTGTCCTTTGGGGGCACCTCCCTGGCTGACACACAGTAGGTCCCCAGGGAAGGTCTGTTAATAACTGGGGGGTGAAGGCCTGTACCCCAGGAGTACTGGGGGCTGGGCCCACCTCACTGTGCGCCCCACCCCCAGAGCCACCGCTGGTAAAGCTGGTCTCGGAGCTGACACCACTGACTGTCCATGAGGGTGATGATGCTACATTCCGGTGTGAAGTCTCCCCACCGGACGCCAATGTCACCTGGTTGCACAATGGGACCGTTGTCACTCCAGGGCCCCAGCTAGAGATGGCCCAGAATGGGTCAAGCCGCACGCTGACCCTGCGAGGCTGCCAGCTCGAGGACGCAGGGACAGTGACTGCCCAAGCAGGGAGCACAGCCACAAGTGCCCGGCTCCACGTTCGAGGTTTGGTCCTGATGGGGACGAAATGGTCTTGTTCCCTGTACCCACTCTCCCAGCCCCGGCCCTAGCGGCCTTGCTCTTCTGCGCAGGGACAGGCCAATGAGATGGAGCAGGGGATCGGCCTCCAGGCCCCACCAGGCTCCATGCCCCCTCCCTCTTCCTCCCCAGAAACGGAGCTGCTGTTCCTGCGGCGGCTGCAGGATGTGCGGGCGGAGGAAGGCCAGGACGTGTGCCTGGAAGTGGAGACAGGCCGCGTGGGTGCAGCAGGGGCCGTGCACTGGCTGCGAGGCGGGGAGCCCCTGCCCCAGGACTCTCGCCTGTCCATGGCCCAGGATGGCCACATCCACCGCCTCCTCATCCACGGCGTCGTGCTGGCCGACCAGGGCACCTACGGCTGCGAGAGCCACCACGATCGCACCCTGGCCAGGCTGAGCGTAAGGCGTGAGTGCCCCGTCCTCTCCTAACATCACCCGCCCCATGGCACATCCTTTTCTGCCTGGCCCAGGGCCCCTCAGACCCCCACCAAAGTGCCCCTCACCGCTGAGGCAAGTCAGCCCTGGCTGACCTCCAAGAATGGGACCTCAAGCAGCCTGCCCAAAGCAAAACTTTCCTTTTTCTATGTTTTTTGTTTACCTTAGAAGTCCATGTGGATTTAGCATTCAATTTCTCATGTCCATGTTGGCTTTGCTATAAATATCAATATTACACTCCAGAAAGGCTTGCCGCGTTTTTCCTTCAGTCACACGCCCCAGCACACAGAGGCCCGTTTCAGTAGCAGGGATGGCTGGCAAATAGCGCCCCCCACTCTGCAAGCTGGAATCCCCTATAGGCTGTGTGACCTCATGCAAATTCCTTAACCTCTCCGAGCCAAGTCTTCCTGAAAATGGGGTGATCCCTACTGCAGGGGTCTTTGGGAACATTAACTGAGATAACGTGAAAAACGCCCACCCAGAGCTTGCCCATGTCTCAGTGCTGTTCACCTTGTATAGTTGGGGAAACTGAGGCCCAGAGGTCAAGCCGTTTGTCACAGCTCACACAGTGCACAAACTATGTGGCAGAGCTGGGGTCCAGTTCTGATGTGTGCTCCTTCTGGTGCCACAGAACCCCTCGCCCAGACTCCTCCACCCCCTAACCGGCCCCCACCTCCTTTGTATGCCCCCCTTCTAACTCCAATAAGCCTCTCTGTCCCCCCAAGTCTGGCCGGCCGTGCTCCCTTCTTCCTGCACCCTGCTTCTGAACTTCATTCCTAGGTTGGGTGTTAGGGATGGTGCGGGCAGAGCCAAGGAGTGTGTGAGTCCCCAGAAGCTCCTACCCAGAACTCCCTCATCCTCCCTCTCTCCCCATCTCCCCCCACCAGCAAGGCAGCTCAGGGTGCTGCGGCCTCTGGAGGATGTGACCGTCATCGAAGGGGGCAGCGCCACCTTCCAGCTGGAGCTGTCCCAGGAGGGTGTGACCGGGGAGTGGGCCCGGGGTGGAGTCCGGCTGCAGCCAGGGCCCAAGTGCCGCATTCGCGCAGAGGGCCACGCTCACCACCTGGTCCTCAGCGGCCTGGGCCTGGCAGACTCTGGCTGCATCGCCTTCACTGCGGATTCCCTGCGCTGCGCAGCCAGGCTCACAGTGAGAGGTGCGGCCTCTGGGACCGCCGCCTGCCTGCTGACTGCCCTGCGTGTGACTCTACTGACCCCACTCCCCGTGTGGCCCCCACTGACCTCCCTGCCAGAGTGTGACTCCCCTGACCCTTTGGCCTGCGGCCCTAGTGACCGCCCTGCTCGAGTGTGGCTCCACTGACCCTGAGTCCCTGTGACTCGCTGACCTGCCACTGTGAGCATGTCTGTGCCAGCGGTCCCTGCTGTCTGCCTGCCTGACCGTGGCCCCGCTGACCACTCCAAGTGTGACCCCACTGACCATGCCTGCCTGCCATGGCCGCCCTGCCTGCCTGACGGTGCCCTTCTGACCACTCCAGTCCCAACCATCCACTGACCGTGCCTAAGGGTGACTCCCCTAGCACCTGTTTCCATGTCCCCCATTTTGGCTCCCAGTCCCAGTGTGACCCCACTGACCTCCCTGCTCGAGGGTCCCCCCATTACTCCTCTGACCTATTGTGTCCCCCACTGGCCAGTGTGTCCTGTGCATTCCAGCCAAGTGTGGGCCCCCACCGACCATGCCTGTTTATGGGTGACTCCACTGGCATCTGTCCTGGCATCCCCCATGCCCCTCGAGCCCCAGCATGTCCCCCACTGACCACCTTAAAGTCTGACCCCCAGCTGGCCACTCCTGCCCCATTGCCCCTGTGACCCTGCCGTGTCCTCCGCTGACCAGCATCCCCCCTGGGCCACTTGTCCCAGCACGTCCCCCATTCACTAGTGGCCTCCACCAATCACCCTGTTTAAATGTATCACTGTCCCCTTGTGCCCAGTGTCCTCCTGTCGCTGCAAGCTGGGTCCCTGTCCTGTCCTCACGCCTCCTCCCTGTGCACTGTCCTCCCTCTCCCACTCCCAGAGGCCCCGGTGACCATTGTGCGGGGGCCACAGGACCTAGAGGTGACCGAGGGCAATACAGCTACGTTTGAGTGCGAGCTTTCTCAGGCCTTGGCTGATGTCACCTGGGAGAAGGTCAGAGTCCAGCCCCAGCCCAGCCCAGCCCCCCTTGGCATCATGACCACAATAATAATGCCCCAAACAAACCACTAATACTCACTGAGCAGATGTGCCTGGCACTGTGCTAAGATTTACTTTAAATTAATCCTTTAATCCTCACAACCACCCTATGAGGTGGGTCTTGTTATCCCCACGTTATCTATAAGGAGACAGAGGCTCAGCGGGGTGAAGTATTGCCCAGGGCAGACAAAGGGGTAGGGCCCACATTTGAATCCAGGTTTGCCTAATTCCAAAAGCCACGCTCATCGCTGTTGCGATCGGTACAGGACTCTGGGCTTCCGGAGCCCGTGGCGCCCCTTCTCAGCCCTAATGTCCCCAAAGGGTGACACCTTTCCAATGAGGCTCCTGGCGCGGCCCTGAAGGCGCAGGATGGCCTGACCCCAGCCTAGGGAACCCAGACAAGCATAAACGCGCCTCGAGACCACTTTGCATCAACAGAGGGCGCCGCCCCTCCCAGGGCCGCGGCCGCCTGTGCCCAGCCGAGTTCCGTTCACCCCGACCCTCTGCAACTCCCGCCCCTAGGACGGGCGCCCGCTCACCCCCAGCCCTCGGCTCAGGCTCCAGGCCCTCGGCACGCGCCGCCTTCTCCAGCTGCGGCGCTGCGGCCCCTCGGACGCCGGGACCTACAGCTGCGCGGTGGGGACGGCTCGCGCCGGGCCCGTCCGCCTGACCGTGCTGGGTGGGTACGGGGCGCTGCCGGGGCCGGGCACTTCTCTCGGGACTTCCCTCGGGACTGACTCCGCAGGCTTCCAGGGAGAGGGGCGGGCAGTGGGCGTGGCCGGGTGCGCCCCCCCTCCGCCCCGCCCCGCTGACGCCCCGGCTCCGCCCCAGAGCGCACGGTGTCGGTGCTCTCCGAGCTGCAGTCGGTGCGCGCCCGCGAAGGCGACGGCGCCACGTTCGAGTGCACCATGTCGGAGGTCGACATCAGCGGGAGCTGGGAGCTAGGAGGCCGCCCGCTCAGACCCGGGGACCGCGTCCGCATCCGACAGGAAGGTCTGGCAGACTCTCTTCCCCACTCTGGCCCCTTGCTGCCCCGCCCCCAGCGCAGACAGACCCCGCCCCACTAGGAGAAGCCGCGCCTCCAGCTCGAATGGGCCCCGCCCCTCGGCCCAACGAGCGGCCTCCCTGTGTTTCCCCGGCCCCCAGCTCTGAGCCCTCGGTCCTGGACCGCTCCTCTTCCGCCTCGGCATCCCGATGCTGCCCACCCCAGCACACATTTACGGCGTCCGCACAGACCCGGAGACCTACTCTGGCTCCACCCTCATCCCTGAACCCTCCCCAGAGGCGGCTCAGCCTCGCTAGCGCCCTCCTCACCCCCAGGAAAGAAACATATTCTGGTGCTGAGCGGGCTGCGCGCGGAGGACGCCGGTGAGGTCCGCTTCCAGGCGGGACCCGCCCAGTCCGTGGCTCACCTGGAGGTGGAGGGTAAGCAACTGGGGCGGGAGCGGCCAGGAGTGGGCATCACCTCCCACTAGGACTGGCAGGCTGGCGGCTGGTCCTAGGAACGCTGCCTCCCCCCTCCCTTCCTCGAGGGGCTCTCCTGGGGCGGGTCACGGAGGGCAGTGCATTTCCTGAGGAGGAGATGACTCTGGGTTGGGGGTGCTGAGGAACCGGCTGGTGGCATTGAGACCTGAGACCAGGAGTGGAGGCCGCAGGGGAAGGGAAGATGCGTCTCTCCTCCTGGGGGCCCTGCGTGTCCCTATTCGCTTAAGCCCTCGTCCTCCACCCCCAGAACTGCCTCTCCAGATGTGCCGCCGCCCCCCTCGCGAGAAGACGGTTCTGGTCGGCCGCCGGGCGGTGCTGGAGGTGACTGTGTCCCGCGCGGGGGCCCACGTGTGCTGGCTGCGGGAGGGGGTCGAGCTGTGCCCTGGAGACAAGTACGAGCTTCGCAGCCATGGCCCCACCCACAGCCTGGTCATCCATGACGTGCGACCTGAGGACCAGGGCACCTACTGCTGCCAGGCCGGCCAGGACAGCGCCCACACACGGCTACTGGTAGAGGGTGAGTGAAGCCGTCTGGCCAGAAGTCAGAGGGGCAGGCAGGCTGGCCAGGCAGGAGGGGTTGCCTGGGAGCTGGTGGGCTGAGACACACCTACCGCAGGTTTTCCAGGACTTGGGATGGCAAGTTGGTTCTGGGATGTGTTGGAGGAGGCGATGGGGAGGCGGGGGGTGGATCACATCCAGGGCTGAGGAGAGCAGGGAGCCCCGTGTTCTCAATAGGAACCACTGGGTTCAGGGCAGCTCTTCCCCCCTTTCTACGCCCCTCCCTGTCCGGGCTTCTCCTCACTCCCTCCTGCCTCTGGACTACATCTGTCTCTTCTGAATGCCCCATTTGTACCCCAGTTCCTCTCCTTTCCACCTACTGGCTCCTGGTCTGTGGCCCCCCAGCCCCATCCCTCACCCCCTTCCTGCTCTCTGCCCATCTCAACAAGTTCAACCTCAGCTTCAGTAGAGGGCTCCTGTGCTGGCCCCATTTCTTTCCTCTTCCACATAGGAGATGCCCCACCCTCCACCTGAATTCCTGCATCCCCTTCAGATGCCTTGCCCCACCATTAACTGACCCCCACTTTCCTGCCCCCATAGGCAGCCCTGACAGAGGCCCCAAGAGGGTGGGGCAGAGGTGAGGGCCCGGCTCTTCCTGTGTGGGTGCTTAGGCTCTGCCAGGGGAGAGGACGGTGGTACCCACTCTCTCCCCAGCCCCACGCAGAGTCATTCCTCTGCAGGTAGCTAGGAGGACCGAACCAGGCCAGGCGGGTGCCCTCGGACAGCTTGGAAGGCGTGTGCCCTAACCCCGGGCGGGGAGGGGGGGGTAGGCAGGGGAACAGAGGTGTTGGGAGACAATAAAAGTGGTACAGTCCTTTTCCCTGGCTCTCTGTGTGACACAGGAGGGTAGAACTTGCCTGGAGCCCCTGTGTAGTGAGTGACACGGGGGACCAAGGGCTGCAGTGCTTCCAGCTTGGCCCATGGAGGTGCCAGCCACCGAAGACCACCACTCCTGGCAGAAGCCACACAGTTTGGCACATTTATAAAAGATGTAAAACAGGGTGGGATGGGAGGAGACAGAAGCATGAGGTGTCCGGGTGGCAGGACAGACACCAGACATGCACCGTGCATTTAAGCCCCCTCCCCACCAACCCTCTTCCCCAGCCCAGCCCAGAGCAGCGCCCCCAACCCCATCCCCTGCCACTGCCCTCAGACTGGTGGCTTTGCAGAGGACAGGGGACCAGGGTGAGGGGTGCTGCAGTTTGCCCCGTGGACAGACAAGAAGCCTTAGATGAGTCTGGTTTGGTTGAGAGGCAGAGCGATGGGGGAGGAAGGCAGGCCTCCTCCAGTCAGACATGCAGGAGGGTGGCCCAGAGCACCCCAGCAGTGGGAGAGGAGGGGGCCCACCTTGGAGAAGCCCTACCCATCAGAAATCTAAGGCAAAGGTCCCAGTGTCCCCTCCAAGCCCACCCCTCCACACACAGGCACACACAGGTGACACACTCATAACCCTGAGCACACCCCAGTGGGGCTCACACCCCGAGTCCCTCAGGAGCCCCTCGGGAGCGTGGGAGGGGGCTTGCCCCTCAGGCCAGGCCCAGCCTGAGACAGGTCCCCCCTCTAGTGGCTAGGCCATCTCTCCTCAGGGCGGGGAGAGGGACAGCCAAAGGCCGCAGGGTCAGGCAGGCTGGGCGGGGGCCCAGCAGGCCTCCCCGAGCTGGCAGAGCTGGTGACCACAGAGTCTGGGTGGGTAGGAGCAGCTGTACTGCTATACCCGCACGGGGGGGCCCGAGCAGGCCGTCAGTGGCCCCTGGGACCCATACTCATAGTCCGCATCTGTGGGCGAGGCCATGAAGGAGCTCAGGGAGCTTCCCGTCTGCCGGTCCCGGAAGCTCTGGATGTAGCTCTGTGGGAGAGTAAGCATGGGTGTGAGAGCCACTGCAGACTCTGCCCTGAGAGCCACCTCATCCCATCCCTGCAGACCCACGAGCCTGCTGGACGCCCAGAACCTCCCCACCCCCGTAGTGCACAGCCCTGGGACCCTGCCCCACACCGTACCTCATTAACATTCATACTCAGGACACCTTTTCCCAATCCCAGAGCTGGACCTGTCAGGCTGCTGGGGCAGGGGTTACGAGGGGTGGGTACATGCTAGGCCTTCTCAACAGTGACCAGCCCCTGGGGAAGGCCTGTCCTGCCTGGACAGAGTCTACCACACTCCCTTCTCCCCACTTCGGGCTGGAGGGGCTCTGGGTGCTCACCGGGGAGAGGACATCTCCGTTGAAGCGTTTGATGGGCACTGGCCTGCGCCGATAAGCAGGGTCAGGGGGCCCAGGCCTTGGAGGAGCCCGCGGGCCTCTGGAGGGTGCCCGAGGGGGTCTCTTCTTCCGCCGCCTCTCCTTGTGCTCTTCCTGCCGGCGAATCCGCATCAGCTGCACACGTCGTCGCTGGCGGCTGATGACCACTGTGAGGGGAGCGCAGAGGAGGGTCTCAGGTCCATGTGCCTCCACTCCCCCAAGCCTCCCTGACCCTCCCTCCCTAGGGGCTCCATGCTTCCAGATTCCCCTTGTCCGTAACCTCCACCCCTTCCTTCCCTGTCTCCCACCTCCCAGATGGGAATGCAGTTGTTCTTTTCCTCCAAAGGCCTTTATGGACGATTCCTAGACTTCCAGGTCCCACCCCCCCAGCTGTTATCTCTCTCCCAATCCTGAGCCATAGGTGACTCACAGAGACCAGCCATCATCCTCTCTCCACTGGACCACCACAGCTGCCCCCTCACTGGGTTCCCTTCTGCGCCTGCCTTCCCCAGTGCTTTCTACATTCAGCAGCCAGAATGAGCATCCCAAATGCCGAATTAGATTACATCCTCCCCTGCTTTCGACCCCCAGTGGCATCTCATCGCCCTCCCAATAAAACCCAAAGTCTTCCTCATGGCCCACAGGTCCACACAGTCAGCACCCCTCACCCACCACACTGCAGCCTCACTTCCTCAGCAAGCCCAGCTCACTCTTTCTTGGGCCCTCACCCCTGCTGTTCCCTCTTCTCTAGCTCCTTGCATGGCTGGCCCCTTATCTTTCAGGTCTCTGCTTCAATGTCACCTCTTCCAAGTGGCCTTCCTTGGCCACCCTGTCTCTATTCCGTATTACCCTGCATAGCTCTTTCATATCACTCTGCACAGCTGGAATTATCTGGTTTGTTTGCATGTCTGTTATCTGTCTCCCCGACCTGAATGTAACCCCATGAGGGCAGGGACCTTTCTGTTTTGTCTCCGCTGTGTCCCCAGTGCCTGGAATGGGCCTGGGTCAGAGCCACTGCTCCATACCTTGTTGTGGAATGAATGGTAGCACTGAGGTCCTGTCTTCCCAGACCCTGAGCGAGTCAGCTCTCACACTAGCGGGGCCTTCCACTGCTGGTGTGCACGGCTGCTTCCCCCACTCCCCAGTCACTCAGCCCCCCACCCATCCCTGGCCGCCCATTTCTCTCATGCCCACCCTGGCCTGCGCGCTCTCACCTTCCGTATGGGAGTCTCCCTCGGCCGTCACCCGCCACTGCACCAGGACGCCCATCAGGCTGAGCAGGGGCCACAGCGCCAGCAGGGCCCAGCTCCGCCAGCAGAGTGGGGGCACGGGGGCGGCCCGCAGTCGCTCCACCGCATAGCGCCCCAGCAGCAGCAGCTCTGCAAAGTAGTCAGCGGCGGTGGCGATGAGCGCAGCACCCGTCACGGCAGTGGCCAAGGTGGTGAGCGGGCGTGGCCAGCGCAGCGTGAGCAGGGCGCAGAGCAGGCCACCCCCCAGCAGCAGCCCCAGGGGGCCCCACACGGAGCCTGGCTGGTAGTAGGGTGCGGAGCCCAGCAGGGCAGCAGCGGCGAGCAGCAGCCCGAGCAGCAGCCCCACCAAGAAGAGGCCCACGCTGCGCACCAGCATGGCCACCAGCCCGCAGAGCAGCCCGATGCCCAGCGCGATGCCCGCACTCGCCCCGGCACTCAGCTGTGTCTCCAGCACCCGCTCTCGGTAGCACAACAGGAAGATGACCACCGAGCCGAACAGCAACCCAGTGAGGAAGAGCACTGCCTTGAAGCAGCGGTAACCTGGAGGGGAACAGGGGCCAGTGA
This sequence comes from Diceros bicornis minor, assembly GCF_020826845.1. NCBI lineage: Eukaryota > Metazoa > Chordata > Mammalia > Perissodactyla > Rhinocerotidae > Diceros > Diceros bicornis. Next base: position 9,806,407 of record NC_080776.1, on the reverse strand, counting down.
GGGGCCAAAATGAGGTCACCAGGCTGGAGGCAGGAGGTCAAAGAGGTCAGGGATGTGGATTCACAGGGGAGCCAGGGGCAAGACTCTAAGATCAGAGAATTGGGGGTCACCGGGGTCCTCAGGGCCTCAGTGATGGGACCACTGGGGTCAAGGGAGGTCAGAGAGAGAGGTCATTGGGATTCACTGGGAAGACAGAGTGATTGAGATAAGCGTGGGGTCTTTGAGGGTCAAAGGAGTCAGAGTTAGATCATTGGTGTCAAGAGTGAATCAGTGATAGTGTCATTGGGGTCTTTGGGATCACAGGTGTCAGAGCTAGGTCACTGGGGTCACAAGGGGATCAGCAATAGTGATTGGAGTCTTTGGGGAGGGATTGTTCAGAGATATGAGGCATTTGGAAGTCAGAAAGAACTTGAGAGATGAAGGTCACACAGGTTCAGAAAGATGAGGTCTTTGAGGGGTCCTAGAGATACGACATCATTAGAAGGTTGTAAAGAGAACAGAGAAGGAGGATAACTGGGGAGAGGTTCCAGGAGATGAGGTCTTTGCAGGTCAGGGGGATTGACAGACATGGAATCATTGAGAGTGTTAAAGGGTATCTGAGCGAGAGGGTAATATTGAGGCCAGAGCAATGGGATCATTGAGAGAACAGTGAGGGAGGAGGCAATCAGACAGTGGGGTCATAGGGATCAGAGAGTTAAGAGCAATGGAGGGAGTCAGATGGACGGAAGGTAAGAGATAACTGCGGGGTGGTTGGGGGTCACTGGGCTTTCAAGGGGTCACAGGGAGTCAAAGAGGATTATAGGGAGAAATAGTCGTTGTGGAGTTTCAGGAAAATGGAGGTTATGGGCCATTAGGCCCATTAAGGGTACCTGGAAAGGTGCGGTAACTGTTCAGGGTATCCTGAACAGTTGGGAACATGGAAGTCAGAGATGGGGTCAGGAGGTCAGGGAGCCCAAAGAGAAAGGTCAGAAAGAGGAGATTCAGTTCTAGGAATGAGGGGAAGCATCAGGGTCCAGGAGGTTCTGGGGTAAAGAGGGGTAGGACATGGGCAAGGGCTCTGAGTCCAAGGGCCTGGGAGTGGGGCATCCCAGAGGGCTGGGTGGCAGGGAAGCCCCAGAGAGGGAGTGTCAGGCTGCACTGAGCCACTGCAGAGGGAGTGGGTACCGATAGTGGAGGGGGTGAGGTGACACAGACTCTGGAGGCCCAGAATGTGTCCTGATTCCCTAGGGGGCACTTCCTCCTGCCCACTCTGCGGTTGTTCAGCCAGAGTGTGGAGGTGGAAGGGGAGGGACCATCGGCTCCCATCTCTGCCTACCCAGCCATTCTAGGGGGAGGTGAAGAGGCTGCAGAGAACAAGTCTCGCCCCACCTCTGCCCATCCTAGAACCCAAACCTCCAAGCCTCCTTTGTACTTCTTCAGTTGCCTATAATCCAGTTTCCTTGGGCCTCCGGCCCGTAGAGTTTGCTCCCCTTTCTGAAGTTCTGTAACTCTTGCTGCAGAGTCACTGGGCACTTCCTCCACAAGCCCATCTGTCACCTTTATGTGAATTAGAAAAAGATGTGCCTTCCTCTAGGCAAAGCAGCCTTGTGCCAAGGCCTCGAGTTTGGCAAGTGGAGCATGGGCTGGATTTCAGCCCCCACTTGCCCATTCAACTGAACTCCTTTGTGCAGTACCCATCCTGTACAACTGTTCACAGCAGCCCTTTTTACTGGAGCCTGCCTTGTAGGCAATCTCCAAGTGTATGACTACCATCTAGCCCACTCTAATATGTGTCACAGGTCTGAATGTTCCAGAAGTCTCTCCCCCATCAGACAATATGCCCTGTGTTAAGGGACCGTGTTTAATCACCCTGCTAAATGTATTCAGTGCCTATCTAGCACAGGGACCCAAATACATCTTCACAATAGCTATTATTTATTGAGTGCTTACTGATTCTCACAACAACCCTATGTGAGACAAATAGCATTGTTCCCATTGTTTAGATGAGAAAACTGAGGCTCAGACAGGTTAATGTGCCCAAGGCATCAGAACTAGTAAGGTGCAAATCCAGGTTCAAGTTCAAGCATGCCCAATTCAAAAACCTATGTTCTCTAGGATCTAGAGTCTAGATGATCTATGAACATGAGTGGGATGAAAGAAAGAGGGAAAAGATAGTTATTCACGGTGGTAATGGTGGCGGTGAAGTTCTGGAGAAGATTTGGGGTGCCTCAGAAAAATAACTATGGGAAACAGTGGGGAACCCAGGAGAGGGATGAGATGGGGTCTCACCAAAGAAGCAGTAGACGACTCCAAACAGACAGCACATGATGCAGACGAGGGCCGGCAGTGCCTGGTACCTGCGCTCCAGGGGCTGTTCACAGGGTGCGCCCCAGAAGGCATCGTCTGGCTCAGGGGGCAGCAGCTGGAACCGCAGAGTCGCCGTAGTGCCTGGCATAGTGCTGGAGACGAGAGGGAGTCAGTCTCCCAGGCCAGCCTGACAGAGAGGAAGTCGGGGTCAAGGAAGAGTCCTGGGTGTCCACCAGGATGGGGGCGAGAATGGGAGTGGGAGAAGTAGGCAGGGACACAGTGGACAAAGGTGTGGTGCCCACATCCTGCCGCTCTGGAAGCATCCCTGAAGTGGGGGGAAAAAGACAAAGGGAAACAAAAGTGCCTGGCTAGAGGGAGCTAGGATGAAGAAGTTAAAGCCGGGACTGGGTGGGGGAAGATGAGGGCAATGTGCTGCCGGTGAGAAAGAGGCAGCCAGGACACTCGTCTGTGGGCGGCTTAAATCTGGTATTGTCCAAGATCTACCTGGGCTGGAGGCGACCTGAGCTTCCGAGCCAAAGAGGCCGTGCAGGGGCCGGAAGGGTCGGGGTGGCGGGGCGCCGGAGGCCCCCGCTGACTGGGGTCCGGGGAAAGTCCGCCGAGCAGGGAAGGGGGCTGCTGGGCCGGAGAGATCGGTCTCCGTGTGGCAGCGTCGCCGCCCCGCCTCCAACACCAGCTGGCACTCCAGTCCCACGGCGTCCGGGGCCTAGGGCTGGGCCTGGGGAAGGGAAAGGAGCAGGAGCAGCAGCAGGGGCGCGGGCTGCCCCGGAGCCGCGGCCCCATGCCCTGAGCCCGCCCGCGGCCTTTGGTGCTGATGGACAGCTCCGGCCTCTGCTCCTGACGTCACTCGGGGCACACCATCCTGGCAGGGGCGGGCTGCTTCTGACGTCACCCGGGCGCACCAACCACGCCGGCGGAGGCAGGGGACTCCGCCCCCGGCGTCTCCCTCTCGCGCACTGAGGAGGGGGCACTTCCGGGGGTCCTTCCCCTTTAACCTCCCCCTTCCCCGCCCTCTCCGGTAGCTGGAGCACGAGGCCCCACCCCCCGGGGGCGGGGCCCTCGCAGTGACACGTCGGACAGCGGCGGCCGCGGCGGGGGCTCGCGCGCCGGGCGCAGGGACCGTGCGCGGTACCGAGCGGCGGCTGGAGCGGGATCGGAGCGCGGCGCGGGGGAGTCGGCTCGGGCCGCGGGCGCTGCTCGGCGGGGAGGGAGCGGGCCCGCCCGCTGGGCCCGGGCCCTCCGGATCCGCCCCCTCCCCGGTCCCGCCCCCTCGGAGCCTCCTCGGTCTGCTCTGGGGCCGCTCCGGGGCCGGGGGCCCGCGGTCCGGGCGCCATGCGGGCATCGCTGCTGCTGTCGGTGCTGCGGCCCGCAGGGCCCGTGGCCGTGGGCATCTCCCTGGGCTTCACCCTGAGCCTACTCAGCGTCACCTGGGTGGAGGAGCCGTGCGGCCCAGGGCCGCCCCAGCCCGGAGATCCTGAGCTGCCGCCGCGCGGCAACACCAACGCAGCGCGCCGGCCCAACTCGGTGCAGCCCGGAGCGGAGCGCGAGAGGCCCGGGGCCGGCGCAGGCGCCGGGGAGAACTGGGAGCCGCGTGTCTTGCCCTACCACCCCGCACAGCCGGGCCAGGCCGCCAAAAAGGCCGTCAGGTAGGGATCGGCCTCGCCAGCCCCAGCCCCTGGGCACCGGTCGGGACGGGCGCGCCGGGGCGGCCGCCGGGGCCGGGTCAGGCTCCGGAAGGAAGGAGCTGGCCGGCCAGGAAGTCTTTGGGCCCTGATAACTTCCGATGGCCCTGCTTCCCTGGGAGCTGGGGAGACCATCTGAGGCCCTCTCTGGGCCCTGTCCCGGCTTGGGCTGAATTTGCCGGCGTCTGTGCTAAACCAGCTTGACCCCATGGTCCCCAAAGATCCTGTTAGCTCCCTGGCTGGGCTGTTGGGTTTAGAGAAATGACTGGTATAGAGAGTGTATGCATAGAGAGAGAGAAAGAGGAAAAAGAGAACTAGGATTTACGTGTGTCTCTTGTGCCTGGGTGAGGCAACTCGGGGTGAGATTTATAGGGGAGGGGTGATATACCCATCCCATTAGTGCCTCTGCCTATGAGTTAAGATAATTTCTCCTAAGTAACGCTGAGTTCAAATTCCAGTTCTGCAACTTACCTTCTGCCTTATGGAAGGGAAGTTACTGGAACCCCAGACCTCCAGTTTGCCCCTTCCCCAAACACACCAATCCATCCCTATGCCATATATTTGTTTACATCACTTATGTGATGTATCTGTGGTGTAATGGCATATTTATATAGATGTAAGTGTGTACATGGTGTGTAGAGTAGCCATGTGCCAAGCGTTTTGCTAAGTGCTTTAAATAGATATGATCAACCCCATTTTACAGAAGAGGCTAATGAGGATCAGGTGGGTTAAATAACTTACTCAAAGACACAACTACTAAGTAGTGAAACGGGGAATCAGACCCACAATATATTTCTCATACCTGCACGGATACTGCCATCTCCCAAAAGCACTCTGTAGGTAAGGCCAATATTTCACTTAAATCCTCATGTCCCCTGGGAGAGAGCTGTTCTTATCCTATTCACAGGTAAGGAAACAGGCCCAGAGAGGAAATGACCCACCAGAGCCTTTGTATGCTGCCTCCTGCCTGCCCTGTTGTCTTTTTGATAACCTTGTGCCATCTTCTCCTCCAGGACCCGCTACATCAGCACGGAGCTGGGCATCAGGCAGAGGCTGCTCGTGGCTGTGCTCACCTCACAGGCCACGTTGCCCACGCTGGGCGTGGCCGTGAATCGCACGCTAGGGCACCGGCTAGAGCGCGTGCTGTTCCTGACAGGCTCGCGGGGCCGCCGGGCACCACCGGGCATGGCCGTGGTGACGCTGGGAGAGGAGAGACCCATCGGGCACCTGCACCTGGCACTGCGCCACCTGCTAGAGCAGCACGGCGACGACTTTGATTGGTTCTTCCTCGTGCCTGATGCCACCTACACGGAGGCGCACGGACTGGCGCGCCTAGCTGGCCACCTGAGCCTGGCAACCGCTGCCCACCTCTATCTGGGCCGGCCCCAGGACTTCATCGGCGGAGAGCCGGCCCCAGGCCGCTACTGCCATGGCGGCTTTGGGGTACTGCTGTCTCGCACACTGCTGCAGCAGCTGCGCCCCCACCTGGAAGGCTGCCGCAATGACATTGTCAGTGCACGCCCAGATGAGTGGCTGGGACGCTGCATCCTTGATGCCACCGGGGTGGGCTGCACTGGAGACCACGAGGTGGGAAGATGAGCCGCCCCACTGGTGCCTCCTATCTGAGCTTGTGCACTTCCCCCGAGAGGCAAAGCAGTGGTTGGAGATATAGGCCTGGGTGCCAGTTCTGTCATTTTCTATCCCTATGACCTTGGGTAAATTACTGAATCTCCTGAGCTACGGTATCCTCATCCATACCAACGGAAATCATTATTGCTCAGGGTTGTTACAAAGATTAGAAAAAATAAGAGAGCCTTGCACACAGTAGGTGTTCAGTGTTGGCTATTATTATTTTATTTGAGCCCCCGAACAGCTCTGAGATAGGATGCGTGCCCATTTCACAGACGAGCTAGCAGAGGCTTGCCCAAGGTCACACAAGCTACAATTAGTCAAGGTAGACTTAAACCCACAGAATTCTGACTCCAAGTCCACAACAGGTGATAGGACGGGGAGATGAGACACACTATGAGGTGAGGGAGGGAGGCTGCCGCATCGTTCTTCCCATTACGGACCCCTTCCCTTCCTCTCCCCAGGGGGTACACTATAGCTATCTGGAGCTGAGCCCTGGGGAGCCCGTGCAGGAGGGGGACCCTCGTTTCCGCAGCGCCCTGACAGCCCACCCTGTGCGGGACCCGGTGCACATGTACCGGCTGCACAAGGCTTTTGCTCGAGCTGAGCTGGAACAGACATACCAGGAGATCCAGGAGTTGCAGGTATGGTCTGGGCCGGGGGAAGGCGGGCGGGTCCTGCGAGATCTCAGATCCCAGGGAAATAAAAATTAGCGCTAGAATCACAGAACAAACCTGCTTCCCAGTCCCTGTTTGTTTCTAGCTTTTCAGAGAAGCCGCTCCAGAAAACCCCCTTTTAACTCTTAGGCTGCCTCAATCTGGAGAAACCATAGATAGGGGCCCTGGGAGGGCGGAGCTTGGCAGGGGTCTGCGGGCCCATCCTGCGTAGCACCTGAGCAGCTGCTCAGTCCCCCATCTGTGTGCCGGACCCCGGGTCTGGGCCTCCCTCATGGTCTTTTTCTCCATCGCAGTGGGAGATCCAGAACACCAGCCGTCTGGCAGCTGATGGCGAGCGGGCAGCTGCCTGGCCCGTGGGCATTCCAGCGCCATCCCGCCCGGCCTCCCGCTTTGAGGTGCTGCGCTGGGACTACTTCACAGAGCAACATGCTTTCTCCTGCGCAGATGGCTCGCCCCGCTGCCCGCTGCGTGGGGCTGACCGGGCCGACGTGGCCGACGTTCTGGGGGCAGCCCTGGAGGAGCTCAACCGCCGCTACCACCCGGCCCTGCAGCTCCAAAAGCAGCAGCTGGTTAACGGCTACCGCCGCTTTGACCCTGCCCGGGGCATGGAGTACACGCTGGACTTGCAGCTGGAGGCGCTGACCCCCCAGGGCGGCCGTCGGCCCCTCACCCGCCGGGTGCAGCTGCTGCGGCCGCTGAGCCGCGTGGAGATCTTGCCTGTGCCCTATGTCACTGAGGCCTCACGTCTCACCGTGTTGCTGCCTCTGGCTGCGGCCGAGCGCGACCTGGCCTCTGGCTTCCTGGAGGCCTTCGCCACCGCGGCGCTGGAACCTGGGGATGCTGCGGCAGCCCTGACCCTGCTGCTACTGTATGAGCCCCGACAGGCCCAGCGGGCGGCCCACGCGGATGTCTTCGCGCCTGTCAAGGCCCATGTGGCCGAGCTGGAGCGGCGTTTCCCCGGTGCCCGGGTGCCCTGGCTCAGCGTGCAGACAGCCGCACCCTCCCCACTGCGCCTCATGGATCTGCTCTCCAAGAAGCACCCTCTGGACACACTGTTCCTGCTGGCCGGACCGGACACGGTGCTCACACCCGACTTCCTGAACCGCTGCCGCATGCACGCCATCTCCGGCTGGCAGGCCTTCTTTCCCATGCACTTCCAGGCCTTCCACCCGGCTGTGGCCCCGCCGCAGGGCCCCGGGTCCCCGGAGCTGGGCCGAGACACGGGCCGCTTTGATCGCCAGGCGGCGAGCGAGGCCTGCTTCTACAACTCCGATTATGTGGCAGCCCGCGGGCGGCTGGCGGCCGCCTCGGAGCAGGAGGAGGAGCTGCTGGAGAGCATGGACGTGTACGAGCTGTTCCTGCGATTCTCCAGCCTGCACGTGCTGCGGGCGGTGGAGCCGGCGCTGCTGCAGCGCTACCGCGCCCAGACGTGCAGCGCGCAGCTCAGCGAGGACCTGTACCACCGCTGCCGCGAGAGCATGCTCGAGGGCCTCGGCTCCCGCACCCAGCTGGCCATGCTGCTCTTCGAGCAGGAGCAGGGCAACAGCACCTGACCCTGCCCTGCGCCCCGGAACCTGGCATGGTGGCGCCCCGTCCTCCCCAACAACCCGGGGCCGCCTGCCAGCCTCGCTGGACAGGGCTGGCCGCAGCCTCAGACCCCAGGGCAGCCCACTGGCCCCCTCCCTCTGGCTTTGTGGGTCCTGCGGCTCAAGGACAGGCCCTGGGGGAGGTGCCCTCCTTCCTGCCCCAAACCTGGTCTTGGGTCTCCCTGCCCCCTTGACGCTGCTGATTCAGGCTGTGGCCTCTGAGTATTTATGCAGTGCAGTGTGCAGTCTGCCTGACGCCGGCCCCGCCTCCTAGGGTCAGGCCCTGGGGCTGGGCTGTAGATGAGCTGCTGGAGAAGGGGGAGCTGAGAGAGGAGGGTGGGGCAGCTCCCCACATCTCCCTTCTGGACCCCTGATGAAGCTCCCTGCCTTTAATAAACTGGCTGAGTGTGGACTAGTGCTTCTGAGTTTTTGAAAGCAAAGCATGGGGGCAGGGAGGGCCGGCGGTGAGGATGGAGGCTCCCTTGTCCTGGCTGGGGCCTGGATTTCCTTTTCCTGGGGACCAAGTCATGCATATGCCCAGCCCCGCCCCAGCTCCCAGCGCCATTACACATCCACACAGAGAATTCTTTATGCCTCTTTATTCCCAGTTTCGTCAGCACTTTATAAAACCAGACTGGAGGGAGAGAGGCCCGAGAAGGCTCCCCTCCCCACCCCCAAGCTCAGCCAAGGTCTGAAAGGTCTGCCTGCTCTCAGTGGAGGGGATTGAGGGGGGGGGGCTGGGGCAGAGGGATCTGGGAGCTGGGCCAGGCCTGCTGGGTCACCCGCTCCCCCTGTGAAAAGGGGAGCTGGGCTTGGCCAGGGGCGGGAAGTAGGACCAGCCCAGCACTCCTGAGTCCTGGGGGCTCGCCCTCTCCTGCTGACTTGTAGGGCTGGGACCCTGGCTGTACCTGAATCACCCTCCCCGTAGCCCCACCCACCTTCTACATCTGTACCCCCACCCCCCACCCTGTCCTCCCTAAATATATACAAATGTACAGGGGGTTCTACCCCCGCCGGGTGGGCCCCTTCCTCCACCTCTGTCTCTGCTTTCCTCCCCTCCCTCCACGGGGGCCCATGGCCTGGTCTCCAGCCCTCCCTGGGCACCAGCCTGGGGTGGGGGTGTGGACGAGAAGGGCCCTTGTGCAAAGCAGTGGGCGCCAGGGTCAGGGAGAGCAGGAACCGAGTCCGCGCCATCCCAGTGAGCACCGCCCTCTCCCCCTCAGCTGTGGGCTGCCCCAGATCTTCTGTCCCAGGATCAAGAGGAGACTATGTTGGGGATCCAGGGAGGGGTCCCAGACTTCCGGGTCCTTTCAGACACAGCACCATCCTAGCAAGCGAAGTCTTCAAAGAGGCCTCCTGGGGGGCCATGCGGGTGGTGGTGGTTGGGGAGCAGGCTGCTGGCTCCCCCACCCTCAGCGCGGCCCCGGCTCGGGCAGGGACTCTGCAAGGTGAAGAGGGATGGGACAGAGAGAGTTCCAGCGGTGCCTTCAAGCCTCACGCAGCCAGCCTGTCCTTGTTCCCAGGGGCAGAGGCTCCAGGGGAGCCCAGGAACCCCTCCACAGGCTAGTTCAGAAATTCTGGGGGGCATTCAGTCCCAGGAGGAGGCGCTGGCTGCATACTCTGCAGAGCTCGTCCTCACCTGCTCCTTCAGCTCCTGCAGCCCCAACGTGGAGATGCCCCCAGTGGAGGTCCGCAGGGGGGTCTTGGGACGACGCCACACCCGTTTCAGTCGGTCCCAGGACACCTTGGGGGTCAAGGTAGGGGGATAGCAGTGGGCTCAGAAAACTTGATAGAGGAGAAGGGCTGGCCTCACCAGGCCCACCTTCTAGGACTTGCTGCCCCAGCAAACCCCGACTAGGACTGCCCGATCCTCCTCACCCATCCGTCTCCTGACTCACAACCCTCAGGCCTTCCAGCCAGTCAGGGGACCCCAGCAAAGAACCCCGAGCTTGACTTCCTGCCAGAGCAGCTCCAGCAGGAAGGCCACACTGCCTCGTGCTTCTCCCACAGCCCCTCCCCCCCCACTCCCCATGTGGGGGCCCAGGCCCCCTTCCCTTGCCTCATAGATGTAGTCGAGGATCTCCAGCAGCGTGAGGATGCTGGCCCCCATGAACAGGCCCATCTGTCCCCCGAGGTCTCCTGGGGAGCAGGAGAGCAGGGTCAGAGGGAGCAGGCTGGGCTGACCACCCCTGTGGACTCGGGGCCAGGGCTGGGGCTCACCCAGCAGGGCTGACAGGCCATAGGCTGCTCGCTGCTCCATTGCCTCCGAGGTCAGGGCTTCAAAAAAGACATCTAGGACCAGGAAGTTCTCCCTGCAGAGACAGGAAGCAGGGTGTCCACGTGGGGCCACCTTCCCGAGGAGGTAGCTGGCAGGGACATCCCAGGCCCAGCAGATCTTGGTCTGAGACCCCCTGCGCCAGGAAGCTGGTGACTACCCTCAGGCTCCAAAGGCTGTGAGGGGAGGCAGTCCCAGATGCATACCAGCCTCAGACCCAGAGGGTTAGCAAAGGGCCCAAGGAGAGCAAAATAAAACTAGGCCTGCAGGATTCCCTCCTGCCTTCTTCTCTAAGCAGCAAACAGTGTTCACTTTGCCTCATCCCTATACCTCTCTAGAACCTTCAATGGCTCCCTATTGCCCAACGGTCTACTCCAAAATTCCTCTTCAGACTTTTAAGACTGCCCATGATCTGTTGCACTGTGTCTTTTTATTCACACTGCTTTCTTATCTGCTTCTCTCCGCAAAGTCTCCCTACAGCTCAAGCTGATCTCTGCATCATCCCACATTCTCCAACTGGGATGCCTTCCCTGTCTCCTCCTCTCCTGGACCCAAACCCCAGGTCCTCAGAGGTCCAGCTCACGCCTCCCCTGCTTTCCCTACCCAACCCACATGAATCTCTCCTGGGGCCTGAGAATCTGTATCACACCATCAAACATGGGCTCATCCATAAATTGTGGCATGGATTTTGTGTTGTAATCATCTCTGTCCCCACAGGCCCAGCACTGGGCCTGGCACCCAGAGGATGCTCAGCATTTGTAGATTGGCCGCAGGGTACCAGACCCAAGGCTCAGTGCGGCGCCCCCTGCAGGCCACCTGTTCCTCTCCCATCCCTCCCAGTTCCTCTCCGTCAGCACAGCATTCAATCAACGTGCGTTCATGGCTCCCAGGTTGCTGGGGGCGAAAAACACACAAACAGAGGTTCTAAAACAACGGGTAAGTGCAATGACAGAGATATGTACAGGGTGCCGTGGGAGCTCAGACAAAAGGCACTTGGACCAAGAAGGGCTCCCCAGAGGTGGAGACACAGGATGTGACTTAGAGGAGGGGTAGGGGTTAGTTAGAAGAAAAGGATGCTGAAAGGCATTTCTGGCAGAAGACTATTATTAACAGAGATGCAGCCCACTCCCAGTCTCCAACACGCACCACGCCCCTTGCAGGCCTCTACCACGCACACGCGCACGCACACGTACCGTATGTAGGTCTCGTTGCGGTTGTACTTCCTTGCTAGGTACCGGGCTGAGCCCCTGTTGGGGATCCTGACCATGGAGATTTCTTTCCCGTAGCGGGTCAGGTTGCAGGGGGTAGGGCAGAAACACGGGCCCTCGGAGCCCCCACCCAGGGAGTCTGCAACACAGAGGCACCAACTGCAGAGGGGGCGGGGCGGCCCAGAGGCCCACTATCTGCAGGGAGAAGGTATCGGGGCTGTCCTGAGGCAGGCAGGTCCACATCCGGGGCCTTTACTGGCCAGCCCTGGCACTGCCTAGAGGAACTGCCTGGGGGTCCTTTCCTGGACCAGCTTCGACTACCAAAGAAAGCAGATGAAGACAGAACCCCCCAGCACCCTCCCACAGGCTTATCCCTCTGACTCCCAGCCCTCTGGGGCAGGGAGGTCCTCGTGGCTTGGAATGAGGGCGCAGCCCATCCAGCAGAGCTAATCAACCACATGAGGCCTCAGACAGACAAGGGGGCTTGCAAAAGATGCTGGGACAGATGGATGGACGGACGGACGGACGGATGGATGGATGGATGGATGGATGGAGAGATGGAGAGATGGATGGATGGAGAGATGGATGGATGGAGAGATGGATGGATGGATGAGATGGATGGAGGTAGATGGATGGATAGAGCAACAGACAGAAGAATAAATGGACAGACAGGATTTGTATGCTCAGTATGCTGGGTTTTCTCTGTTCACCCCTTCAGATCCACTCTCCACTCTCCTCCACCTTGCTTTGTGCCTAGGAGGCTGATTTCTGGCAAAGGCATCACCTAGACTCCCTTGTCTTCTGGCTTTGGCTGGATTCAGCTAATGGGAGGCCTGGCAGGGTCAGAGGGCAAGGAGGAGAGGGATGCCAGGGCATTTATTCCCCCCGCTTCCTCACTGCAGGCCGTGGGTTGGCAGGGGCCGCATCCCTCCTCTTTTGCCTGCAGCTCCCGCCCATGGGCCCCTCTGACAGCCCCAGATCTCTCCCTGGGCTCCAGAGGCGCTCCCTTCCCTTCCCCCTTCAGGCCTGGGGGCTAAAGGCTTCCTGCTGTAGCTAGTTCTGTGGAGTCTCACCATCCCTTGTGGTTCCCCTGTCCCTGCTGGCACATGTGCTGCTTCACGAAAACCCCTTCAATTTCCTCTCTGGCTGACGCAGTTGGTGTGGGGCAGAGAAGGTCTCGATGTGGTTCCACTGCTCAGCGTCTCAACCCCATCCCTTCTCCCCCAACCCAGCCCTTCATCTGGATTACTGCAGTGCTCTCCTGACCAGTCACCCTGCCTCTAGTCTCACTCCTTGCCTGTCCATTCTCCACGTCTAATCAGAGTCACCTTCCTAAAACCAAGTGGCGTCCTCGCCTTGCCTTTGGCCGTTGTTGGCTTCCCAGAGCCTCCTCCAGTCTTTCCACCCCCTCCCCTGTTCTCTGCCCTCCAGCCACACTGATCGTCCGGTGCCCCGGACACACATGCTCTCTCTGGCCACAAGGTCTCTAGCACAGCTGTTCCCACCACCTAGAACATGTCCCCCTTTCCACCTGCTGACTCTTTCGCACCTTCAAGTCTCAGCTAATATGTCACTTCCTCTAGAAGTCCTCCCCGCCTTCCCAGGTGAGGCTGCCTGCCCCTCCCTGAGGCCTTGTAGGATCGCTGAGGTTCCCCTACCCAAGGACTAACACATTGCATCGTAATGCCTGTCCACAGCCTGCCGGGCAGCAAGCTCCACGAGAGAAGGGTTCTTGTTCCCTCTCTCACCTCCAGCATGAGCACAGGCTGTAAACATCCATAGAATGAATGAATGAATGAATGAACGAAGGAAGCGCAGATCAGGCGAGACTTTGGACAGATGAGGTTTGCCTTACCCATCCTGATAGCCAGCAATGCATCTTTTCTCAGACCAAGAGAGAAGTGATTTCACTTTCCCAGAGAGGCAAGCTCGTTTGCTGAACCACGACGAGAAGCCCAGACCTTCTGTCTCAGTCCTGGGTTCTCCGCATCCCCCACCCTGCTGCCTCCACTTACCCAAGTGTCCACACCCGCAAAGGTCCTCAGACCCCCAGAGGTACGGGATAAGGCTCAACCTCCAGGAAAAAACCCCCAGGGAGAGACAGGGAGGAGGGGAGCCAAGGCAGTGAGGAGAAGGTGGAAAGAGAGATGGAGGGGAGGATGACGGAGAAGAGGGAAGGGAAAAGGCAGCACGGACCCAGTGTGTGGTCAGCACACTCAATGTAGATATTTGGCGGGCAGATGGTCTCATTGCCTGAAAGAAGAGAAGAATATTCCTGGAGTCTATGGTTCCATCCCCTCTCCCCCACCACATTCCCAAAGGTGGGCGCACATGTGCATTCACACACATGCACACATGCATTTATACACGCTCATGCATATAAGCATGAAAATGTACACAGGCATATATACTTGCAAACACACACATGCTTGCATGCAGGCACATATGCATACACATGTGTATGCACGTGTTCAGGCACATGCACACAACCCCCACAAGTACACAAACACATGTATGCATAGACATTAGCATGCACACAAACATGCATGTGTGCGTTCCCATACACACATGTGAAAATGCATAAAATCCCAAACATACACGCATGCACACTCACATGGGTACAGACACACACGCATGCGTGTTGTACACATGCCCCTGCCTGTGCAAGAGTAGTGCTCCGCCCCTGGAGGTAGCGCCTGGCAGGGCGGCACGGAGGGGTGTGGGGGGGCGCGCACCTGGCATGTGCACCATCCGGCAGTGGCAGCGCTGAAGCACAGCCTCTTTCTCACAGCGCAGCCGGCAGGCAGACACGCTGTAGGCCGAGTAGCCCTGCAGCTCCGGCTCCCCGAGCCCGCTCTCCACCCGGCAGTTGCCCCAGGGCTGGGGCAGGTAGGTCAGCTGCAGAGGCAGGCACGATCTGGTCATGCCCAGGAGGCCCACTTGGCCCTCTAGCGCCCACAGCCCCAGCAAAGCCCAAGGGTGGCCTGGCGGGCTGTGAGCTGCTGAAGGACAGGTCTGGTCAGCAGCCCCTCTGAGCCCAAAGGCTTGGCCTCATGCTCAACCCAGCGCCCAGGTGGAGCTGCTCACTCGCTGTTCCTGGCAGGACACAAAGGTCTGGAAGCCTGGGGACACGCCGAAGCCCAGCTGGTGGATGTAGGGTGGCTCCTCCTGGCTGTGGATCTGCACCCGGATGCCGGCCTCAAATGACGTCTCGTCTGCACAGCGGAGATGGGGACCTTTGGAAACCCACCCCAGGCACAGGGCCCAGGCCGGAGTCCCCAGGTTGGCCCTGTCCCTTCCCCGCCTGCATACTTGTCTCTCTCCAGATGGGCAGGTACTCTTCCTGCTGGATGTCCAGCATGATCTCCAGGCCACTGCCCATGCCCCCCCGCCCGGCTGGGAAGTGAGCTCTGCGGATCCGCGTTGAAAGTATAACACTTCCCATAGCGAGTATAGACCTGGGGGGTGAGAGAGAGGAGAGGGAGAGATGAAACAAGGGGCTGAGACAACTCCTCAGGCTTGAGGCTCCCTGTCCTCCCAAAGGTCACCAGACCTGCCTGGACACTCCTGTCCCCTATCCCAGCAATCAGTCAGCCGCCCAGCCTCCCCCTTGAACTCCATCTTTTCTACGGACACCCTCCCCTAGATGATTAAGAGGCATCTCCAGCTCGATGTAGCAGAACTCTTGACATCTTCCCAAATCCTGCCCCCTCCATTCTCCTCCTCTGAGTAGAGGGCCCCACTATCTACCGAGTTTCTCAAGTCAGACCCCCTGAAATCTCCCTCTCCCTCAGCCCCAGACCCAATCCAGCAGCTGTCCTGGGCAATCCTTCTTCAAATAATCCACCCACCTTCCTTCCACCTCGTGTCCCACCTTTCACCATCATTCCTGCCTGGCCGCGGCAGTGGGCTCCTAACTGCTCTCCCTTTGTCCATCCTTGCCTCTCCTCCGGCCATTCACACAGAAGCCTGAGTCCCCCCTCTAAAGCCCGTAGATCCAAATAAGTCACTTGCCAGCTTCAAGCCCGATGACGGCTTCCCATTTTTCCGAGAATAGAGCCAAACTCTTAGCCTGAAAGTCTCCACATGATGTGACCCTTGCCTACCTCTCCTGCCACTCCCCCCCGGGGTCTCTGTGATGGATTCAAATTTATGAAGTGCCGTTCTTCCTCAGGGCCTTGTTTATGATGTTCCCTCTCCTGGAATGCACCCTTCCCCCATCTGGCGTGGCTAGCTGTCCATCTTTTAAGCCTCAGCTTGTGTCCAGCGCACACATCGGCGTCACCCTCCGCCCATCAACGTGTTTTTTGGTTTGCTCGAGGTACTTATCAAGACCTGAGATGATCTTGTTTATCTGTTTGTCTCCTTGTTCAATGTCCATCTTCCCCCCACTAGATTTTATGCTGCACAGGAGCAGTGAGGCTGTCTGGTGTCCCCAGCCCCTGGCCCACTGCCGGGCCCAAGGGACGCTCTCATAAGCGGTTACTGCAGCTCTGAACGAAGCCCACCTCCCTTTTCCTCTGCGGAGAGTTCTCCGGCATGGACACCAGGTGGCGCTGGCGCCCCAGAGATGGAAGCCGAGGTTCTGGCTGGGATGTCGCTGCGATCCGGGGTGGCGCAGCGGCTGGAGGGGGGGAGGAGGCTGAGGGAGAGGGGGGATGCAAGTTCCCCCTGCCAGGCTCACCCCACAGAGACCAGCTCCCGGGTCAAACCCATCACAGGCAGCCCCTTCCCTGGGGGCAAGTGGTCGGCGCCCTCAATCTCGCTCGCTCGCTCCCCCTCCCCTCTCCTTGGGAACATGTCCACACTGGTAACAGCCGGGAGAAAAGGCAAGCGGCAGTGTGAGAGGGAGAAGAGATCCTAAATGCCTAGCAGAGGGAGGGTGTGGAAGGGACAGGGGCTGGAGTGAGGCAGTGGAGCCAGAAGTTCTAAGAAGAACGGGGGCGGGGGGCGGGGGCGGGGAGGGGCTTGCTGTAGGGCCAGGTGAAGTCTCCCATCCCCACCAGGCGAATCGCCCTGCTGATCCTCCCCTCTCATACAGCTCTTCCATCACCCAGACACCCTGCCTCAGAAAAAAAACAAAAACAGGTGCATAACAAGCACAGCGCAGTTTACAAAACATCTACCAATGCCCCATTTCATCCACCCAGCAATTCTGCTATCAGGTAGGTTTAATTAGCCGGATCATTGCAGACCACAAAACCGCGGCTCAGAGAGCTGATGTGACTTGCCCAAGGTCACGCAGCTAGTCAGTCGGAGAGATGGAACTCATCAAGATGCAAGACTCAAGCTGTTCCTACAACCTGTTGCTGCCAGCTGACCCCCCCCCCCAGCTCATTCCAGCAGAATTGAGACAGGGGTGTGACTCAATACTGTCCCCTTGTCTCCTATCCCCCTTCCCCTCCACTGCTCTACACCTTCCTCGTCCTTTGTTCTCCGTGGCTGCTGCCTCTCAGTTCCTCTGCTGTCCCTCCCCTCCTCCTTCTGCACCCTCATCAGCTGGGTTCCAGGCCTTGACCCCATCTATATCACCCCTGCCCCAACTCCCCGCTGCGTGTCTATCTGTGGGACAGGAGTGCACGTCGCTGACAGTTCCAGAGCATTTGCTCTGCCCCAGGCACTGAGCTAAAGGCTTCATGTGCTCTTTCCAACCAAATCCTCACAACCGCCCTACATCCTACAGATGGGGAAACTGAGGCTCAGACAGGCGGGCTGATTTGCTTCTCAAACCGTAATGTGTGCACAAACCACCTGGGGATCTTGTAAAAATGTAAAAATGACTCTGATTTAGTAAACGTTTGCTGGGGGCAGGACTGAGATTCTGCGTTTCTAACTACCCGCTGGTCCGTGGACCAGAGTTTGAGTAGAAAGGCCCTAGACGAAGGGGCAAGAGTCCAGCAAGACAGCCCCACTCAGGACCTGCGCTCTTACAACCTGTCACTGGATGAGGGGAACGCTGGAGGGGGCTGGGTGCAAGGTTCCTGGGTCCCCGTGGTGTGGGAAAGGCAGATGGGCGGAATATATACATGTTTGCAACAAATCTCAAAGCAACCACTCTCTTCCTATTTCAGGCCAAGAAGATGCTAGAATCAGCTCTTGCTGATGCAGCCAGTTTTGAGCGTACGCTCCAGTTGAGAGGCTAAGCGAGACGTGGGCTTCATGGGGGACCTGGGTAGTGAGCTGCTCGCTCGTGCCCCCCAGCGTGTGGCACCATCTCTCCGCAGCTCAACCTCACCCATGGAACTGTGGACTCCCTGAGGCTGGGAGCCCATTTTACTATCTTGGCATCCCCAGAGTCCAGCACGATTTGCAGAAGGAGCCGTGAGGAGGAGGGAAGGATGCTAAGTGAATAGGATCAACCATCCCCGCTTTGTACCAAGTCCTGGGCTAGGTGGTGTTGATCTATTTTCACCTTTAAGCCTCCAAGAAGAAGCACATAAGATAAGTATTGTTGCCCCTGGGTTAATGATGAGGAGGCTCAGAGAGGGAAAGCAACTTGGCTAAGGACACACAGCAAGTAAATAACAGCAGAGATTCAAACAGAATTGAGCCTGATGCCAAAGCAGAGTTAGTGCTTATAAAATACCTGGTGGGTGTTCAATAGGCTCTGATAGGCTCCTGACCCTGGGTGGGGTCAGCCTCCCTACCTGATACCTCCAACATATACACACAGATGCACACTGCATGGCACTGAGCCCAGCCCCGTGCAGGGCAGAGCCAACTGGGAAGCCTTTGGCTCCAGTGGCTTTGGAGGGGAGTGGTTCCCCGGCACCCTGCCCTTGAGGTGGTTGTGCAGAGTGGGAGTGACACAGGGAGATGGGTGGAGGTACTCTGGGTCCGATGGATATGCTCTGCAGGGGATGGACAGGCGAGACTGGCAGGGCCGGGCCACCTGCACAGCCGGGTCAGCCCCCACTGCTGGGCAGCTCAGAGCGTTGCCCTGGAGATGGTCCCCAGGCCAGGCAGGCAGTGGCGGGTGGAGCCACCAGCTCCTAAGTGGCAGAACTCTGGTGGCGGCACAGCCCACAGTCTCTTCCATGGAGACGGCACGGCCGCTCAGCCACAAGGTCCCACTGGCTGTCCACTGCTCTCTCCCCACGGACTGGCCCGGGAGGAGGGTGTGTGTATGGAAGTTGAGAGTCCAGGCCCCAGCCACGGAAAGGGGCAGGTCCTGGGCCAGGATGTGCCCTGATGGGCCAAGGGTCTATCTCCTGATCACCCACCACCGGCCCTCAGCCTCTGGGCCCTGTCCCCATCTCTGACCCCACCTCCTCCTTCTGTCTGGCCTTCCCTCTTCCCTGCCCTGCCCTGCTCTCTGCCTTAGCTCCCAGGTCCACCCTCCTGGCCCTAAGCTGAGCGCATGGCCTCCCTGAGGCCTTCTGGACCTAGGCTGAATGCAGACCCTTGGACCCCTCCACCACCCTCCTTCTGGCCAGGCCTCTGCCTGTCCCTCTCGGACCATCTCCCCTTCAGTATTGGACTCGCCCTGGGTCTGTCTGTCTCCCTAGCCTCTGTCCCCATCTCAGTCTGCTCTCAAGTCTCTCTCTATCCTCCTGGCCTGTCTGTCCTCAGCATCTGATCCCTTGCCCTCCATCGGCCGGTCCATCCCGCTGGCCTCTGTCTTTCTCTCCCCCTGGCCTTGCTGCCCCCTGGCCTCTCTGTTCCTTTGCCCTCTGCCATCTGTATCCTGTTTGCTTTCCTCTCTGTCTATCCCTTAGTCTAGGTGTCCAGTCTCTCTTGCCTTCCTCCTAGATTTTTCCTGGGTTTGAGGCCTCCTGTCAAGCCAGGAACCCCTCCCCAGGTGCCCTCCCCTCCTTCTCCCTGCCCCCTCCTCCAGGTCTGCCCCTGACAGTGGGAGAGATCAGTCCAGAGCTCGCTCCTGTCAGTCCCTTGAGTTCCATCTGTCCACAGCTCCCATTTCCCGGAAAGCTCTCCTGGGCTGGCTTGCTTTATTCTCCCTCACCTCTCCCCATGCCCCCCCCATCCTCCCTGCAGTCATGGAGCCCACGGGGTTAACAGGCAATTAGCAGGGCCAGGGCTCAGAGCTGCGGGGAGAGGGCCCCGGCCTCCAGGAGATAAGAAGCAGCCAGGAGCAGCCAAGGCTGGGCTAATCCCAGAGCTAATCTGCAGCCCGGGCTTTATCTCCACAGCCTTCTGGACACCCTGCCTCTGCCAAGGCCCTGGCACCCCCCACCTCACTTTGCCATGGCAGCTTCATCCCCCCAAGTTCCATCAGCCCTCCCCTGCTGCAGTCCAGCCCCAGGCCTCTCATTTAGCCCCTGGAACGAACTTCCCTTAACCCTGCAGCACCCTGGGGTCCAGAGTGGGCCAGTGGAAGGGGGTGCGTCTTCAGCCGCCCTGGACTGTGACAAGCACCCCGGGGTCGGACAGCTCCCAGGCCCCAGCTTTACTCAGGGGTGGCCCAGGTGTCCAGGTTCACAGCTTCGTCCTCTACCCTCACCAGAGGCAGAGGAAGGAAGACAGCACCAACTCAGAACGCCTGGGGTGTCTACGCTGGTCAGAACTCAGCGGTCACTCAGTCCAAACTTTCCTTGTACAGAGGCCAAAACAGAAGCCTCGAGATGGCAGGCACATATCCAAGGCACACAGAACCAGAACCCAGTCCCCCACCAGCCCCAGCATCCTCCACTGACCTCGGTCACCCCCTTGTGGTCAGTAGACCCTGGTCCCCTCTCCAGCTCTACCGCCAACAGCCTGCGTAACATTGGTTAGTAACATGATTTATTGACTTCTCTGGATCTCAGTTGCCTCATCTGTCAAGTGGGGATAGAAATTCCTGCCTGACTAATTGCACAGGATGGTCGTAAGTCTCAAAGGAGAGGAAGTATGTGAAAGGCATTTGCAAAGTGAAATCATCCACGTAAGGCATCACTATCAGCCCTAAGAGTTGCAGAGACCAGTAAGAACCCAGCTGGGGCAGAGCGCGACCAGCGGATGTGGCGCTGGAAAGGGATCCACCTAAGCTTCGTGACACGGGGAAAGGGCACATATTCTCGAGCCCGACAGAACAGAGCTCCAATCCTGGCCCTGCCACCAACCTTGGGTGTGTGATTTAACGTCTCTGAGCCTCGGATTGCTTATCTGTGAAAGGGGAGTGGTAATTCCTCCTTCTAACGTTAGTGGTGAGGATTAGAGATAAATTCGTTGTGATGCCTGATAGGTGCTCAAGAAAGGGGTGGGGGGGGTGGGGGCATCTGGGGAATGGAGCTTCCTGCCAAGATGGTGCAGCCGTTTGATCTTGGACCCTCACTGGGCCCATTCTCACAGGGCACCTTGCTAAAGGCTTTCTCAGCAATTTGAGAGAGATCGTGCCTCTTACAGGATGGAGCTCTGCAGAGCGAAATCCCCCGCTCTGAGATAAGGCTCTCCTACTGGAGAAGAGGCAGCACCCAGGGTACAGGCCGGCAGCCCAACCTGGTTCACGTCTGGGCCATGCCCTTACTGTCTGTGGGATTCGGATTCAGTCATGTAACCTCTCTGATCCTCCATTTTTCATCTGTAAAATGGGAATAATAATAGGCACCCTTCAGAGGTGTTACCAGGAAAAAAGGAATGTACATCAATAATAGCCATAGCCAACATTTCTTTAGTGCTTACTCTGTGCCAAGCAAGATTCTAAGCACTTTATACAAATTAACTCCTTAATCTTCACAAAAACCCTATCCTCGAGGTCTCTTATCATCTCCATTTTACAGACAGGATAATGGAGGCCCAGAGAGGGTAAGGGAACTGCCAGGGTCACATAACGTGGCAGAGCAGGGGCCAGGCAGTCTCAGCCAGTCTCAGAGCCACTGTGAGATACACATCTGGCACACACAGACAAAAAGTAGGTACTCAAGAAATGAGGGGTGTTCAAACCACACTCATTCGTCCAACACTATTCCGTGAGCCTGCACAATGTGCTTGGTGCTGGGGATGATTCAGAGAACAGAACAGACTCCAGAGGGAGTTTGCTGTCTGGCGCAGAGCCATTCATTCATTCATTTAAAATATGTTTATCGAGTGTCTATACTATGAGCGGTGTGTACAGCAGCGGGGAACAAAACCCCCAAAACCCACAATCACAGCTATAGGCAGATTATTACTAGTTGTGATTGCGCTATGATGGGGGGACCGGAGCAAGTCCTCTGACAGCAGAACAGGGGTTCCATTTGGGTTGGAAAGCAAAGCTTCCGAGAACAAGCCCAATCATGCACCCAGGAAGGGCATTAGATAGTGCCCCAGTCAAGACAGAGGGGGAATACCCACCCCCACGCAGGCCTGGCCCCTCTCCTCTACCACAGGGTCAACACAGCCCCCCCGTCCCCACCCCCACAGCCGCCCAAGCGCTTTTCAGGGCGACTTCCTTCCAAGGTAGAAGTGCTTGTGGGTCTAGGAGGAAATGGGCGCAGTGTCTGTTCAAATGTAAATGTGTGAGCCGCGGCGGGAGAGAAGTAGGAGACGGTCAGGGCCGTGCGAGTCCAGGCTGAGGCCGAGCCGGGAGCCGGGAGCCGGGGAGAGATGGGGGCCGCAGACGAATGCGGTTATTCCAGGCGCGCGCCGCGTGTCCACCGCAGAGGAGAGCGCAGGGCCGCCAGGACGCAGGTAAACAGACAAACCTGTTCCCAGGTAGCGACTGCTTAGGCCTTAAACCCTAGAAAGTCAATTTTCCCGGCGGGAATATTTTTAATTTGTATCGAAGCCCTTCCCTGACTTTCCCGCCGCCGTCGATGCAAAGTTATTCGTTAAGAGTTTTGCTTACAACGTGGAGCACACAGCCACCGCCGGGCGGGAGTTCAGGAGCCAAGACTGAGAAGGTGGCGGGGCTGGCGGGGGTCGTACTGGGTGGGTGGGTGCGCACCCGCTCCCGGCCCCATCGCCCCCCACCCCGCACACGCACCCTGCCATCCAGGCCGGGCCACCCGCACCCACAGGGCCGCACCCAGCGCCTGGCGCTCCTCGCAGCCCCCCTCCTGCCTCCCGCGGGGCAGGCATCCATCACGGCGCCCGAGCGCCCTCCCTCCCGTCTCCTCCGGGCTCCTCCGCTCTCCTCCCTGGGTTTGCCTCATTTGCATTCCCCCGGCTCCCGGCTCCTCGGCAAAGTGACCTCCGCACACAGCAGCGCCAGAGGCTTCCACCGCGGAGGGAGACACCGCCTCCCGCCGCGGCCGGGGAGGGGCGAGGGGGCGCGAGCCTGGCCGGCGGAGCAGGGGGGCCCCGGGGAGACGGCTGCAGAGCCGGGGCGGCTGGCGCGCCTCGGAGCAGCGGGAAAAGCCCGGGGCCGAGGGGCGCAGAAGGGCTCGGATGGGATTTGAACCCGCGACCTCGGATCCTCAGCGGGGCGGGAGTAGGACGTGGAGGTCAGCACAGGCCGGCGAAGCTGCGCCCCAGAAACGCAACCCCTGCTTGGAACTGGGGCTTCCAACACCCCATTCCTACCCCTGCATCCCCACTGGAGAGCGGCCAGCCCTACCGGGCAGTCGCCCAGGGGTGCCCAGCCCCCCGTGCCCGCTCCCCCGGCCCGCCGAGCCGCCCCTCCCCCCTCTTGGTATTTACACCTTTCACACATTTGTAAGCTATTATCCTGTCCACGCTTAGTCACTGCTGAGCCAAGCGCCACGGATTTAGCGCCTTTAATCTTTCCTCCTAAATCAATCCTCCATTTCCCCTTAATCATCCCGTGGCTCCTCTCTGAACTCTCGCTGCTGCCTCGGCTGCTGCAGCCTCTGCCTTGCTCTCTGGAACTGCACCCCTCCAACCCCAAACGGGTGTCCCAAGGGCATGGTGAACATTTGGGGGGTGGGTTGGATTTCCTGGCCTGGGAGCCAGGGGAAGAAGCCCAGACACCCTCCCCGTTCTGGAAAGCACGCAGCACTCTGAACTCGCCTGTCTCCACCCTTGGGGTCTCTGTCCTCCTGCCTTCCCACCCCCATTCATCCAAGACCCTAAACCTCCACCATGATTTGCCGCCCCCCCTAACAGGCAACCCCAAGCTCAGGCCTCCTGTCCACGGTTCTGGCTGTCCCCACCCCCTCTGCCCAGTGGCTCTAAGGAGGTGGCATTGCTGGGAGAGCCTGGAGGGCAGGGAAGCACTGATAACCACCAGCCTGAGGCTGCCCTCTCATCCCCTCCTCCAGGGTGGCTGCCCACCTCTCCTTGACTGCCCTCAGTGTCCACCCCTCATTCACTCCCTCCCCTTCCCCCAGTGGGACCCAGTGGGGGGCCTCAACCTCAGCAGCCCTGAGGCTCAGCCCTCCTAGTGCTCCTGCCCCCCTGCCACCCATTCCTGATCCTTTCTGCCCCCCAGCCTGGGCCTGGCAGAGGCAGCCCTGCTGCCAGCTACGAGAGGGAGCAGATCCTCCTGGGAAGCAGAAGGGCAGGGGTGGGGGGCCAGGAAGGAGCACGGGTAGGGGAGAAAGAGGGAGGACGGGAGGGGGACGTGGGGGCCATTTCTTCAAATGCTAATCAGCATCTTCCGGCAGTGCCAGAGAAGCTGAGCTGATGATGAGCCCAGCTCTGGGTTGATTCCTGATTAATGAAGAGGCCACAGGGCTGCTGAGTGGGGCCGGGTGGGGCACGTCCCTCACTGCCCTCCCTACTGCCCTTGTAGGCCGGCCCTGGGTAACAATAATAGCCCCTGCCCTTGGCTCCTGGGCCACACCCCTCAAATCCTCCTCTACCAACTCCCCTGGCCAAGGGGAAGCAGCCAGACTGACAGCACCCCCTCCAGGAGGGCCTGAGAGGCAGCAGCCAGTGGCGGAAAGAGCAAGTACACTGGGTTCTGCACTCTGAGTTGCAGGTAACACTCAGAGTATTTTTTTTAAACCAGAAAATTTTTATTAAAATATTCAAGACTTGGGGCTTCTCTGGACAAAGTGGAAGACCCACCAAACTGGGCATCCCTGACCACAGGGCAACAGTGAGCTGGGGCTGAGGAGCAACGGCTCTCTTCAAGGATAAGTGATCTTCAGTTCTCCTCAGACCCCACTCTTCTCTAGTGTGCACCCTCCCCAACCTGACCTCCCTGGCTCCTGAAGGCAGGACCAACCCTGAACTAGATGTTGCACTAGATGTTCTCAAGGTTCACATCTCAGGAGAAGATGGAACTAGAAGGGACAGGAGGTAAGAGTCAGAGGTAGGCTTATGTGGTAGATAAGAGGCCTGGACCAACCTCAGTGTAAACTCCCTCCCTTCCTGAGTCAAGGGGGCAAGGGGCAGCCCTCAGGCCCTCGGAGCCAGTGGCAAAGGTAGGGAGTTGGGATGTGCGTGGAGGAGCCCCTCCCACGACCAAGGAGGGGGTGCAGATACTATCGGTACTGGCCTGACCACCCCAGGGAGGGGAACAGACTTAGGAGGAAGCTTGGATGGAAGGCAGGAGATTGCTCAGGAACCTCGAATTGGGAGCCGGGGAGCCAGAGAGTGACAGAGGGCTGGCATCCTGTTCCCCATGCCTCAGATCTGTCCTGGATGGCAGCTGGGGTGGGGCTGGGAGAGGAGGGGGGAGGGCAGGGGGAAGACTGCCCAGCTGGAAGAGGCCTTGTCTAATTGTGCCTGATTAGTAGAAAGGAAGAGAACAGGGCGAGTGATTAATAGTCACGGCAGTCACCAGCGTGTGGGGAAGGAGGGCTGGGAGGGGGAGAGAAGCTGAGAGCCGAGAGGGATGGAGACAGTGAAGCAGCCACAGGTCCCTGTCCCTTGCCCCTCCAGGGGCTACCTGGACCCTTGAGGACCCCACAGGAGCGGGTGGCTCCTACTTCTGTCTCCTCAAGGATTCTCCACCTCCTTCATGCCTCAATTTTCCAGACAATGGAATGGAAAAGACCAAGGTCATTTCCTGCAGCTGGGAAGGAAGGTCTATCTACTGATGTGGTGTTTCCAGACACCTCTATGTCCCCAGACACAGGCCCTATGTCAGTTCAACCTGGGACCTCAGCCCAGAGAGTAGATAACCAGACTTCAAAACACAGCCAGCAGCCATCGCCTTGCAGCCCGTAATCCCGATTGTAATTCCTAGCCCTGCCCAACCTGGTGGTCGGAGCCTCCTTCCTAGGACCACCTAGAGCTGCACTGTCCAATACGGCAGCCCCTAGGCACAGGAGGCTATTGGAATTGAAAATTCATCTTCTCTGTCACACTAAGCCCATTTCAGATGCTCGATAGCCAGTGTGGCTAGTGACTACCGTGCTGGACAGCGCAGACAGAGAACATTTCCATGCTCACAGAATGTTCTATGGGATAGCACTGATCTTGAGTGTGTGCGCACACTCCTGCACATATGCACGCGTGCGGGGATACCTGGGAGGGTTGGATAGCATGGGAATGCTGTATTAAGGTAGGGGAGGGTGTATTAAGGTCCTGAAGGTCAAAAGAGGGGAAGGCTAGGTGATGGAGAGCAGTGAAGATGCCAGCGCATGGATCGGAAAACAGCAGGCGTTGCTGGGAACAGTGAGGTTAAACAGAGTCAGGATTTGGGGTGGTGGCATTTATAACAGCTGACCCTTCCAGAGCGCACACTCTGTGCGTGCCAGGCAGTGTGCTAAGCTCTTTACAGCCATCTCTTTAATCCTCACAACCACCCGAATTTTTGAGGTTCTAATGTTCTATTTAACAAATTCAGAAACTGACGCTCACGGAAGCTTTTTGACTCCTCCAAGGCCACACAGCGTAAAGGGTAGAGGTGAGGTTTGAATCCAGATGGTCTGGCTCCAGAACCCACACACTTGACGGCTCTATCATCCAGTCCCCAGCTGAGAGGAGATGCTGAATTTTCTCGCCACCCTTGCATTTTATAGCTAACGAAAGGAAGCCTAGGGAGAAAGAGTGATTTCTGCCTTCTAGTAAGTGGACAGGCTGAGAGCAAGCCGCAGTGGGGAAAGTATAGATGGGGCTTGGTGCACTGGGTTGGGGGAAGTGGATGGTGATAGGAATGGGGGGGGGACATATAAGTGGGGGCCAAAGCAGGAGGCGGAGCTGGGAGTGGGTTGGTGTGAGACTGACTGAGGAAGGGGAAGGGAAAGAGAAGAGCTGGGGTGAGCAAGGTGGAGGGGAGTCTGCGTGGAGAGGCGAGAGGATCCCCACCACCCTGGAGCCCTCTCCTCTCTGTCTCCCCTCTTCCCTCCCATCCTCTCCACACCTTGCCCAGCCTGGCCCATCCCTGAGCCTTCCCAGCCTTTTTAGCCCCGAGTGGCCTCTCTCTCTGAACCAGGCTCTGACTCTCCGTGCACCTCCTTTGGCGATTAATCCTGGCACCTCATAACATTGCACGCACGGCTGGTTAACTCTTGCATGGTTGGTTAAGCTTTTGAGTGTCCCTGTGCCCGCTGCACCATGAGACTGTAGGCTGCTTGAGGACAGGGACTGGGGACAGGGCTTCCCTTCTTTGTTCTCGCCCACAGCACCTGGCAGGGAGCCTAGCACACAGTAGGCACTCAACTCCATGCGGGAGGGGATATTAGGGAGCGTGGGGGTGAGAGCAATTGCAGTGGTAACAGAAGCAAGAGCAGCAGCTTAGGGGACTGGGGGAGGGCACATTACCCGCAGTAAAAATAGGCTGGAAAATGTGACATTTATTAACTTGGATTCCGGAGGAAAGGTCACAGCAGAGTGGGGAGTGGGAAGGAAGAAACAGGGAAAGCAACAGAAAACACACAACAACCCCTTACTCAAAGCCTGTCACTGTCACTGGCCAGCTCACCACCCCGGCCCTGGCAGGTACCCCACCAGCTGGTCCCTGTAGCCGTCTCCCCACCATGGATCCCAAATCCCCATCATGGGCTCCATGCTCTCACCACAGTCTGTTATGGACCTCACGTCCTCATCAGAGACCCCGTGTCTTTGTCTCCAAACCCCTTCTCCAATCTTCCCCCACAATGCACCCGCATCTTCCCCATTGCCACGGATCATGGGCTCCCATCCCAACCCATAATCCCAGCCCCTGGTGCATTTGCAGCAGACTCAGCCCTAGAATGCCAGGTCCAAGGGAAAGTCACACTCAGCAGATGGGGGATGGTGTGTGGGCAGAAGGGTATGGGGTCTAAGCTGGGTGGGGGTCATGGGGGCAGGATCCGAAGGGGAATCCCTGTCCCCTGATGCTTGCTCTGTCCCTGTGCCCATCACCGTCCTGCCGCAGCCGCAGAGCTGAGACCCATAAACTTCAACCACCCTTCTCTCTCCAGCCCCAGGTTCCAAAAGGGCCTGTGGGAGATCCACCCTCACCCCTGCCCGGCCACCCCCAGGATCGAGAGGGACTTGCCAGCCTTGATCAGGGGACTCCCTGCTCCCCTATCCTCTCGACACCTCCTCCTTCCCTGGAGGCCAGGCAGGAAACCCTTGCCTCCCTCTCCTTACTTCCTCGCCCCCTCCATCGCTTCCTCCCCTTCCCCCACTGAGGTTTCATTCCTCTTCCTCTTTCCTTTCCACCCCAACGGGGGCCTGGGACACACACTCCTGCTCAGGGACACAGAGCCTCCATTGACTTCTGCCCCAACAGCAGCTGCTAAGACTGGACTCTGCCCCCCCCAACTAGGAGGGGTGAGGATGTGGCACAGAGTAGCCCCGCGGATCCGAGAGGCCACATTCACGCTCTACACCCCACCTCCTCCTCGGGGACTCTCTCGGCCCTGGCTTTGGGACTGGTGGCTTTTCCTAGAAGAGGGGGTGTGTAGCCAGATGACCAGTGACCCCCAACTCCTCTCCCAGCACAATCCTCTGCCTCCTGTCCCTTCCTCCATTTCTGCCCAAGTCCCCCCACCCAATGGCAAGAGGACCCGGAGGCTGCAGGCGTGGTGGGGGCTAGGAACCCAGTGGGAGCATGGTTGCTGGTGATACTGAGGCAGGGAGAGAATGAGAACCTGTGTAGGGGGCGGCTGGGCCCTGAGGAGCAAAGCCCCGCGTCTCTGGGGCTGGCCGCTGGAGACTGAGTTGCGGTGGGCACCATGTTGATGCCATGTATTTGCATAGGCATTGGGCAGTGGTAACAAGGATGAAAACACACACGTACACAATGCTGGGAGTAAACTGGGGGACGGGGGACAGGCATCTCAAGCACCGGGAATAATAGATACCCCTTGGCTGTGGAGCACTGTCAGATAGACAGACAGCACGCAAGACACACCCCCACCACTCACACCTGACTGTGGGAGGTGTGCATGGGAGGGCAGCCCAAGCCGGCACTCCACTCCCCGTGAGAGTACGTGTGTTTGTGGTCACATATACGTGAGAGATGGCGCCAGCAGTCCCAGCGTGGGGAGCAGGGGTTGAGCTAGATGGGGGGCTCACAAGAGGGGATGGCACCCACAGTGTGACCCTGTCCTCGGCAGCTAAGTAAGAGCTGGGATGTGGGCATGGAGATGAGTAGCTCTCTGGGGGTGTGGGTGTGCAGGCGTGCACGTGAGTGTAGTGACAGGGACACTGAGTGTGTATGAGAGAGGGAGTGTGCAGGAAACTGTGTCCCCGAGCAGTAGGGGCGTGTGTGTGTGTGTGTGTGTGTGTGTGTGTGTGTGCTGGGCAGCAGTGAGGGTGAGCCATGCACTTGAATGAATGAGTGATTCCCAGTGTAAGAGCCAGAGCCACGCAAGGGAGCAGCCAGCAGCAGGAAAGGGAGGGCGGGCCGGGGAGCGGGAGAAGCCAGAGGGGCAGCATGAAAGAGGGATGTGTGAGGGAGTCTGTGAAAGGGGGTGTGTGTGAGAGACACACAGAGACAGGAGACACTGGCACCCAGTGTACACGAAGACCGTCTCTATCCAGGCTGCCGGTCAGGCCAGCTCCTCAAGAGGCAGCCCCGAGTCCCTCCTGTGCTGGAGCCCCCCAACACCCTCTCCCCATCACCCTCATTTGGTGGGGAAAAGAATCCAGTAGCCAGAGAAGAAAAAGGGAGCAAGAGAAAAGTGGGAGTCCGTTGGTCTGGCCCTGGCATGGGGCATCCCTTCCCTGCAAGCTGACCAGCTCCAGAGCCCCCGCCCCGCTCCAGGACCCCCGGCCCCAGACCTGGGCACTGCAGCAGCAGCAGCAGCAGCAGAGCCAAGCAGCGGAGCAGCAGCAGCGCTGGGTAAGCCCCTAGGAGCGTCCCCTGCTCCACGGCTGGGAAGCCAGAGGGAAACACTGGGCTCGGGGCAGACACGAGGCCAGCCTCTGGTGGCGGAAGGAAGGGAAGCCCTATTGAGGATGCCCTGGCGCACCCCACCCCCTGCCAGCCTCTGGCCACCCCAGGCCGGGCAGGCCGGCTGGCAGGACTCACCACGGAGAAGTTGCTGGCGGAGCAGTGGTGCCCACTGAAGTTGCAGCTCTTGAGCATGTCGGCAAGCTGGTGGCCAGTGCGGTTGAGGATGTCTACCATGTCCGGCTCCGGGTAGCGCAGGCCGGCGGCACGGTGCCCGTCCCGGTCTTTGGGGGGCAGCCCTGTCAGATTGGCCAGGTGGAAGATGTCGGCATCGCTGAGTGCCGAATGCCGAAAACGGTTGATGTTGCAGAGGGTGACAGCCGGGAAGCCCGCCACCGGGGCTGGGGCAGCGGGGTCCATTGCCACCAGGTGCGGCCGGGTCAGGTAGCCCCGGGCCAGGCTGGCCGCCTGGTACAGGAAGGCAGCCAGCGAGGTGAGTAGGGCCAGTGCCCACAGCGTTCTGCGCAGTCCGTGGGGGCCTGGGCCACAGGCCCGGCCCAGCCCGTGCAGAGTGCTGGTGCTGGCAAAGGTGGCCAGGTCCCGGGGGGCTGCTTCCCCCCGTGCAGCCCCCAGGAGGCTCTGCTCATCCCCTGCCTCCTTCTCCTTGGGTTTCGCATCCTCCTCTGCAAATTTGATTTTGCACACAATCTCGATCGGCATCTGTCCCTGGCTGCCGGGACTGGCCGGAGCCTCCCTGCCCCTGTCCCCCCCTGGCCAGAAGCCCCTGGTGCCCTCCGGAGTGGTGGTGGTGGCAGCAGCTGCTCTTCTAAACTCAGGGCAAGCGGGAGGAGGCCAGGGACAGGGTGGGGGCCCGAGGTGGGGGAGTCACTCCCACTCCCAGCGGCTCCGCAGCCCTGGTGCTGCCTCTGCCGCTGCTGCCTCTGCTGCGCTTGTCTCTCTCCTCGATCGTCTCCTTGTGGCTTCCCTTATCAGCACCAGCACAGCTGTCAGCCCCTGCGTGTGTCCCTGCGAGCGAGCGAGTGAGCGAGGGAGCGAGCGCTGCTCCGCCACGCCGCGCAGCCCCAGCCGCTCCTCTCAGCATGTGCTCTGGAGCCCACCCCGTGCTTAATAATTCAGGACATGTCAACAGCGTTTCAGCGGCGGCACGGCGACAGGAGCCAGGCCAGGGGAGGGGGCAGCCCCCAGCTCGGGACAGGGATCCCCAGTCCCCGCCTGAGACCTCGTTGGGCTGCCCCCCAAACTCTGGCTACACCCTAGCCACTCATGGGGTCCCCAAATGGCCCCACTCCCAGGCCACCCAGGAAAGAGCGCTGCACCCATAGTCCTCAGCTCATTCTGCCACTTTTCTGGACCACGCCCCAGGAAGGGGCAGCCAACTCCATCTCCCACCTCCTGGGCTCCCTGACTCCTGACTCCAGTACCCAGCCACCACCTACCCCACTCACAGCAGCTTCCAGAAACTCCTTGGGAGAGCCACTTGTTTGAATGAGGGAGGGAAGGGCAGAGGAGGGCAGGCAAGACAGACAAGGGGACGGCAGTGACTCCACCAAGATTCTCGGCTTCCCTGGAGCTTTGCTCCTGACATCAACACCCACCATACCGCTGCCCCCTCTGGGACACTGGCCACCCCCTCCCCCAGTTTGCCCCGACCCCCAAACTCGGTCGCTCATGTGTCTGAGACACAGCACACCCTGGCTGACTGGCACATCTGTGGCCACTTTGCTTCCCCCAATCTCTTGCCACAGCCAGGCTGGGGGTGGGGGGAGGTGTTGGGTGAGCAGGCCAGGGAGCAGAGAGGAGGTAATGATGTGGGGGACAGGGTGTGGAATGGAGGGAGAGGAAGAGCCCAAGTGGGGACATCAGAGGGAGTGGAGATGTGCTGGGCTTGAATGGGAGGGAGGGCTATCCTAAGGAAACATGCAGGGGACCCCCAGCAGAGCAGGGCAGGGGACCCCTGGGGTGGCTGCGGTCTTGCGGAAGGGAAGCAGGCATGCAGACTGTTATCACAGGCAGGGACCGGGCCCCTGTTGGCAGGCCAGGAGGAGATGTCTCGGTGCCCCCAGGGTGGGGGTGGTCACAGTGAGCAGACTGCTCTGGGGGCCATCTGAGAGCGTGAGCCCTCACGGGGAAGGAAGCACTTGTCCCCCAGGGGAAAGGGGGGGCTGATTAATTGGGGCGCTAATGAGCAGCTGGGAGAGGAAGCTCAGAGGGGCGGGGAGGCGGCTCCATCGATCCGAGCCGTGGAACCAGCAGCTGAAAAAAAAGTGAGGAGGGAATCGATCTGAGGGAAACGGCAGCTGCTGGGGATTAGAGCCTGAGGTCCACCCGCTACCCAGTGGCCAGCCCCTCCCTGCATCAGGCCTGCCCCGCAGGTCGCAGCCCCCGCCTGGCCCAGGAGGAGGGGCCCAGGGACGGTTCCTCTGGGGGTGCAGGGAGCCGCTCTGCCCACCCTTGGCTATAAGGCCGGGTCAGGCCCCCGTCAGTCACAGGTCATCCCAGCATGGAGCCCACCCACACACACCCCTGGCCATGCGTGGCACCCTGCCGGGCTGGTCCCCAGCCCCTCATCCAAGTGGCTTCCTCAGGGGCCCCTCAGCTGGGCTGGGCTTGCCCAGAAGCCGGCTCCCCAAACTGGAAAGATAAGACCCCTGCAGTCAAGGGCTGCGTCTGACAGCGTTCCAGGGGGGAGAGTGGGGTTGGCATTGCAAGCAGCTGCTGAATTAGCCCTGCGAGTCTCCAAGTGACCACAGACAGTCCCCCTCTCTCTGGCCCCTGCCCAGGCAGCCCCCTCCCTGCTAGACACCCAGACCCTTCCAGCACTCTCTCCCCACCTCCTTGTCCTCCCCCCAGCCTCTCTCTTCCCCTTTCTCCTAGTATTGATTTTCCTTTACTGGGTATTTTTTTAAAAGGTGATTTAATTGCTTTTTTAAGGTTACTTCAGTCTGGGGCTCTGCCAAGAGAGCGGGGAGGTGTCCCCCAAGCTCTCCCCAGCACTCCTTGCCACCTTGGGCTCAGTGCATGTCCCTAAACTGCCCTGCCATCCATTGAGATCACGGGATCCTACTCCCCCATCATAGGTGAGGCCAAAGCGCATCCTGTTTCCTCCCGAGGGCGTGACAGGAAGCCTTCGAGCTCTAGAAGGAATGAAGTTGGGTGGTAACTGGGTATGGGGGGAGCAGGGGGGAGAGGGAAGTTCCAGTCCACTGGGAAGTGGAACAGCAGTGAGCTGCACGCACCCCCCACACTGCCCCACGGCCAGCTGTCTCCAATTGTCCCCAGTCCCCATCCTCCAGTCTCCTAGACCCCCAAGAAACGGGTTATGCTCAGTGGGAGTCCCCCCACATCCTTTCAGTCCATCCCTTGGCCTTTCTCCCCACTCCTCCGGTCTCTTCTGTCTCCCTCCACCCCCTTCCCCTCTGGCCCCCATCCTGCTCCCCTCCCTCTCCCCGCTTCCCTGCCTGCCTCCCTCTCTGCCCGGCTGCAGTTGGGTGATAATCTCCCTCATTTAGCCTCCTGGCTGCTTCCCCGGCTCATTGCCCAGCTGGTCCCTGGGGCCCGGCCCAGCTTCTTCCCCACCCCCAGCCCCAGCCCTGCGCCCAAGCTCCCCCATCCCCTCCCCGCCTCCCCCACCCCTCCCAGGGGACCAGCTGCCCCCTGCAGTGAGCATTAGGGCCAGGTGTGGCCAGCCAGAACCTGGGCTGGGGGTGAGGCTCTCAGGGACTCTGGGGTTGGGAGCGTGGGCGCAGGGGGGCTGCGGAGCCCTAGCCAGGTGTCCCCTGCCCTCCACTTGTCCCCATTTCCTGGATTTGTTCCCAGTCCAATTCTCCACCCACCCCAGCCCCCCAGGGGCTGAACTCCGCTTCCTGGAAGCGAGAAAGGCAATGGTGGATGGACTGAGAGATAGAGATGAGAGTGGCATCTATATAGCCTGCTGAGGCAGGGCATGGGACTAGGGAGCAGAGGGTGAGGGAGAGCAGGGGGCATGGAGGTTTCATTTGGGCAAAATGCCCAGAGGCAGACCTGGAGAGCTCCCGGGATCCAGCTTGGGGGTTCCCAGGGAAACTTCAAGGTCCTTCCTGCCCCCGGGCTCTTGGGGTGGCCTCTTCTCCCAACACAGGGACCCCAGGCTGAGTTGCATGTGCCCCTGCCCACCATATGTGGGCCCCAGACTCCCTGCCTAGGTGGCCCCATGCATAAATGACATGGTCCCCCAAACTCCTGGACAGCATTCTCCTAGAGAGCGAGTCCCCAGCCCCCCCTGCTTCCAGAGAACACCTTGCAACCCTCCCCAGCCTAGACACCTGTCCCAGGCCTGGCACTGGTGCAGACCACGGGATGAGCCAGTGTGGGACAGACGTGGGAGGGAAGGGACAAGGATGGGGGGGCGGAGGCCGAGACTGGGCCAGGCCTGGCTGGTGAGCGAGCAGCGGTGACAAACGGGCTGTGCGGGGGCCGAGGGGCGGGGAGCGGACGGCGGCTGATTTATCTGGGTTATTTATGCCGCGGACGAGGCAAGAGAAGCGGTTAATGAGAGTCCCAGAGAAGGGGGTGGGGAGGCCCAGACGTGATCTGAGGCGGCTGGAGAGGGTTAGCATCCCACCACCAGGCCCTGCCCCCACTGCCCGCCAGCACTCTGCACCCCCCCACCCCAACCCCGTCCTAGGGCCAGCCCTGCCCAGCCCAGCCTTGAACCCTCTCCTGTGGCTGGTACCAACACCTTCCCATCCCCTTTTGGGGATGCCCAAGCAGAGGCAGTGGATCACTGCGACTGAAGGGGACCCAGTCCAAGATCAAGGGGCAGCTGGAAGACGGGAGGGAGGAAAAAGAGGGCAGGGAAGGAAGAAGGAAGATGAAAAATCTTGGCTGGACAGAAACTGACCAAGTCTGTGGGGCCTGCGGGGGAGGGTTGGGGTGGGAAGTGGCCAGTGTGGGAGTGGGTGGGCAGCCAGCCACCTCAGAGCTGAGGCTGGAGAGAGGGCAAGGGGGATTGGGGTGCAGATTTGGTGTCAGCCAGGAGCCATCATGAGGGCCTGAGAGGCAGAGACAGGCTGGTGGGGGGGCTGGTCAGAGAGTAGAGAGATCCAGGGAAGGAGGGGGAGAAGATTCAGAGAAGGAGGGGGCGAGGGCTTTGCAGCAGGGAAAGCTGCTGGGAGCAGATAAGGCGGCACAGCAGCGGGAGGGATTAAAGCTCTGAGGGGCAGGGGCGGCGGCGCGGCGTGGGACACTGGGACAGGACAGGGAGGAGAGGGCTAAGGGCAAGACACCAGGGCCAAGGAGATGAGTAGGAGAAGCGAGGGCTGCGAAAGAGGCAGGATTTAACCAGGGGCCAAGAGGTGGTCATCGCCTGGCAAAGAGAGGAAAGCAGGGACTCTTGATCATCTCTTCTGGAGAGGGGGTCTTTTCCGTCATCGGCGAGCCCCCATACCATGCGCATGTCAGGGGTAGCTGAGCTAAGCGGATGGGTGCATTGCTGAGCATGGGGTACTGGCAGATTGTTGTGGTCGACGGCGGGGAAGCGGCAGAGGCCGACTCTGCGAGCCACTGCGCTCACCACTAGAGACTGAGGGCACACAGCGCCTCCTAGAGGTGGCCAATGGAACAGGGTCCGGGGAACTGCGGTGCAGGGTGCCCAGCCAGCCAGCTCTGGGTGGAGACCCCATCATGTCCAGGGTGGCAAAGACCAGCGTTGCAGAGGGGGTTTCTTTGTGAGGAGGGGTATGGGTATGGGCATGGAGGGAGGGCAGTGGCTTCCCCAGGCTCATGCCTCGGACCCGGCTGCCCCTTCCCACCCCTTGCCCTCCTGTTCTCCAAGCCTCCCAGAAGGGCGCGCTTGGGGAGGGTGAGGCCCCTGCTCCCTCCAGGGGAGAGCCGCGGGCGGTTCAGAGGTGGCCGAGGTGGTGGAGGGGAGCCTGGAGGGAAGGAAGGGGAGGGAAGGAGGGGTGGGGGGAGGCGAGCGGGGGCGGCGGGCGGGGCAGAGTAATAGCGTGTTTGTCAGTTCTGTCTCTGCACACGAGGGAGCGTGTGTGCTGGTGGGTGTAGCTTCGCCTCGAGGAGTATGTGTCTACTGGCAGAGGTGTCAGTGTGTCTGTCTCAGGGGTCTGGGCTCTCCTTGGCCCCCGCCCCACCTTTGTGTTTTGGGGAGCGTGGGTCTGGGCACACCCAGCTGTGCTCCGTGCTGATGCGGCAGATGTGGCGGGGCCCCAGCTGTGCCTGCTTCCCGTAGAGAGGGTGGGGGCTGCAATCTGCTCCCACGATAATGGCTGCTAAGTGCCAGGGGGAAGGGATGGAGATGGGGGTGGGACGGGGGCCCGGAGCGGCCTCGCCAAAGGGGCAGGAGGGAGACGAGGGCCCTGCCTCCGCCCCACCCCATCCTGGCCAGCCTCTCCCCATCTGTGTTCTTGGCTCAGTCTCTGCTGGCTGGCTCCTGAAGCCCATCCAAATTTCTCTCCACGCTCAGTCCCCGTCCCCAGCTCTCCTCCCCTGTCGCCCCATCCAGCTTGGTGCCAGGGACCCGCCTCACTCCCCGGCCCCCAGCGCGCTCCCCCTCGCTGATTTTACAGAATAATCTTTTTATGGAAACCGAAAAAAGCGCTAATGGCAGGAGCACACCCCTCCCCCGCATCCCTCCCCCCCACCACCGCTCATCCCCCACTTCCCACCCCAGCTCCCTCGGTTCTCCTTCTCTCCACCCCTTCCAGGGGCCAGGACCCCCCACCCCTACAGGGCCGATGAGGTCCCAGAGGTGGTGGAGAAAAGTGCTTCCACACCCTGGGCCCTGAGCTGTGTCCTCAGAGATGGATGGGGTGCTAGGTCCCTCCCAGGGCAGACAAGGGCTGGAGAGGAGTGGGGGGCATTAACACCTCTCTCCTTCTCAGACCCCCCTCCGCCTGAGCACACACACAATAAGGACTCCATCAGCCTGGGGGGCATGTTACAGAGACCTCAGCTTCACTAGCCCCCTCCCACTTCCAAGACTGACCCTTTCCCCTTCCAGTGCCTCTCCCCACCATGTCCCCACCCCCACTGGGCCTAGGAGGGGGGTCCTGGGGGCCAGGGCCTGACACAGACTTATTGGATTTCACGGTGTTTTGCTGAGAAAATAATTAAATTATCATATTTATGATGGAGCTGCCATGGCCTCTGCCAACCACTCGGAACAGAAGGGTCAGGACTGGAGGGAGGCGGGGGAAGAGACCCAGCCCCTTCCTCAGGGGGCTGACCCCAGGCCCAGGCATCTGCAGCAGCCTCCCAACTCCACACAGAGATGATAGAAGGGCTGGGCTGGAGGCAGGGACCGGAGGAAACAGAAAGGGCAGGTTATAGGTTGGGATGCTAAGTCCCTGGGTTATTTCAAACCCACTCTCACAGTCTGTAGGGCCTCTGGGCTGGGAGGTCACACCTGGCCGATCCCCATGTCACCACCAGCCCAGCTCTGAGAAAGCGCATCTTCCTAACTGCCTGGCTGAGAAGTGATGAAATCCTGGGCTCCGTCCCAGACCTGGTGCTGATAACAAGGCCCCGGCACCCTGCTGCCTGCCACCCCTGCCTGCTGCCAGGACCCCCTCCTCCCTCCCACCCACGCCCTGCCCCCCCATTCTCTTCGGGTAATTAGATTCCTCTCAATTAGCAGATTACGATCATTACCAGCTCATCTGGCAACTCAGCGCGGCACCCACAGCTGGGGGGGGCACCAAGAGGGGCACATGGGGGTCATGGGCAACCATGGGAGATGGTTGGGTTTCTCTGGGGCTTCAGGAATGTGGACAGGAGGCCTGAGACCTCCCAAAGGGCAGAGCCTGGGTGGTGGGAGGTGGCCGAAGCCTTCCCTTTCTAGAAAAGAGCGCATCCCGCTGTGCTTCCTACTTGCCAGGGGAGTAGGGGACACACCAGGCCCCGCCAAAAGCCAGGCTAGGAGCAGATGGAGCTGGCAAAGCGGAAAACAGGCCCACACGGGCTCCGCAGGAACCAAGAGCGGGTGTGGGTGATCCAACCTCGGGCCGGTGGCTCCCAGTCCCTGTGCCTGCCACCCACACCCCACTGCCCCACCGAAACCCTTCGCCCTTCCCTTCAGAATCCTTCCACTCCGGAGCCTGAGCCAGGCCCAGTGAAGAGGAATGGGGAGGCGGGTGGGCAGGCAGCGTGGGGTAGGGGTGAAGGTGGGGGCCAGGCAGGCTGGCAGCCTGGAGGGCCTTCCTCCGGAGCAGCGCAGGAGGCTGAGGCAGTGGGAGGGGGAGAGTTACCAGGGCTCCAGATTCATTATTCATGAGCCCGCAGCAACGACTCCAATTTAAATGCTAATGTGGGGGGGCCTGACTCAGCTGCCCCCCTTCCACCTCCATCCCCAGCCCAGGCACAAGCGGAGTCCGTGCTGGCTCCAAGGTTTACGGGGTTTATTAGGGAGTGGAGAGGGAGGCCAGGAGTCCCCCGGCCACCCACATTGCCCCCAGCGTGTGAAGATCCTGCCTGGCTTCCTCCGGTCCTTTCTGGACAGAGGCTGGCCATGCAGGCAGTAGCCTCGAGAGGAACAAGGAGGAGTTGGGGGGCTTCTGGCAGCCCCCCTCAGAGGATGATCTGGTTGGTGAAGCTTCGGCTCAGCTCCTTGTGTGGCAGAACAATCGAGTTCAGGATCAGCACCTCAGCAGGGATCCGGACGCGGCAGCCTGCAGTGTGGACGAGGGGGCCAGGGGGAGACCACGGGAGGGAGGTGAAGGACAAGGAGCTGGGGGCCACCACCAGCCGGGAGGAATCCCTCCCTGACCATCTGTGCCCTGGCCTCAGGCCCCTAGTGACACACAGGGCCTGGCACACAGCAGGCACTTGGTAAGTGTTTGCTAAAGGAATAAACACACGCACACACATGCATGCACATGAATGAATGCTCTCCACAGAGCATGGCCACCACCTCCGGAGGTTTCTCACACACCCAGGTCCCCTGGGAAGCCATACCCAGGATGGTGATGGCAGGCAACAGCTTCCCATCCTTGAAGAGGCTCTCACTGTCCATGTGGGCTCGGGGGTCGTTGGGATTGGGGTCATTGGGGGTGCCCTCCACACGGGCCCAGCGCCCCACGGTGCTCCCCCAGCCCACTATGCTGTGCAGAACACACGTGTGCTCCTGCCAAACAGGACGGGTGAAGTGAGGGGCTGAGAGGGGCCAGATGCAGAGCCTGTGGGATTCAGCCCTCCCCTCAGCCTCTTGGGGTGCCACGCCCTGCAGTGTGTGCCTGGGTGCCTACCTGCAGCGTGGCTCCATGGAGAATAATGCTCTCTCGGAGCCGCACACCCTCGCCCACGGTCACCCCCTCCCCGATGGAGACGTTGGGGCCCAGCTGTGGAGAGGAGCATACTCTAAGAACTGGGGGGCTTAGAGGACCCCACGTCCAA
Source organism: Diceros bicornis minor (assembly GCF_020826845.1). NCBI lineage: Eukaryota > Metazoa > Chordata > Mammalia > Perissodactyla > Rhinocerotidae > Diceros > Diceros bicornis. Next base: position 9,767,544 of record NC_080776.1, on the reverse strand, counting down.
TCCCCTCACAGAACACATAAGGGGGAAGGGACTGCTTGAGGCCACAGGACAGGCTGTGACAAAGCGGAGAGACCAGCACTCCAAGCTCAGGAGTATCCACACTGCCCCACCCATCCTGACAGCCCCCTTCCTCCCCCTGGGCTGGGCCACCACTTACCACAGCCGATGGGGCCACCTTCGCCGTTGGGTGGATGTAAACGTTTCCTAGAAGTAGAAGAGAGCACAGGGGACAAAGAGCCCAAACCCTGTCTGGTCCAGGGAGGGCAGGGTTGACAGTTCACCTCTGGGTCTGGGGTCAGGAGTCACGGCTCTGAGGGCAGAGGGCGCTGGGGTGGGGGGCAAAGGTTAGGAACTGGGGCAGGTGGGTACCTCGGATCCGTGGACCCCCTGGGGTGTGCTTGGCCAGGCGTTCTGGGTGAGTGAGCTGGTACTGGCCCAGATAGAGGCGGGAGGCATAGAGGGCTGAGCTGGGGGCCACAAGGTGGAGTAGGGGCTCAGGGGCCAGCCGAGCCCACGTCTCAAGCCCCAGTTGACCCAACCATCCCATCGGAGGCCCCGCCCATACCCTGCAGACTTGATCTGGCTCCAGATCCCGTCAGTGAGGTACACGTAGATCTGGCCCTGGCCAGCCAGGGCTGAGAACACATCCTGCTCCAGGCGGATGGTACCCGCCCCCCGCCACAGGCCTGAAGAGTCCTCCCTGCCAGAGAGGAAGGGATGCTGGCATCAGTTCCCCAGCTGAGCCCGTCTAGGGGGCCAAGAGTCTCTCACGGATAGGAATGGGAGGGAATCCCACCACCTCTCCAGGTCTGGTCAGATCCTCTCCGAAGGGATGCTCGCACCCCACGAAGCTCCTTCAGCTCCGGCACATCACCCCCCACTCCCCCAGCTGAGGTGTGTCCCAGGGGAGCTGCAGGTACAGACCTGCTGCCCATCCCTGGCCCATGTCCAAAGAGTTCAGCCAGACCTGGCTTCCCCCATTTTCACACTCTCCTCCCCACCCACTCCTCCAAACCCTGCCTCCATCACCCTCCCTCTCACCGGATGGAATGAAACACGGGCAGACTCACCCCAGAGGAAGGCAGCTGGTGAGGGCAGAGACAGTCACAGAAAGAGAGGGAGAGAGAGATGGTAGAGATGCCAGCTCAGCAGAAACAGACAGAAAGGCCAGGAGAGATGGAGAGAGAAGCAGAGACATGGGAGAAGTGAGAAGATGGCTATGAGTGAATGAGACAGGAGATGGGGAGACGGATGGGGAGTGAAGGCAGGGCATCCACAGAAGGGAACAGGTCCAGGCCTAGGAGGACCACCCTGGGATTTTGGCTTATGGCAAGCAGGCTCTGGGTGCTGTGCTCCGAGGGGCGCCTCAGCCTGAGTGTATGTGCGTGTGTGTGTCTCTATGTCTGCACCCGAACGTGTGTGCACCCAAGTGTGTACGTTGCCGTCTGTTCTGAAAGACATCTCTGGGACACTCAGAGCTTGAGAGAAATGGACCAGAAGGGGAGTGGGCAGGCGGTGAGAGAGGAGGAACTGAGATGGATAAGGAAGAGGGACAGAATGAGGTTAGAAGGGGAGGGACTGGGGAGGCTCGGCTGCAGATGACAAATGGAAAGAAGGGAGGAGGAAGGTGAGCAGGTTGAGATGGAGCCTGCAGAGACGGGGGGGTCTGTGACTGGGGTGCTTGGGGTTACAGGGCCATGGGGCCCGCCTCACAGTTGCCCATCCTGCTGATTACGCCGGAAGACATCCCCCAGGGGCCTCAGGGCTTCCGGGGAAAAGAGATAGATGCCGCAGTTGATGACATCACTAACAAATGTGCTGGGTTTCTCCACATAGTGCAGGACCTGAGGGCAGAGCAGCTGGGTTCAGCGGAGGAGGGACCGCTGCCACCATCTCCTGTGCCCCTCTATCTCCAGGTCCTCCCTGCTGCCAGGGTGGTCCTCCCAAAATGCAGAGTGCATCGTGCCACTGCCCTTCACCTTCACGCTAAGTCCAAACTACATGCCCCTCCCCTCCAGATCCTCCCCACCTCCCAGCGCTCTGAGACACAACGCCATGCCACTGCGTGCCTGGAACGTCTCTTCATATGGAAAACCCAGCTTTCAGAACCCAGCTGGCATTGTCATTCTCTCTCTGAGTCCACTCTCGTCTGCCCCAGAGTTAGCTTCTCAGCTCTGGGCACCCCATCCTCTGGCCACACCTCACCCGTGGCACTTGTGTCATTTGCAATGGTTGGCTCTTGACTATCTCTCCCACTAGACTGAAGGTTCTTGAGAGGCAGGGATTGCATCTTTTTGGCTGTTTCTCTCACACTTAGCTAGTGCCTAGCACAAACTTAAAAACACATGTGTGTATGTGTATGTTTATATGTATTTTTAATACTAAAGCTGTTTAAACAAATAAAAGGGCTGTATGAAAGGCAGCTAGGCTCTGGGACAGAGTTTCACAGAGACCCTCTGCCTTGCTGATTATGCTCCCACCTCCATAATTCTGGAGGCGCTATGCTGTTTCCTGCCTCCGTGCCTTTGCACATACCGTTCCCTCTACCTGCAAAGCCTTCCTGTCTCTTTCATCTTGACAAATTTAACTCAGCTCAGACCTCACCTCCTCTAGGGAGCCCTCCCCACCCTCACCCAGGCAAGGCTGGGTTGGGCCCCCTTTTGCACCCCCGTAGCACCCTGTGCATACATCCATCAGAGCACCACACCCATGGAAATTAACTGTTACCCCTTAGTCAATCTTTCTTAAAGGGATATGAGATGAACAACTGAGGGTATGCCCCACCTGTTTGAGGAGACTGAGGCCCACCCCATAGCATTCCAGCATTCTCTAGAGGCTGAAGGGTGGGGCAATGATGAGTAGACACTCAGCCAGCCTCCTCTCTGCTCTCACCTCGTGCGTCTGTGGATTCTCTACAATGCAGCCGTAGTTGAGGGACTGCGTTCTGTTAGCCTGAAAGACAGACACACAGAGACGGTGACCCCCCTGCTCCAGGGCAGCAAGGTCTGTTTCTTTCTTTCTTTCTCTCCCCCACAGCACCTGGCACGCAGCTCTGCCACTGACAGGCCGTCAGCAGAGGTGAGCACTGACAGCTGCCCTCCCCTCCCCACTTCTGAACAGCCAAAGGGCCCGGGGTCTCCACCACCTGCCACCTCTGTTACTGCCAGGGTTTCTGACACATCTTCTCCTGATGCCCGTTCCCACTGCAACTCCCTGGGCTGCCCCTGCCTCCCTGACACCCTGCATTCCAGAAACCTCTCCGGATCACCCCCTCTACACCCTCCAGCCCTCCCGGCCCCCTCACCGTGGTGCCAAGGAGCAAGAAAGGGTGAGGCTGGCGTCTGTGAGCATCCAACATGGCGCTCAAGGGGAAGTCGGAGCAGACGTCTGCGTTGAGCACGAAGAAGGCCTCGGGGCCTCCAGCCAGGATCTGGTCCCGGAAATGGTAGAGACCGCCCCCCGTGCCCAGGGGGGCAAATTCCTGCAGATACCTGTCCCCAGGGACCCCAGAGCCAGCTCAGTGAGATCAGAGGAGACAGACACCACGAGCCTGGGCACCTGGACCCCTCCTGCTCCCAGAAGTACGCCTGCCCAAGGCCCACAGAGAAACTCAATACAGTCAGTGATTCAGGGATGCCCAAATAAGAATCCTCTAGTGTGTGAGGGTGCCGTCTGGCAAATGCTGACTCAACCCATTCTCAAGAACTCAGAGCCCTAGGGCACTGCTCCCCACCCCCACACAGCCAATGTGCACAAACACCTGACCGGAAGGTTAAACTCCTGCTGGGCAGCCTCCAGGAACCGGGTAAGGGCCTCATCGGGTTGGTAGAAGCCAATGAGCAGAATCTCCTGCATCCCAGGGACCTGAGGACAAGGGAAAACGCTAGGACAAAAAGTATCTGATAGAATGTTGGAGAAACCCCTATTACTGGCCCAGAAGCCCAGAGACCACAGTTTCGGTCTCACCTGTGGGGCCCTGGGCACTCACTCTACCACTCTGGTCTGACTTCTCCTCTGCACGATGAGGAAGTCTCAGGCCCTATCTTTCCATCTTTTGTTACTCTATTCCTCCATCCCCTCACCTCACATCTAAATTGGGGCTCACCCTAGGAAAGATTTTGCCCACCAAGCTGCATTCAAGGATGCTCCATTCATTTCCCCCCATATTTATTATCTGTCCATCTGAGCTTGAGGTAAGGAGACCATGTATCAAAGGCCTACATTGCACCTGGCACTTTACAAACATCATCTCCACACTTCGCCACCCCACAAAGTAGATCTGATCACCCCCACTTTACAAATAAGGAAACTAAGGCTCAGAAAGGGTGAGAAATTTGGTGAAGTCCTTGCAGCAGGCAAAGACTGGATTCAAATAAAACCTTGTCTGTCCCAATACCAGAAGCAATAAAGTGATTAGCTCCATCGCAAACGGGCATGAGTTGCATGCTTTGCTATTATTAAGGTTACCCATCCTACAGCTTTAAACCGTCTCTAAGATTCCTGCCCAATCTCACATTCCATGTTTTAAAAATAGGAGTGAAATCCGAGCAAGAAGAGGCCACAGATGAGAGATGAGATTAGGGGAAGACAGCAGGGCAGCTGCACTGCACAACTCCAGGGGGCGCCATTTGCACTGTCATTTGTGAATAGTGGTCCCTGGAGTTATGCTGTGTGGGAAAATTTGCACTGTCATTTGTGAATGGTGGTCCCTGGAGTTATGCTGGGTGGGAAAAGGTCATGGTTGGAAAAGGGGGAAATATGGCATGAAGGAGATGAGCAGGAAGTGAGGCAGGAGATGGGAGCTTATGAGGTTACCTGGGCACAGGCCTCAATGTGGTGCTGGATCATAGGGACCCCCGCCACCGGAAATAGGGGTTTGGGCACCTCAAAAGACAAAGGCCTGAAGCGAGTCCCTGGGAGAGGAAAAGAAGCACATTTTAGCTTCCTGCCTCCCTCTGCCCCCACCCCACCAACCACCCCAGCCCAACCTCTCCTCGAACTCCCCTGGGTCTCACCCTTTTGAGGGCCTCCAATCAGGATCACAGCCTTCAGCATGATGGTGCCTGCTACCTAAACCTCAAATCCCAACAGAGAAGTCAAGCTCAGATCTCACATCCCAACCCAGGACCCCACTCATACCCCAACCAAACCCCAAATAGCAACCCTTAGCCATCTCCCAGGACGTAAATCCAAAGCTCAATATGGTGCCTGCCTGGACACAACACCTCACAAATCCCACATATCTCACATCTCAACCCAGACTGCAGGCTTCAGACCCCAGCAATTCCTCCCACATTCTGAAACTCACACCCCACAATTTGATCCCTAACAGATTTGCCTCTGGCCACAAACAAATTCAACAGACTCAGAAACTCAGCAACAGGCCCCCTTCTCAGACCCCATATCTCAAAACCCAAAACTCCAAACCCACTGATTCCTAAATTGTCGCATCCTCACTCTAGATGTTAAGCCCCGAATTCCAAAAATGAACCCTGAATATTGAACCTCAAAGCCTGAGTGAGCACCAGATATTTAACTACAATCCTGAGTGAACCCCAAGTATTGAACTGACACTGATCCGCATCTGATGAATCCCCAATTCTAGCAAACATCCTCTGTATGCTGAACTTGAATCCTAAAACTAACCCCTCGGTGATGAACTCTGAATCAAAACACAGATTCCGTGGGCATCCCAAACACTGAACCCACCAGCCCCCTGAGTCCCAATACTGACAAGTGCTGACTCTCTGAATTCCGAGGATTAATTTCTGACCCTCTGAACGTCACAACTGACTCTACCTTATAAGCCTTAGCCTTGCGTAGCTAGGGGCTGTGGGACCCACACAGGAGCGGACGTGCGGGGAGGCAACCCAGACCCCCGAGCCCGCCCTCTAGCTAGGGGCCGTCCCCTGCCCTCTACCCCTTTCGCCACCCCTCCATCAACTCCTTTTACCACTAGCTCCCTTTACGCCGGCTCTGCCCTCCGCTAGGGCTTGCTCCTTCCGCGCACGTGTCTTCTCGCACCTCGCGAGAACTCCTTCGCAGTGTATGCCGGGAATTGTAGTTCTTAAGCGCTTCCCTCACTTCTAACTATGAGAGGAGAGAGGTGGGGGAACACGGGGGCGTGGCCAAGGGATAGAGGGGGCGGGCCTAAATAAGGAGGGTGGGGCCTGAGGAGCAGAGACTGGAGCCTAAGATTAGGACTCCGAGCTGTCTGGGAATGGGCCCGGGGGTAGGAGCCAAAGCAGAGAACTAGGTCACAGGCAGAAGCCCGGCTTGAGACGAGAGGAGGTGTGGCCAGCCTTGAAATGGGCGCGGCCAGGGCGCAGACCCCCGCCACCAGAGGGTGGGGCTTGAGATATAAAAGAAAAGAGAAGGCGAAGTCACAGACTCTTCTGGCGGTCCCGCCTGGAAGAGAAGGAACTTCCGACCGTCACCGAAAGCCTATCTCAGATTTACCGTCTGCAAAATGAAGGACTGGACTAGCCACTCTGCAAACATTCTCACCGCACACTGTGACCTGGGTGTGTGGGTCTGGAGTAAGTGTGGGTGTGGATGCGGAGGAGAGGAAATGGCATCGCAAAAGAACAGAGTGGACGCGGAGGGTCAGAGAGAGAAGCTTTATTAAGCAAGATTTATTAAGGAGGGTTGTCGATCCCATCTACGCCCGGGCTGGGAGCCAGGGCGAAAGATCTGAGGGTCCCTTTCAGGCCACGTCCATGCGAAGCTCTGGTCCATGCCCAGGCTGTTCTCCACGTATACCTCGTACACGCTGTCCTCGGGCGTGGCCCGGTGAATGGTCAGGGTGGTGGTGGTACTGCTGGCGTCGAAGAACACCCTGGGTGGGGGGGCGCGGCTCGGTTTACTGCGCCCTGGGCCGGGCTCATTAGCCAGCTCTGTTCCCGCCTCCCAGTTCCCCGCCCCCGTCCCACGCCCGCCCGGTTTCTGGGCCCCGTCCCGCCCAGGCTCCAGCTCCAGGCCCTGCCCTCGCGGCAGGTCCCCGCCCTCGCCTGTCGTCCTCCTCGATGTCCTCCCCGTCCTTGCTCCAGCCCACGTCGGGCGCAGGTTCGCCCAAGATCGCCGCAGTCAGCGTCACCGTGGTGCCTTTGCGCGCCTTAGTGTTATCCGGTCCCTTCTGAATCTTCGCGGGGACTAGAGGCAGGGAAAGGAAACGCGCCCCAGTGAGGGACCTAGAGGTGCGGCGGTGCTGGGGCGTCGCCTCCCCAGCTAAATGCGAGATGCATTTCAATTCGCAGGGTGACGTTGGGCAAGTCTGTAGCCTCTCTGGGGCTTCATCTCCTCAGGTATAACGGGACTAATAGCTGCCCCTCCTACTTCGCAGGGCACTGCAGCCGGGGCGCGCGTACCTTCCACGAGGATGCGCGCCGAGGCCGAGCACTGGCCGAAGGGGTTGGTTACGTTGACGCTGTACTGGCCCAGGTCTGCCAGCTCGCCATCGCGCACCATCAGTGCGACGACGTCGGGGTCCTGGAAGACGTAAGGATACTTGGGCCCGTCGCGCAGCTCCTTGCCGTCCTTGCTCTAGCGGATGAATGGGTCCGGGAAATGTGGCAAGTCAGCTTGGCTGCGCTGCCCTCGATCAGCACCACGGCCTTCAGCGGCTCCAGCACTGGCTGCGGCCCGTTCTCGCACAGCTCCTTCCGGGACCTACCCCAAGCCGAGTCAGGGCCCAGAGCTCCCACGACACTGCTCCAGCCAGCCTGCAGCCCTGTCCGCCCGCACACACGGTCTCCTGCCCACCGCCTCGGCCCACTAGAACGTGGGGGTGAGTAGGGAGGGGGGCTGCTCCTGAATTGTTACCCTGATAAAATGATTTTCTCTTGTGGCCCACCCTTCCACACTTCAGTAATCACTCTCCCCTAAGTCCAGTGACCCTGGGGGTCCATGACACTGTGCTCAGCACCTCTTCCCGATGCAGGAATGCATTTTCTGCAGCTCCCTTCCTCCTGAGGGCTCCAGGGCTTTCTCTCACCTGTGGCCCCTGTAAAAGGCCTGGATGCAAATGGCTGCTTTCTGGACCTGAGGGTCATTGATATTCAGGGTACATCCCAGAGGCCGGGCCACAGCCGCTGGTTTTTTGGCAGGAGCAGCTTTGGACATCTGGGGAGCACAAAATAAACATAAAAGAGAGTCTAGGCTGACACAGAGACTCGGCCTTTAGACTTTTCCCTGCTGATTCAGAACATCTCAGGAACGGGAGTGTCTGAGGATGATCTGAGGATCAGGACTCACCATGGGGGGGTCGACTTCAGGACTTGGGTGGACTAGCTGGGTAGCAGGCAGCACAGAGCCCTTCCGGATGGCACAGTAGGGGTGTGGGCAGGTGCTCAGCCCCGGGACCTGGTTTAATACTACGCTCTCCTCTTTGCCTTGTTTGGCGTGGCTGCCCCAAGCCCCCGGGGACCCCAGCCCCCACCCTCTGACCTAAGCGAGCTCCCTACTTAGCCCGAGGCCATCTGGGATGCTGGCTCAGCCACTGGGGCAGGCTCAAAGGGGAAACCCCAGCTGCTCTAGGGTGCACCTCGCGTCAGCACCGGGACAGCTGGGCAGCTGGAAGCGGCCCCATCCCCTCCCGGCGCAGGGGGTATCCATCCCACTCCTGGGAGGACCAGACATGACCCCAGGCTTCCTGCTGGAGCAGCTTTACACTCCGGTCAATCCCCAGACAGCTGGACAATGTGCCCTTCCTAGGACACCGGCAGTTAAGGGCTGCAAGTGTTTGTGGGGGTGTCCCTGAATGAAGCCAGAGTAGCAGTGGACTTCACCGTCTGTCCAGCCAATTACGAGAGGGCAACCTCTCTGTCAGGACCAATCCAGAAGCGCATTTCTCCCCCAGCCCCAGGAGTCTAGGGTTGTCATTTCTGCACTGTGCCCCCTGGCAGTAAACTGGGATAAACCTAGAGGGGATGGTAAAGATTTTTGAGAACAGCATCCCCTCCTGCCACCCCACCCCCACTCACTCCCCTCTATGGGACATGATAGGGTCTGGCTGGGCTGCACTGTCCCTGGAGACTGGCACCAATACTGACTCCCCAACTCTAGGTCAACCCAAGCCCCTTTTGGGGCATAAACTGGTGCACAGGGGCATCAGACTACCTGGGGTGAATGGGTTCAGTTAACTCCCTGGGACTTGCCTGAAGTCCAGTCTGCCCAGGCCAGGGCACCAGGTAGCGCATTGCTTCCATTCGTTGTAACTGCCCGCCCAGCTGTGGAGCACTGTCATCTTTTGATCAGAGCAATTCTGACACAGCTCTGCTGACATAAATCACCTTTGCTCCTCCGGGTTTGGAACCAGCAGTTCACATGCCATTTCCAATGGAGATGGGAAGGGAACTCAAGATCAGAGGGGAACGGGAGAGGAATTTTACCATTTATCAAGATATGAGTTCAGGCACCTCATTTTTATGAAAACACTCGCAGGGAGTAGAGGATTAGAGATTCTCACAGGCGAACTGTATATCTTCATCGCTAAAATGACAGGTGGGCAAGGTGTCTCTCTGGTCCCTTCCATCTGGCTGTAACATCCTGTTATTTTATGGTGATGGGGCTTGCCTCTTCCCTGGGGTCCTGAGAAGCCAGAGAGGCTGGGCTGGTCTGGGCAAAGGGGTGTTTGGGCTACAGCCAAGGGCCCCCAACCTCAATCAGCAACACACCAGCGCCACCTCTTTCTGATCACGGGGGAAGGCTGTATTCCTTTCATTTTGCCAAGAACAGAGTTTTCCAGGTGGGAAGGGGCATAGTCTGGGGGACGGGACAGTCCCTCTGGATACAAGGAGAACTGGTTCTCCCCTCCCCCACCTCAGGCCAGGGCAGCTCAGTTCTAGGACCTAGTGGCCACTCTGTGGCACCACAGGGGGACAGCTAGAGTCAAGGTGCCTTAGCATTCAGCAGACCCCTTAGCTTGCTGTGGGGACAAGAAGGTCCAGGCTGAGTGTTCCTGGGCCCTAGAAAAACGCTCGTCTGTGGCCTCACCACAGCAGACACGCCGACCAGAGCACTGGCAGCTGCCCTGTGCCGCTGGTGCCTGCATACCTCACACTGAGAGCACGGGGCATGGGCCTGTCCTGGTTTCCTCCGCAGCTCTTCATACCACCTGCTCTCGCCAATCATTATGATGAAACTCCCCCCCGCACCGCACCCCGCTCCAGGGGTCAGGACCAGGGCTAGCCCGTCTCCTGGGCAGAGTCAAGGAGGCTGAGCCAGGATTGGGGTGTGGGCTGATCCATTCTAGAGCCCAGCATCCTCCAACTTGTGATAACGGAACATGTGAGAAGAGGTGGAGACCACCAGAGTCTGGTTAGAGGGTGGTGGTGGGGATTTGGTGGTCCTGCGAGGATTCCAGACACTTCACAAGGAGAAGCAGACCGAAGTCTCTCCTCCCTCCAGGACTAAGGAAAAAGTGAGGCCCACAGGGCTAGGGGAGGGGAGGAAGATCCCAAGGGGCTAGCTGGTATGCCTTGGCTCTCACTGGCCCAGACAAGGCTGGAATGGCCCGTCCCAGCACCCCCAGGACCTCCAGCCATCCCTCCCCATAGATCACACATAGGTCCTGCTGCTTGCCGTTTTTATTTTCCTTGTGACAGACAGACAGACAGCTGCACAGACAGCTGGATGGCTGGGGGGATGGTCAGGACAACATGGGCAATAGGGATTGGATGGAAGGGAAATTTCATAAAAGTCAATAAATAAATAAATACGAATGGGAAGAAGGGCGAAGGCCACGGAGCGGTGGTGGGGACATCCTTGGGCCAGCTCAGAGTGCCCACAGCTGCATCCACTGGGACAGGAGGAGAGTGCCGGCCTGAGCGCCCACTGCCTCCAGTCTCCTGCCTTCCACACTCCTCCTTCTGGGGATGCTGGCAGCTGCCCCCCCCCACACCGGCCCCACCTGAGTCCTCTCTCCTCTCCCTCCCCCATCTCGCTGCCCTCGCTCACATGCTGCCTCTGGCTCCCTGGCATTGTCTCCACGTCCTGTCCGTTTCATGGACTCACTCCCAGCCCATGGCCCTGATACCCTGGGCCCCTGCCTCTTCCTCTCTCCAGCCACTCACACCCTCCTCGGTTGGTTCTGCCCCAGATGCACCATGCCCCATCCCCAGAACCTTCCTAGAGCCTCCCCCTCCATATCCTTCGGCTTCTTTTCCTTGTCACTTCCCCATTCCCTTCTTGCCCCTCTTCCTGCTCCTGACCCCGCCCAGCCTGGCCAACGGGTCTCCACTCTGGCTCTGGCCTGGGTGACATCAGCAAAGCCTGGGGCCTCTGTCCCCGCAGGTCCATGAGGTAATAGCCCGGCCGGATGTTGCTGCTGGTGGTGTCCGGAGCCCACCCGGCTCTGCGTGGGCCCTGGAATGTCCCGCGGCGTCAGCGGGAACCCGAGTCAACGCCCGAGGCCGGGCTGTGGTCTGAGCCGCTAGGGGCTGCCCGGGTAGGAGCGAAGCAGCACCTTGTGGCGGGTGGCGGCCTCGGCCCGGCGGCGCCGCTGCTCGCCCAGGAACTCCTTGAGCCGGTTGGTGGTGAAGGTGAGCGTCTGGCGGCGCAGCTTCATCAGGTAAGCGTCCTGCAGCCACGGGTGGGCCAGGCAGTCCTGCAGGGAGGGCCGGCTCCTGCCAGGCGAGCCAGGGACCGTGAGCCTGGAGGGGCAGCTCTGCCCTTCCATGGGTCGGGGTCTCCATCCTGGATTCACTCCTAGTCAGTTATCTTGGGCAACCCTGGGGCTCAGTTTCCCAATCTCTGGAATGGGGATGGTGACTCTCCCTACGTCATAGGGCTCTGATAGGCTTTCCATGGTGGTAAGTATCACCATTTAGTAGAGGTAGTGGGGGCAGGGGTGGGGGTGGGGGATCTTAGGCAGGGGCTGGGCCAGGGCAGGTAGTGCTGGGGGTTGGAGGGTGTGGGGCCCACTCACCACGGATGGACTGAGAGGACCTTTCGCAGGAAGAGGGTGGCGCTTTGGGAGGTGTTGGGGTACAGCTGGAAGGCATCAAAGCGGCCCCCCACAATCCGAGCCTCCGTTTCCTGGGGGTCTGGCTCATAGAATGGGGAGCGCCCACTGAGCCTGTGGTGGAGACAGTTCAGCTGACACACGCAGACTGAGGGTCAACTCACAGGCCCAGGGGGACATTAGTGTGAGGGTTCTGAGGGGCATGGCACTCAGGAACAGAGCCACCCACACCTGGGCGCGCGTATGTGTGTGTGTGCGTGTGTGTGCCGGGGAGGGGGTGTAGACAGAAGGGGTCCTGGGGGCACTCACATGATGTAAGTGAGCACACCTACTCCCCAGATGTCCGTAGCAGAGCCGATGGGTTCTCCCTTCACCATCTCAGGAGCTGACAGGGACAGAGGCCAAGATGAACCAGCTTCCCTGTGGCAGGGGAGGGGGGAGGCGGGGGGGGGAGAGGAGGGGAGGGGGGAGAGGCAGGGGAGGCCCCTGGGGGCTTAAGGAGCTGGACAATGTCCAAATCACCAGACCATGGCTACGACCAGAGCAGCAGGCCCTAGACACCAGCAGGCAGGACGGGAGTGGGGGTGGCTCCCAGGGGATATGTGGGGCACCTGAGGAACGAGCCTAGGCACTAAATGGGGGTTCCCCAGAACTGCAGAGGAGTGGAGAACCAGGGTCACTAGCTCCCTCGGATGAGCTCCGAGGGAGGGCGCCCATTCACAGAGTGTGACCAACGCCAAGATGAAGAGCCTTTGCAATCAGCCAGGCTGGCTCTAATCCCAGGCTGCCCCTTCCAGCCACGGGGCCCCGGGCAATGTACTAAACGTGTTTGGCTCTCCATTTCCTCATCTGTAAAGCGTAGCTTGCAGAATAACTCTACGGAATAGGGATAATGAACATAAAGCGTTTAGCAGGTAGCTAAATGGGAGCTGGTTTTCCTTATTTATATAAATTAATAATTGATTCTCCTGTCTTTCCAGCTTTACCAAATCCTGGCTTTGCCGTTTATAACTCTGATGTTGGACAAATTCTTAGCCTCACTATGCCTCTGTTTCCTCGTATGTAAAATGGGGGTAATATTATGCCAATCTCCAGGGCTATTGTAAAGATAAATTGAAAAAAATCCACGGAGGGGACTTAGTTCATTGCTTACATACAGTAAGCACTCAATAAATGGCACATAGGCAGGTGAAGTGGCATGAGCCCTGGCTGCTGCCCCTTTGGCAGGACCGCAACCTCCACCCTGGCTGGCATGGTGCCCTCACCCATGAACTCCAGAGTGCCCGTGCGGTGGCCAAGCGGCCGCAGGGCCTGGGGGTTGTACGGCTGCGCACTGCCGAAGTCCACGATCTTGAGGGCATTGTCTGGGGCCAGCAGCAGGTTGTCCGGCTTGATGTCCAGGTGCAGGACGTGGCGGCCGTGGAGGTAGTCCAGGCCCTGTAGCAGCTGCACCACGTACGTGGCCACGTCGTCCTCCGAATACCGGAACCTGGGGGGCCCGGGGGACACAGGTGATATCCCAGCCCAGCTCCCCCTACTCCATTCCCCGTCCCTCCGGAATGTCTGGCTACCTGTCGCTGAGCCCACAGAGGAGCTCCCGGTTGCCACAGCTCTCAGCGATGAGCACGAGGTAACGGGGGGTGATGTAGGCCTCGTGCAGGGACATGAGGCGCTCGTGGTGCAGCGTCCGCAGCACTTCATACTCCTGCAGGACCCGCCGCTTGCCCTCAGCCGCGTAGGGCACGATCTTGGCCACGAACGTCCGCCCGGTGGCGTTCTCCCGGCAGGCACGCACTACACCGAAGCGGCCCCTGTGCGTCGGGGGAACACCACAGGCTCAGAGGACAAAAGGGGACACCTCCATTGTGAGGGCTAACTGGGGAGGAGCAGGGACTCTGGGGGCAACAATGCAGGGGTTCCAAGTGTGGGCTCTGGAGTTCAATCCTAGGAGCCTGAGTTCAAGTCCCAGCTCTGCCACTCACTGGCTCTGTACCTTAGGCAAATCTCATAACCTCTCTAACCTCAGTTTTCCCATCTGTGAAATGGGGGATGATGATAATGCAGTGTCTCCCTCTCAGAGTTGTGAAGATTAAATGGGATCAGCACCCAGGTCTCAGCACCTCCCCGACCCTGGCCAGGGTGCTCTGGACTTCTCTCTGGATCCCTGTGTTCCCAAGCTTCCACCCACTCCCCGCTCTGTCCCGCTTCCTTCCCCCGGCCCCCGCTTGCCTGGCCTTCTCCTCCAGGAAGGTGTAGGGTTTCTGAGGGGGGCCCTGCCGAAGAGTGGTGCCCTCCGGCCGGGGAGAGCGGACCACTTCCTTGGCCGGGCTGAGGCTCCGCACAGTCACCTTAGTGGGCTCGGGAGGGGGCTCGGGAGCTGGGGGCTCGGGGGCTGGTGGTGCAGACACAAAGGAGGTCACCATATACACGGGAGTCGAGGAAGACGCTGGTTTAACCCCTTGAGGGGTGGAGGCTGGGGTTGGGGTCCCAGTGTCAGGGACGGAAGACTTGGGCTCACTTGGGGCGACCTGGGCACTGGGTGGGGGGGGCTCTGCTTGTGGGGCAGCCTGCAGGCCCCTGTGCTTTCGTGGGGGGGTTTGGGGCGGTGGACCTGCAGCCTTGAGTGAGGACAAGGCCTTACTGGGTGGTGTTGGGAGAGACGAGGGGCTGGGAGTGGCTGACTGGGGGGCTGCGGGAGCAGGAGCTGGGGCGGGGGCTGGGGACGGGGCCAGTGAGGTAGGAGAGTCAGGAGGCGGGGCCCTGGCTGGCCCTGAGGTAACAGGGGCTTCTCGGTGAGCAGCAGATGGCGGAGCTGAGGAATCTAAGTGGAGACAAAGAAAATCATCACCATGGTGGCTGGGCGGCAAAACAGTGGTGTGCCAAGGAGGGGCAAGACCCTGGGCTCAGGGTGCCCTTCCTTCTCTGGCCACCTTCCACTCCATCCCACTGACCTTTCGTGCCCCTGACGAAGACCTTCTCAGAAGGATTGCTGAAAGGCCCTTGCCCGGCACGGTTGGCACAGGCCACACGGAACCTCACGGTCACGCCGATCGGTAGGTGGGTCACGTTGTAGTAACAGTCGGGGATGCCTGAGCTCACGGGGTGCCAGGAGGACTCCCCTGCAGGCAGCAAGGGGGAGGGGCTGAGGCCGCAGAAGGCATGGCCCACGCTCCCAGTGCTTTCTTTTTTTTTTTTTTTAATTTATTTTTTCCCCCCACAGCCCCAGTAGATAGTTGTATGTCATAGTTGCACGTCCTTCTAGTTGCTGTATGTGGGACATGGCCTCAGCACGGCCGGAGAAGCGGTGCGTGGGTGCGCGCCCGGGATCCGAACCCAGGCCGCCAGCAGCAGAGCGCACGCACTTCACCACTAAGCCACAGGGCCGTCCCGTCCCAGTGCTTTCTGTGAGGAGCCCAGGGAGGGGCCCTCTGCCCAGGGAGGGCACTCGCCTCCTCGGCTTCTCCGCCTTCCACCCTTCCCGCCACCAGCCTGCCCTGTCCCTCACCATCCACCCGCCGCTCCAGGGTGTACGTGCAAGGTGCCCGGCTGTCTCCTGGCTTCCAGAGCACCAGCGCAGTGTCCTGGTAGGTCTGGGGCACCTCGGGAGGAGCTAGCTTTCCTGGGATGCCTGGCGAGAAGAGGGGAACCCCAGTGAGCCCCCATGCCCCAGCCTGGGGTCCATCAAGCCCTACCGCACGATCCCCCATCACTGTCCCCCCTTGGTCCCTGCCCCGGGCTCACGGGCCACAGCCACGGTACAGGAGCTGGTGACGCTGCCTAGGACGTTGGTGGCAGAGCACTCATAGAGCCCAGCGTGCCGCTTGCCAGCCCGGGGGATGCTCAGCAGCTGCCGTCCGTCTTTGCAGGACACGATGATCACCGAGGACTCTGAGTGCAGGGACTGCTTGTCTGGGGGCAGGGAGGAAGGGGAGGGGCTGCTGAGTGAGGCAGCACATTGCAGGTCCCCTCGGTTGCCACCTCCCTCCCTCCCTGAGCATCCTCTGGCCTTGGGGCCACTTGCCTAGGCCACTCTCCTCACCTCTCATCCAGGAGATGTGGGGTGCAGGGCAGGCCGCCGGCAGGCAGAGCAGGGTGGCTGCCTCGCCCTCCAGCAGCACCTGGTCCTTGAGCTTGATGTGGAAAACTGGGGGGAAGTCTGGAGGGGGAGCAAAGACAGCCATGGGTCTGTGGGGACCCTGGCTCGCTTACCGCTGAGGGAGGAGAGGATGCATGTAGGAGCTCGGGAGCAGAGTGAAAGGTTGTCTCTTCCCCGTCAGATGTGGGAAGTCAAACCCCACGCCACGCCTTCGAGAATTTTCTCTGGGGTGAGCATCACACTCCCCAGGCACTCGCTGTGTTTGGAACTCTCTTTTCCTTTCACTGACTCCTGAAGATGCTGACTACCTCATGTTTGTAAATCGCTTACAGCAGGGCCTGGCACTAAGTAAGTGCCCTATAAGCATTTGTTAAATAAAATAAAAACAAACAAATATTGAGAAACTATAATGGCTAAGATCCTGCGATACCCACTCCCTCCAGGGCACCGTAGGGCACGTGAGAGGAGCTGGTGACCTGAGCAGAGACTCCGGGATTGAACACAATGTTCAATGAAAATGTGCAATCTCAAAAGATCTGAAGTCTAGGCAGAGCGGGGGCAGACCCCAGAAGTGCGTCAGCCTCCCCCACCCCTTGTCCCCCTGGGGTCTGGGGAGAAGATTCTAGACCTCCTAACGCTCCTTCAGGTCAGCTAAGTGGTGAAAACTTTTGAAGGGGCAAGAGACAGTATCTGCAGGACCTTGGACCATGTCTTGCCTGTAAATTGAGAAAAATAATGATACCAATCTCAGAGGGTTATTGTGAGAATTAAAAGAGGCATGCAAAGTGCTTAGGGTCTGACATATTGTAAGGGCTCGTAAATGTTAGCTTTTATTGTTGTTGTGATTATTAGCTTGTTAATATGCCCAGTAGACGAGCCACGTGCAGACCCCCAAAGAAAGAGGCTGTTTCAGGAAAGCTGGCTTCACAGCTGGCTGGTGAAGGGCCCATGGCCCGGCTGCAGGTGGGCCAAGGTCTTGCCCCAGTGCAGCCGGCCTGTGGCTCCCTAGTGCCATGAGGGTCTGCATTCCTGCTCCCTGGGAATGTCTCTAGAAAATTCCCAATCTGGTCCTGGCCACCGGGGAAGGAGGGAAGGGGTAGATTTTTTTCACGTGGGCAGAGAAAGCTGAGAGGTAGATACCCCTGGGAGCCCCAGCTACTGCCTGTCTGAAGACCCAGGAGGCAGTGGGGGCGGGGATGAGCTGGGCAGGAGAGGAATGCTCAGTAGGATTGGATGATCAGGACAGCAGCGTGCCCCCCTTTCCCACTGTACCCCAGTGTTCCCCAAGGAGGGGTCCCACACCGAGGCTCCAACACCATAAAGTGATACAGTTTCATTAACGGGCCTCCAGACCAAGTGAGGGTACTGGGTAGGGGGGAGACAGAGAGAGGCCAGAAGGAGAGGTGAAAGGTGACCCCAGCCCAGCTCTGCCAGTCCCACTCCCATTCCCCCAGGGCCAGCCCTAGCTGTTAAAGTGGACACGGGACAGCCTTCTTCCTGCAGGGAGCAGGAAGAGGATGAGGTAAGGGGACACTGCCTCAGCAGGCAGGAATCAGCTGCACCAGCAAAATGGAGCTGGGAGGGAGGCCCCAGGTGGGAAGAGATCAGCTGTCCCCAGGTTTCTGTGCTGGCTTCTCTCTCTCTCTCTTTCCTCCTCCTTCTCCACCCCTGTCCCCACCAGCTGGCCTCCCTCCCTCCTCTTCACTCACTACAGCCCCCACTGCTCACTGCACCAAGTCCCCTGGCCAAAGCAGGACACAGTCACCTCAAGGCCAGCTGAGGCACGGCTGAGGAGTTTTATCAGGAAACGGGCAGAACAGAACCGGTGACTGACAGAGACTGCACACAGCCTGGCTTCGTGGGCCTGCTCCTTCCCTGCATGCTGCTCTGGGAAGCCTTTGCGTGCAGTCCTTGAGTAATGCCCCTTTTTCAGGTGGGGGACCGCGTGACCCCAGGTGGAAAATACCCCCTCCCTGTAGCCCCAGGGCCCTTGGACAGAGAAACAGACCAGGGCATATCCCAAGTCCCCCTCCCCCCAGCAAAGAGCCCAGAGGGCTGCTTGTTCATGCAGAAGGACCTTCTGTCAGGGCAGGGGGACAGGGCAGGACAGTCGGGTGTTCAGGGCTATAGAGAAATGGAGAATTAGGGGCACAGTCCAGATTGTGGGCCTCTAGGCTGGGAGAGAAAGAGCATCTTTGAGTGCACATTCAAGCATACACACATCTGGAGGGGGCGGTGGGGGCTGTGGGGGCAGCGGAGCCCTATCCCGAGCTCCTTTAGAATGACACCCAGTTACAGAGAACTTCTAGGGTCTCCCACGAGGGAGGAGACCAGCCAAAGAAAGGTATTTTGCCATACTTGGTATCCTAAAGCCCGTTCTGGGATCTGGCTACAGAGGGTCGGTCACACAGTCCATCTCTCTGGCTGCTCCACTTACTACCAGCCCTGTGACCTGGACAAGGTACTTAGCATACTGAGCCTCTGTATCCCTACCTGTGAAATGGGGATAAGAAGAATAGTTCCTAAACAGCGTAGGAGGGTTGGGTGAGGGAGCGCTTGTGGTGCTTAATAGGACTCTGGGCATTGCTAATTAAGTGCAGCTGCGACTATTATTATTGTTGTTGTTGTTGTTTTCATGACTTCAGGCCCCTCCCACCATTGCCCTGGCTCCTAAAGTCGTCCATCTCCCACCCAGCTATGACTATCCTCTGGGGAGGGGAGGGGGTTACTCACCCAGCAGGCCTGTATTACCTGATTCACTGCGCACATACCGGTGACCCAAATCCTCCTGGACGCTGGCAGAGAGGCTTGGCTGCGACCCCTTGTCCTTCCGCAGCCGAGAGAAGCCCCAGCGCAGCCGGCTTCGGCTTTCCCCAGGAGCTGGGAAGACCCAGGCCCATGGGCACTTGCCCAGCCGGTCCCACAACATTCCCACCTCCCTGCAGCCCTCAGCCCCACCCTGGCCTGCTCCCATGCCAGCCCCTGGCCCCAGCCTCCCTCCGCTCCAGCTCTGCCAAGTCCACTCTCAGGGCCTCTAGCACCTCTCAGCCTCTTTCTGGTGGATGTCCCTCTCCCTCTCCTGCTCCCAGAGCCTCTCCAGCACGCCCTGCGCCTGTCACCCCAACCCTGCACCCCCACTCCCTCCCCACTGTTCACAATTCACGCGCCGCTCTGCCCCTCCTCACCCGAGGAGCCCGACGTGGCGCTGGCCTCGGAGCCCAGAGACTCGGCAGAAGGCGTGGTGGCGCTGGCCTGGGCGGCCAGCTGGTTGTGCTGTAGGCCGAGGCGCCGCAGACTCTCGCCCTCGGACGTGGCCCTGCGCAGCCGTCCGAACAGCGGCGTGCTGCGGCCCGACGTGCCCCCCGAGTCCTCGCTGCTGCCGCTGCGCTGCAGACGGCTGGACAGCCGCTCCAGCGTGGAGCTGAGCCGCCTGCGCACCGCCAGCACCGGGGAGCCCCGCGCCGAGCTGCCGCCCTCCGAGCTCTCCCCGTCCCCGCCGCGGGCCTCCCAGGCCGGGTGGCGCTGCGCCGGCGGGGTCCGCCGCAGACGCTGGGACAGCGACAGCGAGAGGCGGCGCACGAGGCCCGGCTCCCCGACCGCCCTGAGGTCCTGCACCGAGCGGGAGCGCTCGGGCCGTCGCACCAGCTCCAGCGGGGTTCCCGCCGGGCTGGGCCGGTACATGCCGTCCTCCTCCGGGGCCCCGCGGAACGGGCCGCGCTCCTCGGAGCGCGAGCGGCTCAGCATCCGCAGCCCCCGAGACAGGGGCGACTCCCGACTGCGCTTGAACTTGGCCTCGAACACGGCCTCTGACTCCAGGTTCTCGATGCTGCTGCTGAGGCTGCTCCCTGGCCTGCGGGGCACCGTGGGGACCCGGGCTTTCTCGGCTAGCACTGGGGCAGCCCTGGCTGAAGGCACGCGCTTCTCGGGGGCTGCCGGAGGCGGGGAGGCCACCCTGGAGAACACAGCCGGGTGGGGCTTGGGCTCCGATGGAGCTGCGGCAGGGCCCTGCGGGGGGCCTGGCACGTGGCCTGGCAGCTGGAGCGACTGCATGATCTGGGCATAGGGCGTCAGGGGGGGCGCTGGGGTTTGCAGAGCCACAGGGGGCTGTGCAGGCTTAGGGGCTGGGACTCTTTCTGGCTTGGCCTCTGGGGCCTTCTCTTGCGCAGGCTGGAGTGCGGAGGCCTGGGGAGCATCACTGGGTGTGGTGGCAGGAAGTTCTGAAGACTTGGGGGCACTGGGTTTGGGGGCACTGGGCCACGCAGGGCTGGGCTGCTGGGCCTCGCTGAGGGCAGACAAGGAGGGAGACTCCTGTAGCCTGCGGGCCCCAGGCCGGGCCACCGGGATCTCAAGGGGTGCCCCAGCACGGCGGTGCCGGCCCCGGGGCTCTGCCTCCCCCTGTGAGAAGCTGCTGCTCTTCTGCAGGCCCCGTGTCTCAGGTGGGGGCTGGTGGTGGGGTGCTGCCTCACTGGAGGCAGCCCGCACCAGCCGGGGGTCCCGGGCACGGCCCCCGAGGCTCTCTAGCAGGGGGCCCCTGAGGCCGCTAACCTTGCCATCCTCAGGGCCTCCCCGCAGCAGCCGCTGGCGCAGGGCCTGCAGCCTCTGGGCATACTCGCCCTCCCCCAGGCCTCCCCGGGTCAGGCGGGTGGCCCCCGGGCTGGGGCTCCGGCGCTGTGGCAGCTCCACAGACGCCGCCTTCTGCAGGCTCCGGCCCGGCTCCCTCGGCCCGGCCCAGGGCAGGGCGCTCTCAGCTGAGCTGCCCCTCCGGAGCTCTCCCCGCGGGGGGCTGAGCCCAGCCGGGGGCTCCTGGCCTGGGGAGGGGATGGCCTGAGGTCTGGGGGCCTCCTGGTCCTGAGAGGGGGCCCTTCCCTGCTCCTGCCAGTCCATGGGGGTGGCAGCCGCAGCCTCTGGGGTCCCCAGGGCCTCATCCTCAGTGGGAATGTCAGTGAGGGACACCCGGGAGCCTGAGAACTCGGGCTGCAGTGGCCGGGGCACTGAGGGCAGCTCCTCCAGCTCTTCCTCTTCGGAGTCCGAGGAGGACGAGAGCCCCCCACTGGGGGGTGGTCTTCTGGGCACAGCCACCCACACCCGCTCTGGGGGTGCCCGCAGCAGCTCAGGGATGGGGCGCAGCACCAGGTGGCACTTGTAGCTGATCTGGGAGCGCTGCAGACAGGGTACTAGGGTCAGACCTGAGGGTCCCCTCAGGTCCCACCTCAGCCCCGGGAAAGAAGGCCTGGGGCAGGCAGAGGGTCGGGGACAGGTTGAGAGAATCAAAAGTGGATGAAGATAGATGAGCAGGAGGGGACAGCACATGATAGAAAAAAGGCAGAGTTAGAGGAAGGAGGCTGCAGGAGAAGGCGGAAGGCACCGAGGCAGGGCCCAGCCAGACTCACCTGCCACCTCCGCCGGGAAAGGAACAGCTTTAGGTGAT
Source organism: Diceros bicornis minor (assembly GCF_020826845.1). Taxonomy (NCBI): domain Eukaryota; kingdom Metazoa; phylum Chordata; class Mammalia; order Perissodactyla; family Rhinocerotidae; genus Diceros; species Diceros bicornis. The sequence goes on along the minus strand of NC_080776.1, from coordinate 9,746,058 downwards.
CCGTGCTCACCTCGGCGCCCTTTGCCTGTGTCTGCAAACCCGGGAAAGAGAGCCTGAGGGAGAGGCCTCTGTCAACCTAGACCCTCAGGATTTGGCAATGGAGAGACAAAGTCCACAGGAGGGGACAGTGGACCGAGCAGTGTTAAGTCTGGGCTCCTGGGGGTCCCCTTCCCTTTGGCTCTGTCACAACAAGTCCCAGAGCCAAGGTGCCCAGGCAGGGACAAATTCCCTAAACCAAGGGAAAGGCAGAGAATGGTGGCTCCTGGGGTGGGTGTCAGAGCCTACACCAGGGCTCAGGGCCCTGTCCGGAGGTACTGGCTGCCCTGGCCTGGGCCCCGCTCCCCAGCTCACCATCTGTCTCCGTGCAGAGCCAGCGCCCCATGTGGAGCCTCGGCGGGCCAGACCTAGGCAGATGCTTCCCTCAGCCACCCACCCAGGCGGTCCTTTCCAGAGCTCGTTTCTGATCTGAGAGACAAGGCTCACACTCCCAGGACAGACACCAGAACGACCTCAGCCTCCAGCTGGCCCAGCACATCGCTCAGTGGACGGTTTACCTAGTGGCTCTTTCTGCGTCATTTGCTGACACCCCCCCCACCCCTGGCACTGTGCCCTGCGGTGCTGGGGTCTGAGGATGAATGAGCGAGAACTCTGTCCACATGGACCTCAAAACCAAGATGCCAGGATGTCACCAACCCCAGTGTGTGGGACCAGGGCAGGACAGAGGTGGGCACACAGGAGTGAGGAGGACCAGGGCTGGCCTCGAACGCCTGGAAGAACCCCGATGAGGACCCCCGGGATGAGGGGGTCCAGACCTGTGCCTTGGAGTCCATGATACCCCAACTTAAGCCTCAGTTTCCTTATCAACAAAATGGGAGCAATAATACCTTCCTTTGCTGAGCTGTTGTAAGGCTAACAGACCGTACGTGTACAAAATGCCTATCATGGTTACTACACACAGTAGGTCCTCAATAAATGGAGCTGTTAATAACGTTCTCTCTCCCTCTACCTCTCCTATAACTACTTTGCGGGGTTCGACTCACTTTGAACCAAGGATGTTCCAAGGTCTCCCCTGCGTTGGGCCTCCTGTAAGGGAATGAGGATTAAGAAGGGATTTATCATTCATTCACTCAGTCCATAAGTATTTGGGAACACAAGGCTCTAAGGAGTTGGGGGTTGAACATCTAAGGGCAGAAGCTTGGGCAGCAGTGTGGGGGGGCAGAGAGGACTCTGCAGGTGGGGGCTCCTCTCGGCCTCTACTCACAGCCGGTCCCGCACCAGCACTTTGATGAGGAAGCCCCGGGCCTCCCTGCTCAGGCTCAGGAACGTGGTCTCCTCGAAGGCCACGTTGTAGTTCCGGATGTTCATCAGTGTTGTCCGGTCGTTCTCCCCAACAAACGGGGAGATTCCCGTCAGACTGCAGGTGTGGAGAGGGCAGGCGTGAGGGGGTTGGCAGGGCCCCAGGGCAGAGACAACATGGGATGCCAGTGGGGACATAGGGCGGGGACAGGTGGAGACCCTGGGGCTTTGGGGAGGCAGAGGCTGGTGAATCTGGGCAGAAGGTGGTCTTTCCGTCTCTTGCCTGTCCTTCCCCCACTCCCCCCCCACACACAGAGGCAACCTGCCTTGAGACCTGGGCAACCAGGTGCCTGCCCTGGGCCCATGTTTCAGAGGACCTGTTCTGTCCCTCCTCCAGCTATGGCCTGTCCCTGAGGTGAGGAGTCTGTGCCAAGGGGATAAGCGCCCCCTCGCCGAGCCCGAGCCTCCCCCTTCTAGTCCTCTGGACACTCGGGACCTTGTAGTTCCCTGCGTAAATGGCACTGAGCCTGCACTGGGCTCCCTCTGTCCAGCTTCCCAGTGTGCCCGCCCCTTATGGAGGGGCATGGTGGCAGACAGAGCTGAGGCACGCAGACTGAGACGTCCACATTCATGCACATGAGGCCCCGTGCCATGCATGAAGGAGTAGGGGGTGTGGAAGAGAAGGGGTGGGCTGCAATGTTAGGGATGGGCCTGCTAGGAGGCCATGGGAGACGGGGGTCCTGGTGCAGAGGGGTCCTTACCAGAGGAAGGCGACGACGCCCACGGGCCTGTGGGGAAAGGAGAGTGGATGGGTAAGAGAACCGCCCAGCTCCCACTGAAAGCGAGCAGTTCTCTGCCACAGCTCATCTATGGAGAAGGGTCCTCTCCGTGAACACAGTCGTGGACAAATGGGCACAGGGCGGCCTCCCTCGGGAGGACTGTGAACCCAGAGGTCTGGACATCCCTGGAGAAGTCAAGAGTCATGGCAGTGCCAGCCCAGGAAACCAAGGGACTGTGTCTGCCTCACTGGGGTAGGCAAGGTGGCTGCAGAGGGGGAGGCCCAGCACCCAGGGGGGCCAAGGACCCAAGGACCAACAGGGCTGAGGCCTTAGTGACCAGGTCGGCCCTGATGGAAGGGGGGCAGGTAGAAACACGGGCAGGAGACCCCGTGAGCAAAGCCACCAGCCAACTGTCAGAAGGAATCTGGGTCAGGAAAGCTCCTCTCTGCCAGCGAGCAAGTCCCCAGCACGGCACTGAGGGCAGCAGCCCGGCCGGCCCCAGCCGCCCTGTATCCAACATTACCAGATGTCAGTGACTCCAGAGACAGGGGTCTGGTTGACAATCTCGGGTGCCACGAACTCGGGTGTGCCGTACTGGCAGTACTGGGGCTCCCCCAGTGTCAGCTCCTGGGCGTTCCCGAAGTCACAGAGCCTCACCTGCTCGTCACCCTCTGCACCATCCCACACCAGCAGGTTCTCAGGCTGCAGGACACAAGGCAGGGCATGGGAGCTGAGCGAAGAGCGAAGAGGACACCCCACCGCCTGGCTCCCTCAGGGTGCCTGCTCCCCGTCCCCAACCTGCCCCTCACCTTGACATCCAGGTGCAGCACGTGGTTCTGGTGCAGGTAACATATGCCCTCCAGCACCTGGCGCATGTAGGCCCGGATCTGCGGAAACAGGAGGCCCAGAGTCCATGGGGGAAGGGTGGGGTATTACGCTTGATCACCAACAGGGCTGTGGCAGGAGGTCAGGCTATGCCTGGAAAGAGGCCTGCAGATGGCTGGTGGAGGGGGTGGAAACATGGGGTTGCTGAGATCTAGTCTTCCATGTACAGCTGCACAGATCAGGCAGAGCACAATTATAGGAGGGAGCCATTTACATTATAATAAAAAGAATTGTGCAGTGCACAACTTGTACAGCCCTGTATGGCAGGACAGCGGTGAGACTGAATAGAATCTAAGTGGGGCTCCTTCTGGGAGAAATGTTTGAGGAATATTTACGTGAGGAAGACTGGGAAACAACAGAGTAGGGGCCAGGGTGGGTCTGCTGAGATTTACAGAGGACAGTACAAGTTCCAGGGTGGGGGTCTGATCTGATGGGGGATGGGGGCTCTGGTGCCTGCGTGACAGTGCTCTCGAGCACCACCCCCTGGCCTATTCATGGGCACAGACGGCATGTCAAGGACCCACCCCTCAGGTCTCAGAACTCAGGTGGGTGGAGGCCAGTGCCCAATCTGACCCCTACCACCCGCTGCCCTCACCTCAGACTCACACACGGTGGGTTTCCTGGCCATCCGCTCCAGGAGCTCCTCTGTGCATCTGTGTCCCAGATCAAGGAGAACACTGACCAGTGCCAGGTCCTCCCTGGGCAGTGCCCTCCACCCCCAGAGCCCAAGTCAGTTCCCAACTGAGCACAGGGGTCTCCTTCCCCTTAAAGCACATTTGATACCAGTTAGCGACTCTGTCTTCACCCTTTCCCCTGTCGCCTGGAGGCACAGATGGGACCACCCTGCTTGAACTCTCACTTGCTGGGGGATCTTAGGCAGGTCACCTAACGTCTCTGAGCCGAGGTTGCCTCAGGTGTAGAACGGGGACAACACCTCCTCTTGCCCACTCTGGGAGGTGTTTATAAGGATCAACTTAGAGCAGAATTTTGTTAACTGTGGATGGAGCTTCTTGACTCTATTTGAGAATGACCCGGAAGGTCCATGATATGTAATAATTAGTCATTTTGCTGAGGCTGGGGTTCTAACCATGCAGACTGGGAAGCCTGTGTGAAGGACATGGTCACTCTGCTAGTGGGGGTGACAAGCAGACCAGCCAACATGCTAACCACAGCTCTCACGAAAGGATAAAACCCATTCTTTAAGAAAACAGCCTTCCCAGTAAAGCCAGGTATTGACGCTCATCTGAAATGGGGTCACTTCAAACCTTCAGACACACTGTGCTACCTTTCATGATCAAAATGACATGACCGTTAGCTGTGTGACCTCGGGTGAGTTCCTTAACCTCTCTATACCTCAGTTTCATCACCCATAAAATGGGGATAAAAAATTCCATGAGGGGCCGGCCCTGTGGCCTAGTAGTTAAGTTCAGCGCGCTCCACTTGGGTGGCCCAGGTTCTGTTCCTGGGCGCAGCCCTACACCACTCATTGGTGGCCATGCTGTGGTGGCGACCCACATACAAAATAGAGGAAGAGTGGCACAGACGTTAGCTTAGGGCAAATCTTCCTCAAGCAAAAAGAGGAGGATTGGCAACAGATGTTAGCTTAGGGCAAATCTTCCTCAAGCAAAAAGAGGAAGATTGGCAACAGATGTTAGCTCAGGGCGAATCTTCCTCAGCAAAAAAAAATTCCATGAGATAGGTATAGGTGAGGATTAAATAGGTTAATATTTGTAAAACTCTTAGAACACTGCCATTGTTATGTGACACATTGAGTGCTCTGTAAGTTTAAGCTAAAAATATGGGCTAAAAAAATGTTGGTTTTTGCAGAAGTCTCCAGACTCCACTCTGTGGAGTATTTATAAGATGCTTTCAGAACTCCCAACTGTCACTGGGGACATTTTGTAAAGTGTAAAACATGTTGCTAATTGGCTGTTACAAGGACCAGTGATTCAGGCCATGGGTCCCCACCCGCCCAGCCTGTCCCAGGATACAGCTCGGTGACGATGACCAGTCCCCGACGCCTCTCGAAGGCCTCGTGGAAGTAGAGGACGCAGTCATGCTGGAGTCGGGCCAGCAGCCGGGCCTCCCGCCACGCGGACGCCTTGGGCTTGGCCTGGCTGGGGATGAACTTGGCCGCGAACTCCAGGCCGGAGCTGCGTTCCACCACGCGGCGCAGGTAGGAGAAGGCGCCCCTGGGTGACAACACGGGGGAGGACCGGGCTCAGGCACTGGCGCAGCCCTGGCTCTCTACTCCCTCCAAGCTCAGAGCCAGCCTCTCGTGGCCCCCAGACACCGTGCCCCCTCCTGGCCCACACCTGCCGATCTCCTGGTGGATGTCATAAAAGTCGCTGAGTCGCTTTCCTCGCTGCTCCTCATCTTCCCCGGCCCCCTCCACCTCCATGGCTGTCTGAGCTGGGAAGAGATGCCTGGTGTTAGGAGAGGAGGGCAAGGGAGGAAGGAGGGCAGAGACTGGGACAGGCAGGGCAGCTGGAGGAGAGGGAAGACAGCAAGAACGCTGGGGGCCCGATGCGGGGTGCAGGGGCTGGAGGACGTGGTAGTCAAGGAGCGAAGGGCCAGGGAGTGATTCCTGGCCAGGGGCTCACATCGGACTCCTGGGGGGGAGCACTTTGCCCTTCTCCCCTTGAACTCCAGCCCACCTGAACGCACAGCCAACTCTGCTTTGCAGGAGACCTCGCCAGCCAGGTTCCGGGCCGTGCAGGTGTAGACGCCTCCATCCTGGGCCCCGGTGCTGAGCACCACCAGGGAGCACTCGTTCTCCTCGTACACGAAGCTCACATGGCTGCTCTCGGTCAGCAGAACCTCGTCCTGCAGAGCTGGCCGTCACCTCCAGCCCGGGCCTGGCTTCCCCTCCCCCTGGGACCCAGCTTGACCTCCATGCCAGAGACCCAGGCTCATCCCTACCCCAGGGCCAGGGACCTCTCTACTCCAGGGCCCAGCATCATTTCTGCCCCGGGGGCCTTGCTCATCCCAGGAGCCAGAATCAGCTCCACCCTTATCTCCTCCTAATAGTTCTGCACCCCCCAATTAGTCCCCTGGTTCCTCAACCCCCACCAGAGTCACCCAGCACCTCTGGGTCCCCCTTCCTTCTCCTAACCGCACCTCTGGCAACACCTTTGCTCTTCTCTGCCCAGGCTCCCCTCCTCCTAAGGCTGGAGGACCCCTCCCACGGCCCTAGGAAATCCCACCCCCCCCCAGGCTCCCCACCAGCCCCAGCCAGGACTCCACTGAGGCCTTCAGCATCCTCTGACCTTGAACCACACAATGTCCGGCAGTGGTTTCCCCTCAACCACCACGGCGAAGCGCGCGGTCTCCCCAGCCCCCACCTCCACGTCCTCCATGATGGACTCAAACCGGGGGGCCTCTGAAACACACAGGGGTGGCGGCAGGGAAGGGAGGGGGACAGAACGTTGCGATCACAAGGGCCTGCCTCCTCGGTCCCTCTCCAAGCTCTCCCTCAGCAACTGGCTCAGGCAGACCCCCCACCCCAGAGCCCCAGCACCCCACCCACTGGGCTCTCAAACTTGGCCCCTGGGAACACAGAGTTCCTTGCCTGGACCAAGCGCTCTCCCTGTCAATCCATACATGATGTTGTCCAAATCTCAGAAAACCCAGAGGGTGCAGGCTGGCTCTGAGTGACCCTCAGTATACACTGACCACCTCTGAAATTAGGAGATTTTCACACACAAGAAATCTGGATTTCCTGCCTCTTTTGGAAAATCAGGGCTGGCCACCCTGAGCCGCTTCCCTCACTGCACGGACTGGCGGGCGCAGAGTGGCGCGACACTGCCCCCTGTGGGTGATCGCCCTTCTGCACGCCCCACCACAGGCTTCTCCAACTTCACTGTCCTGGGCCCTGCAGGCCACTCAGTCTGTGACCCTCGGTCAAGTTCATGGGTGGCATTGCCTCTATCTTGAAGTTTTCTCTCTGCATCTCATTTAAGGGGACTTCTACCAGCTGGGAGGTGGCAAGACAAACTAACAGGTCCCGATGCTCGGCTTAGTTCTCCCACATATGCCTGTGATTTTGTTCTCCGCACATAGGGCTCGTGTATTTCCTGGGAAAGCAGCTTCTCACTCTCAGGATGGAATTAAATACATATTCCAACGTGCTTTTCAGAGAAGCCTGTGACTTTCCGGCGTCCCCCTTCCTGAGAATGTTTGGGGATCTCGGCTTTAAGGCGGGTAGGAGTGATCAGGTCCTGAGAGAAGAGCAGGGGCACTGGGCAGAGACCACCACTCATCACAGGCACACGGCTCGATTTAGACAGATAAACGGGGAGGGCCTCTGGAAGCGGGGCTCCCTGCTACAGCAGGGCAGGTGTGGAGGAAAGGGGCCATTCTGCCTCCCCGGGGATAGGGGGTGGGAGGGCATATAGATACAAGCCCCAGGCCTGTTCTAGCCATGGTTGGCTGGGACACAATCTCCCTCAGTCACTGCCCCAGCCAAGCTGGCTGCAGGGCCGTTGGTGGGTAGGGTCTCCCCAAACCTGAGGGCTCCTCCTCTATCTGAGAAGAAAGATGAGTCTTGCAGATGGTGCTGTCAAGGAGCAAAGCGGTGGCTGAGTAGAAAGTGCCAGGATGGGGGTCGGGGATTGGCGGGGAGCAGGACAAGGAGGAAGGCATGGACAAGGGAGAGCAGGGGCCCAGACCATCTGTGGCCCCACCCGATCCCCCATCCACAGCAGGGCCAGGAGGGCTCCCCCATCCCCTCCTTACACGTCCCCTCCTTACGCTTCTCTCCCGCTTTAAAGATGCCTGGCCCCCCCCGAGGAATCTGTCCCTAGTCTGCTGGTGTGGTCAGTCTATGAAGGTCAAAGGAGCAGAAGGTTTCAAGTGAACTGCAACCATTTTTTTCAAGTGCCAGAGAATGCACATTTACCCCATGATAAGATGGCCTTGCTAACTAAAATGTCACTTTCTTTGCATTTGATCGCAACTGTATCTCCTCAGCAGGTAACACAGTCTAACTCACGCTGAGCCGAAGCTGAGTGGCAGTTACATATGTCTACAGTTAATTAACAAACCGCAAAACAAGGCAATTACTACCGAGGGCGGGCTACGGGTTGAGAGACCTACATCCTTAAAGGAGAAATCATAAAAAGGGTCCTTGCGGCAAAGGCTGGGAGGCTCCGTCAAACAGGCTTGTGCAAAAGGGGCAGCCAGGACCCCCGAGCTGGGGGGCTGGTGATAAGAGGTGCTCATTTGAGCTTTTTTATTCTTTAAATCACTTGGTCTCCTCAAGCTTGTTGTATTTGAGGTACTATTTCCTGTTGTATTTAACACAGGAACTAAGAGCACTCTCTGGCTTTGGGGTCAGGCACTTGAATCCCAGCTTCTGTACTTATGAGGCTGTGTGACCTTGGGCCTTACTTAGCACAGTCTCTGAGCCTCAGTTTCCCCATCTGTAAAATGAGGCTAATCACCGACCCCATCTCATAGGGTTGAGGTAAATATTAAACGCGGTGATATGTGTAAGGTACTTTGCGCTGAACCTGGCACATTCTAGGTGTTCCATAAATATCTTACCAGTACTATTACTGTTATTATTGCTATTTCTGGTATTATTATGGCCATTAGATGGAGAGGCCTAAGAGGGAAGACCCGGGACTGGCAGGTGGGTGTGTGTCCCTGAGGGTGTGAGGAGGGGGCTGTGGGCCTCAGACGGAGGAGAGGGAAGGAGGCCTGCTGTCACCCACCTGCCAGCTCCAGTGTGACCGAGCAGGCCTGTGTGCCGTGGCGGTTGCGAGCGGTGCAGGTGACAGGCCCCAAGTCCCGGCAGCTCACGCGGCAGATCCGAAGGCTGTACTGGTCGTCATCTGGCTGGTTCAGCTCATACACACCTGCCCGTGCCTCTAGGAGGGCGCCTCGGCAGCTAAGGGACACAAGACAGGGAGGTCACCCAGGATCTAGCCCCAGGGAGGTCAGGCCAGGATGGCCAGAGCTGGAGTGCCACATGTGGGGAGCAGGGCATGCACGGCGGGGCCTCACCTCCTCCAGACGACCTGGGCCTCCACATGGTTGAAGGTGACGGTGACACTGGCAGGCTGCCCCTCCACCACATACACGACGCCCGGCTTATCCAGCACAGTGGGTGCCTCGTCCAGGGGCGGGCCTGGGAGGAGGAGAGCGTAGGCTCTATGCGGGCTTGAGGCCAGATCCTTAGCACCCACTGCTCCTTTCACCCTCCCAGTCGCCACGTGGGCTCCCTTTTTACAGATGAGGAAGCTGAGGTTCAGAGAGGGGCAGCAATTTGTCTAAGAAACACAGCCGGGAAGTGGCAGAGCCGGGGTTGCACCCCGAGCTGGTCTGACTGCAGAGCCTCAGCCTCACTCACTGTGCGTGCTGCTTTCAGGAATGAGAAGGAAGCACTCTGACGGGTCAAGGTCATGCCAGCCACGCTGCTCCCACCACAGCCGTCACGTCCAGACTGGCCCTTGAGCCTCCACCACAGGGACCCAGTTCCCCGGCCCAGCAGCTCCCACCCCCGCCCCCCAGGGGCACCCAGACTCACCTCGCTCCAGCAGCTGCACCGGCTCGGAGGGGGGCGAGGGCTTGCTGCTGCTCTTGATGGTGGTGCTGAGGACCCGGAAGACGTGCTGGACCCCCTTCCGCAGCCCTGTGGCCGCCCACCCAGGCTCCCGCAGGCCCGTGGCCAGCGCTGTCCACTGGTCCGAGCCCAACACCTGGTGCTGCACGGTGTAGGTCAGGGCGTCCGGGTCTGCTGGGGAGGCAGCTGCTAGAGGCGGGCAGTGCTGGGGCGCCCCCCACACCGTGCAGCCGGCTCGGGACCCAGGAACCCACCATTAGTCTGCTCTGAGGACCTGCCTCTGGTTCTCCTGTTGCTTCTGCCTGGCCCCCATCTGTCTTGGCCCAACCACTGGCCTGGCCAGGCTCAGAGCCAACAAGGTGCCAGGCATGGGGTCCGGTTACAGGCACGGAGGGAACTTGACTTGTATCCCAATTCCCTGCTACTATCTGAGGTAGGGAAACTGAGGCACAGAGCAGGAAGAGACCGTGCACAGGGAAGGAGAGGGGTTTCCCAGGATCATGACCCACGTACCCAGTCCCTCTGAGAAAGAGACGGGAATACGGTGGATCTCTTTGTCTACTCTCCTGACCTGGAGCCAGGGCTCCATCCGCCATGGACAGGACACGGGCAAAGCTGCTCCTGGCTGTGCTCCCAGCACTCCGTCCACTCCCACACCACCCCGGGCTTCCCTGGGCCTTGCCCGCCCCTCCTGGCTCCCTTGGTGCCCCTGCCCGAGCCTGCCCTGCTTGTGGCCCCAACCCCACCCCGCAGTCCTCTGTGGCCCTGACTCACCGATGGCCATGTCCAGACTCCTGGGGGGCTGCCATGCGAGCGTGATCATCCTCCCGGTCACAGCCACCACCTGTGGGGCGCCGTCTGGGGGTCCCGGAACGACATCTGAAAGCCACAGGTTGGACATCTGCTGAGTCCTTTAGGGCCCAAGGGCTCCACAGGATCACCAAGCCTCAGGGCAATGGGCTGGGGGCCGGGGGCATAGCCACAGGAGCCGGGGCAAGGCCAGATGGCTCCCCAGGCAACCAAGGGGAAGGGAACTGGTGTGGAGGCCCCACCCTCACCCAGCCCCCCCTGGGAGGGCACCGGCCTCACCCGTGACATAGAGGTGGGCGTAGCAGGCAGCTTTGCCCAGCTTGTTGGCGATGACACTCTTATAGACACCGGCATGCTGAGGTCCCACAGCAGGGAACACCAGGCGATGGACATCCCTGTCTGAGGGGGGAGGGACAGCAACACTGGGCCTGAGCTAGGAAGATACTTTGAGGGGTGGGCCCCCACCACCCCAGGCCTGGCCCTTTGCCCCCACCCACTACAGGGAGGAGGTGAGGGGGAAGGGGTGGGGCAGACAGCAAGAAACGAGTCCATGGCGCAGCAAACCCCGGGGTTCGTCTACACCTGCAGCCCTAGCCCCAGCACTTCAGGCCAGAGACTTCTCATCTTCCTCCCACGCTGGTTCACCCTCTGCGGGTTCCTACCCCGTTGACTGCCCTTCATCTCCGCACCTCCGGGGGAGCACACCTCCATGTCACAGTCCTGACAAGTCTTTGTTCCTAGGGCCCCACCCTCAGTCCCCTCTTCTCCATCCCATGGCCACTGGCGGTCCCATCTCCAGCACAGAGCCCGTGAAAGGCCTCCTCTAGTGCAGTCCACACTCTGCCAACAGCATCCCACGTTACCTCTTGATCTGAAAACCTTAAAGGCACCTACTGCATCCAAGCCCTCAGCCCAAACTCCCGTCTGACCACGTCTCCCACCATTCTTCCATGCTCTGCCCCTGACCCGCGAACGGGTCCCTGAACAAGCTACAGGAGTTCCATCTCCAGGTCTTTGCTTACAAAATTCCTCCCTTCTAGAATACTCGTCTCGTACTGATGGCCTCCTTCTGCTTTAAGACGCAGTTCAAGTGAGCGCCAGCCTGGGACACCTCCTTTGCCGTGCCCCTGGCCCCCCTGCACCCTCACCTCTGAAGCCCTCCTCAGGACCTCCCGCAGGGGGCCCATGCAGCTTTGGGTGGTCTTCCCTCTTTACTTGCATGTGTCATGGCTCCTGAATCAGCCTGCAACTCCCTAAAGACAGGCCTGACTCGTCCTGCAGGCCCAGAACCCAAAGCCTTGCACGCAGTAAGTGCCAAAGATGTTACATTATAAATTACAATAAGAGTTGTCTGCTCTGTGCCCAGCCGATGCCAGCTACTTGACATGCATTTTTTTTTCCATAATCCTTTCAACAACCCTGCAAAATTATCCTCATTTTACCAATGAGGTCAGAGACATTAATGGACTGGTCCAAGGACACACAGCTAATAAACAATGGAGCCACGGCTTGAACTTGGTTCCCTCTGATTTCGAAGTTCTTTCCCTACCCTGTGCTCCCTGAATGATGATAAGGTGGCCGTTCCCGGCGGGGACGTGAAGGGGAAGAAGCCTGCACTGTCCTCCTTCACGTCAGGGCCATCCCCAAACACCCCTCCCTTCTCTCAGAGGTTATCTCCGCATGGAACAGTCCCCCATTCATTTATCTCTGCTGACACTATTTATAAAAGAAGAGAAGCCACTGGCTGCCACTGACCCAAGATACAGACACAAGCAGAAACGCCGGCTCAGATCCTGAGACAGACACCCACCCAGGGCCTCAAGCAGATGGAGAGACAAGAAGCCTGTGGGCTGAGCAAAGACAGCACGGTGGGGGCTGCGGGGAGGGTCAGAGTCATGGTGGTGACATGATGGGGAGGGGAGAGTGGGGCACGGGCAATGGGCAGCATCCTGTAGGAGGTGGGCGCCACATCAGACGGTCCTTGCCTGTCTTTGGGGAAGTCCTTGTCCCTCTGTAAGCCTCAGTTTCCCCATCTGTAAATAGGGGTAATAGTACCAACCTTACAGGCCCATGGTGAGGAAGGTGAGATCATCCACATCAGGACCTGAGCACTCAGGGCCTGGCACTCACAAAGTGCTTAATAAAGGTGAGTTTTGCCACACTGCAGCTATAAGAGGAGCCCATCACAGGTCACGGTGTGGCACCATCTGACGGGGGTAGGTAACCTTCTCACACGAGACTCAGATCCTTCAAGGATGTTGCTGAGATACTTCCAGGAGAAAGATCCCAGGCTGAGAGGACACGGTCCCAAATGTGTGCCTCTGTATTTGTCCCCCGGCTCTTCCTTCTTTATTTGCTAGTTAACAACCCTGGACCAAGCATCCTTTTGGTGCCAGACACTGCTCACACCAGCCTTTTCACTGAAATTTCTCCAGGAAGGTGTAAGCAGCACGACTTCATCCACAAGGATGATAATGGTGGCAACAGCAGCCACAGCAATAACAATAAGATTCAACATTTACGGACCACCTGCTATTCGCCAGGCCCTGCTTTAAGCACACTACACACATTAACTAATTTAATTCCCATAACGAGCCTATTACAGATGAGGAAACTGGGGCACAGAGGGGCTCTGTAACTTGCCCACGGTCAGTAGCAGCTGTACTGTCTGTCCAGGAAGTGCTAACAGGGCCACCAAGGCCCAGAGTGGTGATTCAGCACATGGGCGCTGTGTGGCTCGAGGAAGGAGGCTATGACCTCACGGCCCCTCTGGGCTCCCTTCCCCTAGGTACTCCTCCCTGACCAGGCTAGAAAAGGAAAGACTGAGGGTGGGGAGACGGGGAGGGTACTGGACGCAAAGAGGATGCTGGAGGGGACACTCCCCAGGGTCTCTTCCCAGACACGTACACTGTGTCATGCGCCGGTCATCGCTGCTCTGGATGCGGTGGCCGTTGTGGAACCAGCTGATGGTGGGGTAGGGCAGGCCGGTCACCTGGCACTCCAGCATGGCCTCCTTGGCCAGTCCCACCTCCAGGTCCTGCAGCGGCCGCAGGAAGTCGGGCATGGACAGCCGCTCCAGCTCGCCCTGCTCTGGCTCCTCCGGGATGGATGGCATCTTCTCCAGCTTTGAGCTGTAAGAACCACACAGCTGCCCTGAGGCCCAGAGCCACACCTCCCACAAGGCTGGGGCACCATGGAGGCAGCCCCGGTGGCATCGGGGGCCCCAAGTGGTACCTAGGGCCGGTGGCGGCCGTCCGTGGCTCCTCCACGTAGAGCTGGGCCGAACAGTGGGCCTGGCCATGGGCGTTGGTGGCACTGACCTCGTAGAGCCCCTCATCCTCACTGCCCACACGGGCAATGTGCAGTGAATGCAGACCCCCGTCCTGCCGCAGCTTCACATTCTCGCTCTCCTCCACGGGGTGGCCTGGGGGACCGGGATGTAGAGCAGGCTTAGCGAGGGGCCTTGCCCTCTGGCCCCAGGGGGTCCCCCAACATCTGCAGGATGGAGGGCCATACCAAAATGCGTCCAGGTGACAGACGGGGGCGGGGTGCCGCTGATCTTGCAGTCGAAGCGGGCAGCCCGGCCCTCCAGCACCTCCACGTCCTCCAACAGCCGTGTGAACAGGGGCGCCAGCGAGGGCTGCACAGTCAGCCGGGCGCTGCAGGTCAGCTCATCTGGGGGGAGGGGTCAGCACTGGGGCAGGGAAGCCCATGGAGCCCCAGGCACCCCACCCCGCAGGCCCTGCCCTCACCCTGGGCAGGAAAAAGGAGCTGTGCCAGGAACTGGAGCCTGGGCAGAGCCCAGCAAGGTCCCCAGGCACCAGAGGGAGGCAGTGGACAGGATCCAAACACCGGGCCTTCTCAGGAGGGTGGAGGTCAGCGAGGGTGGGCGGCAGGCTCTCCCCTCCTCTCCTTACCCTACCCATGCAGGTCGAAGCTCAGCTCAGCTCAGCTCTAAGAGAAGGGCCTAGAAGCCAAGCCCCACTCTCCCCCCACTCTCTCCTACCCTTGTCACTCTCCTCTGCGGCTGGGCGGTGCCCACACTGCCTCCCACCCACCCAGACCCAGAGCAAATGCCCCTGTGCCCCACTCCACCACCCTACAGGGAAGCTTCTGGGGGAAATAACAGTCCCTTATGCTGACCTGATCCTTTCCTGCTTACAAAGCCCCTCCAGGGTCACCTTAGGTGCTCATCACCAGTCTGGTGAGGCATTATCTCCGCTCTTCTAATGACGACAGGGACCAGGTCAGAGATGTCATCAATAACACTAACGGCTGACATTTATTAGGTGGCACCCTTCGCCAGGTGCTGTGCTCTGTTCTTCACATACGTTATCTTGTTAATCCTATCAAGCCCCCTACGAGGCGGGTATTAGCATGACCCCTTTGTGCAGATGAATAGTCTCAAGCTCAGAGAGATGAAGTGACTTGTCCAAAGTCACGTGGCTGGTATGTGGTGGGGGGGAGAATTGGAACCCGTGTCCTGGCTTGTTGGCTACAACTCAGCAGGCTGGCTCCCTCGTAGGAACAGCAGCCGACACTGATGCACAGTGGCCTTTGCATCTGGTGCTACTCCAAGGGCTGATTTTATTGAGGCAGGTTACTGCACTACCTGCTACCCCACTGCTGGTCCCCCAGGAGATGAGCCCATTTCGAGGGCATCCTAGGATACATCCAGCTCCTTCACCTCCACGCCCCTCCCTCCAGCCCTTGGGTGCCCACAGCAGCCCTAGGGCCGAGTGTGCAGTTACCTTTGGCCGTGGTGAGCTTGCAGGTGTAGACACCACTATCGTCCTCATGCACAGAGGTGAGCAGCAGCTTGCATTTCCGGCCATCGAAATGCATCTTGCATTTGAGCAACGCGGGCTGCAGCAGGCGGCCTCGGCACAGCCAGTCTACCTCCACGTCGGCAGGACCCGCCACCAGGCACTCAAACAGCGCCATCTCCCCGGCCCCCACGTCCACATCCTGCAGGGGGGCCAGCACGGCCAGGGACCGGCTTTCAGGGTGTGCTGGGGGGAGGGCGGCCACAGGGGGCACACACGGAGCAGACACGGGGTGAGGGAGACACACACGCACACACAGAGAGACAGACAGACACAGAGAGAGAGATGCATTTTGTTCCTTTGGAGACAGGGAAAGCCCGCCCGCCCAGCTGGCTAGGACAGCATGGAGCCCCCGGGCCTGGCTTCGGGATGGCAACTCAAGCTGGGCCAGGGAGGGTGAACTCCGGGAAAGCGGGAGGGAATTCAGGGTGGGGAAACTGAGAGGGCCACGTAGAAGCAGAGACGGCGGCGGAAAAAAAAAACACAGCACACCAGCTGGGTACAAACTAGACTTTATTTGCGCTAAGAAACAGGTATTTCCGAATATCTCCACCCCCAATACAGCAGGCCCCTACTCCTGCACCAAGCCTGGCTAGCTCCCTCATCCCCAGAGCAACCCCGGCCCTGACAGTGAACGAGGGAGCCCCCCATAGGCCCTAAACCTGCTTGGGGCCAGGACTCCACCAGGCCTCCTCATCAGCACAGGGCCCGGGGGCCTCTGGCTTTTGGTCTCTTGTGAAATAGAAAGTGTTGTGCCATTTGAAACCCATTTCTGGAATGGTCAGTGCCCTGCCCTCCCCCTTGGTGAGCCCCTTGTCAACAGCCCCCTGCCCCTCCGGGCCCTTTCACCCTGCGGATGCCATACCCTGTCCTCTCCCCCTCTGCCTCACCCCACTCCAGCTCGGAGGCGTCCTTTCCTGACTATCACAGACACACAGACAGACAAACGGAGAGACAGACAGGGCCTGTAGCAGCAGTAGCACATGCACTCGCTGGGCGCTCCCCTGCAGGGAGAGACTGGGGGGTCTTGATACCCCTCACGGCTGCCCCTTCCTGGCACTCAGCCCATGTGGGGACTCCCGGCCTGCCCAGCCTTATGTCCGCTTGAGGAGGGAGGGTCCACAGGGGCCTGTGGGCTATCCCAGGATGCTGCGTGGGGAGGGCGGGGTGGGGAGGCTGGGACAGGGTCCGGGCCGGCAGGCCGGCGGGGTCTGTGGGCAGGAGGCAGTGAAACACAGCGAGGTCCAAGAGGTGCCTGAGACAGGGGCGCGGCTCGGAGGGTAGCGGGGGGAGCACTGGCGGCCCCCTGAGCTCACTCGCCTGTGTACAGACAAAAACCTCAGTCAGCAAGCGGCAGGTTAGTGCGGCACACGCACACGCACGCACACGCACGCAGACCTGGCTAGGGCCCCTCTGCATGGAGAGCGGCCGCTAAACTGTCAGGGTGGGGCTGCCACCTTCAGCACCCCCAAGATCTGCCCTGGGGCAGGGGGGCCAGAGCCAGCCAGAGGTCTGGTCTTGGGGATCATGGGCAGGCAGAGGCCCTGGGCAATCAGGGGAGAGGCATTCACGGGCATGAGGAGCACCCCAAAGCCTGGGGTATAGGGAGGAACCCCAAAGAGAGAGAAGCACCGAGACATGGGTTAACACAGAGAAGCAAGGCAGAGCCAGACCCTGGAGGGGAAGGGGCAGGCCAGAGAATGGGGGCTGGGTTCAGGGGGCCGGGAGTGTGGGAGCTGAAGAATCCAGAGACCAAGGAGGTGGCAACCCCAGGAATGGGAGGCACAGACAGGGTAACCAGGCAGGCAGGGCCCCACGGAGGCGCCCATGGCTGCTAGGAGCTGGGCTCCAGCAGGGGCTGGGGGTATCCTGGGAAGCTCCCAGGGCTGGCCTCTGTCAGGAAGGGAGGGACATGGCCGAGTGCAGAGCTGAGCAGGCGTTTCCCGCCCTGAACTGCTCACAGCGAAGGGTGAGGTGGAAGACAAGGCAAACGGCCGGTCCTTGGGAGGAAAACCACCAGCCCCACAAGGGCAGCCTGGCTAGCGCCTGCCATCCCCCCTGCCTGAAAGGCACCTGCCCTTATGTCCTGACTCTGGGGGCCCAGGGCTCTCCACGTTTCACGGCTCTGCTCATCCTGGCCCCCGCCCTGGGTCCCAGTGATGCTCCACGCCCAAGTCACCCCAAGGGCCCCTCCGAACGGGTCCAACTATCAGACTCTGCCCCCGGCCACCCCCAACCACAATAGCTTCCGCACAGCAACGGGATGGTAGGGGGGCAAGGGGCAAGAGGAGATGGGGCAGTGGGTGTGAGGGAGGGGCCTGGGAGGGGCAAGGTGACAAAGGCTTAGCGGAGTGTGGGGAAAGGATGGCCGGCGGCAGGAAGCAGGGTCTCTGGCTGGCATCAGGGGCAGGTGTGACTGAGCATAGGGAAGGCAATACTGTGTAGTAAGCTGAGCAATGAACAATTTGCTGTGTGGCCTTGGGCAAGTCACTTCCCCTCTCTGGGCCTCAGTTTACTCAACCACAATATAAGCAGCTAAATTTAGGAACCTCTAAGGTCCTTTCAATTCTGGCATCCTGTACCTGAGGTTGTGTGAAAGTTGGCAATTGGCAGGGACGAGGCCAGGGCCAGGGTGGGGGGTTCACAGAGAGGGTGGGGTACTCACCTCGGACCTCCAGGCGGGCCTCACACTGCCGAGCGCCATACTCGTTAACCGCTTTGCAAGTGTAGAAGCCAGCGTCGCCCCGCTCAGCAGCCAGGATCCGCAGCCGGCACAGCCCACCCTCTGCCTCCTCCGCGAAGCGCCGCTGGTCCGGGCGCACGGGCTGGCGGTTCCTCAGCCTGCCAGGGGGGCAAGAACTCAGTCCCAGGGCCAAGCAGGCCTCTTCCTCCCACTGCAGCATTCGTCCACTCCCTAGATCTGTCCCACTGACCACGGGCACCCCTGGGTTACAGGGCTGGGTTTTCAGCCCGGCTCTGCCACCCTGCCCCCTCCAGGAAATTCCAGACCACCTCTGCCCACCTGGATCTCTCCCTTCTCAGCACCTAACTGCACGCACTGCCATGCTTTTCAGCTTCTAATAGTTCTTAAATTTCCTCATGTCTTACATTTATTTATCATGGACAGAAAGCTTTTCCACTTCCAAAAAGGGATATGAAATAACTTTCAATGTTAAAATATCACACTAGGGACTAGACAATCAATTAAAAATGAAAAATAGAACCCAAAGGGGCTGGCCCCATGGCCTAGTGGTTAAGTTCAGCGTGCTCCACTTCGGCAGCCTGGGTTCGGATCCCGGGCGCGGACCTATACCACTCATCGGCCATGCTGGGTGGTGGTGACCCACATACAAAATAGAGGAAGACTGGAACGGATGTTAGCTCAGGGCGAATCTTCCTCAGCAAAAAAGAAAAATAGAACCCAAACCAATAAAAAGCTAAGCGAATTGAGTGCTCCAAGTCCCAGGCCCCTGGGCTGAAGCACTACAACCGAGGCCGACACTGAACTCTGGGCTCCAGCAGCTCAGAAGCAAATTGTTATGTCTGGGCCTAGCACAGGGCTGGGCACAGAGCAGGCCTCAAAATCACCCTGTTGTCATCTGACGGGGTGGGGTGGGCAGCCTTCTCCAGGAGTGGACGACTCCTGGCCATTCATCCCAAGTGAACAGATGGTTTCTGGTTTGTTGCCCAAACCCCTCCCCAGAAAGGGAAGCCCTGATGAGCCTTAATACCAGGCGAGGGGCAGGGGAGGATGGGGGATGAGGCCCCACTGTCCCTGGGATGAAGCCCCCGGGCAGATCACAGGGAAGTCCACAAAGGGTCCACGCTCCCCCGCCCCAGGCCAGGCCTCACGGGGCCAAGCCTGGAGCAGAGGAAGCTGGCAGGGGGTGGTCCGTGGCGGCTACTCACCAGGAGACCACAGGCTTGGGCTCCCCCTGCACACGGATGCTCATGGTGACATCCTGGCCTTCTCTTACTGACTGGTCCATCAGTGAGACCTGAAAGGGGACTCCCAAGTGTCAGGAGAGGCAGTCAGGGCCCAGCTTTGGCTCCTGGGGGCTGGGGATCTGGGACACAGGCCTCTTCCACACCAGTCTGACTGAGGCTGGCTCTGGGTAACAAGGGTTCACAGGGCAAAGCTCCCGGAGCCTGGTGTGGCCCCGAGAACAAGGAATGGGGGTCCCCAGGGAGCTGGAGGCTGGCCTCAGGGGTCTGACCTTGAAGGTGGGGGGTGCCTTGGAGCCACTGTCGGAGGAACGGCGGTTCTGGCTGGGACTGAGCTTCATGGTGGGGGTTCGGGGCCAGGTCTCCCCAGGCTCCGGGAACTCCTCTGGGGGGCTCAGATACTCCTCGTCAGAGGTGATGGGGCTGCTGAAAGGAGATGTGGACCCGCCTGGAAGAGAGACAGAGGACAGACAGTGGCACAGAGAGAGATGCCAGGGGATTCCGGGAGACTAAGAGAGCTGGATCGATCAGCACCAGGGTCAAGGATCTGATAAGGTCTGAAATGTCACAGTGCCCAGGAGCTAAGGCAGCTCCCACAGGCCGGCCCTGCTCTGACTTCACTCGCTTGCCCTGTGAGCTTGCCCAGGCGTTTCCTATCCCTGAGCCCCTGAATCCTACTCTGCCACAGACACCCAGTACTGATCCTGCTGATTCTCCCAAGTGGGGGAACCCTAGAGAATGGCCTGAGCAAACGGTTGGGGAAGCAGAGGGGCCGCCCAGGGCCTTGTGGGAGAGTTGGAATTCCACTGGAGCAGGGAACCCACGTTCCTGGCATGGAATCAGAGGCTCCTAATGTGGGTGGTCTCTGGACCCCAGAGTGGCAGAGCCAGGACACTTCTTGGATGAGCTAGGCCTGGTGCAGAGAACGCACACCTCAGACGAGCCCCATCCTGACCTCAGTGCCAGGGCCCATGAGGTGGCACTGTGCAGCCTGCCCTTCCCCCTCTCCCTTCTCAGCTTCCTGCCCCAGATACCCCAGAGGCACCTGTTGGCCCCAGCCCTAGAGCAGGGACCCCAAAACTCCCAGAGGATGGGAAAGCAGAGTTTGAATCATCCGCAGAGAAGGGCGGCTCAGCCTGGGGAAGAGGAGGGGTCACTAGTATTGCTTCGGGGGAGGGGTGTCCCCAGGGCCCTGACGCCCTCCCCTTCAACTGGCCAGGGGCCCAGCCTCACTGAGCTGGCTCCTATCCGACTGCCAAATACAGACATGAATCCGCCACAGCCCCCTGGCCCCTCCTCCTGGTTCCCCCACCCCAAGCCCCTGTGGTCCGGCCCCCCGCAGGGCTGCGCCCCAACTCACCCCGAGACTCTGCACACGGACCCCAGCCTGCGCCCGTCCCGAAGGCTCTGCCCTGGCACCAGGCCCTCCTGCTGCCTGCCCACTGCCCACCCCGCCCGGCTCCCCAGGGAGCAGGAGCCCGGCCTGCCCAGCCCCACTCGCTCACCCTGCTGGGGCTCTGCACGAGGTCCTGGGGGAGGGGAAGAGCCTAAGGAGGGGAAGGAGGAGGTGGGGGCTGGCCGGGCAGACCGGCTGGGTGGCAGCAGGCAGCCGGCTGGGAAGGTGGCGCTTGCTGAGACCACAAGCAGCCTGGGGCCCTGGAGTGGAGGGGGAGGGGAGGGGAGGGGCAGAGCACAGCCGGCTGTATTTAGCCACCTAGCAGCAAGATCTGCCTTTTCTCTCCTTACGGCTTCTGGACCCTGACAAGCACAAAGACCCCTTGGTGGCGCCTCGGCTCAAAGTGCGGGGGCCTTGGTCCCCGGGGGAGGGGGGTGGCACGGCACTGCAGCATCCAAGACACTTGGACTGTTTCAACGTGTCGACCCGAGGAGATACCGACAGCAAACGGCCCCTATGATGCCCCTTGCTCTCATCAAACCACCAAGATCTCCGACGCTGAAACATGCCAGCAAGCCTCAGACGCTACAGAGCCTGGCCTACCTGTTTCCTCTGCTGCTGAGAATCAGAGAACTGTCAGCACCTTTGGCCTCCTTCCCAGAGATGCCCCCCTCAACCTGAGGGTCCCAGAAGCCCACCTCTGCCTCGCCATTCCTGCCCTGGCAGGTTTGGCCCAGCAGCCACCCCAGGGAACGGGGCCTGCACCCAACCCTCCTCCTCCAGGCTCGACCAGGGCACCTGCTGGCCATTGTCCCTCACCCCGTCAGTCCCACCAGGGCCACAGTCAGGGGGACAGAGACTGCTTCCCCCAGTGACCCGTCACAGCTAGCACCCCCCTGTATTGGGGTTGGGGAAGGGGCTTGGAGACAGGGCAGGGGAGCAGGGTAGCTGTAGAGAGGTCACACGTCCTTCTCCTCCTCCTGTCACCCCCCGCCCAGGGCCACATTCCCAAGCTATGACCTGTGTTTCCCAGCACTGCCAGTCAAGAAGGAGGGGGGACCAGCAGAGGAGGGGGGCCCACCACACAGGCTGGCTGAATAGGGGTGGGGGTGGGGAGGGAAATAGAATGGCACTTGGTGAGCACTGGCTTGGGGCTTGGCCACTAGCTGATGCTGACATCACAGGCTTGGCCCCTGGAGGTGCACGCCCCCTCCCCTCCGTGGAGCCTGGTGACCTCCAGGGTCACCTCTGGGGTCACCTCCGGGTTGCACAGCGCTGACACCACTCACAGGCCCAGGGAGGGAGAGCAAAGATTAAAGCTGGACTGTCAAGGTTTGCAGGGAGCCTCAGAGACCCCTGGTGGTCGCCAGGGGAACAGCACATTGGGGGCATCCAGTGACCAAGCAGGCCTGAGTCTTCAAGCCACTCAGAGAGGGGAGCTGTCATAGCAGCCCTGGCAGGAGGCTCAGGCTCCAAAGGGGGCAGAAGTAGGCCTCTTTGAAACAAGGCAGTGGCCCCCATCCCTCTGTATCCCCAAAACGGCACGGCCAAGGAGGCCAATCAAGGATCAGCTCCCAGAGCCTCTGGGGTTCCACACCAGGCTCTGGTGCCACCCCACTGTCCACAGCCCTATCGCCAAAATCATCTTTGTACCCAGTCCTTATATCCCAGCTCTGCTCCACCAAAAGCCTGGCTCTAGTGTGGGAAACACAGTTACACCAGCCGGAGAGGGGGGAGCAGGTGCCCCCAAACCTAAGATGCACATGTAGGTGCCATGTAGGTGCTGCCCTACACACGCTGCCTGTGCACGAGTCTAGCCTTTCCACACTGCTCCCAGGTCAGACTCACTTACTGAAAATAACGGCACTGGGGAGCCCACAAGTCAGGGAGCCCTCCCTCCCTTCCCAGACCAATGCGTGCCAACATCCCTGAGATGTTCTCACAATAGATAACAGTCACAGCCACCTACGCGAGGCCCTCTCCATCTGAATGGTCCTTGAACCACCCACATCAGGACCACGTGGGAACCTGCTTAAACTGTAAATTCCTGGGCCTTACTCTGACTTGAAGAATTCGATTTCCTGAAACAAGGGTCAGGAAATTGCATTTTTAAAAAGCACTCCAGGTGATTCTTATGCACACGGAAGTTTAGGGACCTCTGTGATCCTCACGGGAGGAGGACGACCCCAAGAGGTGGTATCACTGACTCCCACCTCACCTGGCCACTAAACTTTGGGGCAGAGCCCTGAACCTCAGAGGGCAGACACCACAGCCCATGTGCTGCCCACTATGCTACCTGGCCTCCCACCTTGAGTAAGGTTCCTAACTTGACGGCAGTGGTTCTCAAAGTTCACCGCATATCAGAATCACCTGCAGGGCTCCATAAGCCACAGATTGCTGGGCCCCACCCGGGGTTTCTGATTCAGCAGGTCTGGGCTGGGGCTGACAGTGTGCATCTCTAACACATTCCCAAGGTGATGCAGAGGTTCCTGGTCTGGGGACCACACTTTGAGGACCACCGCTCCATGGTCTCCTCTGTCACCCCTACCTCCGTTCTCAGGCAGATCCTCACTACCCTCTGCAGATGCGCATCCCGCCTAGCCTCTGCAGGTTACCCAGGTTGTTCCAGGGGCTTAGAAGGTCATGAGCATCTCCAGCCCTCACTGCCAGCTCACACAGTCCCTGAGGTCCACCCCGCCCCTGACTGCCCAGGAGGGCCTCCAGGTATGGCTGTGAGGGCTAAGAAGTGGCGAAGTCATGGTCGTGTCCTCAGGAGCCTTCTGGCAGGCAGGGAGGACCAGCCAGATACACACACAGCTAAAACAGCAAGCAGAAATAAGTTGGCAAGAGGGGACAGATAAGGGACACAGGAGTACAGAGAGCAGGACATTACTTCTGGCTCAGGGAAGAAAAGGGAACTGAGGGAAGGGGTGGTTTTTGAGTTAAGAATTTGGTTTAAGAGGGAGAAAGCTTCCCTGCCAGGGGAAACCGCATGAGCGAAGGTTCAGAGAACTACAGCTCAACTTTCTGGCTACAGAACTGGGTAAAGAAGGAAGTGGACATGACAACGGTCAAGCAGGCGCCTCCCACGGCCTCAGCAGACCCTCCAGAGGCGATTTCTTTCAATGTCTGCTGTGGTAATCTCATCACGAAGTGCGGGGGGGCGGGGGGGGTGCGGGAAAGAGGACACAGGTCGGCTTGTGGCTGCGAATTTCCATAGCTGCCATCATGACCATCTTCCCTTATAAGTTGTGCTGAGAGTGTTTCCATTTTGGTTTAAAATGGACAAGGGAGCAAAGAGAATTTAACTCCTTCAGCCTGATCTAGCAGTGGCAGTGGTTAATTTCCTACGTATGATGACTTGGGATTGCTCCGTGTTAGACAAAGCATTGGCGCCCACGGGAAATTAGGCCCCTACTCTTCTGACAGGCTGTGTGTCATCACCCCCATGCTGAAGTAGCAGCCTGGGGGACACACCCATCGGGGCTGACTTGCTTCTGGTAGGCAGGAGTGGGGAGGGAGGGCCGAGTCTGGTTAAGGGACCACATTGCTTTTTTAGATGTGCCCACACCTCCATCAAGGATGGACAATGGGGCCACGTGGCATTCCAAGATGCCCTTCAGGGGCAACCACGGCCTTCACAAAGAAGAACCTGCCAGTCTGCAGCACCGGCCTGGACCAGGGCCAGGAGAAGAGCGGAGCAGACACGGGTGCTGTGATTCTCGTCCCTTCCTTTTGTATTCATGACATGCCCCCAAAAAGAACCTCTTTTCAGGTGTGATGGTGTCGGTCCTATGGGTAGCACCAGAATGAGCTGTGATAAGCTACATCCTCTGGCCCAAATGTCCCCAGCTAAATCATCAGCCCCACAGAGCTTCACCAGCCTTACCGAGGAAGTAGCCTCAGAGTTATAATGATCCTCGCTCTACAGATGAGAAAACTGTGGCCAGCTCAGGGAAAGCGGAGAGGCCAAGGTCTCAGCTGGAAAATGTTAGAACCTTGGGCTCAAATACATGACCCGTGCTTGAGGGAGGAGTGAAGGCGGCAGGACAGAGGTCAGGGGCCATGGAGTTCCCACATCCCCCTTCCTCCTGCCCAGAGCCCATGGTGGGAGTGAGCAGAGAACACACACCAGACACGCAGAGAAATGAAGCAGGATCACAGCCATGGTGGAGTTGGGGAACCCAGAGAGGAAGGAGAGAAAACCCCTAGTCTGACATACCCACAGTGGGCATCTCTGCCCCATGAGCTCACGAGCACTATCCTACCTTAACCCTGAACCCCTTCAGAGTAGCGGGAGAAGGGGCAGTGCAGTGGTTAAGAGTGTAGGCTCGGGAGACCCAGGGACAGGGCTTCAAATCATGATCCAGCCTCCCACTGGCCCTCTGCTCCTAGAGCTGAGCACCCCAATAAGGAAGCCAATAGCCATCAAGACTATTTAAATGCATATTAACTAAAATGAAATGAAAAATTCAGCTCCTCAGTCACACGAGCCACATTTCAAGTGCTCAACAGCCCCACGTGGCTGGTGGCTACCATATTGGACAGTGCACATACAGAATATTTCTGCCATCCAGAAAGTTCTATAGATCAGCACTGCTCTTGAACAACTTGCTAAAGCTTTACAAGTCTCAGTTTCTTCATCGGTAACGTGAGCATAATAATAGAACCTACCTGACAGGGTGGATTAAATGTGATAATCCAATCCACACAAGCCTGGTACATACACGAAGCACTCAGTAAATGCTAACCAGTCATTTCTTTTTATCTGCCATCCACACTAAGTTTATTTGCTTCACAGGTATTTCCATCACTCTAAATCACCTGTTGCTTCTAACATCCCTAGGCAGGTTACAGATGCTCAGTAAAGGCTGCTGGCCTCGTGCTAGCTCTGTGTCACCTTACACTCCATGTTTTCACCTTCCCATCTGTAAAATGGGGCTATTACCACCTGAGATGGCCCTCTCCAAGGGATGTAAATGGCGCGATATAGCTCAAGTAAGGGGAGAGATGTGAAGGGGTTTGGAAAAAAGTACGTGGCATTCTCCAAACATATGAAACTGTTTAGAGAGATGCAGCACGTGGCACCCAGCTGGTACTCAATAAATGCTTGTGTGATGGATGTGGTCCGCAGCCCAGAGTGCTCAGCTTCGGTCAAGTACACTTCTCACACTCCCCAGCTGCCTGCCCCGGGACACACACCCTCTGGGAGAACGATTGTGGTCTCAGCAGAGTTATCCAGTGGGGTGGGGCGGGGTGGGAGGGACCCAGGGCCAGGGTGGGGCTGCCAGGGCTGGTGAGGACCAGACTCTGCTCCCCAAACCAGAGCACCTGGGCGAGCAGATTATCTAGTTACCCATTCCTTGTTCCTGTGATTCCCAACCAGGAATTGACATCTGTGGGCTCTCAAAAGCAGGCCCTGTTGGGGGGGCACTGGGCGGCCAGCCCTGGTTACCAGGGCACTGGGTGGGGGGTTGAGGAAGAAAGGGAGGTGGTTCCACAAGGCCTCTTCTCACAAGGCACCACACACTCCCTCCCTCAACCCGGTCCCACCCCACCCATAGTCACACTGTGGACACCCCTCCCCAGCTCCACCCCCTCACTCCCTCCAGACTCCAGGCCTGGGACACACCCTGCCCTTGCCAAACATCTGTGCCACCCACTGGTTCCACCCACTCCTGCTGCTCTCCGGGTCCACTGGCCCCCGTCCAGCTGCTCTGGACCAAACAATGCCTTGTAGGGTAAGAAAGTCAGCTTCCTCCACGAGAGCCGAGTCGAGCCCCACATGCCCGCCTCTCAAGCCCGGGGGCCCTGGAGCCAGCCTGACTTATGGGGGCTCTTCTCTCGCTGCAATGCCTGGTGCAACCAGCCAATGCGATGCAGCCTCTCTGGCTCCCCAGGGTGGGGGAGGCGCAGAGACATGTGAAGGGCTGAGGACACAGGGGCTGGAAAATACGGAGGGGCTGGGGTCTGCGGGCCTGGCAACGGCAGGGGAGGAGTCCCCAAGGCCCAGATAGTCTGAAGAAAGGGAAGAAAAGGAAAAGGCAGCTTTCCGGAGCCTCGTGGAAACCTGCTCTCCTGTGCACAGCATCACCCCTTAATAACGCTAACAACTATCATTTGTCTACAGCTTTACAGTTCATAAAGCTCGTTCACACATTTGCTTTCACTCGAGAGGATGGTATAATTATCTCTGGTTTACAAATGAGGAAAGTGAAGTGCGGGGAGGTTCGGCGTGGCAAACCCCGAACTCCCAACCTTAAAAGGCTCCCAGACGGCCCAAGCCAGTATCGGGGCACCCCCCACACACCCCTGCCCTTGCCACATCTCAGCCCCAGCCAGATATTGACTGGAGTCCTGGAGCCAGGCCTGAGCCCCCTAAGGGGAGCTGAGTCAGAAGGCAGATCCCAGAGGTGATGGAAGGACGGAAGCACGCAGTGGAGGGATGGGTATGATTCCTCGAGGTGGGAGGGGCGAGAAGGAGGAGAAAGCTAAAAACACAGGTTCCTGGGAGGGCTATGTAAGCTAAGAAGATGAAGACCTGCCATTCTGCAAAGCCACACGGGGGCAACCAAAAGGATCTAATGCAGGACTGGGACTCGGAAGATACCATCTAACCGTGAAAGTGCTGAGGCTCTGGGACCACAGCAAGACAGCTCTGTAATCTTGTCTCCTGGGGAGCTGAGCACAAGAAAGGAACAGAACCGTGCGTGCTGCTCCCTCTCTGGGCATGCCCAGCCGCTCCCCCTGCCAGTCTAAATCCCAGCCTACTTGAGAGCCCTGATGTCTCAATCCTGCATCCTACAGCCCTGACTGACTGCTCGACTGTTCTAGGCTCTGGGTTCATCTGCCCTGCACCAACCTCCAGCCTAGGTCCTCTGATCTGGGTTGATTACCCAACGGTAACATCCTTCAGGGTTGAGTCTGAGCCTTTTCCTTCTGGAAGGTCCCCTTCCCAGCCTCACCTTGCCCCGCCCCCCACTGCCCAGGTTCAGCACATTGTCAGGCCCAGCAACCTGAATGAGCTGAACTGGCCATGCATGCTAACACCAGTCCAGCCCTGCCCTGAACCAGAAAGAAACTGGGCTTACACCCAAAGGAAGTAGTCCGACACCAAGTGAAGGCTTTCATAAAAATAGAAAACAAGGCCACCTCAGCGGCCATCCCCTGAGCGGTGCTCTCGGCTGCACCCTCTTTAGGACTCTGGGTTCAAAACAAGGAGCAAGGGAGGGGGCAGGGTGGTGGCACTTAAAAGCATCTCTTCTTACTGGAGGGAGGGGCTGTTCTAGAGAAGAAATGACCTCAGAAGGCTCCTAATGGCTTTTAAGCCCTTTGAGCTGGGAGATTCTTTTTGTCAGAGACTCACGGATAATTTGCTTTCCCCAGAGGACCCTGTTCAGGGAAATGCCACGGGAGGATGGCATTTAGAGGGTGTCTGAAGACAAATTTCAGTGACTTCATGAATTGGCCAGCCTGGTGTGTGCCTAGGGAATTTGGCCCCTGCCCTGAGGCCAAGGCCATTTAAAATGCTTCCACCACAGCAGATGATACCCGGGAACAGACTGTGCCCGCTGGGTGAGAGCCAAGCTCCGGCTGGGAGTGGGAAGGGAGCCTGGGCCCACGGGGAAGGGTCACTGCCCGCCCCACCCGCCCCGGGACCCACAGGCTCCCTACCAGGTCTCACGGCCAGTGCGGCAGCACAGCTGGCCTGGCCCAGCTCGTTGGTGGCAGTAGCTGAATAGCTCCCGGCGTCAGCCACCCGGGCCTCCCGGAGAAGCAGAGTGTGCCGCTCGCCTTCCGCCCGGATAAGAAGGCGGCCATCGCTGCGCAGTGGGGACCCATCCCTCTGCCAGGACACTGTGGGGAAGCAGTGGGGTGACTGGGTCGCCATGGCCCACAGGGGCCCACTGGGGCAAATCTCCCCCCAGCCCACTGTAGGCAATTCAGGGGACTCCCTTCACTCACAGAAGCCTAGGTCTGCCCTTCTCTCTCAGAGAATTCTGGGAAAGCTCCCCTAACACACAGGAGTCAGGCCAGCCCTATGGAGTGGATGATCTTGCCTCCTCCCCAACCCCTCCTTCCAAGGATTTGGGGTGAGGGACCCTCCCCCTCCCTGTCTCAACCTTAGCCTGGCCCCAGCCTTGGAGCTCACCTTGGGGCGGCGGGTTGGCAGTGACAATACACTTGAGCAGCACATCCGCCCCTGGGGCTACCACCACATTCTGCAGGGGGATCTCAAACACGGGGGCCTCCAGGGGCTCTTCTCCGGCAGACACGTAGGAGTCGTCTGAAGACTCTGCAGGAGACACGGGTGACAGGGTAAGGGGACATGGTCCCTGTGGGGATGACTCAAGGGGAGACGGGGGTGATGGCAGCCCCATATCCTAGAAAGCCAAACCCAGAGCGAGGGGCTTCTAGAAGGTGGGGGCTGGGGAGCAAAGGCTCTCTCTCCTCAATGTCCTGAGACACGAAGAAAGGAAGACAGAAGGAGGGTTCTCAAATAGGACGGGCCAGCCAGGACTCTATGTTAGTTTGGCTGCTCCTCAACTTCAGCCACAATTAGAGGGTCGGTTTCTGGAAGGCAGGGACTGTGCTCTGTATGTCTTTACCCAAGTCAGTTGTCAAGGATGGGAGATCAGGCCCTGAGCAAGGTAATCTGAGGGGCACAAGATTTTACCAGATTCCATACAGAGAGAGAACAAGCCAATAGAACCCGACACTTAAGCAAAAATAGTGATCTCAGAGGGCAACACGTGGTGTGCTGTCAAATTAGTGATGCCACTGGATTCAAAAGTGGGAGCAGCCAGTGGGTCCTGCCACCTGAGCAGCCTCGTGAAGATCAGCTTTGATTCTGTCCATTCACGGAACAGTAACATACACTTATTGCAGACTGAGCTCTGTATGGGGACCAGGGATGCAACAGGAAATAAGATGTGGACCTTGCTTACAGGAAGCTTGTACACTCGAAGAGATCTTAAAGCTCCGCTGTTGTGGATCTCTCCCAGTATGAGCCAACTCTGACATTCTATAAGCTAGCTACAGCACAGTGTAGGCAGCCAAAAGAGCAGTGAGAATCCCAATCATGCTGTTTTCTAGCTACAGAGCCTTGGGCATATCAGATAACCTCTCTGAGCCTCAGTTTTGTTATCTGTAAGATGGAGCTGATAAATAACACTCAACATCTTGCAGAGCTTGCATACAGATTAGAATAAAATAACATCCCTAAGTGTCCAGTTAACACAATGCCTGGGACATGGCTGTGGGTATGCAACAATGGTGGCTACTAGGACAATGGACAGGGGCCTAACCATCTCTAAAGATTTTGAGATGGTAATACTTAAATGAAAAAGCGATTCTGCTGAAGAAAAATACAGGGTGGTAAGTGCAATCAAAGAGACACTGACAGGGTATCCGGGGAGCAGTGGGTAGAAGCATCTGGCCCGGGGAAGCAGTAGGGGATGGGAGAGAGTCAAGGATGGCTTCCTCTTCCTTGGTCCAGAAGTGGGCCTGAGTTGATGTTCAAGATCAGCAGAATTAGGGGCAGGGGCATGCTGGCTCTTGGTCGCCACTCATGGGAAGGTTGGGAGACAACACACAGGCTGGCATGTGGCCACCATCAGCTCAGGGACCCAGGGACTCAAGGACGGGAGAGAGGAGGCTAGAAGGGAAGCTGGGTCAGATCTTAGTAGCCAAGGAGGGGTCCGGGATGGGGGAGGGCAGAGGTGACAGTTGACTGGCCCAAAGCTTGCCTATAACAGGGACCTATTTATTGAGATGGGCTTCCATCTCTGCCCCCACGGAGGGGTGGGGTGTGGAGGGGCTCCAGGTTTCCACCAGTGCCTCTCTCCACAGTTAGGTCTTTGACCCAACAGACTAGCAGGCCACTGGACTCAGGGGACCTATGGCAGGCATCTGGGCACTGGATCTTTGCTGACACCTCTGCTCCACCCAGCCTCCATCAAAACACACTCACACTGCCTCATCAGTATGCAGAGGCTGGCACAATCTTAATCTGTCACTCCAACTTGAGCTTGGGTCCATGCCTTCCCGGGAAACCACACCCTTCCAACTGCCTAGCAACCTCGCTCTCCCTAAACGCCCTACCGCCCAGGTCCCAGGACCTTCTCAGCCCTCCCCGAGGCCTTACCGAGCTCAGGCGAGGTGGGCCGGGCCCGGCGACCTCTGCCCTGGCTGCGGGTCCCTCGGCGGTCCCAGGCCCCCCAAGGACCGTCCTCCTCCGGCCCTCGGCGAAGCCTCTTCTCGGCCTCAGGCCCCGCCCTGTTCTTTGCCAAGGTCTGGGGCACAGCAGCGCCCTCCTGGCCCGGCGTGGCCCAGGGCAGGAAGCGCACGGCCTGCGCCGGGGGCTCCCGCTTCCGCCCCGGGGGGGCTCTCGTCCTGGCCTCGGGGGGCTCAACGGCGGGGGGCGGCACGGGGCTCCGGCACTCCTGGATGGCCCTGCCACGGGTCAGCGGGAACTGCTCCCGGCGCCTAACCTCCTGCTGCGGGCCTTCCCCGGGCTCCGTCCTGCCCGCCGGCCCGCGGCTCCGGGGCCTCCCCGCGACGCTCGGAGGGGGCGGCTGGGCGGCGGCGGGGCTCACAGCCCGCGGGGTCTTGGGGGTGGAGGGCTGGGAGAAGAGCGGGGGCTCGCCGGGCTCTCGAGGGGACGGGGCGCGCTGCAGCGTGGCGCGCAGAGACTCGTGCGAGCGCACCAGCTCCTCCCGCGACGTGGAGCGGCGGATGCGCCCCAGCTCCTGGGCGAAGCGCAGCTCGAGGTCGGAGGCCGCGCTGCGCTGCCGGGTGCGCTCGTCCAGCGAGGCCGCCTTCTGCTGGAACAGGCGGCGCCGCTCGGCCACGCTGCCCGCCGGCGCCCGCAGCTCCTCCTGGGTGCCCCACGGCGGGCCGCCCTCCGACTTGGGCTGCTCCAGCGAGCGCGCCTTGCGCAGGGGCACCCAGGGCCGCAGGGGCGCCGGCGGCGAATCGCTGCGCTCCAGGCTGCGCCGCCGCTCCTCGAAGAACTGCAGCTTGTCCAGGATGCGGGAGCCGGCGCGCACCAGCCTGGGCGAGCGGCCCAGCGCCGACAGGCGGCCCGAGGCCTCGCTCAGCGGCGACTGGGGCCGGGACTCCGCCGTCCCCGCCAGAGAGGGCCCCGACGACTTGGACTTTTTCCCTCGCTTCTCTTCGGCGGTGGTGTCCTCGGGCAGCACGGGCTCCTGAGTGCGCCAGTGGGGCGATGTCGGGGTGGCCGGGGGCTGGGCGCTGGGTCCCGGCGGGGGCCGCTTGCCCACCCGGGGGGACGGTGGGGGCAGCAGCGCGGATTTGGAGGGAGGCGGTAGAGCCGGGCGCCGCGGGGCTTCGCTGGCCGGCTGAGGCTGAAGGTCAGGCTCCTCCCCGTGCAATCCGCTCTGAGGGATGCTGCTGCAGAACCGAGACGAAGAGGGGTCGGAGATTCAGGGGGCCTCCCCTCCTAGACTTTCAGCTCGTGACAGGGATTGGGCGGTGGGGCATGCTGGGAAGGCTTGGGGGTGACATGGGCCAGACCCTCCACCCCCTCCCCCTAAGAGGAAGGCACAGCCAGAGCAGGTGCTGGGGAGAGGCTGGAGGCTCAGGCACCAGAAGACTGGGCTAGTGGCTAGGTCCAGGTACAGACTCAGCCCCAGAGGCTCTGGCCAGCCCCCTCCCCCCAGCCCCAGAAGCTGGGAAACAGCAGAAACAGAACGGAGCAGTGGGAGAGAAAAGAATGAGGCTAAGGACTCAAAAGATGAAGTGGTGAGGGAAGCAGAGGGTTGGATGGGGAGGGGCCCTCTCAGGAATGCAGCCTCCCACTCATTCTTGCCCCCAGCTGGCCCCCACAGCCCTGCCCATCCTTGGCAGGACATACCCCCTTCACAGTTGCCTCTAGAACAGGCACAAGTCTTCCGGGAGCAATGCCCCTGCCCCTGCCCCTGGGATTACCTAGCACCTACAGACCTGAGCCCATCACCAGTGCTGACAGGACACAGCAGGTGGCAGCTGGGGTCCCTGGGGTAGGAGACTAGGATACCCAGGTTCCTATTCTCTTTGATCAGTCTGCCCGCAGTACAAGACTTTGACTTTGTCCTGCCCCTGGGAAAGTTACCTGAGTCCTTGGAAACCCCCTGAGAAGCACAGAAGCTCCCCAAAGAGGGATGCTCAGAAATAACTCAGCTCAGAAATAACTACTGCGTGGGCCTGAATAGGGAGTGTGGGAGAAGAGAAGGAGGGAAGGAGCCGGCCAGCCCAGAGTGCCCCCTCACCTACAGAACTTTGATGCCCAAGAGCTGGACCTCAGTTTCCCCCCTCTGGACCCTTGGGGGGGGGCACACCAAACATAAACAGTAGCAAGAAAAGGAATCTGAGATATTAGCATCATACCTGACACATTAAAGAGAAGTTAATAAAAACGAGAAATGGCTCATTGAGTATGTGTGTGCCATTAAATGCTTAAAATGCATTGAGTCATTTAATCCTGACAACAATCCTTTGAGATGAAAACTGTTATTACCTCCATTTACAGATGAAGAAACTGAGGCTTAAAAAGGTGGCGTGTCTTACCAAGGTGACACTGCTAGGAAATGGCTGGTGCTAGGATTGAAACCCAGGTAGTCTGACTCCTGAGCCCTTGTTCCCTCCAAAACGTCTGGGATTCTGGGGGCACAGAAGGGAGGAGAAATAGTAGGGCCCCGGCCATGAGCAGAAGTTCTAGGGGTGCCTGAGTGTAAGGATATTTTAGACTACCTAGGTCAGCCACCCCCACTGCAGACCCCACCTCTCATGGGAGAAGGGGGTGATGGCAATCCAGAGCAGCCTGAGGGAGCAGAACCTCAGCCAGCCACCTGCAGGGAAGCAGAGTCTACTCTGGGAAGGGACAGCGGAGTCCCCAAGGAATGGAATGGCTTCTGGGAACTGGGTGAGGCATGGAGGGGAACTGGGGACAGCAGAGGAGGCCTCTTGCTGGCAGATTTGAGCTCCAGGCCAGCCTCTGTACCACAGACATCACTAAGGAGATGGGTTCCTCGGAAGTTGCCATAGCAACTCCAGGCTCCGCTGGGGCCTGGCAAAGATGGGCAGGGAAGGAAAAGGCAAGTCCAGGGCACCGGAGCGCCTGGTTAATGCCAACCAGCTGGAGCAAGGGAGCCTCCCCGCCTGCCCGGCCCTCTCCCCTGCCCACCACTAGCCACTTCAAACACCCTCAAAACAGCCTCCTCCCACCAAGCCCCTTCTTTCTCCTCCATGATGGTACCTCCCCCCCACACCGATACCCATCACAAATCGGGCCCCCCCCCGGCTCCCCAAATGCCCCCCAATACCTCTATCATCAGCCACTCCCCTCCTCTACTATAGCACTTCCTCCTGTATCTGCCAGCCCCCAAATCTCCAAAAATGGTTCCAATGCCTCACTCCAGCACCTCCACTCCTCACCGCCCCCTACCAGGACAACCTTCAACCCCACCCTCAGGAGAGTCGCACAAGACCTATCACGCGCCCCCGCCTCCATCACTCCAAGCCCTCTACCTCCACCCCAGCCCTGTCTCCAGCCCTCCCTGCCCCGGCCCCTGCCTCCCACACCCCCACTTCGTCCTGCTTTCCCGGGCCCCTGGCCCCATCTGCCCCCTGACCACCTCACTCTTCTCTCTCCTGGTTTCGCTCTTGCCCCTTGCTCTCTCCTGCTCTCCCGGGAGCTGCCGTGCGGAAGGGTTCCGTTCCTCCCAGAAAAAGGCCCACATGGGAACAGGAATGTGCAGAGAGACGAAAAGGCAGCAGCTGCTGAGACAGCAGGCACGGAGGGGGCCCCTGAGGGGGGGGAATCCTGGGGACAACTGGAAGCTAAATGGGCGAGGCGGGAGAGGGCCCCTGGGAAAGTGGGGACCTTGGAGGAGACGGGGAAGGGGCAGAGGGGTCCACGAGACCATGGAGACGGCATGGCGAGCCTGGACAGCGGGAGCGGGGGGATGTGGGTGGTGATGGCACAGGAGGATGGAGCAGTGTGGGAAGATGGGGTGGGTGGCTGGGACAGGAGTGGAAGCGATGGGCGGGGAGCGCAGAGGGATGGAGGGTGCAGGGCCGATGGGGGTGGAGGCTGACGGAGCGGTGAGGGGCAGTGCAGGACACATGGTGAGTCGGGACAGTGCAGGCCCGTGTGAGGCCATTACTTACACGTGGATCGAGAGCGCCCGTCCTCTGTACAGACTGAATGCGCTGCCATACGGGTCACTGGCCACCGAAAGGCTATCCTCTGACCCCCAGCTTGCGCCCACCAGATTAGCTCGAGACGCCCGTACCAGCGGCTCCACCCCCAGGTGCCGTGGCCCGGCCCCGGTTGCCTGTGCTTGCCTTGGGCTGCCCGGGAGGCGGCGGGTGCCACCCCTGCTGCCCGCTTCCTGCTCCAGGACCGTCTGCCCGCTGCCCCACCAGCTCACTTGCTCCTCTGAGGTGCCTGTCACGGAGGTCGGGGGTGTGTCCAGGGAGGTGCCCACCAGAGTGTCGGAGCCCCCTAGAGAAAGGAGCACGGTGAAGACGAGGCACCTCTTGTGGGAAACCCGCCTTGCCTGCTCTTTGAGCACCCCAGAGAGCTCACCTGTGGGGGTGCTGAAGGCCCCGTCATCCCGAAGCTCCAGGCGCTGGGTCTCCTGCACATCGCTGATGTCATCCTCGCCCGTCTCCGAGTCTGGAGAAGAAGGGGTCTGTGTGGGCAGGGCCCTCCCCCCTCTGACTCCAACTCTTCTCTATGT
This sequence comes from Diceros bicornis minor, assembly GCF_020826845.1. Lineage (NCBI taxonomy): Eukaryota > Metazoa > Chordata > Mammalia > Perissodactyla > Rhinocerotidae > Diceros > Diceros bicornis. Next base: position 9,710,806 of record NC_080776.1, on the reverse strand, counting down.
TACCTCCTTCCTCTCCCACGGCAGGCTCCATCTTACCACTGGTAGGGCTTCCAGTACCTATCTTCTCCCCTGTCCTGCCCCCACATCCTGGGCTTCGTGGGTAACCCCTCCCATGCCAGCTTCCTGGCTCCATCGCTGTGCCCCTGGCTACTCACCCCTGCCTCCTTGGTCCTGCCCTCAAAGCTACCTACCATCCCCCCTCCCAGCCACTTAATGGATTACCAGGGCCTCAGCGCCTCCTCCTCTCCCCTGTCAGTAATAGTTTAAGTTCCTGTGCAGGCCCCAAAATAACAAGGTCCTAGGTTCCAAGGCTCTAGATTCTGGGTTCCAGGACTCCAGCAATGAAGAGGAGTCACTTCAGAGTCGTACTGTCAGGGCACTGGACCAATCGCAGGGCCAGCCTGTCCTCCACCCTGAACCAGCCGGAACACATCCGGGTGCAGCCCAGGCAGGGTGAGGAGAGGCCGGCTGGGGCAGGGAAGCGGGGAGTGGAGGGTGGAGTCAGGAGCCAGTTTCCTACCGTAACTTTGCTTTCTGCAGGAGCGGAAAACTTCGCTTCCATAGGAGCAGCAGGAGAGAGACATGGACAGACTGTTATCAGAGCGTTTGTGGGGTAGGGCATGGTAGGTGGACAGGACAGAGCGGGCATGAGGGTACCCAGTGCCCAGAGATGCCCTGTGGGGAGGGGGCTGGGGGAAGGATACACCTGGGATGGGCGAAGCATCTCTCGTTCTCTGGCTGCCTGCAGGCTCCTCTGTGCCCAGCCCTGGGGAGCCCACATGCATTGGCTGTGGCTTATTCCAACTCCCCCAGTGATTCTGTACCCTTGGCACTTTTACTGGTGCTCCCACTGGCCATGCACAGACACACATACACACACACCTGCTTGTGGCCCAGCTGCAGCCCCAGGCCCCCTAAGTGGTCAGGCCCACCCTCTATTACAATATTTGCATTGTGCTTTGCTCTCTCCTGCACCCCCCCAGCCCCATCTTCTGCATCACGATGTGAAAGGCACCCTCCTCTCGATCCTTCCCTTCTACTGCTGAATGGTCCTCAAAAAATGCCCAGTGGTTAGGCTAGGAGCAAAGTCTCCTGGGCATATTTTTCACTTTCTCAGATTCTAACAGGTTCTGTGCCTCAGTTTCTCTATGAGTGCCATGACAAGCAGGAGCCATGTACTAGGCTGCCAAAGCATGGCAGGGAGCTTATCCCCACTTGGCCCCACAGATAGAGAACAGGGAGCCCAGGCCCACGGTGGGGTGTGCTAGACCCCCCCACTCCCCATCGCTAGGTCCTCTCTCAGCTGCAGGGCAGAGGGGACCTTCTTGGGTAGGTGGATGAGGTGGGTGTATGGGGGGTCCCACGTCTCATGGGCTGTCTTCAGGGCCTGGGTGCCTCATAAAGGGACATGGACCAAGAGAAGGAGTGGGCATGGGCTAGAGCAGGGAGCCCACGGTCCACGCACCATGGGTGAGTCGGCCAAAGGCCCGGCGGGAGTGGCCGGTTTTCTGAAAGAAAAAAGCCAGAATGAGTTGTTGAGGGGAAGGCTCGCGCCTGAGGTCCCTATACCTCCCGTCCAAACCTCTATATCAAACAACTCATGCCAGGGCTAGTGGGGGGGGGTGGACAGAGACCAGGGTGGCCAGCTTCCCCTGTAGGGAATGTCTCCAGTCTTCCTTGCCTGTCAGCCCTCCCAGCTGGAGCTCCGGGGAGGAGCAGGGGAGGAAGGAGAGCAAGAACAGCAAGGCTGCGGGTCACACGCGGGGACCATGATGGGCAGGGGCTCACAGGACTGGGGACCTGAGCGACACCCCCGAGATAGAGGCCAGGAGACAAGAGAGGCTGCTGGCTAATATGAAGGAAGAGATGGGGGGGTGCTTGGATGACTGGGAGATGAAGGGACAAGGACACAGACTCCTGCTGGGGGGAGGACAGATACCTGGGAGAGGTGTCAAGCGGGCGGGGAGGGTGATGGGGGGCAGAGGGCAAGGTCCCTCAAAGGGCTGGAGCCTCCCGAATGCGGGAAGGAGGCCCGGGTACGCAGAGGACAGGGCAGGGCTTGAGGAATTGATGGAGAGCCGCGCGGATCCCTGTGCGTCGCTTTCAGGAGCTCCGGAAGATGGAAGGCTCCAGAGTGGGGGGCTGGGGAAAGCCGGGCGGGGGCCGGGGCCGGGGTTGGGCAAAGGAAAGAGGAGATGAGGCGGCCCGGAAGCCAGCGGGCGCTCCACGCCGCAGGCTGCCGCGGGGGCCTCCCCGGGTGGTCGCGGGGATCGCGGGCACCGGGGGGTCTGCCCTGCGGCGCGGGGACGGGCCCGCGCGCTCGGGACGCCGGCGGGGAGCGCCCGGCCCGAGGCCTCGGCGCTGGGGTGGGGCGGGCGCGGCTCCGGCGCCCCCTCCCCGGGCCCTGCCGCGGTGACCCGCCCTCCCTCCGGGGCGCCCAGCCCTGCCTGCCCCGTCGCGGCGCCGCCCGCCCCCGGAGCCCTCACCTGGAAACGCTTCTTCACCCACAGCTTCTTCATGGCGGGGGAGGGGGCCGGGCCGGCGGCCGGGCGAGGAGGGGACGGGCGGGGGCGGGGCGGAGTCGGAGGCGGGGCCGGGGGCGAGCTGGGGAGCGGGCGGGCGCCGGCGCGGGTGGCGGAAGGAGCCTCGGGGCCGCGGGAGCCCGGGCGGAGGGGAGGCGGCGGCGCCCAGAGCCCGCCCCTCCCCCGCCAGCCTGCACCCCACCTGGCGCCCCGTCCCTTGCCTGCTCTCCTGGGGCGGCGCTCACCTGCCTCCCCGCCCCCCTACCCCGAATCTGCCTCCCGGGCCCCGGGCACATGGGGAAACTGAGGCACAGACAGGGGTGCAGTGGCCCCCGTGAGACTTCGGGCCACTCTCTCCTTGGCAGCCCAACGCGGCCTCCACGCCACCCCCACCCGCCTCCCGCGGGGCCGCTCTGGAAGGTCAGCCTCCTCTGGACTTGCTCACTCCACAAACATGCGCACATGGACACTCTGCCAGGCAGCGCCGAACTCGCCGTGGCCCGAACTCGCCGTGGCCCGAACACGCCGCAGGGCCACAGCGCCAGGGGGCGGGGTGGGGGAGGGCGTGAGTCATGCACAGGGCAAGGGTCCTCGTGGGTGGGGGCTCCGTGCTGACATGGACCCAGGCTAGGAAAACCCCCAGACTCCTGGGGAAAGCCAGAGAGGGCCCTAGAGTTTCTTGGTAGGTAGGCACTCTGTCTCTGCACCCTGGCGCGCGCGCGCGCGCGGGCACACGCGCGCGCGCACACACACGCACACACACACACACACACACACACACAGGTGCCCAGAGGTACTCCTGTTTTCACAAATGTGACCCACCTTCTCACTCACGGATGAGGACCCGCACCAGACTTTCTTTGTCCTCCTCCCATGCAGCACCATGCACACTTTGCCTACAGAAACTCTACTGTCTCCCCACCCCAACAATCATTATAACTAAATTTCTTAAGCATTTAGTAAGTGCTGGCCACTTTTCAAATGTTGCCTCATCACAATAACCCCACAGCTTGAAACCCTCAGGAACATTTACCTGAGTTCCTTTAAAATGACAAGCGACAAAGGCTCAGAGAAGTCCTGTCGCTTAGCCACAGCCACACAGGTTCTGTGTCTCCAGGAGTCCCCCGGATCCAGATTCCCATCCCAGCCTACTCAAGTAGTGCCAAGCCTAGTTTCTGAGATGTGAGTACTAAGTAATTATCATTAACACTTAAGCATGCTTAGTATGTACCGAGCACTGTGCTAACAAAGCACTTTATATGAAGAAACTCATTTAATCCTCACAACAAGGGAAGAGACCCAGGCACAGAGAGGTTACTTGCCCAAGGTCACACAGCCAATAATCAGGAGAGCCAGGATTCTAACGCCGGCGCTGTGACTGAGTTATTGACCACTAGGCCATAAAGCCTCCCACACTGCAGGTTCCTTAACTTTATTTCGTTAAAACATGGGTCCAAAATAAATACAGGCCAACTGATGAGTTTTGTTCAGCCTGCGCAATATTTCAGGTGGCAAGCACGCTCAAGTTCGGCCGCTGACCACGGCACCTCACTCATTTTCAGTTTCTACTTGGCTCCTGAAGTTATTGGAGCTTGTGGCCCCTTGATTTTGAAGTTTAAGGTCATGTCTTGTACATTCTGGGTGCATACAGGTGGTTCTGTTCCCCAGACCCCCGGAGGGTAATGGTGCACGTACAGACACATGCACGGGGCCGTGCACTGAGGGGACACATGTGTGTCCGTGTCACTTCCAGCCAGAGGACCCAGAATGTCCACAGGCACTTTCACAGCCCACCCCTGAACACGCCCACTCACAGATGGGGGAGCTGAGTGAGGAGGGGCGTAACTTGAGCCCCTGTTCCCCAGGAGAATCCGAGGGGCTGGCACATTCCGTAACAAAAATAACCAATGGGCAGCGGGCGTGAGTGACGGGACAGCTGGGACGAGGAGGGGCCCGTGGGATTCTGTGTTCCTGCTCTGGGCCTGCACCGCTCACCCCCACAGGGCTGGCCTGGGGCATGCTCGCAGGCTGGGCCTCCCCCATCTGGCCCCAGATTGCCCATTTTTCCTCCACAGCTGGGCAGCTACGGCCCTCTGCCATTTCCCCAAACCCAGACTTCCAATTTCTGCACTGCCAGCTTTTCCCCTTAACCAGAGAAACCCCGAGTCATCATGCCATGCCTGATCCCTCATACGGACCCTCTTCTGAGCCAGATGCCCCCATTCGCCTCCTCTTTCCCTCCTCTCTTTCCTGCCTCAGGTCAGTTTCTCCCTCCCCTCCTCTTGCTTCCCCTGCTCTGTATTTCTACATACATTTCGACATACTACATAATTTTTACTTATTTATTATGTTTATTGCATATGACCTGTCTCCCCTCACTAGAACATAATCTCTAGGAGGATGGGAATTTGGGTGTCCCTTCCCCCCCTCCCCGCTTATGTATCCCAAGCACCTAGAACAGTGATTGGCATACAGTAGGCACTCCATATATGTGGGAGGGGGTGGCAGAGCTGGGGGTGGAGAGGATGATGGGTGGCAGGGAGGGGGATGTTAAGTCTTCCTGGAAGAGCTCATTCATCCAGCCTTCCTCCCTTCTCTGTCCTGACCCAGACTCTTTTCCAAGAAACAGCTGGAGAAATGACCATCTCACAGTCAGGATCTTCCTGGGAGGGCCTGCCCTGGCTTCAGGAAAGTTCTCTTGCATGGACTTTGGCTACTTCGGGGCCCCTCTGCTCACTTCTCTCTTCTCTACCAGGGCTCCTCAGTATTCCCACTCGAGCTCGTCCTCTCCCTCATTAGGACTTGGCATGAATGGATGATGACACTCTCCATACCCATTCCCAACTCCATACTAGTTTCCTCCTGGTGTTTCATCCAGACATTCCAAATTCCAGGTGAAAAAGATGATAACTGCACAATATTTCTCAACGCAGGTTCTGGTGTATTCTCCACCTTTCTCTTGCCTAAACTGGCCCTCTCTCCCTATCCCTAACCTCTCCGCTCCGTGCCTTCAAGTCCCCAGCATGGTTCACTACCATCTCTTGACCTTTGGCCCTTCTGATTGACAACAGAGTCTTCCAGACCCCAGCTATGAAACTTCCAACTAACCAACACGGTGAGCATCGTCAGCTTGCGCCTTCCCTCAGCCGTGCCTTCTCCTCTTACCTTCCACCCTGTAGTGCAGGCCCCCCCTCCAGTCACACATGCCCCAAGCTTCAAGGGTGGCACTTGCTCTGGTCATTTGATTTGCACATGGCTCCTCAGCCCACGCAGGTGGGAGCCTGATGTTTTGAAAGAGGAGTACGCCTGCCCATCTTGGAGACGGGGCCGGAAGATGGCTTTGGGGATATTGACAGAAGGATGGTTATGAAGACAGATCCGTGCCTTAGTCTTCCCACACTTCTCTTGCTGAGGAAAGGCAAGGTGGACCTGGACACAGAGACCCAGCTTTCAGATCTGGCTCTGCCACTGCACTAGCCACGTGACCTTGGATAAATTCCCTCCTTCAACCCCAGTTTTCTTATATGTATAATGGTTGTAACAGTCACCTGGGGTGTGGGAGATTAAGTACCTAAATGGGATAGGGCGTTTTACACATAGTAAGGATTCCACAAGTATCCTGCATCTCTGCCATCTTCACTATTCCTTTTCTTTCCTCGTTTTTATACCCCAAATCCCACCCTCCTGTTTCCCACCCTCCAAACTCTCCAGCCTGCAGCCCACTTGCCTTCTTAAGGCCCTAGCCTCCTCAAGCCATGCCAACATCCCTCCACCCCTGAGCTAACATCTCAGGCTTCAAGAGTGCCAGGAACCTTAGCATCACCCCGTCTTGCCGAGCCAGACTGCAATCCCAGCCAGGAAACAGCCTCCTTCCCTCTGTAGCCAGGTCCTGGCTGGGCTTCCTCGAGAACCCTGAAGTCCTCCTGCTGTTGATCCCAACCAAGAAAGTTTTCCATGAATAAGTCTGAGCAATACTGAGCTGCTTGCCCAGCTGCCCTGAGCAGGACCTATTCCTGGGCAGAGGTGAGTGGGAGCGGGCAATAGGAGGAAGAAGCCCGAGTCACCCAGTCTGTCCCCCAACATCACCAAAGCAAAGCCCCTCCCTCCCCCACATCGTGTGGGAGGGGCGTAGTAGTTAAGCACATGGTTCTTTGCAGTGGGACAGACCAAGCCTTCCATTCTTGCTCTGCCCTCTTCTGTCTGTACAACAGGACATGTCATTTAATCCTTCTGGGCCTCAGTTTCCCCAGGGTTGCCACAGGACTTAAAAGATATATCAAAGGATGTGATAGCATATTGCCTGCCACACAGTAACATAGTAGCTATTCATATTATTATAAATGACTACTAAGAATTATTACCAATTAATGATAATTATCAGGCCACCCTTGGGGTAAAGATTTCACCAGGATGAAAAAATTCTCAAATGTGACTTGCTGCAACCCATCCCTCTTCCTGTTTTAACATGACTGTCAAAAGGCCCCACATCCAGCCCCAGAGCACCGAGGGTCCTTTCCTCACCCCAAGCCTTTCAGACATGCTAGTCCACCAGAACAGCCTGGAACCAGCCCCCAGCCTCTGTCTAAACATACCCAGCCAGGACTCACCTCTGCCGACCATGCCCCAGATTACAGAAGGGCTGAGGACACAGCCCTGCTGGGGGGCTCTAGCACTTTGTCACTCTCCCCACTTTGGGGGACGAGGGCAGAGTAGGGGGCTCTCGTTTTCAGAAAGGCCAGATCTGGACTACTCTCCATACAATGGACAGCTCCCCCTCCCTTTCTCTCTCCTCCATTCAGAACTTCTGGAGTAGTAACAAGTCCCCAGATCAGAAACCAGGAGGACTAGTCCCTAGTTCTGGGAGGGCCATAACTAGCTGTATGTCTTGGGGCAGATCTCCCTCCACTCTGGACCACAGCATCCTCACCCGTAAAAGGCAGTGTTTGGAGCTGTGGTTCTCTGTGGTTCTTCCCAAGTTTAAACAAACATTATGACCACCACACTCCTTCTCAGCGCTGCCTTTCCCTTCCCTAATATCGCTCTCCCCCAAGCCGTATTCTCATCAATCTATCTTGCCCTCTGATTTATGTTCTGTTTTCAGTCCCCTTTGCCCCTAAGGGGACCGGAGCTAAGATCCCCAAGGAATCTGATCCTTTCTCACCTCAGGGCTCTGCTAGGACATGCCTGGTCCCCTATCCCCAGGCTAGGAAAGCCAGTACCTGGACAGGTGTGAGGCCACCCAAGAGAAGCCAGCCTTGGCCTCTCTCTCACTGAAGACTGTAGGAGGTGGGGCAGGGTGGGGCTAGGGAGAGAGCCGAGATGCTGACAGAGGGAGCTGAGCCTCTGCTTCATCTCTTTACTTGGCTGCACTCTAGAGCCTTCTTTCCCCTCCAGCTGTTAGGTCCTTCATCCCTGAGCCTCCTCCTTAGCCCCCAAGCATATACCCCTACAAGACATCATCCAGCTGGAGTGAGAATTCCCTCTTGAAAATGACCAGGGCAGATTCAGCGGCCCCCAAGCTCTTTGCCATCTCCCCCGACTGTAGCCTACTTTCTCAGAATTCTATTTGTCAAGACTCAGGTTGCCAAGGTTCTGTCTTAAGCCTGGAGAAGAACTGGCTGGCTTCGGGGATGAGGAAGTCAAAAAGGAAGCCCAAAAATTGACCCAAGGAGAATCGGCCCTGGCTTGGCACCCACACCAGCCCCAGCAGGACCCTAGCACCAGGCCTAGTCTCATGCCTCTCCCCTTCTGCCTCGGACCATCATCCATCCCTTTACACACGAGCCTGGCACTCTACCCTCACAAGCATCTCCCTTCCAGGCCCTCCAAACATCCACTTTAGAACCTCAGGTAGACATATCCATGGACTCTCCATACCAACTCTACAAACACCTGTCCCTCATCTGCTTGTACCACCAGACCCCTCCACAGCCGGTACACGCACCTGCCACGTGCATGCTTGCATGTGGATTCTCAAACACCCACCTCCATACACGCCCAGGACCCCAGCCCTGATGCTCTGCACCCTGTTCATACTTGTCCACTCACTGGCCTCTTCCAACCAGCCTGGTGCCAACCATATCAACCTGCCCCAGCAATGGACTGCAAGGAGCTCTGACCCATCCCCTCAACAGTGCAGCAGGACCAGGGGACTGGCCCCTCCTTCAGTCATGCACATGCCTGTAAGGGGTTGATCAGGGGTCTCAAATCTAAACTGCTGAAGCTGATGAAGGTGATTTCCCAGAAGGCCTCTCTCTACAGGGAAACTAGGAAGGCTTTCACAGAATTCCCAGAGAGGCCTGAGTGGGGCTCAGACTTTGCCTACCAAATGCTGGCCCTTGACCTCTGACCTTCCTACACAGAGCCTCTCAACCTTGACATCACTTTCCCTGCACTTTGCTCTTGATGGTCACTTCTGGATCAGCACAGCTGAGAAGCCAGAGCACCTGGGGAGAAGGCTGGATGAACCGGTACCTCCCCACGTGGCCGGAGCAGGCCTGGTCTACCTCTGCACACCCCACCCCGCCAGGCGAGCCCTCTCCTCCCCATTACCTCCGACCGCCAGCACTGTGAGAACAGCCTCGCAGGAGGCCTGGCCCCGCTGGTTCTGGGCCCTGCAGCTGTACACGCCGGCGTCCTGTGCCCCGCAGCTCCGCAGCCACAGGCAGCTGGGCTCGGGGGCCGGCGGGGGCAGGGGCTGCCCATCCCGGAACCAGCTGAGGCCGGGCTGGGGCGTCCCGCTCACCACCACCCGCAGCCGCACGTCGCTGCCCGCACACACCGCCACGTCCTTCAGGGGCCGCAGGAAGACGGGCGCCCCGGCCCCGGCCCCTCCGCCGGCCCCCACCTTGGCCCTCTTCGGGGGCACCGTGGGGCTGGGGGGTGCCCTCGTGCCCGCGTCCTCGCCTCGCATGCCCCGGGCTTTCTGCATGGCCTCTGCGAGCTGGGCTGGGGAGACGCTGGAACTGGATGGCCACGGGGGCACCCAGGGGACGGTGCCCTGGAGATGAGTCCTGGGGGGCCGGCGTCCTGCCTTCCTGCTGCCCGCCTGCCTTCGGCCTGTGCTACCCAGAAGGTCACCAGGGCGGCCAGTGGTTGCGCCTCGGGGGCTATTTTTAGGCCCCCCGGCTCGGGTTGCGAGGGAGCTGTGGAGGGAGGGGGCAGCAGAGGAGGGAACTTGGACATCTCTCTGCTCCTTCTCTCCCTCCAGGAGCCCCCATAGCCTGCCTCAGCTTAAACAGGTCCCTGAGGACTTGTTCCAAGCCCCCTCCCCCGTGGTGTGCCTGCCCCCCACCCCAGAGTCGGGTTACCCCTGAGCGCAATCCCATTCCTGTTCCTCCCTCCTTTCAGACCCCTGATTCCCTGTCCCACTGGCTGAGGGAGAGGGAGAGGCCCTGGGTGATCTGCCTGAGAGGCAGATGGGGAGGGAGGCCCAAGTGGAGGTGAGCAGACAGCAGGGAAGAGGACAGGGGCGGCCCCCAGCCTCCATGACAGCGCGGTGATCAGTAAAACCAGGAGCAAGGAGTCAGGAGGATTCCGGCTCCCAGCTGGTCTTGCCCTTACTTGCTGGCTGACACCAAACATCTCTCAACCTCCAAGTCCTCATCCATAAAAATGAGTAATTGAATAGGGTTGCAACAGGCAGAGAAGAGTGGGAAGGACGTTCCACGCAGAGGGAACAGCATGACTAAAATCAGAGTGTGGTGAAAGTAGATGATGTGTTCTGAAATTGGAGGAGTTTGGAGGGATTGAACCGCAGTGTGGTGGGGTGAGTGGAGGTGGGAGGTGGGGCCTGACGGAGAGAGCTTTGCTTGCTAAGATCTCTATCCTGATGGCAGTTGGGCCCCTGTGCAGAGTGTTAAGCAGCAGGATAATGTGGTCAGAGCTGTGTTTTAGAACGATTCCTCTGGCAGCCATAGTGTGGAGGGTGAACTGGAGATGGGCGAGTTGGAGACCAGTTAGACCAGTGGTTCTCAAAGTATGGCCTCTATAAAGTACAGGTTCTGCCACCCCCCCAGAGACACAAGTTCAGTAGGGTCGCTGGGAGAGTTCAGGAATCTGCACTTTTAACAAGTGGTCCAGGTGACTCAGAGGCATCTAAGAGTTGCACTTTGAGAAACATCAAGATAGGACATTACCGCTTTTAAGAGTCCAAGTGAGACTTTTGTGATGGAACAGTTCTGTGTCTTGACTCTGGTGGTGGTCACATGAATTTGCACATGTGATAAAACTGCATAGAACTAAGTGCACACACAAACACACACATGCACGCGTGCACACACACACACTAATGAGTGCATGTAAAACTGGTAAAATCTGAAGAAGGTGGGTAAACTGTATCGATGGCAATTTCCTGGCAGTGATATGGTACTATAGTTATGCAAGATACTCCATTGGGGGAAACCAAGTGGAGGGTAGATGGGCTCTCTTTGTATTGTTTCTTATAGCCACTTGTGAGTCTGTAATTATCTCAAAATAAAAAGTTTAAAAAAAACTTCGGGTGAGAGACCCAGGCCTGAACTTGAGCCCTGAGGGATGAAGCTGGGAAGGGCAGAGAGCAGCCAAGAGAAGAGCCCTGAGTCCCTAGGAGATGGAGAAAGATACTCTTAATGTCGCCTCCTTATCCCCCACCATCATTCTGGGAGACGGAAGTCAAAGTGTGCTTATGTCTGTGTGTGCATGGAGAGGGTAGAAAGAAACAATTGAAACACGGAATTATGTCCATAGGGACTAATAGCCTTGAAAAAGGAAATTTTCTGTTTTAGTTTGCACACATTAAAGCTTACTCTTTGTGATGTGCAGTTCTCCAGGTTTTGACAAATGCAGAGAACTGCGCATCGGCTACCCCAGGACCATACAGAACAGTCTCATCACCCTAAATATTCGCCCAGCATCCCCTTTGTAGTCAGCCACGCCCCCTCCACCAACCCCTGGCAACTGTGGATGATGAATTGAATTCTTAAACGAAAATTAAATTCTAAAAGGTAAAAATGTGGAGGAAGGCATTGTAAGTGGAAGGAACATCAGGAACAAAGGACTAGAGACTTTTTAAAAACCAATAACCCAAAGCCACCCAGCACTGTGCGTCACCAAATTGCGTGGAATGCAGTAGGTGGTTGTAAATGTTGGCTGGTTGGCTGGTCAGTTGGTTGAATAAATGAACTGTGTGATCTTGATCAAGTCCCTTAACATCTCTAAGCCTCAGTTTCCTCATCTATAAAATGGGCGTAGCCCACCTCACGGTTTATTCATTCATTCGACATATATTTTTGAGTTCCTACTGTGTACCTGGCACTGTCCTAAGCACTAGAGGTACAGCAGTGGACAAAACAGACAAGGATTCCTGCCCCCATGCTGTTTATAGTCGAGGAAGGAGACAAATATAAAGAAATAAAGCAACGATATAGATCGTTAGAAGGAGACAGTACTGTGGAAAAAAATCTAGCAGGGTAAGGGGGATGGGAGTGTGGTGGGGGCTTGCGTTCTCACATAGGGTATAGGAATTGACCTCGCTGGGAACAGCTGAGCCAATCTTGAAGGGGAGAGGAAGGAAATGGTGCAGATGTCTGGGCAGGACTGCTTCAGGCAGGAGTGGGACTGTGCCCTGGGGGCTCTGAGAAGAGCAGGTGGCCAGAGGGGCTGGAGGGAGTGGGGGGAGAGTAGAGGGACATAAGATCAGACAGGTAGCAGGGATCAGATAGCTGAGCGTCTTGTAGACCATGGAGCTTTTATTCCTAGAGAAATGGGAAGTCATCTCAGGATCTTGAGCCGAGGAATTACATGATCTGACTTAGCTTGTTGTGATGGCTTTAAATTATTATATTAAATATTAAAATGAATAGTAACTATTTAGAAGGGCCTGGCACAGAGCCTGGAACAAGCTTGTGGGTCTCCCGTCTGAATGTCGGTAATGGGGGCATGCACTGATGTGCGCATGAGGAGCGTGTGGGCCTGCTAGGGAGGGCACAGGCCGAGCGAGTCTCGGGCGCCCTCTCCTGGAGGACCCCGCACTAGCTGTGACAGCCGGAAGCGGTCAGGCCCTGGCCAGGCTGGTCACCGGGGGCAGCTGGCTGCAAGGCGTTCATCTGTCCCTCAGCATGGGCCCCACAGTGCCCCGCGGCCTGGCGCCAGTCTGGGTGTGTGCTGCCAATCTGCCCTGCCTTGCAATCACAAGCCTATGGTGTAATGGAAAGAAATCTGGGCTCTGGAGGCCAAGGAGCCTGGGGCCTAGTCCTCCTCTGCCACAGATATGCTGTGTGACCTTGGCAGTTCACCCCACCTCTCTGGGCTGTGGGGAGTTTCTGCTGAGTCATAATGATGCACCATATGCCTGGCACCTAGTAAAAGCTCAGTCAGTATTGGTTGAATCAGTGAATGAAGTGGGGGCCGTCAGCCTTTCTGGTAAATATTTAATTTAGAGAAAAGTAAATAGAAGTGCCCAGTGGGTATTCATTCAAGAAATACTTAAATATTTAATGAGCACCTTCTATGGACAAAACACTCTTCCAGGCACTGGGGTACATTACAGTGGTGAAAAAAATGAGTAAAAACCTTGCCCTTGGGTAGCTGACATTTTAGGTGTTGAATCAAAGGTCATTGATGTATTTGCATTTGTATCCTGGGCAGGCTTTTAGGGAGAGGAGGAAGTGGGGGGAATGGGTGGCCTGCTTTGTCTCAAGGGGCTGGGGGTGGAAAGGTAGCCAGAGTGGACAGAGAGGGTAGGAAGGTGCCCACTGAGACCTCTGTTCCTGGCTTAGGGACATACTTGCCTCCACCATCCTTCCTACTCCACCCGCTCAGGTGGGGTCTGAGTTGGTCTAGAACTGGTCGTGTGGGTCCAGGGGGAAGCCAGTCAGCCCCCTGTGAGCCCTCTTATTTCTCTATGTTCAGAGTCTTGAAGAAGACACCAGAGTGTCCCAAAGAGCAGAGAGAGGTTTTGCCATGGAGGCAATGGGGTGTATGTGTATGACCACACGAGGCCCAGATCTGTTTTGGTTTATTTTTGTCCATTCTCTGGGAGCACCACACCCATCTCCCCTGTCCTAGAGTTCCTGGGTCACTGTCCAGCTCCCAAGCAGATAGGCAAAGCGGAGGGCTTAGAGCCAGAATCTCTAGTCCCAGGAAGGCTCTGCTCAAAGAATGCTTCCCCTTGGGGGACACAGGTGGGTCTGGACCTCCTTTCTTCTCCAAAGACAAGTGGGTAGTAGCCACAGGAGATAGATGTGTGCTGAGAACGAAGGGCTGACTTTCAGAGCTGACCCCAGCTGGAAGGGGCCGCCATGGAGGGAGTGCGTTGTCTGACACGGGAGACGTTCAAGCAGAGCTGATGACTGCTCATCGAGGTGTTGGGTCAAGGCTGGGATTTCTGCATTGTGGGGGTCATTGCTTGGGGGACTTTGAGGTCTGACTCTGAGGGTCTAAGATCCCTACACTCCCTCTGCCTTAGTGACTAGTCTGCACCTAAGCTTATTTTTGGACGACGGGGCTAAGACTTCCTCTGACCTACGTGTCCCTTTATCCTTTGTGGGGTAGATGACACATAACTCATTCACGGGAAAGAAGAAGGAGGCAAGAGGCTCCAGAAATTACTCAGATACACACACCACCCCTTATCCCCCTGGGCCCAGCCTTACCCGGGTGTTCCTCTCACAGAGAGACTAGCTCGGATTCTGGGGCCCCCAACAGGTTCAAGGATGAGAAGCCCCCTCACCCATCCCTCCTCCTCTATCCCAAGTGTGAAGAGGTTGGAAATGCTACTTCTAATTTCATTTGGATTCCACTACATGGTGATTGGGCGTACTTCTGGGGCCTGTAAGGTTCACCCCATTGGAGCACGGGGGAAGAAAGAAATGACCATGAGTCACTGGGGTTAGAGGGCGGGGACATGGCGGGTAGCCCCAGAAGCTCCCAGGGCAAAGGTAAAGAATACATGGAGAAGGGGGGCCTCCTTGGAGGGTGGGACGTACGCAACCCAGAAGGGAAAGGGCAACTTAGCGAGGACCGCATCCCAGGATGAGGAGAAAGACAGAGACACCAGAAAGGCTTTTGGAAGTTTCTGGAAAAAGCCAGTTAGGAACGGCAGATTAGGGACCTTAAGACTAAAACCCCATTAGGTTTATTTCACCTACAGACTGTCTGAATTTGTGTGTTTGTGAGCTCTACTCCCTTCTTGACTCCTTTAAAGAGTAATCCCTCAAATCTGTGAGAAGCGACTGGAACGCTGAGACCTACTTGAATCCATCAAGCTTCCGAAGTCTTTGATCCACTTGAATTTGTTTTTTGGAGGGAGTGAAAAGAGAGACAGACTTCACTCTTGCCCCCCCAACAGCTACTCAATTGCCCCCACGCCCTATATTGAATAATTAATGTTTCCCCACAGAAACCTTTAATGTATGTGTGCTGATGTTTTATTCTGTGATTTCTTAATTTTTTTATATGTCCTAAGTTCCCCTCCTATCTTCCCAAATTCTCCCCAAATTTCCCCTTGGTATTTTGGTTGAGATTGCATTGCATTGAAATTATAGATTAATGTAGGATGAATTGACATCTTTAGAGTATTGAGTCTTCTTCTCCGAGCACAAGATAGAGATTTCCATTTTTCTTAACACTGTAATTTTTCCTGAATTGGCTCTTGTGCATAAAAGGTGCTCACTCAGGCAGGTTTAATGGGAAGAGGCTGTAAGCTTCTTCAGGGACGGGACTGGAGGAGCAGCGGTGTCCTTCAAAAGGAGCAGCAGGTGGTGTTCCAGGGCCCTGATCGTCTGTCTGAAGGTGGGGTAGGGGGCCCAAGGGGGCAGTCTCGGAATTGGGCCTAATCAGAGGTATTTGTGGTTCCCCAACAAAAGCCCCCTGTCCGTCCCCCCTCCCCCATATGCCACACACATACAGCAAGGCTGGGAGGCTCTGGCAACAGAAGGGGTGACAGGCCCTGAGGGAAATCTGGCTGGGCAGGAGGGCAGCACACAATCCATCTCAAGGGGCCGTGCGACAGAGGAGACCTGGTAGTTAAGACAGCAGGGGACACGCTAGGCTTGTGCTTCTCTCTTTATTATTTCTGTCCAGAGCCCCTGCAGTGGGGGAGGGGCAGGCACGGGGAGGTGGGCACCCCTCCCACCTGCCTGAGACCGCTCTCTGCCTCTCTCCTCTCCAGCATCTCGCCCACTCTCTCTCCTTCTGAATCTCCTGCTCCCACATCTGGCACCTTCGGGGGTTCCCTCTTGCAGCCCCTGCTTTCTAAGCCCACCCTGCGAAGGTAAGGGACCATGGTGTCAGTTTCAAGCCCCTCAGTCTTCCCAGGGGGCTAGTCCCCCAGTTCCCTGCCCGCTTGCTGAGGAGGCTGCCCGTTCTCTCTCTGACCCTGGCTGGGGAGTAGGGCGTAGGGAGGTCCATGGGGCTCAATCGTGACCCTGCTGGGTCCCAACACCCTGCTCTGGGGCTCTCTCCAAAGCCAGAGGCTAGAGCCCGAGGTCACGGAGCTGGGAGGGGCGGGTCACTGCTCTGCGCTGGCTTCATCCCAGCCCTGCCCAGCACACCCTGAGGGTGGCCGAGCCAGCTTGCTCATTTCCAACATTCAGGACTCACACGGCTGGGGGCTGCCTGTGCCCGGGCAGGGACGGGCCATGTCCCCTTTGGGGACCACGGCGGGGGGGTCGGTGAGCAGGGGTCAGAGGCTGTGAGGGGACACTGTGGCTGGGTGCGGTGCCCTGGGATGAAAGGAGGCTGGTTCAGGAGGCAGTGAGGACAGGGGCGAGGACGGTCTCTGGTGGCAGAGGGGTCTCTGGCTTTAAAGCACCTCGTGCTGCTGCTGTGTGGCCTCACTGACGACCTGGGGAGGAAGAGAAACGCAGTCTGTCCTGGCGCTGGCGGGAGAAGGAGCCACAGTCCTGGGCCACTCCTCAACCCCAGTGGAGCAGGCCCCCTTCCCTGCCAGGCAAGGGCTGGACCAGCACAGCTGGTGGAAGGTACCTGATGACAGCCCCCAAGACACACCCCATAGCCCCCACCAAGGGTGAGGAGACCAGGCAGACCACTCACCTCTCCATCCCGGGTCTCGATGGTCTTGATCATCACTGTCTTCTTGGTATGGACCTCGGAACCCCTCTGCTCAGGGCTTGTTTCTGTAATAGATCCATCCACATGCTCAGCCGGACCAAGTCCAGGCCCAGGCTGCTCTAGGGGCTGGGAGTCCATCCCTGGTCCCATGGGGCAGAGCCTGGAAGACTCCCACCCTCTCAAGATGCACCTGTTACTATTTCAGCAAGATTTGAACCCAGCACCCAGCAGATGGCTCTGCAGACCCCAGGGCTAGTGCCACAGTTGAGATGCACTCAGGAGCCAACAGATGCGCTCCAGGCTAGTTCAGAAGGGCCGGGGCTGCCAGCATTCCTAGTCCCCACACACCTCCTTGCTCCCTCTCCACCTCTGGGCTTCAGGAAAGCCCTACATGAATTTGGACCCTGACCGTTAGAACCCCAAAGCCCGGTCCCAAGGTACTCTGTTGGAGGACCTTCTGGTACCCAGCCCCCTTTAAGACTCTGGATGAGTCACTTGATGTCTTCATGAAAGAGACAGACAGGAGTCAGTCACTGATTCATTGTGCTAGGGGCCAATCACTTGCCCCTCTGTGCCTCAGTTTCCTTACTGTGAAATGGTAACACCGATTCTTGCCCTACTGTGGCCACAGAACTATTCATTTCAAAAAACATTAAGCACTTTTACATGCAAGGCTCACACTTGGTGTCTGCATAAACTCCTAACTGAAAAGAAAGGTTCTGAGTTTTATACAAAGGGTCAAACTTAGGTCCTTGGTACTATGAGCTTGGTGTTCATGAATCTCCTTAGCGAGCAACCAGCCCGAGCTGAACGTTGTAGCTCGCTGGAGCACAGCGTGTGTTTTTTCCTGATGGAAATGAACATCGAAGATATAAAAGGTTTGATCTAGGAAAGGCGAAGCTGCCAAGGACTCTGACTCGCTTTCCGAATGGATCATTATGGCGTGTTTTTCTGCTCTCTGGGGCTAGAAAGCCACTCGATCTGCATATTACTAACGTCAGGATGGCAGCGTGCCCTAGGAGCTCCTTCTTTCCATTGTTTGGCTCTGCTAAGGTTTGGCTTCATTTTTTTAAACGCGTATCCAACATCTTGCTCCAGCAAACTGAAAGAGTTCAACAAGCAGCCGGGGGTGGTGGGGGCGCTTGGCAACTTGCCAAACAGACAGTGGGTGGTGGGTGCCTGGTAGCCCAGGGCCTATGGTTCTAGATACCGCCAGGCCCCTTCAGAGTTTAGGTACATCAGGAAACAGAAGCTGTTTGCTGATGCCCAGTATTCCCAGAAGGTGCAGGGGACATGGTCAATACAATACAAGACCACGAAATAAAAGAAAATAAAAAGCTCTCTCTGTCAGAGATGCCTCTACCTAAACACCCCCATCCACCTGCAGCAGCCCCTCTCTCTTCCCCAGAACCCAGCCCTGTCCCCATGGTTCCATCCTCCTCTCCTGGCTGGCCTGGGGCAGTGCCCATGCTGGACTACTGCCCCCTGCCATCCCAGCCTCCACCTGCCACCATGCACTCACCTCGGAAGTTGAGGGCAGAGAAGGTCTGGATCGGGAGGTTGATCCTGAAAGGGGAGAGACCAAGCCCCCAAAGGGTTAGGACCCTCCATCTCTCCCTGTGACCACCCATCAAAGCTTGCCCTGGTCCGCTCTAAACACCATCCTCAGCCGTCCCAGTCCCACTGACCCCAACTCTCCCACTGCCACACTGCTCAGGGCATGGGGCCAAAGGCCACCTCCAGCTGTCCCAGGAATGGTGCCTTCTGGAAGGATCACCCATTCTATCTCTGACCTGCTGGTCTGACACTAGGACCCCCAACCCCACTGCACCCTCCAGTTCACCAGGATTTCCTTCTTGCTCTTGGCACTAAAGTGTGTATCAACAGCAGCTGTGGGTGACACGCATTGTGTGTGCCCACCCTCCAGCCAGGCTGGGAACCTCTGGCCCACCCACGTGAGGGCACGTTCCAGGAGCTGCCATCCTCATTTATGCCTAGTGCTGGGAAAACGACTTTGAAGGGTGATTATATATAGATGTAATTCTACGAAATCTGAACTCTTGTTAGTGTAAGTCTACATCTAAATACGTCTGCTGATTTTCTTAAACCTCAGGTATTGTCATTTTTATGAGTATCAATGGGCATCATTTTTTCAAGTCACTGACCTGTTTTAAATGGAGGTTAAGTTTACATACAGTGAAATGCACAGATCTTTAGCTTGCAATTCAGCGAGTTCTGATCAATGTCTGCAGCCATGTAACTACCAGTCTAAATCAAGATATAGAACATTTCCATCGCCCAAGAAGGTTCTCTCCAGTTGTATGTTGTTTTCTGTGTCTAGAGGCGAGCTGCTGTGAGCACGTCATTCTGTCTTTCTTACGAGCGTGTGCGTGTGTGTGTGTGTGTGTGTGTGTGTGTGTGTGTGTGCGTGCACCCTCAGTGCCTGAGTCTCTGCACCCTCTCTCGTAGCCAAGGCTCTCTGTCTCTCCCTCTGGCCCTATTTGTCTCTGTCCTTCTTTCCTCATCATTCCCCACTCTGCTCTCATCTCTCTCTTGACTGACAGTAATATTTTATTACAGGTTGCTGCATATGGTTTTATGGTGCTGGTTCTTAATTTTGAAGGTGGATGAGGGAATACTTAACATTTCTCTTTTTATAAAAGCTATTAATTAAATCACTTTTTACTCAGGTGGCCTTGGTTAATTCTCTGTAATTAGTGGAGTGGTGGTCTCTTGTATAATATTGTTTCCCAATCTTGTTAAGGTGATTCTGAGCCCCCCAACCCAGGGCAGGAATGGGCCCCTAGCACCCCTCCAGAACCCCACCGCCAGCCTCTGCCTTGCCCCTCACCGGCTCTCCTCGCCCTCCAGCAGCTTCCGGTAGGTGGCAATCTCCACGTCCAGGGCCATCTTGACATTGAGCAGGTCCTGGTACTCGCGCAGGTGGCGGGCCATCTCATCCTTGAGGTGTCGGATCTCCTCCTCCAGGCGTGCAATGTTGTCCTGGTAGCCGCTGGCCTCACTAGCAAAGCGGTCCTCCAGCTCCCGCATCTGCCTCATCAGGGAATCGTTCTGCGGGGGAGGGGCGCCCAGGTCAAGGACAGGCTGGGGGTGGGGAGAGACACTAGGGGCCCAGGATGGAGAGAGACACAGCCTCGGGTCTGAGAGGCAGGTCCAGGAGCTGTCAAACTCTCCTGAGCCATGGATCTCTGAACTCAAATGAATCTTACGTGCAAACTCAAAGGACAGAACGGAGAAAGGCAGCATCAATGTTTGGCCTCCCCGCCCCCACACAGGAGCCCCATGATTCCTGAGAGTCCAACGGGATCCACGGTCTGTTTTTACCCCTATGGTAGATTCGAGGAGACAGAGGCCCAGAGAGGATATGTGATGGGCCCGGGGTCCCAGAGAGAGGGTACGAGCTGTGGGCAGGAGGGGCCGGGCCTGGCGAGGCAGGCAGGGACTCACAGTGCCCTTGAGGGCGTCGATCTCACAGGTGTAGGACTGGATCTGGTGTCGGTACTCCATCATCTCCTGCTTGGCCTGGCGCAGCGCATCGTTGTTCTTGTTGGCTGCCTGGGTCAGGTCGGACACCTAAGGGCAGAGAGAGGAGCCCTGAGATGAGGAGGATGCAGGATGCAGGTGGGGTGGGCCAGGGAGCATGGAGACCCCAGGCTCACCCTCCTCCCCATGGAAGGAGCCACAGGAAGCACCTCCAGACCGGGATTGAGGGGGACAGAGGGGCCAGAGACCCCAGGCCAAGCCGCCCACCTTCGACTTGTACCACTCCTCGGCTTCCGAGATGTTCTTAGCCGCGATGGTCTCGTACTGAGCCCGGATGTCCCTCAGGGCGGCAGTGAGGTCTGGCTTGGACATGTCCATCTCCACCTGGACCTGCTGTTCCTGAAGTTGGGCCTGTAGCTCTCGGATCTCCTGCAAGGAGTGGCTGGGCTTCAGAGCCCTTCCAGGCCCCACACAGCACACAGCACCTCACACCCCCCTTCCCAGAGCCTGGCACCACCTCCCTTTCCAACTGCTGTCACGTGAGTCTAAGGATCCCGAGGAGGAAGGCCAAGGGCATACCTCTTCGTGCACTTTCTTAAGGAACGCGATTTCCTCGTTGAGAGATTCGATCCTGCGCTCCAGGTCAATTCTAGCTAGGGTGGCTGCATCCACATCCTGGGAGAGGTCAAGTGAGAGAGACAGGGTCACTGATCACCCAGGCAGGGCAGAGGGAGACCCGGGGCCACACAGAGGGGACAGAGGGATAAGGTGGCCGGGGGACCAAAGAGTGCTCACCGCTCGGAAGGCAGCCAGATTGTTCTCTGCTTCTTCCTTCAGCTGGATCTCCTCTTGCAGCCTGGCCGGAGCAGACAGACAGAAGGACGGACAGTTGGTGGGGATAAAACTCGCAGCGGAGATGACTGGCTGGGGGCTGCCCAGGGAGTGGGCTTAGGACAGAGAGAAGAAGCCTGGCTACTGGGTAGAGACAGGAGTCCCCGCCCACCCAGGGAGGGGACAGGAAGTGGCCCAATTTCTTCCCTGAGGCCACACCCTGGAAGTCTATGCCCCCTCCGGACTGTGACCTCCCTGGGATTAGGAACTGTGTCTATTTTATCCACCTCTGTGTTCCTGGTTCCAGCCCCAGCCAGGCCCAATTAGTTTGTGACCTGGGTGGCAGGACGGTGACTCTGCTCACTTGGGCTTTCGGAAGCAGGACGCATGATTGCTTGCTGCCTTTTGTACCGGGAGCCTGGTGGCGCCCACCATCTGGTCCCCCAAGCTTTCTGAGGGCTGCACTCTCCCTCTCTGTTCCTCTAGCTCATCCACTCCCCTTGTGAGATGGCACAGGCTCAGCCAGGCCCTGGGGCCAAGAGCCCCTCTCTACACCCATCCCCAGGGCCTCATCACAGATGAGCTGAGAGCTACTGCTTGGATTCCCCACCCCCTGTCCTTCCCAGCTTGTCCCAGATTTCCTTGTCTCCCATCAACCTCCCCTCTCCCTCTGAGGGTACACGGGCCTCCTTCCTCCAGCCATCTGCCTGCCCGACCCCCATCAACATCACTCAGCATCTTAAGATGCTTTGTAAGGGGGCTGTCCACGGAGTGCCAGGTCTCCCAAGGTCTCCTATTTCCACCCCATGATGTTCCCAAGAAAACTTCTCCTTTGCAGAGTGGGAGCACAAGGGAGCGACCTGGGGTCCATCTCCCCTCTGGAGGACACAGGTCAATGACCTTCTCCCTGCACGGTGCGGGAGAGGGTTCCTGGCACCGTGGAGAATGACAGCTGCGCCCCAGCGCCCAGGCCTAGCCTCCCACGCTCAGCCCGTGGAAAGGGGGATCTGGGGGCGCCCGGCGCCTCACTTGGCCTTGAGCCGCTGCAGGTCGTCCAGCAGGTTGTCGCGCTCGACCTCGACGCGGGCGCGCTGGTTGGTGAGCACCTCCACCTGGCGCCGCAGCTCGCGCAGCTCCTCCTCGTAGATCTCGGCCACCCGCGTCGGCTCGCGGCCCTTGAGCCGGTTGACCTCGGCGGCGAGCGCGGCGTTCTGCTGCTCCAAGAAGCGCACCTTCTCGATGTAGTTGGCGAAGCGATCGTTGAGCTCCTGTAGCTCCACCTTCTCGTTGGTGCGCGTGGTCAGGAACTCCTGGTTCACGGCGTCGGCCAGCGAGAAGTCCAGCAGCTCGCCCGCGCCATAGGAGGAGGGCGCGCGGCCCACCCCCAGCCGGCTGGTCCGCAGCGCCCCCAGGCCCCCGGCCCCGCCCGACGTGCGCGACACCTGGTACACGCGGGACGTCACCGAGCTCGAGGAGCCCTTGGAGCCGAAGCCCGCGCGCGGGAACACGGGCGAGCTCAGCGGGGAGCCGAGGCGGAAGCCCGAGGCCCCGCCGAAGGTGCGGCTGTAGGAGGACGTGCGCTGGCTGGACGAGTAGGCCTGGCTCATGGTGGCGGCGCGGGCGAGGCTGGACGGCGCGGAGGAGGCGGCGGGCGGCCGGCTGGAGAGTGGATGCCGAGACGGGATACAGGGCCCCCGGCCGTCCGCACTATTTGTATCCCTCCTGACATCAGCCCCCGCCGCCCCTCCCCTGACAGCTGCAGGATCCCGCTGTCCTGCCAGGAAAGGGCGGACGCTGGCGTGGGGGCGGGGAGGCCAGCTCCCCCGCAAGAGGCCTGCGCCCCTCGGCTGGCGGGTGGGGGGCCCGTGAGGGGTGTGAGAGAGGCTGATGGACCTAGAAGGGCAGAAGATGGGCGGGCCTGCCAACCCCTTCACCAGGGCAGCCAGCGTGTCTGGAACCTCCCTTTCAGCCCTTGGGGGCCTGCGTCCTCCTGGGGGTGCTCAGGGGAAGCCTCCATTTAGTTTGAGGGTCTCTTGTTTGCTCCAAGGAGAAACTTTGGGTT
This sequence comes from Diceros bicornis minor, assembly GCF_020826845.1. NCBI lineage: Eukaryota > Metazoa > Chordata > Mammalia > Perissodactyla > Rhinocerotidae > Diceros > Diceros bicornis. The sequence goes on along the minus strand of NC_080776.1, from coordinate 9,687,835 downwards.
ATTTCCTGAAGGGACAAGGCCTGCTCCCAAGAAAGACACCAAATCGCCTTTTTTCTAAAGATTCTCTGGAAGTGGCAGAAGTTTGAGAGGGCTCGGGCAAAGACCAGGAGTCCTCCAGCCAGGCCTGGAGGAAGAGGCTCTGTAGGCAGGCAGGGAGGGTGGGAGGGTGCCCTGGGGCAGAGAGGGATGCTGGCCAGAGCTGGTATGTTCTGGTATGTCCAGGCCTGCTCAGATATGTCCACTGACACTTGGGTTCTAGCTCTGTGCCTCAGTTTCCCTCTGGACTAGTGTAGGCCCTTTACCTGCCCCTAGGGGTGAGGATGGGCCCTCAAGTTTATAAACAACAGCGTGATTTCCAGGAAGATTCTGGTGCCCTCTGTTTCCAACTGCTGTATACACTCTAACCCCCATGCCACCAGCTTCACCTGGCTTCTGCCCCCTTGTCCCCACCTCCACCCCCTCTCGGATTCATCCCCCTCCTCACACCACCCACACCCCCACACACCAGGGTTTGTGTTTTGTCAGGAGCCTCTTGTCAACCCAGCCATCTCACTGGCAGCAACAGCTGCCAACCCAAAATACCAGAGCTGGTATTTATAGAGGAGAATGCATGAGGTCCGGGAAACAAGTGCAGAGGAGAGGAGCTCTGGGGGGGTAGGGGCCAGGTACCTGAGGAGGCAGGGGTGTCAGATGGCCGAGGAAGGCTTGGGGTGATTCGTGATTGCACATCCCACCCCTATAATGCTTCAAGCCTCCAGCAGGAATGGAGCCTTGCAGAGGGCTTGCCCGCACCTTCACAGCCCGTTCCTTGGTACAAGGCACTGGCTGACCCCTAAGGACATCCCCACTTCTCCGTGAACACTGGCTGTCTCCCTACACCTCCACATGGCACTCTACAGGCCTCTCTTAGGCCTGACCCTTTTGGAATGCAAATCTTGGAAATAGAGTGCTGGTCTTGCTGTAGCCTTGCCATCACCAGCAGGTTAATTACAAGCAGGCAAGTCCTTCAATGCTCTGTGTCCTCAACGACAAAGTGGGAATGGTTAGCCTTGCCATGTCTACCCTATAAAGGTTTGAAGAGGCTCAGGTAACAATATGCAGGTATCAATACCTTACATATACCGAGCACCCACTGTGTGCCACTATGCTGAGTACTTCCCACCCATGATCCCCAGTTCCCCCACAACCCATGAGGTGGGGACTAGGATGAGTCCCATTTTGTAGCTCTGGAAGCTGAGGTGGTCTGACTCCAGAGCCCATGCTTTGCCCCCAGGGTGGGTATCAACATGCCAGGTGAACTGTAAGGGGCTTTGCCACTGCTGTCTTTTGAAAGCCCTTTCCCATGAAGTGTCTAATTTTTATCCAACAGAGAAGCGTATGAGGTGGGTGGGGAGTTCCAGATATTCTTATCCAGCCTTGGAGTCAGTGCAAGCTGTTTTGTTCTGGTTATTTTTGTGTCTCGTCTCCCAAACTAGATTGTAGGCTCCTGGAGAATTTTGGCGACCATGTGGATCCTTAGCACATCCCAGGCAGCCCCGTCCTTGTTGTAGTTCAAAGTCAGCTGCAAGCTTTCTTTTCCATCCTCTTATTTTGGTAACAAATGCAACACACACACACAGACCCTGAGTGGACGAGTGGACAAGTGACTCAGCTCCCAGCCGGTCTTATAACTGCATCCCTCTGACTGCAGTGATTGGCTCAAGGGGTGGGGCTGGACCTGAGCAGGGCCAATCAGAGACTTTCCCTGGAATTTATAGATGGAACTGGGTTACTAAACTGGAGCCCGTGGCACCCACATTTCCTGCTTGCTGGGGAGGTCTTTCTGGAGTAGGAGGAAAGAGAAGCCAACGTGCAAGGAGAAGCAGAGACACCTGGGGAGGAGGAGAATGCCGGGCAGGAAGACCTAAACTCCAGCCCCTGGAGCCCTGGTTCTGCAGCTCCTCCCTCGATGTTGTGAGCTCCACCAGTGTCCCTCCTGGCCCTGGGGCCAATAAACCTTTCCTGTTTTTCACTTAAGGCACTTGGTGTTGGCTTCTGTCACTTGTAGCCCAAACAATCCAGACTAATCTACTGTAGGAGACTGTGTATCCATTTCTTTTTTTTTTTAATTTTTTTTAAATTTATTTATTTTTCCCCCAAAGCCCCAGTAGATAGTTGTATGTCATAGTTGCACATCCTTCTAGTTGCTGTATGTGGGACGCGGCCTCAGCACGGCCGGAGAAGCGGTGTGTCGGTGCGCGCCCGGGATCCGAACCCGGGCCGCCAGCATCGGAGTGCGCGCACTTAACCACTAAGCCGCGGGGCCGGCCCTGTGTATCCATTTCTATGATGCTAGGGAAGACAGAACATTTCTGGGACTCATCTCTGTGAACAGTCTCCAGGCCGCATAAGGAGATCGCCCTTCCGACTAGCTTGAGGCCTCAGTTTCTTGGTGAAACGAGGCAGAAAACAAATAAATAAATTATGCCATCCATTCTCTAGTCAAAATCAACATCTACCAGACTTGGCTCTGAACCGCTTGGGGTTGTTTCCAAAATTCAGTTCCACCCCTGAGGATTTGCTGCCATGGAGGGCAGCAAAACAACACTCCAGGGCTTGGAAGGCAGGTGGCAGAGGAGCACTCCAAAACACGTTCCGAACTGGGCAGCACTCTAACTGGAGTAAGAGTTTAGCCTCCCCCAGGGGTTACTTAGAATTGGACACACTAAAAATAATAATAATCTGTCTGGATGGGTAATGTACTTGGTGCAAAATTCAAGAGGTCCCATTCTGTGGGTTGCCTTTTCACTGTTGATCATATCCTTTGATGCACAAAACTTTTCAAATTTGATGAAGTCCAATTTATCTATTTTTTTCTTTTTTTTTTAATGGTGTCATTTGATGAATTATTCTCTTTTTTGAGTGAAATTCAGCTTTATAATTTTATTTATTTATTTTTTTTCCCCCAAAGCCCCAGTAGACAGATGTATGTCATAGCTGCACATCCCTCTAGTTGCTGTATGTGGGACGCGGCCTCAGCATGGCCGGAGAAGCGGTGCATCGGTGCGTGCCTGGGATCCGAACCCGGGCCGCCAGCAGCGGAGCGCGCGCACTTAACCGCTAAGCCACGGGGCCAGCCCTATTTTTTCTTTTATTGCCTGTGATTTGGTGTCATATCCAAGAAATCATTGCCAAATCTAATGTCATGAATTTTACCCCTTGTGTTTTCTTCTAAGAGTTTTACAGTTTTATGCCTTTGATCCATTTTGAGTTATTTTTATTTTATTTTTTGCTGAGGAAGATCCGCCCTGAGCTAACATCTGTGCCAATCTTCCTCCATTTTGTATTTGGGTCACGGCCACAGCATGGTCACTGACGAGTGGTGTAGGTCCGTGCTGGAGAACTGAACCTGGGCAGCCAAAGCAGAGTGCACTGAACTTAACCACTAGGCCATGGGGCCTGCCCCTTGAGTTAATTTTTTTTATTGATGTCATAATAGTTTATAACATTGTGAGATTCCATTTGTACATTATTATTTGTCAGCCACCATATAAATGCGCCCCTTCACCCCTTGTGCTCACCCCCAACCCCCTTCCCCCTGGTAACCAACAAACTGTTCTCTCTGTCCGTGTGTTAGTTTATATTCCACATATGAGAGAGGTCATACAGCATTTGTCTTTCTCTGTCTGGCTTATTTCACTTAACATAAGGTCCATCCATGTTGTTGCAAATGGGACGATTTTGTCTTTTTTTATGGCTGAGTAGTATTCCATTGTATATATATATATACCACATTTTCTTTATCCAATCATCTGTTGATGGACACTTGGGTTGCTTCCACATCTTGGCTATAGTGAATAATGCTGCAATGAAGATAGGGGTGCATAAGCCTCTTTGGATTGTTGATTTCAAGTTCTTTGGGTAAATACCCAGAAGTGGGATAGCTGGATCATAAGGTATTTATATTTTTAATATTTTGAGGAATCTCCATACTGTTTTCCATAGAGGCTGCACCAGTTTGCGTTCCCACCAGCAGTGAATTAGGGTTCCCTTTTCTCCACATCCTCTCCAACATTTGTTATTTTTTGTCTTGGTGATTATAGCCATTTTGAGTTAATTTTTATATGTGGTATAAGGTACGAGTCCAACTTCATTCTTTTGCATGTGAATATCCAGTCTTCCCAGCACCATTTGTTGAATGGTCTTGACACTCTTGTTGAAAACCATTTAGCTATATATGTGAGGATTTATTTCTGGGCTCTCCATTCTATTCCATTGGCCTATATATCTGCCTTCATGCCAGTACCACACTGTTTTGATTACTATATCTTTGTAGTAAGTTTTGCAATCAGGAAGTGTGAGTCTTCCAACCTTGTTCTTCTTTTTCAAGATTTTTGGCTATTCAGGGTTGCCTCAGATTCCATATGAATTTCAGGATGGATTTTTCTATTTCTTCAAAAAACATTTGGATTTGGGATTTTGATAGAGATTGCATTGAATCTGTAGATCACTTTGGGTAGTATTGACAGCTTAAGAACATGAAGTCTTCCAATCAATGAACACAGGATGTCTTTCCATTTATTTGTGCCTTCTTTAATTTATTTCAGCAATGTTTTGTAGTTTTCAATGTACAAGTCTTGTGCCTCCTTGGTTATGTTTATTCCTAAGTATGTGATTCTTTTTGATGCTATTGTAAATGAAATTGATCATGTGGGGTTTTCCCTTCATTCTGTTAATGTGGTGTTTTATGCTGATTGATTTTCCTATGTTGAACCATCCTTGCATCCTTGAATAAACCCCACTTGTTCATGGTGTATAATCCTTTTAATATGCTGCTGAATTTGTTTTGCTAGTATTTTGTTGAGAATTTGTACATCAATATTCATAAGAGATATAGGTCTCTAGTTTTATTTTCTTGTGTGTCTTTGTCTGGCTTTGGTGTCAGGGTAATGTTGGCCTCATAGAATGAATCGGAAGTATTCCCTCCTCTTCAAATTTTTGGAAGAGTTGGAGAAGGATTGGTGTTAATTCTGAAATGTTTGGTAGAATCCACCAGTGAAGCCATCTGGTCCTGCTCTTTTCTTTCTTGGGAGGTTTTCAGTCATTCTTAATATTCTCATTTGTATTTTACTGTATGGATTTGCCATAACTTTTTTGGCCAATTTTTTATTGATGGACATTTATATTGTTTCCAATCTTTTCCTACTATAAACAATGCTGCTATGAACATCCTTGGGACACATTTTTGAATATATAAATTTTGGTAAGCTGTTTATAAAAAAACCATAACAGTCACATTATTTGATGGTCACATCTCTTACTTGAACTAATTGATATTGGAAATGGGAAGATCCACCAAGACAGACCATTTCATTCAGCATTTGTCAGAAAAAGGGGACAATTTGTAAATTTGTGCATGCGGTATGGTGCCTTGCACAGTGGGTATTATCAGTACATTTTGTTGAATCAATCAAAGAAGTCAGTTCTGCTTTTGCTTGAAATCTTCCCAGATTACTCTGACCTTGGAGAGTCTTGGAAACTTAAGGTTGGAGGTAACTTCATAGGTCACAAGGTCAACCAGTCCAATGCCCCACTTCTCAGTTAAGGTTGAAATCTTCTCTGCTGTGTCTCCAGCAAGCACTGCTCCAGCTTGAATCTCTCCACTTCCTGGGAACTCAAAGTCTCCAGGCAGCCCATTCCATTCCACAGAGAGTCATTGGGTACCTAATACGACTCTGTCCTGGGACAGTGGATGGATCTGCTGTTAGAAAACATTTCCCTATATTTGAACCTGCGTTGTGTGTCTCTGCTCTGCCACTGATTCTAACCTGGAAGAAGAAAAACTCCACTTTCACAGATCTGCTCCTCAAATATTTGGGGACAGTGCTCATGACTTTTGGAGACTGCCTGTTTCACCATTCCCAGTTTCTCCCCCTTCCATGAACTACTGAATCAGCAAAACCCAAACTCATCATGGCCTCCAAGTCCCCAAGGACTAGCCCTGCCCACCTTGCCAACCTCAGCTCACTCACCTCTCGTTTGGGCGCACCTCACTTAGCCCCACTGTCCTGTTTTCTGTGGGGTGACACTGCCAAGCTCTTTCCAGCTTCCAGACCTTTGCATCTGCTGCTTCCTGCCCTCCCCTAAGCTCAGTGTTTGGAGGGCTTATGGCTGCCTAGGAAGATCTCTGAACGTCACAGAGGACTCCCTGGAAGACAAGGGCCCTGGCTACTCATAGGACGTCCCTGATCCCATAGATGGCATGAATCAGGGGCAGGTGGCCGGCATGGGTGGATGGCTGGGGTGGGGACACTGCTGTGGCCAGTATAAGGCATTTGGATTGAGGAAAAACTGAAAGAGGTCCAAAAGGAGAGAACCAGGGCTCTTCCACCGTGCCCTGTCTGGGAGCTCCTCACCTACCCCAGGTCTACCCCAGGAGCCCAGGTGTGAGACAGGGCTGAGCCTCCCCATGGTGTGCCCTCCCTCCACCCCCTGACCCCCACCTCCAGGGTTGCCCTCTGCCCCTTTCTCCAGGCCCATCTTCCTCCTCTTTCTGTTTCCCAGCCGACGACCTCGTGCTTCCATCCTGAGCTGGGTTGGGCCAGGAGGAGGCAGCCATTGCATGAGAGCCCTGGGGACAGTGTGGCGGGTATGAACTCTGGGGCCCTGGCTCTTGCCTCAGCTTTGGCACTTCGTGGGGAGGTAGGAGGCCCAAGCATGGGGGGTGCTCAACCCCGGGGGGTTCACCAGTTAACCATCTGTGCCACCTGGGTAAGTCCCGTTTCCTCCCTGGCCCTGTCAGGACAGGTCATCTCTGAAGTCCCCTCAGCTTCTGACATTTTAAGTCCCTCGGCCCATGGGCTGGGAACATCGAGTGGTCCCCAGCTGAGCCCTTGCTCTCTGGTGCCTGCCTCCTCAGTGCTCTCAGAGGCCCCTCCCAACAACAGCCTCCTCCCGGGCAGCCCCCAACCCCATCCACCTTCCTCTCAGCTGCAGTGGCTGCTTAACCTCCATGGGCTGCCCAGGAGCCGGGAGTGACTGTAAAAGGGAAGGAATGTCCAGAGGCGATTGTTTCTTCCTGATATCACCCGGGGCGGGGGGGAGGTTGAGTTGGGGGGCCCAGCGGGTACGATGGGTGGCGTCAGGATTGTCCCTGGAACTCTTCTCCCTCGTGCTAAACTGCCCCCCCTTCCCAGGCTCAGCCAGCAATCCACCCCTCTCATCCACCACCCTCCTCTTGTTGGTTTCAGAACTTCAGGCCTCTACCAACTCTCTCCACCTCCTGACCTAGACCCTTTCCTGGGCCCCTTCCTTCACTGCCTGCCCCCTCCCCAGTTCTCATAAAGCCCTCCTCCACCTCCTCTTCATCACCCCCACACCCCTGACCTAGCTCCTTCTCCGGGGAGGCCCCACAGCCAGGCTCCTGCCCCACGCTCCTTTTACAGACATGGAGCGCTGCGGGTTTTCTGCCAAAGTAGGAGAAGTCTGGGGCTCATCTCACCTCCTCCCAGCCCCCAACTTCTACCAAATAGGACGTCTGGAAGGCTGGGGAGGAGGGGGGAGGGAGGAGGAGGAAGCTGACCCTCAAATGGGAGGAGCTAATGAGATGGTGGAGGTGAAAGTGCCTATGGCTCTGAGCATCCTGTAAATTTCAGGTGTTGCTCACATCAGTAAGAGATGGGGGCGGGGAGAATGGGGACAGAAGTCAAGTTGAGGAAAAGGAGGGGGTCTTGGTAGCATTAAGGGAAGGTCCCCGGGGAAGGCATCCTGATGTGGTGGGGGCAGCATATGGCTGGGAGTCTGGAGGCTGGAGAAGCTGTGTGACATTGGACTGGTCATGTCCCTTCTCTGGGTCTCAGTTTCTCCTTGCTTAAAATGAAACACCCTGGACATCCCTCCCTGCTCTGACCCCAAGGAAAGGAATGACAGAGGGTTTTTTCTTGCGAATCAAAGCTTTGGTGCCTCCCTGATCAGCCTTGTCGAAGCCGCTCTGCTCACCCCAGACTCACCGTGAAGCGGGACCCAGATCATTGCGCATGCCCAGAACAGCCCCAATCCTACCCTGCGTTGATGAGATGGGGCTACACCTGCTACAGAAACAGCCTCAGCTTCCCCCTCAGAGACACGGTCTCCCTCCCCGGGGTTCGTTCGGACTGCCAGGCTCTCCCCTCTTCCCTCTCCCCAGGCTTCCGTCCCCACCACGTGAGCACTTGGTCCTGCCCAACAAAACATGTGCAGCCCCCCGCCCGCTTATGGGCTCTCAGAGTCCCAACTGTCCCCACACATCTCTCCCCTCAGCACGTCCGGCCACCTCCCCACAGTCCCAGCGGTGGGTAGAGGAGACCCCTGAACTGCTCCAATCCCACTCAGTCCTGAGCCATTTCCTGAAGAGACAGAGACCCAAGGCAGCAGAACCCCCTTCCCCCAACACATGTGTGCCTCCCCCACAGCTGAAACCCCCAAGGAGAACAGGGAGAAAATTCTCTTTGACCAGAGTCGGGTGTATCTGGGGGGAAGAGGGGAAGGGGTGTCTGAACTGGGGTGGGAGGGTGTGAGGGGGAGTCAGGAGCAGCCGAGATGGTGCAGGATGCTCCAACCTCGTGGAAGAAGAGGTCACGGGCTTCTTCACCCCCGCCACGGACTCGCACCCTAGATAGCCTCTCGAGGCCTAACTCTAATCCCTCTGCTGAAATGGAAGCAAGCCCCTTCTCTCTCAGAACTTAACTCAGAGAGAAAAGCAGCTTCTTCTCTTGCCCAGGTTTCTCTGTCACATCTTAGTCCCATCACTCAGCTCTCTCATCTCCCTAATTTATCCCCATTCCTTTCATCTTTCCTCATAGGCTTTTTTGGTTTCAGCCCCTCCAGTTTGGTCATATCCCTGCTGTGCTGGGCCCTTTCCAGGTTTCCTACGTCCCTCTGAGGCTGTGGAGTGCTTTAAACAGGGCCTGAGCAGGCTGGCAATGACCTCACAAGGCCACTATGCACAGTTGCTATCTATAGCCTTATAGGATCATCCTCCTCTTCCTCCCACTAGCTGAGTCACAGTCAGCTTGGGGTCTACTCAGACCCCAGGGCCTTCTCTGGCAGTCCAGACCACAGCCCACCAGAGCACCCTGAGCTGTTCTTGCTGTTGGGTGGGATGCTTTATTCTCCAAACCATCCAGGTACACAATGAAAGTGAGTCTTGGGTTCCAGAAGACACCCCTTCTTGGGCCCTCAGTGTTTTGATAGCCCCATTCCTTCATCCTGCTATCTTCTCACACCTGTCCAGATAACCAGTCAATGCCCTAAGTCCCACTGGACTCCACAGAGCTATGGGCAAGGGGAGGGATTCAGGGAGCAGCTGCTGGGCCACTGCCTGGCTCTACTACTCTTGGGTGAGTTACTCACCTCTCTGAGCCTCAGTTTCCTCATCTACAAAGTGGTAATGACAGTATAGAGTTTGGGGGAAGATTAAATGAGAAATTGTCTGTAAAGCACTGAGCACAGTGCCTGGCACACAGGAAGCACTCAGTGAGCGCCGGTCATTACTAGTATTTTATCCTTTGACCCATGAGGAAACTGGTTCGCGGAGGTCCAGGGACCGCTTGAAGCCTTGCTTGAGATCAGCAGGTGCAGGGCCGAGACTCATCTCCAGGACTGCCTAACTCTGGAGCTCTCACTCCAGAGCTCTCTATCAGAGGCTCTCCTGTTTTTGATAATAACATAGCTACCACTTATTGAGCACCTACTGTATACTAGGTACAGTATTCTGGTCACCTGCCATATAAAATCACTGTATTTCTAATCTTCACAACACTAGGAAATAACTGTTATCCTCATTTTACAGTTATGGGTACTAGGCTCAGAGAGGTTAGGTAAGTTCCCTAAGGTTGCACAGCAAGTAAAAACAAAGTCTGGATTTGAACTTTAGTCAGTGGCTCCTAGAAGCCCAGCTCGTTTCTCTATGTGGTCTCTAAGGTCCTGCCCTAGATCCACTGGCAGGCTCAGCCCTAGGTCCTTCCCCTTTTAACTCAGCCCTGTCCGGGGATCTCCGCTGAAAAGCCCCTGGTCCAGCAGTGGGCAAGTCCCTCCCAACATTCTGCCCTGCTCCTCTTCCCAACCCACTGCCCTCCAGAGACGGGGCTGGGCTTGGAGGGGGCAGGTTGCTAGGAGTCAGGCCCCATCAGCAGAGGAGTGTGGTCTTCATCCCACGGACCTGGGGGTGGGGGATCCTGAAGATTTCCTATCTGGGGAATAAGAGGCCAGTGGGGGCTGCTCTGCCCTGGCCATCCTCAGGCCAGCCAGGCCCTGGGGCTCCCCTGCAGGCTGGGGAGGCTCCCCAGAGTGCACCCTGGCCCCAGACTGCCCCCAACTGGCCTTGGAGCAGCCACCATCAGTAGCATCCACAGTTCTGTCCTGGAGAGGCTGCCCAGAGGACTTGATCCTGCGGCCTCAAGGTTGGAATGAAACCTGGGGCCCACTGTCAGCTGCTGAGGATTCCCACTGCCCCAGGTCCCGAGCCCCAGAGCCACCTGGAGATGTCCCAGATACATTCCCCTTCCCAATTTTAAAGATCCCGAGAGATATAATTTGTTGACAACAGCGCTGGAGATTTTTCTCCCCACCCACAGCAGTCAGAACCCTATCCCCCAACCATCTCAAGGAGCCCTCCTGATGTCCCCCTTCATCCTCAGAGATGGGCCGGGCTCTCCCTCCGTCCTCTCTCAGGCTCCCCAGCCACCCTGGGCACCAGAATAGCCCACTGACCACCTGCCCTGGGGGCCGGGAGGGGCCACAGCCGGTGCTGCCACTCAGGCTGGGGGAGGGGGTGGGAAAGGGGGGGTGCTGGGACAGTGGGAGGGCGCTCCAGGGCCCCTGGATGGTTCCAGCTGCTCCTCTGTGTTGTGCAAAGAGCTCCCCGCCAACACCCTACAAGCAACGGTGCCCCCTGCTTCCCAGCCAAGGCAGGCAGCCCCAGACACCCTCCCGGGATGGGGCTCAGGCTGAGTCTCCGCCCCCAACTTCTTCCCCCTCTCAGTCTCTGTCCCCACGTTTCCCCTTCTCTGGCCTCGGCCCCCTTCCCTTCTTCTCCAGCTCAGTGCTCTTCCCATCTCCCCCCCACCTCCCCGTCCCCCTAACACATTTCTACCTCTAGGTCTGTCTCCGCCTCCCCCATGGTCTCCGCCCCACTCTGGTCTCTGGGTCTCTGCCCCCCTCCCCCAGCTCCATCTAAATGAGGACGCCCTTGCTGGGTGACCCCACATTCCTGCCTGGCTGGGGTCAGGAGGGCTTCCTGCTGGTGTGGGATCCCTGCCCCCAGCCTTAGTTCCCGGCAGCCCTTGCTGGCCTCCAGCAGCTGGCCCTCTGCCTTTCCTATTTGGACACCTCCCCCAGCCCCAGGCCCGATTTAGCTCCTTTAATCTTCACTGTCATCCAATCGGGCCATTTCCTGGGCACACGCTGCCCTTTCCAAACTGCCAGTCCCTGGAGAGGGGCGAGGGCAGGGTGGCCTCAGCTCTTCCCTCACCGGAGCACCCCCACCTATCCCAGGCCCCGCTGCGGTACCCTTCTCCTTTCTCCCACCCCAAGGAGGCCCCAGGGAGCTCTGGCTGTGCAGGCCTCTGCCATCTGGCCTCCATGTAGCCCAGGCCTGAGACAATCCTGACTCCTCATCTCATGCTTCCTCACCTCTGGGCTTCACCAGTGCTAGTCCCTATGCCTGGAACACCCTCTCCTCCACAGTGCATTTCTTCCGGTGGAACTCTTACCCCCTCCCCTCTTGAGGCCAGCTCCAGCCAGATTCCCCAAATTCCACAGTGCAGACTCTGGAGCCAGACCGCCTGGGTCCTGGGTCTCTATTCCCGGCTCTGCCTCTTACCAGCTGTGTGACTTTGGACTGGTTGCTTCCCTCTCTGTGTCTCCATTTCCCCATCTGTAAATAGGGATCGTAACAGTGCAGGCCTCAGAGGGTGGCTGTGAGGATGAATTGAGTTACTTGATGTAAAGTGCTTAGAACATTCTGGGTAGATAGTGAGCGCTACTTAAGTGTTAAATGAAAATTATCTTTTCCTGCCTTGTATTACAATGACTTTATTTACTCCCAGTGAAGACACTATGATTTGTGAAACACTTCATTTATTTAATAACACCATTTCTGGGGGGAAAAAAAGAAACCTTACCACAGGAAATGTACAAATTGTAAGCCATCGTCCAATTTTATATATGTGTAAATTATTCAGTAACAATATTGTGTAGCATACTGGTCTCTTCACTTCTATCCAGACAGCCCCCTTTTCAGCTTCGTGTGTATTCACTGCTTATGGTCGGTGCCCAAGGGCTTGAGTTCAAGTCCTTCCTCCCAAACTGTATTTAGCTAAGTGAGTTTAGCCTAAATTCTTTGGTTCCTTTAAGCCTCGGTTTTTCCTAAATAGCCAAGATAACTCACAACAATTGTAGTGAGTATTAAATGAGACAATACATATTTAAGGCGTTTAGTGCTTTATTGCATACTCAACACAGCAGAGCTATCATTACTGTGATGATTTAAAAACGTTTGTTGAATTGGCTCAGGGGTCGTCCAAGATGTGGGAAGTGGTGGAGAGCTGGCAGTTCATGGTCGAAGTGCCCTCCAGTGGCCATATGGAGAAACTGCAGGCTTCCCGATGCGCTTGGGGAGTCCTTCCCTTGCTGGTCCAGGAACGAACTCAGCGCCCCCCCCCCCCCCCCCCCCCCCCCCCGCCAAGCTTATCCAACCCTCCAGGAATTCTTCACATGATCTTTCCTTTTACAGAGGCTTTAAGGGGCTTTTAAAAAGTACTTAATAGGATAAGGGACTAGGGGCAGAACTTTAGCCCAGTATGGCTACAGCCGGGACATACACTCTCTCAGAGCCCAGGGGCCCAGGGCCGTGCGGCAGGGACGTAGGATGGTGGGGTGCTGTGTGCTGGGCGCCAGTCTCCTCTGACCTGGACACAGGGATCTGGCTTCTGTGGTTTGCCAGATTTGTCACTTATTCACCCGTGCACCCGTCCTCCCTTCCTCCCTCCCTTCCTTTTCTTCCTCCACCCATCAATATTTATCGAACACTGGCTGTCACCAAGCCTCACATCCCGGGTGCTGGGGGTTAAAAAGATCAATCTAACACAGACACAAACACCGCCGCCAAGAGTCGCTCACAGTGTCCCAGACGCCACACGCAGAGTTAATCCCTGCGTTTGAGTGTTTACGGCTTCTCTGCGCGGCCGAGCCGGAGGGCAGCAGCAGAACCTCAGATCCAGGCTGCCTGACTTCCCCCCGGTGAAACGCGTCCACGCTGGAAGCTTTGTCTGGCCAGGTTAGGGGCTGACTTCCTCCTCCGGGGCCGGACTGCTCCTCTGAGAAATGCTCCCCATCTCAAACATGGAGCAGCCCCCAGCTCCACCTGCATTGGAGTCCCAGATCCCCCCTCTCCTCCCCCACTACTGCCCTTTGCCCAGGGCCCAGGGGTGGGAGTCAGGCAAGGGTGATGTGTTTTTAACCCACCTTTGCAAGGAATGGCCTGGGTAGGGATTTTACTTAGCTGACACTTAGCATCCAAACCCAGCTCACTGGCCAACTCCCCATTGTCCAGGATTGAGAAAAAGGAGCCTTACTCTAAAGACACTACATGGGAGGGTGGCTGGAGGTACCTAGGGTCCATCTTTCTGGAAGATGCAGGAGGGGGAGGAACGGCTGGGTGAGTGATGGGTGCATTGTTCCTGGGCCTCTGTTGCCTCCTTGAGCTGCCATCCTCCCTCCTTCCCTTCATGATCACACTTCTCAAATGTCCTCCCATCCCTTCCTCAGCACCCCCTTGCTTGCTCTTAATTGTTCCATTTCCTCAGAATTCTTCCCAGCTACACAGTCTACTGGTCCCTCACCGGGTCCCCTCACCTCCTAGACCAGTGCTGTCTAACAGAGACATAATGGGAGCCACATATGTCATTTCAAATGTTCTAATAACCACATTTTATAATTTTTTAAATTAATTTATTTTCCCCCCCAAAGCCCCAGTAGATAGTTGTACGTCATAGCTGCACATCCTTCTAGTTGCTGCACGTGGGATACGACCTCAGCATGGGCGGAGAAGCGGTGTGTCGGTGCACGCCCGGGATCCGAACCTGGGCCGCCAGCAGCGGAGCGCATGCACTTAACCGCTACGCCATGGGGCCAGCCTAATAATCACATTTTAAAAAGGCAAAAGAAACAAGTGAGATTAATTTTAATAATATAGTATATTTAACCCAATGTATCAAAAATATTATCATTTCAACATGTAATCAATATTTAAAAATTGAGGTAGGGCTGGCCTGGTGGTATAGTGGTTGGGTTCTCACGCTCAGCTTCTGTGGCCCGGGGTTCGCAGGTTCACAGGTTCGCATCCCAGGCACGGACATACATGCTGCTTATCAAGCCATGCTGTGGCAGGTGTCCCACATGAAACAGAGGAAGATGGGCAGAAAAGTTAGCTCAGGGCCAATCTTCCTCAGCAAAAAGAGAAGGATTGGCAACAGCGGTTAGATCAGGGCTAATCTTCCTCACACACAAACACAAAATTGAGATATATTAGATATTTATCTCCGTAATCCCGTGTGTACATTATTTTATGTTTAGCCCCTCTCAATTGGGACTAGCCACATTGCAAGTGCTCAATAGCCACATGTGGCTGCTGGCTACTGTATTGGGTCAGCGCCGTTCTGGAACCTTCATTCACTACGTGGCATACGCGTTTTCACTATGGGTGGTTAATCATCTCATCCCCACGTGTCCTGTCTCCCCAGGGAGATTAGAAGCCCCCAGGTCAGTCTTCATTTCATTCATCCCTGTGTCTCCCTTGGCACCTTAAAGGTGTACACCACACTCCACAGGCCCTGCAAGCATATTGTGGATGGGAGTGAGCGCTGGGGATTGATTTTTTGTGGTTTAGTTATGGCTGTAAATGGTGTTTTATAGATTGCTTCTACAGATGCACCCTGCTGCAATATTAGCAGAAACAAGCAGCCGTGGCTGTCAGCACAGGCAGAGGCCTCGGGGCAGATGGGGCTCCCTGACTCAGGCAGGGGAAATCCTGCCCGAGCACACACCATTTCTCTGGCTGAAGAGCCTGTCATTGTCACCTCGCGCTCCTCCCTGCAACCCCGTCTCCGTTAGACCTCAGATACAGCCCTTGTCGGGGTGCGTTACACGAAGGATGTGTCTCCACATCCTACCACCAAGCTGAGAGCTCCTCGGGGCAGAAAAGGAGTTACTCAGGTCGACAAGAGCCTGGCCCACAACAGATGCACAAAGCATGCTTATCGAATGAATAAATGAACGGACAGCTGGGGCCGGCAAAGCCTCTCATTCACGTGTTCATGCAATCAGAAAATCTTTACTGAGCACTTATGATGTGTCAGGCACTGTGGTGGCACTGGGGGTTCTGCAGGGAGCAAGGCAGACATGGGCTGTGCCCTCTGGAGCTCCCCATCTCGAGGGGAAACAGACGATAAACAAGTAAATACACAAGTAAGATAATTAGCACACTGAGCAGGGAAGGAAACAAAGGGCCGAGATGGGGAATGAGGGTGGGGTTCTTCCAGTAAAGAAGTCGACACCTGTAACCTCCTGGAATACAGGACACCCTTCCCCTCCCTCCACGCCCCATGTCATCATTTAGACATTGGCCTCAATAGGCCAGCCTAAGGCTCAGGTACTGTGAGGATGTTACTGTCTCAAATGCATTGATGATGTCATAATGGGCCTTGCGGGATGGATGAGGACCCTGCAAGTTGGAGCAGAGGGGCTGAGGCAGGGGGAGGAGCAGGCAAAAAAAGGCAGTAGGTCCAGGTGGTCGGTGTCCACTCGGCCTCTGACATACACAGCGTGGCTTGAGAGGCGGACAGCAGATCACCATGGCCCTCAGCCTCTCGGCCACATCCCTTCCCAGCAACTGGCTCCCAGGCTACCCAGAGGTAAGGGGTCTGTCTCTAGGTCTGTCTTCGGTGGGAGTGTCCCAGCCAGTGCAGAAAGCCAACCTGTGTGTCTTGCACTGTCATAGGAATTACGGGGATAAAAAGATGATCAAGGGGCTGGCCCCGTGGCCTAGTGGTTAAGTCCAGTGGGCTACGTTTTGGTGGCCTGGGTTTGGTTCCCAGGCCCAGACCTACACCACACATCGGCAGCCATGCTGTGGCGGTGACCCACATACAAAATAGAGGAAGATGGGCACAGATGTTAGCTCAGGGCAAATCTTCCTGAGCAAACGAAAAAAAAAAGATGATCGAGATATGACGCCTGCCCTCAAGTTACTGACAAATTAGACCTTGAGCATGTGGCTTACCAGAACAATACTCATTATCCTCTTGGCTAATTTTGGAGGAGTGGTGTGCTAAGCGTGGATGGAACCACTCCCAACAGCCGTATCTGGTTCCCTAGCTTCTCTCCCTGTGGCCCCCCAACACGGCACTGAGATCAAGGGCAGCCTACTCACCGGCACTAACGTTTTTGAGAATCTAGATTAGCGCTTCTCAGGGTGGTCTACGGATAGCTGAATTATTTGCAGCACGGGTTAAAAATGCACATCCCTGGGCCTTGGCCCAAACCTTCCAAAGCAGAATTTTCAAGTGTGGGGCTCCTGAATCTGCATTTTTAAAAGTACTCTAGAGAATTTTTATCCTAAGCACTGCCCTAGTGTTTAAACACTTACCAGGGGTCCCAGTCCCATGTCTGGTTGGCCCAGTGGGTGGGTTTCTCTGTCTGCGATGGGTGTTGGCTTTGATATTTTTATTACTGATGAAAAGCCACGATTCATAGGCTGCTGGTGTCCAGCTGTCAGCTTGGAAGGAATCAGAAGCCACTGAGAACAGAATTTCCTATCTTTTCAACCCATCTATAAAATGCTTACCTGAGCAGACACTGTTTAAAGGCCATTAAAATACCAGACACAGAATAACCCAGTCCCTGCAACTTTATAGACGTATTTACTCAAACCCAAGTGCTTGCAAAGAGTAAATAAAAGGGAAGCAAAATGAGCGAGCAACCCTAGAAATACGAACTGACAGTAAACAGCCCCGTTCACTAAAATAAACAGCACAAATCCAGCGAGGATTAAATGACCTCTAGTCAGACAGGCTTGGAGCCAGAAATGCCCCATCTTGGCTTCCGGAGGAAGGAGAGGTGAGGAGCTGTCCCTGCCACCTGGGGGCACGCGCCAGGATCTCCGCCTTGGGAGGTCAGGGCCAGGCCTGCAAGGACTTCCCCTTTGTGGGTGTGAGTGCTCCCTAGACCTCCCCGGCAGCCTACCACAGGGCCTGAAACTCTCCAAGATTAAAGATCAAGAGGGGCTGCCCAGTAACGTGGTGGTTAAGTTCCAGTGCTCTCTGCTTCGGCAGCCTGAGTTCGCAGGTTCGGATCCCGGACATGGACCTACACCACTTGTCAGCCATGCTGCTATTACTGATATCTTCCCCCATTTCACAGATGAGGAAACTGAGGCTCAAAGTGGTATGATGGTAAATGTTTAACAATTAGCTCTCTGGAAGGAAAAAAAAAAGAGCCCTGATTTGTGGTGTTTGCCAATCTCGGTAGTGGAAATACTCCCAGGCCAGTTTCAAGCTAGGAGGCTCATATCGTTGAAGGTCGAATTGGGAAGAGATGGGAGTGGGAGCTGGCTGCAGCACCCCACTGCACGCATGGCCCACAGCTAGTTGATGGAGGAGCCAGGACTTGAACCAGAGTGTGTCTGGTCCCAAGCCCACATGCATAACCACTTTGTTATCCCGTCAACAACTACACAAGATCCTTGACATTTCAGAGGGAAACATCTTAAGACCTTTGCGAAGTGCCAATTTTACAATCCTCCATAAAACCCCCAAGGTTAATCACCAGCACTTCCCTATATCTCTGTTTTTATCACCAACAGGAGCACGTGGTTTTTTTTTGGACGGCCAATGAAAAAAACTTTTTTTTTGAAATAATTATACAGTCACAGGAGGTTGCAAAAAGAGTACAGAGAAGTCCTGTGTACCCTTCACTCAGTTTCCCCTAAAGGTTACATCTCCGTAACTACAGCCCAATATCCCAACCAGGCAATGGACGTTGGTGAAATGTGTGTGGATAGTTCTATGCCATGTTATCCAGAATTGTGAGATTTAGCAAATAAAAATACAGGACACAGTTAAATTTTAAGTGTAAATATATCCTGTGCAATATTTGGGACATATACTGTACTTATAATACTTAGAAATTATTCTTTATTTATCTGAAATTCCAATATAACTGGGTGTCCTGTATTTTAGCTGGCAACCCTAATTTTATCACAGGTGTAGAATCATGCAACCACCACCGTAATCAAGATAGAGAACTATTCCAGAACCACAGCGATGTTCCCTGTCCTATTCCTTTTAGAGTCACACCCAGCCCTTCCTCCACCCTCCCGAGGCCTTGGCAACCACGAATCTGTTCTCTATCTCTAGAATTTTGTTCTTTTTTTCATGCAATATAATACTTGTGGGATCCATCCACATCGTGGCAATTATCAATAGTTTGTTCCTTTTTATTGCTGGAGAGTATTCGATGAGGGCCATTTTCTCACAAAGAACAATTATTATTATTTATTTATTTATTTATTGCTGAGGAAGATTCACCCTGAGCTAACATCTGTGCCCAACCTCCTCTATTTTGTATGTACGTCGCCACCACAGCCTGGCGGACGAGTAGTGTAGGCCCGCCCCCAGGATCCGAACCCTCGAACCCAGGCCGCCGAACTGGAGCATGCCGAACTTAATCACTAGGCCACGAGGCTGGCCCCAAGAACAATTATTTTTTAAAATTTCATTCATTCAATAAATACTTATCGAACATCTACCATATGCCAGGTGCAGACACGGAGCAAGCAAGGAGCTAGTTGCAGTCAGGGTTGGGGTTCTTGCCAGGCAAGTAAGCAAATCCAGACTGGGCAAGGGACTCGAAGGCATACTCAAGGGACTCCATTATAAGGATGGAGCACAGGATTAATGCTGGGTAGGAGGGAAATGGAGACGAGACGAGTAAGGAACAGGAAAAAGACAGGATCAATAGTTCGTAGTTCTGTCTAGGTGAACCATTAATGGAGTTGGTTTCCCTATCTCCTTCCCAGTTCCTTTTTTGTTTAAATATCAACATCAAAAGAAACATTCCATCCTCTTCCCCCTTCCACATGAAGACACAATTCACAATTTCCACAGCAGAAGGTAACAGAGCTTTACGTGGGCATTTTTTATCTGAAGCCTTTAGGGTTAGATGCTAATCAACAAATCCTTACTCACTCACTCAGGGTACAGAAGAAAACAAAATTATGGTCACAAAGTACTTAAAGATCATCTTTCCACTTGTTACTTTTTAAATTTACTTATTTCGTTCTTAAAAGTAGGTAAAACGTGTACATAGGAAAAAATTCAAAAAGTGCAAAAGGATTTATAGGAGAAGAAAGTGTTCCTTCCACCCCAGACCGTCAGCCACCCCATTTCTCCTTCCCAGAGTCAGTTACCATGTTCTTGTGACTGCCGACATATTTTAAACATATAAGTATATTTGTGTGTGCATCTGAGTGTTTACACACACAAACGGCAGCATACCTGCTAGTCTGCACTTTATTTTTTCACTTACTAGTGTTATCCTGGAAGTTATTCCCTATCAGTACCTATAGAGGTGCTTCATTCTCTTTAACCATATAAAGTACTTTCTAAGCCTCCCTCCTAGAACATAATTGGTTGGAAATTATAATCTTCCTTAGCTACTCGCCTCGAGGCATCCTGGAACTTGTAGTCCTTGATCAGTTGAGTCTTGCACGGAAAACAGGACTTGAGCAGAAGACATGTGTTGGAAACTAAAGTACCCTTCCAACCACACTGTAAGAGGACACATGGTACCGTGTTATGCACGTTCCTACCGTTATACCTGGAAGCAAATTATTTATTCATTTAAACAACCAACACATCTACCAGCAATGAGATACCCAGAGCTCTCTTGGCATCAGGAAATCAAGATCATCTGATTCAGCCCCTCTCTAAATGCACCTATTTTAGCAGACAGGGGCAGGACACACACACACGCACGCAGGCACACACACTCCACAATAAATGAATAATGATAGCATTATAAACACAGCTAAGGACAGGTAGGGAAGCTTTTCTCGGGAGGCTGAGGGCAAGAATGATCCTCAGAAACTTTTTTTGGATAGCTAAGTTCCCCCCTTGATCCTCCCACTTCACATCCAAGACCATTCCCTTATCCAGAGACGACCACTCTCCTTCCAAACCTGTTTCCATGCATTTACATATGTATTTACATAAAATCTAGAAATTTAGTTCATTATGTAAGTTTTACCTAAACGCTCTTGCCCTGTAAATATTATTCTGGAAATTGTTTTTTTTTCTACTCAACAATATATCTGGAACTTTTTTCTATTAACCTCACATTATTTTTTTTCTGCCACATGGTACTTTAAAACACTGTGTCTCAACTTTAATGTGCATTCAGGTCATCTAGGGATCTTGTTAATACAAAGATTCTGATTTGGTGGGTCTGGGGTAAGCCCTGAGGGTCTGCAGTTCTAAAAAGTTCTCAGGTCTTATAGATGCTCCTGGTCAACAAATCACGCATTGAGGAACAAAGGTGTAGAGAAGGAGCGAAGTTGTGTGCTACAGCCAACCTGGACCAGCTCATAAGAACTGACTGTCAAATTTCCAAGAATTTTGTGATCCCATTGTTACACACAGCAATCATTAAAAAATTAAATTATATAAACTTACAATTAAATAAATCATATTAAAAACAGATAATAAATACTCAAAAATCATCACTTTCTCAACTATTTTAATATAAACCTATGCTCTTGGGGTTATTTATGTCGATTATGTCTGTATGGTGGAAATCTATACAATGCTATGCTTTTGTGCATCTCTTCCCAACTCCACGTTCAGTTCATGTTGGCAGCTTGGAACCAGCAATGGGGAGGGTTGACACCACAGAAATTAGGAATAAAGGCATGTTACCCCAAGCCTTCTCCAACGTTTCGTACTACCAGTCTTTTTCTATTTTGCTAATCTGACAAATCAAAAACGGGATCTCATTTTTAACTTGCATTTCCCTGATTACAGTGAGACTGGGTCTCTCTTATGTTCATTCGTAGGAATTTAATAGTATTTCTTGTTCTTGTAAATAGGACTTTTTTATCATTATATTTTCTAGTTGATTATGGCACAGGAAGGCTGATGATTTTTAGAATCAGACCACCGCTCCTACCAGTTCTAATAGCTTGTCAGTTTATTTTCTTGGAGGTTCCAGGGACTCATATAACCTACAAATGATGACAAGTTTTACTTTTCCGTATATGCAGCTGTTTATTTGGCTTTGTGGCGATGGCTCTGACTGCAGGTCCCCACTGACCACCGGCGGTCACAGCTGGTTATATCTTACTTCTGATTTGAACAGGACACTTCCGATTTCCCCGCTAATATCTGCTGTAGATTTCTGGCAGACAGCCTTTATCCTTTCTCTTCCTGCTTTCTTAAGAGGATTTCGTTTGGGTTTTTATCAAGAACGGATGTTCAATATATTAAACATTTACTTTCCCTTTCTACGTTACACACTTTGGTGATATTTGAACTTTTCACATTAACCTGTACTCTTTTTTGTGATCAGAAGAACATGAGAGAGTCTTCTTTAAGTTAAATCTCCTTCCCTTATACATTGTACCCCTGTCTCAGCTCTTTTCACTGTCATTAAGTATGTCCCCAGTAGCCAGCATCTGGCCCCTCAGATGAAAAAGATGTTCTCCCCATGTCCCACTCAGCACTGAAACTTTATACATAGTAAGATTTCAATAAACGGTTAGGGGACCGGCCCCGTGGCTTAGCGGTTAAGTGCACACACTCTGCTACTGGTGGCCTGGGTTCGGATCCCGGGCGCCTGCTGAGGCACCGCTTCTCCGGCCATGCTGAGGCCACGTCCCACATACAGCAACTAGAAGGATGTGCAACTATGACATACAACTATCTACTGGGGCTTTGGGGGAAAAAACGGAGGAGGATTGGCAATAGATGTTAGCTCAGAGCTGGTCTTCCTCACAAAAAAAGTAAATAAATAAAAAATAAAATAAAAAAATTAATGGTTAGGGAATGCCATGAATTTAACCCATCACCTGGTGTGTATCTTCTGGAACACTAACCTGCAATATCTATTCCTTTGAAGTGAGGGCTGCAGGACCTTCCAGCTACTCTTCCCCGAACATTCCCACCCCAGGTCGAACGTTCCCACCCCAGGTTATAAGAGGCACGTTGTTCCGTTGACCAGTAATCCCTGGAGTGTTGATAACACCCCTATGTTATCTGTTGGGCCCTGTTTTGAACCTAGGGGCCACCAAGAGTCCTGATCAGAATCTACAGCTAGGCAGGTGCCTGAGTTTTTTAAATTGCTACTCACCACTCTTGACATATGAATACTGGAATTGCCACCAAGAACATATGGAGGTTTTTTTTCCCTGTCGTTTCAAGAAATGGAAAGAGTACATACAGATTCAAGTCAAATCCCACATGCATCCAAACAGCTGTGTGATCTTGGTCAAATCATGAACTTCTGTCCCTCAGGGCCCTCTGTGTAACATTACACAGAGCAAGGTGCATAGAAAAAGGCCCAAAGAAGATCTGAGAGTGGATTGTTCCCAGGCCCCCGGAATCGAATTAATTGAGTCCAAACCCCACCTCTGGCCATTTACTACCTTGGACAGGTTACTCGTCTCTGTATTTGGGTTTGTTCATGGATAACATTGGGACAGTATAAGTACAAAGTTGATAGGGCAGTTGTGAAGATTAAACAAGGTAACACGTTAAGCTTGACCACCAAGCTAAAGCTCATCGTCAGCGCTCCATGAACACCAGCCATGTTGCTTTTATTATCTCAAGGCTGCCTGTGGAGAGAGAGAGCACTTTGTACAGCACCCGTTGGACCAGGTGAGCTGGCGGGGACGAGTTTTTTCTCGGACTCTGACGCGGGGGACGAGCGGGGACGACGGGTCTCGGCTGTCCTCGCACCTCCGGGACGGCAGAGGGCCCCCGCCACCGCCGCGGACGGTGCGGCGAGGGGCGGGGCGGACGGTGCGGCGAGGGGCGGGGCGGACGGTGCGGCGAGGGGCGGGGCGGACGGCGGGGGCGGGGCGGACGGTGCGGCGAGGGGCGGGGCGGATGGTGCGGCGAGGGGCGGGGCGGACGGTGCGGCGAGGGGCGGGGCGGACGGCGGGGGCGGGGCGGACGGCGCGGCGAGGGGCGGGGCGGACGGCGGGGGCGGGGCGGGCCGAGCGCCGGGGCCGGGCGAGCAGAAGCAGGCCCTGGCGGGGGCTATGCAGGTGGGTGTCCGCCGCCGCCCCGCTCGAATTTCGATCCCAGACCCGACCCTGCGTCCGCTGGGGCACACGCTTAGCAGCGCGCTGAAGTGGGGGCCGCGCCCGATCAAAGCGAAACCGAAAGCCCGGCCCGGGTGACCTGACCTTCCTGGGTTGCCAAGGGGTGGCCTGCAGAGACTGGCGGGTGGCGGGGAGGTGGGTAGTCCCTAGAGAACACGTGGTGCAGGCCGGCTCAGAGCTAGGGGCGCGCTCGGACGTGGGGAACCCGCCGGGATTTCTCAACTGGGCAGGCACGTGGGGGCCGGACTTAGGGGGCGGGGCTAAAGCTCGGATTAGGGGGCGGGCGCTCTTGGACGAGCTGGGCGGAGAGCGAGGCTGGGGTTGTGATACTTTGGCTGGAGGGCCGGAGCTTTCAGTGGAGAGAGGTTCGACCCGGAGTCTGCGCGTCTCTGTGGGGAAAGGGGCGGAAGCAGAGGCTTGAGCCTTGGAGCGATCAGTTCGGGGGGATTTGCAGGGGGGAGTCCCCGGAGCCTGGATGGTAAGTCAGGCGTCCCAGACCTCATCGGAGTCTGAGCGCCCCCCTCCTCTAGGTGGCCATGAGTGGCAGGGCCCGCAAAGAGGCAGTGCAGGCCGCGGCCCGGGAGCTTCTCAAGTTCGTGAACCGGAGCCCCTCTCCTTTCCACGGTAAGTGACCAGGGCAGCTGAGGAGGGTGGGCCCCGTGTGGCCCCTACCGGCTTCCATCGCTATGAGAGGCTTCTTTCCCTACAGCCGTGGCCGAGTGCCGCAGCCGCCTCCTCCAGGCTGGCTTTCATGAACTCAAGGAGACGGAGACTTGGGATATCAAGCCCGAGAGCAAGGTACCAGGGGTGTGGTGGGAGCGGAGAGGCAGGAACCCAGGCTGGGTCTCAAAGTCTGTGTGCCAGCTGGCTGGCTAATCCAACTCCCCCTCCCTGCCAGTACTTCCTGACCAGAAACTCCTCGACCATCATCGCTTTTGCTGTGGGAGGCCAGTATGTTCCTGGTAATGGTTTCAGCCTCATTGGAGCCCACACGGACAGTCCCTGCCTCCGGGTAAGGAACTGGGGCTGTGCTGGGGTAGGGGAGGCATCAGAAGAAGGAGTACAGGGCAAAAGAGAGCCCGGGGGTACAAATCAGGGGCTCTGTTCACTAGAGCAAGGAAGAGGACTTGTCGCCCCCTTCCTCCCCATCTTGAGCCCTTGTCTGTCACAAATATTCATTTATGTTACTTAGCTTTGAACGGTCTGTCTCATCTCCAAGCCTTGTGTTGCGGCCTCTGATTCTCGTTCCCCATGCTCACACTCAGGTGAAACGGCGGTCTCGCCGCAGCCAGGTGGGCTTCCAGCAGGTTGGTGTGGAGACCTATGGCGGTGGGATCTGGAGCACCTGGTTTGACCGTGACCTGACCTTGGCTGGACGTGTCATTGTCAAGGTGGGCACTGGGGTTGGACCTGGGAGGTTCTCAGCTTCAGCTGCTTGGAGATTGGCTATCACCTTTCTTCGGGGTACCTGTGGACAGCCCCCCGGGGCAGGAGGGTAGGGCAGTCGGGGTCAGGGGATCACCCTGGTTAGTCTGGGTGAAGTGGGGGCTTTAGCTGGCTGTGGTTGGGAGGTGCCCTGGGCTGACCTGGCCTGGGGGGCCACAGTGCCCGACCTCAGGCCGGCTGGAGCAGCGGCTGGTGCACGTGGACCGGCCCATTCTTCGCATCCCGCACCTGGCCATCCATCTGCAGCGAAATGTCAACGAGAACTTTGGGCCCAACATGGAGATGCACCTGTGAGACTGGGCAAGGGCTGTGGTGACTGGGAGGAATGGGGGGTGGCACCAGTGATGGAAGGGTGATGGTGGGACCTGGGAGACCGCTCCTTACTGGGGACCACCATCAGCTTCTCCTCTTAGGACCCAGCTGGAAATTGAAGGGCAATAGCAGTTTCCCATCAGGAGATGCCTGAGCTCAGGGGTGCCCTCCAGCCCTCCCCAGCCCCCCATCACATGTCTCCCCACAGGGTCCCCATTCTTGCCACGGCAGTCCAGGAGGAGCTGGAGAAGGGGACTCCAGAGCAAGGGTCTCTCAATGCTGCAGTAAGAGAGTCCCTGCTCATGGGGAGGGGTAGGCCGAGGGGGAGGGGGAGGAAAACAGAGCCTCTTCCCAGCATCCTTCTGCCCTGCAGGATGAGCGGCACCACTCAGTCCTCATGTCTCTTCTGTGTGCCCACCTGGGGCTGAGCCCCGAAGACATCTTGGAGATGGAACTCTGCCTGGCAGACACACAGCCTGCGGTGAGGAATGGCTGTAGGCACTTGTGGCTGGGGACCTCTGGGATCCCAGCCTGTCCCAGCATGTCCCCAGAGGCACTCATCACCTCTGCCAGTCCCCCGGTTACCGTCATCCCTGTTCTTGCCAGTAGACACCATCCTTTCTGCCTCCAGGGCAGTGGTTCTCCAAAGGGCAGTTTCCTTCTGCAGACCTGCCTACTCGGACTGTCTGGGCTGGAGCCTGGGACTTGACCTTTCCACAGATTCCTCAGGAATTTCTGCCACGGGTGGTCCCTGTCTACTGTGACCCACGCTGGCCTGAACCTCTGAGAACAAGAGGCCTGGCTGTGACGGCCCTGTTTCTGGAGCCTGTCCTCGTGTCCTTCCCAGTTACCAACAGTAGGAGATTGCCAAGAATTGGATGCTCGGTCCTATTTGAATGTGCACTATGGTCCTGTTTCTTGCCTTATCTCCTTCTGTTTATTTCCTTAGCTTTTGTTGTGACCCTTCACCCCGCCCTTTTCCTGTCCCACAGGGAGTGTGTGGGAACTACAGGCCTCCATCCTCCTGTCCCTCAGCTGCAGCCCGGCCCCCTTCACCATTCTCCGCTCAGCCCTGTGCAGCGGGGATCATAGTGCCCTAGGCCAGGGGTCGGGGAGAGGTTGCACAAGGAGGCTTACTCAAACTCAGGCCCTTGGGAACAGGGGGATGCAGGTGAGTTGGAGCAAGGGGTCGAAGTTCAGGCTAACTGTCCTATCTTTCTAGGTCCTGGGTGGGGCCTATGAGGAGTTCATCTTTGCCCCTCGGCTGGACAATCTGCACAGCTGCTTCTGTGCCCTGCAGGTGAGGGGCTGGGGTGCTCCCAGGCAGCACATACCACCAGGAGAGCTGGAGAGTTTGGGGAGGGGCTGCCTCAAGCCCCAGCAGGTCGTGAGATGGCTGCTGGCCATCCCCGCAGTCTGCCGGTCCTGGGTGGCCCACAGGGACGGGACTAAAGGCTGCAGCCTCAGTATCTCCGTGTGGCCCCATCCTCCACTGGCCTGGGGCCAGGGGCTGAGGTAGGGGAAGGTGGAGAGGCTGTTTAGGGCACCAGTGTCCTGTCCTAACCTGCTTCTGCTGCTTCTCCCTTAGTTAACCTCTGCTTCAGGGGAAAGGCCCTAGCGTCCCATAAGGCAGTATCATCCACCTCCCTCTGGCCCCCCCACCCCAGGCTGAAGTGCCCCCAGCCTTCTCTCTGTGCCTTGGAACCTCAGTGGGGTGGTCTCTCTTCTTCCTAGCCACCTTGGTATTCCCCACCTTCTTTCTGTCATAGTCAGTTCCCTCTCTCCTCACCCCTCCCTCTGCCCTTTCCTACCTCTCTTCCCTCCCCATCCTGTTCTTGGAGACGGGCTTTGGGCTGTACTTGAGACCAGAACCAGACCTGGGACACATACCGTCTTCTGCCACCAGCTAGTCAGTCATGTCACCTTGATGGAGCCACAGTCACCTCTTGGACCTCGATCTTTTCACTGAGGACTATTAGTTTACATGATCTGTTTGGTCCTTTGGACTTGGCAGGATTCTCAGCCCTTCCCCTCCACCTGACACGTCCTCCTGCCTTTTGCATGGGAAGGTGTGGGAGAAGAACACCCAAAGGGCAGTGTCCCATCCCGTTACAAGGCCCCCACGCCAGGCAGTGCCCTGAGAGAGGAAGGCCAGTGAGAGCCCACACCCACTTCGCTCTGGCTGTTGACGACAGAAGGCGGGCGGGGAGTGCGAGCCTCCGTGGTGTCGGTGGGCTGTTAGAGAAGAAGAAGGGTGAGGATGGTGCTCTCGTTCTCCCCTCAAACCAGGCCTTGATCGATACCTGCGCAGCCCCTACCTCCCTGGCCTCAGACCCCCACGTGCGCATGATTGCCCTCTACGACAATGAAGAGGTACGTAGAGGGCTCTGGGAGGGTCCCCTCTGTGGAGTCTTCCACAGCCCCCTTGTGCCAGGCGCCCACCATGAGCCAGGGCTATTCTGGAGGCCACAGAGACGGGGGACACACTGCCTCTGCTTCGTTAGCACTTGGTCCCGCCGGCGAAGCATGTGTCTGCTTCTAGTGTGACATACCTCCCATATCTCTCTGTGTGCCATGTGGTGAGCCCCTCGAGGACAGGGACTCGCCCTTTCATCCTCGTAGTGCCAGGGCTCAGCTCATGGTGGGTCCTCATTGTGTGTGCGTGTTAGGATGCAGTCTTAGATGCTGTGACAGAGGTGGAACACGTGGGTAGTTCTCATGTGGCTGCACAGGTCAGAGTTAGCAGTTCAGGACAGTCTCTGCCATCCTGAACACATGGCTTCCATCTCGGCATCCAGGGGGGCTGTTCCAGCTCCTGCCATCCTGTCTACACTGAGTTAGGAGGAAGGGAGAAAGGGCAAAGCAGGAGTGTACACCCATCCTTTTCAGGGCATGACCCAGAGGTGGCGTTCATCGCTGCCTGCGTTCCATAGCGCTTCGCGTGGCCGTGTTTAGCTGCAAGGGAAACTAAGAAGGTCGTCTCCAGCTGGGTGGTTGCACACTTAGCTACAACGTGGGTGTTCTATAATAGAAGACAGCACATGGGGGTCCGGCCCCATGGTTTAGTGGTTAAGTGCATGCCCTCCGCTACTGGTGGCCCGGGTTCGGATCCCAGGCGCGCACTGACCCACCACTTGTCGGCCCATGCTGAGGCGGCATCCCACATACAGCAACTAGCAGGGTGTGCAACTGCAACATACAACTATCTACTGGGGCTTTGGGGAGAAAAAGGGGAAAAAAAAAAAGGAGGAGGATTGGCAATAGATGTTAGCTCAGGGCTGATTTTCCTCACCAAAAAAATAAAAAAAAAAAGAAAGCATAGCAGTTAGTGGTCTCTGTCACATATGTAAAAGAGGATTGATCAGAGTGGTGGGGCACCTGTGCAGAGCCCGGGTGTGAGGGTCGTGGGAGAAGGAAGGGAGGCAGTGCGGGAAGCCCACCAGAAGGTGCTGTTTCTGCTCCAGAGATGACTGTGGATTAGTTTGGGCCCAGCCCACCATCAGATAACACGCCACGTTCTCCGCCCACTGGTTCAGTGGGGTCCTGGGCCAGTCTGAGCTTTGGGCCCCTCTGCCTGGCCTCCGGCTCAGACCCCCAGAGCCACGTCCCTGCTGTTGCCAGGTGGGGTCCGAGAGCGCCCAGGGGGCACAGTCGCTGCTGACAGAGCTGGTGCTGCGGCGGATCTCGGCCTCGCCCCAGCACCTGACGGCCTTCGAGGAAGCCATTCCCAAGTCCTACATGATCAGCGCAGACATGGCCCACGCTGTGCACCCCAACTACCTGTGAGTCTACCGGGCCGGGCTCGCGGACCTCACACAGCTGGAGACCTGAGCATACCCCGCCTTCAGGCTCAGCCTGGCCCTGGGCCCGAGCTTCTCCCCCTCCCCCTTCTTCCTTATTCTCCCGGGAGGTTCAGCAGGGACTTCCTTTAGACTGCTCCAGGGCCCAGCTGGGTCAAAGTAATATAATGCCTAACCCAGGTTTGTTGAATGGGCTCTGTCTATAAACTTATTTCCATCTATTGCTGGAGGCTGCTTGGAACACCGTGTTTAGCATGACTCTGAGGTCCTACCGGGCTGGGTGGGAAAGCATGCTGTGATCGATTAGTCATGTCTGCCATGGGAGAGGTGGTGGGTTGACAGGCCAGCTCCTGTGTGCCATCCCTGGCCCCTAATCTGTCTCTTACAGGGACAAGCATGAGGAGAACCACCGCCCCTTATTCCACAAGGTGAGGTGCTCCTGTTTCTCCCTAGGGACCTAGAGGCCTGGCTGGTTCTGGGCCTGTCACCCGTCTCTGCCTCACCCTCAACTCCTGGTTTCCCTCTCCCCAGGGCCCTGTGATCAAGGTGAACAGCAAGCAGCGCTACGCCTCGAATGCAGTTTCAGAGGCCCTGATCCGAGAGGTGGCCAGCACTGTCGGGGTGCCCCTGCAGGTGAGGGTGGGCCTCGTCTGGGAAGGTGTGATGGAGAGAGTGGGACGGGGAGGCACAAGCAGATGGGCCCCGCATGAGAGGGGAGCCTGGTAGACAACCTTTAGTGGAGGGGGTCCCAGCAGAATGAGGAGAACGGGTTGTGGATATAGGCAGAGCTGGGACCAGTGCTGGTGCTGCCGTGGGGCTCACCCTGTGACCTTGGACTAGTCTCCTGATTTCTCTGAGTCTCAGTTTCCACTCCTGTAAAATGGGGTTGATAATGATGCCTGCTCACCTGGATTTCCGTGAGGATGAAAGGTGCAGTGTGCACGTTGTGGGTTCATCCTTGTTTTCCGCCCAGTGTGGCTCTCACACCGCTGGGGCTTCCATGAGGAAGTTCAGGGCCGGGGAGCCTGGCACTCCGATGCTCATTTTCATTCTTGACTTGGCAGTGGCCCATCTAGTCATAGGTGTATATATAGAGAGAAAGAGAGATGATATATATAATATGTATGATGTATATATCAGGGACTGCAGCCCAGTGGTCCAGTGACAGACATGGCAGGCAGGTCCTGGCGAGGCAGGACGAGGACCCAGGCGTCCTGACTCCCCGCTCAGGGCTCCCGCTGCTGCACAGCCCCACCTGCCCCGTGTAGAGCTGAGTGGTTCACTCTCAGGAGGGCCTTCCTGAGGAGGTGACCCTTGAGCTGAGACCCAACTATTGAGAAAGAAGCAGCTATGGGCGAGTCTGGAGGAGGAGCTTCCCAGCCAGAGGGAACATGTGCAAAGCACCTCAGGGGGACTGGAGGGAGCTTGGTCGACAGGGAGGAGAGGGAGCCAGATTGGGAGAGCCGGGGAGCAGGAGGGAGAGGGGGAAGCCTGCCCAGGCCGGTCGCGCAGGCCTCCTGGGCCGTGGAAGGGGGTTTGGATCTTTTTCTAAGACGGTGGGAAGACATCGGGGGATGTTTCTTTAATAACTTACGGCAGAAGCAGATCATGTGTACTTTAGAAAATTAGAAAATACAAATAGTAATGAGAAAACAAGACATAAATCCCCAGAGATTTGTGTATATTCTTCCAGATTTTTTTTCTCTGCATATACTTATCATACATTTTTAAAAATGAAATGATAGTGGGTATATTTTTTGCTTCCTCTTTTCACTCAGTCCTCTCCACCATTCCATTTCGGTAAATTTGTATCTCATCTAATGCACAGATCGTTTTCTGTTTTCCCCACTTATCCCAAAAATATTCTTTAGGGTTGTTTGTCCCACCCTGGTACCCATTTCAAGGCCATGTGTGGTTGTAGCTGGTGGATACGTCACTTAAATGTCTTTCAATCTCACACAGCCTCCCCTCCATTTTTTTGGTTTTTTTTTTAAACATGGACTTGTTATAGAACCAGCCTGATCATCCCACATAATGTCCCACTTTCTGGATTGTCCGGTTGCTTCCGCATGGTGGTTTTAGCTTGTGCCTCTAGCCCCTGTAAGCTGGAATTCCTGTCTAAAGCTTGATATGTTCGAGTTAAACGTTTTTGGCCAGAAGACATCGTGACTGGGGTGTCCTTCATGTTGATCATACACGTGTTATCTGGCTGATCCACCCGTAGCGATGATAAGATTGACTACTGGATTGGGGGTGCCCTCCGGTCCCTCCATCATATGGGGCTTTTCTTCCTTTGACTGGACAGTAACCTGTACAAGTGATGAGTTCCCCGTCAATGAGACCACCTCATGGTTTTAACACCAATTGATAATCCTTGCCTAAATCAATAATTTTGTTAGAGTTTACTGAAAAATGCCCCCCCCAGTTCATCACTTCTACATTTCATCCTTGTACGTTTATTAACTGCCATTCTTCTGTGAAATGGAACTTTTTCCCTGTCAACTAGAGCTGTTAGGTTATCATGAAGTACAATTCCTACTGGAAAGACAAGATAAAAGCTAATTCTTTACCTTTTTTTTTTTTTTTTTTGGTGAGGAAGATCAGCCCTGAGCTAACATCCATGCCAATCCTCCTCTTTTTGCTGAGGAAGACTGGCCCTGGGCTAACATCTGTGCCTATCTTCCTCTACTTTGTATGCGACGCCGCCACAGCATGGCCTCACAAGCGGTGCATCGGTGCGCACCCGGGATCCGAACCCCGGGCCGCTAGCAGCAGAGCGCGTGCACTTAACCGCTACGCCACCGGGCCGGCCTCCTAATTCTTTACCTTTCATAACCAATTTTCAAGGTGTAGTGTTTTAATAGCTACCTTAAATGGTGACAAATACTAAGGGTTTTTTTGTTTTGTTTTCCTTTTCTATCATTATAAAATCATAGATTTTCGTTGGTTCAATGTGATGTGAGGCACTATAATCATTTTATTTCATTCAAATTGTCGTAACTTTGACCAATGGGAGCCCTTTAAACATAACTTCTGTGTCCTTTGACATGACTCTTGAAAGTCTCCTTGCTTTTTTGGCACGACAAGAAATCGCAGGCTCCTCTGGTTCGTTTCTCTCCCCAGACTTGGTTGCTTTTGATGGATAATGATATTAGAGACCATGTCTGGCACCATGAGTGTTGATTGTTTTTTGGGGGGGCAGACAGTGTTTTTGGGTCATTTCTGTGAACGTAGCTAGAAAAAAAAAACATGTATTTTGAAAATCACAGGTTAATACTATAATCCTTATTCAAAAAATAAGAATAGTTATTACTTAATTTATTGGATTTTATGATTGTTTTCCCTTACACTGAAAATCGTGATATCAAACATCATATTATGATTTTCTTATTTACTTTTTTACTAGAATATAAAGAAAATAGTTTCAAAATGACAGTAGCAGTATTTTTAAAAACACGAAAACTACTGAGTGATTTTTCTTTGTGTGTGTATGGGGAGCGTGGAGTGTGTGTCAAGCAAGAAGGTGACATATAGGATACGTATTTCTTTTTCTGTCCCCCTGCCTGCTATATGGAGAAGGGATTCTTTATGGGAGGCAAGATGATAGTAGCTGGAACTATGGTGGTGGAAGAACAGATGGAGAGAAGGAGACAAATTCAGAATATCCTGTCCTCTGTGCTGCCATTGAGTGTTGGCTTTGTGGTTTTATGCTGGTCACGTCCACTCTCTGAGGGGGTGGAGGCGGCCCATCTGCCAGGCCCCTTTCAGCTTGTGCATCTAAGGTGACTTCCTCCTTGGCCTTAATGAGCACAGACCACATGTTGTCATGAACCTCTTCTCCTCTCCCCAGGATCTCATGGTCCGGAATGACTCTCCCTGTGGGTCCACCATTGGGCCCATCTTGGCTTCTCGGCTGGGGCTGCGGGTACTGGATCTAGGCAGCCCCCAACTGGCCATGCACTCCATCCGGGAGACAGCCTGCACCACAGGAGTACTCCAGACCCTCACCCTCTTCAAGGTGACTCCCACCCCACCCATCGCCATGGCAACTGGGCTCCTTCCCCCTCTAGCGCCTGGATTGGTTGCTGGGGCAACATCACCATCACTAAGTGGCTGGCCTGGGTGATGGGTTGTCTTGGTGCTGCCATGTAGGAAAAGAAGGGTCCCCATTCTTCTCAAGGCTCAGGGCCCTGATCAGCCCCCAGAAGATAATGAGAGGACAGAGAGGGGATCAGGGATGGGAAGAGGGGCAGTTGTCAAGTGTGGGTGAAGTAACTCTGCCTGTCTGGCTGGGGCCTTTGTTGGCAGGAGGTGAGCAATGGGGCACCTCCATCCGGTCTCAGCTCATTCCAAATCCCGTGTTGCCTGCCATTTTAGGGCTTCTTTGAGCTGTTCCCTTCTCTGAGCCGTAACCTCTTAGTGGATTGAGGCCTCTTGGAAAGACTTGTGCTTGAGAGGGGAAGTTCTCGGCTGAGCTGAAGCTGGATTATTAAAGTGGATTTTTCACTCAAACTCATTCTGTTGTGCTTATTTGGAGACTAGAGGGTTGGGAATTGGGCCTGGCTCGAACCTCTGGAACCAGAAGAGAGGGGAAGGCTGGGGTGCAGGTCGAGGAGGCCACAGCTCCTGGGAGCTGATGAAGGCATGATTCCAGATCTCTTTTCTCTTCCTTAAGCTCGTGCCTGAAATGGGCAAAGGGTGGGTGGGATCACAATTGGAAGGTCATTTCTGCTCCTGTGCCCCATCCTCCCTTCTCCTCGCCGTGGCCTCAATGTTCTTCCCTCCTTCCATTCCCAGAATAGACCAGGAGCCCAGCTCGGCGCTCCGAGGTCTCAGCACTCAGCATTAGCACTGCCAGAGCTGCCCTGGGCAGCCCAGGCTGTCTCCCACCCTCCCCCAATCCCTCCCCACCCCTCCCAGGTGATGAATAGAGAAGGACAGTCTGGGCTTAAGCATCACCCTTCATCATCCACTTCACTTCTCAGCAGCTGTTGTGTTACTTGGTCATATGTTACCAGGGAAAAAGATTATCCCTGAAAAATCAAAATAGGAAAAGTTGAAGTCTGCTTGTAAACTCTTCCATCAAAATAATCGTGCTAACGTGTTTTTCCAATTTTTTGGATACCAATATAAAAATTACTTTATATAAATATGACCATTTACAATTTTTAAATGCTTAATATGATGCACAAAACAATAATGCTGGTGGAGTTTAAAATATATATATATATATAGCTAAACTTTATGACCTCAATAGCATAAAACTCAGGAGAGGTAGGGGCTGGCCCTGTGGTGTAGCAGTTAAGTGCATGCGCTCTGCTGCTGGTGGCCCAGGTTCGGATCCCAGGCGCGCACTGGCGCAGCACTTGTCAAGCCGTGCTGTGGCGGCATCCCGTATAAGGTGGAGGAAGATCGGCACAGATGTTAGCCCAGGGCCAGTCGTCCTCAGCGAAAAGAGGAGGATTGGCATGGATGTTAGCTCAGAGCTGATCTTCCTCACAAAAACAAAAACTTGGGAGAGGTAAACAAGTTCAAGTGTATTAAGTTTCTTGCAATGTCCAGGAAGAGAGTGAAGGCATCAAGTAATACTATACTTTAAAGTCAAGGATACATACTGTAATTTTTAGGAAAACGACTGAAAGAATTTTAAAAGGGTATATAGCTTCTGTTAGGGGTTGACTTGTGTCCCCAGAAAAGATGTTGAAATCCTAACCCCAGTACTGTCTATGTGATCTGATTTGGAAATAAGGTCTTTGGCAGATGATCAGGATGAGGTCATTAGGGTGGGTCCTAAACCAACATGACTGTGTCCTTATAAAAAGGGGCAATTTGGACACAGACAGACATGCACAGAGGGACGAAGATATGAAGACATAGGGAGAGTGCCATGTGAAAACGGGGGATTGGAGAGAGGCATCTACAAGCCAAGGAATGCCAGAGGTTGCTGGCAAACCACCAGAAGCTAGGAAGAGGCGAGGAAGGCTTCCCCTACAGGTTTCAGAGGGAGGGTAGCCCTGCCAACGCCTGGACTTTGGACTTCTGGCCCCTAGAGCTGTAAGACGATACATTTCTGTTGTTGTAAGCCACCCAGTTTGTGATACTTTGTTTCAGCAGCCCTGGGAAACTAACACAACTTCAGACTAATTGAGTGGGGAAAATCGGATAATAAAAATAATCAGTCCATTCTGTGACTTCAAATGGTTCAGCAAGACCATATTATGTATATATGTGTGGGTAATACAAAATAGTGAAATGGGTTGACTCTAGAGAGACTCTGGGTGTTCATTGTACTATTCTTTCAAATGTTTTGTGTTTGAACATTTTTATACTAAAAACATGGGGATAAAGTTTAAAAATTGAATCCAAAAGAAGGAGAGAAATGAGAAAAAAGAGAAAGTGAAGCAATAGAAAGCTCTTAATAAGATGGCAGACTAAAACTGAAATATATCTAGTTATAATATTCAGAATAAGTGGATTAATTATATCTCAATATGGTTGTTATTTAAAAAAAATGTGGACTAAATATTTTAGTTAAAATACAAAGATTGTCAGACGATATAAAAAAAATTACAGCTGTTTGCAAGAGATATACTTAAAAAGATACAGAAGGTCGACAAAACATTATTAAGATTTATCTGCTTTTGAATTCCACAAATTTCACATATGGAACCATATTTACTCTTTTTTTTGGTCTAAATTCTTTTCTTGGCAAACTTGTCAGGCTTCTTTTGATCAACATACTATGTTTGAGATTTATCCATGTTGTTGCATGTGGAAGTAGTTCTCTTTTCTTTTTATTGCTGAATAATATTCCTTTATGTGAATATACCATGATTTCTTTATCCTTTTTCCTACTGATGACACTTGGCTTTCTTCCAGCGTTTGGCTATGATGAATAAAGCTCCTACAAACGTGCTTATACAGGTATATTTGTGGACAAGTACTCGTTAATCTTGTAACTCGTTACTTCTTCTAGGAGCAGAATTGCTAGATTATAGGCTAGGTGCATGTTTATAAGAAATTGTCAAACACTTTTACAAAGTGGCTGTGCCATTTTACACACCCACCAGAAATATATGAGAGTTCCAGATGCTCTACACCCTCACCAACACTTGGTATTGTCAGTCTTTTTCATTTTAGGCGTTCTGTTGGGTGTGTGGTGGTAACTCATTGTGGTTTTAATTTGCATTTTCCTGATGAATAATGTTGAGCATTTTTTTATGTGTTTATTGACCATTTGGATGTCCTCATTTGTGAAGTTGCTATTCAGTTATTTTGCCCATATTCATTGGATGGTTGGTCCTATTATTGATTTATATATTTAATATATATACACGCATACACATACACACAAAGGACTTATATTCTGAATGTATGTGTATGTGCATTCAGAATACAAATAACAAAGGTTGGATATATGCATCACAAACATTGCCCCCCAGGTGTGGCTAGTGAAGGCTATTGATTTTTAAAATATTCTTCAAGTTTATTGAGGTATAATTTACATACAATAAATCACACCCATTTTTAAGTGTACAATTCTATAAATTTTGAAAGATATATAGATACCTGGGAAACCTCCCCCACAATCAAGATACAGACAATTTCCATCACCCCCCAAAAGTTTCCATGAACCCCTTCTATGCAATCAATCACTCTCTCCACCCCTGAGCCCCAAGCAACCACTGATCTGGTTTCTGTCGTTATAGATTAGTTTGCATTTTGTAGAATTTTGTATAAATGGAATCATGCAGTATGTGCTTTTTGTGTCTGGTGCATAATCATGATTGTTTCTTCTTAGACCTTTTAACATGGAGAATTATGGATTTTCCTAATATTAAGCCATACTTACATCCCAAGAATAAGTCCCAGTTGGTCATATTTTTTAATGGGTCATTAATTGCATTTGACAACATGTTATTTCATTTTATTTAGGATTTTTGTATCTATAGTCGTAAATAAATTTGATTTGCAGGGGGGTTTTTTGTGTGTGCTATCAGCTTTAGGTATTAATGTTACTCTTGCTTCCTAAAAATAATTTGGAAGTTTTCCTATTGGTTTTTTTAATGGTCTGAACAATTTAATATTAGGATTATCTGACTTTTGAAAATTTGTAGAATTCCTCTGCAAAATCATATGGACTTGTTGATGCTTTGTGGAAAAGTCCTTCCATCCCTTCCTCTATTTGTTGTATGGAAATTGGCGTAAGCTTTCTACCTCTAATGACATCAATTTTTGTAAATTATATGTTTTTAGACATAAGTCATTTTATCTGTGTTCACACTTATTTGCACAGTTCTCTAAAGCAGTCTCTTATTAAATGTTTTTCCTCTGGTTAATAATTTCCCCCTGTCATTTCTCTCTTTTCTCTTTCTTTCTCTCTCTTTTTTTCTTTTCCTCCTTCCTTCCTTCCTCCCTTTCTTCTTCCTCTTTTTCCTCCTCCTCCTGCTCTTCTCCCATGCCCTCCTCCTTTTTCTTGTATTTGTTCCTTCTCCTTTTTTGTCTTAAGTTAGGTAGTAGTTTGCCTATTTTGTGGGTTTCTCCTAAGTCCCAGCAGTTTTACTTATTTGTTAGTGCTAAGTGTGTTGGTGATAAACCCCAGCATGCTGGAGTCACACAGTTCCTAAGCCTTTCACTGGCTGAGAGAGCGGTGGCGGCAGCCCTCTGCAGGCCGGGGTTGATGGTGGGGATGCCGCTTCAGAGTTCAGCTCCCCGGTGTGGATGTGAGAACAGAACTGCAGAACAGCAGAGACCAGCTGGCACCACTTCCACCAGAGTGTGTGGTAGTTTCTGTCTCCTAATTATGCTGTAAGCATGAGTTATGAGTATTTTTATTTCCTTCCTTCTCCTTTTATTGAAGTGAATGATTTTTGGAGGAAGTATAGGGAGATTTGGACTTAGGCAGCTGCTGTCACCCTACGGGGACTGCAAATGTTATTTAATAGTAAAATGCTGAAGGTGTTTGTGGAAGACACTGTCTTAACCCGCCTGTGTCCCTCTCTTTACCAGCTGGAAGTGCACGTGGCCCCACTTCTGGCTGCCAATATCTGTACGTCTTTGCCTGCGGCTTTCTTATGTTGCTTGACCGTGGTTTTCCACTCACATAGCAGTTGGAAGTGCTGGGTGAGATAACTCGGAAGCATGTAGTTTACGCTGGCTCCCAGAATTGAACTCCAGAACTGAGCCTGATAACACACCCCTTTATTGGCCACCTTCCCTTCCTTGTCACTTCCCCATGCCCCTACCCATGTTTTCCTTTACCCCCCAAATGAACTCCTTGCACTCAGATCCTTGTCTCAGGGCTGCTTCTGGGGGAACCTAAACTAAGTTAGAATTCCTCTGAGATTGAGAATAAGGCAAGGATGTCTGCTGTTCTATTTCTAGTTAACATTGCACTGTAGGTCCTTAGCTAGGTAATAAGGTAAGAAAAGGAATAAAAGTTAGGCTGGAAAGGGAAGAGTAAACTTCCTTTTGATATGATTTATTATGTAGAAAATCCAAAAGAAATAGTATCTGAATTACTAAGAGAGTTTATCAAAATAAACTGAAAAATCAGTTTACAAAAATCAATTCTATTTCTACATACAATGAATGGCTAGACAATGAAATTTTTAAAAGGATTACTTCTAGAAAGCATAAAAATCAAGTATGTATGAATAAATATAAAAGATATACAAGATCTCTATGCAGAAAATCATATGACAGAATGTCCAAATAATTTGGAAGATATGTGTTATTTGTGGATTTGAAACTCAATATTGTAAAGATAGTGGTATTTCTCCAAATTGATATATAAATTCAATGTGCAAACTTAATAACAATTTCAACAGGTTCTCTCCTTGCTTTTCTTCTTTTTTTTGTGGGAGTTGACGAGCTGATTCTATAATATATATGGAAAAGCTAAGACACGTTTGAAGAAGATAACAGACTTACCAGTTAGCAAAGCTTGTTACAAAGCCATAGTAATTATGACAGTATCTTGTTGGTTCAAAGATAGACTGACAAATAGAACCAGTAGAGACATATGAATATCTGATACTTGATTTATGACAGAAGTGGCAATTCAGATGCTCTTTTC
This sequence comes from Diceros bicornis minor, assembly GCF_020826845.1. Classification (NCBI taxonomy): domain Eukaryota; kingdom Metazoa; phylum Chordata; class Mammalia; order Perissodactyla; family Rhinocerotidae; genus Diceros; species Diceros bicornis. The sequence goes on along the minus strand of NC_080776.1, from coordinate 9,648,804 downwards.
AATAAATTGTGCTATGAAAATTGGATATCCATATGGAAAAATGAAATTGGAACCCTACCTCCCACAATAACACAAAATCAATTGCAAGTGGATTTTAGATCTAAATGTAGATGGCAAAATCATAAAGCTTTTAGAAAATATTAGAGGAGAATATCTTTATGACCTTGGTTAGGGGAAGATTTAAACGGTACAAAGAACACTAAGCATAGAGGAAAATATTGGCACATTTGACATCATTAAGACATCATTAAGAGAATTAGAAGACAAGTCACAAAGTGAAACATATTTGCAACACATGTAATTGACATAGGGCTCATGTTCAGAGTATATGAAGACCTACAAATCAATAAGAAAAGTCAGACATCTAAAAGCACAATGGGCAAAATATTTGAACAGGTACTTCATAAAAGAAGAAATCCAAATGGCCATTAAATACATGAAAACATGCTCTATGTCATTAGTCATCAGAGACATATTAGGTTGAATCGTGTGAAATTGACCATATTTGACCATTTTGACCTACACAATGGCAATTTCATATGGTTTAACCTAACATAAATTAAAACCATAATAAGACACCACTACACACCCATTATAATGGCTAAAAATTTTAAATCTGACAATACCTAGTGTTGGTGAGAATGCGGAGCAACAGGAACTCTCATACAATGTTAATGGCAGTGTAAATTGGCAACAGCCTAGAACATCAGTTTGGCATTATCTTCAATGACCCAGCCATGCTGCTCTAGGTGTACACGGTAGTAAATGTATTTGCATGTGCACCAGGAGACGTGCGAGAATGTTCATAGCAGCACTGTTCATAAGAGTCCCAAACTGGAAACAACCCAAGGGCCCATGAATAATACAATGGCTACTGGGAGAGATCCCAGTTTTGTGGGGGCTGAAACATATACAATTTGGGGACCCTCTTTAAATAGAAGAATACAAAATTACAAATAAAAAATTTAGTATAAAAGCAGATATTTAATTAGAATGAGGACAAACATTTAAGGAAGAATGAACACCAATTCTTCACAAACTCTTCCAAAAAGCAAAAGAGGAGAGAACATCAGTATTACACTGATACCAAAACCAGACAAAGATATCACGTGAAAAGAAAAGGGAAGAAATTCATCCTTTATCAATATAGATGTAAAAATTCTCAACGAAATAGCACACTGAATCCAGCAACAAGTAAAAAGGACTATACACCATGACAAAGTGGGATTTATCCCAGGAATGCAAGGTTAATTCAACTTATGAAAATCAATGTAAAACACCATACTAATAGAATAAAGAACAAATACCACGTGATCATCTCAATAGATGCAGAAAAAGCATTGGACAAAATCCAACATCCTTCTGTGATAAAAATAATCAACACCCAGAAAGATAAGGGAACTCCCTCAAATTGATAAAGGATATCTACGAGAAACCCCTCAGATAACATCATACTTAATGATGGAAGACTGAAAGCTTTCCCCTTAAGATTAGGAACAAGACAAGGATGTCTACTTGCCACTTTCAGTCAATATTATACTATAGCTTCTATCCAGAGCAGTTAGGCAAGAAAAAAGTGTAACTAGAATGAAAAAATATATCATAACAAATTATTTTTGCAAATCATACAAAAATATTTGATCATGTGAACACATTGCTAGGGCTCCTCCCAGAGCCTGGAAAGGGATCTGTGAAGATGAGGACCTTAAAGCTAAAGTTTCATTAGCTTCACAGTACATCCTACTCTGAATTGTAACGCAACGTTATCACACAATGGAAGGCTATACGGCAATGAAAACGGATAAAATGCAGTCACATTCAACAATATGGATGAGTCTTTAAAATAGGTTGAACAAAAGAATCAGCACAAAATTATACATATTGTATTTAGTGAGTTGAATAGTGTCTCCCGAAAACTCATGTCTACCTGGAACCTTAGAATGTGTCCTAATTTGGAAATAGGGTCTTGCAGATGTAATTAGTCAAGGATCTTGAGATGAAATCATCCTGGATTTAGGGTGGGCCCTAAATCCAATGATTAGTGTCTTTATAAGACAAAAGAGAGAGAGATTTGGACACACAGAGACACAGGGAAGAAGGCGATGTGGAGATGGAGGCAGAGATTGGAGCAATGCTGCCACAAGCCAAGGAAGCCAGGAGTCCCCAGAAGCTGGAAGAGGCAAAGAAGGGTACGCCACAGAGCCTTTGGAGGGAGCACGGCCCTGCCAACACCTTGATTTCGGATATCTGGCACCCAGAACCATGGGAGAATAAATTTCTGTTGTTTTAAGACACCAACCTAGTGGTAATTTGTTGCAGCAGCCCTAGGAAGTTAATATGCTGTATAATTACATTTCTAAACACTACTGTCTAGAAATGTGTACTTACTTATGTTGCACAATGACAAAAATAAGGAAGGACATTATACTCTCAAAGTCAGGAGAGGGAGTAACTTTGGGAGGAAGGGGGGGAGAGGGAGGGTTGTATTTCTGGGGTGTTGGCAGGGTTCTGTTGCCTGGAGAGTATGACATGATTGTTTTCACTCTAATCATCTGTTGATATGCACCTTTATATTTTATCCACTTTTGTTTATCTGTGCTACTTTTCATAATCATAAGGTAAAAATACTTTTTAAAAAAGAGAAAAAAAAATAAAGTCCTCCAAATACAAAAGTTGGCACCAGAAACATTCTAAATTGAAAGAGGAGAGGAGTTGCTTCTAAGGCGACTGGATTATTAGAAGTGAAGAAATGCCCCCTTCTTGCCTAGTAAACCCCAGAAGCTCAGGATGGGCAGAGAACAGATGAGAAGGCCAATCATCTCTCCAGGAAAATCCCCTTCCCCTGGTCGGCTCCCCTTGTGTCCCCCAGGGGGCGCTGCTCTCCACCGAACGCAGCTTCCAGGGACTAGAGAGGGCCCTTCCTCTGCTTCCTTAGTGCACAGCTCTAGGAAGACTGAAATGTTCAAACAAAAATGAACCAAAAAGAAAGCCTGGACAAAGGGGAGCCAAATGCAGAAAGGTCCACGAATCTACCTACTCTGGATACGAAGGAGAACTTGTTCTCCAGACTCTAGATCCCTCCATTCATGTGCTGTCTCAGGAATAAGAGGGACTCCTCCCCTGGGTACCCCTACTCCTGGCTCCCATCTTTCCTCCACATAGCAAGTGACACTTCTAAGCTTGCATGTGTGTGCCAGCACACATTTATACACACACAAAAACACAACATGCCCATGCTCATGCACACATATTCATATACCTACACGCAGACATAAACATAACATATACACATGTACACACACATACACATAGACATATATACACATACACAAATGCACATACACAAACATATATGCACACATACTCAACATATACTCATAGGCACACACATACATATACACAAATAAATATACATGCCACAAAACAGATCGAAACATATCCATTCATCTATGCACACACAAAACATATATACCTATACATACAAACCCACATAAAAACACAAACACACAACTCCACACACACCTGCATGCACATACTGCACCTGGTACCTGTCTTCCAAGATGGCCTCCAATGATCCTTACCTCCTGTTATTCATGCCTTTGTGTAGTAATTTCCCACAATGTATCGGGGTTAGAACACGGCAGAAATGATGGTATGTGACTTCCAAGGATAGATTATTAAAATATGGTGACTTCTGTGGAAGCAACGCAAGTGTCCCTTGACTGATGAGTGGATAAAGAAGATGTGGTATATATACAATGGAATACTACTCAGCCATAAAAAAAGACAAAATCGTCCCATTTGCAACAACATGGATGGACCTGGACAGTATTATATTAAGCAAAATAAGCCAGACAGAGAAAGACAAACACTGTATGATTTCACTCATATGTGGAAGATACACTAACACATGGACAGAGAGAACAGTTTGGTGGTTACCAGGGGCAAGGGGGTTGTGGGGTGGGCACAAGGGGTCAGGGGACGCATTTATTTGGTGACTGACAAACAATAATGTACAACTAAAATTTCACAATGTTATAAACTAGTATGACATCAATAAAAAAAAAATACGAGGGCCAGCCCCGTGGCGTAGCGGTTAAGTGAGCACACTCTGCTGCTGGTGGTGCAGGTTCAGATCCCGGGCGTGCACTGATGCACCGCTTGTCAGGCCATGCTGTGGCAGGGTCGCATATAAAGTGGAGGAAGATGGGCACAGATGTTAGCCCAGGGCCAATCTTCCTCGGCAAAAAGAGGAGGATTGGCATGGATGTTAGCTCAAGGCTGATCTTCCTCACACACACAAAAAAAATACAGTGACTTCTGCCTGTTCTCTCTCTCTCGGGTCACTTGCTCTAGAGGAAGCCAGCTGCTGTGCTGGGAGGACACTCAAGCAGCCCTATGGAGAGGCTGACCTGGCAAGGAACTGAGGCCTCCTGCCAACAGCCAGCACCAAATTGCCGGGAGGGTGGGAGAGCCACAGTGGAGGTGGATCTTCCAGCCCCAGTCAAGTGTTCAGATGAATACAGCCCTGGCTGACATCTTCACTACAACTTCATGAGAGACTCTGAACCAGAAATCCCCAGCTGAGCCTCCCTCAGATTCCCAGTCCACAGAAACTGTGAGATAGATGTTTATTGTTGTAAGCTACTAAGCTCTGGGGTGACTTGTTCTGGAGCAATAGAGCAAGAGATATGAATATAAATACACTGCACATACACACATATGCATATACACACACACCTATACACAAATACATCCCCCACATACACACAAGCCTACATATACACACAAACATACACAAACACACATGCATACAATACACATTGATACATATAAACACACACACGCAGGCGCAAGTCCAGATACCCACCTAGTTCTGATCCATCCCCCAGGAGCTGCCTCTTTTCCAGGAGATTCCCACCAGGGACGATCATGTCCTTGAGAGAAGCCCCTGTTGCCTGACAAAGGGTTGAGGTCCGGGTCTCGCAGACGTCAACACCATGAGAGTATCTCCCCCTGGACATCCAAGAGGAGGCCCAGTAACGGAGGCCCATGCCTCGCTCATTGCCTCTCGGCCAAGATGACCCACAGCCAGGAAGTTCCTGGGGAGCCTGCAAGCCTGAGTCCAGCTTTGGCGGGGCCGCCTCAGGGCTCCCCTCTCCCCATCAGGGTGGGCGGCCTCTGTTCTCTGGGACTAGCTGAGGTCTTTCACCCCTTCCCCCTGATGAGCTGTGAAGCAGACTCCTGGGTTCTGCTCCTGATTCTCTACCAGACCAGCCTGGCCTCCTGAGTTTCAAGGTCTTCCACTCACTCTACGGCGGCTGAAGCTGAAGTGAAGCCAAATTCCACTCACGATGTCTTTGCATAGCGTGAGGCTGTTTTCACATCCATCACGTCATTTCATTTTCACAGTCACCCTCATGAGATGCCCATTTAACAACGAGAACTCTGAGGCAGGGAAGTTTCCTACATGTCCCTGGACCCAAAATCTTTTTCGAGCATCCGCTCTGAGATGTGTCCCGAGCAAGACATGGAGGGTGTGATAGTAAACGAAACAGACATGTCCCCTGCCTCTTGGAACTTACACTCCGGTGGGGAGACAGAAATAAACAAGTAAAAAAGGAAGGAGGCATTATAGTGATAAGTGTCCTGAGGGAAAGGAAATGATAGTGATGTGTAGGGAGAAGGAACACTTTAAGGGCTGACAGTGTACAGACCCTGCTCTAGGCTCCTGGAACACATCCCAAGTTATCAGTTATTCCAAGCCACCAGGTGACAGGCAATCACAGTAAGAGGGAAAAGATGGTGGTGGTTGGAACCAGGGAGGTGGCATGGGGTCTGGAAAAAATGTGGACTAACAGGAAAAACGTTTTGCAGGGAGAAACCACGTCAATGCCTACGGGGTGCCCGAGACAGGCAGAGGCAGAGAACAGAAGGGCTAGCGTTAACTGGGCACTTAACTATGAGCGAGTCCGCTTATATTTCTAAATGCTTCACAGGCATTAAACTAATGAATCCGTGTAAGAACGCTGTGCGCAAGATACTATTATCATCCTCATCTTAGAGATGAGCCGGGGCATGGAGAAGTGAAGGCGCTGCCTACAGATGGATCTGACCCCTGGCCGCCTCACCCGGAGCAGACCACCTTGACGAGCACCCAAGTACGGGACCCTGCTTCTCACGAATGACAGGTGCTGTTTACCGATGTGCAATTACGGATGATATTAACTCGCCCCTCCTCACCCCCATCTTTAATCCTTGGAGATAAGGAGGAGGATGGAGGCGATGCTCGTGTGTGTGCGTGTGTGTGTGTGTGTGTGTGTGTGTGTGTGTGCGCGCGCGCGCGCGCGCGCCTGGTGGGGATTCTAGAGAGGAGGGTCAACTATATTCCAGAGCAGCCCACTCTTAAAGCCTCACTCTGACGCCAAGACCAGGAGAGCCGGGGTTGGTGGCCTTGTTACCAACCGCCGAGATTGGCGGCGCCGCGGGCGAGGGGCGCGCACAGCCGCCGCTTCAGTGGGGCCGCAGCCGCCGCGGTTCGGACGGTGGAGCGCGCGCGCCCGGGGAGACCCTGCCGCGGCCGCTGAGGGTGCGGGAGGCGCGGGGGGCCCAGGGGCCTGCGGGGACGCGTCTGAGGCCGTGCTTCCTGCTGTTGAGCAGCCGCCCCGGGGCTGGGATGCCGTTAGTCCTCACGGTCGGGAGGAAAGCTGCAGGAAGGGCGGGGCGGTCCCCGGAGGAGGTGTTGCGAGGCCGGCGAGCGCACAAAGCTCGGGAAATTGTGGGGGATAGGGTGAGAAAGTTAGAGGGCATCTTGGAGGCGGGGTTAAAAATCGGAAGATGGGGGTGGGACCGAAGACAAGCGGGCTCAAGGCGAGATGGAGAGTTCGGCAGGAGGAATGGAGGGGACCCCCGAGTGGGCCAAGAGACACCGATCCGGGCCACGAGGCCACCGGAGAAACGGCACTCGCGAGGGGCCACTGCGGAGGAGCTCGGCGCTAAGGGGTCGCAGAAGGAGCTGGGCCCGCAGGCGTCCCGTCCCGACCTCGGGAAGGGAGGTTGGGGCGACGCGATCTCAGATGAGAGGGGCGGCTGCGGGAGGGAGCAACAGAGGATGCGGGGTTGGGGGGGGCCCTCCTCCTCCACCGTTCCTCCGCGGGTTCTTGAGCTTGGAGACCAATGCAGAGGACCTCCTGCGGCGCCGCTGGGGGTTCGCAGAGTGCTGGATGGGCACGAAGGGAGTCAGGCCCTGTGCGCATGCCTGGCCTTCCTTTCGAGAGTCACCTCCAGACCAAGACCCCGCCGCCCGGCCCCGAGTTTCAGTACTAGTGACAGCAGGCCTGTGCCCAGGGTCGCTCCTTTTACCTGTCAGTCCTGGGACTGCTGCCTCAAAGACCCAGCTCCCCTCCGGAAGGCCCTTTCCCCATGGTGGGGTGCTAGGCTCTCTCTCTCTCTTTCTCTGCTTTGTAATTTATTTTTTATAATCATCTTCCATCTATGTAAAGAAATACTGGTTTTTCATTTACAGTGACAAAATTTCCTTTCAAAATAATTTTACTTAAATAAAAAACATGAGTCAACTTAGAAGAGTAAGCCAATAATAGTACAATGCTACAAAGATAAGCCAAAAATCACATCGGTGGTTCTCAACTAACTAAAGCTTGGGAAAGTTGTGTTAAGCGATAATACTTCTATTTTGTTAAACTAAATTTATTGGTGACTTTTAGATAACAACTTTATTGAGATATAATTCACCCATTTAAAACGATTTTTAGTATATCCATGGAGTTATGCAACCACAATCAATTTTATAACATTTTCATCATCCCCCCAAGAAACCCATGCCCTTTAGCCATCACTACCCATTCCCCCCTCTAATACCCTCTGCACCCCAGACCTAGGCAACTACCAACTTACTTCGCATCTCCATGGATTTGTCTATTCTGAACATTTCATATAAATGGAATCATACACTATGTAATCTTTTGTGACTGGCTTCTTTCACTTAGCACAATGTTTTCAAGGTTCATCCATGTTGTAGCATGTGTCAGTACTTCATTCCTTTATATTAATGAATAATATTCCGTTGTATGGATATACCATATTTTATTTACCCATCCATCAGTTGATGGACATTGGGTTGTTTCCACTCCTTGGCTATTATGAATAATGCTGCTATGAACATTCATGTAGTTTTTGTGTGGACATGTGTTTTCATTTCTCTTGTGTGTATGCCTAGGAGTGGAATTGCTGGGTCATATGGTAACTCTATGTTTAAGCTTTCAATGAACTACCAGACTGTGTTCCACGGAGGCTGTACCACTTTACATTCCCACTAGCATGTATAAGGGTTCCAATTTCTCCACATCCTCACCAGCACTTGTTATGATCTGTCTTTTTGATTCTAGCCGTCCTAGTAGGTGTGAAGTGGTATCTCATTGTGGTTTTGATTTGCATTTCCCTGATGGCTAATGGTGTTTAGCATCTTATCATGGGCTTACTGGTAATTTGAATATCTTTGGAGAAATGTCTATTCAGATCCCTTCCTCGGTTTAAAATTGGGTTGTCTTTTTATTGGGATCTTCACCTTTTTGCATCATTGTTAGAATCTGCTTGTGAACTGGAGGAGGAGAGGATGGAAAAAAAAACTCCTGGACTCTCCCATACCCACCCCATCTACCTGGATTGAGGAGGGACAGTATAGTAGAAAGGTCATTCTCCACATTGTGTACTTGGGTATACTGTGGCTTCTAGGAAAAGAGCCTGGACTCGCCAGCTGTCTGAAGCCAGGTTCCATGCTTTATATATTTTTATTTTTATTTATTTATTTTTTTGTGAGGAAGATCAGCCCTGTCCTAACATCTGCCAATCCTCCTCTTTTTGCTGAGGAAGACTGGCCCTGGGCTAACATCTGTGCCCATCTTCCTCCACTTTATATGGGACGCCACCACAGCATGGCTTCACAAGCTGTTCATCAGCGCAGGCCTGGGATCGGAACCCTGGGCCACCGCAGCAGAGCCCACGCACTTAACTGCTACGCCACCAGGCCGGCCCCCTCCATGCTTTATTTTTATGATGATTCCAGAACTCTTTCCAGTTCTCCTCCCAGGAAGCAGCTCAACTTCTTCCCTCATCCCTAGCCTGTCTGCCTGTCTGTCCCTTTAATTTTTGTAGCTGTCTGAGGTTCTGCTCCTCTGTCCATGCACAGGTTGCCCTTTGCCAGAAGACTCTGCTCTTACTTGGAAGTCGGTGCCAAGGGTGAGTGAGCCACAGAGGATGAAGAGACGAAGGGTGGAAGTTGGGGAGAGGGGGCGGATAACTGGGAAGGGGAGGGATCTGGGAGTGACAGTGGAGAGGGTGCTGCTCCTCTGCAACTGAGACCTTTTGAAGGCTTTTGTGCCCTTAGAGGGACAGAGCCCAGTGGGAGTGTGTCTGGACGGGCCCCTCCAGGAGGTCATCAACCTGGTCTTCTGAAACTGCCAAGGTGTACTCCAGCAGCTTGTGCCCCCAGGCGAGACGGGAAGACCTGGAGGAGAGAGGCTGGGCCTGTCAGATATAGGAGTCGGGAGGGAATCCCCAACTTCACATTAAAAGCTTTCCACCTCAAACTTCTCTCCTAAAGCTTTCTCATCATACCCACCTCTGGAGCCTCACCCGCCCAGACCCTGGGCAAGACAGGGGTGGTGATCTCCCAACCTTTGCAGGGGGGCTGTTCTCACTTGGACTCTTTAAAGGAGCACAGTGGAGGGGACTAGAAGCCCCTGGAAGAGCCAGCATCCATCTCCCTGGGACTAGCCCAAGCCCCTGGTGCTGTCCGAGTGCTCCAGAGCCAGGAACCATGAGGTCCCCAGCCAGCACCTCTCCTCTGCCCACACATATCCCAGACTCTGAACTGGGGGGGTGGGCAGCTCAGAGTGTATGGCAAATAGAAGACGTGAAAGATGGGGGTCAAGTGGGAGGTGATTGCTTGGGAAAAACTGTCTGACTCTTCCCGAAAGCAGAGTTTCATGGTTGCAGGGTTCAGAAGGGAGATCTGCTTTGAGTTCAAATTACTACTGCTAATGATCATGGTGTCTAATGTGTGAGTTATGCCTGAGTGTTTTAAAAGCACTCTGTACATCCTCGACCTCATTTAATTCTCACGGCAGCATCATTATTAAATTCCCATTTGATGACTGATCACATGCCAAGCACTGTGCTAAGAAACTTACATGCATTATCTCCTTTGATTCTCCCAACAACCTTATGAGGTTTGTCATTTCATGGATGGGAAAACTGAAGATCAGCAAGTTTAATTAAGTTTCCCAGGGTCACAGAGCTAGTGAGAGCAGAGATTCAAATGCTAAGGTGGGCAGAAGGCAGACTCCTGTACCCCAGCCAGTCTCTGGATCCCTCCAATGCCCTGTGGTCCCTTTGCACTTTGGGGAAGGCAGAAATCCTAACCACACTCTGGTTTCTGGGGTGCGCCAGTCAGACTGTCCCAAGTCTCAACTCATTCTGTCCTTTCACCCTGTAGGACTGTTCTGGAAGGATGATGTCACTCAAGATGTGAAGACCAGGAAGATGGAGCTCATGCCCAGGCTCCATGCTCCAGAAACCCGCATGAGGGATGGGCAGGCAGACTTTCCCACCAAAACCACGTGGCTGAGGTGTGTGAGGCCTGTGGTCTGTCCACATTGCGCAAGTGTGGCAGACGAGGAACTGGGAAGGGAATGAGCGTTAGGACTGCAAGTAGGAACTGTCAGGAGTGCAGTGAATAGAATGAGGAGAATGCCTGTCTATTTCAACCAGAAGCAATCCTGTGATCCATTAGTGATGTCTGCAAAGGTAGGAGACTGGGAAGCACAGCTCCTATTTGCTCTTCCTGGCTTAATCTTTGTCTTCTAGGGGTAAGGACCAAGAGAAACTTCAACTATTGTTCCCTAAGGTGAGATTCTCTCAGGGATTTTTTTTTTTTTTTGGTGAGGAAGATTGCCCCTGAGCTAACATCTGTGCCAATCTTCCTCTATTTCGTATGTGGGATGCCACCACAGCATGGCCGATGAGCTGTGTGCAGGTCCACACCCGGAATCTGAACCTGTGAACCCCGGGCCACCTTAGCGGAGCACACGAACCCAACCACTACACCCTTGGGCCAGCCTCTCCCTCAGGGATTTTGAAATCCTTCATTTGGGCCCCCCTCTTTCCCTCTGGGCCCTTTCACCATTTTCCCTTCGCCCTTGATGGCTGGCTTCCCTCCCCTCAGGGCCCAGTGACCAAGGTGAGGAGAGAGCAATGCTCGCACTCTGAAGTGTTTTCAAAGGCCCTGAAACAAGAGACGACCAACCACGGAAGGCCCCGCTGCAGGTGAGGGCCTGGCCTTGTCCGGGGAGGCTGAGCCCACCAAGCACCCCTTTAAAGAGGGAGGCAGGGTGAGGGAGAGGAGAGACACTGGCTGATGAGGAACGACAGGGCTTCACTGAGCCTGATGGAGAACCTTCTGGAAGAGAGGGCCTGGAGGATGGGAGAGAACAGGGCTTTCAACAGACAGAGCCAGTCCACTCCTGGCTGTACCACTGCCCAGCTGTGGCCTTGGACACATTACCTAAGCTCTTCCGGTCCCTTCTCCCACATCTGTGAAATTGAGTTGGTAATAATGGATTAAAGACCATGTATGAGAAATGCCGGCCAGTGGTTGCTGGATTGCAGGGAAATTCTTCCTTTCCCCACCGGAGGGCGCCCCCACTTTCTCTGTCTCTCACAGACATCTTTTCACAGATTTCAGCAACTGCGGATGCAGGGGCTGGGGGCCTCCAGCTGCCTCTTGTTCTGTAAGATCAGGCATGGGCACAGAGCTTGAAGGGCCTGCAGAAATCTACTTAGGAGGGTTTCCAACTTTAAAAAATATATACGGGCTCTGTTTTTCTAAAGAAAATCTTGATTATGACAGGACCCTAATCTCCACCTAGCCCATCCATCCATATATATACACACACACACACACGTATGTATGTATACACATATATACAGCTGCATAACGCTGTTTCAGTCAACAATGAACCGCATATACAACGGTGGTCCCATAAGATTAGTACCATCTAGCCTAGGTGTATAGTAGGCTATACCATCTAGGTTTGTGTAAGTACACTCTAGGCTGTTCGCACAACGACGGAGTCACCTTATGACGCATTTCTCAGAATGTATCCCTGTCATTAACTGATACGTGACTGTATAGCTTCTGTCCTTAAATGGGAGAGGAGTACCCAGAGCCCCTTGCAGTCAGCCTCCCCCTTGCTCTTCTCTGTGGTGTTGAGGAAGTCGCCTGGGTAAGGCTCTCAGGCATCTCCTTGGGACCCTTGAGCTCTTTGGAGCCCAGACAGAAAACTACCCACGCAGTAGTCATCCATCCATCTTTACAGCTGAGGAGCTGGGTGGGCACGCGTGGAGCAGGACTAGACCAGGTCTCCTGATGCCCAGCCTTCCCTCTGCACAGCCCTCACCCTTCCTTTCAAAGACCCCAGTAGAGGTTGTGCTGCTTCGCACTTCAGACCTGTCCACACTAAGGATAGCCTGAGGAGGTGACTTTTGGACTTTGACATAAATGACACAAGGAAGCAGCCAGGGGAAGATCTGGAGGAAGGGTCCCCAAGGCAGAAAGAGTTACAAATATAGTTGTCCTTAGATGAGATTGCAGGACTCAGGAGGGAAACAGACAGAACAGCGTGTGGCAGGAGATGAGCTTGGAGAATAGGCCCAGGACTACTCAGGGCTTGTAGTCCGTAGACAGGGTTTGTGTTTTATTCAAAGTGCAATGGGAAATGATCAGGGGATTTTAAAGGAAGGAATAGGACAATATGATAAACATTTTATAAAGATACACTGATGCTGCTGGAAAATGGATTATGAAATGGACAAGAGGAGAGACAGGTAGGCCTGTTTGGGGCTATTGAGTTGTCCAGGTAGCATCTGGTGGTACCTTGGACAAAGCACATGGCAGCATCTTTGGGAAGTTCCCAAGTGGGCTCCATCCAGAGGCAGCCTGTACCTCAGAGGTATTCCAGCCCCTCACCCCTTTCAAAGAAACTGGTCCCCATCCCTGTCCCTATGGCAGCCGGGCTCCTTAGCTTGGATTGGCTGCTGGACCACATCTTTGGTCCTGTGACTGACCCTGTGATGGGGACTGGTTGCTATGGTTCTATCAAGTATGCATATAAGGAGCTGCCATTCTCCTCCAGGCTCAGGGGACCGACCAGCCCTGTGTCTAGTGGAAAATCCCAGAAAGGAGACAGGGTTAGAGATGAGGACCAGGGAAGGGCCTGCAGTCTGACAGTTCCCGAGTCACTTGTCTCAGGGCTTATCCAGATCAAGACTGCCATAGAGACTTGCTCTGGATTGGATGGGGGAAGGAGTGGTAACCCCTGTCTCAGTGCATTCATTGAATAGCCCTTGTTTCTTCCAATTTTAGGATGTCTTTGTGCTGTTTCCTACTCCGACTCACAACCTTGCAGCTGATGAAGGCCTCAAGGGAAACCTATCATCCCAACATCTGCCCTGGTGTTCTCAACAAGGGAAATTTCAGGCTGACCCAAAACTGGATTATTAAAGCCTATTTTCTTTTTCAATTATTTATTTATTTTTTCCCCCCAAAGTCCCAGTAGATAGTTGTATGTCATAGTTGCACATCCTTCTAGTTGCTGTATGTGGGATGCGGCCTCAGCATGGCCGGAGAAGCAGTATGTCGGTGCGCGCCCGGGATCCGAACCCTGGGCCGCCAGCAGCGGAGCGCGCGCACTTAACCACTAAGCCACGGGGCCAGCCTTAAAGCCTATTTTCAAGTAGAGTTTTTCTATAGACTTGTCTGGAGGCAGGATGAGTGGTGTTTGGACCTGACCAGAGTCTTTGAGGTGAGAGAGGTGGGATGGGAACACAGGGGAGGTTAGAGTGGGTGGTACAGGGAGCACGGCCTCTGGTTGCACTGAGGGCCTGGTTTCAGATCCCTTCCTCTTCCCACAGATCATTTCTAAGGCGGGTGAAAGCCAAGGTGGAATGGCAGCCATCCCCACCTGCAGCCTTCAAATGTGTCTTCTTGGTCTTCTTCCATTTGTGGAAGGAATGTCTTCCCTCCAGACCCCAGCACTGGCAGGCCTGGGACCTTGCTCTGCCTTCTGAGGTTCACAGTATCCCCTGAGCATTAGGGTCCCCTATAGAGCAGTCATGCCAGCCCCAACCCCAAGAAACCACACAGAACTCTGCGACTAAAGGCCATGCACATTTAACGTTTTGATACGTATGGTCGTTTGCCCCTGGGAAGGGGGAGACCAGCCACCATTGCTCAACTCAACCAAAGTCCAGACGTCCCACGTCTCTAAGTTTTATATTAAGCACCTTCACACTCACAAATGGGAGCACATGGGAAAGTTATCAAGCCCACTGTCTTTTCACACTGCTGTAACAAAATGCCATAAACTAGGTGATTCATAAACAACAGAAATTTATTGCTCACAGTCCTAGAGGCTGGGAAGCCAAGATCAAGGTGCTGGCAGATTTGGTGTCTGGTGAGGGCATGCTTCCTGGTTCATAGATGGCGCCTTCTTGTTATATCCCCACATGGTGGAAGACGGATGAGATCTCTCCCAGGTCTCTTTTATAAGGCCCTAATCCCATGAATGAAGGCTCCACCCTCACGACCTTATCACCTCCAGAAGGCCCCACTTCCAAATACTATCACCTTGGAAGTTAGGATTTCAACATATGAATTTTGGGGGGACACAAACGCTCAGACCATGGCACCGACTGACTTATAGAACCCAGAGAAATTAAGAGATACTCATCTGATAATACAGGTTTAATCATGCTACCAATGCATGTCCTCTCCCGGGAGTCCTTGCATCTAAGAACACAAGGCTCAACTCATCGTATTTATCTCTACCTAGTTCTTATTAGCTTGGTTGACCCCTACACCCCCTCTACTTTTTCCTATCATATGTTCACTGTGTCTGGCCACTGCAATATATGGTTCCTGCCTCAAGACAACTGAAGACTAGTCAAGGAAGTAAGTCATACATATAACATATTCATGCAATAGATATTTATTGAACACCTGTGTAGCAGACCCCATAGATGCCCTGCCTCATATCCCCAGCCCATCTCTGAGCTCACCTGCAACTGCAGGTGGGCAGTGTCTGTATGTGCTGACAGCTTCCCACCTCAAACCCTGGGACTCTCTGCTTGTCATCCTGTGGGTTTTCTGGAATGCCAGGGGAACTTGCCTACCTGTGCTCAGGACAGCTCTGAAGTGTCTGGGATTTAACGCCCTAAGAGGCAGCCCTCAATCTGTTCAGGACTGAGTTTAGTGGCTAAATATTCCAGCATACCCTTCCTTTGGTGGGGTAAATCTGAGATAAATTCTACACAGATCATCAATTAACTGTGATGGTTAATTTTATGTGTCAATTTGACTGGCTGGGGATGTCCACATAGCTGGTGAAACATTATTCCTGAGTGTGTCTGTGAGGATGCCTCTGAAAGAGATTAGCATTTGAATCAGTAGACTGAGTAAAGAAAATTACCCTCACCAATGTGGGTGGGCATCATCCAATCCATTGGGGGCCCGAGCAGAACAAAAAGGTGGAGGAGGGATGAATTTGCTCTCTCTGCTTGAGCTGGGACATCCATCTTCTTCTGCCCCTGGACATCAGGGCTCCTGGTTCTCGGGCCTTTGGACTCAGATTGGGACTTAGACCCTCGGCTCCCTGGTTCTCAGGCCTTTGGACTCAGACCAAATTACACCACCAGCTTTGCTGGTTCTCTGCTTGCAGAGAGCAGATCATGTGACTTTCCAGCCTCCATAATTGTGTGCTTCCCCTTTCCTTCCTTATTTTGGGTTATTGAAACACATTTTAGTACTCTATTTTAGTGTATCAATTGTGTTTTTTACTATATTTCTATGGTTTTTTTTGTGTGTGTGTGTGAGGGAGATCAGCCCTGAGCTAACATCCGTGCTAATCCTCCTCTTTTTGCTGAGGAAGACCGGCTCTGAGCTAACATCTGTTGCCAATCCTCCTCCTTTTTTTTCTTCCCCAAAGCCCCAGTAGATAGTTGTATGTCATAGTTGCACATCCTTCTAGGTGCTGTATGTGGGACGCGGCCTCAGGATGGCCAGAGAAGCGGTGCATCGGTGCGCACCGGTGATCCAAACCCGGGCTGCCAGCAGCGGAGCACGCACACTTAACCGCTAAGCCACCGGGCCGGCCCTTTCTATGGTTTTTTAAGTGGTTGCTCTAGGGATTAGAGTACACACACTTAACTTCTCACAGTCACTTTATAGCCCATGTTTTACCATTTCAAGTGGAATACAGAAATCTTACCAGCAGTAAAGGTCTCTTTACTCCCCCATTCATGTTGTACTGTCAATTAGAATCAATACATCTGCATATATTGAAAACTCTATCAGATAATGTTACAATTTTTGCTTTCAACCAAACATATTTTAAATAATTCAAGAGGGAAAGAATAGTCTACAATGTTTACCCAGATACTTCCAATTTCTATTGCTCTCCCTTCATTCTTGATGTTCCAGGTTTCCTTCCAGTATCACTTCCCTTCCATCCGAAGAACATCCTTTAGCAATTCTCTTAGAGCAGGCCTGCTGGTAAGTAATTAGTTTTTCTTCATCTTTGTTTCACTTTCATTCCTGCAGTATATTTTGCTGGATATAGAATCCTGGGTTGACAGCTCCTTTCTTTCACGGTTTAAAAAATGTTATTCCACTTCCTTCTGATCCCCATGGTTTATAATGAAAAATCCAGAGGCATTTGGATTATTATTCTCCTTTAAGTGATGTGTTGTTTTCTCTAGCTGTTTTCAAAATTTTTTCTTTGTTTTCAGTTTTGAGAAGTTTGATTATGATGTGTCAGGGCACGGATTTCTTTGGATTTATCCTGTTTGGGTTCATTGAGCTTATTGAATCTGTAGGTTTACGGCTGTTAACAAATTTGGGAAGTTTTAAGCCATTATTTCTTCAAATATTTTTTATGTACTACCCCTTTTCTTCTCTCCTTCTGGAACTCCTGTGACATGAATGTTAGACTTTCGGTGTTGTCCCACAGGTCCCTGAGGCTCTGTTAACTTTTTCCCCCCAGTGTTTTCCTCTCTGTTGTTCTGACTGGATCATTTCTATTGTTCCATCTTCAAGTTAACTGACATCTTCCTCTGTCAATCCTACTCTGCTATTGAGCCCATCCAGTGAGTTTTTATTTTGGTTGTGGTATTTTTCGGTTCTAAAATAGCATATTAGAGGAACAAATAGAACAGCCAGTGGTAGGAAATGTGGTTGGAGAAGTAGGCCCAGAAGTGACCATACAGAGCCTTGCAGGTAATAGTAAAGAGTCTATATCTTACATAAAGGACAGAAGAAAATCACCAAGGAAGTGAATAGAATGATGTAATGTATAATTTTAAAAGACTACCCTAGCACTCTTGGAGAATATATTGATAGAGGGCAAGAGTGGAACAGATAGACTTGGTAGGAAGTATTGTTTTGGTCCAGGGCACACTGTGGTGTCTGGGACTGGACAATTTCAGTAGAGATGAGCACCTCCAGATGGCCATGCACTCTACCCAGAGGCAGCCTGAACCTCAAGGGGAATCTAGACCCTCATGTTCTCCAAGGAAACAGCTTCTGACTCTTGTCACCATGGCAACTGTGCTTCATCTGCCTGGATTGGCTGCTGGGGTGACATCATCAGCACTAAGTGACTGATCTCCACAATGAGAACTGGTTGCCATGGTGCTAAAGTATGCAAATAAGAGTCTGCCTTTCTTCTCCAGGTCAGGGTCCTTGACTGGCTCTATACCTAAGGACAAATCAGTGGATGGAGAGAAGATCGGACACGGAGGCAAGGGCAGGCCAGTTGTCAGGCAGTTGCTGAGTCATATGCCCCAAAACTTGCTCAAATCAGGACTGCTATTAGAGCCTGTCATTTATTGGGGGAGGGGGTGTTGACGTTGTAGAGGGGAAATCAGTCCTCCAGCACATATACACACAAATTCCAAACCCCATGTTTCCTCCCATTTTAGAGCTTCTTTGAACTGTTTCCTTCTCTGAGCAAAACGTTGTAGCTGATTGAGGCGTCCTTATCCCCCACCTCCTGCATTGCCACCTAGAGGGACAATTCTAGAACAACTTGCTTCTAGATTTTTAAAGTGTGCTTTTGTCTTTCTGTGGGCTTGTCTGGTGGCAGGACAGGTGGGCTCCAGCCAGAGCCTGTAAAGTAAACTATGGAGGGCCAGAACAGAGGGAACATTTGGGGCTGGGGTGTGGAATAGCTCCTTGGTACAGATAGAGGACTGTTTTCTGATCCCTTTCTCCTTCCAGACATCATTCATAACATGAAAGTAAGGTGGGGTAGGACCACAGCTGAACTGCAATCTTTCCTCACTCACTTCCCTCACCCCATATACCCTTTATGGTGGTCTTTTTCCCTCTTGGGAAAGGAACTTCTTCCCTTTGAACCCCAGGTCCAACAGACCTGAGAACCTGTTTGGTCTTCTGAGGGTATTACTGTCAGCATTAAGGTCCCCTCCAATGAAGAGCAAAAAGAAAGTTGGTATCAATGCATCTATAATTTATCATTTTGATGGCTATTTCCATAGTAGTTTAAAATCTTAAAAGGAAGAGAGGAGCACACCCACCTCTTCTCAACCCACCCAAAGACCAATATATACCTTTTTCCTGTAGCATTATACTTCTCAAAGCAGGTTCACACTCATTTGCTCCCAGGCCTCACATTATTTCTGTAAATAATTTAGAAATCCTATGTGCAGCACACAATCAATGCTAACCAGATACACCTCCAGTTCCTGGTGTGACAAAATAGCTTGACGACTCTCCTACTAACATTGAATATATACTCTAGACAAAGTATTAAAATAACTGTATGAAAGCATGGAGACCAACTAAAAGCAAGAAAAACTAGTAGAGGGAATACATCCTTGGCAAAAAGAGAAGCCCACTGGGTGAGTTCCACATTTAACAGGCTTTTCCCCTGAGGACACAGTTCGCTGCTGCACCTAGGGAAATAGAGCTCAGGCAGAAAGTGGCATCTGGCTGGCTGAGGAAGCAGAGGCTGGAGTATAGAAATGCCAGAGCAGCTGGAAATTGAGGAAGAAACCTTGGAAATGAATGAGCTACAGAGAGGGTAATCCAAAATCCACGTGCAAGTTCCCCTCAAATTCTTGGCTACCCTCTAAATGGCACTTGTGCTTGGTGAGATTTCAAGGAACCAAGTGGAAAAGTGAAATATCTGAATAGGGATTTTGGAAGCTGCCACAGTGTTAGGGAGACCAAGTTTGGGGTTCAAGACCAATAAAACGAGAGAGCCTTGGTAGACACCTTGGGATTTTCGTCGAGTCCCAGAAGGAACACACCCTAGGTGTAAGTACAATGTCCCAAGACTAAGGGATGCAGCCTAGGATTAAGAGCAGAACTGAAATATTCCTGCCTTAACCAGGCTTCAAGGCTTTCTGCCAAAAATTTAATTGCCTGCCAGAACAAACTCAACACCCTTTAAAGGAAAATAATATAATTCAGAGTCTCTACCATGCCTCAACCCAAAATGTCCAGTATACAAGAAAAAACTAGTTGGCAAAGAAGCAGGAAAAGGTAAACCATAATCAAGAGAAAATCATCAATAGAAGTAGACCCATAGGTGAGTCAGATGTTAGCAGACAAGGAATTAAAAACAGCTATTATAAATATGTTAAATAATTTACAAGAAAAGATAAACAATTGGAGAATCTCTGCAGAGAAACAGAAACTATAAAAAAGAATAAAATTCATATTCTATAAATGAAAAAATAACATCTGAAATGAAAAATTCATAGAATGAGTTTAATAGCAGACTGCATACAGCAGAAGAAAAGATCAACTTGATAGAAATGATCCAAACAGAAGCACTGAGAGAAAAAGATTAAAACGAAAACAGAACACAGACTCTAAGACCTGTAGGATAATAGCAAGTAGTCTAACCCTCTATGTAATTAGAGCCTCAGAAAGAGAGGAGAGACACATGGGGGATAGAAAGTGTTTGAAAAGATAATAACTAAAAAATTTCCAATAATGGGGAAATATATCAAACCACTTATAAAGATGCTCAGCAAACCCCATGCCAGATAAATACAAAAAGGTCACATATAGGCACATCATAGTCAAGTTGTTGAAAACCAAAATAATGAGGAAAACATTTAAAGCAGACAAGAAAAAAGACATATTTCTTTCAAAGGAACAATACTAAAAGTGAAGGCTGTTTTAGACCACAGAAGCTAGAAAACAATAGAATGATACCTTTAAATGCTGAAAGAAAAAAAGTAAACCCAAAATTCTATACATAGTGGAAACATCTTTTTTAAATGAAGGAGAAATGGAGATATTTTTAAACAAACAAAAAGTATGAGAGGTCCTTGTCAGAAGACCTGCATAAGAAATGCCAAAGGAAACTCTTCAAACTGAAAGAAAATGATCCCAGAGAGAAACTGGAATCTGAAGGAAGGAATAAAGAGCACACACCAGAAATGGTAAATATGCGAGTAAACACAAAGACTATTTTTTTCTTAATGTCTTTAAAAGTCTACTGACTCATTAAGACAAAAATAAGTTTTAAAAGCCTTGTGTGTGAGGCCAGCCTGGTGGCGTAGTGGTTAAGTTCGCACACTCAGCTTCAGCGGCCTGGGGTTCATGGGTTCGGATCCCAGGTGCAGACCAAGACACCGTTCATCAAGCCATGCTGTGGCGGTGTCTCATACACAAAAGTAGAGGAAGATTGGCACAGATGTTAGCTCAGGGACAATCTTCCTGAAGCAAAAAAAGGAAGGCTGGCAATAGATGTGAGCTCAGGGCCAATCTTCCTCATCAAAAAAAAAGGAAAAGCATTGTGTGGTTTACAAAATATATAGAAATAAGATATATAACAATAATATACAATGGGAGGGGCAAATGAATCATACTGTTGTAAGATGTATACATTTTAAGTGATGTGGCATATACTTAAAGTGGTTGTCATAAATTAAGATGTTTACTGTAATTTCTAAAGCAACCTCTTAAAAATCATACAATGGGGTATAGCTAAAAAGTTAATAGATAAAATAAAATTGAATACTAAAAATTACTTGATTATTCCAAAAGAAAGGAGAGAAGAAGAAATAAAGGAAGAGAAAACAGATAAGACAAATGGAAAACAAATAACAAGATGGCAGGATTAACCCCAAACATATTGTTACATTAAATACAAATAACTAAACAATCCAATTAAAAGGCAGAGATTGTTGGTCTGGATTTAAAAACAGACAGAATCATGGGCCACGCTCATTGCCTAGTGGTTAAGTTCGGTGTGCTCCTCTTCAGTGGCCCGGATTTGGTTCCCAGGTGTGGACCTATACCACTCACAATGGCCATGCTGTGGTGGCAGCTCACATACAAAATAGAGGAAGATTGGCAACAGATGTTAGCTCAGGGTGAATCTTCCTCAGCAAAAAAAAAAAAAAAGAATCAAACTATGTCTTCTTTACAAGAGATATACTTAAAATATAATGACAGAGATAACTTGGAAGTAAAATGATGGAAAAAGATATGCCATGAAAATGCTAACCAATAGAAAGCTATTGTGGCCATCTCAATATCAGAAAAAGTAGGCTTAAGATAAGCAGTATTACTAGAGATACAAAGGGATATTTCATAATGATAAAAGGGTCTATTCTTCAAGAGAGCATAACAATCCTAAATGTGGATGCATCAAATAACATAGTTTTTAAAAAAGCATAAAGCAAAATTGACAGACCCTAAAGGACAGATAGACAATTCCACAAATATAGTTGAATATGATGGATAGATCAAGCAGACAAAAATCAATAGGAACATGAAGAAATTGAACATTATTAATCAACCTGACTTACTTGACGTTTACAAAACACTAAAACCAACAATTGCAGAATACATATTCTTTTCACATGTACATGGAACATTCACCAAGACAGAGTACATGCTGAGCCATCAGACAAAATCAATAAAGTCAAAACAATTGAAGTCATACAGAGCATGTTCTCAGACCACACTGAAATTAAAATATAAATAAATAACAAAAAACCTAAAATATCCCCAATAGCGACATCCTTCTAAATAATCCATGAGTCTAAGAAGTCACAAGAAAAATTAGAAAATATCAACCAAGTGATAGTAAAAACACGCAAAAGTAATCCCTAGAGGGAAATGTATAGTTTTACATGCATTTATTATAAAGAAGACAACATTTAAGTCAATGATATATAAACTACCAACTCAAGATGCTAGAAAAAGAAAAGAAATGAAACCCAAAGAAAATAGAAGGAAATAACAAAAAAGATATGAATGGAAATCAATAAAATGGTCAAACAACAGAGAAAAGGCAATTAAACCAAAGGTTAGTTCTTCAAAATGATCAATAAAATTGATAAATCTCTAGCTACACTGATAAAGATAAAAAGAAGGAAAATACAAATTATCACAGTCAGGAATTTAAAAAGTAAAAACACTTCAAATTCTACAGGTATTAAAAAGATAGTAAATATTGTGAACATCTTTATGCTAACAAATGTGATAACTAGAACATTATGGACAGATTTCTTGAAAAATTCAAGTTTCCAAAACAGACATGAAAAGAAATAGACTATCTGAATAGCTAAAGAACTTGAAATGGTAATAACACTATCTCACGAAGAAACTCCAGGCCTAAACACTTAAAGAAGCAGTAATATTAATCATGCACAAACTCTTTCAGAGCATAACAAAAGAGGGAATGCTCTCTAACTGATTTGATGAGGCCAGCACAACCAAACTTTTGGAAGAAAACATAGGAGAAAATCCTATGCGGTAGCAAACATTTCTAAGAACACAGAAAGCATTAGCCATAAAAGATAAAATTAATAAATTGAACTTCCTCAAAATTAAAATATTTTGCTCTTCAAAAGACGCTGTTAAGAAGATGAAAATGAAATGCTCAGAGTAGGAAAAAAATATTTACAACCATTTATCTGATAAAGGAGTCATATCCAGAAGTATTAGAGAATTACGTAAATTAGGGAATTGTAAATATTTTTAGACTTTGTATTTGGTTCCAGTTGCTGCTGTAACAAATCACCTCAAACTTAGTGGCTTAAAACAACACAAATTTGTTATCTGGAAGTCAGAAGTTTAAACTCAAGATGTCAGCAGGGTTGTGTTCCTTTTGAAGTCTTAAAGGGAGAATCCATTTCCTAGCCTTTTTCAGCTTCTACAGGCTGTTTGCATTCCTCGGCTTGTGGCCCCTTCCTTGCATCATTCCAACCTCTTGCTTCCAAGGTCACGTCTTCCCACTACTGACTCGGACTTTCCTGCTTCTCTTATAAAGACCCTTGTGATTATATTGGGCCCCCCCAGAAAATCCAGGATAATTGAGGTTAATCACCTAAAGTAAATCACACCTGCGTAGTCCCTTTCACCAGGTAAAGTAACCTATTCACAGGTTGCAGGGATTCAAACATGGACATCTTTTAGGGCCATTATTCAGCCTACCACAGATGTCATAATGGTATTGTGGTCATATAGGAAACTGTCATTAATTCTAAGAGATGCATATTGAATTATTTAGGGGTGAAATGTCATGATGTCTGTAAATTACTTTTAAATATTTCAAAGAAGCAATTGTGACAAAATCTTAATAACTGATGGTAGGTATATGAGTGTTCATTAGATTCTTCTCTTTTTTTACTATTTGAAAAATTTCATAATAAATTTTTTAAGCTTAACAAAAAAAATATTGAAATGCCAGTCTAGGGTTTAGAAAGGTCACACACTAGCCTACAACTAGACAAGAGTGGATGCAAGAGATCAGTTAGTTAGCTAGTTAGTTATTGCAATAGCTCTGTTAAAAAGAGTGGGGTGGATGTGGAGAGAAGTGGATGGATGTGCAATGTATTTTGCTAGTCAAACCCACGTTTGCTGAAGGTTTTTAGGAACGTGAGGGTAAAGTGAGCCTCAAGGATAATAAAAACAGACTAAATACATTGAGTGTCTACTGTTCCGTCGCTGTTCATATTTAATCCTCACGACAAACCTATGAGGTAGGTTCAGTTCCCACCCACATCTCACATGCAATCCGTTTCTCCAACCTCGGGGCTGGGAGTAGAGGCGGTAGCTCTTGGGACCTGGTTTAGGCGAAAAAGGAGCAGGCGCCTGGGGGATCGGGTGCGGTGGCTGTGGGGACGAAAAGGGGAAGGAGGAGTTGGGTAGGCGTCCGCAGGGGCAGGGCCCGCCCGCGATTGGCCGAGCTGCCTAGGGAGGGCTCTGCAGATCCAGCCTCGCTAGCGGACTAGCGGGAAGCAACAGCCCGGCTTAGCCCCCGCTACGGTCTCTACCTTCTCTGCGACGTAGGCGGGTAGCGAGCGCGCCGAGCACGGGAGGATGCAGCGCCCGCTGTGGCCTGGGGGCTCCGGGGGGCTCCGGCTGCTGCTCTCCTTCCTGCTGCTGAACAGCGGCCCAGGGGGCTGCAGCGACATTAGTGGCCACGGTCAGGAGGAGACCTGGGGGGTGCGGGCAGGGCCAGAGAGCGATCCCGAGAGAAGTGGGTCAGGGGGCCTCAGGGTTAGCAACTTAGGAGGAAAAGAACGTGCTTGGGGGCGTGAAAAGGGATAAACGTAGAGGGCGTCTCGTAGAAAGAGGCGCAGGCTTGGGGTGGGGCTCCGCATACGGAATCTGGACCCAAGAGAAGGCGACTCAGGGGAGATTTGGGATTCGGGGGGAGGACGGGAAAACAAGTCGGCAGAGGGAAGTAAACAGACCTGTGCGGCCACAGGAGAAGCAAGACGCGCCGAGGGGCCAGGGAAGAGATGCCCAGGGCTGAGGGATTGGCAGGGGATCAAGATCTCCGCACAGTAGGAGCAGGGACCGCGGGTATCCGGATCCCGGCTCCGGAGAGAGGCTGGGCCGAGAGACGAGACAGGACTTCATAAGCCCTCAGAGCCTGGTGTCTGCGATCCGATTTCCGATAAGAACGGGGAGGCGAGGCTGGGTTAAAAGAGGATGGAGGGGAAAAGGTCCATCCTTCTTCCTCCCGCTCCACTCTGCGCCATCGGGGAGACCAGCGCTGACTCAGGCCTGAGCAGCCAGAGCCCAACTGCGCAGACTCGAGGATTCCAGCGCCAGGCGCGTGGGAAACAGGGCGCAAACTCCTAGACTGACGCCAACCCTCCCCGCCCGATTCTTGGGTTCAGAGGCCAATGCAGAGGACTTGCCAAGAACTTGGAGGAGAACTGGTGGTGGATGACAGGAGGGGTCGGGGGGGAAGGGCGGTAAGGCCTTGTGGGGATGCGTCTCCCTCTACCACCCACAGCCGCCTCCATGCCAGGCTTCGGCCACCTCTCAGCACCACGGACAGCGCCAGGCACCCTGTGGGTCTGGCCGAGGTTGTCCAGGTCACCACTCTTTCTATTAGTCCAGGAGCGCCGCCTCAGCGAGAGATCTCCCCTTCCAGAAGCTCTTTGCCTTCTCAGTAGGATGCTGGAGGTTCTGCTCCTTCCTAAAGCCAGGAAATTGATGTTAGGATCCATTTGATTGAGGAGGAGAATTCCCTTTTCTGAAGGCCCATCCATAATGACTCATGGTAATTCCACTACAGAAAAACAGGGACTCTCCTCCAACCCTACCCCATCTGCCTGGAATAAGGAAGGTGTGGATAGCACTAGGGTTATCCTCCCCAGCCCCTCTCCTTCCTCTGCATACAGTTGGGCCAACTGCGGCTTTCAGGACAAGGATCCAGACACTCAAACCTTATACATACCAATACTTCTTCCTCTAAGGACTCCAGGCCTCCTCTCTAATCCCCTCCAGGCTTCAAAGCCTTCCCTGAGATACAGTTCACCTTCTTCCCATGCCCCACTTGTTCACCTGATTATCCATTCCATACGTGTAACTTTCTGAGTCTCTGGTTACCTGAACCTTCACAGGCTGCTCTTTACCTGTAAGCTTGGTTCTTACCTGGAAGTTGGTACCAAAGGTGAATGAGGTGCAGGGGCTGAAGAACAGGGCAGGTGGTGATGGGGGAAGGAAAAATGGAAAGAAGGAGGTCTTGAAAGGAGGAGTGGACCTGGTGAGGGGGACAGAGCCCAGGGAGCCCAAGGAGCCCAGGGGTGAGAGTGGAAGGAAGCTGCTTTTCTTCAACTGGGATTTGGAAGGCTGCTGGCCAAGCTCCTTGCTGATGCCACTATTTCACCCTTAGACGGTCAGGGCCAAGTGGGAGTGGGGCAACTCTGGCCCCTCCAAGGATTTGCCACCCCAGTCTTCCAGCACTTGCAAGTTATACTCCAGCAGATTGTGCCCCAAGGTAAGCAAGAGCTGGAGAAAAGAGGCTGGGGCCTGGTCAGATATGGGGTGGTGGTGCAGGGTTGGTGAGGGACTGTTTGATCTGAGGACAGGCTTTCTTCTTCAAATGTCTTTACTTGAAACTTTCCTATGTTCACCTCATAGAGAAAAGGGGAGACAAGAGTGGGAGTGGAATCTGGGTGGGTGGGCTCTTTGCCCTTGAACACCCTGGAAGAGCCTGGCAGAGGCTTCTAGAAGAAGCCCCTGGAAAAGGCCAGCATCCAACTCCTTGGGACTAACCCCAACCCTTGGTGCTATCTGAATTTTTTCAGAGCCAGGAATCCTTATGTTCTCAGCCAGAAAAACACACAGACACACCCCTCAGCCTCTGAGTAGGAAGCAGAGCAAACCGTATGACAAATAGAGGGGAAGAACGAAAGGGAGTGGAGAGTCCCTTGGAGACTGATGGCTGACCCTTCCTTAGAGCAGAGTTTCATGAATAAGGAGAGAATTAGATAGGAAATCTGCCTTGAGTTCATACTACTACTACTACTGATGTCTAATATGGGTATAAGGCCTTTAGTAGTGGTTCTCAAAGTGCATCCCCGGGCCAGCAGCGTTAGCACCACCAAGGAACCTGTTAGAAATGCTAATTCTTGAGCTTCGCCCCAGACCTACTGAATCAGAAACTCTAGGGATGGGGAAGAGCAATCTGTGTCTTAATAAGCCTTGCAGGAGATTCTGACGCACACTAAAGTTTGGGAATCACCGCCTTAGAGTTTTCTAAGCACTCTTTACAACCCTAATCTCGTTTAATCCTCATAATAGCATCAAATGAATCAGCAAAGAGAATATAATCTTAATACTAACTGAATATTTATTACATTCCGTGCATGCTATGCATGTAGTTTATTGTGCTGAGCAACTTTCATACGCCATCTCATTTAATTCTCTCCAGAAATTGTGATCCTTTGTCTACCTGAGGGAGAAGGGGAGTGGTCTCTACTCTGGTCCCTGGGATGGGCCAGAGTGTCCCAGGTATCAATTCATTGCATCCTTTCACCCTGCAGGTTTGTTCTGGAAGGATGACATGACCCAGGCTGTGATGACCCAGAAGATGGAGCACATCAGCAGACTCAACCCCCAAGATCCATGTCTGAGGGATGGGCAGGCAGCCTTTCCCACCAAAACCACTGGGGTGAGGTGTGTGAAGCCTGTGGTCAGTCCATGCTGTCTGGCGGACAGATAGAGCAGGGAGGGAATGGGTATTATCACTGCAGGTAAGAGCTGCCAGGAGCTCTGTGAGAACGATTGTGTGGGCCTGTCTGGGGTCCGCAGGAAACAACTCCATGAGCCATTAGTGATGCTGCAAAGGGAGAGGAGCTGGGTGCTAGCAAGCATAGGTCCCATTTGTCATCCCTGTCTCTTCTAGGGGCAAGCAAGAGGACAAACTTCGGCTCCTATTCCCCAAGGTGAGACTCATATGTCTTCTCAAGAATGTTAAATCCCTGACTTTGGGTCCCCTCTCTTTCCCTCTGGGGCCCTGTGATCCTTGTCTGCCTCCTTCTTGACTCCTGGCTTCCCTCCTCACAGAGCCCAATGGCCAAGGTGAACAGGGATCAGTGCTTTACTTCCAAAGTGGTTTCCAAGGCCCTGAAACGAGAGGTGGCCAACCCTGTCAAGGTGAGGGGCTCTTCTTTGCTAGGGCAGTTGGAATCCCCAAGGACCTGTTTAAATGAGGGAGGCTGGTATGAAGAAGGGGATGGGTATTGGGGTGTGAACAGAGAAGCTGAAGAAAAGTTCGTTCCTTTCTCAATCAAAGGGTACCCCCACATTCCTGTCTCTTTCAGACTACCTGTGGGTCTCCATGTGAGAGGCTGGGGGCACGATGCTGGTGCCCGGAGCCTCTGAGGACAAAATGGTCTATAGGATCATACATAGGCATTGATTTTAAAATAGACATTGAAAACTGCAGAGTTTTCAAAATTAAATAAAAGATCCTCCTTTTCTCCATACTCTCCCTTGTATACAGCAAGTGACAGCAAAACTCCTTTGGATACATGGGAGACGTGGCCCAGAGGCCTTCACATTCAGCAGTCCCCTCACACACACACACATACACACACTCTACTTTGTGGCCTGAGCAAGTCACCTGGGAAAGGCTCTGACTTATCTCCCTGGGATGCTTGAACGTTTCAGAATCCAGATTGAAAACACCCATCTAGCACTCACATCTATCTTTATAGATGAGACACTGGGGCCCAAGCTGGTCAAGGGCCTTATTCAAGGCTGCATAGCAGGTTCATGGCAGAGCCAAGACTGGCCCAAAGTCTCCTGATTCCCAGCCCATCCCCTTCCTCTCAGGGCTGCAGTGGGGGTTGGGCCATTCAAAGATCAGACTCCTCCACACTGACAAAAGTCTTTCTGGACTAAGACCTAATTTACAAGAAGGTGGCAGCTGGAGGATAAAGGAAGGGCATCCCAGGCAGAGAGCTCTACAAGGACAAATGCCCCAAGGCAAGGACATCGTGGCCTGTTAGAGGAACAGCGGGAAAGTTCCTCTTTGCGGTAGAAGATCAGGTTGGAGAAGTGGGCCCAGGACTGACCAGACAGGGGCTCATAGATCATGGCAAAAGGTTTGGATTTTATTCTTAGTGGCAGGTTAACTGGGAAATTTTAAGGAAGAGGATGTCATAATGTGACATACGATTTTAAAAGGCCACTCTAGTGATGTTGGGGAATGGATTGTGAGAAAAGCAAGAGTGAAAATCGAGAGGCCTGTAAGGAGCCGATCGTCTCGGTCTAGGGGGCACTGGGGTGGTGGCAGTGGAGCTAGCACCCCTAGCTGGCCGTGCACTCCACCCAGAGGCAGCCTGCACCTCAGGGGGCTTCCAGCCCCTCCTCTTCTCCTAGGAAACTGGTTCCCGTTCCGTAAGGTGGCAGCTGGGCTTCCTAAGCCTGGATTGGTTGCTGGGTCAACGCACTCAGAGCGAAGTGACAGGCCCACCTGTAAGGGACTGGTTGCCACGGTGCTTCCACGAATGCAAACAAGGTGCTGCCACTCTCCTCCAGCTCTGAGCCCACAGAGAAGTCACGGAGTGACGGTGAACTCTCTGCGGGAGCCAAGGGGAAAGGCACTCATTGGTGGGCTGAGTCACTGCGAACTTACTCAAAATGGGCTGTTACTGAAGCATTTTGGGAAGGAGAGTAGGTAAGGGAGGGGCCACCTCCCCACATGCTGATTCAAATCCTTTTTTCTTCTTGTTTTAGGGCTTCTTTGAGCCCCTCCCCACTGTGGGCCACAACCTTGTTGCTGACTGAGACCTCGTGTGAAGCCTCTGTGCCCCAGTGCCCTCCCCATTGCCCTCCAGAGGGGCAGTTCTAGAATGATCCAAATCTAGATCATTAAAGTGACTTTCCTGCAAACTCTCTCTGTGGCTTGTCTTGAAGCAGGGTGGGTGGGGTTTGGACCTGGCCAGAGCCTCTGAAGTGAGGGGGGTGGGACCAGAACAGGGGGTGAGGGTGAGGAGAGCACAGCTCCTCAGTGCTGATGGAAGGCTGGTTTCAGTCTTGTTTTCCTCCCAGTGACCATTCCTGAAGTGGGCGAAGTGAGGGTGGGACCCCAGCTGGAATGGCAGCCTTCCCCGCCCACACCCAGCCACGTTGTGTGGTCCAGTTGCCTAGCCTTCCATGTCAGGCAGGCCTGACCCTGCTGTTTTATGAGGGTCCCACCTCCAGCCTTATAGCCCCTGCCAGGTCTCTCCCACTCATGGTGCTCCCGAGAATCAACAGCGAAGTGCTGTGATCCAAGTGTACACACATTAAATATCTTGATGGCTCTTGCCAGTTTGCTCCTGGTGGCTTAAAATCTTAAAAGAGAGTGGGTAATCTGATCACCCATGCTTAGCCCAACTGAACACCAGAACATCCTATTTGCAGAGCTTTATACTTCACAAAGTACTCTCATACTCATTGGATGCTCCCGGGTGTAAGCAGATGGGCAGGTACTAAGATTTTGTTTCTCTAAGGAATTGGGACTCAGCCACCCATTGAAGCAACCCAGAGAAATTAAATTCTAGTTCTTGATCTCACAGATTCTCAGTCAGCTGCTGTTCTTGCCCTCTCCTCTCTATTTGTTGAGTTCAAAGACATAGCTAAACCCAACACTAGACCAGTCATATTCATCTGCACCTAGTTCTCATTAAATCCATTAACCTCGCCACTCACCCACATTTCCCCATCATTCACTCTCCCGTTTTTTCTCTCTCATTCACAAACATTTAGGAAACCCTGTGCTTCACTGTGCCTGGGTTCTATGAGTTTGTTTGGTTCTTGCCCTCAAAACCTTGAAGAGCAGTCAGGAAAGTTACCATAGAGACCATAGCTTCATTCAACAGGTATCCACAGGGAGTGGATGCAATGGATGCTCTGCACCACATCTCCTGGCCCACACTTCCTTTCACCTTCAGCTGCAGGTGGACAGTTAGCACCCGCTAACAGCTTTCCACCTCAAGCCCCAGGACTCTCTGCTTCTGGCCATGTGAATTTTCTGGAATACCAGGGGGACTCACCTACCTGTACTCCAGATGGCTCTGAAGTGCCTGACACTTAACACCCCCAGAGGCAACTCTCACCAGCTAAGGACTGAGTTTAGTGCAAAAATATCCCAGATTCCTCCAGCCCTTTGTGGACCATTCTGAGGAATGTTCAGTATGATCCTCAGATGGTCCTTAGTAAGATTCAGCTCAGTTGCCCACAGGGGTAACCTGTTCAACACCGTGCTTAATATTATTAACTTTTCTTTCTTCTTTGGCTTACTTTCCCAATCATTTGTGATTTCTGGGATCACCTTCCACACAAACTACTTGCACCCAAGTTCTTGTCTCAGTCTGCTTTTGGGTCAACCCAAACTAAGCTTGCTATGTGCTGGATGCTCTTCTAGGCCCTGGGGATACAGCTGTGAATAAGAAAAGTGTTCATTGCCTTGGAGTTGGGTCATAAATCATTTCCTAACCCTCTGTTTATAGGGAAAAGTCCAAGCAATTTATCTGGTCCACAGAGCACTCAAAGTTCTCCCCACCCTCTCCAGTCCTACAGTGCTTTCCCCATTCTGCCATCCTATTTGCTTCAGAAATTTAGCCCTACTTGTATTTCCCAGAGTGTACCCAGCTGGTTCATGTTCCTGGGCTCTTGTGTATGCAGGTCCCTCTGCCCACAAGTGTCCCATCCCCAACATACCTTTTGGTCTATTCTGTGATCTTCCTAACATCTGTTTCACCCCCAGAGTAAAGTTGCAGAGGTTGGAAAGATAAAACTTAAGGGAAGTTTAATAATCTGATAATTCTGAAATACAGTGAATGGGGAGAAAAAGATGTGCATTTTTTAAAAAGGAAGGTAAATTTAATTCTCATTGCAGAGGAGCAGTTACATGATTTGGACCTTATTATTTGATAGACAGTGGGGAGCTACTGAAGGTTTGTTGAGCAAGGAAGTGACACAATGAAAGCTGTGCTTAAGAAGAACAATCTCACCTTTCTGTCTAAGGATGGGTTAGGGAGTGGAGAGGGGTGGAAACATTTTAGAAAGACTTGAAATGGTATGGGTGTGCCACACAAGGACTTGAACTTGAGGGAAAGAGGACACATAGGAGAGATATTTTGAAGGATGCATTTGTAGGCCTTGGCAACTCTTATGGGTTGAATCCTGTCCTCTAAAAATTCGTATGTTGTAGTCCCAATCTCCAATACCTCAGAATGTGACCTTACTTGGCAACAGGCATGTTGCAGATGTAATTAGTTAAGATGGGGTCATTAGGGTGGCCCTAATCCAGTATGACCAGTATCCTTATAAAAAGGAGAAGTTTGGAGACGGGCATGCATAGAGGGAAAACAATGTGAAGGGAGACAGGGAGAAGATGGCCATCTATAAACCAGAGAGAGAGGCCTGGAACAGATCCTTCCCTCACAGCCCTCAGAAGGAACCAACCCTGCTGACACTTTGATTTTGGACTTCTAGCCTCCAGAACTGTGAATGATAAATTTCTGTTGGTTAAGCTCCCCAGTTTGTGGTACTTTGTTACAGCAGCCCTGGGGAACTAACACAGATGACTGGGTTTTGTTGGAGGAGGATCCGTACCTGAATTTAGAGATGTTCTGCCTGAGTGAACAGTGATGCCACTCAGAGCAGGGACGTCTGGAGGACTGACTGGAGAAGGAAAATGGATGTACTATTAAGGGTTAAAGCCAGAAGCTCATTCAAGGACATCACAACAGCAATTTTCACCTCCATCACTACTTTTTCCCTGGATGCCTGATTCTTTTCATCAACATATAAGTATGCTGCGATATCACCTATATTAAATTTTTTTCTCCATTTCTGCTTCTGGTAATGGTGCACTAGGTAATTCATACTATCCTACCTGCTGAAGACAACTTGACTTAGTCTGATTGCTCCCAAAATTAAAGCCTGAAATAAAGACTTTCGTGGAGGTCGTTTAGTTTGGGACAAGCTTGAAAGATGAAGAGTGGGAGCATGGCAAGAGCAAAACAGAGGGCTTGGAAAGCTAACTGAAGGGCTCATTAATGAGTTATGGGCAACTGAGGTCAGTTCTTCTGGGGAGTCTCAAGCATCACATATAATGCACCTCAGAATTGTCCTCTGAGATAAAGAAAAGGAAAGTATTTATCCTATGGGCCCACCCCCCATTGGGTCAAGGGTTGCACTATGGGATGCTAATTTCCTCATACTTCCAGGTTTTCCATGCATGAGAATGTCTGAGCAGATTCCCATGGGTATCTAATGGTAGCAGAGAACACCCAGGCCAAAAAGAAAAGATAAGCAGTGCAGGTGAGTCAGACGGTGTCAGATTACACCTGCATGTAGCTGGTGGCTGCAGTGACGGCAGGAGTTCAAAGGTAACCTAAGATGACGCAAGATGGGGCAATAGGTGGTGCCTGGTATACCTTAAAAAGCTGGATGAAACATTACCGAAAACCTTCTAAAAAGCATCAAGGAGCCAGCAAGAGAGTGAGAAGTAACTGACTTAAGTCAAGATCCAGGAGAGCAACAGAATCCAGAGACGGTAAACTCAATGTTCAGGGTTGCTCTGGACTGGGGAGATTTTTCATTTTAAGCAGCAAATGAAAGGCTGATTCAGACAGCCTGCAGAGCTAGAGGAGTAGATGTCGGTGTCCAGGGTCTATGACACGAAGAACTCTAGAAAACTGCTCTCTGTTTTGGTCTGGGACCAAGAAGCAAACTCTAGGAATAAGGATAAAATGGAAATAAATCAACTCTTCCTCAGCTTGCAGCATGTCCTTGAAATTGGATTAAGGTTATATCAGGTTGCTAGTGCTTTTAGGCCCCTGCAGAAGCAAATGGAAATTCTCTAAGACTTTAAATTATTTCTAAAAATAATTTTTCAAATACTTAAGCTCTGCACAATAGATAACAGAAACAGACCCACAGTGATTCCGATGATCGCAATGCAAAACAACTGTGCTTACTATGTTCAAGCATGTAAAAGCCAAACTGTAATTTTTGACAGGGAACTAGAAACCACAGAAAGTAATACAGAAGATTTTTAAAAGAACGAATCATATCAAAATACACGAGGCAAAAAACTGATAGAACTGAAAGGAGTAATAGAAAAATGTGCTTTTATAATTAGAGACTTCAACACTCCTCTGTCAGTAATTGATAGATCAAGCAGCTAGATCAGTAAGGCTATAGATGAACCGAACAGAACAATCATTCAACCTGATCTAATTGACATTTAGAATACACCATTAAACATTCTTCTCAAGCTCACATACAATTTTCATCAAGATAGACCACCACAAAACACACCTTAACAGATTCAAAAGAATAGAAATTATACAGAGTACATTCTCAGAGTGCAATGAAATTAAACTAGAAATCAATAACAGAAAGATAGCTGGAAAATCTCCAAGTATCTGGAAAACCACATCTTTCTAAATAATTCATGGGCCAAAGAAGAAATCTCAAGGGAAATTTTAAAATATCTTGAACTAAACAAAAATGAAAATATAATTTATCACAATTTGTGGCATGCAGCAAAAGCAGTGCTTAGAAGGAGATTTATAGCAATGAAAGCATATATTAGAAAATAAGAATGATATAAAATCAACAAATTAAGTTCACACTTTAGGAAACTAGAGAAAGAAGAGCAATTTAAGCTTAAAGTAAGCAGAAGAAAATAAATAAAATTAGAGCAGAAATCAATGAAATCAATAAAATCAAAAATGGGAAAATAATAGAGAAAAATCAATGAAACTCAACACTGGTTCTTTGAAACGAGAAAAAAATCAAATACAAATTCTAAAACTTAAAAATACAAGAACCAAAGTTTTAAATTAATTGAATGGGTTTAACAGCTGATTAGAAATAGCTGAAACAGAATTGGTGTACCAGGAAATAGGTCAGAAGAAACCTAGCCCCTCCCTCCAAAAAGTACAAAGAGGCAAAGGATGGAAAATGCAGAAAAAAAAGAGTAAGAAACCAAGAAGATACAGTGAGGAGGTCTACCATCCATTTAATTGAAATCCCAGAAAGAGAAGAGAGAGACTAGGGTATAAGCAATATTTAAAGAGATCACGGCTGAAAAATTTCCGAAACTGTTGAAAGATATTAATCCAGAGATTCAAGATTACCGACAAATCCCAAGAAGAATATTAAAAAACAAAAAACTAGGGGCTGGCCAGTGGCATAATGGTTAAGTTCAGGCACTCTGCTATGGCAGCCCGGGGTTCACAGGTTCGGATGCCAGGCATGGACCTACGCACCACTTATCAAGCCATGCTGTGGTGGCGTCCCATATACAAAACAGAGGAAGATGGGCACAGATGTTAGCTCAGGGCCAATCTCCCTCACCAAAAAAAATACAAATAAAAAACATGAAAAACTAAAACTAAAACAAACAAAAAACCATAGTGAAACTGCAGGAATATGAAGTCAAAGAAAAAATTCTTAAAAGCAGCTGTGAATGTAGTGAGGGAGAAAATTATTTTCAAAGGAGCAACATTTAGTCTGATAATTAACTCCACAACAGCCAACAACAGAAGCCAGAAGACAGAGAAATGATATCCTAAATGTGTTGAAAGAAAATAACCGTCAATCTAGAAATCAATAACTAGCAAAATTATCCTTCAAAATGGAGTTCTACTTCTGCCTAGGATGTAGGAAGCTCAAAAAAGCAACATTCTCATTCTAACAACAACAAAACAGCTGGTTTGACTACAGAATCATAAGTTTTCTTGAGCATATCAGAGAGCTGAGGTCACAGAGAGCTGATTCCTTTCACAGCAAATTTAGATAGAAACATTTGGGTTCCTTATACCAAATTTGAGCTGGAAATTTGAGCCCTGAGCTCATCGTTTTTTTTCCCACAAGTCTCCAGTGCAAGTAGAAACAACCAACAAACTCTATTACACTCCTTGTTTCCCTAAAATTCTCTATGGCAATAAACTCTTGGTCATGCAGAGACTTGCCTTCTATAGGCACTTGATTATAGGTATCCACAGGTAATAATTTGAGGAATTATTTTACCACTGCATGTCATGGACTGCCAATATCCCCTTCACCACCGGAAACAGGCATTAATGGAGCTGGCCCCCTTGGTCACACCTGGCTCAGGAGTCGGAGAAGTAAAGGAGGGTCCAGGAGAAGGTAAAGTAGTTATAGGACCAGGTTCTGCCTCACCCCAATGTAGTAAGCCAGCAGATAAGCGACAATGTGTGTGAGCTACAAAAGTGCCTTCCCTGACCTTCCAATGGTAAAATTCAAAAATGGCTGTTGCTTCACTTCTGCCTGTCAAATCTCATGCAGAAATCTTTCTTGTGGCCTACTCTAACCGGAAACATCCAGGGAAAGTAATCCTAAGAAACATAGCTCAGGGCCGGCCCCGTGGCTTAGCGGTTACGTGCACGCGCTCCGCTGCTGGCGGCCCGGGTTCAGATCCCGGGCGCGCACCGATGCACCACTTCTCCGGCCATGCTGAGGTCGCGTCCCACATACAGCAACTAGAAGGCTGTGCAACTATGACATACAACTATCTATGGGGCTTTGGGGGGAAAAAATAAATAAATAAAAATTAAAAAAAAAAAAAAGAAACATAGTTCAGCCTAGCTGAGTTAACACATTTCAAAGCCACTAAACCTACTGAAGCTAGATGTACCCATATGACCCAGTGTTTTCAATTCCAGGATACATACCTCTCAGAAATGAGACAAATTATTTCACCTTGGACATCTACCACAATAAAAAAAGACCATATTCTTTGTGCAAGAATGGGATTCTTTGGTATTTGAGGCAACATACAAACAACACATTTCAATGTGCTACTCAGAATGTAGCACATTCAACGTACACCTCAGGACCAGCTACCATTTACCAGTAACCCATCAAGCTTCTAGTACAGCCTGAAGCAAGAAAAGTTTCTGCAGCAGTTCCCGGTTGCAATGCAAGCAACCCTTTCACTTGATAATTATGACCCAGTGGTCTCAGCAGCACTGGAAGTGTCTCTGGCAGACCGAGATGTCATATGAATCCTTTGACAAGCCTCTGTTAGATTGTTATAGTGTAGGCCCCTAGGATTTTAGAGTAACACTGTGCCCTCTTATGCCATCAGCTATTCTCCATTTGAAAAGCAGCTCCTAGTTTTCTACCAGGCACTGGCATACCGAACACTTGGCCATGGGAAAACAAGTAATTACAAACTGGGTATTATCTGATCCGCCAAATCATAAAACTGGAGGTTCATCATGGCATTCCATTGTTAAATGGAAATGGTATATATGAGGCTGGACCTAAGAAGATCCGGATGGACCAAGTAAGTTGCATGAGCAAGTAGCTCAGACTCTTACCAGTTCATTCCCTCTCACAACCTTATTATGGCCTCATGGGGAATTCTCTATGACCAGCTAACAGACGGGGGAAAAAGGCACAGAGCTAATTTACAGATGTCTGCACAAAAAGCAGGCAACAGCCAGAGTGGAAGGCTGCTATATTACAGCCCAACTCAGAAGTGTCTGTGAATTACATTGGTGAAGAGAAATCATCTCTGTGGGAAGTTTTGTTGGTAGATCTAGTTGTCCACCTGGAATTCAAGAAGAGGAGAACCAAGATACGGATCTATATTAATATAGTGTTTATGGTTAACACTTTGGTTGGCTGACCTGGGATTTGAATAGAATAAGACATAAAGATCTATGATAAGGAAGTCTGGGATGGATCACTTGGAATAGACACAGAGTGTGAAGATAGTTGTGATTTCCTACATAAATGACCATCAGAAGGCACAGACTATGGGGAAGCTTGTCAATAATCAGGTTATGAAATGACCCATAACGTGGATGTCAATCATCCTCTTTCCCCAGCCACCCTGGTGCTTTCTTAACGGGCCCATGTACCAATGGATATGGTGGCCTGGAGTGAGGCTATACATGGGCTTAACAACATGGATTTCTCTCCCCAAGAATGATATGGTTACAGCCAGCCCTGCATACCAATTTGCCAACAGCAAAGGAGCCTCCAATATGGTGCACTTCGTGACAGACTTTTATTCTGAATTCCTTTCACCATGAAAAGGGGCAGTGATTTATATTCTGGATATGGATTTGCCTTTCCTGTCTATAACACTTCTGGCAGCATTCACTTACCATTAGTGAACTTACAGAATGCTTTATCCACCCCTAAGGGTTCTGGAACCAAGGAGTAAAGGTGAGAATGGCCCCTCTCACTATTATACTTCAAAAACTTCAAAATCTCTGAAGGAATGGTTGCTTCCCATCTCCCAAATGATGAGTTTTCAGATCCCAGTGCCCAAGGGAGGAAGGCTTTCACTGCAGTCGTAGTTACGTTAAACTGGAAGTTGAGACTACCACCTGATCACTTTGGACTCCTCCTGCCACTGAACCGATAGACAGATATGGGTGTCGCTATATTAGCCACAGTGATTGATTCCAATTACCAGGGGTAAGTTGAGTTGCTGCTATAAAATGAGGGCAAAGAAATGCTATAACTGAACCAAAGGGATGAACTTGGGTTCTTTGTATTCTCTTTTGCAATAGTACCTATTCAATAGAAAACTACAGAAACCAAATAAAGCTGGGAACATCAAAGACTCTGATCTGGCAGAAATAAAGATTTGGCTCAACCCACTGGCTCAAAAATCTCATGCAGTCAAGATGCTGACCAAGGTAAGAAGACCATGAAATGAGTGGGAGAATAAGGAAGTTGCAATTATCAACTTAGGTCTCAGGACCAGCTACAGAAGCAGGGATTGTAGCAGCTGTGTTTAAAGTAACTTGGCATGAAAGTTTCTTTTTTTCTCCCATTTCTTTTCCCTGCACTTTATAATGGGAGCACTGGCTTTGGACAATGTTTTAGGTTTCATATGAGAGCATGTCTGAATTAAGGGATGTGTGCGTCGCTTGTCATAAGGGTACAAGGTTTTCATCCAAACGAATGACAAGAGTGGAAGCTAGGATTAAGCTAGATAGTCCCCATTTTCCCATCCATATTTACGCTCCATCATTCTTCACCCTGCTCTATGTTCCCAGGTTGATGTCATTGGACTGCATCAACCAGAGGTCCTTGCTCACTGACTCCTGGTTGAATTTGGCCAACAGTAGCTATTGGCAAGAGATCAAAGGGCAAAAAAGGAGAGAGGTCAAGGTGTGTATTCCTCTGGCGCCCTCCCTGACCATCTGTGAGTTGACAAAAGTCTATATTCTTTTACCTGTCCATACCTTTATAAATAGTTCCTTCATTAAACTCTTCTTATTTACTCTGATTGAGTGTGCCCTCTGGTTCTAGCCAAGTTCAAGACATCAGATTGTACACAGCTGAAGGGAAAATTACTGACTGGAATATAGTTCAAAATAAAATATCCAGAATGAAGTATAAAGAGACAAAAAATGGAAAATACAAAAGATAAGGTAGAACCATAGAAGATACCACAAGAAACTCTAACATATATCTACTTGAAGTGCCACAAATAAAGGAGCAATAAAATGGGACAGAATCAATGTTTAAAGAAATAATACCTGAGGATGCCTCAAAACTGATGAAAGACATCAAGCCACATATTCAAGAAGCTCTTTGAATCTCAAAGAGAATAAATTAAAAGAAATCCCTCCCTAGTCACAACCTAGTAAAACTGTTGACATAGACAGGTGACCTACAAAAGAGTAACAATTATGCTGACAGACAATTTCTCCCACAACAACAAAAAAGTGGGAGAAGGGGATCAAGTGAGCAGATACCTCAAGTTTGCCCCTAGGATCCATTCTCCATCTCTCTTCACCTTGTTTTCTGTCCCAAGGGGCTGACCTGTATGGACTACTTCAATGAGCTCCCTCTTCCTCTGGATTCTGGTTAGGTTAGGACAATGGGAATACCTAGAAGGAGATCAGAGGGAGGGAATGAGGAGAGTGAGGAGAGGGTATTTATTTCGTCAGCTTCCTCCCTGTGAGGTTGTTACTGCCTGTCTGCTTCCCCCAACACACATGTGCAACAGGAATCATGTACAAGAGTATATATAGTCACACTATTCACAATAACCCAAGATTGGGGATAATCCAAAATCTGTGTTTCTTTGCTTTTTTTCACAGTTTTATAACCTAAGCATGCATCCTTAGGTTCTAAGGACAAAATAAACTACCAAAAGTTTTAAACATATTCATTGTTTTATTAGTAGAGTAAGGTTATTATTTGTAAATTATTGTATGCATATTGTAGGATTAAACACATAAGTGATTGGGGGCCGGCCTGGCAGCATAGTTGTTAAGTTCACGTGCTCTGCTTCTGGCGGCCCAGGGTTCACGCTTCTGGCGGCCCGGGATTCTCGGGTTCAGATCCCAGGCGTGAACCTACATGCCGCTCATCAAGCCACGCTGTGGTAGGGCTGCCACATAAAGTGGAGGAAGATGGGCACGGATGTTAGCCCAGGGCCACTCTACCTCAGCAAAAAAAGAGAAGGATTGGCAACAGGTGTTAGCTCAGGGCTATTATTCCTCACAAAAACAAAACAAAACATATAAGTGATCATATTAATGTCATTAGAAACCAAATTTTTGCGTGAAAGAATAGATACAAGCATAAAATCAAGAGTTCAGTAAAAATCACAGTTAAATTTTAATTGACAATATCAGTGTGTGTGTGTGTGTGTGTGTGTATCTTAATATCCTAGCTCTGTGCACTGAAAGGGCCTAGAAGCAGCATCATCTCAGTAGCCACTATCACCCCTGAAACTCAGATTGCAGTCTTTAAAATCAGTCCTTACTAAAAGATATCAAGTCTCTTTGGAAGAGCGGCTGCTTCCATGTCTAGGGCAGGGAATAAAAAAGATAAACCTGGAACATCTTGGAGTGATAGAAAGCAAGGAAGCTGTCAGTGACTAATGGGATGTTTCAAAAAGACACCAGATCCCATTTAAAGGAGTTTTCACTGATTTACTCTGCGACAATTTGAGCATCAAAAAGGATAATTACTGGGATTGATTGATACACATTGAATATATAAAAATCCATACTTCCATAGTAATGTTCAATCAAAAAATCATAAAAATACTTTTAAAAATTTATTTGCCACTGTAGGAGGTAACTATTATACCAACTCATTACTTGGCAAATTGGTAACTAAACAGAAAAAATTAAGAATGTATGTTACCTTTCCAGTTGGAATTGTATTTCTTGGATAACTAAGCCCAACTGATGACAGAAAGCTCTTCTTTACAAAGTAATATCAACTAATAAATGTTAAAGGAAAAATAAAATTAGAAAAATCACCACTTTGTAACCTCTAATGAAATAATTTAGGCAAGGATCATCAATGAATGGCAAAACTACTAGGTGAAAAGTTGACGGGAACTAGATATTCTCACAATGCCAAAATATCATCCCATAGATTACAGACTGGTCACAAGAGGAAAACATAACCTTACCTACAGCACTCTGGCTGCCTTTACCTTAAACCAGTGATCAATTTTAGTGTCACTAATAGTAGGACAGCCAGACATTATGCATTTTCGGAAATGACACAATTGGAAGCATACAGCATCAACTATAAAGAATTGTGCTTTAAAATTTTTTTTAACCTGATCCAATCAAGACTCTAGATAGAACTTCTAGTTTACAGGAAATACAGGGGATGTACAGGATACATACAGGGAAAATGCAGGAATATATATCATGATGAAACAATCAGGCAAATCCAGAGGGTGAGGAGATGTAAAGAAAAATTGACCTGGTCTCTTCAACAAGACAATGTGAAAAATGGGAGAGGAGCGGGGAGGAACCGTGTCTATGCTGATTTAAAGAGAATTAAGAAACATAACCAAATGCAATGGTGGTCTTTGATTGACTCCTATTTTGAACAAAACAGCTAAAAAAGGCAATTTGGGGAAATAATTTGAGAAATTTGAATATGAACTGAGCATTAAATGATACTAGAGAATTATTGTAAACGTTGGTAGATGTTATAATGGCATTTTGGTTACACGGGGAAATGTCTTTATTTCTTGGAGATACATATTGAAATATTAATAAGGGAAACATGTCTATCATTTACTTTTAAATATTAAAAAGAAGCAAATATGGCAAAATATCAACAACTGTCAAGTCTAGATGATGAGTGTATGAGTATTTACTCTGCACTGGTATCTTTTTTTGTATTTTGGAAAAATTTTACTGAAAAGCAAGAAAATAAATTGATCAAATTTGAACTTGAGAAAGCTCACTCACGAGCTTATGGAGTGACAAGAGTGGAAGCAAAAGACTAGTCAGATGATTACCGCAATATTCGCGATGAACGAGCACAGTGGCTTAGACAGGGAAGCGAGTATGGAGAGAAGTACACTGATGGGAGGTATATTTTGCAGACAGAAACGATAAGATTGTTGATAGGCTCTTGGTGGGAGAGGGCGACAGAAAGGAGAGTCGAGGCTAATAACAAAAGCGAGTATGTAGCAAGTGTTTCATCTATGCCTGTGCAGTCAAAGTCCTAAGTGATCCACATGAGTTTAACTCATGGAACCTTCACAACCACCTTGAGAGGGAGGTACTATTAACACCTCTCTTTTACAGATGAGGACACTTGGACGCAGTGAGGTTAAGCAACTTGCCCAAAGTAGCACCTCCAGGAGGTGGCATTGCTAGAACTGGAATCCAGGCACACACGCACAACCATTCCTGCTCTTAAGGATGACGCCGGTACCATTAATTGAGATGCGCAAGAGTACCTATTCTGGCTCCTCATCTTAGGGTTTATACTAGCCCACTCACGTCCTTTTCCCGGCCCCCACCCAGTTGAACCCTTTTCGCCAACCCTGGGACTGAGTGATAGAGGTGGTAGTCCTTGCGGAGAAGCGTATGTCGAAAGAAACGGGGCCAAGCGCGAATTCTAGTGAGGCGCTTACTATTTGGAGGAGGAGGGAAGGGGTGGGTAGGTCCCCCGCTAAGACGGTGCTTTTACGTCACG
Organism: Diceros bicornis minor; assembly: GCF_020826845.1. Taxonomy (NCBI): domain Eukaryota; kingdom Metazoa; phylum Chordata; class Mammalia; order Perissodactyla; family Rhinocerotidae; genus Diceros; species Diceros bicornis. Next base: position 9,605,963 of record NC_080776.1, on the reverse strand, counting down.
CATGACGCAAATAAGCGTAAGAGCCGGGGGTGGAGATGTCGTCACCACCCGCCCTGGGTTAGCCAAGTTGCCGCGAGAGGGGCGTATAGACCCCGCCTCGTAGGTGGGTGGGGAGTGGCAGGCTCCGCCTTGGCCCCTCTGGCAAGCTCCGGCCAGCGTCGCTGCGGCTCTGGCAGCTGAGCCGGCGCGCGGAGCCTGGAAGGATGCGGCGCCCGCGGCGGCCTGGGGGTCCCGGGGCATCCGGGGGTCTCCGGGTGCTCCTCTGCCTCCTGCTGCTGAGCAGCCGCCCGGGAGGCTGCAGCGCCATTAGTGCCCACGGTCAGGAGGAAATGGGGGGTAGGGGGATGGTGCCGGGAGCAAAACTCAGTGGCAGGTGGGGGGCAGTGTCAAGACGGTAGGAAGCTCAGGTAGAATATGTGTGGAGTGGGGTAAGGGGAGGCACTGTGAGACGAGGAAGATGAGAGGGCGTCTGAGAGGAAAGGGGCGTAGGCCTGGAGGTGGGGCTGGGAATACGAGGGCGGGACCTAAGAGAAGCGGGCTCAGGGGAAGATTGCTGGTTTGGGAGGAGGAATGGGGGTGCATATGGCCAGAGGGACTTAGAGAGGGGTTGCAAGACCAGGGGAGAAGCAAGTCGCACCGGGGCGCCAGAGAAGTGGTGACTGGAACTGAAGGATGGAGGCGGGGGGGAAGGAGGGAGAGGGAACCCTGATCTAGCAGTAGGAGACCGTGGCTCGAGCATCAGGGTCCCAGCTCCCAGAAGAGGATCAGGCCGAGGGAGGGGCCGGGTTTGTCTTTAAGCCTAGAGAGGCCAATGGCTGCTATCTGATTTCCAACCAGAGGGGGACATAAGGGGGAGGGGGCAGAAGAGGGTGAAGAGGGAAGGGTCCTCTCCCGTCCCCCTCCCCACAGTCAGGCCCTGCGCTGACTCACATCTGAGCGGACAGAGACAGTCAGCGCTGACTCATGGGTTGGGGGAGAGTGGGGGCGGGGGGCGCGTGGGGGAAGGGGCGCAGCCTCTCCGTCTGGCGCCCTTCTTCCCCACCGGGCTTGGAGGCCAAGGCAGGATACTTCCTGTGGCGCTGTGGGTTGGTAACGTGGAAGATGAAGTCTGGAACGGCGGAGGGGTCAGATCTTGTGGAGACTCCTTGCCCTGTCACCCCTCCCTCCCCCATAACTGCTTCCAGGCGAGCTCTCGGCGGCGCCAGGCTCAGCGCTTCAGCACCGCGGACAGCGCCAGCGGCAATGGGGCCGCGGATAGTAGGGACCGTGTGGGGAGCATTGCCTTAGAGACACCCACCTTTACCCTTTCCCACACGGAGGGGAGGTGTGCTAGGGTTGCCATCTCTTCTGAGTCCCAGGCCATCATAGTTAGGATGCTTTTGGAGATTTGGGAAAGAAATCCCCTTTTCCCTCAGAATTTGGCCCAAAACTCCGCCATAGTAATTCTATGAGAGTAGAAGTATATGATCCTTCACCATCACCACCCCCATGCACCTGGGAGGCTTCTTCTCTCCACCACTCGGTTAAGCAAAGTGAGGCTTTTAGAGAAAGGATCCAGAGTCGCAGATCCTTGAAATCCAAAACCAGATCCTGTGCTTCCTTTTCTTAAGAACTCTAGGCCTCTTCCCTACTCTCCTCCCAGCTTAAAGCCTTCCTTAGAATGAAAGAATGGACCCCATCTGCTTCCCTGTTTCCCAGCCTGTCCATCCATCTGACCGTTCTATGTGTGTGGCTGTCTGAGCGTCTGTTCACCTGTCCCTCTACAGGCTGTCTGTTTGACCGCAGACTCTGCTCTCACCTGGAAGTCTGCATTCAGGGTGAGTGAGGCCCAGGCACAGGATTTACAAGACCGGGGGACACAATGAGAAAGAAGTGTGGGGGAAGCCTGGAAGGGAGAAGGGGTACTGGCCTTGGGGAGATGGGGGACTGGCCTAGAGGAGCAGAGCTCCTTGAAGCCAGGAGAGGAGATGGAGAGAGTGCTGCCTATTTTCAACCCGGACTTTGGAAGGCCTCTTGTCCAAGCCCCTTGCTGACACGACTTTTGTGCTCTTAGATGGCTTGTTTGGACAGTGCCAGGTGGGAGTGGGGCAGGCCCGGCCCCTTTTGCAAGTCACCTCCCCAGTTCTTCAGCGCTTACAAGGTGTGCTTCGACAGCTCATGTCCCAAGGTGAGGTCTATGTGCATTGGAGGAGAGACATTGGGATCGGTTAGATAAGGGTGGGGAAGTGAGGAGCCACCTGACTCAAGGCTTTCTGTTCATGAAACATTCTTATCACACCCACTCTGAAGCCTCACGTTCCCAGACTTTGCTGCAGAGGAGGGCAAGAAAGGAGTAGAGGTGGAATCCTAGAGATGGGCTCTTCACACTTAGACTCTCTGTAGGAATCTAGAGGAGGCTTCTAGAAGAAGCCACTGGAAGAGGCCAGCTTTCATCTCCTTAGAATCAGCCCACTCCCTGAACTGTCCAAGTGCTCCAGAGCCATGAATCCTGGAGTCCTCAGCCAGGAGCACACCTCACTCGTCCAATTCACTCATTCAATAAGTAGTTATTGAGTACTTACCATGTGGCAAGCTTAGTTTTAGGAGCTTGGGATGTATCAGGGAATAAAATAGAGAAAGATCTCTGCCTACTGGGGCTTACATTTAGGGGGTGAGGGGAGGGAATACACTATATACATTAGAAAATATATAGTATGTTAGAAGGTGATAAGTGCCATGGAAAAACCAGATATTACAGCAGGATAAAGGGATCAGAAATGGTGAGGTAGGAAGCTGCAGTATTAAATCAAGTGGTCAAAATGATAGACCTTATTGAGACTATAAAATTTGAACGAAGATATCAAGGAGGTGGGAGTGTTTTCCAGAAGGTTATCTGGGGGCTGTGTTTCAAACTGACCAAAAAGCTAGAACAAAAGCCCTAAAGCAGGAGCACGAGTTTGAGGCACACCATGGAGAACACCTCTTCAGTGTCGCTGTAGATAAGGGATGGAGAGGAATAGTAGAAGATGCAGTTAGGTAGGTGATGGGGGAAGGGATGCAGATCATTGTAGGGCCTTGTAGGAGAATGTACGGACATTGGCTTTACTCTGAGTAAAAGAGGAAACTATCACGAGGTTTTGAGCATAGGGGTGCATGATCTCACTTCTACTTTAAAAAGATCATGCTTGCTGCTGTGTTAGGAATAGACTATAGGGAGTCAAAAGTAGAAGCAGGGAGACCATTAAAAGCTACCACAATAACTCATGTAAGAGATGAATGTGGCATGGACCAGAGTGGTTGCAGGAAGGTAGTGAGGAATGACATAATTCTACATGTATTTTTAAGGTAGTGAGCACGATGTCATGAAATATTGGATATGGCTGTGAAAGAAAGAGAGGAGTCAAGTATGACACCCAGGTTTTATTGCCTGAACGACTGAGTTGATGGAGATGTCATTAACTATGCAGAAGGACCAACTTGGGAGAGGGGGTGTTTAGTTTTGAATATACTGAGTTTAAGATATCCATTCAAGTAGTGTAGGAAGTTGAGTATATGAGATTGGATTTTGAAAGAGAGAGAGGTCTGGAGTGGAGACATAAATGTGGAATTCCTTGGCAAGTAGATGGTAATCAAACTAATGAGGTGGATGAGATAACCAAAGAATTGAATGAATATGAAGAAGAGCCCTAGAGAAGTCTAATATTAAGAGGACAAGGAGAAGGAGAGGAACCAACAACAGCCAGTGAGGTAGGAGGCAAAACAAGAGTGTTTGGCGTCCTTGAAATGAAGTGAAAGTGTGTCACGGAGGAAGGAGTGACCAACAGTGTTGAATGATGATGGTAGGTTAAGTAAGATGAGATCTGAGAATTGACCACTGGATTTAGATATGCAGAAGTCACTGGTGATCTTGGTGAAAGCAATTTCAGTAGAATAGTTGGGAATAAAATCCCGAATAGAGTGGATTAGGAGGGAATGGGAGGAAAGGAATTGTATACAGCCAGTATAGATAATATTTTCCAGGAGTCTTGCTGCAAAGAAAACAAAAACATGGGGTGATAGCTGGAGGGGAATGTGGGGTCAAGCAGTATTTTTTTAAGATGGAGGAAATTGCATCATATTTGGGAATAATTTAGTAGAGAACAGGAAGAAATGATGATGTAGGAAGTAAGGCAGAATTGTGGGGAAGATGTTCTTGAGTAGGTAATAGAAGATGAAATCTAATGCTCAAGTGGAGGAATCGGCCTTAAATAGGAACACAGATAGTTCATCTAATGTTAATAGGCAAGAAGGCAGGTATGAATGCTAGTGGATCCGAGAATATGAGTTAAGAGCAATATAGACTATTAATCCAGAAGCAAGGAAGAAGGAATGGGGGTGGAGAGTGGCAGATTATTCCTTTAGAATAGGTGACTGACTTTTCCTGAAAGCAGTCTCATGAGGGGAAAGGGTCGAACAGGAGATCTGCCTCGGGATGAGATGATGATGATGATGATGATGTTGATGTTGATGGTGATGGTGATGATGATGATAGAGGAGAATACTTAAAACAAGTACAGTGCTTTAGAGTTTTCTAAGCTCTTTCATTTCCCTGATTGTGCTTGATCTTCACGACAGCCCCATGAAATATGTATTATTCCCACTTTACTGCAAAGAAAACTAAGGTTCAGGATCAACTAAAAGAAGAAAAATAGGAATAATATTATGACGATAATAGTAATAGCAGCTGTTTAAAGTTTACTATGTGACAAGCACTATTCTAACCATTTTATATTGCATTATTTTAATTATCACAACACTCTTAGGAGGTATAAGCTCCCATTTTACAAATGAGAGAATTGAGGCTCAGACAGGTTCAGCAATTTGCTCAAAGTCACACAATTAGTAAATTACTGAGGATTCAAATCCAGTCTGACTGGAGGAAGTCTGACTCCAAAGTCTGTACCTGAGTGTGGGAAGACGACAGCTCAGATCACCGACCAGGTCTCTGGACCCCCTCCACTGCCCCTCTGCTCTGCCAAACTCAATACACTGCAGGCTCTGGAGTGCAGTTTTGATTTCCACTGGGCCCTCCGACTATCCCCAGCCAACCTCAGCCTATCCTGTCCCCTGGCAGGATTGTCCTGGCATGATGACCTCACCCAGTACGTGATCTCCCAGGAGATGGAACGCATCCCCAGGCTTCGCCCCCCAGAGCCCCGTCCAAGGGACAGGTAGGCATCCTTTCTCAACAACTCTAGCATGGCAAGGCTGGTGGGCCTGTGGTCTTCCTGATGGATGGAGGGAAGGAGGAGGAAAGTGGGCACCTAGGTCAGCAGGCTGAGGAGCAGGTAAAAGAGGTCCAGGACTGGTCCTCTGACATGCTCACACGCCCAGCAGGAGCTGAGCTCATCCCTGGGGATTCAGCAAAACAGAGGCATTAAAAACATGTTTTGAAAAACTTGGATATTTGATATTTTAAAAGAAGCATCAAAGTAGTCATCATGGGACTAATTAGAATTTTGTTGGACTGAAGTTGTTTGAAGTTCAGTTTCATTTCTATGTGGAATTGCATATGGTGGAAGATACCACCATCTATTTGTGGCTAGAGCCTCTGAAGGCATTGTTCAGACCCTGTAAAGCAGAGGAAAGTAAATGAGGGCCATGGGGCTCAGATGATGAGACCAGAATGAAGAAGGCAGAACGGGGTGTGGGGGGCGCGGAGAAAGAGGGCACAGTATTGAATGTTTAAATGTATACTTGGAGAGCCAAGTGTGGGGACATGCACACAAGGGCAACAGGGCAAGCTGCAGCCACAGTTCATCTAGAGAGCTTCCCAGCTGCCTTCCCCTGCTCCAGTTCTCACCTTCTCCATCCCTAGCCTCATGCTTCCCTAGCCTCTGCTGCTGTTTCAGGGACCCAGGCATGCTTACCAGGGAGGTGATGGCCTCTGCCCCAGGCTTGGTCCTCTGGCCCTTCCCCATGCTATTCTCTCCTCCCCTGAGGCTACCTCATTTCTTAAGAAGTCAGACTTACTCTAAACTGCTGAGCTTGTCTGGCCTCACCATCTCTGCCTTGTAGGCTCTGTACACCTTGCCCCACACAACCAACACACAAACACACTTTGCTTTCCTCTCCAGATCTGGCTTGGTGCCCAGGAGACCAAGTCCTGCTGGGGAGCTGCTTTTACAGGGCATCCCCACTGGCTCCGCCCCTGCTGCCCAGCACCGGCTTCCTCGACCTCCAGTGGGCGGGGGTGGAGCTGGGGCAGGCTCCCCGCTGTCCCCTCTGCAGGCTGAGCTGCTGCCCCCTCTCTTGGAGCATCTGCTGCTGCCCCCGCAGCACCCCCACCCTGCCCTGAGTTATGAACCTGCCCTGCTGCAGCCCTACCTGTTCCATCAGGTGAGCCCTGGACACCAGCCCCACCCCCACCCCAATCCCCCAGTCCCGACATCTGCTCTTACCCGGATCTCTGGTTCCCCACAGTTTGGCTCCCGCGATGGCTCCCGGGGCTCCGAGAGCTCCCCAGGGATGGTCAGTGTCGGCCCCCTGCCCAAGGCCGAACCCTCTGCCCTCTTCAGCAGAGCTGCCTCCAAGGGCATGTTTGGGGCTCACCCTGGCCACTCCTATGGGGACCCTCCAGGGCCTCCACCTGCTCAGCTTTTCCAGGAGTCAGGGCTGCTCTACCTGGCCCAGGAGTCGCCAGTGCCCAGCAGGGCCAGGGCACCAAGGCTGCCAGAGCAAGGGGGCAGCAGCCGGGCAGAGGACTCCTCAGAGGGCTATGAAGAGGAAGGACTAGAGGGTCGTGGGGAGAAGCCTCCTTCCCCAGCAGAGCAGCCAGGTATCAGAAGCCTCAGCATCCATTCCCTGCCTGTGGGGGCTGCTGTTGGGGGCTCCTTCCTGACTATCCATGCATTTGTTAACTTGTCCTTAAAGTCATTCATACATTTAACTAATGTCTACTGACAACCCGATCTATGCCAGGCACTAAGTAGGCAGTAGAGGGGTGGAGCTGACATAACTCTTCTTCAGATGGGGAGTCCAGATGTCCATGGTGGGCCTGAAGTTTGGTCTTGGCCCCAGAAAGGTCTTCCCCCCAAAGTGTGGAGAAGGGCTGGAAGGGGAGGGCATCAGTGTCCTGGTGTTTGAGAAGAAGCTCTTAAATGTGCTAGTTCCCCCAACCCCCAACTCACCCATCTGCATCCCCACGAGTTCATCTCGCCACCAGCCCTAAGCTCTGTGTCTGGCTCCCAGCAGACGCAACCCTGCAGAGGCTGGCAGCCGTGCTGGCGGGCTATGGGGTGGAGCTGCGTCAGCTGACCCCTGAGCAGCTCTCCAGCCTCTCAACTCTGCTGCAGCTGCTGCCCAAGGGCTCAGGACGAACTCTGGGTGAGTGTCCAGACAGGGGACTAGCAACTACCAGCTCCATGAAGGCTTCTTGCCCCACCTCTCAAGACCACATGGAGCAGCCTAGAGGGGAAGGGTCAGGGTCAAGAGAAGGGAGTTCTTTTGAGACATGGGGTCATTGCCAACAAAGGGAAGGGAGCAAGGGGGTGCAGCGATGAGCTGAGGAGTTACACCTGGAAAGGGCTGGCGGGTGGAAGTAATGGAAAAAGAAGCCAACAGGGGCTCTGAGTGGGATCAGGAGGCACCCAGAAGGGTAGGTGGATGACAATGAGGCCCTGAGGAGGGGCGTGGCCAATGCCAAGGAGAAGCCAATAATTGATGGGTAGAGGGAGCACTGATCAAAGAATAGCTTTGAGAGGTGTGGCCAATGACAGAGGGAAGAGTCAATAAAACAATGGATTATAAGGCAGAGGCATGAGGCCATGTTAGGATGAGACCAATGACAGGGTCTTGGTCACTGACTGAGGGGAAAGAAGCCACAGCAGAAGGAACAGGCTCAGGGCCTCTGGCCCTTTCTCCCACCTGCCTTGTGTGGACCTTGGCCTTGGCCCTTTGCCCAGAGTCTTGTTTACCTGTCTCTACAGGAGGGGTTCTAAACGTTGGAGCTGACATCAAGAAAGTGAGTTCCCAGCACCTCCCTGACCCATAGTGCCCCTTGCCAAAATCTACACCTCAGGATCAGGACCCAGAATCTGTATCCTCTAACCCCTCATTTTGGAGAAACCAAGGCCCAGAGGCTGCAAGTCATTGCCTAAGTCTCACCTCAAGTTGATGGCAGAGCTGGTTCTAGAGGCCAGAATTCTCGACTCAATGCTTTGATCACTACGATCATTTCAGATCATGCTCTGAGATCCCTAGGGGAAGAGGGGAGTCTTGAGCAGACAGGCTCCTGGCCCCCTGCAGCTCGAGGAGCTTTATCTGCTCCACATGATGGGCTTCCAAGATTTGTGGCTAAACAAAAGTCTAAAACCATTGCCTGCCATTCATCTTCTACCCTAACCCCAGTTCCCCTCGCTTCAGAGGTTCTCTCCACTCCCATCTTGTGTACTGTTAATGACCATGTTCCACTCAGTCAACCCTTATTCATTCATTCACCCACTTGGCTCACCTTTCTGGGTGCCCTCTCTATGCCTAGCGCTGCCCTAGGCCCTGGGAGTAGAAAGAAACAAGTCCTGAGTTCCTCTGTAGAGAGCTCAGAGTCCAGGGTGTGGGCCCCCAGCCTTCCAGCCCCTCCACTGCCCAGAGACCACACCTCTATCCTCTCTTCTAAACAGACCGTGGAGGAGCAGGCACAGGGCGGAGACACGGCCGAGCCTCTGCCCCCCACGCCCTCCCTGCCTGGGTACCCCCCTGCCAGCCCCCCCTCCGATAAAGCCCAGCAGGTACTGAGCTCTGGGTCCTCTGAGCCTCTTAGAGCGGCTGGCTCCCCTGCCACGCCTGTCCTGCTGGAGAAGAAAAGTCCACTGGGCCAGAGCCAGCCCACGGTGTCAGGGCAGCCCTCAGCTCGGCCATCAGCGGAGGAGTATGGCTACATCGTCACCGACCAGAAGTAAGGGCTCCAGCCTCGGGAAGCCTTCCGGTCCCCTGGGGGTTGAGCTGGCCTGCCTCGGAGAGCAGAAATCCAGATGCGAAGTAGACCGGGGGGCGGGCTGCTCTGCATGCCTGGAGGTGCCCTGTTTCAAGAAAGTGGCCCAGAGGGTCCCCGCTTTCCTGCTCCCCATCTCCAGGCCCCTGAGTCTGGCCGCCGGAGTGAAGCTGCTGGAGCTCCTGGCCGAGCACGTGCACGTGTCCTCAGGCAGCTTCATCAACATCAGGTGGGGCTGCTCCCCGGCTGGGGCAGCAGGGACCTAGAAGGCAGCTGGAGCGGGGAGGTGGCTGGAGGGGCTCAGGAGAGGAAAGGAAGACAAGCTCTTGCTAAGGGGCCAAGGGGGGGTCAGAGATGCTCCCAGCTGCATTGAAGGTACAGCCACATCTAGCCCTGCTGCTGGCCCCATCCAGTATCTCCCTGGCCCCAAAGGCCCCTGTAGGGCATCTCTGATGGGCTCCAGCCCCATCCTCTAATGGGGAGAGGGCCAGAGCTGGCCTCTCTTTGAGAGTCTGCGGTCTACAGTGGGTGAGGCACTAACATAACTCATATTCGGCAGTGTGGTGGGACCAGCCCTCACCTTCCGCATCCGGCACAATGAACAGAACCTGTCTTTGGCTGATGTGACCCAGCAAGCTGGTAAATACTGCCTGGCCCCGGCCCCAACCCCAGTAGGATATACCCAGGCCTGTGGCTGATGCTTCCTTTGAAATATTCGTAATCCACCTGGGCCCTGTCTGCCACCTAGCATGTGTGACATGGGGTGGAGACCACCTGGGGCTGGAGAGAGCCTGACCTACATCCTCCCTGCAGGGCTGGTGAAGTCCGAACTGGAAGCACAGACAGGGCTCCAGATCTTGCAGACAGGAGTGGGACAGGTATGAGCTAACTGGAGAATCAGGCAAAGCCCCAGAGGGCTGACGTTGCCCACAAGAGATGGAGGCAAACTCAACAGGCTACCTGGAGCTGAAACCTCATAGTCCAGGCTGGTTTGCCAGCTTCGCCAAAGCAGGCCTCCCCCATGCAGTTTTCTTTCTGACCAGCAGATGGCCCCAGTGGCTCCTCCTCCGTGCAGGACCAGCCCTCTCTAGAAAGGCAGCATGCTTGGCAAAAGCTAGCTGAAACACCCATAGCCCTCTGGAGCCAAGTCTCTAAATTCCAAGGGAAAATCTTGTGCAGAAAGGACATTAAACTCAAGATAGTCTTCTATTCTGCATCCAACACTGATGCCTCACATTCTACTATTCAATTCTTTGGGTTCTCTCTCCACTTCTCTACATCCACTTTTAAATGCAAAGATTCCTGGTGGGGTCACCCACTATGTGGCCGGCGGTGCAACGTGGTTGAGTTGGTCCCATGGGGACTGAGAAGGAGGATCTTGGGTCTCTCCGAGCCCTTCTGCCTGTCCCACCATGCCCCTGCCTTCCCAGCTTTGTCCCAGGAGGTACCCTAGCGGGGAGTGTGGCGTGGGACGGGGGCGAGGTGCAGCCCTTGTCTCCCCCGCCGCTGCCCCCCTTGATTCTAGCCTTATTTCCACAGAGGGAGGAGGCGGCTGCAGCCCTTCCCCGACCGGCCCACAGCACCTCTCCCATGCGCTCCGTGCTGCTTACTCTGGTGGCCCTGGTGGGTGTCACCGGGCTGCTGGTGGCTCTGGCAGTGGCTCTGTGTGTGCGGCAGCATGCACGGCAGCGGGACAAGGAGCGCCTGGCAGCCCTGGGACCCGAGGGGGCCCATGGAGACACTACCTTTGAGTACCAGGTGTGCAGCCCCAGAAGCTTGGGGAGGAGAGGGAATGGAAAGGGCTTGGGAGTGTGGGTCTCGCGTGGGGTGAGGCTGGGAGCTGGATGAGAATTGAGTGCCCATCCCTGGGAACGTCCAGGTGGGGCTGGAGGAGCCCCAGTAGGGATGTTGAATGAATGGGAATTGGGAGCAGATGGTCCCTAAAGTTCCTCCGATTCTGGGGTTCTGGGGTTCCACTCTGTAATAGCTGAGGTTGTCATAGGCACCACCCAGGCAGAAGAGCCCAGAAAAGGATGAGGTCCAGGGCAGAAGACTTACCCCAGAGGAGATGGGTTTCATTCAAAACCAACTGAGGATGAGCTTAGGGATCCAGAATTGAATCCAGGACTCTGCTGAAAAGGCATCAGGGGACCTTGGCCCCTGCCCCATTCTCCTCCTGCAGGACCTGTGCCGCCAGCACATGGCCACAAAGTCCCTGTTCAACCGGGCAGAGGGTCCGCCCGAGCCTTCTCGGGTGAGCAGCGTGTCCTCCCAGTTCAGCGATGCGGCCCAGGCCAGCCCCAGCTCCCACAGCAGCACGCCGTCCTGGTGTGAGGAGCCCGCCCAGGCCAACATGGACATTTCCACGGGACACATGATTCTGGTCAGGACAGGGCCCGGGCGCAGAGCGGGTGAGGGGACAGGATGGTGGGAGAGGCAGGGCTGGCGGTGGGGCCGGAGCCAGGCTGTGGTGTCCCTGCAGGCGTACATGGAGGACCACCTGCGGAACCGGGACCGCTTGGCCAAGGAGTGGCAGGCCCTGTGTGCCTACCAGGCGGAGCCCAACACCTGTGCCACCGCCCAGGGGGAGGGCAACGTCAAAAAGAACCGTCACCCCGACTTCCTGCCCTGTGAGTGAGCCCTGCCGGCCAGCCTGGCCCAGCCCTCTCTCTGCTGGGAGCTCTGGAGGGCTCGGGGTGGGGTGGGGCTCCTGGCTCAGGCCCAGTGGCAGAGGTGCCAGGACCCCGGTGACTGGCGGGGCCTTTGGGGCGGGATGCGGGTCTGTGCAGATGACCACGCCCGCATCAAGCTGAAGGTGGAGAGCAGCCCTTCCCGGAGCGATTATATCAACGCCAGCCCCATTGTGAGTGGCCCTGGCCCCAGCCCCACCTCTGCCTCCTTTTGATCCTGCCCCCATAAACTCCACTTCCTTACGGTCGCCACCCACCCCACCCGAGGCCTTGGAATTGTGGGGCCTGATGTCCTAGTGTGGAAATGGGGGTTCTCAGGCTCCCCCGACCCTGGCCCACTTCCTTTGACCAAGCTTCGCCATAGTGGCATTTCCCATTCTGGCTTGTCATATGTCTCCTCTGCCCCCAGATCGAGCACGACCCTCGGATGCCAGCCTACATAGCCACACAGGGCCCGCTGTCCCACACCATTGCAGACTTCTGGCAGGTGGGCTCTTGGGAGGAGGGCTTCTCCACGGACCAGGGGCCCTGGAGGGCAGCCAGGGCCAGCCAGGTCCCAGGGATGTTAGGAGGGAGCTTACCTGAGTTTCTGTCCCTAGATGGTGTGGGAGAGTGGCTGCACCGTCATCGTCATGCTGACCCCACTGGTGGAGGATGGCATCAAGCAGTGTGACCGCTACTGGCCAGACGAGGGCTCCTCCCTCTACCATGTATATGAGGTCAGCAGGACCCGTGGCCAGGGGACAACGGGAGTGGGCAGAGTGGGTGGTGGACCATTCATACGTCTATGAACATATATCTATATAAATATATGCATACACATGTATATTCACATACATACATATACATATGTGCGTGTGTGTGTCCAGTCTGACGCCAAAAAGCATTCGCAGGGAATATGATGAAAGGTACAGAAGTCAAACTATAAAACCACCAAAATTGAGATAAGAAGCTAAGAGCCAAGAGTATGTGAGAAAAGGAAGATAAGTATACCCAAAGGCCAAGATCAAGACCTTTAATCGAGCCTAACTTAGCTCTGAGTTTCCTGGAGGCCAAAGCAAAGAAAGAAATACCATCAGTCACACAGGTTGCTTATGCAAAATAGAAACAAACTTTTTCATTAGGAGAGAGGATGGGTAGGGGGAACTGGGCAGAGGCAAAGCAGGGGAAGGAGGAGCAGATTCCTGACAAATGGGAGGTGACCCCCCTGTAAAACAAGGACATTAAGAGCACAACAGCAGCTTGTTGTCACCAGATGAGCGCTGGATAGTACTTTTTCCATCATCAGATGAGCACTCGACAGTCTTTTTTTTTTTTTTAAGCTTTTTAAATTGGTCTTGCTCACGATTAAAGAAAAAAATCCAATAAAACTTTTATAGAATTTCATCAAGTTGGTGTGTGTGGCACAGACGCTTTGCTAGGCTCTGTGAGGAAGAGGAAGGAGAAACTCTGACCTCAAGAAGTTCACAATGGTTGCGTCTAGATGGAAAAGCCACCAGTTGTCCTGAGCAGTAGATAAGATTCATATAGCAGTAGATAGTAGACAGCACAGACAGGGTTCTTGGGGACAGCTGAGACAATTGGGTAAGCTTCCTGGAGGATTCAGAATTTGCACCGGCCTGGGAGGCGGAGGAACGTGCGCGCAGACGCGGAGAGGCCCCGCGTGCTCAAGCCGGGGCCCGCCCCTGCGCAGGTGAACCTGGTGTCGGAGCACATCTGGTGCGAGGACTTCCTGGTGCGCAGCTTCTACCTGAAGAACGTGCAGACCCAGGAGACGCGCACGCTCACGCAGTTCCACTTCCTCAGCTGGCCGGCAGAGGGCACTCCGGCCTCCACGCGGCCCCTGCTGGACTTCCGCAGGTGAGCGCCCTGAGCGCCGGGAGAGGGCAGCACAGGAGCAGGGGGCCGGCAGCTGGGCTCCCCCGCGATCCCCCGGCCCATCAGCTCCGCCTGGGCCCCAGGTGCTGTGAGGCAGACCCTCTAGCCTGACCTGGAGCCTCCGCCTCTGACTTCCAGCCGCCCCCTTCCAGACCCCCCAAACCAGGCCTGATGCTCTGTCTTGCTGTGCCCATCCCTCCACCCTGTGGTCCAGCTCCGTTGCTGCTGTCTCGCGCGCCCCCTTTTTCTCCCCGCCTCTCCGTCTCTGGCTCCTTCTCCATTACCCCCTTCCCCCCAAAAGGGCTCACCTGATTTCTAGTTCTCTCCCCCTGCTTGGCCCCCGCCTCCTGTCTCCTCTCTCTTCCTCCTGTCGTGCTCCTCCAGGCCTCCAGCACTGTTCTCTGTCTGCCGTCCCCTCACTCTCTCTCTCTCCCTCCCGCGGATCTCCCTTCTTTGTCCCTCTCTGTCTCTTTGCCTCTAGTTTTATTTCTCTCCCTCTCTGTCTTTCCTTCTCTTTCCCTCCCTTCCTTTCCTCTTCTCTCTCCCCCCACCCTTCCTTCCCCTCATCTCTCTCCATCACAGTCTCTCAGTCTCTCTCTTACTCTGTCTCCATTTCTCCCTCTCTGCTCCTCTCCCTTGTTCTGTCTCTTCTTCTCTCTCTCTCTCTTCTTTTTCTCCACCTTCTGCCATCTCTATTTATTTCTGCCTCTCTGTCTCTGTCTCACCCTCTGTCTCTCCCTCCCTCTGTCTGTGTCCCCCCTCTGTGCTTCCCTCTCCCTCCCTCCTCTGTCTTCCTCTCTCTCCCTCGCTCTCACAGCTGCCAGTGTCATTTTTGTGATCTGCAGCTAGTATTCTCGTTCCAGTTGCATAGTCACAAAAGTGATCATGGGCAGGTGTGGCTGCTGCACGGACAGGACCATCAGGACATGTGGCCCGAGACCACCCCAAAGGCTGCTGGGAGAGCTGGGGGCTGAGGGGGCTTGGGGAAGGGACAAATACTATGAAAGGGAGTACAGAAGACTCTCTGGTTTCTTGGGACTCACTGGAGCTGGGTGGGGGCTGGGGCAGGAAGCCAACTGAGGGGCTTACCCTGTTCAGACACCAAAACCACACCCAGGCCAGGCCTCCAGCATCCCCTTCCTTCCCCCTCCCCAGACAGGTGGCTGAGAAGCCTGCCACCACCTGCCAGGGCTCACCCACACTGCGCCCTCCTCCTGCTTCTCTGCCCCTTGCCAGGTGGGCCTGAGGTCTCTGGATGCTGGGCAGAGAGCAGAGGAGCAGAGCTGGAGTGGGAACCTGGGGACAGTTTCTGAGCCTCAGGACAATGGTTTCTAACTGGGGTCCCTGGGGCCCGGGGCACAGTCTTCTCAAAAGCAATGCCAGGGGTATCAGAGCTACTTCCTGTTTTCTACATTTTAAAAGTCCTTATAGAACTAGTGCATGGACCTGTTTTAAGGTACACAGGTAAGCTAAAAGGTTATATTTCTTTGCTTTAGGCTGAAATTATGTAAACTCGGTTAGCATTAGACACGTAGAACAAATTAATTGCTGCTTAATAAATACAGTTTGGTGAAGGTCCATCAGAGGGAAGGCAAAATAATTTTTTTAAGTCCCAGAAAGTGACCCTGAGCAAGTTCCTTGACATCCCTCTATGACCTTACCTGTGAAATGAGGATGATGACCCATACTTTAGGGGGTCATTACAAGCATCACTAGGATGAAGTCTGTCAAATCTAGTTTAAATGCCTGGCACATTGCAAGGGTTCAGGTAATTCTAGATACTATTTATTGTCATTATTACTAAACAATTGGGAACCTCTGTTGCAACTTCTTTTCAACCCCAGCCCTCTGACATATGAGCCAATGTGCTAGAAACCCATGTGGACTCCTATAAAAACCATTTGAAGTCACCAGACTGAAGGCCACTAAGTTCCAAGCTTCTCCTGAAACAATCTAATAACCCCTAAGAAGGTCCTCCCTAGTCCTGGCCCACTGAGGGATATCAGGATTCTGCAGGTGGCTCTCAAAGCAGGAAAGTCATAAGGGACAAGGCCAGGTTATACGGGCCACTGAGGGAGGGAGAAACCCCTTGCTCCTTGCCGAGCTGTGTTCAGGGCAGCAGAGACGAGTCTGAGGTCCAAGTAGACCCCAAGTCTGAATATGACCCAACCACAGAATGCCTATGCAGAGGTGAGGCTGGTCCAGGGAGACAGGCAGTATAATGTTCAGAGCTGAGGAGTTGTCCTCCCCTGGCCAGAGGAACTTTGTGCCTAGGGCTATCTGACCTCACTGCTGGTAAGGACCACAAGGAACCCGACTGGGGAGGGGAACAGCCTGGGCAGTTGTAGAGGCGGGCAGAGGAGCAGAGCAGGGATGTGGCAAGACTGACACTCCTGAAGTCACCAGAAAGCCTATCCTCCCTGGACTTCTGGCAGAGGGAGCTGTTACTATTATGATGCATGATCGTGAATAGTACTACCATTTATTGAGCACCTACTGTGTGCCAGACCTTGCACTTAGTTCTTTACATGGATTATCTCATGTAATCATGACAAGAACCCTAAGAAGAAGGTTACTATTCTTATCATCCCCATTTCACAGGTAAGAAAAGTGAGGCTCAGAGAGGTTAAGTCAGCGGTTCCAGATGCATAGCTTGAGCACAGAGCTCATAAGCGACAAGGCAAGCCCAGCGTCACCCACACCGTCTCTGGTTCTTTCCCTCCAGCCCTGACTCCTCTCTTCAGCCCTCTCCCCTCCTCTGCGCGGGGCAGGTGGGGAGAAAAGGACGACAGCGAGGCCCACAGGTGTGGGTTTCGGTTCCCCTTTCCCTCTGCCGGTGCCCCTGGCCCTCACACCCATTTCTTGTTGCAGGAAGGTGAACAAGTGTTACCGGGGCCGCTCCTGCCCCATCATTGTGCACTGCAGGTGCGTGGACAGGGCTTGTGGGAGGGGGTGGAGGTGGAAGGGGACTGGACAGCCCCAGCCAGAGGGCCCTGAGGTGAGGCGTCCTGATCGCCACCCCTCTCTGGTCCTGCTCCCTGTGCACATCTCCATGCACGTTGCTCGCCTGTCCCCTCGATGCCAGCAAACTACAGCCCATGGGCCAAATTCAGCATACCATCTATTTTTTTTTTTAATGGCCCATGAGCTAAGAATGGTGTTTACATTTTTAAATGGTTGAAGGAAAAAAGAAGAATGTGTGACAAGAGACTCTATGTGGCCCGCAAAGGTGGAACCATTTACCCTCTGGCCATTTACATAAAAAGTTTGCTGAACAGAAGCCTGGCCAGAGGCTGGAAAGGGCCGTTCCCTTTGCCTCCTGCTGCCTCCGCCTCAGGGCTCGGCCAGGGCTCCCCTCTCTGGTCGGCCCACTGCCCAAGTGCACCCCCTGGGTCACAGGCTCCTGCTCACGGCCCAGGCGCTGTGACGGGTCCCACGCCCTCGGCTCACTCACGCCCTCCCCGAGGCAACCCTAACGGGTCCACCAGTGTCCTCCCCACCCCAAGCCCCCGTGTCTCCTCCGCCCCTCCCCCATTCTGCTGGGTCCCCAGCTGAGCCTGTCACCATCTCCTGTTTCAGTGACGGTGCAGGGAGAACGGGCACTTACATCCTCATCGACATGGTACTGAACCGCATGGCGAAAGGTGAGAACCTTCCCCACGAGGCCCGCAGCCCCGCCCCTGAGCTCTCCCCAGCACCTAGGGTCACAGGAGCTCATGCAGGGGCGAGTTCTCACACCCCCAGGCTTTGCCAGTCCTCCGAGCCTCCCACCCCAGGATGCCCTAGGCTTTCTGGGTCCTATCCTCCTCTGGACACCCCCTGAGCAGCCATGCCCCCCACCTCCAGGAGTGAAGGAGATTGACATCGCTGCCACCCTGGAGCATGTCCGTGACCAGCGGCCTGGCCTTGTCCGCTCTAAGGTGACTGTCCCTCCCTGCCCCGACCCCAGCTGCCACCCTTCCCCAGAGAAACCAGCAGCAGCTTGGCTCTCCCGCCTGCCTCTGTCCCTCCCCCAGGAGGACTCCTCCTCTCCCAAGTGACCTCCCCAGCTCCCCCTCCCAAAAGCCCCCCTGGGGCAGGAGCAGAGGCCAGGCCTCCCCATGACCTCCTTCCCACTGCCCCTCCCCAGGACCAGTTCGAATTTGCCCTGACAGCTGTGGCGGAGGAGGTGAATGCCATCCTCAAGGCCCTGCCCCAGTGAGAGCCCTGGGCCCTCTGTGGGCATCCTGGCCTCCGCTCCCTCTTTGCCTGTGTGAGCATCTCTCTGTGTACCCACTCCTCGCTCCCCCACCCGCTACCTTGGCCCTTCCAAGAGGAGTGTGTAAGGCAGGGGAGGGGGGAGGGGCAGACCTACCCAGCCTCTCGCATGCCAGAGCCGGGCATCCCGTGGGGGAGCTGGCAGCTGGTTAGGAGGAGAGGACAGTCGTATGCAGCCATTCCTCCCAGAGCCTTCTCCCACCTGAGTTCCCTGGCCCCCATCTCCAGTCATTTTGGATGCTCCCCATCTGTCTGTGTGGACGCCCCCCACCCTCCAGAGTGGACACAACAGGGTGGAGGGGCCACCACACCCAGCTCTTCCTGCTTTCTGGGCCCCTGCTGCTCACTGTCCTGCCTCTGTGACCCACACTCTGGTCCCCACCCTTCCTGTCCCCCCCAAGCAGACCTGCCACCCTCACCCTCCCACCACATGCCACTCAACTCTCTCCCTCTGGCACAAGAGAACATTTCTAGAAAAATCTACTTTTGTATCAATGTGAATAAAGTTAGTGTGTCGTGTGTGCAGCTGCAACGCGGACTCCTACGCATTCCCGTCTGCTCTGCTTCCAGCCTCTAGCCTCAGCCTCGGTCTGGAGCCGGGCCTGCTGCGTTTCTCAGGAGACGCAGAGTGTGACGGGAGAGCCGGGCTGCCGAGTCAGGCTCCCCGAGGTTGGGATGGTAGCCGATAACAATCCGGCAGGGTTTTTCCTGCTGTGCTTCCTACACGTCCGACAGTCTCCAGGGTGCTTTACACGCATTAACTTGTTTGATCTTCACGACGATGCTACGGATTCTTAGCCCCATTTTACAGATGGAGAGACTGCGGCGCAGAACTCGCCCGGGGTAACACGACTTGAAAGTGGTGGCGTTAGGATTCGAACCTGGGCATGCTTACCCTCTTTACTGCCTCTCCTCTCCGTTCTTGGGCAGCTGCTGCGTGCCCTTTGGCCTCAGGAATCGGCCTCAGGAATAACGTACGTCCTGCGGCATTGAGGTTAGGACTGAAGGAGGTGGTACCGGCAGAGAGCCCGCCACACGTTCAGCAAAACTAGCTAACGGCTCATAGCGACTCGACTCAGAGACAGGCCTGTGAGATGTCACAGTAGACATTTACCTAGGACAAAGGGCACTTTCTCTCTTTCTGTCCCCCCACTTCCCCGGCTCCCCGAACCCTCCACCCTGCATGGTCCCAGAGGAGCCCTTGCCTGCATGTCATGAGGCATCCTTGGACAAATGTGGTGGACACAGAAATGAAGCACACAGAGCCTTGGGCCTGGAGCTACTTGGGAGTTACGGCCACTCAGCCTTGCCAAGGCTTGGTCCCCTCACATGAACAATGAGGCAAGTCTCATCTGCCCCGCACAGGGAGTGACGGGGCCAGCGAGCAGACCACAGGCCCACCTGCACCTCACCTGTGCTCTGCCGAGTCTCACCTCCAGGATGTTTGACACCTCAACGGGGAGAAGTGGGAAAGACAGCCATTTTACAAACTTCCAGTGGATTCTGTCTCTCAAGATAGAGGTTTGAAATTCCTTCCAGGGCAAGCTGCTTCTGTGCTTTGAGGAAAATACAGTGCAGGCCCTTTGGCTATTGAAGACGAAGCCAAGCCCTTATCCTGGAAGGGGTCGCTGTCCCTGCTTGACAACGGGAAGGTGCTGGTCCCGAGGCTGGACAGGCCTCTCCGCAGGTGTCTGGAGAGAGAAGGGGGAGGCACCCTGGACCCTGGTAGGGCAGATTTGTGCCACTCCACTGGGAGAGGCTGGCCTCTGAGACCAGCCACTGGCCTTGAGCTAAGGAACCCTGTGAGGGGCCCAGTGTCCTGGCCTCAGGAGCACGTTTTTACAGGTTTTCACCATGTGTTCCCTGTTTTCCCCATGCTTTCAGTCAAGTCACAACTTAGTTGGGTCCTAGCTGTGCTGATGGGTGTTGGGGGGTGGGTCCCTGCGTAAGGGGAACAGCTACCCGGGGAAGCCAGTTGTGGGTCCCCAAGAGGTGAGGGCAGAAGACTGCGAGCATTTTTGGGGATTCCCATTGATGTACTGGGGAGGGCAAAGAGGGGACTTCTGCTGTCAGCTGGAAAGGCTGTGACCTCGAGCTGTTCCAGCAATAAAGGGAAGTGTGTCACCCACTGGTCCCCTAGGGTCCCTCCTGGACACCCCGGAAAGGAAGAATACAGGAACACAGCACACCACTGAGCTCTGGAAACTCAGCTTTATTGACTTGCAGCGTTTCCCCGTCGGTCTGAGCTCAGCCCAGCTGGCTTTGATAGGTCTCTGAGACTCCATGTCCCAGGGGCTGGCAACACCCGGGCTCCACCACTCCCCTCCCGGGCCCCCTGGGCTCCCCAGGCAGGGAGGAGGAGAGGCAGCTCGTCCGCGATGTTGGAGAGAAGGAATGGGCAGCAGGGTCAGAGGCAGAAGAAGCAGTACAAGCAGCAACATGCCTGGAGTGCCCATCACACGCCAATCCCGGCCACACACACACACACATCCCAATAGGGCGGCCTTCCCTTCCAAGCTCTCTGCCGGCCCACGCCCACCAGCCTTCTGGGGCCACGCCCTGCTTAGCAGATCCACTCCGGCTTGTTCCTGGGACCCAGGACTGCCCACAGGAAGAGTCACTCCCAGATGCCGCAGGGCTTTGATTTGTACACTCCCACCCCGGCGCTAGCAAGAGGTGTCAGGGGAACCGAAGCGAGGCCCGTTACCCCTTCATCCACATTCTTGCCAGCCCTGCCGGGGACAAATCAAATGACAAGGTCTCCCCGTCTCATGGGGAGTGACAGGCCGATCTGGGCTGGAACTACATGTCCCAAGATGCACCATAACCATGCACCACCTCCCCCAAGCATGACCTATCAGAAATGAGGCAGGGTGCATTGCATTCTGGGACTTGTAGTCCCCAAGAGACAGCACCAAAGACCCAGGGAAGAGTTTACAGGCTAAGACACCTCCCACCCAGCCCCCACCCACCACCCAGGCCCAGCTCTACACTCAGCACGGGTGAGGGAGAGGGATGGAGGGTCCCCTCCCAGTGCACAGGGGAGGGCGCTGTCCTGTTGGAACTGTGCAGCGACTCTGGATCCCGGACACCAGCTCAGAACACATCTGGGGAGAGAGCGGGGGCGGGGTGACAGGAGAGAGGGTCAGCAGCAAGCCATGGAGGATGGAGCTGAGCATGCAGACCTGGGCTAGCCCTGTGGCCTCCCCTGAGCCCTGATGCATGGTGAAGGAGGACGAGGTACAGTCCCCTCCTAGGCCTCCCTCCTGGGGCACCCTGGCCTTATCCCACCTCTCCAGGATTAGCCGGCCTCACCTCTGCCTAGTCCCGAGGCCTGGGGCAGGCTGAGGCAGCAAGAGGAAGGGAGGAGGAGTGGGCTCCGGTTCCGAATCTGGACGGCCGAGAGGCTCCCGCCCCACCCAGCTAGCCTCCCCGGAAGACCTTATGGCCCTACCGGCCACAGCATCTTCCTCGCCACACTGAGGCCTTCTTGGGGAAGGAAGAAGGGAGTCCTAGCCAGCCGGCAGTGAAAGAAAGCGATGCAGCCCGCAGGGAATTGCAGAGAGAAGAGTGCGAGGAAGGAGAAGCAGCACCAGAAGGGAAGCAACAGAGACGGTCAGAGCTGAATACTGCACAGAAATCAGGGGGCGGGGGGGGAGGGGTGTCTGCAGCTGCAGAGCAAGGAGAGCGGGAGACTCCCCAGCGGAGCTGCCGACTCCAGCTCAGAGAACCCCAGGCCAAGTCCTCCTTCCTTGACATCACCAGCAACACAGGTGGCAGAAGACCTGGGCACAAAAGGCCCGACCCAAACCACTAATGCCCCTTAGAAACTCCCCACCTAATAAGAATAAGTGCATCCTGGCTCCTCAGGCCCTCCCACTGCCCTGAGGCCCCCCACTCTGGGCTTCACCAGGGACCTATCGGCCATGGGCTGAGCACAGCAAATCCAGAGTCCACACTGGAGTGTGGGTGGCCCTGGGAGGGAAACCTGCAGAGGGAGCGTGGGGTTGCGGAGGGGCTCCTGCAGCTTAGGCGCGCCCCTCTCTGCTCTGCTGACAGTGAGCAGGACCCCTGGACACCCTGAATCGGGGTGGGTTGGGCCTGGTGGTCAGAGGATGAGGCAACGAGAGGCCTTCTCCTCCGGGGACGGGCTGGGTTTGGCCGCATCACCCCTGGCACCCTCATGGGTCACCCCCATGCCCGGATCTTGGTGCTGGGCCTTGGGCCGCCTGTGCCGTCGTCGCTGCACCGCCCGCCCACCTGCCGGTTTCTTCCCAGCTGCCTCCATCTCTGACAGGCTGTAGGCCATGGCCAGCTGCAGGTCCTCATCATCCTCGGAGAGGTCGCTGTCAGAGGGGCGTGAGGCAGGGGTCTGCCGGACCTGCGTGCCCCCAGACCTGGAGGTGACAGACTGTTGCTGCTCGCGACGGCTCAGCTCCAAGCCCAGTGCCAGGTCATCTGGGACGCCTGCAAGAGGCACGGCCACCATGAGGCTCTCTGACCCAGGCCAGGAGACTTCTGCCAGGCTGCCTCATGCAGCAACGACTCTGACCACTTGCAGCCCCTCCTTTGGAACTGGCGCACATGCGTTCTGGCACCTAGCACAGCGGTTATGAGCGTGGGCTGGTATTCAGCTCCAGCAGGTACGAGCTGTCTCCTTGGGCAAGGTACTCACCCTCCCTCAGCCTCCCTTTCCTCATCTGTTAAATGGGGATGATGAGAATGTGTACACTGTCAGATTGTTCCAGTGATTAACTATGACAGCCCATGGAAAGTACTTAGCACACGGTGCTCCAGAGACAGCAGGCATGGAAGGGTAGCCATGGCGACCATCCTGCACGGCGTGGTGCTGTGGGAAGAGTTCACTCCTGCATCCTGAGTGTCATTCCTGGCTTTTCCCCTTGCTAAGTAGGACAAAGCCTTGGGCCTGGGGCTCCTTGGGAGGTCAGGCCATTTAACCATGCCAAGGCTCAGTCTCCTCAAATGAAAAACAGGGCGAATACAACTGCCCAGCTTTCCCTCTGGCTGTTTTAAAAATACGGGAGAGATGGTATGTGTGCAAGTGCTTTAAAAATAGTAAAGTGCTCTGCAAACGCCATGCACCCCACTAATGATGATGACGATGAGCTGGCCCTCTGAGACTCCCCACTTCCCCATCCCAGCCCCCTTCCCCGGATCGCCAGCACTGATCCTGCCAGTCTGGCCTGCGGCCGCCATTCCCTCCCTGCCCCAAGGGAGTCCAGAAAGGAGCAGTTTGGGGAAGGGGCTTTGGGGCCTGGGGCTGGGGCTTCCTGCCCGGGCCCGGGTGGCAGAGCGCTGCTCACCATTGATCGTGACTGACTTCAGCTGCCCGTCCTCCTCCACTTCCACCCGTTCCTGCCCGTTCTCCATGATTCTGAGGAAGACAGCACACTGCAGTCAGCGAGCATGCCTGAGTCCCACAGGCGCCCGTCCAGGGAGGCCGCAGTGAGCAGGACAGGCTTGGCTCTGCCCTCGAGGGGCTGACTTTCTAGGTGTATGCAGCTCCCCCTCCACCCCCACGCCCCGCATGGTGCCACAGGAGCCCTCACCTGCGCGTCGTGATGCGGCGTCCTTGGACGAAGGTGGTGGACGTAGAAACAGAGCGAAAAGCACCGGCCCCAGGACTGAAGGAGAAAGACGAGGAGGAGAAATCTGGGGTCGGGACAGAGAAGGAGGAGAGGTCGTTAGACGGAGGCTGTGTGCGGCACGCCGCAGTCACAACGGGCCAGCCACCTCTGTGGAGTCTGCCCACATCGCCACCCAGAGCCGGGCCTCCAGACACACGGGAGAGAGGGCTTGGACAAGCAATGAGCCAAAGCGAGGGGTTCTGGGACTCAGAGCTTGCAAAACTGGGACAAGAAAGCACTTACCAGAGTGCCCAGGGAAGGAGGAAGAGAAGCTGAAGAAGGGGCCCGAGTGTCGGGGACCCCGGTTCTGAAGCTCTGAGAAGGGGCCCAGGTCATCTGCAACAAGTGAGCAGATTAACAGTCATCTGGTGAAGACATTTCCCCCCAAAACAGGTGTGAACCCTGCTTTTAAGTCTAGAAATATAAGGTGCTAAGCAACTGGGCACATTTCTGATTTTTTTCTTTGTTGCTTGGACTTATTTACAAATTAAGCTCCTATTTAATATTATATATGAAAAAGTTCACTGGTAAATTCTGTCCACAATGAAGAATAAGGGGCGGGAATGAGGGAGGGTGGACAGATAGCTCTGTGAGTCCAGGCAGGTAAGCTCGGGGTGATGTCAGGCAGACATGGCTACGAGTCCCGACTGCCAATTGCTGTGTGACTCTTAAGCAAGTTATTTGAATGTGCCTCTGTTTTCTGATCTGTAAATGGGGATAAAATTGTCCACCTCGCAGGGTTCATTAGAGGATGGGGGCGGGGGGGATACTTGGCACATATTAATTATTCAAAAAATGGCTTCTGTTGGTATTTGTAATGTCATTTTGTCACATGATGCTTTGAGTCTTGCTCTCATGGCTGTCATTGTGAGGTCTAACAATGTATTATTGTTGTTATCATTTAATAAGGCGAGTCTCTGAAGTGTCTCTATAGGGTCACGCGGGTTCAGGCCTGTGTAAGGTTCGTCCCGGCTCTCACTGGATCCACCCCCACAAAATCTTCAGTCTGTGGAATTCTGCTTCCCTCTCAGCCTCTCGCCTAAGGGCCCCTGAGCTCACGGGGCAGGCCTGGAGGGGGAAGTCGAGCTAGTCAGAGGCCTCCTGAGCCCACTCACCAAAGAGCTCCGAGAAAGGGTCCCCGCTGCCGAAGAAGTCCCGGAAGACCTCCTCAGGGCTGCGGAAGGTGAAGGTGAAGCCAGGCCCACCACTGCCAGCTTCTGCCCGAGATGGGCCAGTCCCTGGAGGAGAGGCAGCATAAGGAGGGGGCTGAGGGTGTGCATCCTGCCCTGAGCCAGGGCACCCCACCTAAGGCACGGCCAGGAGCCTCAAGAGCGCATCCATTGCAAGAATCTGCACCCCCCTCCCTCCCCCACTTCCATCCCTGGGCCCCACCGCTGCACCTACCTGCCCCCGTCAGCCCTTCCCGGCCATAGCGGTCGTAGATCTCCCGCTTATGCTCTGGAAAGAGAGAGCAGATCATTTCTCCTCCCTCTGGGATGACGGCCTCCCCTTCCGGGCTAGGACCTTCAGAGGACTGCCCTGAGACTGACACTTGGGGGACGACAAGGTGCACAGGGGACACGGGCTACAGCTTATAGCAGCAGCCCAGTCCTTCTCATCTTTCAAATGGACACAGCAGCACCTACCTCTTAGGGTTGTTGCAAGGATTCAATGAAATAATCTACGTAAACTTCTTAACACCGGGCCTGATACACAGTAAGTGTTCAATGAATGTTAGCTAATTATTACTATGTTATTACTATCAGGGCTTAGCCTGAATGTCACCTCCTCAGAGAGGCCTCCTGTGAACACCGTAACAAAAACTGGTGCCCATCACTCCCTGTCACATCACCCCACTACTTTCCTTTGGAACACTCTTGTCTGTGTATTTACTTGGTTCATGTCGGTCTCCCCTGACCAGAATATGATAAACCCAGCAGGATGAGGACAGTGCCTCCTTGTCCTCCATTGTTCCCCAGAACCCAACAAGTGCCCGGCACCATAAGCATTCAGTGAATATTTTTTGAATGAATGAATAAAAGACAGACCTGGATTCGTATTCCAGCTCTGTGTGACCTGGCGCAAGTTACTTCACCTTTCTGAGCCCCAGTCTCCTCGCCTGTGAAGTGGGGGGTGATAAACCCTGCCTCACAGGATGACTGTGAGGACTCATGGAGATGGCACCCCCCAGTGCCTGGCACAGAGAAGGCTCGGCACACGTCGGTTACCCGCCCTGCTTCCTTCCCCTTGTCAGGACCCAGGCCACACCTACTAGATCCTGGGGAGCAGACACTGAGCACAGAGGATTAAAGGGAAAATAAAAGGATGCTTTGCGCATAGTAGGCACTCATTTGACTCCAAGCAAAAAAAAAAGAAAAACTTCCCAGAGTCCCTGCGGGAGGGGAGCACTTAAATGCCAGGTTGGAAAAAGGCAGGGAGGAGACTGGGGTGGCAGCACGGCCTTGGGAAGGAGTGGGACAGGGCCTGAAGTGGGGGCGACGGGTGCTGCCCTGCCCTGCCCCTGGCCCTTACTGTCCGAGAGCACTTCATACGCCTCAGCCACCTCCTTGAACTTCCTCTCAGCAAACTCTTTATTATCCGGGTTCTTGTCCGGGTGCCACTGCAGCGCCTTCCGCCGGTACCTGCAGGAAGTGGTTCAGAGGGGAAGGTCAGGGGACAAATGCAGCTGCTTCCCACCGCGGGACAGAATGACCCATTTTCCCATTAGCCACCATTGTCCTTTCCGTAGTCACATCCCTGGCCACCCCAGCTGCTGCGGCTGCCTCTGCTGCGATGTTTTCGCGCAGTCCCTCTCTCTCCTCTGCAGCCAGCACTAGGACCACTTGTCTCGGCGGATGTAATGTGAGGGGGGGAAACCCCAGCCCTAACCCCTCCCTGGGGCTCACTGGGGCTGAGGTTGCAAAGGCTGGGGGTACATGTGGCCATGGAGGGTACAGGTTCACTGGTCCCTCCTGGTCACATTGCCTGGGCATCTTTGCACCGCATCCTGAGAAGACTAGGGGCAGGTGTCGGGATAAGAGTGGAGGAGAGGGGAAGGGAGGGTTTACCGCAGAAGGACGCACAGTGCAGCTCCCAGCAGAACTTCTTCACGCTATGGACTTTCTCCTACTCATCCAGGGGTTTCCTCCCCTACAGGTGTCACTCTCTGAGGGAGCCCCCCAATCCTTTCTATAGACCTGGTTCCCTGGCACTGAAGGGCCCCATGGTGGGGGAGGGGTGCGGGTGTCGGAGGAGGGTGAGGCTTTCTGATGCGCAGCGGAGGCACTTACGCCTTCTTGATGTCATCAGCGGACGCACTTCGCGGCACGTCTAGGATATCGTAGTAGGATGCCATGGCAACTCGTCAGTAGTCAGGCGAGCCTCCTTGGGGCTGCAGGAAGGAAGGAGGAATCAGGCAGAACGAACCAAGGGCCCCTCCCTGGGGCTGGAGACCCCCCCGGTGGCGGAAGGCGCTCCCGGGGGAAGCGGAACCCACTGGGCTCTGCTTGCGGCCGGTGACTAGGCTCCCCCGGGGAGCCTTATCGGCCCCCGCAGGCCGGTGCCACGGGCTATCTTGGTGACCAGGCCCGGGGAGTCCTGTCGAAGTCCCTTAATTGCAGCAGCCCGGCCCAGGGCCCCCCAGCCTGACCGGGGTCCCCCGCCCGCACCTCCTTGGCCGGGAGTCCCTGGCCTCCTGCAGCGCCCCGCCCCTGCCCCCCGCCGGGAACCGTCTGGCACCGGCTGCCCGGCTCGCGGCTGCTGCGTAGGACGCGGCCGGCCCAGCTGTGCGCGCAAGCATGCGTCAGCGACACGGAAACTACTAGAGACCCAGAGGCGACCGGCTCGGCCTGTCACCCGAGGGGCGGGGGGTGGAGGGGGTGCGGCTGCAGGGGCTGCCGGGAGATGGAGGCGGAGCCGGCTATTTTGGGCTTGCACCAGGATGACGTCATCCCCAGATGGGACTTGGGAGACAGCCGCCGGGACCATCCAGGCATGGCGCACTCGCCAATAGCAAGCCACCTGACCCCTGGTCCCTCTGTCGCTTGCCTATAAACAGGCTCGATGATCGATGGTTACTCACCCCGGAGGAAATCGTCATCTCAAGGACTCACAGACTCCCCTCTGGGCCTAAATCCTCTCCCTTCCTCAGATCCCAGCTCCAGCCCCAGGTCCCCAAAAGACGCTGCCCGACTTCCCTGAGTAGGTCAGACCTGCCTCCTACAGCATCTCATGGCATCCTTCATCACACGTGTCAGAGCTACAAATTAGCCTTTATTTGTTTGATTATTTGATTGACATTCACCTGCCCCACTAGAATGTAAATTCCATGGGGCAGAGATTGTGTCTTTTTTCTCGCTAGAGTATTAGGGCAGTCGTGGGATTCAAAAATATCCACTGGATGCTTAAATAATGAACAGATGTGAACCTCCTGTTGACAGCTTTGACATATTTGAGGGAAGGTGGGGTTAAAGGGTAAAAGGAAAAAAAAAGGAAAACGAAATTCCCCATGTTCAAGGTTTTTCTTCCCAAAGTGATGAGTAGACCTCTTCCACCTCAAGATGATTCCTGGGTTCAGGCCTCAAGGGAGAGTTAGAGAACCTTCCAGAACTGGCTCCTGCTTGATATCATCCAGGTGAATCCACAAGCATTAATTGAGCATCTTCTACACAGTAGATGCTGCCAGGATGTAAAAAGAAGGATGAGGTCCAACCTCTGCCTTCACAGAGCTCCAACTTGACAAGATACCCACCCATCAATAGAGCCCACAGGGAAACCCCAGGGCTTTGGAAACAAATAGACCCTGGCTTGCAACCTGGCACTACTGTGTGCCTTGGGAAAACTTCTGAGGACTCAGTTTTTCCTCCCTAAATACGGGTAACACCTAGGGCTGTTTGGAAGTCAAATGAGGCATGGTATACAGTAGGTCTCAGTACAGATCCTCTCTGGCATCATGACTGACCCAAGCAGTACCGGTTATGTGAGTCCAGAGAGAGTTTTAGGGTGGATGACCCAGAAACCTTTCACCAAGAGAAGGGCTTAAACCAAACAAGAGCGAAGAGGGTGGAGTGCATTTGTCGTTTTCCTGGCTGCGCACGGTCTGAGCTTCCTGCACGCATTTGGAGAATTCCCGTTGCGTAGGCCTTGATGGGAGGCAGGTCACTACCTGCCACAAAGCCCTGACGCTCGCTCTCCCAGACTTCTCGGCTCCAAGGTGCAGGCAAAAGACACAAGCTCTGCCAATGAGAAGCTCCAACTGGGACTTGGAATCTGGAGCAGGTCACAGAGAGGCACGGGCAGGTGAGAGCTCATTTCTGCGGCGCTGGCGGCGGAGCCAGCAGCGGCCTCTAGTGTCTGGAGGAGGAAATGTCAGCCTCAGTGCCTGGTGGGAGGGGGCCTCACTGCCGTGGGTGGAGGCGACAGGGGTCTTTTAGGCAGGCTGTCCTGTGCCCTGACCTTGACTATGGTGCTGGCTGCCCAGCTTCCCTTGGTGCCTACCTGTCTGTGAAGTCTTGTTTGTTGCCTGTTTGAATCAGCCTCGCATTGATTCTGTGTGCTACCCAATCTCTCTCCAATTGTGTGATTTTTCTTCTCTTTTTTTCTTTTTTTAATTTGCCAGAGTTAGTTTCTGTTGTTTACAACGAGAGTCCTGACTGGCCTTGGTATAAAAGGAAGGAATGGGTTAGGGTAGGTCACTCCAAAATCTTCCAGATCTATCTTTCTTCTTCTTGCTTCTGTTACCTCAACAGACACTTGTCTAGCACCTTCCATGTATGTGGTATTGTATTAAGAAAAGGAATACAAAGAGATTTAAGTTCCAGTCCCTGAACTCAAAGAGATGAAAATCTAGCTGGGACACTGACAAATGACAGCTGAGGGAAATTATATGGAACACATCTAGCAGACAACAGGTTAATTTCCTTTCCACAAAGAATTCCAACAAATTAGTAAGACATACAACGCAATTTTTGAAATGCACAAAAGGCACAGACAAGACAGTTCACAGAAGAGGAAATACTTGGTTTTAAATATATGAAAAGATGCTCAACCTCATTCATAACAAGGGAATTATAAAGGAATGCTACAACAAAATACTTTGTTTCACTTAGATGATTGACAAGGATCAAAAAGTTTAATACATTGTATGGGCAAGGCTGTGGGCACAGGCATTCTCTCACATTGGCAGTGGGAGAGTAATTTGGTATAACTGCTAAAGAGAGCAATATGAGATATATCAGAATTAAAGGTGCATGGCCTTTGACCCAGCAATTCCAATTCTAATAATTTATGGTTGTACATATGTGCAAAGAGGTAGATACGAGGGTTACTGCATTCTTTTCAACAGCAAGGATTGGAAACAACCTAAAGACTATTAATAGCAGACTGGTTAAATAAGCAATAGTACACTATACGACGGAATATTATGTTGTCACCAAAAAGAATGAGGCATATTTATATGTACTGATATGGACCATCTTCTAGATTTATTAAGTGAAAAGACAAGGTATAGAACAAAGTGTATCTAAATGTGTGTATGTACATTTGTATATACTTAGATGTCTCTGGAAGGAAACACTAACAAAAAAGTTAACATTGGTGGCTGCCAAGAGGGGAACAAATGAAGAGGATTTATTTTTGCTGTATTGACTTGTTTTTGCTGTTTCTAAACCTCTTTGGTACCTTTTGAATTCTGAAGCATGTGCATGTAATAACTGTTCAAACACATACTTAATTTTTAAAAATCTAGTTAGGGAAATAGGATATTGGCGAGAAGCTAAGTGCGACCATACCAGGCAGTCTGTGCCAAGTGCTGAATGAGTGATAGAGACAGACAGTAGGTGTCAGAAGAGCCTACAGGAGGGAGCGCTCCCCGGGACTGGATGCGTGCTGGGTGACTGTGACCTAAGCTGGAAGGAATGGCAACTTTGAGAGGAGAAGGGGGCAGTGGTGTTCCAGAAGGAGGGGCTGGTGAGAAGGCAGCTTTGGAGGCAGGCCTGTTCCTGACACATCAGAGGCGAGGGAATAAATGTGTCGGGTAGAATCCAAGCTTGGGAATCTGTCTCTTGTGTCTGCCTGGAGGAGGTTATGGTACCCTGGCTTTAGAAACGTCAGAGATGAAAGCATTGCCCCGCACTGAGGGAGTCCCCAGGAGCCAGGCTGGGTGGCGCTCCCAGCTGCTCTATGGAACTTTGGGTTCTTGCCTCCCCAAACCCACACCCAGTCCACTACGCCTGCCAGTACCTGCCAGTTACTAGCTGGGTGGGTTTGCGGGTTCTGAGAGGAGGTGGCCATGCACCTGCCCAGGGTGAGCTGGCTGGTACAGCAGACAGGAGGGAGCCTGGCCACCTCTCTGGATGCCCAGCCATCCTGGCAGGTAAAGACCTCACTTCTCTCTTGGCCCTCCCTTCTGGCCTCTCCCAAGCCCTCACCTCACCTCTTATGATGTCATGGGGTGGGGCCCTTTCCAGAGGGCACTGACTGCCCCAAAACCTGGCCCCAAAGATGCCTCTACTCTTGTTCAGCCGCAGAAGCTGGGTCCCTGCACCCCCATACATGCCCTCCACCAGTGCCTGGGCAGGGGAGTGTCAAGTGTCGTCCCCTCCCTGCCTTCGAGGCACCTGAGTCACTCTCTGGACATTGGGAACCTGGCAGGCCCAGAAGAGGTGACATCTGGAGGGGTGCCTGGAACTGCTGTGGGCAGGAGGGAAGGGCCTCTGAGGAAGGGGAGGGCAGCAGCATAAGCTTTGGCCCAGGCGGACCTGGGTTTGAATCCGGATTCCTCCATTTACTAGCTTAGTAACCTTGGGCAACTCAGATAACTTCTCTGAGCCTCAGTCTCCATGTCTATAAAATGGGCATTCATTTAACAAGTCTATTCAACAAATATCTGGTGTCTGATATGTGTCAGGCAACATTGCAGGTGCTGAGACTAGAACAGGCCTTGTTCCCACGAGCTTCCAGTCCAGCGGGTATAACCATATTGACCTCAGGACTAAATAAGACAATAGGGATAAGGGCCTAGTACACAGTAGATGCTCAATAAATTACATGAATTTCTTGGGGTTCGAAGGGCTCCCAAAAGAACCCCTCTTCCTTCCCCAAGTTTAAAACCAGTTGAAAGAGAGAAAGACACAAGAGTCAAATAAAGATTTGAAAGTCAGCCATTTTAATGGGGGGGGAAAGTAGATTTGAGGATATAGCAGAGTTATTCAACTAAAATGGGCTTCTAAATACTCCCTCTGAATTAAATTCCCTCTGCAAGCACCACACACACATATGTACAACTGCAGCCCTCTCCCTTCCCGGGACAGAGCTTCCCCTATAAGCGTAAATCCTCAAAGAACAGCTGAGAATACTTGCTCTCTCCAGGCAAATAATTCCAAAATAGAAGGAGGGAACTGCTACACTGGGCATGCCTATTTTCTTCTCTAAACCCCCCACCATCCTGTTGCTTCCACTCCATCCTCTACTCATGACGATGTAATCATTGGGACAAGGGTGACAAGGACAGGTGAGGGGGACCAGATGGAGGGCAGGGGTCACTCCAGGCCCTGAATGGCATCCGGGTGCTAGATCTAGGTGTGGGTGTGTGTTTGATTCACCTGTTTTCTCTGAGATCCGTTTTCCCTCCTTCCCTGCCCTGCTCTATATCTCACAGGCTGCACCCCCTTTTTCCTAGCCCCGCCCCCTGCCAACTAGCTTCTGTGTAGGTTCAGACAATGGGAGCCACTGGCTGGACATGAGGGTGGGAGGAAGGGAGAACCAGGTGGCGCCTAAGGCAGTGGCTGTGTCTCCTCCATGGCTCTGAATCCTGCCAAATGTCCCTCCTTCCTTGGTCCCTCCTGCTCCCTCTGGGTAGCTCTGCTGTGGCTCCAGCTCCCACCTGGTGTCCTAGCTCCAAGGCTCTCAGATCACCATCTCATCCCTTGGCTCCTCCAGCTCTAAGGGTGATGGCAGCTTCCTGGTGTTGCTGACTTTGGAGTTGCCAACATCCAATCCTGGGAAGAGGAGACTGCAGGAAGGACAGAGCTGAGGGCAGCACCGAGCATCGACTCTCTCTGGGGCTGGTGGTGGGGATTGCTCTAGTTCCAGCACATCCGATGGTTAAACCATCCCTCCAGCCCTGCAGGGGCTACAGAAAGTCCATATAGAAGGATTTTAGGGGCAGCCATCTGGTTGGAAGCTGTGCTTGCATAACACAAGGCATAGCATTGAAGAAAGGTCAGTTGTCTTTATCAAAAAGTGGTGAGTGTTGATGGAGATTACTGGGAGGTTAGCACCCTGCCCCCGGCCGTTCCCCATTGTTGCTGTCACTGTGCCACTGTGCTGCCTTAATACCAGCTTCTGGACTCTCTATACCCACACTTCCTGCCTGAAGAAGACAAACCCCCAATCTGTAGGGTGGGCTAGTGGGCACCAGCTCTATCAGACTACTGTAAGGCACCACTGCAGACCTCCTCGCCTCACCAGGCTTTTGTTGCAGCCCTGTGCAGCAGGGACCAACTCACACACATGAAACCTAACAGCGCCTCGCCTCCTGCTCCAGGATTTCCCTGTTGACCCTGCAGCCCAGGTATGTACAACCCGGAAGTACAGAGGAGTTCATGCTTGATGGGGCGAAGGTTTAACCAATGGAAGAATGGAGCCAGTGCATAAATTCTCCCACCCTCACCTCTTCTCCTGCCCCCTCACCCAAAGAATGGTTCTGAGATACCATTTATTTGGCTGCATCTTCTCTAGGGTGAATTCTCCCCCCTTCTCTGCTTTACTCCCTTTAGCCCCCATTCTGTTCTCCGGAATTTCCCTCTAATGAAATCTGAAATCAGATCTGCTTTCTGGGGATCCCAGGCTAAGATATCAGCCTTCCTATCTCTTGAAGAAGAAGAACCCCCCCATGGCTTTTCCCAAGAGAAAAAGACATTTGTGAGACAATAAGCCCACAGCACTTTGTTTAGGACAGACATGCAGGATTCCTCTAGTATTCATCCCCCTCCTCTTCTTCTCCCTCTCCCTCCACGCTATCCATGCCCACCTCCTCGTAATCCTTCTCCAGAGCAGCCATATCCTCCCGGGCCTCAGAGAACTCACCCTCCTCCATGCCCTCGCCCACGTACCAGTGCACAAACGCCCTCTTGGCATACATCAGGTCGAACTTGTGGTCCAGGCGGGCCCAGGCCTCAGCGATGGCGGTCGTGTTGCTCAGCATGCACACGGCACGCTGCACCTTGGCCAGGTCACCCCCAGGCACCACAGTGGGTGGCTGGTAGTTGATACCAACCTTGAAGCCCGTGGGGCACCAGTCCACGAACTGAATACTGCGCTTGGTCTTGATGGCAGCAATGGCGGCATTGACATCCTTGGGCACCACGTCCCCGCGGTACAGCAGGCAGCAGGCCATGTACTTGCCGTGGCGGGGATCACACTTCACCATCTGGTTGGCAGGCTCGAAGCAGGCATTGGTGATCTCTGCCACTGACAGCTGCTCATGGTAGGCCTTCTCTGCAGAGATGACTGGCGCATAGGTGGCCAGGGGGAAGTGGATGCGAGGATAGGGCACCAGGTTGGTCTGGAACTCTGTCAGGTCCACATTGAGGGCCCCGTCGAAGCGCAAGGAAGCTGTGATGGAGGAGACGATTTGGCCAATGAGGCGGTTGAGGTTGGTGTAGGTCGGGCGCTCAATGTCCAGGTTGCGACGGCAGATGTCATAGATGGCTTCATTGTCCACCATGAAGGCACAGTCTGAGTGCTCCAGGGTGGTGTGGGTGGTCAGAATGGAGTTGTAGGGCTCGACCACGGCTGTGGACACCTGCGGGGCTGGGTAGATGGAGAACTCCAGCTTGGATTTCTTGCCGTAGTCGACAGAGAGCCGCTCCATGAGGAGCGAGGTGAAGCCGGAGCCGGTGCCCCCTCCGAAGCTGTGGAAGATGAGGAATCCCTGGAGTCCCGTGCACTGGTCAGCCTGGAAAGTGAAGGCAAAGAGAAATGTGGGACACGAAGCCCAGCTGACACACAGGAAAGAACCAGCTTATGCTGTTTCAAATTCCCCAAAAGTTTCATAGAATCCATGGAAGACTTTTCCAAGAACACAAAACAGATCCTCATAGGGAGAGCCCACTCTCTCTTCTCCCTGTCCCTTTTCCTCTCTAAAACCTCCTGAGGTCTCTAACAGGCAGCTGTCTTGAATCTTGCGACATAGTCATATTTGTCATCATAACTTGCCAACTCCACCCAGCTTCATACCCATGCCCCCCTGATTTAACTTCAGATGTTTCTAGAGGGTTTCTCTACTGAGATCAACAATCCGGGAACCTGACCCCCATCCTTGGTGGAGGCCAAAGTTGATCACAGAGGCTTGGGCTGGCATTATTTGGATCCCTGTTTTTCACAGGGCCTTCTGCTCACATCCCTACAATACAAGGTGATATTCTGGGAATGCTTATGGACCCCCATAGCTTGACCAGGTAGCCCATGGGCATGTTTGCCCTGGTGGCCACTGGCATCAGGCCAGTTGCTATAGGGGATAAAGAGGACCCTCAGCTCCAGGCTGGAGCCTATGCTCTGCCTCCCTTCCTCACTAGTCCTGATCCTGCGTGTTTAAGACTTGTCCAGGAGGTTCTCCCAAGGGCTGAAGCTTCCCTTCCCCCATCTGGTCTCCAGACCACTTCATGACAGGAATCCAGATTCCCCCTGCCCCAACCCTCAGCCCTTCTCTCACCAGCTTTCGAATCCGGTCCAGCACCAGGTCAATGAGCTCCTTCCCAATGGTGTAGTGGCCTCGGGCATAGTTGTTGGCAGCATCCTCCTTGCCAGTGATGAGCTGCTCTGGATGGAAGAGCTGGCGGTACGTGCCCGTCCGAACCTCATCTGCAGTGGGCAGAGTTTTAGGCCCCCCACCCTTGCAGCCTGGCTTCCAGAGCCCCAGGGTACCCCGACAGAGTGGCGTCACTAAGGCCCAAGTCCTACCCTAGAGGAGCCCCATTTAGACTACTGCTATTGCCCTGGACTTCAAGTGTTCTTCAATGAAAGGGAAAGAGATGTGGAGTGACCTTGAGACTCTGGAGCTGAGTGACAGTGGTTCTGCAGATCTGGAGTTCTAATTGGCTGCAGCAACTGGGAACCCCAAACTCCAGTGCTCTCCAGTTATGGAGATGGATTTGCTGTGGTACCCAAGGCCATGCAGGGACTGATCATCACTCACCAATCACAGTGGGCTCCAGATCCACAAACACCGCCCGGGGCACATGTTTTCCAGCCCCAGTTTCACTAAAGAAGGTGTTGAAAGAGTCGTCCCCTCCCCCGATGGTCTTGTCACTGGGCATCTGCCCATCAGGCTGGATCCCATGTTCCAAGCAGTAGAGCTCCCAGCAGGCATTGCCAATCTGCACACCGGCCTGCCCCACGTGGACTGAGATGCACTCACGCTGAGTGGGCAAAGGGCAGAGAACACCCTTAGCAGAGAGAAGCATATCACGCCTGGACACAATTCCTGCCTTCCTTCCTTTAGTGGTTCACTGGCTGAGGGCAAAGTTTCCCGGACTCTGCTCACCCTGCCCCACCTTCTGTGTCTAAGCATTTACTGGTGTGTTGAGGACCAACAGGCATTGGCCCCGGGGGCTGAGCCAAAACCTCAAGGGAAGCAGAAGATGTGGGCAGTTGTAAGATTATAGAGTCTTGCTCAGTGACTAAGCCTCTTAAGGAATATTAAGGGGATCAAATGAGTCTGGCAGAGCACGATAGTCAACCCAGTCGTGTTCAGAAAGAAATTAGGGGCCACTGGGGAGGAAAGCAAGATCCAAGTCACATTTCAGGGGGCAGAGATAAGGAAGAGGTCTAGAAAGCAGAAAGAACTCTAGATTCATGTTACAGCTACAAATGCCAGCGAGGAAGGGAAAAGTGGGGCTGGAGTGGATGTGCATGCGCTATTCTTTCCTCTCTTGAGTGTGCATGGTTCTGGAGCAGAGTGGGGCTGGGGGGGATGTTCTTCCCCACATGATTTCAGGCTGGTAGTCAAAGAACTCTTGCCCTCTGAAGCAGGACTGGGATAACTTGCTTGGTCTTAGAAAAGAGAAGGGTCAGTGCCCTTCCTGGGGAGTCTCGTGGGAATCAAGAAGGCTTGACCATCTTGCTTCATCAAACGTTAATTGAGCCTCTACCATCTGCCGAACACTGTGTTGACACTAAGGATATGTAACACCAAACACTGGTCCCTGTCCTCAAGAAGCTCACTGTCTAGGGAACGGAGAGCTTCATAGTTAACAGATATGTGACAGTGTGGTAAGAGGGATACCAGAGTATGTCTCCCAGCTCTGCTTGAGAAGTAGTTACCATAGACCTTAAAAACAAAACGAGCACATCCATCAAATTTCCCCAAACTTTAAGGCTTAACCTTGTGGAGGACGTGGAGAAATGTGAACTCTTACACTGCTGATAGAAGAGATGCTGATGCACCTCTTTTGGAGAGTAATTTGGTGATATCTAGGAAAGATGAAGATGCTCTTACTCTAGAGAATTCTCACAGATAAACAAGAAAACAGGTGCAAGAAAAGTCACAGTACCATAGCAACGGAAGCCAGTTGAATATCCTTCAACAGCAGGAAATGGGTAAAGAATGATTCAGAAGTGGAAATGGATGAACTACAAGAATCTCACCAAGAAAAAATTCTTACCAGAAAAAAAGCAAATTAAGAAGAAGCATACAATATGATACCGTATATCTTTAACTTGTAAATCAATACTATGCATCATCTACAGATAAATTATATATATTCACTACATATTCTTGTAATGTGTGTGTATTACAAAAATAAAGAAAGCAGGGGAAAATATTAACACCAAATTTGGAATAATGGTTTGCCCTGGTAGAGGAGGGAGGTGAATGCAATCAGAGAGGGATTGTATTTCTTAAGGTGGGTAGGCAGGAGTTCATTATACTATTTTTTATACCATTTTGCATGTCTGAAATATTTCATAATTTTTTATTGAGGAGGCTTTTTCCATAAATTTAACACTTCACTGGCTTTTTTAGTATGACACAGGGGCCTCGACTTATGATTTTGTGATGAGGGGGATTAATCCATAAATCATGTGTAACCAGCCTCATTACTTCTCCACTTGCCTTGAGCAAGAGTCTTAACCAGTCTGTGGGTGTCCTCCCCTGTGAAATGGGGCGATAATAAGAACCCCCTCCTACAATTACGATGCAGATTTAATGAAAGAATGCTTGCAAATTTCCTGGCTCATTGCATGACACATACTAGGATGAGCCATGCATGTTGGGTCCTCTTACCAATTCCCCATCTCCCAACCCCCAGTGTCATAGCAAGAGAAGGTAATGAATTAAGCTGGGAGGGATTCAGGGACACAAGGACTGGAAATCCCCAGGTCCAGGAGGGAGGGCTGACTGGGCTCACCAGTCACATGGCGAGGCCAGTGCCAGCTGCTGCCCCTCAGAGCCTGCCCAGATCTTTGTAGACAGATCTACAAAGCCAGACACCATCCTGCCCCCAACAACACAAGATGTCTCTGACCTCTCATATGCCTGAGCTGCTGGAAGATACTGTAGGGCAGTAGGTTTGGGGCAAAGAACTCAGCCCCTGGAATCACACAGACTCAGCCTCAAACCCCCATCCCTCTATGACCTCAGACAAATTACTTCACCTCAGCTGCTCTAGCTCCCTTTTCTTGACTGTAAAAATAGGATAATCTCGTACCTGGCAGGCTTTGTTGCGACGTTGTTTAGTTCTTGCATATTAATTAGGTGTCAGGCACTGTGCTAAGGCTTCACATACATCATCTCATTTAATCTTCACAACAATCCCCTTAGGTAAGTACTTTTGTTAGCCCATTTTACAGATGAGGAAACTGACTCGCAGAGAGGTTAAGCAACTAGCTGGAGGTCATGAGCAAGACTAGGAACATTCAGAGTGGGCACAGCCTGCCTCCAACCATGCTCTTAACTGCTCTTCTATCCTGCCCGGTGGGGAGATGGGTAAAAGATATCGAATGAGCCCCAAGCACAGCCAGCTCTCCATAAATGGGAGCACCCTCCCTCTCCTTTCTCCTCCTCCATCTCCCCACTGATATGTATCCAAAATGAGGGGTCAGACAAAGGTGGAGCAGATGGGCAGAGCTATGAGGACGTGTCCCCACAGCTGGGAGGTGGGATCAGAAGCCAGTGAATCTGTCGGGGACCAGGGTTTCCAGGAAAGTGCCTACACTTTCTGCTCCATTCCTGTTCACCCCATACTTCCCACACCTAAATTCAGAGCCCTTGGCAGCCCTGCTCCTGGTTACCATCGCCCTGTCCTTCTCCACCCCTTTGCATGCACCCACATGCCAGCACACCTGGCAGGCCACACTCACATCTGGAAGTCTTTCCCTCTCTCCTTCCTCACCTTCCCAGTCGCTGTAGCCCCATGAACACCTGGACTCCCAAGAGTCACTCATACCACCCCTGGGCCCACTGGGACCCTCACTTGCATGCTCAG
The DNA here is from genome assembly GCF_020826845.1 of Diceros bicornis minor. Lineage (NCBI taxonomy): Eukaryota > Metazoa > Chordata > Mammalia > Perissodactyla > Rhinocerotidae > Diceros > Diceros bicornis. The sequence continues at coordinate 9,567,058 of NC_080776.1, read as the reverse complement.
CCCCCACCTCTGCTCACCATGCTGCCTGGCTGGGGTCTGGCTGGGGACGTCTCTTGTCTGTCTGCTCCTTGATGGGAAGCAGGGATGGGTCTGTGAGAGACCCAGAGCCACCAGCTTCTTTATAGTCTCTAGTTGTCTCTCCGAGTGGGGAATGTTGTTAGAAACGGCCTCAGGAGGGCAGGTCTGTTGACTTGGTTACCACACAGCAGGCAAGCGCTGGGCCTGGTCCCAGACAGGGGAGCCAGGTGGGATGGACAGAGGAGGGGCCAGGCTGGTAACCCCACACGGGTATCCAGGCCCCTGGGTACACCGTGTCTGTAGCTCAGTCACACAATCTCATTTCCTGGTGGCACAGCCAGCCCCTTACAGGTGGGAGATGGTTTAAAAATCAAGTCCCGGGCCGGCCCCGTGGCTTAGCGGTTAAGCACGCATGCTCTGCTGCTGGTGGCCCTGGTTCGGATCCCAGGCGAGCACCCACGCACCGCTTCTCCAGCCACGATGAGGCCGTGTCCCACATACAGCAACTAGAAGGCTGTGCAGCTATGACATACAACTATCTACTGGGGCTTTGGGGGAAAATAAATAAAAATAAAAATTTACAAAAAAAAAAAATCAAGTCCCCTCTCCCCTCACCCTAGCTCCAACAGCCCCCCCCCCCGCCCCGATTGGTGAAGACTGGAAGGGGATTGGGGGTAGGGCTAAGAAAGGTCTGCAGTGAACCAGGAATGATGAGTCCTAGCATGAGAGACCAAGGCTCAGGGCCTTCTGGGTGGAAACTCAGAATACCCTAGAACATAGGGAGCTGGGGCTCCGTTTAGCCCCATCTCTAGCACTTCACTTCTTATTTTGCCTCAGTTTTCTCGTCTGTAGAATGGGGAGAGGTAGTATCGTGAGGATTAAATGAGATAAACTTTCCTAAGTGCGTAGTCTAGAATCGCTGTTGTTCTCCACAGGGAAGCAGAATGAGGAGCAGGAGCACAGGGCTGTTCGTAAGTGTCTCTTCCTAACCAGTGCAAGTCGTTGCTGGTCTAGCCTGGCCTGGTTTCCCCATAGAGGGAGTCTCCCTATGGCCTCAGGCAAAGTTAGGAAATAAAAATGTTAATCGGCTTTGTACCCTGCTTTGTATTTCTTAAGGCAGCCTCCCCCCTTATCTCGTCTGAATCCCTCAACAACTTTGTGAGGTAGGCAAGTCAGGGCCTCCATTCCTGAGAAGAAGAAAAGGAAAACGGAAGTGTCTTGTGTCTTACCCAAGGTCCCATGGAGGTTACTTAGTGGTGGAATTAAGATTCATCTGGGACTTAGTCTCAGCGCTTCTCCTCTTCCCGCCTGACAGAGTTTCCACTGTCTCTCATCCTCCCCGTGTCTTTATTTCCTTTCTTCCCATCTTAAATTCCAAGGTCAGTGGTCATCACTCTCTTGGGTACCCCTCAACTCCCTGGCATCCTCTAGCTTCAGCATCCTTGTTTGACTAAACCGCGACCCTGGTTAAATCCATTTCTTCACCAACTCTGTGCCTGCACTGACCCAGCTGAGCAGTAGCTGTAGAAAAACCCAGAAGCATGCTGACTGATCTGACTCCAAGTCCATGACCACTAACCTCAAATGGACCCTAATGCTGCCCTGAAACCACACTCCCTCTCTCCAGCCACTCTTCCAGACAGCAACCATGATCAGGAGTAAAGTTGCCAGATTTGCAAATAAAACAATTTTATCTGGCGGCTTTATCTGGGAAGTAATTACTTAACGAGAAATTTCAGTCCCCGTGGCAAGTGGTAGGGGAGTTATTTTGAGGTAGGGTCTTTTTCAGAGCCCTTGTCATCCCGGTATGCCTGGGAGTGACCCAGAGCATCAAGAGAGTTAACTCTGGTTTCGGATATGGACTGAAGTCTTCTCTCTCCACCTGGAACCAAGAGGCCAAGATCCCCAGAGATAGGGCACAGACAACCAACCCGTCAAAGGCAAGGAAGGCCAGCCTTGCAGTGGGTTGATCCACGAAGCCATAGACCTCGGGAATTATCATCCTGAGGAATCATTATCCAGATGGAGACATCTGGGGCCCAGAGGGCCCACTGGACACAAAACTCTCCTGTCTAGCACTTTAACTTCTCCCAATTGGTCTTTGAGGTTGCACCTCTCCGAGTCAGCCTGGAGATCGCCAACTCTGGAAAGAAAATTACCCTAAAGGCAGGCGGGACGAGGGGTCTTATGTAAAACAGAGTCAAGAGACTGAGATTTTATAAACCTATTCGTATATCTAAGTTGTAAAACAAGGGGCTGTCAATACTTTTAATTCCTTCAATGAATATTTATTGAGTGTCTGCTGTGTGCCAAGCACGGTTCCAGGTGCCAGGGATGCAGTGGCGGACAAAAGAGTCTGTGCTCTTAAGGAGCTTACATTTCGTGTGGAAGACAGATCATAAATAAACAAGACAATTTCAGGTAGCGATAAACTCATGAAGAAAACAAAAAGGATAATGGCACAGAAAGAGATGGGGGCTACTATTGAGGGGAGCAGCTCTCTTAGAAGGTGGTATTGAACTGAGACTGAATGGCACAGAATCAGCAACAGCAAGATCTGGACACCAGTGCTCCAGGCAGAGAGAACAGCGAGTGCAAATCTCCTAAGGAGGAGCAAGCCCCTTGTGTTCAAGGAAACTGAGGGAAGGAGGGAGGAGGGGAGCTAAACAAGATGAGAGCACAGAGGTAAGGAGGCCTTGGAAGGAGAATGGCTTTTATTGTGCAGTGGGAGGGTTGTAAGCAAGCATCATTGCCTACTTTGTTTTAGAAAGATAATTGCAGCTGCTGTGTGGAGGATCACTGCAGGGGTTTAAGAGCAGAAGCAGGAAGCTGGTTGGGAGACTACAGCAGGCGTCCAGAAATGAGTGGATGGTAGCTTGGACTAGAGTGGGGATGGCGGGAAGTAGCTGGATTCAAAGTAAAGCAATAGGACATGCTAATGTAGGGTGTCCAGACCTCCCCACCTCCCCTCCTCCCTGCCCCCTGCCTCCACTTCTTTGCTGGCAGGGTCCTGATTTTGTTTAGTTATTCACCCTTCCACTTGCTCAAGGAAGATGGCCTTCCCCCAGACCCAGAGGTGAGTGCAGATTAGTCTAAACCGTTCATGTTAATTCCATTCCCTCCTTCTGGTGACTGGTTTAGGCATGGGGCTAGTGAGATATAAGGGGAAGTCTGCAAGGGGCCTTTAAGGAAAGGTGTTTCTCCCTGATAAAAAGAGATATGAAAGGAAACCCCCCTTTCCTGCCCTAGGACAGTGTCACATGAAGACACGACACTTGGAGCTGCTTCAGCCATCTTGTGATCATAAGGGAAGATGTCACCAGCCCACTGAGGATGCCAGAGCAGAAAGCTGGAAATACCGGAGTTATTGGTGACATCACTGGATCAACGCTGGAACCGCCCTACACTCAGATTTCTTGTGCGATAACAAATATCCTCATTGTTAAGCTGCTCATAATTAGGTTTTCCATTATTTGCAGCCAAAAAAATTCTAACTAATAAAAGAGGGGGAGGAGAGAGGGAAAGAGGAATGCAGGATGATCCCAGGTTTTTAAGTCAATCCCATGGGTGGAAGGTGATGTTGTTCACTTAGGCTTGGAAGCAACAGAAGCAGGTTTGGCAGGGAGTGGGGTGAGGGTAGGATATCGAGAGTTCAGTGACTTTGAATGACTATGTTTGAGATGTCTAATGGGCTCTCAAGTAATGATGTCAAGAAAGCAAATAGACACGTTGAGTCTGAAGTTCAGAGGAGAGGTCCAAAATGGAGATATAAATTTGAAAGTCATAAGCGTATAGATGATATTTCTTTCTTTTTATTCTATTCTTTCACTATGGTTTGGGAATGTGTATATTCTAGCTCTATTCCTTTTTGAATAACCCTAGGAATGTGACGATAACTTTTTATTAAGGATATTTCAAAATATACCCAAAAGTAGAGATAACATACTCCCCATATGCTCCACCCGTCTTGCAGGGAGAAAGGCACGTGAAGAAAAGGGAGAGCCTAGGCCTGAGCCATGGGGACCACCCTTTAGAGGTAAGCCATCAAAGACCACCAAGGAGTGGCCAGGACAAAAACCAGGAGAGGGGGATGTCATCCAAGCCAAGAAGAAAGTGTTTCAAGAAGGAAGGAAGCATCAATTATGACAAACACTGCTGAGAGGCTGAGAAAAATGAAGATAGAGATGTGACCTTTGGCTTTGGCAAGACAGAGGTCACCAGAGACGTTGTCAAGAGCATCTCAGAGGAGCGTTGAACCAAGCCTGTGTGGACGGTGGGGAGGAGAGAAGACGTGGACAGATCCCTTTGGAAAGATTGTGCTGGGAGAAGGAGGACTGCTGGTAGATGCTCCAGCCTGAAAAAACAGAAGGATGTGCATTAAGGTTCAGATCCACCTCTCCCAGGTGGCATCAGTGGAGATATTTTCGACTTGGAGGACTTTGCTGCTCTGCTTCAAGACGGAGGTGAGCTCTGGGAAGGGAATAGGAAAGATGGAGATAACAACAGGCAAGGGGAAGTGGGTGAAAGAGTGGCCTGCTGGACACCCATGGAAGGTAGATGGACTGAGCGGTGATTCAACGGGAAGAGTGAGGAAGTACCTGGCATCAACTTGTAGATTCTGTACATGTATGTGAATGTCTAAAAGTTTCCAGTCTGGTAAGGTGGACCATCACCTACACACCCACCCACAGTTTATGGCCCTAATTCAGGGGATCTGTATACAGTCATGGGCACACATGCACACACAGACAATCAGAAGCAGAATCTGTATTCCACTAACACGCCTTGGTCATTTCTCCCTGCCCACTCATCTTCTCCATGTTCCCTGCCAGAAGGCCTGCTCAGGGGTTGCCTGCTCAGCAAGCTCCTTGCTACTGGGGCCAGGGTAACACAAATGTGTAACGTGGGTTGAGCAGATGATATTAAATGGCAACAGACACTCATCTTCTGCATCAGGGAGCCATAGAGTGATGAAATTTGGTGAACGAGAGCAGCTTGCTGCCCATTCTAAGAAGGTAGCCACCACCCAGTTCCATTTGTTGCCATATTGCTGCTGTAACAAATTGCACAAACTTAGTAGCTTAAAACAACACAAATTTATTATCTTATAGTTCTGGAGATCAGAAGTCCAAAATAGGTCTTATGGGGATTACAATATTGTCATTTATAAGAAAAATACATACTTGGTTATTTAGATGACCAAAATATATTCTCATATATATTTGGTCTTGGTCCAGAGTTCCTGGTTCAGTTTCCAAAACCCTTGTAACTTCCTAAGTGTTGAGAGTGATAAAGGTGTTTTTTGTTATGTTAATAAGATGGCTTTTGGAAAGCACCTAAGGATCCGGGCTGGATGCCAGTGGAGCCAACCATTAGACTAGAGGGTTGGAACTTTCATTCCCCCCCACTTCCTGGGGGGGGAGAGAGGGGCTGAAGATTGAGTTCAATCACCAATGGCCAATGATTTAATCAAATCATGCCTATGTAATGAAGCCTCCATAAAAACCCAAAAGGATGGAGTTCAGAGAGCTTCCAGGTTGATGACACAAGGAGGTGCTGGGAGAGTGACACTCCTAGAAAGAGCATGGAAGCTCCTCGCCCTTTCCCCATCCCTTGCCCTGTGTATCTCTTCTATCTGGCTGTTCCCGATTTATATCCTTTTATAATAAACCAGTTATGTAGTAAGTACAATGTTTCTCTTAGCTCTGTGATACACTCTAGGAAATTAATTGAACCTGAGGAGGGGGTCATGGGAACCTCTAATTTATAGCCACTGGGTCAGAAGTACAGGTAACAACCTGGACTGGCAATTGGCATCCTGAGTTGGAGGGGGTTGTTGGAACCTCCTGTTTGTAGCTGGTGGGTCAGAAGCACAGGTAACAACCTGGGCCTGTGACCGGCATCTGAAGGAGGGGGGAGCATTGCAGTCTTGAAGGACTGAGCCCTCAATCTGTGGAATCTGATGCTATCTCCGAGTAGATAGTGCCAGAATTGAGTTGAATTTTCAGACACCCTGCTGGCATCTGAGAATTGCTTGGTGGTATGTGGGGAAGCCCCCTTTCCACATTGGAATTGATACCAGAACCTATTTAGGGATAAACTCAAGGTGTTGGCAGGGTTGCCTTCCTTCTAGAGACTTTACAAGGAGAATCCAATGCTTGCCTTTTCCATCTTCTAGAGGCTGCCCACATTCCTTGACTCATGGCCTCCTTCCATCTCGAAAGCCAATAATCACATCACTCTGACCTCTGCTTCCCTGACTCGGACTCTCCTGCCTCCCTCTTCCACTTATAAGGACCCTTGTGATTACATTGGGCCCATCCAATGTAATCAGAATAATCTCCCATCTCAAGATCTTGACCTTAATCACATCTGTAAAGTCTTTTGCCATGTAAGGTAGCATAGTCACAGGTTTCAGCGATTAGGAGGTGGACACCTTTGGGGGGCTATTATTCTGCCTATCACAATTGCTAAATGGGACTTCGGGCCTGGTATAGCCAGATCTTCCAATTCTTTTCAAGAAATCTGGATTTTCTATGACTGTGTAGAAAAGAGTTAACATAACAGCAGCCTGAGACTGTTATTCTTACAAAGTCCTGCTTGCAAAGTTGGCTCTTGGCATCTGGGAACTGGCTCTTAGAGTGCTCCCAGTCAACAGGTAACTGATAAGGATGGTTTATTGTGCCTACGATGTGTGTAAGCAGTATGGTTTATGTTGAACGTCTGCTTTTCTTCTAGGAGTCTGGAATTTTGGTATGTGCAAGGCAGAGGTGCTTATGTGACCAGCCCCCACTAAAAACCTTGGGTGCTGGGTCTCTAATGGGCTTCCTTGGGCAGAAACATTGCAGGGAAATGTTGCTCCATTTTCATTTTGGAGAAAGAGTATGCTGTGTGAGCCCTTATGGGAGGGAGAGGCCATAGGTTCCTTCAGACTCTGCTTATATCTTCCCCACAGGAGCCAGCTGTGTATCCTTCCTACATCACTGTAATAAACCTTAGCTGTGAGCACATCCTTATGCTGAGTCCTGTGAATTCTTCTAGCAAATCTCCTAAGGGGGGGGGGGGGAGGGGGGTGTCTCGGGGATTCTCCAACACAAAGACAATTCCTGATGTTTTTCATTTTCTGAACGCTATGGGGGTTAACACTGTGAGGGTCAAACAAAACATTTCTGAGAGGAAATCTGACCTCCAGGCTGCCAATTTGCAACTTCTGGCTTCTTAGAGTTTTACCCTAACTTTAGTCCCATCTCTGAAATGACACAATTCATCTGAAACACACTTAGCAAATGCTTATCATGTGCTAAGCACCAGACTAGGAACCAGGGACACAAAGATAAATAAGATACAATCTTACCTTCAACAAGTTTGCTATCTAGTAAGATGGACATGTACACAAATACTTGCAGCATGATGTGTTCCACGCACTAAAATAAACGAATAAAATGCCCTAAGAATGCAGACAGCTGCTTACACAGTGCTTTGCTGTGCATGTACACATCCCTAAATTCATCTGATGCTCACAATCCGATGTTGTTATCCCAGTTTTACAAATGAAGAACCTGAACTGAGGGTCAAAGAGGTTTATGGTTTTGCTAAGATAGCTCAAGTCTCTTATGATACTCACTCAGCTGGGGTGGGGGTACACAAGGAAAAGAGAGGGCCGGGGAAGGTCTGTGAGAGGCCATGTGTCCTGTAATCACCAAGGTCCTTGCTCTGTAGAGACCAAGACCCCATTTCCTGCAACAGCCTCACTCCATGCCCTTGTCAGTTTTCTTTTATTATGAATGGGTCTTGTTCTCCCAACCAGATGGCCAAGTCTACTGGGAAGAGAGACCTTGTCATATTTCACTGCATTCCTTTCCATGCCTTGCCTAAGTAAGGTGTCAATTGGCTATTTGCTGGTAGAAAGTTGCCATTGCTAGCTATTTCATCCTGTTGTTGTATTGTCAGACAGCCCCGGCCCTAGGAAACAGAGGCAGGTGAATCTTTTCCAAGTGACTAGCCTAGGAGACAGGTTTCTTAAGAACGTGCCAATGGGCACGTGGGGCACTGGCCTGATGATTTTCCCAGTGAAGGAGACAGCTAGAACATGTAAGACATGTAAGGGAAAGCAGAAGTAGACTGAAAAGCCCATTCTTGTAACAAATGGAAACGAAATGTAGAAAGCAGGAATAGCTTCTGCTGAAATCTCGGCCTGAGCTCTGAGGGCATTAAGATGCAGGTGGCAGGTCCTGCCTACCACTTAGGATCAGAAGAGGACAGGAACGTGATGTCAGAATTTCCATTTTCTTTTTTTCCTCTTCACAGTCAACAAACATTTTGAGACCTCCCAACAACGCTTTCAGGGTGGAATCATTGTCTCCTTGTCACCAACGAAGATGCCAAGGACTCGGTGAGGTTAAGCCATTTGCCCAAGTTCACAGAGGGCAGGTCAGGATGCGAATCCAGGTCCTGAGAGCTTCAGGCCAGAGCTCCGGCGGTTCTGGCGGCAGGCAAGCGGGCAGGTGGCAGTGGCGAGGGCTCGCTAATAGTGACGGCGATGACGACGAGGCCACTGACCGGTGGGCAGCCGGCGAGCCGCGGCAGATTCCAGGGGTCGGTCCTAGCAGATAGGCTGCGGGGATCGGCTCTGCCGGGCAGCTTAAGGGATCGGCACCCTGGGGCTCAGGCTGTGCAGCCCCCGGTCCTCGGCCGCCCACAGGCGGTGGCGAAGGCCAGCCGTCCGGGCCGGGGACCAGCAGACCGCGTGCCGCTGCAAGGGGTTCCCCGGGCCGGAGCCAGGCAGCCGGCCGGAGCTTCCAAGGAGGCGGGGCGAGGAGAGTACGGGTGAAGGCCGGCTGCAGCCACTTAGGAAGGACAGTCTCTCCAGCACCCGGCCCAAATCAGAGCACCTGAGCAACCGGCGCCCCCATGACGCAAGTGCAGGCGAGAAGCACCCTGGCAGTGCGTCCTGCGTTCCCGCAGCGGAGCTCGGGAGGCCGGAGTGTCTCGGCTCAAACCCGGGAGCGAAGGGTTAAAGCCCGGGCGGCTGCACGTAACCCAAGTCCGACAGGTGAGGGCTCGCTGCGCCGCAGGGGGAGGGGACCAGCCCTGGTCCCACCCCTCGGGGCCGCCCACCCCCTCGGGGGCGTGGCCTCCGGGCCGCCCAGCCCCCAGTGGGCGAGCGGAGCGCGCGGGCCCGCCCCCCACCTATAAGAGCGGTGCGGCACTGCAGCTAGCGCACTTCTCACTGAGACCCGTCACCCGGACTCTGTGTGAGACTTACCGCCGGACTCGCCATGGTGAGTGCGGCCCCGCCGGCCCGCGCCTGTCCCTAATTGCCCCTCTCCTTCGGGGACCCTTCCTCCCGGGATGCTCGCGGCCCTCCATCCGGCGTTCAGGGTCTCGAGGAGATGCGAGGGTTTTTGCATTCCCCCCACCCCCTCCTGGTGACTTTGGCCAAGCCGTGTTGTCCACTTTCGGAGTCTGGGGAAGGGGGGTTGGGGGCGGGAGGTAGGATTGTTCACTAGCAGAGAGGAGTCCTCCTGGAAATCTCCTCCTGCTCCACCAGGCATTTGTGCCCTAACCCTCCGGAGGGGAGTCACGCAGTCCCGCGCCCAGTACTTTCCGCGGGCGAGGGACGACCCGCTTGGCTGCCCTCGGTCCCTAGCCTCCCCGCCATCCCTCCAGTCCCTGGAACTGACCGAACACGTGCTTGGCGCAAGAAGGTGGAAACGGGTCAGATTACTGGGTGCAGCATCCCCTTTTCCTCCGACTGTGTACATCCCTCTTAGCCGCATCCCCCCCTCCGTGACTCAGCACCCCGCTTCTGAGGCCAGAGAGGTGGCGGGAATGGGGTTCGGCCTCGTGAGGCGAGCCGGCCCCTCTCCAGCCGGACCCCGGGTGAGCGGACGGGCAGAGACAGCTGGCGCTGAGCGAGAGCGCGGGCCGAGGCCAGGTTGGGGGGAGGGGAGAGAGGTGTGTGTAGGGGGTGGTATTTATAGCCCAGGGACCACGGCCGAAATCCAATCCTCGCTTTCGGCTGGGATGTAACTGGAAAGAATCTAGAAGGGGAGTGAATGCAGGGCCATGGTGCAGGATGCCGCTCACTCTGCCCAGGGCAGGGCGGGTTACCTCCGGGGCCTCACCGCAGGTTCCGCTTCCTTTTCTGGGTATTTGGAAACCTTTACCCCGCCATTTCGGTGCTGGGAAGGGAGGGTGCGCGGGCCCTGCGCCCGCACCACTTTGGCTCTTCAGGGGTTAATTTCAGAGTAGCAGGGATGAGCCTAGGGCAGCGAGTGTCCCAGTGCCCGCGCCGCTCATTGCCCCTTATTGCCCGCACCTGCCGTCTGTGCTTTTTCCGCGAGGGCTATGCGGTTGTTGAAGATGGTGAAGACACCCAGAGTGTGGGAGGTGGAAGTGGGGAGAGGAGCCAGATGGGCTTGATCCCCAGAGCCAAATGGGATTTGCAGGAGGGGAGAGGGCATCCTGATGGCGTGTGGTCAGTTAATGCCAGACTGGAAGGCTGAGATGCCTCTGCAGCCCACAGAAAAGAAAGGGGGAGAGGGTAATATGAAATTCTAGTTGTTTATCCTCAAAGCAAAGAATTAACCCAGTGGGGGGCCTGTAGCTATGACCTCCCAGCTCTGGAAAACCTTCTGTGCCTTCTCAGGTTCTTGAGAAGCTGGTTTGTGGGAGTAAGGTCAGGAACAGCTGGAAAGTCGCTTGTCCTTGTCTCAGTTACTGCGGTGTCTGCCCTGCTCACATGTATTTGCCCTCTCCGTCCTCCCTGAGTGTCCTGAGAACGTGGCAGGGTCATGAGGAGCTGCAGCTCTTTCTTGACAAGGTCCCCACGGAGTAGACTGAGGCTGGGAAGTCCTATGCAGGGGAGCCTGGGCAGGCTGCCAGCCTCTTCTGACCTCTGCCCAGCCCTAGCCTCTACTTTTGCCAACTGAGTCATCCTAGCTGGTAGGTGGTAGGGTGGGAGAGAGGCTCATCAGGTGAGGACTTGTAGATCTGGGGCTTATGCTGTGTCCCCTCTCTTTACCCCTCAGCGTGAATGCATCTCAGTCCATGTGGGGCAGGCAGGTGTCCAGATGGGCAATGCCTGCTGGGAGCTCTACTGTCTGGAACATGGGATCCAGCCTGATGGGCAGATGCCCAGTGACAAGACCATTGGAGGAGGGGATGACTCCTTCACCACCTTCTTCTGTGAAACTGGTGCTGGAAAGCACGTGCCCCGGGCAGTGTTTGTGGATTTGGAGCCCACTGTGATTGGTGAGAGGAAGAGGGGGTGGAATTGAGGGGAGTGGAGAGTGACTCTAAGCTTCTCTCTGGAGGGAGGGTGTCCAGACCTGGCTTTCCTGGCCCTGCACGCTCGCCCTGTTTAAAGCTAAAGAAGGCAAACTTATCGCAGGCTGGCCTGGGCAGCAGCTCTGGGTGTCTCTCTTACTCTGCTATCTCAGGCTGGCAGAAGGAGGAGCTCTTCCATACGTCTGACCGAAGCTACCAGGCTGGGGGAGGGAGGGTCCTGCTGAGCACAGCGCTGTGGTTTGTGCCCTTCCAGATGAGATCCGAAATGGCCCGTACCGGCAGCTCTTCCACCCAGAGCAGCTCATCACTGGGAAGGAGGATGCTGCCAACAACTATGCCCGAGGCCACTACACCATTGGCAAGGAGATCATTGACCCTGTGCTGGACCGGATCCGCAAGCTGGTGAGAATTTGGGATGAAAGGAGGGAGCTTTTGAGACCACGTTAATGGTCGGGAACATTTTTTTTTAGATCTATTTCAGGGGGTCATCTCTAATTGTATGTGTTCCAGAGTGTGCTGCTGCTATGGAATACCCATCATCTTTGCCCTGACTCCTGAGATAGTTTAGGCTTCTATGGGACCAGAAGATAGCATTCCTCAGACCCCTCCCCTACCTACATTGCTCTTTCTCTTTCGCACCTTGCAGTCTGACCAGTGCACAGGACTTCAGGGCTTCCTGGTGTTCCACAGCTTTGGAGGGGGCACCGGCTCTGGCTTCACCTCGCTCCTCATGGAGCGGCTCTCTGTCGACTATGGCAAGAAATCCAAGCTGGAGTTCTCCATCTACCCAGCCCCCCAGGTGTCCACAGCCGTGGTCGAGCCCTACAACTCCATCCTGACCACCCACACCACCCTGGAGCACTCAGACTGTGCCTTCATGGTGGACAATGAAGCCATCTATGACATCTGTCGTCGCAACCTGGACATTGAGCGCCCGACCTACACCAACCTCAACCGCCTCATCAGCCAAATCGTCTCCTCCATCACAGCTTCCCTGCGCTTCGACGGGGCCCTCAATGTGGACCTGACAGAGTTCCAGACCAACCTGGTGCCCTATCCTCGCATCCACTTCCCCCTGGCCACCTATGCGCCAGTCATCTCTGCAGAGAAGGCCTACCATGAGCAGCTGTCAGTGGCAGAGATCACCAATGCCTGCTTCGAGCCTGCCAACCAGATGGTGAAGTGTGATCCCCGCCACGGCAAGTACATGGCCTGCTGCCTGCTGTACCGCGGGGATGTGGTGCCCAAGGATGTCAATGCCGCCATCGCTGCCATCAAGACCAAGCGCAGTATTCAGTTCGTGGACTGGTGCCCCACGGGCTTCAAGGTTGGTATCAACTACCAGCCACCCACTGTGGTGCCCGGGGGTGACCTGGCCAAGGTGCAGCGTGCCGTGTGCATGCTGAGCAACACGACCGCCATCGCCGAGGCCTGGGCCCGCCTGGACCACAAGTTCGACCTGATGTATGCCAAGAGGGCGTTTGTGCACTGGTACGTGGGCGAGGGCATGGAGGAGGGTGAGTTCTCTGAGGCCCGGGAGGATATGGCTGCTCTGGAGAAGGATTACGAGGAGGTGGGCATCGACTCCTATGAGGACGAGGATGAGGGAGAAGAATAGAACAGCTGCCTGGAGCCCACGCACTATGTTTATTGCAAAATCCTTTCGAAATAAACAGTCTCCATGCACGGTCTCTTGTCCCTTCTGTGAGTGCCCGAGCTGCTGCTTCCCCTTTGTGCTGCTTCTGCTGCTGCCGCCGCCCTATTTACTGCTCATGACCCTTTCCCTTCCATGGCTGAAGGTGAGACCTGCCAAGGGGTCCTTGCCAGGCCCAGGAAACATGACCCCAGGGTCGCCTTCCTTGACGTAAGATCCTAGGGGCGCCCACGATAGGGAGGAAATGAGGACCGAACCCTGGATCTGTCTGTCCAGCCACAAGCTGCTGTAGGATACGAGTCTTCACTTCCTTTCCAAGTAGGAGTTAAAGTCCAGCACTTTCTGTATTTGAGAGTTAGACTGCTACCCTATTCTGTTGCTGCTTCTACATTCACCAACTCTGGAAGCAAGGCTTGGCCCAAGCATCTCTGTGTTATGAGGGCTTGGGAGTGGGGCTGAGCTGGCCCAGAGTTCCTGGGCATGGAGCCTAGTCATAAGCTTGGGGGATGGGAGGGAACAAGGGCAATCTCCTCAAGTTCTGTGTGTCCCTGCGTCTCCCAGCAGCTTTGCATAGCTTACTGTCTGCCTTGCTGCTTTGCCAGAGCCTAGGGCTGTGCCATTAAAAGTCAGGTCGTCTCCCGTTTGTGCTTTCTTTCTGCCCTCAGCCTCTGTGCTAGCTGGGGGGAGCCTCCTGCCAGGGCCCTGGGGAAAATCTCAACTTTGCTAATAGGCACCCCAGGACCCACACTGACGTCAGCATGTGGGGGTGGGCACGGTTGGGGGGCAGAAGCTTCAATCTCAGGAGCAGGAGATGCCAACCCTGCCCTTGCCTCCCCTCCCTGCTGATTCAGGGACGCAGTACCCTTCCCTGGGGAACAGGTTTCAAGCCCAGCAAAGGCAGGGCCCCTGTTTACTCAGCAGACTAGGCAGGAAGTGGCAGCTGGATACTGCCACGCCACAGTGGCCTCATTAATCATTAACCATGTGTGAGCTAGAACCATCTGGGCAAGACTGGGCCAAAATGGCTGCCCCCTCCACTCCCCTTGCCCCTAGGCTGAGGCTGGGAGACCTGCTATGTCTCAAAGCTTCCTCAGGTATCTCCACCCAGAAGCCCTTGCCTGGCAAACCGGCTGGGCTGCTTTGACTAAGCTACCCGCCCCTGGGACCAAAGGAAGGAAAGGAGTTGAGGGTGCTTTTAGGGGGCCCTGCTCCCAGTTCTTGGCATAGAAGTCAGTTTGAGCCAGAGTAGCTTTATGTTTTTGATCAAGACAAGCTAGAACTGCCCACCGCCAACCAGCCAGCTCTAAGGTAAGGATACCCGCCTCCTTACATGGAACGATGAAATCACACCATTCCTGACTCTACATCAGTCCCTCTTCTTCCCAGGCTGCTCCCCTGGAAATGACACCCAGACTCCAGACCCCCTGCACCTCTTCTCACTGTAGGAACAATGAGACTAAGATCCACACCAAGCTATTTTCACTTTATTCTATTTATACATTCTCCTGCTCCTCGAGTTGGAGCAGACATGATGGGAGCTCAGCAGTCCTGCTCAGAGCCTTGACATATTCTATCCGTTTCCCCTTCCCCATCCCCCCCACACCCCAACTCAGGGCCCCTGTCCCGTTGTTGCTCTTGGGTGAAGAGAGCAGAAGCAGAGAAAGAAGACTGAGCTGCCCCCAAATACAAGAGAGCATCCTGGATACAATGGACAGATTCCAGTGAGGGATGGGAGACTCTTTCCAAGGCACAGGGGCCACGTCCTCAATGTGGCCACGTTTATTCAGATTTGGGTAGTGTGCTGGCCCGGAGCTGAGGGTTGCAGTGCCTCCAACTGACTGAGGAGGAGAGGAATGTGAGGGCGCTGCTGCGGGTCCACGGTCATCATGGAGGCCAGCAGCTGCCGCAGTGCTGAAGAATGCCTGTGGGAGGAGGGCAGGGTGACTGCAGGGCACCCATCCCCCGTGCTAAGGCTCCGACTGTGCTCATGTCAGGGAGGAGTCTGAAATGCTTAGTGCCCGTTACCGCTCACCTGGGGCTCTGCGGGATGCTGAGTTGGTTCTGCACAGCAAGGGCCACACTGTCACCCTTCTGGAACACCATGTCATAAGGGCCTTCCCCAAACATCATGGCATATAGCACACAGCCTAGGGACTGAGCATAACTTGGTTATTCCTTGGAAGACCAGTGGAGGTGATCACTCTCCTCTTAATTCTGTAGTGAAAGGAGACTACATAAGCCAGAAGGACTATGCCGACCTCAGCCATGTCACACCACCAGGGCTCAGAGAAAACTGCCAGTTAGCCAGAGGCCTCTGCACCCCTTGCTTAGTCACTGCCTTCAGCCCTGACATTTAGCTGTACCCCAGGATTTAACCACTTCCTGAGCAACTGAATACAGTGACAGTTCCCAGGAAGGAAGTCAAGGGGGATGGGGACATATATGGTTCCTGGGGCCCCATGCACCAGAAACCTGCTCCTCTCCCCCACCGTAGGTGCAGAGCAGTATTCCTCCTCACCCAGACATCAGTCCGCTCATCGATGACACAGTGGCTCTGCACAGAGAAGAGCTCCGGGGCCCGGTATGAGATGGTGCACCGCTGAGCTGCCCAGTCCTGGAACAGTGGCCCCAGAGCTCAAAAGTGGGACAACAGGTCATGGTCATGTGACCAAACGGGGGCATGCAGCAGAAGGGGTCAAGGATGGGGAGCAGGTGGGCAAAGGAACCTGGAGACTCTCTTACCTGCAGGGCCAGAGCCTGGCGGGAGCCCTCCACGTGGATGCATGCTTGATTCATGGAACCCAAGTCCATTAAAACCGGCTGCCCCTCATCTCCAAGCAAGATATTGGTGGGCTTCAGGTCCCTGTAGGGAAGTGGAAATGACCCATGAGTGTCCCTGGACAGGGAAGCTGGAATCCCAGGGGGCAAAAGAATCATGGGAGGAGAGCAGAGATCTCTCATTTCTCTTGGTGAGGCTCTTCCTTTCTGTCCCAGCAGGGACACAGGGCCCTCCCACTGACCTGTGGGCATAACCCTTGGCATGAATGGCCTCAAGGCCTCTGCAGATACCCAGCAGCAGCCGAAGGATCTGATCTTCAGTCAAGAAGTTGCCTGTGTCCTTCAGCCTTTCTATCTCGGTCCACAACGTACCTCTCTGCAACACAAGTTTCCCCACAGTTGGAGAGGCTTTTCAAGTCTCTGCTCCCTGAGCCTGATCCCTTCCCTATGTCAAAAGCCTATCGACCCTTTCACCACACACACTCCACAGTCACCCTTGGCTTCCTCTGAACCCCAAGTGGTCAAACCCAGGACATGGCTTCTGTTTCCTAACATGCTTGCCTGCTCACACAGGCCTTGGGAGGTGGCTCTGTTGCAACCCCCTCTGTAACCAGGAGACTTTCTGACCTTGAAGAAAGGCAGCAGCAGCCAGGCCTCATGTTTACTGCCCCGCTCCTTCAGACAATAAGCCACAAGGCGAAGGATGTTGGGCTGATAGAAGAGGCGATGCATGTCTGCTTCTCGCTGGGCGTCTTCCCGGTCCTGCTGCTCGTGACACAGGATCCGCTTCAGGGCGTAGAAGTGTCCATCATGTAACCCCTCCACTAGGTCCACATAGCTGAACCCACTGTGGGCCAAAGGGGTCAGTGAAGGACCACGGTCATCTCCCACATGGCTTGGACCCAGAACTCCCTGGGAGAAGAGGGGGCTGTCTTTCCCATTTATTAGAAACCCTCCCAAGACGTGGCTCTAAGAGACATCTGAAGACTATTACACTTTGAGCTCAAGAGCAGGGACATAGTAATCTTTGAGGTTCCACAGTCATAACGCAATGCTCTGAAAATGACAGATGCTCAATAAATATTAAATAAATAATAGTCAACATTTATCACGTGCTATGAACCAGGCATTGACCGAGACATTTTATATGTGTTCTCTCTTTTAATCCTCACAGCTCCATCAGTGACACAAGATCATTATCTCCGTTAAGGAGATGAAGAAACCATGGCTTATCAAGGTCACAGAACGTGGATCTAGGAGGCCTGGCCCCAGAATCCACTTTTTTGACTACGTGTAGCTAGGCTCTGTCAGGTGAGTTAAAGGATAGGTTAGAGAATAAAACCTTTATGCCCCTATCACGTTCAGACTTATGTCCCCCAATCACCACAACCCTGGGGACCAGCTAAGTGATTTCCAAACACTCACCCCTCCCCGAGTTTCTGGATGAAGAGGTAGCGCTTATTGTCAATGACGACAGTTCCCCGAGAGCAGACACAGAGCGCGTGGCCCATAGTGTCTCACTCATCCTCCTCAAGGACGTTCTGAGGCTGCCAAAGAGTTCGTCCAGGTTGAGTGGGCTCCTCCAGGCGACGCACTGGAGGCCCAGCGGATCATGCTGGAAGGGAAAAACCGGCAGGGTCGCGGGTCGGGCACAATCCAGATGACCCCTGGAGTCCCAATGTGGAGAGCTCAGGCCCAGGTCTCGGAACCTAGAAAAAACGGGCCCTGGCGACGCCAGCTCCAAGAAGCCTGGGGTCAGGTGCCTTGAAGCCTCAGGCCACACACTACCAGACGCTTCCTCCACCCCCAGCGCACCTTCGGGCGGCCCCGGCTCCCACGCCCGTCGCGCCGCAAACGTACGGCAGAGGCCAGTTCCGGGGGTCCGGGGGGGCGAGGCTCGGGCCCACCCGTTGCATGGCCCACCCTCGTCCTCGGCGCACAGAGCCCTGGGTTACCCAGCCCAGCCCCCCTACTGACCTGGCTCCGGCCAAAGGGAAGCGCCAGGGACCGGAAGCAGTGGTTACGTCATCAGTCCGCGCTGGCATAACGGCCCGCGGTCTCCTAGCAACCGCCGGGCGTCCGGAGGATGTGGGGGCGTGGAGCTGGGAGGCCGGGGGCGGGCTAGGCCTGGGGAGGACCGGTCCCAGGACCCGCAGAGGGTTCCACGCCTGGCCTTCAGTAGGGGTCAAGACGCAGGCACCTACGGCAAAGGGGAGCAAAGCCGGGCTCGGCCCGAGGCCCCCAGGACCTCCATCTCCCAATGCCGGAGGTAGGAGGCCTCATCCCTCCGGCGCGCTGGGTGGGTGACTACAGTTCAGCCCGGAGGGGGACGCAAGGAGGGGCGAGTACTGGCTGCTTGGCCCCCTAGAGCTCTGATCAGTACAACCTGGGAGGCTCTGGCCTGTATCCCACTACCTCGTCTCTGCGGTTAAGAGCTCAGGCTCTTGAACCAGACTAGGGTCTAAATCCGGTCTTAATAGATCTGAGGTCTCAAGCTGTGTGACCTCAGACAAGTTACATAACCTTTCGGAGTCTCTCTTTCCCTAACTGTAAAATAGGTATAATAGCACCTAAGGTTAAGTGCATGAACAGTGAGGCCAGACTGCCTAGTTCAGATCCCAGCTCTACTAAAATAGTTGTGTGACCTTGGACAGGCTACTTAATATTCTCGTTCCTCGATTTCCTCATCTGTAAAATGGGAATGATAATTATCTATCTCATCCAGTTGTCTGAAGATTAAATGAGATGTAAAGTGCTTAGCACAATATCTGACACACAGCCCTCAGTAAATGTCAATAAACAGAAATAATAATAATTATTATTATTACCCTGGTTCTCACATCCTAGGTTTGGGACTGTGAAGGCAGGAGTGGAATTCATAAATTCCCAAGCCTTGGCACCAGGCAGCTGTTTTTGACATCTCTTGCCCAGGCAGGCAGCGATCAATTGGAAAGGGGTGCTCTTCCAAAGAAGATGGAATGGTCTGGATGGTCTCTTTTGCTGAAACAGGGCTCTCTAGGAAAAAGATCCGTTTTGTAACCCTCCCCCCCCACATCACTGGGAAGATCTTCCTACAGTTTCCCTTGGTTCGGAACCTGTTTTAGCCCCCGGTTCTGACATTCATCTAGATTTAACCTGCTATGTGCCCGGCCCTGTGCTAGAAGCTGGGGATTCAAGATGGGCAAAAGGCACTTCCCATCCTCAGGGAGCTCAGTCTAGTAGAGCACTGCTTAGGATCGCCCGGGAATCTTGTTAAAATACAAATTCTGATTCTATAGGTCAGAGGTAGGACTCTGCATTTCTAACAAGCTCCCAGGTGATGCTGAGGAAGCTGGTTCAAATGTAAAGGATTTTACACACAGTAGAGTAGCGGGTGGCTGCAGGCTGGAGACAAAGTCCAGGCTAATTGCCTGGCAATTTGAGGTAGTCTCCGCCCCCTTGCTCTCTGAGGTTCCCTCCCAGGAATCCACCACGTGATGATCGGTCCGCTGTCTCTGACTCTAGGACCCCGGTAAGCGCCATGGCTCCCAAGAAGCCCCGCTGCCTTCCCTCCCTGCTGCTGCCGCTCCTGACGCTGCTGCTGCCCCAGGTAAGAAGAGAGGGTTGAACCGGCCGGCTGGGTGCAGTGAGGTGGGATCGGATCTGGCGGAGGAGAGAAAGAAAGTGAAAATAACAAAACAACGGGCAGGGCTAGTTCCATCTCATCTGCTCTCGGGAGACGCTGACTGCCCACTCCAGACCTCTGCTGAGCACGGTCTGTCCCCTTGCAGGCAGACACTCGGTCGTTCGTAGTGGATCGGGATCATGACAGATTTCTCCTGGACGGGGTCCCGTTCCGCTACGTGTCTGGCAGCCTCCACTACTTTCGGGTACCGAGGGTGCTTTGGGCAGACCGGCTTTTCAAGATGCGAATGAGTGGCCTCAACACCGTGCAGTTGTAAGAAGTGCTCGTGCAAGCCAGGGAGGGGTGGGATTTACTCTTCCTACCACCCCGTTAAGGGGCTCTGGACAGGAAGACTGGCTGGGTATGAGGAGGGATTAGAGCTCAGAGCCTCCAGGCCAAGGGTGGGAAAAGGCGGGCCGGGACCTCCTTCCAACAACTTCCTGGAGATTCCCTGCAAGGCCTGAGCCCTTAGGCCTCCCCGGCAGTCCCCTACCCTCCTTGGGCCCTGTTAACCTCTTCCTTTCTCAGTTATGTGCCCTGGAACTACCATGAACCAGAGCCTGGGGTCTATAACTTTCATGGCAGCCGAGACCTCATTGCATTTCTAAATGAGGCAGCTATAGCGAACCTGTTGGTCATACTGAGACCAGGACCTTACATCTGTGCAGAGTGGGAGATGGTGAGTTAGTTGGAGAAGGGATAGAACCACAGCCACCCATGTGCGGTTCCTACTATACCCATGTGCCCACACTCTCGGGCCACTTCAACTTACTCTCTTCTTACCTCCCTACTCCACTCTCAGCAAAACCTACATGTTTCTTTGTTGTCTTCGTGTTTGTCTCAGGGGGGTCTCCCAGCCTGGTTGCTTCGAAAACCTAAAATTCATCTGAGAACCTCAGATCCAGGTGAGTTGAGACAAAAGATTTACCACAGGAAAAAGTAAACAATAACAAAATGAGTCATTTGGGTGCCCAAAACAGAAGAGAGTGTCCCCTGATTGGAGATCATTCATTCAAATATTTATTGAGTGTTTCCTTCATGCCCAGCAGGATGCTAGAATCAGGGGGACCAGACAGACCCAGTCCCTGTGCAATGCAACTTATAGTGAAAGCAGCAGATTCTTAAAAAAACCAAAGACCTCTAAGATTATTGCAAGCTGTAGAGATACCACACAAGAAAACAGACAAGGAGTTGAGATCGTGAATAACACAGTGGGCCTCTTTTAGGTGGGGAGGTCAGAAATGGCTTTTCTGAGAAGATGACATTTCACTTGACTCTAGGGAAGGGAAAGCTCTGGTCATATGAAGAGTGAGGAGAGAATGAGCAGGTAGAGGGAATGGTATATTGTAAGACCCCGAGAATATTCTTCTCTGGGAAAGAATATGGCATGGTTGAGGCCAGCATGGCTGGAGCATAGCGAGTAAGGGAGAGAGCAGTGTGACATGAAATTGGTGATAGATAGTAACTATTAATGCAGGACCTTGTAGGCCATTGTGAGGGGTTCGCATTTTATTCTAAGCACAGTAGAAAGCCATTGAAAGAGTATAACCAGACATACCTGGTTTGTTTTCAGATTACTTGAGCCTGGATATGGAGAATGGATTGAGGGGAGCAAGGGTGGAGGTGGAGAAACTAATTGGGAGACTATGACTGTGGTTGAGGAGAGAGATGATGGCTCCTGGACTAAGGTGATGGTGATGGAAATGGAAAGAAGAGGGCAGAGTTGAGATACAGGTTGGAGATAAAAATCACCAGGACTGTTGATAGATTTTGATGGGAAGAGGAGGGGCGGGGATAGTGTGGGTAGGGGCCGGAAAGAGAGGAATCAAGTTTCTGGCCAGTCAAGGTGGTGGTGCCATTTACTGATACAGGGAAGATAGAGAAGACTAGGAGTGGCAAAGGAGCAACTCTTGGGGGTAAAAACAATACTTATGGTCATGTTAAATTTTTATCATATCACACTCAGGTGAGGATATTGCAAGCAATAGGATGTGTGAGTGTGGAGCCTCGGGGCGGGGCGGGGGTCTGAGCTAGAGAGAGAAATCTGGGAGTCGTCAGTCTAAATATGGCATTTACACCCATGGGGACTGAGACATCACCTGGGGAAAGAGCGTAGAGAAACAAACGATGAGAACTCAAGATTAAGCTCTGAGATGCCCAATATTTCAAGGAATTTGGATTTCATTTCAGGTGCAAATAGTAAGTCATTACAGCAAGGGAATAACTTTATCTGATTTATACCTTTTAAAAAGATCATTCTGGTAAATGCCTTATATCTGCTGAGGAACTCTCTAGGTACTGTTCCACTTCTTAGGGTGCTGGAGAGCTTTATGTCCCTTACAGCATTTCCTAAACTCAGTTGACTATGAAATACGTTTAAAATGATAAAGTATGGCTGGAACACCAAACATGCAATCTCTGTTTTTCTCAAGAAAACCAGTGACCTCTTCGTTGCTAAATCCATGGTGATTTCTTAGGCCTCATCCTCCTTGACCAATCAGCAGCATTCGGCACAGTCTATCACTCTGTCCTTTGAAATACCTTCTTCTCTTGGCTTCCATGATGCCACACTATCTGGTCCCTGCCCCTCCCCCCTAATCTTTTTGACCACTTCTCAGTCTCTTACTCATTCTTCTTTATTTTCCTTTCCGCTAAATGCTGGCTTGTTTTAGGGCTCAGTCCTTGGGTGCTTTTCCTTTCTAACTATGTTCACTCCGTAGATGATCTCATCCTTTCGCCTGGCTTTAAATTCCATCTAATAGGTAATAACTCTGAAATGTGTATCTCCAGTCAGGACCCTCCCTTGGCCTCCAGAAATGTATATCCAACTGTCTACTTGGCTTCTGCATTTGGAGATCTAAAAGGCATAATGATGCAACTCAACTCCTGTATTGCTTCCCAAACCAGCAGTTCCTACAATCTCCCCATCTCGGTTAACAGCAACTCTGTTTCCCAACTGATCGGGCTAAACACTATGGTATGTTTGAGGCCTATTTTTCTCTCACACCCCACATTCAATCCATCAGAAAATCCTGCCAGCTTTATCCTCCAAATATATCGAATTCAACTACTTTTCATCACCCCCACTGCCACCACCCTGGTCCAAACCACCTCTCAGCTGGACTATTTTAATAGCTTCCCAACTGGTTGCCCTTCTTTGCCCCTCCCCCATGTAGTCTATTCTCAATACAGCAGCCAGGGGGATCCTGTTAACATATGTTTAATTATCTTGGATCATGTCATTTCTCTGCTTAAACCTCTCCAATAGGTTCTCATGCAGAATATGACCCATGGATTCCTTAAAATGGTCTACTAGGTCCTACCAATTGGACAGGCACCTCCCTGACATCTGCCCTTCTCCTCATTGTCCAGCGGCCTCATTGCTGTTCTTCAAACCCACCAGACACGCTCCTGCTTTGAGGCCTTTGCACGTGTGCTCCCTCTGTCCTCCTGCACAACCTCGTTCTCAGGGAGGCCTTCCCTGGGCTGCCCTCTAACAAACATTTAAGCTCCCCACCCCACCATTTTTTATCCTCTTTCTCTGCTTTATCTCTTGTCCTTGGCATTAACGCACTATATATTTTACCTATTTATTTATCATCTGCCTCCCTCACTGGAAATTCCACGACAGCAGAGATTTTTGTCTGTTTTGTTCTATTCTATATCCCTAATACCTAGAACAGTGCTTGGTGCAGTCAGCAACCATAAATATTTGTTGAATGAGATTTAACGTCTGCTTGGATCAAAGGAGGCAATAAAACCTAGGCCTCCTTTATACAGAACACAAAATGTAAAAGAATTAACCGTTTTAAGACTACGAAAACATCTTCCACTGAACCCACCTTGGAGAGTCTGCTTCCTGCTAGGCATGGTCTTCAATGATAGGGACGCAGGCACTGAAGCGGAGAGACGAGGCTCCTGCTCACCGGTGGGGAGACCAGCGGTAAAGAACTACGGAAATAAATGCTTCATTGTAATTGGTTAAGTGCTTCAAAGAGAAGTATGAGATGATGCGAGAGTGTATAACAAGGGGGTCTACCCTAATGTGGGACATCAAAGCTTTTCTTGAGGAAGTGAGATGTAAGTTAGGACCTGGAGCCTGAGTTGGAGTTGGCTAGGTAAAGAGGGTGGGGAGAAAGTGTCAGGCAGAGGTGATAACATGCAGGAAGACCCTGAGGATGAATCCACAAATAGGAGTTGAGAGTTTAAGGCATGATGCCTACTGTAATGATCTTTCAATTGATGACTTCAATCCCTAGACTGTCAGGGTACAGGTCAGACAGTCTACATTTCTGCGAATTGCCGTGCTACTTCAGAGCAATCTCAAGTATACACTGATTATATAATAATAGCTCCATACGATGTATTTAACATTTTTCTTCCATTTAAAAAATAACCTTACGAGAAATACAACTTTAAGGTTCCCTATGCTCAAATTTCATTGCCATGCAAACATACAAGTGTTAGGGTTGAGAGTTTCTTCTGACAAGAGTAACTGCTCCCCAGATTTAGTTGTGGACAAGTGGATGCAAACTGCAGCCCTGAGTTCAGGCAGCACTGAAGTTGCCAGCACTGATGCCGGGGGTGGGGGCTGCAGAGGTGGGGGTGTCCTAACAAGCAGAGCACTGCTCCTTCCTTTAGACTTCCTTGCCGCAGTGGACTCCTGGTTCAAGGTCTTGCTGCCCAAGATATATCCATGGCTCTACCACAATGGGGGCAACATCATTAGCATTCAGGTACAAGTGGCAAGTTGACTGGGCAAGGGGAAGGAGGTGCCAGGGGTCCTGAACCTTCTCCACCTCATAGCTGAGCTCCACCTGTCCCTTCCCCTGGCAGGTGGAGAATGAATATGGTAGCTACAGGGCCTGTGACTTCAGCTACATGAGGCACCTGGCTGGGCTCTTCCGTGCGCTGCTAGGAGACAAGATCTTGCTGTTCACCACAGATGGGCCTGAAGGACTCAAGTGTGGCTCCCTCCAGGGACTCTATACCACTGTAGACTTCGGCCCAGGTCTCCTGAGCAAGGGTGAGGAGTGGAGTTGGGGAACGGGCCCCTCTTCTATGATGTTTATCTTTCACCTTTGCCTCCTTTCTGCAGCTGACAACATGACCAAAATCTTTGCCCGGCTTCGGAAGTATGAACCCCATGGACCACTGGTGAGGAGCCAGAAGGGAGGGCAATCAAAGCAAGAGTCAGGGTTGGGATTGGGTCCAGCTCAGCTCTCATCTCACTCACGGCTCCTTTCACTTCACACGCTAGGTGAACTCCGAGTACTACACAGGCTGGCTGGATTACTGGGGCCAGAACCACTCCACACGGTCCATTCCATCTGTAACCAAAGGACTAGAGAAAATGCTGAAGCTGGGAGCCAGTGTGAACATGTAACTGGAGACACTGGGGCCAACATGAATCTGTAACTGGGTGTTGGGAAAAGTTAAGATTCAGTGGGTCAGCTTTTACCTTTCCCCCCGCCCTCCCCCACTTCAGGTACATGTTCCACGGAGGTACCAACTTTGGATACTGGAATGGTGAGTCCAGATGGTCCCTGGGGCAGAAGCAGGGAGGTAGCAAGGAATCAGAATTTGATGGCTGGGGGCATTAGGATGTCTAGAAGCTGGATATGGCCAGCACCGCCCCCTCTGATGGCAGAATTCTCTGCATGAATTTCTTTGCTTAGTGTCTATCATCTGAAAGATATATTGAATTAATTAAATGGGTTTGACCGCAGGTGCTGATGAGAAGGGACGCTTTCTTCCAATTACTACCAGCTATGACTATGATGCACCCATATCTGAAGCAGGGGACCCCACACCTAAGCTTTTTGCTCTTCGAGATGTCATCAGCAAGGTGCCCTACCACTTCATTAAGCGCCAAAGGCTTTTATTAATTTGGGGGAAGGGAGTGCCCAAATTGTTTGTAAAGGGATTGTTGTCAGGGCCACAGAGCTCTCTGAGCATCACATGGAAGCATTTCCCACCCACCCAAATGGGACTCCCTGGGGAGATACACAAATATGTACAAAATTACTGGATCTTCATGACCCCTGAAGCCGTTCCCTGGACCCCAGGTTAAGAACTCTGTGCTAGGGTCTTGGAATAGGGGTTGTTTGTGTGGTTTTCTTATGACTCCTGAGAGAATTTGGGCTCAGTTCCAGGAAATTCCCTTGGGACCTTTACCTCCCCCCAGCCCCAAGATGATGCTCGGACCTTTGACATTGCACCTGGTAAGCTCCTCCCCATTTTTTCTCCCATTCTACTCCTTGATTCTCTAAATAGCCCAGTCTGTCCTGCCCTCAGTTCTGATACTTCCCCCTTATTCTAATAGGATGGGGATTTGCTGGATTTCCTAAA
This sequence comes from Diceros bicornis minor, assembly GCF_020826845.1. Classification (NCBI taxonomy): domain Eukaryota; kingdom Metazoa; phylum Chordata; class Mammalia; order Perissodactyla; family Rhinocerotidae; genus Diceros; species Diceros bicornis. The sequence continues at coordinate 9,541,301 of NC_080776.1, read as the reverse complement.
CTTCCTGTGCCCTCAAGGGCCCATCCATTCAATCTTGCCAATGACCTTTGAGGCTGTCAAGCAGGTAAGGCGTAATCTCACATTTGGTGGGTATGGCAACCTTCCTCAACAGCTGTAGCCACAGGTTCCCTCAGCTCAGCATTTTGCCCACAGCACCCTTTCTTCTCTCTCAGTCCATCTTAAGTACTCCTTCTTCCCCACCCAGGACCATGGCTTTATGTTGTACCGGACCTTCCTGAGCTATACTGTTTCTAAGCCAACACGATTCTGGGTGCCAAACAACGGAGTCCATGACCGTGCCTACGTGATGGTGGATGGGGTGAGTCCCAGTTTCCTCTCCTCCCCGGCACCCTTAAGCCTTAAGTCCCCATATCTACCTTTTCCCATTGCCTGCTCACATTTGCAGGGGGTCCAGGGATAAGCTGGGATGAGAAAAGGTTCAACTAAGGATAAGGTTCCAGAATGGATGGGTAACTGACAGAAGGGCTGCACTCTCTTTGCCCTCCAAATAAGCGTCCTAACGTGGCTTCCTGTGTGATGGCCACGAGCTAGACGCTGGGCCCTTCCTCTCATAGAGACTCTCATCCACAGGTGTTTCATGGTGTTTTGGAACGAAACATGAAACACAAATTATTTGTGATGGGGCAAGTGGGGGCCAAACTGGACGTCTTGCTGGAGAGCATGGGGAGGCTCAGTTTCGGGTCTAACAGCAGTGACTTCAAGGTAAGCTAGTTCTGCCCGCCCCCTCGCCCTCATACTCTTACTGACCAAACTCCCTTGGAAAGATAGGAGTCAAATGGCAGATAAACAAGAGCCATGTCCTTAGGAGTTAGGCAGCAAAGCAGTGGCTTCTGGTATCTGGACATGGCCACTAGCTGCATCCCAGGACTTCGTTAGGGACAGTCGGGCCTCAGAGCTTAGTGAGTGATGAATGCGCCTTTGCCTTCTCCACAGGGCCTCTTAGAGCCACCAGTTCTGGGGCAAACAGTCCTTACCGAGTGGCTGATGTTCCCTCTGAAAGTTGATAAGCTTGTAAAGTGGTGGTTTCCGCTCCAGCTGCTGAAAAAGTCACGTCCTCAAAATCCCTCTGGCCCCACCTTCTACTCCACAACGTTTCCAATTTTAGGCTCAAGTGGGGACACATTTCTCTACCTACCTGGATGGACCAAGGTATTGCTCACGATGCTGGTTGGGGTGGGGAGTGGGGTGGGAAGAGAGGAAAATCATGGAAGGCAGGGAGCAGAAATTATTCCTCATTAGAAACCCCAAAGGGGATGATTCTCCCCCCTTAAGAGCTGACCCTTTATTTTCCTCTCTCTTCCCTCCTTCCCAGGGCCAAGTCTGGATCAATGGGTTTAACTTAGGCCGCTACTGGACAAAGCGGGGGCCACAACAGACCCTTTATGTGCCAAGACCCCTGCTGTACCCTAGGGGAGCCCTCAACAAAATCACGTTGCTGGAGCTAGAAAATGCGCCTCCCCAGCCCCAAATCCAGTTCCTGGATAGGCCCATCCTCAACAGCACCTTGCATAGGACATACATCTATTCCCTCACAGCTGATGTACAAAGTACCCCTGAGCCAATGGAGTTAAGTGGGCACTGAAAGAAAGGTAACCCTTGGACCTGAGACATGGAGGGGGCAGGATGCCTTGGTGCTGGCCACAGTGACCACATGGAACCACAGGCCACAGGCCTGAATGTAAGTTCAAGGGCAGTTTCCATGCCAAACTTTATTGTGATTAAAGTTCCAGAGATGGTCCCACCTCCACACACCTCTGTGGCCCTGTCTTTGCCCTGGTTCCCGAATCCCCCTCACCCTAATCTTCCAAATACTCTCCGGTTTCGAGGGAAGGAAGAAACCTAGGGCTAGTGTGAAGGTGCCCTCGCAGGGCCTAGAGCTGGCCCCAGTCGGAGCTGTAAGAGATCAGGAAGAGGGCTTCCCAGCCTGACGGCGGTGATGCTGGAGGCAGCGTGTGGAGCAGAAAGAGAAGTCGAGGTAGTGAAAGGGAATGAGGCCTTGGAGGGATGTCCCACAACTCCAGCAGCGTCTGAACGAGAGGAAGAAAATGGCTGGACTGGTACCCCAGAAACTTCCCAATGCAGCTCTCCCCATCCCTCCTCCTGCCATTTGTTTTGCCTCCAAAGGTTTGCAGAACATCTCAAATCCCCTCAACAGCCTTTCAGAGTCCTGTGCAGACACTCATTCCACTCACCCCAAATGGTCCCCACAGCATCACAGTCTGCCCGCTCCCACCTGCCCCCTCCACGTACCGAACATTGACGACGGCAGGGTCGGGGAGCTGAGGGGCAGGGGCTCCCGACTGGGCAGCGAGGCGGCGCTCTGCAGCCAGAGCTCTCTGAGGGGAACAGGAGCTGCGTTCAGGTCAAGGCCCCAGTGGTGGAGAGCATCCCTAAGAAGTGACGGCTGCACACTAGGAAGGGACCGGACCTCTAAGGAAGTCTCGCCGTGGAGAGAGAACCTGCAGCCTCACCTTCTCGCGGTCGCTGAGGGCGGCAAAGCGCCGCTGCTCTTCTTGCTCCCGCATCTCCTGCTCCCGCTGCCTCCGCTGCTGTTCTTCCCGCTGCCGCCGGGCTGCCTTCTGCGCCCTTTTCCGCAGAGCCTGCCGCGCCTCCATGTCTGGTGTCAGTGGCCCTGGCACCTGGAGGATTCCCGGGAAAGTATGAGGTAAGGCCTATGCAAACTATGCTTGGTAAAACTGTAAGAAAGGAGGAAAGATCTAGCCAGGATCTATGGTGGTGCCTTCCCACTCTGCTTCTTCCTTTTCCAGCTGACCTGAGCCTTGTTGTAATCATAAGCATCTGGATTCTTCTCCATGAACCTTCGGAACTCATTGCGTGTTGATCTGTCAGCTGCAACTGTATACGGTGGCCGGGCCCGGGAGTCCCTGGGTGCGAAAACCCAAAAAAATGGGTTCAGCTTGCCTCCTGCATCTCCCAACATCACCCACCCAGACCAAGGGGCATACTGTCGAGTAGCCAGTGCCAACGTTAGCCTCCAGATCACCCTCCCTACCTGAAAAGGGACCAGCAGGTGGACCCCTACTTACAGCACAGTGGGGTCGGCACCTGCCTCCAGCAGCAGGCGAACCACTGAGCCTCTCCCAGCTGCAGCTGCTGCGTGCAGGAGGGTGAAGCCACTGGAGCCCAAGGGGGCGCTGAGCAGAGACAGAACTCCAGGGTCTACGGGGCTGGCTGCTAGCTGGAGCTTCAGCATCCCAACGTCTCCAGCTCGGCAAGCAGCTAGAAGTACATCCCAGAGCTCTGGCTGACCAGGGGCCTTGGCCTCATCTGGGGCAGGCCCCAAAGGGGCTGCAGGTGCCTGGGCCGACTGTGAGAAGGCCTCATCTTCTTGAGCTTGCTGGAGAAGAGTCATATGTGCCCCAGCCTCCAGGTCTCGGCTTTTCTCCCTCTTGTTCCTTTTTCTCCTCCTCTGCTTGGGCAATACCTCAAACTCACGAAGATCCAGGGTCCCAAGTGTCAACTCAACTAGCTCCAACTGTACCTGGAAGCTGTCCTCTTCCTCTGACTCTGAACCTAGGGAAAAAATTGACGTGTTAGATCCATCTAAAGAATAAGCAGAGGGTGGAAGGGTGTGGGCTGCCCCAGATGTATAAGAATGTACATGAAGAGATAATCCAGCATCTTGAAATAATATTGTTTGTATTCTGTCACCTGAGATAAAGGAGCACATCAAGGGCTGAAGCCATTGGTATCACATGCAGAAATGGGGCTCGCGGCCCAGGCCCAGAAGGAGCTCTACAGGGACAGGAGTCTCTGGGCATTCCCCGTGAGCAGCCTCGGGATGGTGCATAGCAGAGGAAAGCCTGGGGGCAGTGGCAGCCGTGCAAGCCAAGAGCATGCAGCCAGGGAAGCAGCCCTTAGCCCAAAAGCAGAGCATCCAATAAGACAGGTAAATTATGTGAGATTCACCCAACACATATCCAAGCATCTACTACATGCTAAGACTTTTCTACGTGCTGGGGATACGTCAACGAACAAGAGATAATAGGAGATTTGGAAAGGTCACTGAACGTGTCTCAGTAATTGCTACCATATGCCCCATGTTATTAACAGACCTGTGTGTGTGTAAGGGCTCATCTATAAATAGGGAAGTGGGTCAGTTATGAGAGTAGGGGATTTGCCTCTTGCATTTCCAGGACAGACCCAGATAGAAATATGGCAATTCCCAGATGGTGCTCAAACCCTGTTTGGGAGCGTCCTCGTTCTGCCCAGCTGCCTCATTTTCATCGCTGGGGACCCTTCTTTCTTCCTCAACAGCCTTCTTCCTCTCTCTCATTGTCTTCCAGTGTGTCTGAGCTAAGTCCAACCTGACTGTCTCCCGGGGGTCTTCTCCTGCCATAAAACAAAAGATGTTTCTCAAGTTTAGCTGAGGAGAAGCCAGCCCAGGTTTCTCTCAGTGAAGATGCCATCACGCTGCAGTCCTAGAAAATTATCTGGATGCACAAATGAGAACCTGAAGATTGGGCTGGAAGGTCTAGGGAGTCTAGGGATCTGGATAAAAGGCTTACCATAAATATGCAGGGTAGTCAGCTTATGGAGCACACGCTGTAGCTCTCGGAAGGTGGGTCTGCGGGTAGCGAGGGGGATATCCCAAAGTCGGGGATCCCCCCGTTCCAGGGGTGCCCCGTGGCCTCCGAAGAACAAGGACCGGCCAGAGCGAGGGGCACGCAGCAGTATTGTCCCAGCCTCCCCCAGTGCCTTAGCCCAGTCTGGCCCTGCCAGCAGGTCACGAACATCCTGGAGAAGACAGTAACTCAGCCCTGCATGGCTTCACTTGCTGTTAAATCTCCAACCAAAAAATGGCCCACAAATCATATGAAGAGGTAGATGACACAGAGAGAGGAAGAATGAGAGGACTAAGACTGCTGAGGATCCATCCCTATTCTGTCTTTGTCTCCCCAGAAATAATGAAGGCTGGAAGGATACAGGAGTCAACCTCCCTACTGTAACATTTAATGAGTTGAGAAAGAAAAAAGTATGGATTAGAGGACCACCAGATGTGGGACACCCAACTCACCTTATACAGTGTGGCTTCATTGTAGCGCCTCAGGTTGGCTCCAGCAGAGCGAGAAGCCCCACCCCGGGCATCCCGAAGCCCCTGGGCTGTGCCCCGCTTGGCCCGCACTGTGTAGCGGTGAAAGGTTTTGTGTGTCACCACTTCTCTTCTGTAGACAGCACAGACTCAGTACTGGAAACCAGCTGGTACTCCCAGGCTAACAGGATCCATTCCATCCTCACCCCATGCAGCACCCTCTCACCCTTGGAAAATGGCACCAGCAAAGTGCCCAGCTGCAGCCATGAGCACCACGCAGGATCTGGGACCTCCACTTGGCAGGTTCTGTAGCAGCAGTTCTGGTTCTTCTGGGGGCACCTGGACGACAGAGGAGCAGCACAAACATCCTATCTGTTGCATCCACTGAGAGCAAGAAACCAAGTGCCACTGCTAACAGCTTCACACGCATTCCTTCATTTAATACAACCACCCCAAGGCTCATCAAGATCAAGTGATATAATCACAATTCAAACCTAGATTGGTCTGTTTCCAAACTTGATTCCATTAAACTTGATCATTCCAGGATTCAGGCCAGTTCAATCCAAAACTATGCTGTCAAGTGTGATACCCACACCCAACAGGAAGGAAGGGAAGAAGTGAAAAATGGACTAGGCTATGGGGAAATCTAGAATGACTGTATAAAAGGCTGGAGTTCACTGCACAACCTGTGCTGACACTTGCCTGGCGAGGACCTAGGACACAGCGATAGGCATAAAGAAACTGGCCCTGCGCATTTTGGAAAAGAACCCGATGTGGGTGGAAGCCTCGGGGTCTGTTAGGCTTCTCCAAGTCAGGCCTCTCCTCATCCAGTATCTGCAAGTCCTCCTCATTGGCTGAGTCTGAGTCTTCTGATCCTGAGATGCTGGAAAGATCTCCTGAGAACAACATGAGATACACGAGTTTGGTGCCCTATCTCTGACCTCTCCTCAAGCTCCTCCACTAGGGCCTTCCTCCACCCCATGTCCTACCCCCACACGGCTCTCCCACCAGACCTCACCTGTGGAGCTCTGCTTTTCAAAGTCCACGGCAGACAGGAGAGGCTTGTCCTTGAGACGCTGCTTTAGGTTAAACCGATGCCAATCAAGCTTATAATGTTCCCTCTAGCAGGAGGAGAGGGAGGCAGAATGTGGAAATATGCCCAGCCTGGCGTTTTATGATACCCAAGACCAGGTAACACCAACTGCCTTAGTCAAAACATGGACCTCTATTAATTAAAGACAAATGTCTGTCTTCACCCACCATTATACTTTTGCTTCTACCATTTAACTCTGCACCTGGCCCTTTACCTGTTCCTGGTGGTTCTGGAAGGTCTGGTCACAGGTTGAACAAAGTAACTTCTCTGAAATATCTGGAGGACCCTGGAGTGATTTTCTTTCTGGGCTTGCTCTCTCCCCTGAACCTAAATAAGGGGAGGGTAATTAGAGGTAGAAAGGGAGCCCAGGGGCCGGCCCCACGGCTTAGCGGTTAAGTGCGCGCGCTCTGCTACTGGCGGCCCGGGTTAGGATCCCGGGCACACACCAATGCACTGCTTGTCCAGCCATGCTGAGGCAGCATCCCACATACATCAACTAGAAGGATGTGCAAGTATGACATACAACTATCTACTGGGGTTTTGGGGAGAAAAAGGGAAAAAAAAAAAAGGAGGAGGATTGGCAATAGATGTTAGCTCAGGGCCGGTCTTCCTCAGCAAAAAGAGGAGGATTAGCATGGATGTTAGCTGAGGGCTGATCTTCCTCACTAAATGAATGAATGAATGAATAAACAAACAAATAAATAAGAAAGGGAGCCCAAATCCACAGTACCAGAATTACACACAAAGCAGAGGAGGATACAACAGAACGAGATGGCATGTCCTTGCCTTCAAGGAATTTATAACCTAGTAATTGCGAAGAAAATGGCGCAGCAATCACTTGGTACAATAAATATGCTTCTGAAAAGATGTATGTAAAATGAATATAAATCAAACATTGTATTTAAATTAACCAAAGGGATTGTTTAGAGGAATCCTGTAGAAAATAATTTTTGGTAAGGTTAAAATTATTTTTAACTGTGCAAAAACCACTTCTGAAATACCAGTTTTTTAGCTTACATTTCCAATTACAGTGTGCAGTTTGGTTTTAAAAAGTATAAGAAAAACAGCTGGAAACAAACCAAAGTTGTACAAAACCAATAAAAAGTCTTATATTTAGCAAGAAGGAATGATTTGATTGGAATCCAGTTAAATTTAGACTTATATCTAGGAATTTTGAAAATATATCTAGGAATTTTCAAGTATTTCTGCAGGCAGTGGTGTAACGTGATGAGACATAAGCAATGGCAAGAGATCTGTTAAGACAATTCAGGGGCCTGTGCTGGAAACAACCCAGAGATTGAGTGAATTTAAGATAAATTTTATTAAACGGAAAAAGATGTCAATAAGGGCTCCTCAGCTGTGGAATACCAACAAGAATGTGTTCCCTAGAAGAGCAATACGCTCCAAAGAGCCCTGTCACGGTCCTCATGGGTGCACACCACGCCTTCCCGGGTACCTGGACAGGAAGTCTGCAGAGCCTGGGCCAGAGCCTCCCCGGGAGCGTGGCTCACTAGGCGGAGGCCCTGAAGGACCGGAGCATCCACGCTGAGGTCAAACAGGGAGACCGACGCAGGAGCCTGGGCTGCAGCTGGAGCCGGCGACATGGCTGAGCAGAAATTACTGAGAAGCAGCTCCTGGAGCGGAAAGGGGGTAGGAAACAGAGCTCCCCAAAGCGAGATCCTACTGCCGCGACTCCCGCATGCGTGACTTGGTCTCCCCCACGCCGCAAGACACCCTGGCCCTCACCCTGGTACCAGGAGTCAGTTCTGGGGTTAATCCGTGACCCCAGCCCGCTTTCTCCCAAGTCCCGTCTCGGGCCACACAAGAGTGAAATGGGGGCGCATCCACCTTCCTAACTGAGGCCCATAGAGTTAAAATTACTGAAGTTTCCTAGCCGACCGCGATGAGCTCCAGCAATGACTATACCGCGTGGACTCGCCCCCGCCCTCGGAAGCTGCATCAAACGTCCCCGGGAACCGAGCGGCACGTACGTCCACTGTTCGAAGCCAGGATTTCGGCAACACAACAATCTCGTCACTACGGAGTAGCGAAGAGGACAAAACGACTGCGCCGGCACCTGAGCCCCGCCCCACGTAGCGCGAGCTATTGGTCCTCCGACTGTCCAAGACCCGCCTCGAGCCCTTGGTCCCGCCCCCGAAGCCGATAATTGGCCGTCGTGTCTCCACCCCCCATGCTCATTGGTCAGGCTGGCTGCGGGTGACAGTGAGTGGCAGACGCCGGGCCTAGCGCTCGGGTCTGGCCGAGCCCAGCGGAGCCGACGGAAGCCCTGGAATCACCCGGGTCACCGTTCTTGAGGGGAGACGCGAGACCGGTTACTGGAATCCCAGGGTCCGGGCCTGGCCTGGCCAGGGGTGTCGGCGGAGCCCTAAGTGAGCTCGCAGCGGGTAACGGGGGAAGGGGCGCCGCGGGCGGGGCGGAGGCGCGCCGCCGGAATGTTTTGATAGCGGGGGCGCGCGGCCGGGGGTGCGCGGGGGCGGCGGGGGCGCGCGCGAGGTTGTCCGCTGTTGGGAGCCGAGCCCTCGGCCTAGGGCCGGCTACCCGGGGGCGCCCTGGGCTCGGGTCGTGGCGGCTGGGTGTCGGGAGGCAACCAAGCCCCCCTGGGGTATCGGCTGTCGGGCTGGCTCGGTTCCTCCAACATCCGCAGGAACCTCTGAGCCCACGCTGGGTCTCCCTGGGCCCTGGGTCCACACTGTCCCGGTGACGGGTGAGTTCCCTGAGGGCTTGGTCAGCTCCTTTGGACCCAGGGCTCTCACCCACCAGGGAATCCCACCGGGCCAGGCTGGGCCGTGCTCCACAGTCCCAGGGTCTACACTGACTGGGTGAGTGCCACCTAGACCCCTGGCTCCGGGGACCTAGGGAACCCACAGTTCACCCAGGATCTGGGTCTACACTGACCCAGTCGTGATTTCCCATCCAGGAGATATGCCTGCCTGCTGGGCCTTTGGTGCTAGGGAAGCAGGGGAAGGGGTTGATGAGAAAGGTCCCCTTGAGAAAAGACTCTCTTCTTGGGTTTTGGGTTTGGGGTTTTATGGACCTTGAGAGGCCTGTCTAATTTCTGAGGCTGAGGTTGGGTAATAAAGAAACAGTCCAGAGGGGCCGCCAACCTCAGGCCTCTACTGACTCAGTCTTCACAGGTTCAATAAGCCACTTCTTGGGATCCTAGAGTTGGCTGAGTGGCCCTGTATAGACAACCAGAGGAAGTGGGCATAGCCCTAGGCTGGAAGGGTGCCTCTTCCCCACTGCAGCCCCGCTGCCCCATGCTTGGCCCCTCTTAGTGGGGAGGGTGGGGGGGTGCGAGGGGGGGTTTCTTTCTGTCCCCACTCCCCACTCTCTGGGGCCTGACCTTCTCTTCCGGCAGCTGCAGAGCCAGGGCATCGAGGGCTGAAGCGGAGCAGACACTGTCCATGGAGCTGGTAGGACCATGTGCTTATCTCAAACTTTGGTTTACACAGTGCTTCCAACTGCTAGTCACTTGTGAGACCAGGGTTTCTCCAGGAGGGGAGGGGAGGGCCCCTTTTCTCCACTGAATATAAGTTGAAAGCCCCTCCACCCCCAAAGGGGAGAGTCTGGCTTTAGGCCAGCAAGGCCTCAGTAGACACTCAATAAAGGGTCTGGGAATGACTGACCTCACTGGTCAGGGAAGGCCTCCCAAACCCTGAGCTTGCTGCTTTCCTTGGGTTATTCCTCCTCCTCTGCCTTTGAGCCAAGAAGACTGGTAGTGAAGACCAAGCCCAAGGTTCCTGCTCACTCCTTCGGGCCTAGGAGGCAGGGCAGCAGACGAGTTGTACTGGGGTCTGAACCTGGGTCTCTTCTTCCTTGTCACTGGCAGGTGGACACGGTGGACAGGGGGCGGTGGTGATGGCGCAGTTTGACACTGAATACCAGCGCCTAGAGGCCTCCTACAGTGATTCGCCCCCGGGGGAGGAGGACCTGTTGGTGCACGTCCCTGAGGGGAGCAAGTGTGAGTTCTCGGACATGACAGCCAGAGCTGGGACATGGGGGGAGTTGGGGGAACACTGAGGGAGAAAGGGGCTTACGTTTCTTCAGGGCCTTGACATCTCTGCTCCTGTGCCCACAGCACCTTGGCACCACATCGAAAACCTTGACCTCTTCTTCTCTCGAATATCCTTCGTGTCTCTGTGTTGGAGATCTGGGACCTTTAGTCCCTCTCTAAGCCAGGCCCCTGATGGGAAGTTGGGGTGGGTTTGACTCTCCCTGGAAGGGGGGTGGAATCTTGAGGCTGAAAGTGGCTGGGAAAATAATGATCGTTATAAATAATGATACCTCACATATACCAAGAGCTCTGTGCTTTGTACTTCGTGGTGTTAATTTATAAAGAAGCTTTCTAAGGGTGATCCTCCTTTTTGATGGCATGCTAATAACCATAATAACTACTGTGTTTTGACTCATTCTGTGTCAGCTCTGTGTTAAATACTTTACATGCATTATTTCAGACCTAATAATCCTGTGAGGCAGGTGCTATTATTCCCAATAGACCACTGCAGACAACAGCTGAGAGAAGTTAAGTAACTTGGCCAAAGTCACCTAGCCAGAAAGTCATAAAGCCAGGACTTAAGCTCAGGGGTGTGACGCCAAAGTCTGTGCTCTTACCTGCTGTCTCTACCGACCACTTTTTCTTAACAATCACACGTTTACAATCTACACCAGAAGAATGGCTTTACTTGTATGCTCATCGGGGAGATCTTTGAGCTCATGTAAGTATAAGGGATGAATGATGTGTTGAAGGAATACATCTCTGTCTCTCCTCTCCTTGAGCTCCCGCCTGGCCCTACCTGCCAACGCAGTGGAGTCCTAGGCTCACTAGTTCAGGGACTGGGTGTGGCACGAAAATTTACAGCCCCACCTTTTATCTCTCCCTTAAAAGGAAAGCTTTCCAAGTCCTGTCTCTTCCACAAAGAGAACTCAGACTTGGTCATTTCATCAGAGCTCCAGTGGAATGGGCATGGTTCAGTCAGGAGGTCTCAGAGATGCCAGCTACTTCCTCGAGAAAAATCTCTGTTCTGCCTTGGTTACATCTCAGGCCTGCTGCTGGGCAGAGAGCCTTCTAAGAGGAAGGAGCCATATGGCCTTGCCAAAGGGGAAGGGGTTGGGGAACCCTCCCTCAGTAAGAAAAGAGTTCAAATCCCCAAAGGGCTTCTAACTCCTATCTCAAAAGGAAATCAGGGCCTGGGGACCAGAGACCACAATCACAAGACCTTTGGCAGAGTCCAGTAAGTGGTGGCAGAGCTTACTCTGAGGAGAGGAAAGGAGGCTGATGCTGTGGCACCTGAGGCTAAGAGCAAAAATAGGTGGTTTGGACCTGAAGGTCCCCTGGGGCTGAGCATTAGTGAGAGCCCACTGGGAGTTCTCCAGCCCCTCCATTTCCCAGAGGCTGCTCCCCAATCTTGACTCTTCTCTTTTCCCATCTTATTTTACTGGTGCCTCTCGGGCTCTCGGACTGTGTCCCTTTTCCCATTTCCCCAGGCAGTTCCTCTTTGTGGTTGCCTTCACCACCTTCCTGGTCAGCTGTGTGGACTACGACATCCTATTTGCCAACAAGCTGGTGAACCACAGTCTTCACCCTACCGAGCCCGTCAAGGTCACTCTGCCAGATGCCTTTTTGCCTGCCCAAGTCTGTAGTGCCAGGTAAGGGCTGCAGGTCAGAGGGCACCAGAGCCTGTAGTTCTGCTAGCAGTTAGGGAAATGGAGTGGAGGGTGAGGCAGTTACCCATTCCCTAGAGCACAGACTCAAGCTGAATCCTGCAGGATAGCAGTATGTCTGCAAGATTCCTCAAGGCCACCCCTCCTGCCCTCCTTTTTCCCCACCAGGATTCAGGAAAATGGCTCCCTTATCACCATCCTTGTCATCGCTGCTGTCTTCTGGATCCACCGGCTTATCAAGTTCATCTATAACATTTGCTGCTACTGGGAAATCCACTCCTTCTACCTGCATGCTCTGCGTATCCCCATGGTGAGACTGGGGAGTTGGGCAGTTAGCACCACAGCCCGAGACATCTTCTGCAGCCTGGGAAGGGCGGGGTGTATTCCTGGGCATCAGGCATCCTCATTGTTGTTGGTGGGTCAGGGAGCATCTGCTTAAAGGCTCCCCTCAGCTAAAGACAGGACCCCCGAGCCTCACAGCTAATGCGGGGCAAGGGGCCGAAGCACAAGCCCACCTTCCATACCTTGTCTCTTCCCCACTCCCCAGTCTGCCCTTCCGTACTGCACGTGGCAGGAAGTGCAGGCCCGAATTGTGCAGACGCAGAAAGAGCACCAGATCTGCATCCACAAGCGCGAGCTGACGGAGCTGGACATCTACCACCGCATCCTCCGTTTCCAGAACTACATGGTGGCACTGGTGAACAAGTCCCTCCTGCCTCTACGCTTCCGCCTGCCCGGCCTCGGGGAGGCCGTCTTCTTCACCCGTGGCCTCAAGTACAACTTCGAGCTGATCCTCTTCTGGGGACCTGGCTCTCTCTTTCTCAATGAATGGAGCCTCAAGGCTGAGTACAAACGGGGGGGGCAACGGCTAGAGCTGGCCCAGCGCCTCAGCAACCGCATCCTGTGGATTGGCATCGCCAACTTCCTGCTGTGCCCCCTCATCCTCATCTGGCAGATCCTCTACGCCTTCTTCAGCTACGCTGAGGTGCTGAAGCGGGAGCCAGGGGCCCTGGGAGCACGCTGCTGGTCACTCTACGGCCGCTGCTACCTCCGCCACTTCAACGAGCTGGAGCATGAGCTGCAGTCCCGCCTCAGCCGCGGCTACAAACCCGCCTCCAAGTACATGAATTGCTTCCTGTCACCTCTGCTGACACTGCTGGCCAAGAATGGCGCCTTCTTCGCTGGCTCCATCCTGGCCGTGCTGATTGCCCTCACCATCTATGACGAAGATGTGTTGGCTGTGGAACACGTCCTCACCACCGTCACGCTCCTGGGGGTCACTGTGACCGTGTGCAGGTGGGCCGGGGCAGCAGGTGGGAGCAAGCAGATCAGCGTTCCTGGTAAAGGCTTACATCTCACCATGACCCTGATCCCACCAGGTCCTTTATCCCGGACCAGCACATGGTGTTCTGCCCTGAGCAGCTGCTCCGCGTGATCCTCGCTCACATCCACTACATGCCTGACCACTGGCAGGGTAATGCCCACCGCTCGCAGACCCGGGACGAGTTTGCCCAGCTCTTCCAGTACAAGGCAGTGAGTGGAGTTGGAGTTAGGGCCTGCTAGAGACTGGCTGACAGCTCGGTGCTAAGGGCTGGGTCCCTCCTGCTCTCTTGTGACCTTGGTCCCCTCTCTTTTAGGTGTTCATCTTGGAGGAGTTACTGAGCCCCATTGTCACACCCCTTATCCTCATCTTCTGTCTGCGCCCACGGGCCCTGGAGATTATAGACTTCTTCCGCAATTTCACTGTGGAGGTCGTTGGTGTTGGAGATACCTGCTCCTTTGCTCAGATGGATGTTCGCCAGCATGGGCATCCCCAGGTACTGGGAGAAGAGGGGGCAGGTGGCCAGAGGCAATGCTGGCACAGACAGTATCTTTGGGCAGATTGCAAAAAGGCACCCCTTTTGAGCCAGCAAGTCACAAAAAGGCAGCCGTGCCTCCGGGCAGCCTTGTAC